>NC_051079.1:78956223-80156223 GCF_004664715.2 Peromyscus leucopus
GACTACTCCCTGCGTCACATTAACACTGCTAGGTAGAGTCTAGGAGAACATGACATCAGTCAGTCATTTTCACCTATAGCTCTTAGATTGAGTCCGCTGACCTTGACCCAATAAAGTCTGTCTAGTAAGTGGACAGTGGAACTCCACTTTAACACAAGAATTATCTCCTAGAGTCCCAGGGTTCCCAGGTGCCCCAGTGGTCTTCCATTAGGATTCAACGATGGTGTCAGACAGTCCTGTGCAGTTCATCCAAGTGCTGACTCCTACATTTTGATTGCAATGGGGAACACCAGTGACAATGTGTGTCCCCAAAGGGTCTGGCTGTCTCTAAAGTTGTGCGTGGAGGTAGATGTTGATGAGGTCCCTCTTTACACAGTTTCATTTCAGTGTAATCCAGGGAATCATTTTAGCCTAGGGAAAAAATGCTATCCAACACTTACAAGATGTAAATTCGAAACCCAGCAGCCTCTGCATTTCACATTTCCACTGCACGAGAGCAGCATATCCACGAAGAGCATGGCCCGAACAGCTGTGAGAAGCCCTTTGCTGCTCCTACCCAGAGCAGCAGTTTCTGGTCCTGGGTGTAAAACACTGGCCCACAGACACTGCACTGGGAACTGGGGCTCTGCTTTCTTCCATGCAGTCACTGCTCAAATACTTCTGAGAAAATCCAATGCTGGTCTTTCAAGAGTCGTTTTCTTGGCAAATGCCAACTACTCCAGGGGAACCTCACCAGGTCTCTTCCAAGAAGAGCCTTGAAGTCTCCTGGAACTCCATCTCCTTGGAATGGCATTGGGTCAGAACAAGGGTGGTCTAAAGCTGGCTGGTGGTAAACAGGGCTGGGGTGGACCCAGGATTTGCTTTTAACACATGGAGAAGTCCCTAGTCTTCTCACTGTCAGTATCTCCCATGCAGAACGCACAGTGTTCTCTACCTGGGATCTCCTGGGACCAAAGAAGGTGACATCGGGGAGTGTCAACCACTGGGCAGGCCACCTGGCTCAGTGTAAAGTACACCTGCCTCATAGTGTCGAAGCCTTGTATAAACACTCTTGGCTCTCACTGAACTATATAGATAATTGATAGATACGTGATTGATAAATGCATGATGGGTAGGTAGAGTGATAGATGAATAATAGATTATTGATAGGTGAACAGATAGATACGTGTATAGATGATAAGTAGATAGATAAATGAGGGATGAATGGAGATAGGTGGTAGATGATTGTCACACAGATAGATGATTGATAAATGAATAGACAGGTGATAGATGAAAAAGGTGCTTGCTGGATGGACCATAGAGAGGTAAGTAGATGCCTGATGGAAAGATGACAGATAGGTTTTTTTTAAATCTTACCATTTTAAGATGGTAACTGACAAATTCACCACCACTTAGCTGCAGGGCAGCCTGATCTGGGAGCAAGGGAATGCTCTAGAAGATTCCTGGTCATTATGGTCTTTAAGGAAGGACCCCTATTAGAAGAGCATGTGCATATGTCCATACAGTTTAGGAAAGCAGAACTTGTACATAATGTCATCATCTTGTTCTGAAGCCCCAGAGGCGTGGCCATGCCTCCTGGGGAGCCATGTCCCTGCACATTACCTTTTAGGACAGGGCAGATCTTCCAGACTCCAGCAGCTCCTTCTCTGTTGAACTGCCCAAGAGCCAGCTCCATGTAGAAGAGGGGCATCCCAGCAATAACCATGAAGAGCAGGTAGGGCACCAGGAAGGCACCTGTGCACAGGACAGCAGCTTCAGCTTGGGGCCACAGAAAGGGGTTGCTTTCATTATCTGCACATGAGCCTTGATGTTGTACCTTTAAGTATGATCTTGTCACCCAGCTTCCTGTCTAGAGTGGGAGGCTCCCTGCACAGCTACCACCCAAGGGGATATCCTGGATGGGTGGTAAACCAGGCCTCCTTGCCTGTCCCAGCTGCTGTCAGTGTTGGGCATGTTCCCTTCAATGCCTCTGATTGTCCACCCACCCCGAGTCCTGAGCTCAGCCGGAAGCAGTTCAGGCCCGGAGCCACTTCTCAGCATTATTCCCAGACTGTCGGACTTTTCATGCCCAGCTGCACTTTTGCCCCTTGAGAGTTGTGGTCCTGGGATCTGTGACCTAAACCTGGCATTTAGAGTCTGCTCCTCTGGAGACCAGAGCTGAGATTCTGCTGCCAGGAGTTTCCTGGAGCCAGAATGCAGGTCTTGATCTGCTTAAACTGCACATTCTACTCCACAGAGGCTGCACATGCCTGGAGTCCCCTTGCTCCCCCCAATCCTACAATGAGGCTGAGCTTGGCCACAGCCTTCTCCTCAGGTCTTGGTGAGGAAGGTGGGAGTCTCCTCACCTGTCTTTGAGTTGGTTACTGGAGCTGCAAAGGCCTTGGGCCGCTCACCTTCAAGAGCACATAGTTGAGCAATGTGCTCATGGGTTTGCTTGAGCCCTTTCTGCCCAAAGCAATTCTCTGTATCCTTCAGCCAGTCAGGAAGACCACGCCATGGAAACAGAGGCCTCTGGGCTCAACTCGAATCTCTCTGGTCTTTTTAGTTCCACTGCATAGCTATATGGCTCTACCACTGAGATTAAAAGTGGGCTTTCTTATGAGCCAGGCTTGGTGGCATTGACCCATAATCCCAGGTACTCCAACGCTAAAGGCAGGAAGGCCGTATGTTCAAGGCCTGCCTAATCTACAGAGTGAGTTCAATAACTGCCTAGGAAGCAGTGAAATCCTGACTCAAACTAAAAAAAAAAAATCAAGAGGGCTATGGATGCGACTCAGTGGTAGAGTGCAAACGGCATACAAAAGGCTCTGGGTTCAATTCCCATTTAAAAAAAGGGAGGAATATATATATATATATATATATATATATATATAGAGAGAGAGAGAGAGAGAGAGAGAGAGAGAGACAGAGACAGAGAGAGAGAGACAGAGACAGAGAGAGAGACAGAGAGACAGAGAGAGAGCGAGACAGACAGAGACAGAGAGGAGGTAGAGGAGATAGGTATATTTCAGTTCAGGGGCATCTTCTGCCCTTCTAAGTTTAACTTTGAATTTTAGAAAGTCCAACAACTCAATAAACACTGCTGAAGTTGTCTTAAAACACGTTCTTTTGGACCTTTAGAATTTTCTCCCAAAGGTGAAAATACTAGTGGAAGTGGAAGTTGGGACCCTAACCCTCCACTACTCCCTTCTCCTTTCTGCTCTCTGGGTTCCGCTCTCCTTGGCTGTCGGATTTTCTCTGAGCTCTACCGCTTGGGAAGACTGAACAGTGCTGCTGGTGGTGAAGCAGCCTGACCATCCTGCAGGAGGACAGGGTTGTCTCACTGACAGCATTTCCTGTGGCGTGCATGTTCCTGTGTATGCAGGAGCATGTGTGCACCTGTGAAGCTAGGCATCCTCCTTGGGTGCCATTCCTCAGGAGCTGCCCACCTTGATTTTTGAGACAGTGTCTATCATTGGCCTGGTGCTCTCTGGGTAGGCTAGACTGAGACTAGTTAGCTATCAGTCTCCAGGGTTCTACCTGTCTCCACCTCCCTAGTGCTAACTAGCATTACAGATGCTTGCTGCCATGCCCTGCTTTTTTATTTGGATTCTGGAGATCAAACTCAGGTCTTCATGCTTGCACAGGAGGCTCTTTACTGACTTAGTTATCTCCTCAGCCTTCCCTGTGAGCATTTCTTGAGAGCACAGCCCCCACCGTACCATGGCTTCTACAGCCTCCCCTGCACTCTCCACCCTCACATGGCCCCACCCTTAGCAGGCACCACTCACCTCCACCATTTTTGTAGCACAGGTAGGGAAACCGCCAGACATTGGCCAGGTCCACAGCAAAGCCAATGACTGAGAGCAGGAAATCAATTTTCTTGCTCCAGGTCTCCCGCTCTTGAGCCTCCACTGGTGTCTGTGGTGGATTGATGAGGGTGGAGTTGGTCAGCTGCACTCCATTCTGCTCTTTGACCAGGATGAGCTCCACCTCTCTGGGACCCATGGCATTGGGCTCTTTAGCCGGGGCCACCACAGAGGACATCGGTCCCACGGAGCATTTGCTCTTACTCATGAGTAGCCTGGAACCCAAGGAACTCTGCTTCCTTCTTCTTGGCCTTCAGTCAACATAAAGAAACACATAAAACACACAGATTCAGCAGCCATGTCTACAGGGTACCTGGGTTGAGCACAGAGACCTGAGGTTGTCCAAGCACCTGAGATGTCATGGCCAGGATGAAGGATAGCTGGGGGATGTTCACAGGGATGGGAGAGACCAGAAATAGACACCCCACCCCACACACCCCTGGGGCTCCTTTCCCACCAAAGCCGTCGTTCCCATTAGTGCAGGCTTGCGTGGTTTCCAATTTGCTGCCTATTAACAGTCCCAGGTGTTGCCGGCACGACTTATCCGAATTCCCAGGGGGCAATTTTACACCTTGCCAATAGCATTCCACTCACTGCAGTCTTTGTTGAGGGTGTGCAGCTTTCTTTATACTTAGTAATACAATACAAAGCAAAATGGAGATAACTAAAGTCAGCTACAGCAACTCAAAGTTTAAAACAAATGGTCATCAGTATCTCCAAGGAGCATATATACAAACCACCCTGCCCATGACCATGGCTTCGCAGGTCTTTGAGCTGACAGCGGGTCACCAGGAATCAGTCCACACTACAGAGCTACACTAGCAGCACTCCCAGAGAACGCCTCTCCCATGCTTCTGCAGAACCAGGGCCATGGCACATAAGGGAGGCAACAGCACTCACATCCAGTGACAGCCTGTTTCCACTGATCTCAGACAAGCCCACTGATGGAAGCCTGGCATCTGGGTGGCTGCTCTAATGGGGTGACTTTCCTCTGCATCCCTAAACAAAAACTCCTGACAGAAGTTATTTTATGCACCACTTCTCTGTGGCCTCTTTACCCTGGTGACAAACCCAAAAGCAAATTCCTCACACGTGTCAAAAATGGGCTAACAGGTTTGCAGCTGCCAGGGAGCAGGTAGGGCTGCCAGGGTAGGTTGGTTGTGAGAGGGCAAGGAGCATAGCAAAGGACCTGGTCCCGGGCTCTGCTCCCTGCTCTGTTACAGGCGCACAGGTACAGGGGCACCTGTCTGCCACACCCTACACTCCTCAACTCATGGCTCAGAGGCGAGGTTTGGGCACAGATAGCAAAATGGCCCCTGGGAAAACATCGTTCTTCACCAGCTGGATCAGGAAACAGGTGGCTCATGAGCCAAGGTTCCCTGTCTTTCCCCTCAACCTGAGTTCAGCCCTGGCTAACAGAAAAGACAAGAGAGAAGGTAGAGGGAGGGAGAAGGGAGATGGAGCTTTTGGCATGTTGTGAAAATAACCCCTAGGGGTGTGCTTCCTCCAGATCCCAGCCACTCAAGTGGCATCAACCCACCACCGAGGATCCGGAATGCCCAGCCTCAGCCATAGACAGCCATGCCCCCTGGGAAGTAACAGCAACCTCCTGTGAAGAAGATCTTGAGCCTGGGTTCTGTGAAATCCTACACTCTGAGGACAGGCGCTGAGCACACACCCCTTAGTTCTGTGTGGAAGGAGCTGCTCTCCAAAGCCCTGGCTGTTGGCGACTTGGACCCAGAACCTGGATGGCTATGGTTCCTGCACTTCACACCGCAGCACGGCCGTCTAGGGCCAGAGCGGGGTTCCTGCCTGTCGCCCCACTGCCTAGCCATCCAGGGTCAGAGTGGGTCAGGGGTAATGGAGATGCCACCTCCAAGGATGCGCAAGGAGCGACCCTGGTCCTTACCTGCCTCCTGCTCTGAGGTCCTTGTAAGCCTTCAGTCCCACCTAACAGCTCTGGCGGGTCTCAGCCTCAAGCTCTTATCCAGTCGCGGGGTCGGTCCGCCTAGCCCCGCCCGCCGTCGGGGGCGCCCGCTGGCACTGGCTCCGCCTCTGTCCCGCCCTGGGTGGGCGGAGGACAGGCTAGGCAGCGCTCCTGCATCTCTTGGGTACTCGGATGGCTGTGAGGACTCAGGGATTACTGAGCCTGAGCCTGGTCGGTGTCTTGTGCGGTCCGAAAGCTTCGGCCACGTGGGAGCAAGGTATATAGGTTGGACGCGTTGCAGACCAGACGGACGGTTGGTTTCCAGGAGGGAGCAGTCCAGGTCTCTCGACCGTGCTTGCGCTCCTCGGGGTTGTCCCGCCAGCGCCTGCAAGGGGTTCCCAGGCAACTGGTTCGAGCAAGGCTGCAAGAAGCTGATCCCGCTCCCCGCGGAAGAGAGCGAAGTAGCCGAAGCGCGGGGACCTGCGCGGAGCTCCTAAGGCTCACCCGGGTCTCCCCACTTCTCCCTTCGATGCTGTACAACTACCCCAAATCCTGCTCCCGTGGTCTTGAACAACCTGCTGACAAGATTCTCCAACTCCAGCTCCGCGGGGGCAAAGCAAGTGGGACGCACCTCGCAGTCCTGTGGTGGTGCCCCACTTAGGTTCCTAGCCAGGTCACAGCGTGTCTTCCCCTGCTCTGGCCAGTTTGCTCAGGGACTCTTCCTCCTCATTCCGCGAGCTCTGACCTTAGGGTGCAAAGTACTAATATTTTTCAATCCGTCCTGATTCTTCTCTACCACCTTTCTCAGGTACCATGGTCACAAGTGCGTGTTTGTAGTGTGTGCCTCTTCCCACCCCACCTCAGCGCTCTAGCTTGGTTCCCGGAGCCTCGCCTGAACATATTTTTACAGGGATCCAGGCCGTCTGATAACCTCCAGTCAGTCTGCTTCAGAAACCGGTTTCCCTGGAGGGGCCTATAATATAATATACCCTATGTGGTCAGTATCCTGCTTCAGGGCCCGGAGGACATGAAGCTGGAGTTCTCCTGCCCAGATATGTGATATGCGGACACCTAGGGAGGTCTAGGACACCCTAGGGTCAGCAGCTGTGTGAGCCCTTTCTCAGAACCCAAGTCCAAGCTTCCTCTCTACCCCTCCCTTCCCTGCACTCTTAGCCTCTCACACCTTCTCTTCTCTGCACTTCTCTGTTCCTTTCGCTCTTCTTTTCCATTTCTGCTTTCCCTGAGAGTAGCTGAGGGCTTTGCCCAGAGCATGGGGGCCCCGGAGGGGGTGTCTCACCTGCAGGCCCCACTGAACCGAGTTCCTAGCAGTGTCCATTTTCACTTGGAACCCCTAAATGGCCTGGCTCCTCACTGTTTACTGCTCTGTGCCTATGTTCTGTGGCCTCATCACTTTCCTTCACCCCCCCCCCCCCCCAAACATGGGGATGATGCCAGGCAGGAACTCCCCAGAGATGTTCTTCCATGTGGGTTAGAATGGGGATGGCAGACTGCTATGGCTATTGTGGTCAACAGGAGCTGCTGTAACATTGATTTCTGTAAAGTCTTGGAAGTCTCAGATCCCCAGGGCCACAGGTGTCTGGGGAGAGCTGCTCCCAGATCACAAATGCTAAGTTCTCTAGGGTCTCTCTAGGGCAGGAGTGAACAAAGCTCTCCACGACCATTTTATAAGGCACAAATAACATTTCTGAAGTGGAGCCTTTGAAACCTGATCACCTCCCAAGACCTGATTCTGAATACCATCTGACATGAAAGAGTATGATTTCTACATGTAGATGAGGGTAGCAGAGTGGTTTCAGTCCTTGTCACTTTATCTGGTGTTGTGGAGCATTAATTTAAGATGTGTTACATTCGTTTATGCTGTGGAATATTTGTTTAATGATGCAAAGACGTGTTACATTTGTTTGATTAAATGAAATTAAACCTGGGGTCAGGAGGCTGAGTCAGCAACTAGCTGACAGGAAGTGGTAGGGAGGAACCATGCGTAGCTAGGGTTCTTAAGCGGAGCGGAGCAGAAGACGAGCTGTTTTGGGGGAGGCACGAGCTAGGAGAAAAGGTTAGCTAGCTACTTGCTATTCAGCCTCTCTGAGCAAGCAGAATTTCACCTCAGCCTTTGAATCCTGGATTCTATAAAGGGATAGAGATCTGGATAAAGTTTGCTCTAGCAGTTATGAGAGAGCTGGTCCCTGAGGGAACAGAATTCCCGGCTGGCTAGCTAGTCCACTGTTGGTAGCTGTGGAGCTGCAGTTGCCGATTAGGACAGCGGTTGCTTAGGGGGCAGCTACTGAATTTAAGGAAAACAACGATCTAGTGACAGGGACTTCAGGAGACGACGGTGCCACCTCTATTCTCTGGTGCACCAAGGGCCAACTCTGCCTCTGTTCTGTAGCAATACAATTTTATGCAAACATCTCTTACATTCAAAGAGACTGGCATTTTCTGGACCTCACAACCCAGTTAATAACACACTTTGCGATCACTGAAGACATGACCTGCCTTCCTGCTTTGTAACCATCATGTTGAAGTTTAACTTGCCTTAAAGAGAACAATGTAACAACTAACCTTCCTTGCCTCAGTTTCCCATGTAATGTGCTCTCACAACCTATGCGAATACATACTTTAATCTTAAGTTATAGACTTCCATGACTCTGATCCAGAGTAATGAATGTGTGTATGTGTGTGCTGTGGTAATCATTTTCTGAAAGTAGCCAACAGCCTGGAAGCAACATTGTATAGTAAATATCCATCACAACCATTGGAAGCAACCTGTGGATGTAGTTTGATACAGTATCTTTGTAGTACTAAGTATTTCAAGGTCAATTAGAATCACTAATTTAATACCTTGCAAAACTCTCTTGAAGAGTTCTGTAAGGAATCTCTCATTTTCCATGCCATGCTTTCTGTTCTGTTCAATAAATACAGAGCAAAGCCTCTTGTTAGGACAGACAGAAGACACAGGGGGAGAAGTGGAGGATTCAAACTTGAACTCACTAACCAGTGAAACCAATCCAAGGGGAAGTATTGAATTTTCATTCCTTAATGTGACACCAAAGACGGATGACTCTGAAGTTCTCTTTAGTGCATTTTACCAACACACTGCCCAGTAGTAATTTTGATGTCCAGAGGGGCAGGAGTCCACCATTGGCCCAGCTGAAGCCATCAAGAAAACAAGTGACTGAATAAGGAAGAAATTGTGGGAATAACCGAAGAGGTGATTTAAGGATAGACACAGAGCAGAACTTAGGTTCATACAACCCATAAAACAGAAACAAAAGCCAAATTTGAACACTGAGAATAGAAAAGAATGGTTTGCACTACCCAGGATGTAAGGAAGTAAATACCGTGGGGCAAGGGGACCTCTAGAATGCCCATGGTATGAGGAAGAAAACACCATAGGGTGAGGTGGCACACACAAAACACACCAGTCAGTAGTGTGAAACTCAGTGATGGGGAGTGATCACATGTCACCTATACTGGGTCAACATCTCATAGCCAGGAGCCCTCTCTGCCACACCTAACCATGCAGCTAGGACAATGGGACTTTTCATGTTCTCAGAGAAAAGAGCCAAGGGGGCTGGGCTTTTAGTCTCACCACAAATGGCAGAGAGCTAAGAATGCTGGTATCTCCACCTCACTGTCTGGGTTTATACAAGCAGATGCAATGTGGCTGACTCTGAGTTGATCACATCGGATTGAACAGCCACTCTTTGCATGCTGGAACTTTGGCTAAATGCAGAGCTCAGTTCCTCCTAGTTGTTGCGGAGGCTGTAGGCTCAGAGCACTGGATGAAAACGGTTGGTGCTGGGGGTGTGCATGGAATGGGAGGATCATGTGGGAATGGAAGTGGGAGAGAGGGTAGTGATATAAGGGAAAGACAGCTAAAAATTAAGAGGCATTTTAGGGGTAGTATGGAAACCTAATGCAGTAGAAACCTCCTAAAACATATACATATATGAAGGTGATCTAAATAAAATCAACAAATAATGGGAGACAGAGACCCAACTGGCCATCTCTTGTCACCAAAGTTTCCAGTAGCAGGTTTGGGTCACATCTGAGTTGTTGGCCAAAGGGGTCCCACGGGAATCCCCAAATGACCTAGGCTTTTGCCAAGACTATATAGGTTGCTCTCCACAAACTGGCAGCAAGTCCCCATTGCTGAAGACAACACATTGAACATGGAGGTGTTGAGTTGGTGTCTACATAGAGCTTTCACCCCTGTGTTCCAGCATCTTTGTTACAAGAAGGTACCCCGCATGCTACCAAAAGAGAAATGTAAACACCAAGCCAGCCACAAACCCTTTATCTGCAATGGTGTACCGCCTGCAAGATATGCTAGGGCAATGATGGCACAAAGTTTGTGGGAATAACCAACAGTGCTGGATAGTCTTATTTCAATTTGAAACAAGCCAGAGTTACCAGAAAGGAAGGAACCTCAATTGAGAAAATGCTTCCATAAGATCCAGATGTAAGGGCCGGGCAGTGGTGGCACACACCTTTAATCCCAGCACTTGGGAGGAAGAGCCAGGCGGATCTCTGTGATTTCGAGATCAGTAAGATGAATCTTTGGGTGTGTCTGTGAGGACATTTACAGAGGGATCACTAAGAGAGGGGAAAGCTGCCTCAAATGTGCAAGGCAGCATCCCGCAGGGCAGGATAAAGGAGGAAACACAGAGCCCACCTTGTGGAGGCATCATCTCCATTTCTCGGCTCCCAGGAGATAAGCAGCCTTTTTTTGCCAGTCCATTCTGTCAGGACACCTGGGTACTGTGTGACTTCTCCCAGACAGGGTGCTGACAACAGATCACAGAGATAATTCCACCCTAGTCCAGTTTGGTGAGCCAGTGTGTACATTGGGCTTACTTAGAAGCATGGGTGAGGGGTTACTCTGAAAAAGTGTGAGTTACCTCAAATAGCTGCATTCTCAGAAAATCCCACTCCAACTTGGGTGACAGCCTCCTGGGAGCTGCATAGATGGAGTTCTCCCTCTCTATATACCAGCCCAGAATTCCATATGACTGGGGCAGCAGGGCAGAGCAAGGAGTGGCTGGAATCCCAGGTGAGGGTTTAATGACACCCCCCCTTTCCTGATAGATCATCAACTGCTATAGAATATTAGTTAAAGATGTGTTACATTTGTTTATGCTGTGGATTATTTGTTTGGTGATGAAAAGATGTGTTGCATTCCTTTATGTTGAGTTTGTTTAGCTCTGTGAAGCTGTGTTACTTTGCCTGTCTAAAACACCTGACTGGTCTAATAAAGAGCTAAACAGCCAATAGCAAGGCAGGAGAAAGGATAGGTGGGGCTGGCGGCAGAGAGAATAAATAGGAGGAGAAATCTGGGGAAAAAAAGATCGAGGAGCAGGATAAGGAGGAGGACTCCAGGGGCCAGCCATCCAGCTACACAGCAAGCCATGGAGTAAGAAGTAAAGAAAGGCATATAAAATAGAGAAAGATAAAAGCAAAAGACAGATGGGATAATTTAAGAAAAGCTGGCTAGAAAGAAGCCAAGTTATAGCCGGGCATTCATAAGTAACAATAAGACACAATGTATTTATTTGGGAGCTGGGTGGCAGGCACCCCAAAGAGCCAAGAGTCAAAAGAGTTTAAAAACAAACTACAATTAACAAACCCAATCTGCCAAGGGTCTCCTGTGGGTAATCACAGTTGCTCTGGTTAAGACAGAAATGACTGTGTTGAGTCTGGTCCCACAACATTTGGTAAGACACATACTTGCAGAAGGTTGGAAAGAAAAGATAAACAATGTTTGCCCCTTGGTGGAGTTTCAGTGTGCTGGTGAGTCTGGGATTGGTTAAGTCATTCGTTAAAAAGGTACCACTCTGTACCTGGTGGACCTACATTCCGAAGGTCCTGTGGAGAGTCTGGATCTTTTGAAACAACATGGAACAAGAATGGAAATGCCTCCCACCCATTTACCATGACTTTCACTGGCTGTTCAATTTTGAACAGACCAGAGCAAGATGGATTCTGGAAGTGCAAGCATCTGTGTAAGAGGCCATGTGATGACCTTTAGAAGCTTTCGAACTTAGAGCATGTCAGGTTCTCCTGGATAAATTTTGATCTTCATGTGGAGCACAGGTGGCCAGGTGGCTTTGAGATGCATACTCAGCAGGTGACCAGTGTTTCTCTGCTGTGAGGTGCAGTCATCTAGCACACAGTGGTGCCTGAGAGGTTGCCTCAGATGCTGCCATTACAAATGACACAGTGCACATACCTGGAGTTTGAGGTAATAGCTAAATATTCTTCTGGGCACACTTTTCTCCTGAGTAAGTGTGCTGCTGTGGTATAGTTGAAACTCAGGGAGTTCCAAGTCACAGGGTCACCCAAGCAGCACAAAAGGTTAGTTGTAATTACCAGAAAGAGTATTTGGCATTGCAATCACCAGAGAGAGTATGCAACATTGACATTATTGGGTAGAACGTATGAAATTAAATAAAACAGAGCTGACATTTGATGTTTCCACACACTAGAAAGATACTCTCAGAGGCAGAAGGATACTCAAGCAGACAGCAGGATTGGGACTTCACCCAAGGGGCTGAAGCTTTGCTGTGCATCATGTTTCTGGACTGAGGCGAGAAGATCAGCTCATTGGTCTGAGTGGTCCTCAGGCATTGGCTATTGAACGGCTCCACATGCCGAGAACACAGAGAAAATTGAGACGTGGGTAAGAAGTATTTCCTGGGAAAGTTTCATGATTTCTTGTGTTTGTTTAAAAGGAAACGTGTCCATATTTAAGGCCCATATATTTAAGTACTTGATGCTCAGTTGGTAGCACTGTTTGAGGAAGTCTAGGAGGTATGGCACTGTTGGAGGAAATATGTAACGGGAGGCAGGCACTGAGAGTTTAATGACTGTTGTTTCAGTTCCTCTTCTCTCTGCTTCTGCCTACTGTCCTGAATGTGAACTCTGAATCCTGCTCCAGCTTCCATGCCTGTCTGCTGCCTCCACCTTGCCACTGTCAACTAGCCCCCTGGAATCATAAGCCCAAACAAACGCTTTGTTCTATAAGTTGCCTTGGTCATGGTGTTTTATCACAGCCATGGCAAGTAACACACTGATGTAGAAAATCCCGAGAAATCAAAATAACAGCCCGAGATAATAAGGCAATTCATTAGCAGCTCAGGATCAAGACTACCAAATGTGGGTTCTTCTTTCACTGATCTATAGATACAACTCAATCCCAGTCAGAGGTCTAACTTTTTTTTAAGAAGTTGACAAGTTGGTTATGAAATGTATCGGGAATACAAGGATCCTAAAACAAACTTCAAAAAGAGAAAGCCTTATAGAAATCCACTATGTTGTGAACTAATTAAAAATATAATTAAAACAAGGAGTTAGAATGGAGCTACTCTGCTTGCATGGACAGTGCTCCCCCACAAGATATGTATATTAAATGAAAATCTCAGGGCAAGGCATGGGATGCTTCTCTATGAGGCACTGGTCAGAGAGGCCCCTAGGCTCCTGAACAAGACCAGCTATTGTAATTTCCCTTGGTTGCTCACCATAGCTAGCCGGTAAGACCTTATTGCTGAAAACACAAGACTTGATTGCGGGACATGGAAGTCAAGCTGGAGCGCTCCTCAGTCCCTTCCTGTTCTCTACCCTGCCATATCCAGGCAACCACTGGTTCATTCGCCATGGCCACGGATCAACTTTTCTCAGATTTTTATAAAGCAGTTCTGTAGCAAATACTGTTTCATGTCTATTCTCCCACTTAGCATATTTAAGGTGAATCCCAGCTATTGCTACCTCTGTGGGTAGCTTTTCTTTGCTTGGGAGTATTCCATTGTATGGATGCATTGTAATTTTCCCATAGCTACAGATAGACAGCTGTCTATTATGACAGAGCCCACAGGTCTGTGTGCAGATGTCTGCTGCCACTTCTCTTAGGTGACCTCTGGTCATATGGTGGGCATGTGAGTGTTTTTAAAAACAGTTAACTGCTTTTGCAAAGTTCTCATGTTGCAGAAATCTGATCTTCAAGAAACCAAACAGCACTAATTGTTGGAAAGCTCATCTTTGATTATGCTGGCAGGCCCAGCCAAGCTTATGCTTTGAGGAACCCTGATCCACGGTTTATTACATGTATAGGCTGCATGGCATCACCTTTGTCTTGCTGTTATTGGTGGGGTTAGCCTATATGACTAAGAACCATTGATGAAAGGGGTTTGAGTTTAGCCTACATCACTAAGGTCAATGAACAATCATGTTTACAGGAGCAGAGACAAGGGAAGTATAACAGTTATTTCATGTCTGTTTCTAACTGTGGGGACAGGGTCGCTGATGCAGTAGGCAAGCAAGATTACAGACACAAAACAGCATATATTACTCAGAGCTATACATGCAGTAAGACATTTAAACTCATTTCAATCCTCATTTGTTATGCCATGGGCATTTCTAGCACCATGAGTCTTTTTCATCACGGATGTTCTGATACATTTGTAGTGATAGCTCATTTTGGTTTGAATTTGCATTTCTCTAATGACTAAGATGCTTTGACAGTTCTTATCTTGGTCACCAGTGTAACTTCTTGTCAGGTGTGTGTTCAAGCCCCTTTTCACATTTGAGTTTTTACCCCGTGGTTGAATTTGTACAGTCCTCTCCATCCTCTGGAGACATACATGTCTGTTTATTCATTTATTTTTTGTGGTGCTGAGCATAGAACCTGAGTTCAGTCCCAGGCAGGTTACAGGTTCTTTAACAGAGCAGTGTATGGCAAATATTTATCCTGATTTCGAATTGTTTCCATTATCTTAGTAGGGTCTTCTCAAAGAGTGGAAGTTATTTGATGAAGTTCAGTTTATCCAATTTTTTTTGAATCCTGATTTTAGTGTTAAGACATTTTTTTTTTTTTTTACCAATCCCAAGATCACAAAGGTTTCCACCTAAGTTTTTCTCAGAAAACCTTTATATCATAGACTGTACATTTGTTTATATCATCCGTTTCAAGTCAATGCAGCAGGAAGTGGATTCAAGGTCCTTGGTTTTTTTTGTTTGTTTGTTTGTTTGTTTTGTTTTGTTTTCGAGACAGGGTTTCTCTGTGTAGATTTGCACCTTTCCTGGGACTCACTTTGTAGTCCAGGCTGGCCTCGAACTCACAGAGATCCCCCTGCCTCTGCCTCCCGAGTGCTGGGATTAAAGGCGTGCGCCACCACTGCCCGGTGGTCCTTGGTTTTTTCATGTGACTCTCTCTGGCACCACTTGTTGGAAATGTGATCCTCCCTCTGCATGATCGCCTCTGCAATTTCCCTGAAGTCAGTTCAGCTGTGTGTTTGCTTCTGGACCCTGCTCACCTACTGTGATGCAAACTTTTCTGAGGCCCGCAGTTCAGCGAGGACTCCCCGACCTTCCAATATGACAGTGCTGACTGGGCCAGCACACCCTTCCCTGTCTGTGCCCTGCTGCCTCATGTCTGCATACATGCGCATTGTGAGCACGTGGCCTTGGGTCTTGCTTTCACATCCAATTTGACGGTTTCTGCTTTTTAATTGAGGCATTCATACCATGAATACTTAACGTAAAGACCGCTTTGATTGGAGTTAAGTCTACCAGCTTGCTCCTGGTTTTCTACCCTCCTCCCCATGGTCTCAGTCCTTTTTCAGATCGAGTAGCTTTTGTTTCATTCTGCTCCTCCTCTGCAGTCTCATTGCTGCGCTGTTCTGTCTGTTGCTTCATTGTGTGCGGTGTGCACCCTCTCACTATATCTGCCGTCACAGATAGCGTTAGCCTAACGTGTAGCAGGAACACTTGGCTTAGAGGGCACTCCCTTTGGGCTTTTGGGCTGTCCACCCCAAATATCTTGCTGTGCACATTATGAACTGGAGAATGCATTGCCAACTTGAGACTAGATGACCATCCTTCAAGAGGGTTTTAAACAGTGAAGAAAAGTTCTTCTATTGTTTTCGTCTCTGCCTTTTCGTCTTCCCTGGTGTGAACGCAGATTTCCAAATGCTCTCATTTAGCTTGTGATTGAAGGATTTGCTTCTATGTTGAGGGGCTACTGGTGATGTGTTGTTCTCTTAGTGCCCTGTGTCTGGAAGTCCTGTTTCTCTGTGTTGTAAGCTGTTTTTGCTGGGCAGAGCCTGACCAGTCGGCGGCTTCTTTGGAGCCCATGCTTTGCAGATGGTCACTTGATCCGTAGCTCTTGTCTGTACCTCAGAAGAGGGTCTTCTGGTTGAATTTTCTGTACAATCCCTTTGGCGTTGATGTTGAGCATTGCTGTGGCCTGGAGGAGTTTCCTTCATGGCTCTCCTTTCCTTTTCATATGACAGTTTAGAGTTTGTATCCAATTGGGACGACAAATTTCTCGACCTTTTTTTCCTTTCCTCTTCTCTGGGAACCTGCTGGCATGTAAGTTCAATGGCTTGAATCTCACAGATAGATAATCCTGTTTTGTTTGTCTGTTTTGTTTTGGGGGCTTTTTTCTTGACTTCATTTCTAATGTTTCTCTTCTTTGAGATATTAATCTGCTCTCAATCCTAAGCAGCATATTTTGAATCTTAGGACCTAAATTTGTGTCTTTTATATCTTCCATGCATCTCCCAAGCAAATTCAATCTCCCTCCAGCCTGCTCTCTGTATGATATAAATTTCAATCTCCCTCCAGCCTGCTCTCTGTGTGATAGAATGCAGTTGTGATGACTGTCAAGGAATCTGTTGCTTTGACCATCTGAGCAACTTGTGGGCCAGTTTCTGTTGTTTGCAGGTTAGTTTCCTGCCTGACTGTGGGATTTGACTGCAGACACTGTAGATTCACCCCTGAGACCCTTATGACCTGGGCTTCCTTCTGGAGAGGCACGTTCAACCCTGTTCCTTCTGACCTGAAGCAACTTTTTGCAGCTTAGCAGTGAGCCAGCACCCAGCCAGCTCTCACAGAACTGGACAGGTCGGCCCTGCTCACCACTCTAAGGCTCTTGTCATCATCTCTTAGCACACAGCTTGCATCCCTTGCTGCTGAGCGGGTTGCACAGTTCAGTTCTGTCTGTGGGCAGCTTCACGTAGATGAGAGACATACTCATCCTGATCCAACCACTTGGGGACTTTCTTAGTTCCAAAAGGTCAACTTTAGTACCAGGCATGGTCTGTGCTGCTTCGCTAGTTCCACAGAGAGGGGCATTTAAATTTTTGCATAGTTACATTCCCTTCTCCTGGTGGGATCAATTTCTGAAAACTTGTCTTCAACCATGTTCACCAATCTATTGCCTTTAGATGTCTTGATGCTGCTTGACTGACTCTGAGTTATCAGGTGCACGTTCCTGAGGACTCTGGTATCTTCTGGAAGGAGCCTTCCTTCTCATGAAATGTCTTTGACCTGAAAGTTCTCCTTGTTCACTAGCACAATGAAGCCTTACAAGCTGCCCCACTTTTGGTCACATTAGCCTGTGGTACTACATTTCCATCCTTTCACTCTCTCTCTAGGCTTACCCTGCATATACCTGGATATTTTATTTTCATTCAGCCTAACAATTCCCATTGGGAGTTTTGGTCTGAGTTTAATGGAAATACTGACATGATGAGGTTTAAATTTAGCACCTGGCTATTTTATATTTGTTTTATCTTCCTTTACACTCTTACTGTCCTGCCTAGTTTGGATAAGACCCACGTTTACAAACTTGTTTCCTTTAGATTTGCTATATATTTCTTTTTGTATAGCCCTGGCTATCCTGTAACTCACGCTGTAGAACAGGTGGGCCTTGAACTCAGAGACCCACCTGCCTGTGCCTCCCAAGTGCTTGGATTAAAGGCATGTGCCGCCACTCCTGGCTGTGATATACTTTTCAACAGTGTACCTTCAGATAATACTTAGCAGTTATGCTCAGCTTCTTATATTTTTGTGATTACTATTGACGCTGTTGGCAATGATGAATTGGCTCAGCTTTTGCTTACTAAGAGGGTCTTTATTTTAGAAAGATATTTTTAAACACAGAATTCCAGGCTGGCAGTTATTTTGTCTTTAATTTTGAGGATGTCACCAGCCTTCTAGCTAGCATAGTCAGAGGCCAATGAGTAGTTGGTGGCCATCAAGGAGTTGACAGCTGTCAGTCACCAAGAAATCAGCAGTCACTGAGAACTTGGCTGCACCTGAGAGGTTGGCAGTCACTACGGCGGCTCTGATCGAGAAACTGGTTGTCACTGAGAGTTTGGCTGTCATTGAGAAGTCATCTGCCAGTCACAGAAAACTTGGCTGTTAGTCACTGAGATTTTGGTTCTCATTGAGAAGTGGATACCACTGAGAAGTCAGCTGTCATTCATTGAGGAGTTGGCTGATCCTGAGAAGACAGCTATCGGTCACTAACCAGTGGGCACTCAGCACAGTCACTTGGGCAGGCTTTGTTCCTTGGGAGCACACACATTTCTTCTGGATGCCTTTGCTTTTCCCTTTAAAATTTTTTTTTTTTTACATTGTATGTGGTGTGTGTGTGTGTGTGTGTGTGTGTGTGTGTGTGTGTGTGTGTGTGTGTTTGTGTGTGTGTGTGTGTGTGTCTGTGTTTTATGTGTGTACCTGTGCCAGGCACACATGTGGAGATCAGAGGACTTGTGGGAGTTTTTCTCTCTTTTTACCATCTGGGTCCTAGGGGTCACACTCAGGTCATCAGGCTTAGTGGCAAGCACCTTTTCCCAGGCCTGACTTGCTTGGTATTTGTTCGATTTCATGCTCACTGAGCTGCCTCTTTTATGTCTGCCTTTATAGATTTGGGGAAATTATGGCTATTATTTTGTCAATTTTTTTTCTGTCCCTGAAAGGTTATCTGAGCATGTTTTTTGGGCTACTCATTTCCTTTCGGTGTATTTCCTGCCCATGCTTGCTGGGACTGCACATTGCTAACCTCCAGGTTCTTGTGTCTCCCTCAGAGTATCACCCACTAGGATTTTCTCAGGTATGACATAGTATGAGTTTGTCTCTTCCCACAAACCCAGTGCTCATCTTATAGGATCTTTTCCAGGTGGCTGGAAAAAAGGGGTGGGGACCAAATGTGGACCAGCAGCAGAGCTGGTCAATAACTACCTAGCCTGGTTGAAGTTGTCCTGGAAGTCCCAGACCTAAGCTGGCATCGCTCTTGCATCTTCCAGCTCCCCTAGGCAGGCCAATTGCTCTGAACCTTTCCATTATAACTGGAAAAGCTTCTTGATTGACACAAACCCCAGACACAGATTCGGCTTCTAGGTTTTCCTGCACACATGGCCTGGAGTGCAGTGAGGGCCTATTCCTGACTGTCCATCTCTCACCCACAGCTACAGAACTCACTACACAGCCAAAGCAGCCTTGAAGGACACAGGGCTGGGCTCTGACATTGGAGGTGGACCTGTGATTTTGGGCTGCTTTCCCGGATAGGATGGCGCCTTAACTGAGGACTAGTGCACGTTGCTAACCATGGCTGGAAAAGCATCTGTAGCTGAGGAATTAGCAATGGTTCAGCTATATCTGGTGATGCCTTGGTGGCTGGGCCGCTGTTCTAAACGCTCCCTTTGCCCCCTCAAGGTCCTTCTCCACCCGACTGTACTCCTGCCTATGGTCTTGGGTATGGCCAGGGACCATTCTGCCCAGTGAGGCCGGAGATGACTGACAGATGCCAACACACAATGCAGACCCCTCTCCTCCCTGCCATGTGGCAGGCAGTCTCTGGAGGAGCTGGCCTGTCAGCCTGGGACAGTGACAGAACACTGGGCAGGGCTTTGTGGGAGGATTTTGAGGGAAGAAAGGGAAAGGAGAAACAATGTAACTAAATTACAATCTCAAAATCAAACAAAACAGTGGGCAGAGCTGCCCTGTCCTGTGAGAAACCTCTACTTTGCTGACCTTGACTCTCTGTGGCCCTTATCAGTTACTGTGTAACCTGGCCCCGGCCCAATCCATAGGCCCTTCCTGAGATTATCCTTCTCCTTTCATGCTGGAATACTTTGCTCTAAGACCCTCTATCCCCAAGACCAGAGGTTTCTACCTGGAACCACAGGACATGTGCTGCACCAAGGTAAACAGCTGTCAGCCCTGGGTCTGCCTCTTTCCTGATTCAAGGCACAAGAGAAATATGAATGGATCAGATGGGAAGGTTGGTCCCAAAGATGTATGAGAAAGGGCCCCTGTCATGAGACGGAACAGGATGGGCACAGAGGCGCACCGTCACTGCCTTTGGAGCCAAGTGGCTCTCCATGTGCCTCTTGGCATTGTCATGAAGACTGGGATGAGGGTGCTACCAAATCTGGGGCTAGTGGAGCATAAACAGGTACTGGGAGAATCTGTAAACAGGTGCCGTCATACAGTGAGACATAGGAACGAGGATGGGTCAGTCATGAGACTGTGCACTTGCCTGACTGGCCATGTGCATACTTGTGTGCATGTGTGCTTGTTGTACATGCTTGTGTGTGAACTTGCTGTGCTTGTGTGCATGCTTGGGCGTGAACTAGCACATCAGTTTGTTAACTGGTTACTCACTCTTTCCACTTCTTGGGAACCCCTATCATTTTATACAGAGAACATCAGGAGTGGTGAGCAGTGAACTTTGAAACTCAGTTTTTCCATCAGAAGATGTTTAGACTGGCTCTTAACCAAACTCAGCTCATTCAAAGGTGGAGACGAGGCTGCTGGAATTCATCTTCCTGGGAGAAGATATAACCTCCTGTTTATAGGCATGACTCAGCACCATGCTAGAAGATGCACAGGAATGTAACCTACAATCTGCAAAGCTGGGGGCGGTGGTGGTGTGGGGTACAAGTGGAAGATACTGGCTTCCCTTACCCTGGCTTCATATGGAATCTGTAGGGCAAGCAGCTTTCTTAAAAAGACCTGGAGTGGCTCTGATTCCTGTGCGATGCTTGTTGCAGGTGAGTTCCAACTTCCGCATGGCAGAACTGGATAATGAGAGCAGCAGAGACAGATCCTGTCTGACAAGCGCAGGGCCCCAACATTTCTCCATGTTGTTTGCCTGGTTGCTGTCCTGCATGTGTGTGGCTAGTTTGTGCTTGGAGCTACAGTATCTCCTGTGACCTTGAGCAAAATGATTACAGTTGATTCCCAAACCAACTCTGCATGGAAAGCATGTAGCTCATGTCTTGGTTTGAATCTTTAAAAAATTGTAAGCAAACCAGACATGGTGGTGCACGCCTTTAATCTCAGCACCTGAAGGCAGAGGCAGGTGGATCTCTGTGAGTTTAAGGTTAGTTTAGTCTACATAGTGAGTTCTAGGGCAGTCAGAGCTGGTGAAGACCCTATCTCAAAAAATAAGTCAAAACAAATTTAAAAAATCTTAACCACACTTAGTGTCAGAGTCGAAGGTCATTAAAAAATGACGAGTTCATCAAGAAGCACAAAGGAGAGAGATGGAAAGATGGCTCTGCCTTAACGAACACTTGCTGTTCTCCTGGAAGCCCTGGGTTCGATTCCCAGCACCCATATGGCAGCTCACAGCCACCTGTAACTTCAGCTGTAGGGTATCTGACACCTTTGCTCTAACCTGCGCGGGCATCTGCATTCATGTGCACATAGACATAATTAAAACTGATAACAAAAATAAATCTTAAAACACAGGGCATAGGTGACCCTTGTTAGACAGTATCAGGTTAGACCTTATTTTCTCACTCCATGGGGCCCAACCAAGCATCCTGGTGACCCCACACCCTGGCAAACATCAGTCATTTATCCTGGAGACTGACTGAGGTTCTTAAGCTTCTGCAGCAAGCTTTTAGCTACTGAGTTCTCTCCAGTCTTCACCAAACCTCTTTGAGGGTGTAATTCTTTAGCTGTTGTTGTACCTCTATTTCTCCATTTTTTTATACTGGTTTCATAAGATGGATCTGCTGACAGATGTGCTTCACACACGCCTCACACAGAAAAGCTACAGAATCGGCCTAGTAGAGGCAAAGAGATGTACGCGTCACGTGAACGACAGCTCCTGGTTCCAACACTGCCAGGAAAGCTTCCACACACAGCTGTTGGCACTTTCCAGGACTAAAAGATGAGCTCACTTTGATGGGCTTTCCTACCAGGCTAAGAAATGTCTGCTGTCTTTCCACCGAGAGGCGTTTAACAAAACACACTCAAGCGTGTACAACTTTACATTGTGTTGTGTTTATTCCACGGGAAACCTGAAGACCGCACCCCAAAGGAGCCCGCAGGCAGGGTGGGCGCTGCCCCTGCCCCTGCCCACTATGTACATTCACAGTTCTGACGCGGACTGAGGTTACTAGCAAGAGTAATCAGGAGATTGAACATCCGTCCCAGGTCTGCTCAGGATTTCCTCAACATGCCCAGCGGCATTCCATAGGAATCCTTCACTTGCAGGTGGTGGGGCAGAGCCCCAGCCTCGGGACATCTTAGTTCATTAGTCTCCTTCATTGGCCTTTTAGTGGCTTTTCTCTTCTGAAAATTTGTACTCTATAGTTATAAAAACCAACCAGTTGGCTACGAAGGCTGTGTTCACATTTCATTCATACCTAACAAGCTAAGAGCCCAGAACTCAAGCTCCCTGCCCATCCTGCGGCAGTGTGGCGCTGTGTGACTGAGGTTGAGGGTTCTGTTTATGTATTTCTCTTGGGGAAAGCACACACTAACACTCTGAGAAAGTTAGTCAACACCTGTTCCTGCACTTATGAGCCTGGTAGTCACTTTCTATAGCAACACCCCAAATGTAAAGCCTAATTCAGGAGTAAAAAACAAAATTCCAAAGCAACCATTGCTTATGAAACAAACTAAACCTATGGTCACTGTTGTGCTTTAAGGATGAGTTTGCCATAAAAAAGGATGAAACCAGGTAATGCCGAAGGTGACGGCCTGGACCCTGTTCCTTCCTGACTTCATGGGGGGCCAAGCACAGCAAACTGTGTGGTCTGTCTCCTGCAGCTGTCACCCCCACAGAAGAAGGCCACCTGTGCTCAGAGGGTGGCTGCTCTTCCTAAGTCACCATGGCAACTGGTGCAGAGGAGAGGGTCGCGGGGGTTGGACAGGACCTCCTGGCCCACCTCAGTATGCCTGCTCCAGAGCTAGAGTGACATCATAAAGACGAGGGGACCCTTACAGTCCTTTCCCTCTGCCTGATTCAGTCAATGCTTTCACCAGTTACATGAAGTAGACTTTGTTACATTGAAACAGAAATACCAAACTGGCAATGTTTATAAAAAGAGATGGGGAAAGCAGGTCCCAGGGCCAGTCTTTGTGGCTAAATGTCCCATGGTCCTAAACGGGAGGAGGGCAGAGAGGCCCTTTAAACTGTGGCCACCGGAAACAGTCTCAGAGTCTATCAAAAACAAGCCTGGAAATAAATATCCGTATGTTAACATGAAAAATGAAGTAGAAAACCAATTTTCTTTCTTTTTTTTTAAAAAAAATGTTGAATGTTTTCCAAAGTACCTAAGTGAGGTTTATAAAATAGTCACGAGCTCCTGCACAAACACAGAAACATAATCGGATGACGCCCCATTACACCGTGAGCCAGAGACGGCAGGGGCACTGCATCAGGACAGGGTGGCTGTTCCAGGAGAGGCGTGTGCAGCGTGTGTGCAGAGGCCCTGCCCTGTGCACACCACACAGACGATGAGGGAAGAGACTAACACAAACTCAAGACCAGCGTGTTCCAGGTGAGCACACCATCATCCCTGTGCCCACTCAGCCTGTGGAGTCCCGCCCCACAGGGAGGCCCGAGCACCCACCTGCCTGCCCGCCTGCCCGCCTGCAATGGGCAGGAGGGGACACACACAGCTTCCCTGCAAATGCCCGGCTGGGCCCTGAGACAGAAAACAAACACGTCACAAGTCCTTTGGACCTCAGGTCTGCAGACCTACAGAGACGGCGTGAGAAGACAGGAAAACACAGACGGCGAACACTCAAGCAGGCTCCAGGCCACTGGAGGCAGGCGGCGATGCAGGAGGGGCCTCGTCCCTCCGCAACCTCCCATTCTAGTCCACCTTCTTACAAAAATTCTTTCTCCCAAAGTCTGAGTTTTCAGGGCTGAAGTCAATGCAGAAGCCATTGGGAGTTGGTGCTGGGGGTGTCTGTGCACAACTGTCAAAATGTGTCTGATCGGGGTACAAATAGTCCTCCGCGAAGTCAGGGTGCATTTCTGCAAACCCACAGAAGTCATCTGCAAAACAAGGACGTTGATTATTGGACTGACAGAGCCCCCAGAAAGGTGAATTTTGTAAGACCAGTTGCCGATGACCGGAAATTCCTCAGGCCAGGGACTAAGAGCAGGGCATGGCAGAGAGGCTCGAGATAATGGCCGTGTGGGTGTTGGTGGCACAGCGGAATCCTCCAGGAGAGCAGCTTCTGCCTCGTGTGGGCTCTAAGCTTTAAGCTTGCTTCTAAATGAAAGGGAGAAACTGAAACCCCTGACCATCGTATTTTTGGGGGGAACATTCTTTAGGGGGGGAATTTGAGGAGAGGGGGTAGCTTGCTGTGTGGAGATGGGGTAGGGCTCCACTCATGTCCCCGGGCTTCCTGAGGCTAAGCCTCCCCACACATCTGGGCTGCAGTGCCCACTACGTCCTGCCCCTGCTTGGGGTGACACCACTCTGCTCCACTTACCAAATGTGATTCTTCCCTTCTCCTCTTGGTCAATAGCCCGGAACAGGTCAGTCACTGTTAATTCTGACACACCCAGTGCAGTCTTGAGGATGCAGGACAGGTCGGCCTCCTCTATGCTGCCATCCTCAGGCGATCCATACATCTGCAAGGGGCAGTGGAGTTACCGTAGGGACCCTCCTTCCGGTGTTTGCCAGGCATGGTACATTTCCCCCAGTGGTCCTGATCCCAGCTTGTGAAAAACAGCTGGCACCCTTGAGGGGGTGGTGCCTACAAGTACACGGTCAGGTATGGGGCAGAGCCATGCCTCTGTCTCTACTGGCCTCTGCAGGTCCCTCATGGACACTGCACAACCATGTTGGGACTTGGAGGCTGTAATAACTGTGGGAGCAAAGAAACACACAGAGGGAGATGGAGCGGAGACTCGGCTCAGCAGGGAGCAGCAGAAGGGCTCAGCGCGCCAGGGCAAAGCTAGCAAGAACCGGGCAAGCAGAACAGTGTGCCTCCCATGCCACCTAGTGGCCAAAGGATAAACTGCAGCATCTTTGGGTGGCCAAGGGGACAACGTACCGAGGTTGTGAGGCTTCGGTTTTGAAGAAGGCAAGGACTAAAAGTTTACATACATTTCTAATCAGAAAACTTCACCGAATGGGAAAATGGACTATGAGGTGTCCCCAAGACCCCTACGTGAAAGTTTTTCTACAGGAGTGACACTACCACAGAAAACAAGAAGGGACCCCCGAAGGGGCGGGAGTATGTATTTGATTTCACCGAGTATCTAGGAGTATACGTGTCTCTTGGGTCTTACACCTTGATATCTGGCCCTAACTGTGGTGTGAGGAAGCACTGTATTCTTACACCTCATCCCAGAGTGCTAAGGAACTCACTCACTTGGCAAAGCTGGACTCTGCTGGAACCTTTCATTGGTCTGGCTGTGCTCTTCGACTGGGTGGAAAGGAATTTCTATCTTCCCAGAAAGTCGTGGAACACCGAGCCCTGCTAGGACACCCCCTGACACCTTGTCACTGTCCCATGTCCCCAGGGCCGTTATATCTGCGGACAGCAGACAAGGATGGGTGCAGCTGGGGTACGGGGGACGTCTGAGAGGTGCCCGCTATCGCGGTGGGGATGCGGCCACAGCCTGACTGCCAGGATGCTCGGTTGCCTGCCACACTTGCCCTGTCAGGCAGCTGTGAGAGGCCTGGACTGAGTGCTGCTTGCCGCCATCACCTACGACAGATTCTACCCGAGGACGTCGGAGATCGGAAGAGAACACAGTGCAGGTACGGGAGGGCCAGGCTTTTCTAGACAGCCAGCAGTGCTGACACCACACAGTTAACTCTCCTGGAGTGGGGACACGTCTCGGCACTACTCTGGAGTGGTACACCAGATCAGTATGGAAAGGAACTTTGGGAGGCCATGAGAGATGAGGGGTCCCTGCTACCTCTGAGCACATCTGTGAAGGTACCGCCAGGGAATCCCACTAATAGGCAAAGAACCGCTATGAATGTGGGTGGCACCATCCCATCAGCTGCTGTGAGCTGAGCACCAGCATTCTCCTGGCTTGGTTTTCTGGCTGTCAGTCACCACAAGGCAGGCGGCTGCCTCACACTCCAGTTGCCATGTTTGCTCTGCCATGCTGGATGGCATCCTTCAAATAACAAACCCACACAAATACTTCCTCCCTTAAGTGGCTCCAGATTTATTTCATTATTTATGTGTCTGTGTACCCGAATGTATGTTTACGCACCATGAACATGCAGGTACCCACGTGTGTGTGTGTGGGGGGGCTACCCACCACCCCCACATCTCCCTAGAGTGCTCTTGAGTAAGAACAGCAGGAAACACTAGATAGAAGGATTTAGAGTGTGGAGATAAACAGATAGAAAATACAGAACAGCCTCGAGAGGGCCTGGAGCCTATTCCATCGGGCCCTGACTGTCTCTGCCCTAGGGTATTTATAGAAACACCAAGGGGTGGAGCAAAAGACCTCCCCCAGCACAGCCAAGTGCAGACCATCTCAGATACCTACACTCAGGCCCATGGTCCAATCATCCTCTCTATGCAGACTGGCTGGGTAAAGCCACTAGGAAACCTGAAAATGGCTCCCACACCCACAGAGACCAGAAGGAATCATGGTGTGGTTGTGAGCCATGTGACGTGGGTGTTGGGAACTGAACTCAGGTCCGGCGTAAGAGTAGCAAGTGAGACATCTCTACAGTCCCTCAAGTGGCTTCTTGTTAGGTATTTGGTTACAGTAATGACAGAGGTGGTGAGTACAGAAAATTGGTGACAGTCCTTAGGCCTTTGGAACGTTAAAGGGGGAGACTTTGGAGTGTGGAGACGCAGGCTGGGAGGTACTCCTGGGCATGCCTCTAACAGGGTTAACTGAGGAGGGAGATGCACCTTGAATGACAGGGTGGCATCCCATAGGCTGGGGTTCCAGGTTGGATAACGGGAAAAGCCAGAAACCAGCTGAACGTCAACATTCACCTCCTGCTTCCTAACTCCAAATGCAACACAACCAACCACTTCACAGCCCAGCCTTCATGACTTCCTCACTATGACTGTCTCTCCTCCAACCGTGGCCCCAAATGAACCTCTCCTCCTATACCATGCTTCTTGCCAGGAATCTGCCACAGTAAGAAGAGGAATAACTAACAGAAGCACAAAATCCACTCAAGGAATCTACTTGCCTGGAATGCCAGCTGGATGGTGGCCAGGGTCTGGGAGGGCCTGCACACCACGGACAAGGCGACCACATACTCTCGAAGGTCTATCTCACCACCACCGCTCTGCAAAGCAGAAACACGTTCAGATGACGGCTTGTTTGCCTGCATGCCACAAGGGACCTGCTAGCTAACTGGTTCACCCCAGTCTGACTTGGTAATACCCACATGTGTGGGAAGCATGCTTTGGAAGATGACTCCCAGGCATGCTTGCTAGAACCCCAGTCAATCCTCCAACATGAAGCTTTGCCAGGAGGCAAACCAGGACCTGCCTGCACTTAGAGAATAGGCTAGCCAGTATCTTCGTGGGACTGGCTCCACTGAGGACCGTTCCACATTGACAAGTCATACGTTCCCCAGTGAACCCACCTCGTCAAACAGTGAGAACATGTCCTCCAGCGCATCTGAGACAGGAACTTCCAAGTAGGCTGCAAACTCTGGAAGTCCAATTTTCTCTCCTCTCTTCATCCTTGCACTCTCTGAGTACTTGTCTAGGTCTTTCTCAAGATTTTCTGGTTTCAGCCTAAATAAAAAAATGAGACGATTTATTGACAAAATCATATCACAGAAACTAAAACAGGAGACTTACTGTGAAGCTGGGAGACTCATCGAAACATCTTTAAAATTTCTTAACAAGCAGCAAGTTAGTTTCTGAGCCTGGCACATCCTCACAGTTTACAAGATGCCAGGTTTTGTCTCTGTGTCTGTCTGTCTGTCTGTCTGTCTGTCTGTTCCCAGTATGGTGTACAGGGGCAGCACCCATACGCACAGCTGGTATCCAGCAAGATTTTTAAAGTCCTTCTATGCGGACTGCTGATGACATCTGAGACCCAACGTAAGCAGAGAAAGAATTCTGTTACAGGTCCTTTGCCACCTCGGCAGCACCCGGTGCTAATGAGTGCTCGAGAGCCCCAGGAAACTCACCCGAGGCCCCTCACCAGCCTGGCAAACTCCAGCAGGCAGGTGTCAGCAGGCAAGCGGAGCTGTCCATCTGCCAAAGCCAACTGGCAATCCTCAAATGTGTAGTCAGTTACGGAGACACCCAGGGCCCTACGAGAGAGAGAGAGAGATCCTTTCATCACGCCGGGCCACTGGCCTCACCGACCAGGGGCAGTAACCACAACAGCTGCGAGGAAACTGGGTGTCAGAGGGCAACCAGGGAGGACAGACAGCTCCTGATGGCCTTCAGGGAGCAATCACTCTAACAGACCGGCCAGGAGGGAAGCCCAGAGGTCACCAGGGCACTGAAAGTTACGGGACACCCAGTCCTCAGGTACCAGGTTAATGTGGGCCTCCCCTTGGGGGAAGCTGCTGAGCATCATCACATACCCCTGTCTGAGACCGCGATGGGTGCATCCTCCTCCTGGGATCTAGACAGGAGATGTTTTACCCGTGTGTAGACCAGGCCTCCTTCACTGATGTCTCAGTGTGCTACTATTGTAGCCACACGAAACATTATTTTAACTTATATATTAAGAAAGGAAATTCCTATGAACCCAGACAGAAACCAAAACAAGAGTGACTATCACTTTCTAAGAACGTGCCCTGCCCAGGACATCCGAAAACAATGGAATTCTGCTGCACCACACATGCCGTGAGCACAATGGCTGGCAATGCTCCGACAACCAATGGGACCCCTGCAAAACCACAGCAGAAGTACACACACCAAGCACTCAGGTTAGCAGGAAACCCTCTCAACTCTGGCCCCCAGGTTCATCATTCCTGTGAGCCCATCAGACCCCTCTTTGGGTGCACACCATCGGCAAGATCAGGCATCCAGCAGAAGCTCAGGGCTGTGGTAATATGGCATGTTTTCCCATGGTGCCTCAGGAAACCTGGAGCGAGCTTGAAGGGAGGAGCTTGGCCAGGTCAGGGCCTGGATCCCAGGCTTACGCCTCTGGGTCTAAGGATGTGGACAGCTCTACCACCATGTTACTGAGCTAGATATAGACAAGAAGGAAAAGCCACTGTTCTCTCCAGGAAGCAGGTCCCTCCCATAGTCTGTCAACGGGAACTTGGAGGGAACGGGTGACGGAAACACAAAAAAAGCCCCAAACAGGAACTGACAGCCCTGCAGCTGGAATGCTCCCCAGAGCCAGCCAGGATGAAACTTTTTACATGAGCCCAGGGAAAGAGCAAACAGGCTGTGGGCAGCCAAAGCCTTGACTGAAGCCCTGGGTCGCAATGCTGAGTGCTGAGTCCCCAGGGGTGGCTATGCAGAATGCTCAGTCCCACAGGAGCCCTCTAGTTACAGTCTGCAATTTGCATTGAACATGTGTGCGTGATGGCTGTCTCAAACTTCCCTTTCTTGACACACAGGCTGTCCAGATCTGCAGCTGCCTGTTCCTGCTACCCATCCCACTAATACCATGCATGTCTGTGGTCTGCACAAGTGCAATGTGTGCATGTCCTGCATGTGATTAGTGTAGCACAGGCCCTCAGACCTAATGAATCCAGAGGAGCTATACAGAATCACCCCACAGGGCCTCTTGCAGGTCCTGTCCTAAGAACTGAATTGTCTACAAAGGCTATGTCAGATTTCACGAAAAAAAACAAAAAGAAAAACAAATTTTCCCCCATATTAAACACATTTATGGAGGAAAATTCAGTAAGTGCATTATGGAAGAAAACGCCTCAAAACTCCCCTAGGAACCTCCTTAAGAAAAATGGGCTTTCCACTCTTTTGGGTTATTGTCCAGGGTTGCCCAAGAGACTTCCAAAACACCCTGGGCTACTGCTACTGCTCTTGGTTGTCCCCAAAAGTAGAAAGTAAGACACCAGATACTTTGAACACAGGGTCCAGATGCCCAGGTGCTGGATTGGACCTTAAAGCTCCCTTCCTGAAAACTAGCTTTCCTGGTACCAGAAAGTGTCTTGCAAAGGGAGGGATGTAACCATCAGTCCTGCTCAGCCATGAGGCCTATGGACTACAACACCACTGGCACAGCACGGTGAGGGGCACCCAAGGGGGCAGCAGTGGGACGCGTACCTTCGTGGTAACCAGCTCTCTAAGTTTACTTAAGATCTGCTCAACAAGAGGGGAATCATGCCAGTACCGGAAACCTAGCCAGCTACCCAGGACTACTGCAGTCATGGATCTTGAAGGAAAACTTACAACTGCCACTTTACCACACCAACATAACCCCATCTACACCCTAAATATTTGTCCTCACCCCTACTCATCAAAGAAACGTCTCTTCGCAATTCAGACTATTATAGAAAATTACAACCAATCGAAATACAGAATGATGGAGCCCAGGGTCAGCTGCCACATCCACAACACTGCCCCTTCCCCTAAGGCTCAGGAATCATCTGGAAGAGGGGGTGGAAGGATGGTAAAAGCCAGTGGAGCAGGGAGTTTGCTGTAAGAGTATGTCTCTTAGAAATACTGGAGAAGCTAAACCCAGGAAACCTCATCAGCGTAGCTGCCTAAACATGACCTGAACAACAGATACATCAGCACGGATGGGGAGCTCAGGAGGCCTCAACCCCACGCAAAGAACAACTGGAAACTAAAGAATGCCGAGTGGGACAAATAGTTTTCCCAGGGAAGACACACTAATGGGTTAACAAGCACCAATCGGTGTGCCCTGAAAACATACATACGAGTAACATCATACAGATCAAGCAGGTGCTATGTATATGTTTAGCATCACACACACACACACACACACACACACACACACACACACACACACACACCCCAATTAAAGAAAAAAAGGCCACATGTTTGAAAAAGGGCACATGGGAGGGTTTGGAAGGAGGAAAGGGAAGGGAGAAGTGATTAAGTATATCATAATCTCAAAAAACTTATTTTATTGAAAAAAATTTCACATAATATATTTTGATCAAGTTTTCCCTCCCTTCCCCCAACCCCTCCCAGATCCTCCCTACCCACCCAACTTTATGTTCTTTTTCTCTTAAGAAGAAGAAGAAGAAGAAGAAGAAGAAGAAGAAGAAGGAGGAAGAGGAGAAGAAGAAGAAGAAGAAGAAGAAGAAACAAAAACAGAAAATGGATCCTGATAGTAAAAGTCTGGTGCTGCCCCAGTGATGCTGTGTAAGGAGGCAACCATGAAGTACACGATCACCTGGGGTCAGGATGTAGGCTGCAGACTTCCATAGAAGAGGCTGGAGCAGGGGGTGGGGATGGGACACAACACTCAAGATCTAGGTGGATGGGATGCGACTTTAAGAGAATACTGTGTTTTCTGCATTAACTCCTTAAAATCCCTCTAAGTCTGACTTAAGCAGGTGTTATAACCTGACAGTGATTGGTGTATGGTGTATGGTGGCGATCACTTGCTGAGTTCTAAAAGATCCAATCTCTTCCTTCCACCCCCAAAGCAGATCACATCACAATGAAGGATTGGAATGCAGGACCTTGGCCTGGCTTGTGCATTCCCTTAGTTAGCATGTGCTCAGAGCTGTCTGTGGTGGAGGTTGCACCCTGGGCGTGTGCCCTTCAAGAGCAATGAGGGAGAAGTAGGCAAGAACCAGCTCTGCACAGTGACTCGAGGTCTGAAGTGGGGCCTCATTGAGGTGCTCCCACAGCACTCTCTCCAGGTCTGTGTCAAGAACTGGGGGTAGGACTGCCCCCCACTCCCAGGGAGAGGAACCTCAAAGCTTCCTGGACCTGCCATTGGCAGAGGCTAAGGTTCAGCTCCACTGTACGCAGCCCCTTCAGGGGAAGAAACAAGGCCGTCCACTTGAGGCTGCAGTGGGGGGGAATCACCGTCTGGTGTGTATGAGGAGGGCTGGGGTCTAGTTTTAAGTATGTATGTGGGAGATGGGGCCCAGAAGGTGGAAGAAAGTCAGAGGGAGGGCACTTGGGTGACATGATTGTTGTTCAGACTAGCAGGAACCAGAAAGTGAAAATGCTTAAGTTTTCAACTGTGCACAAGAGTCGGGAGGCAGCGCAGGTCACCCTAGGAGATTAAACATACAGACACTACGATTCCTCCAGCAGGGGGAGTGAGAGTGTCAGCAAACAGTTCACAGGCTTAGGAGGCTGTAACCCGAGGCCGACCCCTGCCCAGGTCAGTGCATGCCCCAGAAAACACACCAGCATCACTGATGACTATGGCAGGTTTGAAACTTGCGAAACGAGGCAAAGATTAACCATCTTTTAAGTGTTAAGCAAGTCAAAACATCATCAGATAAAAGTAGGAGACACAAACCTAAGGCTGAGCACACGCCATGGCTTGCATGCACAGGACCTGCTTGTTCACTCTTGAACAAACCCATTTCCCCAGCACCATTGGCAGCTAGCTGCTCACTCACTTGGCCATGACACGTCGCACATTGCTGGCATATAGGGCAGGATTCCTCTTCTCCTCCTCAGAAGGGCAATACACGGGCAGGAACTGTGGACAGAAAAACCGTGTCATCTCTGTTAATACAAGACACGGATCGCACCAGTCATCATGAATGGTAACTGTGTGGTAACATTAGGACTGGCAGAGCCCTTCCTCTGGATAGTCTAACCACACCCATACATGCCTGCAAACTCAAGTGTTCATACTGCACTTACACATATCTAGACCTGTATGTGCACGAGTACACACACACACACCTGTAAATTTTACAACCCAGCACTACTAACCAGGAGTACCCACTGTCCCAGGCCACAATATCCAGCTCCTAATCGCAAGCATATCTCAATTTTGTGTTGAGGATTACACAGAACAGTACTTCTGCAGTTTCTATATCTGAAGCCCTCCTGGCAGCTAATATCAACTACATCTCTGTGATAAGTCAGCCTAAAAGTGTAGCATTTTAAATGACTTAGTGCCCCACGAAGATGCCAATTCTACCATCATGAAAGGGCAAAAGACCATCCCTGATTCCTGTTCTTAAATAAAGGTACTTAAGAATATAGGAGCATCCTGAGCAGCCTATCAATTCCCACTATATGCATATAAGCTTTCACAGTTACATTTTAGAAATTCCTAAAACTACAATGGTCTTCTCACATTAACACAGGTACCCTATGCCAGCAATGTGAAAAAAGACACGTAAAGCAAACTGCAGGACCTTTCTCAGTCTTCCTTAAAATGAGAGACCAAGTCTGAAATAGGTCTGCTCAAAACCACAGGGGTCTCAGCCATGACAAGACCATGATCCTTCTGAGGCCTGGTCCTGCTCTCTCCTGGCAGCCAACAGAGAGCTACCAAACATCCAGAGCAGCAGAACCAACACTCTCTAGGCTAGGCTCTTTGTAGAAGTCACAGTAGCCCACCTTTCCATTTTGTTTGGCTCTGCAGAACTTATGGCAAATGAGCAGAGTGTTTCACTGAATACAAAGGTGCATATGACTCATTTCTGATTTCAGATGCAGGCCCATCAGAATTCTTTTTTTTTTTTTTTGAGACAAACAAACAAACAAACAAACAAATCAAAAAAACAAAACCCACCACTCCCTCCACTCAGAGAAAGTTCTACAGACTACACATATATAACTGTGTTTGTTGAATTTAGCCATATACTCCAAGACCAGTGTTAAACAGGATGATGACAGAATGAATTTAGCTATTTAAATTTAGCTGTATTGGTATCAGGTAGTAATGAAGGCAAAAAGAAAATGTCTGTCTTCTTCTTTGTTTGTTTTTCGAGACAAGATTTCTCTGTGTAGCCCTGGCTATCCTAGAACTCACTCTGTAGATTAGGCTGGCCTCCAACTCAAAGATCCACCTGCCTCTGCCTTCTGAGTGCTGGGATTAAAGGTGTGTGCCACCAGTGACTAGCCAGTAAAAAGAAAATGTGTATGTGTCAATTTCATTTATTCTGGGTAGCAGTCACCTGAATAATGATGATAGGTATAGTTTCCTTTTAATTTTTAAAAACCCTGTTCAAGTGTAGCTGAAGTTATCCTGTTCCTGCCCAGCTCCCGCGGCCCTCAGATACAAGTAAACACACAGAGACTTATATTATTTATAAATCGCATGACCTAATAGCTCAGGCTTCTTGCTAGCTGTTCTTATATCTTAAATTAACCCATTTCTATTAATCTATAAGTTGCTTCTCATCATGGCGGGCTGGCAGCATCTCTCTGTCTCAGCCTTCCACTTCCCAGCATTCTCCTCTCTCCTTGTCCTGCCTACACTATCCTTCTTGCCTGGCTACTGGCCAATCAGCGTTTTATTTATCAATCAATCATAGCAACATATATTCACAGCATACAGGACATCCCATAGTATCCAAGGGTTAAAGAGATGATTCAGCAGTTTAGAGCACTTGCTGCTCTTGCAGAGGATCTGGGGTTCTATAGCTAATATCCATATGGCAGCTAAGAACCATCTGTAACTCCAGTTCTAGAGATATGACCTCTCTGGCCTCTGTAGGCAATATATACACCTGGTACACAAATGTACATGCAGGTAAAATACCCATACACACAAAATAGAAATGATCAAATCTTTAAAAAAAAAAATCCTATGCAAATGTATTTAAATCACACAAAGGACAAAAAGCCACAGAGGAAAAGTGACTAGAAAGTTCCTCTAGGACCTAGACAAATGAAGACACTCAAGGATATGTAACATTATCTGAACAGGTTAGATACTGTATATACAGCTCTTGGTTTAATAGTATTTTAACAATGTATCAAGCCAGTTCCACTGTAGCATTGTATGACACATGCCAACAAGAAACCCTATGTAACATTATGTGAAATTGTCTCCATTCTGGGTTAACATTGTTGCAACACTATATTCTTGAAGACTCCAGTGTAACACTGTAACCACATGACTGGCGTTAACACTGTTGTAACACAGATCCCAGCGTAGCACATTGTATCCATAGTGTAGCACACTGTATCCATACAGACCCCAATGTAACGTTGTGACACTGTATCACACAGCCCCAATTCTAACTCTGCATCATTTCAGGCCCCAATGGAATCCTGTACCTCACAAACCGCAAAAGAACTGGCCCCTGGCCAGATACCACCCTGACTCCACCCATACTGCATACTGCCCATACTTCGTAACACTGTCTACTCACCTCGATTTCCACTTGGTTTTGAAACTGGCACAGAGTAAGCCACAGGATTTTCAACCTTAAAAACAGCATTAAATAATTTTACAACATGGTTAAAAAGTAAGGCTACTAATTCTTATAGCTGAATGACTCCAAATTTTGCCCAGAGCCTCTAGGAGGTACTTTCTGGGCAGTGAACCTGGAAGGAAGGGGAGCCTTCCAAAGTTGAAAGGTTAAAAAAATAAAATAAAATAAAAAGCAGTGTAAGTAATAAGATAATTTTATTAACTAGAGATTTCACTTTCCTAGTTAAATATTTGTTTTGGTCTTTGGTTATTCTAGAGAGCCATAATGCTTCATTTGCCCTCCTGCTTTGACAGCCTTGACTCAGGATGCCCAGCTCCCTATGTAGGCAGGGCAGACTTTTAGGTTTAAGTCATGTCCTGGCTTGTTCACCTAATTTCCAGGGTCCTGGATCTTCAGTGATATTGCCACTACTTGTTAGACTGAATGGAATTACAGAGTTACCTAGAGTTCCCATCCTGGAGGCCACATTCTCTTTATCTTCCTGGCAGTCAGTCACCCCCTAATTCTGAGCCAATCTTTTTCTGCCCCAACATGACAGTTTGAGCATAGAACAAGACACCGGAACAGAGTTCCAAGTAATCCTCCCAGTCCACCTGCTCCTACCTCAGAAGTGGTGGTCTGACATCACCGCAGGGGCATTTCCCCAGCACGTGACACAAATACCTTGAAAGGCGTGGGAGGGGCTGGTATCTGATTTCACTTCCTGTCTGAAGCCACTGAGGCTGTCTTGTCCCTGGCTGGCTCCTCCTCCCTGCACACAAATGGCAGCTCTAGTATTATGGATGGCTTTGACAGCCTGGTGTCCCAAGCTTGGCTGCTGTAGTTTTTATTTCTCTTATTCCATGGGGTTGATAATCACAGTACAACTGACTCCCTATGTCTGTCCTGGGAAGATTGGAATATCAACTCTAGAGGGCCTCCCTCACCTGGCACCATCTGAATCCCACTGCCTGGACAAAAGACCCCATCCCCAAACACCAGGTGCGGCCAGGTGGACAGTACCAGGTGTGCTAGGTGGGTAAGGGAAGGGCTCAGTTACCTTCCCGTGGGCGCTGGCGTTGAGGAACTTACGTCCCCAGAATCCAGGAGAGTTACAGAGCCACTCGGGAACACTTAGCTTTTTCACAATGGGCCGACCCTAACTGCTGTCAAGAGTGGTTTCCACATTTGCAAAAGTAAGGAAAGCACAGGGAGCCATCAGTGGCCTGTGCGTCCACAGAGTGAGAGGACAGACAGGAGGACATGGTGCCCAACTTACGCTCCGGGGCCTTGCCACGTCCATGTGATGGTGTCCTGGGAGTGAGAAAGCAGATGAGTCAAAAGTCGAGCCAGACCACAGGAGGGCCATCCTCGGCTAGTCCATAAATGCACAGCTATTCTCCTCCCACATTAATACAGGCAGAGTAAAAGCAGCTTGTGCCCTGGGTTCCAGGGCCCTGAATCACCCAACTCAGAATGGAAACCTCACTCCCACAAATAGGCTGGCAGGCTACTCTATTCCTGGGTGTGCTGGCTCTCAGCAGAGGGCAGGGCCTTCCTCAGGAAAGCGACAGGAAACGGACTCTTCCGTGGTTCAGCGATACACGATAGAGTCATCTAATCTGCTGGTGTTAGTAACTGATGGTCCAGACGGCCTCCGTGACCCCATGCTCGGGCAGGCAGGCCCCTGTGTCCATGAGCTGCCTACATTGCTACCACTAGGTTGGGAGTGGAGAGGTTCCCTTCCATCTTGTCCTCTGCTGTCACGGTGACTGACGGCTGGAGACAGGGAGAGCTCACTGCGGTGAGCACCCCCACCTTACTATTTCCACCAGAAGCTTACTCCACTAAGAAATGCCATGTATGCTCCGTATCAACTCAGGGCCCCGGGGCTTACATTCACAGACCGGCCACTTCTAACTGCGGGAGCCATCAAGGCAGAAAACACCTGCTTCAAGAGCACAGCAGAAGGGAGGCTCCAGCTGGCATTTGTGCAGCAGGCTGGTGCTGACACCCCCCCCCCAGGGGTTGGGGGGTATTAAGGACTCTTGGGAGAAAGGCGTAGTGGCAAAACCCAGCAGAACCTGCTCTGAGGCCTCCTCCCTCTTCTGAGCTGGGGTCCTTCCAGGTCACCCAGGAGCTCTGGGCCCAACTGCCCTGTCTTACCTTGTTTCTTTAAAACAATACTTCCAACTGGAGCAGAGGGAACACAACAATGTTACCCGATTCCTTACCTACTGCTCAGTCTTCTAGAACGTAAGCAGCCCTGGACTTTAAAACTGCCCAGCGTAAGCCAGGCTCTGGGAGCTTCTGAGGACTGTCTGTGTGGGATCTCACTGAATGCTGGAATGGAGCAGGGCACTGCTTCTGGGCCTGTGAAAGGTGGAATTCTGTGCGCCAGTGCTGAGACTATTCTAGAACTGTCATGAATACACCAGGGAGCTAGCTGACACTTGAGACTCTATCTGTGGAGCCTGCTCCTCCCTCTCTGGGCTGAGGCTGTGGGATGGTGCCAACTGCTCTCTTAACTACTGTGCGTGGACAAAGGACACAGACACGGCAATCCAGATACAACCAAAACACCAGCTCTCCTTCCTCCTGAACCCCCCTCACACACGTCCCAGGAGAACGTGACTTACCAGTTTGTTTGGGTAACGTAGCACCACAGGTTGGACAGGAACTCCAGGAATGAATGCACCTACCAAGAAAAGTGCAGGGTCTCAATGCTGGCAACAGGAAGCGTGGGAAGCTGGGACCCAGCTGAGGTACTTTTGCTGGCGTCAGTTAACTGAGCTTTTCCTGTGCCAGCCTTCCAGGTCAGTGAAGACACTCTTTGGGGTCCTGGATTATTTCCTGTACCCCTGCATGTCCATGAAAAGAGGAGTTGCTGTGTATCAGCACCAATATGAACAGACACCGAGGGGAGGGGAGGGTCTCCAGTGTGTCTATACCTCAGGCTCTCTTCTCCATAGGTCTACTCTGTCAACCTTGGTCTACTCACTGCCCATGACCTGTATCTGGGGTAGTCACTAAGCAGGATAAGGCACATCTGGTCTCACCAGGGAGAGAGCCCTGTTCCCCATGTGTGACTAGCCTGAGCACTGGAGAAATATCACCTGAGAGGCCTCAGGACTGCCCCTGCCAGTCTCCTCTACTATCTATATACTGGCTATGCATTCCTTGATGAGTTGACAAGCCCGGTTTATGAAGTTCTATTTTATTTAAAAAGGCTGTTTGAAGGCCCACACCTCTGAAAACAAAGGTGTCAGGAGCACCCAGACACTGAGGAACGGATACCCAAGGAAGCCACCATTGCTGGCCGAGGGGCTCTGTGTTCTTCTGGACTAGTGCAGTCTCACGGAAATCAATGTTCCTCAGTGGTGTGTACCCATTCAGGGAGGGGAGGGTCCTAGAGGGAAGTTCTCTTGTTGTTTCAGACACCTCTCTATTCTTTAGTTCAGGGCCTTGGTGATGGTCCTGGTTCAGGATTTCTGTGCACCCCTGGAAAAATCTGCACACAAAAACATCTTGGAACCTGGGTGAATGGATACATCTGAATATGCATGGCCATGAAGGCAAGTACAAACGTGAGGGAAACAGGTGCTGGGCTGCCATCAGGCACCGAAGCGGCAACTAGCAGCAGGGATACCCACAGGAGGTGATGGCTCTTCCCAGACTCCAGAACGCAGGAAGGAGTTCAGACCACACGAGGTTTCATGTGTGCCGTGGAGTATGGGGCTGGACACTGGTCTAGTGCTGAGTAAGGATCTGGGGTATGAACCTTATCTGGACGGCACAGTTAGTCCTGGTTGGGAACTGTGGCATTCACACCCCCTCCCCCGTGATGTGTGTTGCCCTTGGGGAGGCTCTCCTCAGGCCCTCTTTGTGTCTACATTCCTTCAACCTCACAGAGGCAGCATGGCTTCCCCTGTGAAGTGAGGCTGGCAGGCGGTCCTCTGGTCCTCTCTTCAAGGATAGGTAATCTCATCACTATGGAAGAGGAACGGTTCCCTGTCATGGTTGAGATCCCCAGCTCCCTCACAGTTCATTTATTCTCTGCCCACTGCCTTGGGGACATGGCCTGGTGTCACTACTGAGGTTTCAAAGAAAATGGTTGGGGGCCTGTATGGACCATACCCAGGGTGGGGAGTCCAGGTGGGGTGGGCCATGGACTTTCTCCTGCAGCTAGGCCTGTCCTGGTCACCACATGCTTCCTTAGCTGCTAAGCCTGTTTTAAAAGAGCAACCCAGGACACATTGAGAGTAAGAGTTTCCTTTCTTGTGCTATATCTCTGCCTATCAAAGTTGCTGCCGCTATCTGTGTCAAAAAAGGGAGGGCTCAGCCATGTGTGCACATGAACAGAAAAAAAGGGCAGTCTTGGGAGGTGGAAGACTCTGAATTTACCATCCAGCACTAAAAAGAATGGAAAGACCATGGAGCAGGAAAACCTCAAAGACAGAGCAGAATATTGACAGTTGTACCTAGTCTAACCTAGTCTGTGGGAGATGGTGTACATACCCCATGCAAAGAGAATTTATGAGTCCCACCTACCTCTTAACGGCACTAACGGCTGTGACGGGATCAAGGGGTAAACCTGTTACACCTCCCAGGGTATACAAAACTTCAACCAGGCAGTCAGGCGTAGACTTTGTACCTCCATCGTCACAACTCTGCTAAAGCCAGGGGCTCTATCCCAGTGCTGGGCTTGGGAGTACCATGAGGGGATGTCCAAGATGATGTGTCACTGTTCACGCCCATGGAGAAAGAGCCCTGTTCTCATGTGGCTCTAAAACCAGCCTTCAAGGCTTTGCAACAGAAGAGCAAGCTACAGGCTGGAAGTCCTCTATAGTCAGTGGGATCTGCCAGGGCCCAGAGAGCAAGGAGATCTCAGCACATGAGGGCCTCACTGGTCAGGACCTCAGAGCTCAGGCAAACGTTATCACCTCGTGATAGCCACTGCCTTCACGGTCTCCTCATCCTCCTGCAAACACTCCAGTTCTTGGCTCAGACACTGAGACTTTCCTGTGACTTCTAGAAATGCTTCTTAGAACTTGTCATAAGAGACAACAAAGACTTCCATTATCAACAGATGACATTACTTTAAAAGTCATGGCTGGTTTCCTCTTTTTGACACAGATAAAAACAAAACAAACAAAAAACTACATACCAGGTTTGAAGGTAATGAGGCAGGTCCTATTCGTGCATGTTCCTTCTGGAAAAATCATTATCTTAAAATGGGAAAAAGATAGCATTAAACCAAAGTTTAATCCAGAGTCCACAGGAGCCCCACTGCCAATGTGATTTTTCTGTTACTGACATAACTTTTGACTATGGCTCCCAGAAAGAGGAGGGTCCTCATGGGGCCCCCCTCAGGGCTGGGGGTGGAGGAATAAAATGAAACACACTATAACCACAAAGTAATCAGCAGTGCAGGACACCATGGTTCTCAGTCACACACATCCCAGGACAGAAACACAGGGGCCACAGCAGTGAAGGACACCATGGTTCTCAGTCACACACATCCAGACAGAACAGAGGCCACAGCAGTACAGGACACCATGGTTCTCAGTCACACACATCCCAGGACAGAACAGGGCCACAGCAGTACAGGACACCATGGTTCTCAGTCACACACATCCCAGGACAGAACAGGGGCCACAGCAGTGAAGGACACCATGGTTCTCAGTCACACACATCCCAGGACAGAACAAGGGCCACAGCAGTGAAGGACACCATGGTTCTCAGTCACACACATCCCAGGACAGAACAGGGGCCAAGAGTGGAGGCACTGATGAGGGACCACACCACGAGGAACAGGGATGCTGGGAACAGGCCGGAAACTGTGCAGCCACTGGGCACAACCACAGAGTGAAGAAACTCCTGTCCCCCCAGACACGTCAATGGCAGCATATAACAAACTCCAACTCCCCATGATGGAAGGCACAGCTCAAAGAGCTTTAAAATCTGAGCCCTGATGGGAAGGTGATCCATTGAGGAGGCTGGGTGGGCTCAGTGGGCATGCCTGAAGAGCACAGGTAAGCTCCTTGGAGAAGAGGGAGCAACTGTGTGTGTGTGTATATGTGTGTGTGTGTGTGTGTGTGTGTGTGTGTGTGTGTGTATGTATGTATGTGTGTGTGTGTGTAGGTATGTGTGTGTGTATGTGTGTGTGTATGTATGTATGTATGTGTGTCTCTGTGTGTGTGTGCCTGTGTGTGTATGTATATGTGTGTGTAGGTATATGTGTGTATGTGTGTGTGTGTGTATGTATGTGTGTGTGTCTCTGTGTGTGTGTGTGTGTATGTGTGTATGTATGTATGTATGTGTGTGTATGTATATGTGTGTGTATGTATGTATGTGTGTGTCTCTGTGTGTGTATGTATATGTGTGTGTGTGTATGTATGTATGTATGTATGTGTGTGTCTCTCTGTGTGTGTGTGTGTGTGTGTGTGTGTGTGTTTGGGGCGGGGGGAATGGACACCTGCCACACCTTATAAGCCAGAAGCCTCCACAGAGGCTGCCTGTGGGCACAGGTGCCTAAACACCAGATCTGTAGTGCTTTTCAGTACCACAGACAGGGGATCCTGCAAAGCCTCCAGCCGCTACCTGTTGGCTCAAGTGGAGAGGAAAGAACTGAACCTGAGTGACACCAAGGCATCTCAGGCTAACGGGGCCACGGGCAAAGGCTGGTCTCATGGACGCAGAGGTAGGAGCCAAAGAGCTTCAGTCTGGGATCTGGAACCGTTGAATTCCGCAGGCTCACAGTTAGCAGGCCATACCCAGGGCAAACAGCAAGGCACCACCACATGCGACGACAAAAAGACACCCAGAGAGCCCGTTCTCACGCCCAGACACAGACACCCAAAGTGCCCAACACCGAGCACACTCTTAGATGCACCCCCCCCCCAAGACACACAGAACGATGTGAACTTCAGCACCGGAGATGGACGTGGCAGGCTTTGTGGTTTCCTCTCTTTCCTCTCCCATTCTCAAAGTGCACAGTTTTGGAAGAGCTCGTAAAAGCAGGATGGTTCTACCTGAGGCCACTTTCCATCCGACTGTGCCCGTCGCTTGATCTCTCCACGGTTTTCCTCCGAGAGTCCTGGTCAGACCGGGACACGAACACGGGCCGGATGTACCGTATCAGAGCTGTGGGGATGGAGACAGGGTGTCAGCAACCACAGAGTTGGAACAGAGACCTCCCTGGGCCATGCTGATGCCTGGAGGGTGAGGAACCTTCCAGTGAACCCCCACAACCCGTGTGCCCCGGAGGAGCAACACAGGACCATCAGCCAGGACACACAGGACAGAATGGTAACCTAACACTACCAAAACAGAGACAACCCGCTGTCACTCTGTTAGCAGAACAAGAGAGTCAAGAACTCCTGGACCCCACTGTGGGCTGAACTCACATTCCTGAAAGTCAGGGACGAAGCCCTAACTCCTGGCATCTGGGAATGTGACCCTAATTGGGGATAAGATGTTTGCAGACAATCAAGTTCGGATGATATCACCCTAGCTAGGGTGGTCCTGATCAATGACCAATGTCCTTCTAAGGGAACAGAGGTAGGGGGAGAGAAGGCTGCATGACAAGGTGGGATGTGATGTGCCTGCAAGCCAGAGAGGACCGAGGACGGCCAGCTGCCACCCTCTGCTAGGCGGCCAGGGCCCTCCTCTTGGACTTCTAGCTTCCAGAATGGCAAGAACAAACTCTTGTTCTTACAGCGGCTTCTTTGCTTTAAGAACCCTAGAGATCACACACAGCTCAGGGGCAATCACTGCATCAGAGGGCCTCCACATCTGATCTAGGGTCAAGGCTATTATGCCATGACTGGCAGGGCTCAACTGACCGAAATGTTGGGGACCACCAAAGTAAGATCATGACAAGACAGGAAGGTGCTCAAAATACTCTGAAGAAATTTTAATAGGAACTACCCTCAGGTAAGTTCAGGTTCTGAAGAAAATAGAAACAGGGTCCAGGGGGACTACAGCTCATCTCCCCAGACCGTTTTAGCTGTAGGTTCTTTTTGTAAATCACTTTGAGACTTGAAAAGACTACTTCGTGATTCTTTCTAGGAGGTTTTCCAAAAAGCATAGAAAATAATTTAAAAAAAAAAAAAGGAAGGAAGAAAAAAAGAGAAAATCCCTTTGATGCAGTAATAATACACTGTGTCTTCATAATTCATATGAAGAGCCAAATACCCAGGGGACAATGATTATGTCTTTCCAGGTCTTGAATCATTTAGCTGTTTTGTCATTTTGGCAATTAATTGTTTCATCCTTTTCTGTCAGCTTCCTGATGCTGCTGAAACGACTTAGAGTAAAAAGGCAGAGGAATGATAGAATCTGCTCAGGATGCTGTGAGGGTGACATCACAACCCTGACCTTGTCTGCTTTTCTGTAAAATGCCATCATCTTTCCTAGAGGCGCTGGGGCTCCCCTGGTCTTGCTGTCTAGCGTGTTTCACGGGGCTGAGTACAGAAGCTTTCTGTGTCTATGACGTCTAGGATAAGAAAACTGACTCGGATCATGGAAGATGCTTTTCCGTCTTTCAGTGAATCTGAGGATGGACACAGGGAGGCAAGAAGGGCTCCAAGGATAGGACAAGGTAACAGTGATCATCCGGGCACCCAGGATGTTATCTTTGAGGGTTCCTGGGTACACCTCCTTCCATCAGACAAATGATTCTGGACCTTGATGGACAGGTGCTCCTAAAGGCAGGAAGGGAAAGTCCGAAGCCCCCTGCCAACAGTCCCATGTTGTACAAATGGTCGATATAACCACGCCAGAAGTTCCAGCAGGTCTGTGATGTCATTCCCTTAGCATTTTACTTCCAAACATCACTTGACCAGTTCACTGAATGAATGAGTACTGGCTGGTTGGTTTTTGTCAACCCACACTAAGGTTGCCCTGTCCGAGGCAGGTGGTGATGGTGCACACCTTTAATCCCAGCACTCAGGAAGCGAAGCAGGTAGATTCAAGTTCAAGGACACCCTAGTCTATAGAATGAGTTCCAGGACAACCAGGACTACACAGAGAAACCCTGTCTTGGGAAAAAAAAATTGTTCTGAAGGGAATCTGTGGGGCATGTGGACATTTTCTTGATTAATGATTGATGTGTGAGGGCCCAGCACACTGTTGGAGTGATATACAACCCCTGGGCTGTATAAGAAAGCAGGCTGAGCAAACCATGGGGAGCAAGCCAGTAAGCATCACTCCTCCATGGCTTCTGCCTCCAGATTCCTGCCCTGCTGACTCTCCTCATTGATGGACTGTTGCCTGGAGCGCAAGCTGAAATAAAGCCTTTCCTCCCCAGGTTCCTTTTGGTCATGGGTTTTTTTTATCACAGCAAGAAAAACCCTAACCCTAACTAAGATAGACACATAAAGTTGACTCACAGACTGATAATGTAGACAGAAAAAAGTATGAGGTTGGTCACACTCCTGGCACTGACAGACCTAAAGATGAAAATACTTCCGGTATTTTCAACATTCATCTCTTCAACAGAGTTAGGAGCTGTCCATCACAAGGCCCAAAGGAGGGGCTGGAAGTTGGGACAAGCCATTGCCTACCTAAGCCTGCTCTGAGACAGGAACCAGAACACGTCCTGCATGCCCAGGTCAGTACCTAATCTGGCACATTCCCTTCAAAGGTAGCTGGGTAAGGAACCAACTGGGCTGAGCTACATTTGGAACCTAATCAATATTCCTCTCCCTCTAGAGACAGGGTTTTGATGCTCTAGCTAGGGTTCAAGTGATCCTCCTGCCTCAGCTTCCTGAGTGTTAGGACTATAGACATACCTTGATAAGGAACATTTCTGATAAACTTGCCACTACCATTCACTCTGTGGACTATCTATAAATGACCAGGAAATGCACAAGCTACAGGAAAAACCTCTGTACACAGTGATAACACCTCTATAAAACCCAACAGCTTCCTGGTGCCTTGCCAGGGGCCACATGCAGTGGCATTCAGGGCTTGCGACACCTTTCAGGGTTATCAAGGTGGGCTGCACATCTGCCAATTACGACCTTACTTAGCTTCTAAAAAATTCTTGGAATGCAACCCAACTTTCCAGGCACGTGGAGTATCATCCTTTATTTGATATCAGGTTGATAAATCTATAGCTTATGACCCAAATAATTCAGCTTCCTTCCAGGAACCTGGTCAAGAAGGGAGTGACCATGCTTGCTCAGTGTTCTTTCATAACCAAGGTCCTTGCACTGGCCAGCTCATTTCTGTCTACAGGATCTGTTGTACCATTCACAGGTGCAGGGCTACACACAGTCCTGCTTTCTGCCTTCCTGCTTGGTACCTCTGCAAGGTCCTGGCTATCTCAGTCAGGGGACTGAGACAGGTATGACTCTCTCATCCAGCACTCTGTACCAATAGTAAACCACTAGCCGAGCCCCAACCTAGTCTCTTCACCTCCGTAAGAGCCAGCCAACTCTGTACCAGCATCCTGTGGATGAAGGGAATTCATGCAGGGTCCATAAACCTTGGAACACTTTGCTCAGGATACTGACCACCGTGTCGCCTGAACCCACGGTGAAGACTCATTCCTTGGAAGGGAATGACCGCACCTCTCAGGTCGGGGAAGCATGTGGGCTGTGGAGGCCATGTTTGCAGTGGGCTTAGTCTGAAAAGTCATAGGTGTGTGCTGAGGGGAGGGGCTGATCTGGGCTGGGGACCTTGCTGCCATCTGCCACCACACCTAGGTTCTAGCCTCCTTGACCACCTGCTTCCCCATGGCCAAGAGCCAGTTCCTTAATGTTTCCATATGCAATGCAATGGGGGGGATGCCTGCTCACCGGCAAAGGGAGAGGAGGATGAAGTGAGGACAGAAAGGCCTTGGGCAGACATACCCCAACGCTCTAGTGCCCTGAGGCAGTTGTGACAAACATTCCTCATAACCTGGCTACGTGTCAGCAGGCTGTTTCTATGCTTTAGCCTGGGAGAGACATCTGGGTCAGGGCCAGATCAGAAGGGTCAGTGCTGGACAGTCCAGGGTGATGGCCACGTCCTTGAGACCCCAAGATGTTGGGGGTCTTTCACAGAGCAGAAGTCTTATGTGTACAGAGAGACTGGGATGCCAGCTACACTGGCTAGTTTTATGACAACCTGACACAAGCCATTTGTGGAGAGGGAACCTCAACGAGAAAATGCCACCGCCAGACTGGCCTCTGGGCAAACCTATGGTGTATTTAATTAATGACTGGTGTGGGAGGGCCCAATACATTTTGAGTGGGGCCACCCTCAGGCAGGCGATTCTGTGATGTACAAAAAAAAGAAAAAAAAAAAATCAGGCTAAGCAAGGCATGAAGATCTAGCCAGTAAGCAGCACTCCTTCACGGTCTCTGTTTCAGTTCTCTGCCTTGACTTGAGTTCCTGTCCTGGCTTCCTTCAGCGATAGGTTGTGATGTTTAACTGTAAGCTGAAATAAAGCCTTTCCTCTCCAAGCTGCTTTTGGTCATAGTGTTTCATCACAGCCAAGACAACCTTAACTAAGACCCCAGGAGGCACCTGTTTTCAGATCACACTGCCAGGGCCCACAAGTCTGGGAGATACAAAACTATGCCCTGTAGTATAGGTGAGCCTGCTGAGTGGCCATATTCATGAGACCCAGAGAGCCACAGAGCTACTCTAGAACACTGGCTCACAGGCAGAGTGCCCAGACACCTGAGCAAGGCTTCAGAACATAGAGTCTTTCTGCCAATCTGTGTCTCTTCTTCTTTGGGGACATTCATTCGCCATCATGTGGGTTCAGAGCTGTGACTCTTCTACCACAGGTGTCAGGCTGAAATCAAGGACGCCACAGCCACCACAATCACCACAGTACCCAGTAACCACCCCTTCACCCCCACACCCCCTCTGGAGCCCCACATCATATACTGAGATGCCTGGGAACCATGAAGAAAGCCAGTCAGGGTGTGAAAAGCAACTGGATGTCAATGCTGTGTTCTCTCCATGTCTCAACCCTAGATAGACCCCGTGAACATGGCCTTTTTCAGACAAAAAGTCTATGTAGATGACATTGTGGATCTTAAAACGAGGCTATCACGGATTATCCACTGGCATCACTCTTAGCTAAGACATACACAGATTAGGGGCAGAGGAAAGCTGGCCATGTGGCCAGGCAGGCAGGACAGCCTCCTGTGGAGGCTCTGAAGAGATCCCCCTCACACACACTATGGCCTTGGACTGGTTCCTAGAATGAGACAGAAAGACCTTGTACTGCATCAAGGCACCCAGGATTTGTGACCCCATCAGTAGCTCCGAGACACTGTTGTTCCTGGTCTGTGGGAGTCACTGGTCCTCAGGAGCAGGCTGCCCAGAAGCTCAAGAGACCCTGAACTGCTCTGTGACACAGGAAATGCATGCTTACAAGACAGACCTCGGACACGCATCTCTGCACTTGACGGTACTGGAGGACATGCAGGTGCTGATAAAAAAAAATCCACAAAAGCTCATGCTATTGGGGACACAAGGAAGAAATCAGAGCACAGCCAGGGCGTGTGGTGTGACGGCAGATAGCCTGAAGGGGCCTGTCGGTGGGTGGGGAGGTGTCTTACCCACTCCCAGGGTCTCACTCGCTCATTGCGGGTGTGTGCGTGTGTATGTGTGTGTGTGTGTGCGTGTATGCGTGTGTGTGTGTGCGTGTGTGTATGCGTGTGTGTGTGTGTGTGTGTGCACACGCGCGAGCATGTGTGGGTGTGTATGTGTGCGTGCCTGTGTCTTCACCCATCCCTGAAGTCTTACCTGCTCTCAGGGGGTTCACCCACTCCCACAGTCTCACTCACTCCCAGGGGCTCATCCACTCTCAAGTGTTCACTCACTTCCCCAGATCGGGATGTCTCTGCTCTCCGCCTTCATCACAATGGAGGACATGGTCATGGTGACAGGGATGGCGTCGAAGTAGGAAGAATGTGGTGCCAGCGTGAGGATAGCAGCCTCGGCGGGCAGGGCCTGCCGCCCCTTCACAGCCACGCGGTGGAAGCCGCCCGCAAACCACATGGCGCGCATGATGGCCTTGAGCAGGAAGTCCACGACCCTGAGAGAGAGAGGCAACGTCAGGTTTACTGCCACGACGCAGGCATGGAGGGGGGCACGGGAAAAGAGACGCTGGGGCCTGGGCAACAGGACAGGGCGCTGAAGGCTGCTTCAGCATTTCCCTGAGAGGAGGACTGGAGTGCTTGACTCCGGGGCACCCATAGCCAATGTCTCCCACCTCCTCTGACAGACAACTGAAGGGCTTTTTCCACCACACAGCATCCTGCAAGTGAACACAGCATTGACAGCAGATCACACAAGGTCAAAGACACCCAGACTTTAGATATCAGCAGTTCATGTTAGCACTCAGCCACGCATGAGTAGACAAGCCATCAAAGCATGTCGAACACCCATCAGAAGCTGCATGCTAATCAGTTGAGAGCAAGGGCATTGCCCTGGTGAGCTTTCTAGACCTCCTTTCCATAGGTCGCCCTGCCTTGGAGGCCAACCACATGAATCAGTAAGGTTCTGGAAGGACCTAGATGGACATGAATGTAGACGAAAGAAAACTGGCCTACGCCATCCATCTTGGTTTCCTATGATGTCCTTTTTAAGCACATGAGAACTCAGGCACTCAACCCTGGTATCTTCCTTTCTATTCACCCTCAACAAACCTGTCACCACGCAGACACCTCTCAGGACACCCCTGCAGTGACATGTAGTATGGGAAGGCCTGAGTGGAGCCTGGTCCCCAGAGGAGGCTTGCTGCAGAATGCATCAGATCTCACTAGCTGTGGGCTAACCAGGTGACCAAAAACCACAGAAAAAAAAAAAAAAAAAAAAAAAAAAGAGGCCAAAGCCCTGTTCCTTGATTTCCCCAAAGCGCTAACTCCCCTGGAGGTTCTATGAGAGGAGCCCCAGCAGATCTAAGTAGTGGCCAATCACTGTTGGGTACAGAGCCCCTGGAGGAGTCACCTTGGAAAGACCTTTGCTTACTTGGAGGATCAGCAGTTGCTGTAGTTACCATGAGACACTGGGGAGCAGACTTAAGGTTCTATTTCTAGGGATGGTGTGACACATGGGTGTGTACTTCTCCACGTCAGCCGGACACTTCTAGATGGACTCACAATAAAAGTGTACAGCAATAAAATGCACAGCAACTGATAAGGAAGCGGCTGCCCAGGATGGGGAAGGGAAGCTGTGGGAAGGATCCCCTGGAACAGGAGCCGGTCCTGGGAAGGCAAAGGGACGAGGGGAGAAAGTCAGCACCATCAACCCGGACCTGCTGACAGCAGTGCCCTTCTGCCCTCACGGGGAAAGATGAGACAGCGGGGGTAGGGGGGTGAGCATGGGGAGGGGCTGGGGAAAGAGCTGAGCCCAATAGATGGCTTCCCCACAAGCTTACGCTCAGGGCTGGGTGCCCAGGCTGATGGTGTGAATGGAGGCAGACCTTGTGGGCCCAGTGAAGGTGAAGACCCTCACCCTGCTGGTACTCTCACAGAGGCAAGGAGGACAGTGAGCTCTGGGCAAGGTTGGAGGTCAAGTAAAGGCCCAGAAAGAAAGCTATAGGAACATGAAGAAGGGGGATGGAACATGAGCTAAAGCTGTTCAGTGCTGATGAAGAGAAGATTCTGAGGAGAAACAATTTGCCTCCACACACAGGTGCATGAGCCCCAAGACAGTAGACCCGCACCCTCCAGGGGAACATGCACGCTATGCTTCAGCCAGCCAGAAAGCCAGGGAGAACAAGCTGTTTGTCAGTGGTTAATCAAGTCTGAGTTCCTCTTGCAAATCCTCTTTCTGGGAAGAGAACCTGACACTCCAGAAAGTCTTCAAACAAAAACAAAAACAACAACAACAACAACAACAAAAAACCAGACAGGGGATGATCTGGATGCACCAGAAGGCAAGCACTACTCCACAGTGTGGTCTGGGCTTGGAGAACTGAGGTTGAATTGGAGGTTTTGACATTCTTTCTGCCACAGGAAAGAAAAAGAGATTTTGAAACTGCAAGAGAAAAACAAAACAAAACAAAAAACAAAGGCTACCGTCCACATGCAAAGCAAAGCACGTGTGTAATTTAAAAAACCGTAAATCATAGGATGTGGCTGTGCTTCTGCTGACAGAGGAAATCATATTTATACCCAGGATGTGGTGACTCTTCTCTGAGGGTGGAAGATACTCAGTCCTTCACTCTCACAGTTAACCTATCAACCCAGGAACTGAGTCCAGAGGTGCTCTCAGGAACAAGCCCTTCTCAAGCTGCCTTTTGGCTGAGGATCAGCAGCTGGAGGACCTGACTGCTCCCTGCCTGGCCAACCCTGGACCTGCTCTGGTGGATAAAAGAACCAGTGTAGGGGTCAGTACTACCAAGAGGCAGCAGTATGATTTTTATGACACTGTACTTTGAAAGTCACTTACAATAAGCGTCTCTTGTAAAACTGTGTCATTCACCGAAAGCCTGAGCTTTTTAAGAATGTCTGAATGCAACCAACTTCACCCAGAAAAAAAAAGTCGTCTTTAACATCAATCTGTTCACAACAGCTTTGCTGTGCAGACGTAACGTGGTCTGAGTCTCAATGAATCTGCTGCTGCAACTCAGAACTTCGACGACTCTGCAACCAGCTATTTTAAACCCCACTTTTTCCTAATTCTGTGCCACTCAGTCAGGAGAACCCATGAGGACCCAGGGCCACAATCCAGAGTTCGAACAGATACTGAATGAAGATGTCTAGGGCTTCATGAGGCATAACACGGTACATGCAGGTCCAGTTTACACGTGTATACTGTACATATGACACTCTCAACATATATGCACACGTTCATCTACATAGACTCCAACCTATACATAGAATCATACAATCTCATCTGTGTATACATATATGTGCACATGCACACTCCTATACATATACTCACCAACATGCACATACATGCACACTCCAACACAGGTATGCACCCTACACATATGCACATTTCATGCACATATTCACGCCCTACACATGTGCACACTTGCATGCTCTTACCTACACATACATGTATAGTACAATAGGCACATTCATATATGTTCATACTCCAACACACATACCTACACACACATACTCCAACACCTACACGCATATCCTCATCTTCACATACACATGTACTCCAACAGGTGCACACACACATACCACACACATACTTTCACCTGTGTACACGCATACACACACACACACCCCCCAACAAATGCACACCAAACATAATGCAGTACCTATACATATATCCATAGTCTAATCTAATGCATACTCCAACAGGCACACACGCATATTCTCACATGTGTACGTTCAAGTATGTACATCCTTCATACACACACACTCACATACATACATGCACATGCACTATTATACACATATATACCCAGGCATAAACACATTCTTCTGTCTCACACAGAATGACATGTACCCTGAGCTGACAAAGATGTACAAAGCTCGAGGGAACCTGTGGCCGTAAGAAATCTCAGCCTCTCACTCACTGCATGTGAACAGACCCTGTAACTGGGACCCACAGGGACAGAGCCACTGGACAGTGTGCTGGGGCCCTTTGTAGCTTGCTGAAGCCCATTGAGTGCCCGCAGGAGAGTCCCCATGAAGCACGGAGGCCAGGAACACAGCCCAAGACACCCACTTTGAAGATGGTCCTGCTGCTCAGATTCTGAGCTGGGGTAGGGAAGAAAGAAAGGGGTGACCAGGCCCGTGTGATGCCAGGCAGGCAGCATGTAGAGTCCCTTGTCACCAAGAGCTGACACCTGTCACCCAGTACCTTTAAATCCACCCGAGTCTGCTTCCCAGCAGAAAGATCAAAGTCAGGACCTGGTTTGGCCTAGATTTGATGTGTTTGGTTTTATCTCATACTAGATTCATACGTTATGGTTTTTTTTTTACCCTTTTAACGGATGTCACAGTAAAGCATGCTGTTCAAAGAGGATTAGGAAATCTCAGACAAACGAAGAGCTGAGAGTAAGCAACGACTTCACAAATGACCAGCCTCACTCAACACCCACACGGGGTGGTGCTCACCATCATCTGATGACCAGCCTCACTCAATGTCCACACCGGGTGCTCACCATCATCTGATGACCAGCCTCACTCAATGTCCACACCGGGTGCTCACCATCATCTGATAGTGATCTGACACTCAGAGGATTGAAGTCTAGAAAATGAGATCCCCTCTTGCCTCTCTCCTGAACAAACAGCCTATGCATCGGGCCCTCACAAGAAAAGAAAGGCTGGGAGGTTTGGGTGAACACTCAGCTCACAAAGCAGTGACTTTTAGGCTTTGGGGCCATACAGCCCCCACAACTCAGCTCCCTGTGAACGTAGCCCCGGGGGCGGCCATGTTCCAGGAAAAGGTTGTTTGCACAGCAGCCGATCTGGTGGTCTGTAAGCCTTTGCCAGCATCTCCAACAATGATTTGTTTGCCTTTCTGAGCTGGTGAAGGGGCCTCTAGATACAACAGCAGAGCATTCTTAGAGCGCTGGCTAAGGCACCTGTGACAGGTGGAAAGACAGACAGACAGACACACACACACACACACACACACACACACACACACACACACACCACTTAGTGTAAGCATCTTGACAATGAGATGTGGTTTAATGGTGAGCGCCCAGTTTGACTCTGTTCCCAACACTTCTATCTTCAGACAGCCGAGGTTCGTTCATATCTAACCCTTAAAGGAAAGGGCCAGTTTGTATCTAAGAGAGACCCAGCCTGTAGTGACAGTGTCCAACACTCAGGAGGCCTGGACTGGCCCAGGGTTCCCACTAGGGCAGGACTGTCTGGCTCCAGCCTACTGTTAGCCAGAGCTTCGGCTGTGTCAAGTTTGGTAAGAAAGTGGGATTTGGTTTCAAATCACTAGACTTAAGAAAGGGTGCAGGCTTGTCTATTTCCAGTGACCCCAGGTGGGCAGGATGTGTCAACTGTGACCTGACCTGTCACTCAAAAGGTGTTCGTCGTTCCCCCCCCCAGCCCAGCACCCACACTGTGAAGGGTGAGCAGGAACCCTGTCACTATGGTGCTGGGCCAACTCAGCCCAAGAGCTGGTCACTAAGAGTACATTTCCCAATTCCCACCAGCAGACCCAGAGCTGGGTGAGGATGGCCTGGGAGCTCTGGTTTTAATCTTCAGGCCATCAAGAGACAGAACAGGTTCTGGAACACAGGAGGCCATGGTGGTGGGGTAATCTCTGTGCTCTGGGACATGGGTACGGCAGCCTCATGACCCGTAGAGCCCTGAGGATGGAGTCTAAAGATCAGAGAGAGACAGGCAGGGACATGCGAGATTCAAAGGAAGCAGCAGGAAGGTAGCACTGGTCCTTGGGGAACAGGACCCAATAAAGCAGGCTTAGAAAGGAGAGAGGAGAGACAGGTCCACATGGACTGAGCAGCAATACTGTGACAATGAACATCTCTCTCTCTCTCTCTCTCTCTCTCTCTCTCTGACACACACACACACACACACACACACACACACACACACACACACACCGTCAGCCAGAAGAGCTACTTACCTCCTCCATAAGGCCAGGGGCTGCTCTGGCTCCTTGTCAGGTGGTCCCAGGGAGGCCACAAGTGCAAAGGGCCAGGCCAGCAGCATCATGAAAGCAGCGAACAGGAGCCGGATGGGGAACAGCGTCAACGTCATGAAAGCCACCTGGGAAGACAGGTGTTGTTTGAGAACATGTTGGAGTCTGCCTGCACCCTGGGGTCCTGCAGAGCCAGGTCACAGCTAGCCAACGCGCTGCCATCACTGTGGCACCCATCCTCCCGCTCCTGACTAAAGACACTCGGGATGTCTTGGGAGCGGCATGGCAGAGCTTGATTGGCGCGTTCAGCTCTATTCTGACCTGACACCCCAAAGCTGGAGCCAAGCTTCCATGCCTTGCTCAACACATCATCATACCTTCCTACCTCTCCCTAAAATCATTAAGCTGGGGAAGATACGTCAGTCTGTAAAGTGCTTTCTGTAAAGAGCTGAGGGCCTGAGTTCAACCCCAGAACACAAGTAAAAAAAAAAAAAAAAAAAAAAAAAGCTAGGTGTGGCAGTACAAAAGTGAAATCCTAACACTGGGGATTGCTGGGACGCTGGGGCTCACTGGCCAGCCAGCCTTGCCTACTTGGTGAGTTCCAGACCAGTTAAGAAACCCTGTCTCAAAACAAGGCAGATGGTGTCTAAGGAACCACATCTGAGGCTGACCTCTGGGTTCGACACGCACATGTGCACACACACAAATTGTTGACATGCAGAGATAGTAGATGTAGTCCCAAACATTGGCGAGGCTGTGAGGGAGCTGAGTGGAGCCGCAAGACCAACCTTGGACCAGAGAACAGAGGAATCAGGGCAGCTCTCCAGCTAAGGCGAGGTTGGGCGGAAGGCCAGAGCCCACGGGAGGCACGGCTCACTAACCAGTGCTCACCTCAGGGCAGCAGGAGGCTACAGGACCAGGTGGCTGCCTGTGGCTCCGAGTTTGGAAGACACGTGGGGGCAGAAGCCAAATGCTGTGTTCATGGAAGGCATTTTCACAGCCTTAGAAATCAGGGTGGACTTGACACTGAGAATGAATTCACACACCTTTTAAAGGCCCAACAGTCAGTTTAGGCCTGAGGGCAGGACCTCCAACACTTAGTTCATTCACTGGGACAATGATTACATATGACACCTCATAGTGATGACCGTCCCTGTCCCACAGCAGCCTGTGTGGGCTGTCAGCAGATGTCTTTGGAGGTAACATCATCAACCACTTCCCTGCTTCTATTGGGACATAACACTTATTCTTGTGCAACACGCTAAAGTGCTGTGGCCAGGGTTCCTCCGATGTCAGATTCTTGCTTGCAACGCTAGGGAGTAACGTGCTGAGGCTTGTGTTAGGGGTGCCGGGAGGCTACCTGTCCGTCAGGGCTAGTGTTAGGGGTGCCGGGAGGCTACCTGTCTGTCAGGGCTTGTGTTAGGGGTGCTGGGAGGCTACCTACCTGTCAGTCAGGGCTTGTGTTAGGGGTGCTGGGAGGCTACCTGTCTGTCTGTCAGGGCTTGTGTTAGGGGTGCTGGGAGGCTACCTACCTGTCCGTCAGGGCTAGTGTTAGGGGTGCTGGGCTTGCTGGTAACTGACCTGGATCAACTCTTCACTGACTTCAGGGGAGACACCTATAACCCCCACTGACCTGTGCTGTTTTAACTGCCGCTTCTCACTGCCACTTCTCTGGCTAGCTGGCTGCAGCTTCCAAGTCTCTAGGATCCCAACTTTGCAAACTCCGTTTTTCTCCCTAGGTTAATTTTCCTCCCTAGGTTTACTCTCCACAAGGAGTTTTCCTAGAAGCCGTTAGCAGGCTTCCTAACAATGCCAAACTTGAGAGTTGAGAAGGGAGCCTCTGCAGCCTGGTTCAGCATGCAGGGTGGGTGTGAGCTAGGGAGGAAGCCCTCTGCATCGGTGTGCTGCATGGGAGAGGGGAGCAGACAGCCCTCTGCAGCACTGCAGTGCAGTCTGGGGATGCATGAAGTTGGGGAGGCAGCTTGCTGTTGTACAGCGTATTGGGGAGGGTCCAGAGGCCTCAAGGATCAGGGCCAGCTTCCTCTGTACTCTGCCTCCAGCTTCACTCAGTGCTGGCTTTCCAGCTTTTGTCTGTATCCCAGGGAGCAGGGAGCCTCCCCGAGGTGAGCAGGGCAGGACTGAAGGAGCATGCCACAGTCCTTCTAGAACCTACTGCTGTCGATTCTGCCCACATCTCCTGACATCTCCATAGGCTATCGTCTTCACACAGACTCAGCCTAGCCACCGGCCCCTACTTCAGGATGCCCACCCTGGTGCAAACTCGTCTGAACAGACTAGGGACCACAGACACAGGAGAGGCCCATGTTTCTGAGCCACTACAGAGGAAGCAGGTAGCCAGGAGGCTATGACACCAGAGTAGCTGAATCTGGTGGTGGTGGCGGTGGTGTGGGGAGAAGCAGAGCTCCGGCAGCCCCAAGAATCATTCTTAGAAAACCAGGCCAGACTGAAGAGCAACCGAGCGTCTGACGACTTTCCAGACACCCTGTGTGGGTGGCCGCTGCCCGGGCAGGGCCTGACTCTCTACCAAAGCCTCGAGGCACCTTTTCTTGCTGTAGCTTATGAAATCAAGAGCTCTGTCCACATCAGGAGTACAGGGTGCTAGGCTAGGGAGCCGCTGGGAGGGAGAGAGGAGTCCACTCTCCACACCCAGGACGCCCAGTGTCACGCTGATGCCAACTTATAACGTGTACGGGCAGGTCTCCAGAGTCCATTTTATCAAAACTACACGCAGTATGGCTGTCCACCCGAGGAACTGAGGTAGCATGTGGCAGATTGGATGTCCTGTCCAGGAACCGGACAGGGCAGAGCTGGCTGAGTATGAATGAGGGGAGAGACCTGGAGTAAAGGATTCAGCTACGCTCCCAGATGACAACAGGGTTGGACTCAAGGCTAAAACTCCGTGAAAATTCCGTAGACACAGAGGTGTAGGTCCCTGATGCTGGACCCAGAGCCCCACTTCCTAAGTCCAGCTGTGGAGAGTGGAGACCCGACTTCACGCCAAGGAGCCACATCACTCTCAAAGGTGCCAGGCCAAACAGACTATGTGGTTATCTTGTCCGTGAGCCAGAAGTGAGTAACTGTACCACAGTTCAGTAAGGAATTACAGTGGCCTGGGGCTGTGTTAACTTCAGTTACCCTCTGAAGGTTGATATAGTCTAGATGAAATTGGTATACACACAGAGTCCGTCACAGCATCACAGGAGACAGTCTGAACTACATTTTGAGGGCCTCAACAGCAGCCACTCCATATCAGTCCCATCAACCCCAGTCTCTTTGTGTAAGGCTGGGACTGGATAAGGACAGGAAGTGCGGACTGAACCCCAGTATCTACTGCAGCAAAACATGGGAGCAGTGAGAAGTGGCAGAACTCAGGAGCCCACAGGTCAGGACACAGCTTAGAAGCATCAATGAAGACCAAGGCCTGGGGCATGATGTACTCAAGGACATCTGTCTATAGCACACAGACACACACAGAACACACATTCACATACCCACTGGAAAAGAGGGATACAAACATACATGCACATATACCCCGGTATATACATGGACACATTCATATACACACTGAACACATACATATAAATATACATGTACAAACATATTCCAATTCATCTATACACTGAACACATACACATTAGGTATATATGTATATACATATACCAATGCACACAATGTGGACACATCCACATACACTGAATAAATATACACATAGATATTCATGTACACAATGATACACATATATACCAATATAGACAATGTGGACAAACATTCAAACACTGAACACATATACACACAATGTGGACATATTCACACATACTGAACAAATATATATACACACAGATATTCATGTACACAATGATATACATATATACCAATATAGACAATATGGACAAACATTCAAATACTGAACACATATACACAGCACACATGTACGTACACACAATGTGGACACATTCATAGACACACTGAACACACACATTGACACATACACATATATTTACATACAATGACCACACACTCACACACACACACTGAACACACACTCATGCATGGTCGCACATGCACACACTGATACACACACATATATCAATATACATAACATGGACATACATTCTCTCACACACTGAACACATGGATACACAGACACACTTCACTCTCTCAATGACCCCTGGTAGACACCTCCAAACCAGCTCTTACATATGAAGCTGGTCACAGTTGGGACACTGAGACCTCGGGCACCCTTCCTGTGAGGACTGTTCTCCGTCTGGGAAGTCTCCTGTAGACAGGGGCCTGGACAAAGGAAGATAAGCAGGCTCTGGGGCCCATGTAGGAGGCAGTGTGGCCACCCAGAGACTCTCTGGGATCAGTGCTCTGGGGAGATAAAAGCTCAGGAACGCCCTGCCTCACCCAAGAGCAAGGACGCTGTGGGGAAGGTGTGCTCTGTAAGCCTACAGGGACTCGGGGTGGAGATGGGTGCCCCTGCCCTGGTCACGGAACTGTTCCCTGGGGTTTGAGCCTTCTACAGCTGCTGGCAAGATGGAGGAGAAAGTGAACCCAGAAGGACACATCTCTCCTCAAGAGGAGCCGGCCCTGCAGCACCTGAATATGAGACAGCGTCAGGCCGGCCATGATGCTTTGTCCTGGTGGCCAGGGCAGCCAACTAGGGATCCTTTTCTTTTCTGTTTTTTTTTTTTTTTTTTTTTTTTTTTTTTTTTTTTTTTGGCTTTCTGAGACAGGGTTTCTCTGTGTAACAGTCCTGGCTGTCCTGAACTCACTGTGTAGAGCAGGCTGGCCTCGAACTCACAGAGATCCACCTGTCTCTGCCTCCTGAATGCTGGGGTTAAAGGCGTGCGCCACCACCGCTGTCCGGCGAGGATTCTCGTTCTGTATGTAAATGGGGCCGTCCTGATGCACCGGCCTGTAACGCTGAGTGTGTCTAAGAGTAAAGTGCTACAGCATGGAGTGCCACCGCACGCAGCCACCCTGAGTCAGCCTGACGGGGACAGTTGACACAGACAACTCTCCTCAATAACACGCCAACACCAGTGTGTTCACCGTAGGGGAAACTAACACGACTCCTGAGGACACCTGCAAACACACGACATCCTCCACATGGATGACGGTGGCATGGGTGCCGTGCACACACCCTCAGCTGCTCTCCTCTCAAAGAGTGTCTAACAGTCAGCAGGAAGAAGCAGAAAGCTACCTGGTGGTGTACGGTGCACCCTGAGCCAATCCATCTGTGCAGGGCACCAAGTTAAGAATGGCAAAGTGAGTGTGGGATGCTGGGATGTCAGATCTGAGGGGCTCTGTGGCCACTGGATTGCTGGAGGTTCTGGGAGTGATACAGATCGGGGCACCATGAATCAATAGGTTCGAGTGAAGTGGCCAAGTGGTGAACACACCCAGAAAGTGTCCTGCCTGGACCCCGCGATCAGAACCTTGCCGGGACCCGGAGATCAGGACCCTGCCTGGACTCTGCAATCAGGACCTTGCCTGGACCCCATGATCAGGACCCTGCCTGGACCCTGCAATTAGGACCCTGCCTGGACCCTGAGATCAGGACCCTGCCTGGGCTCTGCAATCAGGACCTTGCCTGGACCCTGAGATCAGGACCCTGCCTGGACCCGAAATCAGGACCCTGTCTGGACCCTGAAATCAGGACCATGCCTGGACCCCACGATCAGGTGCCCAACAAGCCCTGGTCACAATCTGCGGGCCATCAGGTGGCTCTCATTTGCCTTCCTGCTGAGGACCTCTGGAGCCCTGACTTCCTCTAGATGGTTTACAAAGCGGGGCTCCAAGAAGGTGTCTGAGGAATGGCTGGCTGTGGGTGTGGCTTAGGCTCCCTAAGGGATAGGGACAGCTGTGACCTCTTCCAGACTTGTGTTAGGGTCAATGCTTCTACCTCGTTTTAGAAGCACTTCACAGAGACGCCCAGGGACATCCAGCCTCACCTGTGGTCAGTCTGCCCAAAAGCTACGGCAGATGGACTCAGATGTGTTCAAGATCGTGACACCTTACACTGACTGCTCACCCTGCCCACATCCTCCCCAGGGAGTTGACAGGTCGAGCCCTGTCAGATGTCAGAAGAGGAGAGAGAAAATGGGGCAAAGCAGAGGGCAATGGGGTGCATGGAGTGGAATGGAGGGGCAGTTAGCAAGGCTCAGCCTGGAGAGTGACAGAGTAAGCCTAGGCTCCAAGGAGGATGCTAGACAAGAGTGAGACCAGGAGGATTGGGCCCTGAGGACCAACAGGGCACAGACCAGCGGCCAGATAATCTTTAAAAGCCAACAGAATGTCTCAGTGGTAAAGATGCCCAAGCTTTACAACCTGAATTTGATCCCTAGGGCCTACACTGTGAAAGGAGAGAACTGACTCCTTCAAGTTGCCCTCCCCGCACATGCTATATCACACACACACACACACACACAAGTACTAAAAATCTGGCCCTCGTTCTGGCTCCTTAGAAAATCAACCAAGGGTCACAGTCAGACACTCTCATGAGCAGTCCTTCCTGAGAGGCTGCTAGAGACTCACAGTTTTGTCTAGGACTCAGATATTGGCCAATCCAGGTTGATGGCCAAGGTCCCATTCTATCCCTGCCCTAGACTGGTACCACAATGACCCAGAGCCACTGGCAGAGGGTATCCCTGCACGCTGGTGATGGTCATTCTCTCTGCTTCACTGTCCAGTCTTTGGGCAAAGCCCTTTCCACACTTTCAGTCTCCACAGTCCCGCAGCTTCGGCCATCCCCAGACTTGAGGGTCTCTCTCTGCCTACCAGGGTCTATTAAGGGGTCACCATCCCACCTGACAGGGCAATTTCTGTGACCCGTGAAGAAAAGGTTCTAGGACAAGTGAGCACCCAGTACTTTATGCTACACAGTGCCATGCAGAAGGTGATGCAGGCCTTGTATGCTCAGTGGGAACGCGGGTAAGCTCTACCCTGGGGAGCTTTACTCCTCCATTGATCATGGAGAGTCTGCCAACTTCACTGTTGCTGGTGGCAGCAGAGCTGGATGCCACCCAGGCGCACCACTGGGGGACAGGTGAGTCTAGGTTCTCCATGGGACAGCTAAGGTTGGAGCTTCAAGAGACACACTGCACCAAGGACAGATCCGAGGCAACGAGCATAGGGACGTGAAACCGAGATGGGTCTCTCTCCAGCTGCCTGGATAACTTCAGCACTTGGGTCACAGCTCAAGGGTCACAGAGATGGCCAACTGGAGGAGTCCCTGACAGGTGCAGCTATCTGGAGGACCCCGAGACCGGACAGGATGCTACAGCACAGTCAGCAACTTAGCTAAGACCGGAGCAATGAACCAACATCCACGTATGCTCAGCCCAAGCCAGAGCACACAGAGCTGTAAAATAAACCAGCAGGGCTCTAACCATCACACTCAGAGCAGCCACCAGAGCACCTGGTGCCAGAGACCTGCTACCAGCTCCTGAGGGGATGGACCAGAAGCCAGAGGCCACATGTCACTTCCTCATCCAGAAACTCAGGGTATGAGCTAGGGATTGGATGGGATGGTAGGCAAAATGAAGGGCTGCTGGGGCCACAAGGAACAGCCTGAGCACAATACACAAAGAACTGCCCTAAACCCTCACCCACCCCAGAGGGAATGAGAAATTCTGGTGGGCCACCCTGAGTAGGAAACAGAGACGAGGCAGCTGGCTATGTACCCTCAAGCCACAGAGTCAGCCTGCCTGCTCACAGAGGACAAAGAAAAATCTTACCAGGGAGGCAGGGGTGTACTTCAAACCTAAGGGGGAAAAATGAGGGGAAGCTGGCCAGAGTAGAACAAGGCAGCAACTGATCAGAGCCCAAGGCCAAGGTTCCGTGAGCGACGGGAGAAACCACTTGGGATGTAACAGGCATCAGGGCCTGGAGCCCCTGCGCTTCTCAGGATGCACACATCTCTGACACATGCTGGCTCTAACTCAGGGACGAGACCACCACAATGCCACCAACCTGAACTTCCTGACACCCGTAGTCGACTGAGTAACTAACAGTCACCAGCATGGTAGCCGAGGCTGCCCCTCCCAGCTTCTCCTCTCTAGGGGGCAGCTGTCCTGCCCCACAGGTCCGACCTGAGGGACAAACAGCCACAGCAGTCTTTCTCTTTTAGCAGTTCCTTTTGATTTCTCCTGTAAAACAAATTCAGAATGCAGCCCAAGATGGGCCTCTCTGGCTCTTGGTTTTGGGACGGCTATGATGGCCAAGGAGGGATCCCTGGTCTGTATGACCCCAGGATGAGAAGTAATGGGTGAAAGATTCAGTACCAAGAAGCAGGAGTCTAGGCCAGAGCCCTGATGTAAGCAAAGCTGTCCCTGAAAGGACTAACTCAAGTCTAGAAAGGAAGGCAGATATGGTTCCTGTGTATTCCAAAAAGCTATCCTGGTCGGCTGGTGGCAACAAGGCTCTGAAGATAAGGCAATGGACTTCCCAAATGGGTAGGAGATGAGAGGTTAAAAACTACAGGGATGCCTCCAGGGCATTGAGACACCTGGGAAAATTAGCCCTTGGGTCAACCGTGGGTCAATACCCCAAACCAGGAACTAATGACCAATGTCTGGAGCAATGTGAGCATGAAGCCTATCATAACAGCCACTGCCCCAAACCAGACAAGGAAGACACATGCAGTTTAACTTACACTTTCCTTTTAGAGTACACGCAGGCTTTAAAAAGCACTACAAATCCCACACACATCCCTCAGCTGGAACCCCAAGGCACTTTTGCTGAAGCCCACAGCCCAGGACTTAGCACCACACAGCCACCCAGAGCCCCAGTGGACTCCAACTAGATCCAGACCATACAGGAGCAAATAAGCAGACCAGCCAACCGGCATCCCCTCTGCCTTATGTCGCCTCAATACTTTAATTAGGTCCAGGGTGACTCTGCTCTGGCCGAACACGGCTCTGAGGCAGGGAGCTTTCAACAGTCACGTTCGGAACCAAAGCTCGTGACCACACAGAAAGTAGAAGAACACATCGCACGCTGCTGAAGACAGGCAGTTTTATCTTCTCACTAACAGCTCTATCAAACAGGCTCATCTGACCCTAGCCACTGTCCAAGACCAATCCCACAGCACCCGCCCACTGCTCAGAATCCTCTACAGCCAGAGGCCCAAGATGAGTCTGGATACAGGGCACAGGGCCATCCGAAGAACAGCGTCAATAGTGTTATATTGTCTGCTGGATGTTTGTACTTCTCCTGTGATCGCCCATTTATTTAAGTCTTTTGCCCATATTTACATTGCATCCATCCGTCCATTTCTCACTAACATGTTAATGTCCCTGTCGTGACGGCCTTAGATCCCAGTTGTATATTGGGCTGGAGTATTCAGATGTTCATGCACAGCTAGCGTCCACGTCTCCACCAGAACTCTCCTCAGAGGCTGCACTATGGCTATTTATAAGCCCTTCTTAGTTCTCCCACTCACATCTAAAATTAAATATAGCTTTTCTAAGATGGAGCTATTTTTTTCTTTTCAACCTTCAGTTCCAACTCCCCAGGTCTACGCCAGGTCCACCCAAGGGCTGTCCAGTGAAGTCTCAGCCTATCAGACCAATCCAGACCATTGTTGGTGCAGATTGATGTGACCCTTTCTTTGGGGAAACACTAAAAAATTAAAGAATCACCTTAAGAACCACATGGGCAGTTAGGAGTGATCTTCCCAGAGGGCTGTTCCTGCCACACACCATTGCTATACAGCCTTCACGGCCACTCTGGTCTTACAGAATCATCAGTCTCGGCACACAGTGTGGAACTGAGGAACGCTTGGGCACATGGTTTTCATCAACTGTTGTGGGTCTGGTGGGAAGATCCCAGAAACTTTTGTCAGCTGGATCCCCCTAGTTCAGGCCTGTGCCTCACTGACAGAGAGGCACTGTTGGCGAGAGCATCCTTGGGGTTGTGCCGGAACACCCTGGCATTTGCCCTAGATCCCGGTGACACTGGTGTGTGACTATGGAAGGCTGCAGGCTAGGACAGACCACAGAAGGGCACACTGCACGTGGATACGAGAGGGATCATCTCCTTGTCTCGGGTACAATCCTGTTTCCCATGGCTAACCACACCTCTTTGTAAACTACAACACAGGCTGGAAACACATCTCTTGCTGGAGATCCCTATGAGCATGTGAAAGGTTGAGTCAAGACAACCTCAGGCCCCGAGATGGCTCTGGAACCCCCAAACTTAACAAACAAGGACCTGGGAAGTCACCCTGGTTCCCTGCTCGAGTCTCCACATGCCATTTCATAGGCAGCAGTAGCACCTGGCCATTCACTGATCACAGCTGTGCTCCTAGGGACAGGTGCTAGGACTTAGTGGCCACTGAGCAACGGCTCATCCACCTAGTTCAGCAGGTCCCACAGCACATGTCTCCTTATATGTGTGATAGGTGGGGTGTCAGGGAACTGTCACCCTGTGCAAGCCCCACACACAGCAGCCTAGGCTGTGCAGCTGTCTATCTTAGCAGGGAGGGTCCAGGCCTGACCTAACATCTGTGCAGTCAGAGGAAAGGCTACATGATCACCCAGTGCAGCCTTTGGCAGAAAAGCAGCAGGGCACTGACACCGGGGGTGTGGTGGGGGGTGTAACTGCAGCCTGGGAACCCCCAGGAAATGCTCTATCAGAGACACTGCAGTGTCAGAGAATACATGAGTTCCAGATAAGTTCAGAAGTAACACCCTAAGCAACACCCAGGCTGTAGCCCTATAGCTGTTGTAGGATATTTTTGTTTGTGTTCTGACAAATAAAGCTTGCTTGGAGATCAGAGGGTGGAGCTAGCCACTAGTTAACCATAGAGGTCAGGCAGTGGTGGCACACACCTTTAATCCCAGCACTTGGGAGAAAGCAGGAAGATTAGGAGTTCGAGGCCACCCTGGACTATATGAGATTGAATCAGTCTAGAAGAGAAACAGAGTCAGGTGGTAGTGTGGTGGTGGCGGCGGCGGCGGCGGCTCACGCCTTTAATCCCAGTACTAGGGAGGTGGAGACAGGATCTCGGAGACCCTTTCAGTCTTTTAGAGGATTTGTAGAGACAGGGTCACTCTACTCAGTCTGAGATTTTGTAGAGGTGAAAAGTTTCTGGTGGCTGGATGCTCTGCTTCTCTGATCTCCAGGCAAGCTTTATTTGTCAGAACACAAACAAAACATACAACATATAGCCCTGTGCTCAAGGTCAAGGACATGCCCAGTCCTTAGAAAGGCTGAGCTGCCGTGAGCCCCGTGGCTTGTAGATACAGACACCTAAATACCCCTCCCTCTCACCAGATTGTATGGTCTTCTCCCAGCTGGGAGCTTGTGGACTAGTCACTTAACCGGCCACATGCTGTCTGGACAGTAGGCTTCCTAAAAGACTAGCTCAAAACACATTGCTGGCAGATCCCTGTACCAACACATGGGTGAAGTGATTAAATGGAGAGGCATATGATGGAAGGTGGACTTGTCACTCAACAGACACATCTCAACACCTGTGATGTTGAAGTCTACTTGATATGACCAAGAACTGCACACACTGTGTGAAGGAGGGTGTGGCAGGAGGCTAAGGTCGTACAGGGGGCATGTGCTCTGAAAGGCCTCTGCAGTGACTTCAGTACCCCAGAAGGACCGAGGAAAATGGGCAGAAGACAGTGTCCTCCACAAGGGGCAGTAAGTGCAAAGTTCTCTGGTGGGAAGGCCCGGGCTGAGCAGCAGACATGGGTACCCAGAACAATGCTCATTCTCTGACTCAGGACCATCCTGGCAGGCATGGTAGGAGCCTTTCATCTGGCCTCAGTCTGGCTTCAGGGGTCTCTCCAGGATGCTTTCCTCACTCTTCCCACTACACACTGTCAACACAAGTTTTCTCTGTGCGCGCGCGCGCACGCGCGTGTGTGTATGTGTGTGTGTGTGTGTGTGTGTGTGTGTACACGGTGTGGCACTGTCCCTCTGGTCCCCTTAGTTCTGCTCTCACAGTCTTATAGCCTGAGAGGTAAAACACTGCAACATGACAGCCGGCAGCCGGGGTCCTGTGGGGCGGTCTGCCACCCAAGGGCTCTTCCAAAACAGAAAGTCTTGGAGACAAACATCTGGGGGCTGTACGCACTACCTTCTAAGAATGGGACTCAAAAATAGAAACTGGTCCTAAATCCCTCTCCAGAGCTGCAGGGACTCAGTGGCAGCTGACCTACTTGAGGGAGCACCGGGGGGCAGGACTCCCCATAATTACAGTTCTCCAAAAGGGATCTTTCCAGGCACTCATCTCAGCACCACGTGTACAAACAGCCGAAGGCTACCAGGAACAGGTGGAACTGAGATGGGAACCCTGCCAGCAGCTTCCCAGGGCCTGTGACTCCAGAGGAGGCTCCAGCTTCCAACAGGTGAACAGTCCAGTCTCAGGAGGCCAGAGAGAACCTGAGTTAAAGGACCTGCTTCTCCTGGCTCCCACACACCCTGCCCCTGCCCCTGCCCGCTGAGGGTGGCAGTTCCAAGAAGAGGTACTTCAAGTATCAGTTGGCAGAGAAGTGCCTGCATGTTAACACGCTGTTCCTTCATCAGGTCTTTCCTGGAAGTGTTCAGGACATAGCCCTGCTGAGGAATACCAGCCAGAGCGGGCTCAGGACGAACCATGTTCTCCCCAACCCAAGTACTATTTCACACTCTAACTCTAACGTTGAGATGTAGGGGAACTCCGCAGGAATGTGTCCGCTAGGCCAGTGGTCACGGTGGCTGGAACCCATGAATATCCGACAATACAGGGAGGGGACCCCTGGGACAGCATCAACAGTGGAGGTCCACCACGCAGTGGGACAGACAGGTCTCAGACGTGTGTAGGGACTCACTTTGGTCCCATCTTCCCTGGGGAACCAGGACTCAGCTGAGTCCAGGACAAAGACCCACCCCAATTTGTGGCTATCTCCAAGACTCACTGCTTGGGCTGAGCAAGGAAATCACAAGATTCAAGCCCCAGAGCATTCCAGCTGCTTTCACTGTTCAGCAGGAAGGCTATTTGGAAATAACATGTATGGTGATATTTTATTTGTCCTGAAATGTGATTTTATTTATATGTTAATAAATAAAGTTGCCTGGGGGTCAGAGCTCATAGCAAGCCATAGCAGAAGCCAGGCGGTGGTGGCACATACCTTTAATCCCAATCACATGACAGGCAGATCTCTGTGTGTTCAAGGATACAGCCAGCATGGAGACACACGCCTTTAATCTTTAATACCAACCACAGAAGACCTGGAGGTCTGTATAGACAGGCAGTGATGAGGAGGTCATGTGGTTGGGTTTACAACCAATGAGAAGGCAGAACAGAGAGTCAATAAAAAGACAGACACACAGGAAGTAGGTCTCTTGATGAGGGGAAGGACAACAGCGGCAGGAAGGGTAAGAAGGTGATTTTAAGTCTCAGCTCTTAGCTACTGCTCACTTCTTTTAACTCTGCATTTGGCCCTGTGTTTCTTATTTAATAAGATGGTTACATCTACAGACATGCTCTGTTGCAGCTTATACAAGCTCTGGGGGTGAGAACCCCCACCTCTAGCACACCCTGAGCTCCCGGATGGAGAAGACCCCACATACTACCAACTCCACACCACATGGGCAGCTTATTTGTTTTAGCTGGTCGGGGAAGGAGGTGTATTGGAACTGTCTTTGGGTTTCTATTGCTGTGAAGAGACACCATGACCACAGAAACGCTTAGAAAGGAAAACATTTAATTGGAGCTAGCTTACAGGTTCAGAGGTTTAGTCTATTATTGTCAGGGCAGAAAGCATGGCAGCATGCAGGCAGACACAGAGCTGGAGAAGGAGCTGAGAATTCTACATCTTGACCCACAGGCAACAGAGGGAGACTGTGTATCTCACTGGGCATAGCTTGAGCATATAAGACCTCAAAGCCCACCTCCACAGTGACACATTTCCTCCAACAAGGCCACACCTCCTAATAGTGCCACTTCCTGTGGGCCAAGCATTCAAACACATGAGTCTATGGGGGTCATTCCTATTCGAACTACCACAGGGACTGTGTCCCTGAGACTGTTGTTCCTCTGAAGGATGGAGTTGACTTGATCACATGCCTCTAGAGGGAAGGTTCCCACCTCACTGACCACAAGAGTTACACAGTCTCAGGGTACTGGCCGGAATAAGAGACTTGTGAAGAGTAGGAAAGTCAGTTTGGGAGGGGGCTGAGCTTTTGGGAACTTCTGAGGCCATATGAGAAAGTCAAAGAACACCTGGCAGGACAGACTACAAAGTAACCAAGAACTCTTTCCTGTAGGTGAGACTTCCTGTGGGATAGGTGGACCTGGGGCTTGATCTGTCCCCTTACAGGCTAACTCGGCAGGCAAAAAGACCCTAAGAGACTCCTAAAGTGTGGCCCTTGCTACCTAACCCAGCGTGAGCCCAGCTTACAGGCATCTATCTATCTCTACGCACAGGCTCTCCTCTCCACCACATGGCCAAGAGCCAGCCCTTGCCCTCCCAGACTTTAGGTCAGTCCAGCTCTGTGTCTACTTGGGCAGTTAAATTGTGTTTTTTAAAAAACACCTGTAGATGACTATTTGGTTCTTAGGGAGAATAAGTCACTCTTCTGACTGTACAGCAGATACCATGGAACAGTAATGTGCTGGCTCAGGAAAGGAGCCGTCCCCAACAGACACAGCTGACCCCAGTGGCATGTCCCAGGTTAAGCCACAGCTAGTACCTCCACCCACGGTCCACGCAGCGTGCTGAAGGGCTACCACATGGAAAAAGTTCAGGAGCACATGGGTTAGCTTTAACTCATTAGAAAACGGCTGCCATCACAATAAAACATGGCACTAATGGCCCCCACACGCACCCGCCTCCCCAACACTGGGTTCTTCCCTCTGGGTCATTTCCACAGTCATTCACGTCTAGACTACAGATCTGAGGAACAAAAGAGACATCAGGAATTCCAGCCAGGAGTGGTAAGGATACTCTAACATACTGCAGCAGACCCACATGGACTGCGTGCTGAGCAACTGTGGCCCTGGTCATCTGGGCTGGCTGCACCTGCCCTAGGTTATGTCCAATGAAACTAGATATGGAGGGGCCCTATGTTAGGTAAGTCCTCCTGGATCCTTGGGTCAGGCCTTCTGGAATGCGGCTTCGAGAGACAGGATTTGATAAAAGACCTGGGAAAGGAAGTCTGGGGAACCCTCTCAAACACTGTAGGGGAGTAGGTAATTGGACTTGTGGGCATTCTGCTATTTAGGGGAAATGGAAGCATCAGACACAAGTGACTGATAAGGCCAGCAGGTGGGTCCCATGCCCGGGGTCTGCCGCTGGGTCTTGATGGCCAGCCGCTATTTAAGGCACAAAGTTCCCGATCTTTAAAAAACAAGAGATATTGGCTAGGGAGATAGCTCACTGATTAAGTGTTTGCCACTCAAGTGTGAAGAACAGAGTTTGGGATTCCCTGAATCCAAGAAAATCCCCAGTGAGTGTAGCAGCTCACCTGTAACTCTAGCCTCATAAGGCAGAGATGGGATCCCCAGAGCAAGCTGACTAGCCAAACTGACTCTACTACTGAGCTCTGCATGTGATTAAGAGACCATGCTTCATTGAACGAGATGGAAGAACCACTGAAAATGATTCCCAGGATCATCCTTGGGCCTCCACATGCATGTGCCCCCACCTGCTCACACCCAACACAAGTAAACATGCCTACAGACATGAAAAATGGAAAAAAGAAAGAAATGAGAAACAAGTCATTCAGCTGCACACAAACAGAGTGCATCGATGCTGGCAATGAAGACTGAGGTTGCCACAAGGAGGTATGTACAGGAGAGCTGCCTCCAGGAACAGCCTGGAAACGGCCTCAGGCTCCATGTCCATCCTGCAAGTTTCAGGCTGCCGCGTGCACCAGCCTACGCAAGTCACCAATGGTGCCTGCTTGCATGAAACTGGCACAGGCCTAGAGGGTTGGTGGTTGACCTGGGGTTCCCAGGAATCATAACTTCCTTTAAGCTGCATATTCTTAAGCCCATTTCACAGGTTAGACATAGGTCACTGCTACTTGTATGAATGGTGATGAGCAAAGGTCAGTCATCTAACTCATTTACCACTTGTAGATGGAAAGGATTACATTCAATTTAAATAATAATAATAATAAAAAGCTTAGGGCTAGAGTTACAGCTGAAAAAGAACACAGTGTAAGACGCACACCAGCAGATCCTCCTGGCACACTAGCACCCAAGCAATTGCAGAGGAAACTGTGACACCAGCTGGGACCCAGGCCCTGGACACTGTGCAGACAGGGTGAGTCTTGACATCACAACAATCTCGAGGCCAGCCCCAGGCAAGAGGCCAGAATTATATTTACATCTTCAAAAGGTGTGGGCTCTGCTGGACTCTGCTGGGAGCTGTGGCCAGGGCCAGAGTAAGAGGAGGCTCTCTAGTGTCAGCTCCCATCTGTGCTGTGGAAGGTGACACTCTACCTAGGCCTTATGTGGGGACCAGGCTGTGCGCACAGAAAAGTGCAAAGCACGGTCTACAGCCAGACAAGAGCCAGCTGTCACTGCTAACACTAAGGGCCGCAGAAGGGAAGCCCGCAGAGTTAAAACGTAAAACAAGAAGCAGGACTGGGGTCGGGCAGATGGTCCAGCTAGTAGAGTGCTCACTGCACAGACACAAAGACCTGCGTTCAACCCCAGCACCCACACGAAAGCCAGTGGTGGCAGTGGGTGCCGTCATCCCAGTGCTGGGGAGGTGGAAGGACAATCTCTGCAGCTCTTCAGCCAGTCTAGCTGAACTGGTGAAAACCAACTTCAGTAAGAGACCGTGTCTCCAAATGTAAGGTGAGGATTGATAAAAACACTCAAATGTCAACCTCTGGCATCATGTATGTGTGTGTGCGCGCGCGCACACATGCATGCGCACGCGCACACGCACATGCACACCAGCACCAAATCAGCGAGGACAACAACAAAGTTATCCACCGTCCCTTATAATCTGACATGAGCACAAGGACATTCAGATGCTCTGCACATTAGCGACTGCACAGACCTGTGCTTTCCAGTTGTACGTTTATGCATTAAAGTGTATACTTATAAAGAAACACTTAGGCTGCCAAAAGTCCAAATTCTAAAAGGCTATAAAAGCAAAAGTCAGGTCTTTCCCCGGACTATTTCTTCCCACTGTTCAGTTACTACTTTCTAGAACCTCAGAAAGATTACAGGTCGGCTCTACATGAAGACTCCCTAGAAGGGCAGGTAGACGTCTACACGAAGGCATCACACTGCTGTGAGACAGGGACAGTTCAGACCTCATCTGTGACAGAGGAACTCAGGCTGGCCTTCCGCCCGCCTCTAAGGCTTAGAGTCTAGGAGCTGTAGTTAACAGTGACCAAAAGCTAGGCACAGGGAAACAACCTTGGGTCTTCGTGAGACACACAGGCACCAACAGAGGTGGGCCATCAGATGTCATGCTGCTAGCAGAAGAATGAATTCTAAGCCTGACCTGGGCTCCAGGCATTCTGGGAAGGGCCAAGCACTGTGCAGCCAGCCAGCTACTCCAGCGTCTCACCTCTCCTCCGTAAGTCTGTGGAACACCTGCACCTCCACACAGCATGGTGGGGGGCAACAGGATCTTTTAAATACAGAGTACCCCTCACTAAGTCTCCTGCAGTATCCAGGTGACCCCAGTGAGCGGCAAGAGTCAGCAGCCATTGCCCTCCCTGTGCCCATATGCCCGGGGCCTGGAGACTAGATACAAATGCAGGAGTGGTAGGATCTCACGTGCTGTCGGGACTTTGCTCTGGCATCACCCTTCTTACTGGAGTCGGGCCACGGTGACAGCCCAGCTGTGCTCTGCCTGAACTCAGACACTAGAAGAAAAAGCCTGCCAGAAGAGACTTCCAGTATTTAGGTAAATTCTACTCGGGGCTCTGAAGTTAGGGCAGAACTTGTCAGCCACCTGACCTCACTATCGCCTTCTCTGGGGTGGGCTTCCAGCTGCCTCTGAACCTGCACTCAAGCAGGACTGGCCCCAGGAGAAGGTGGCTCTGCTGTCCAGGAAGTCAACTCCAATCTAGTCAAATTTCAAAATCGGGAAAACCCATCAGAGCCGGGACGGGAAATGCTTGTACCACAGAGTCCATGGGGGAGTACCCCCAAAACCCTGTGACAGAAAACCACGTTAGGACTTCAAAAATAACAAACTGAGAAGAATTTTAGCTGACAGCCCAAGACCTTCTGAGGCCTGCCCTTCATCTGTCTCCTCACTGTAACAGGAAGCAGCGAGTCTTCAGACCCCAGTGTGCAGACAGATCTTAGCCTGTTATTTTCTGTCCACTAAATGCTTAAGCTGCTTGCTAAATCTGTAGCTAAGTGACAGATGGGCTGCTAGGGGCTGAGGTGGCCTGTGTGTCCTTAATCCAAAGCTACACAGTAACCTCTCCCAGGGCAGTTCAGAGCTACTTGGAGTAGGAAGTTTCTGAGCTTCAGACCTAAGGGACCTCCTCCTTAAGGGGAAGCAGGATTCTTTTGCTTGACAGGTCATCCATCTGCCCTCTAGAAAACTTTTCAGTAAAGCCTTCCATAAAGACAAAGGCTCTGCAAACCACAGCTTTGGGGAATGTATAACAGAGAATTCTGAGGGCATTTACAAGCACGTTCTTTAGCCACAGACTGTAGAAAAGCAAGTTACACACACCAAAGTTATGAGCAGGGCCTCGTGGGCACATGCTTTTGGGCAACAAAGAGCTGGTCCCAGCATCAGACTAAATGGGTTAAGACTGTGGCAAGGATGGATGTATAAGTAGTGGGGAGCGAGCTTTCTGAGAGGAAGGTAATTCATCCAGACTGAGTAGCGAGGGGGGGGGCAGGAACATAAAGTATGAGGTGGAAGCAACATGACGGGGTGAGGAAGTTCAGATTAGGATCGGGTAGAGGCAGGCTAATAAGGCAAGGACTGGAAAGAACAATAAGGGATGTGCTGTTTAAGGTGACCAAAGTGGGGCGGCAGCAGGGTGACCAGGTTGGAATGGGGTAGGGTGAACCAGAATGGACTTGGCTAGGGAGGAGCCCCCAAATCCACAGGAGGGGTCGGGGCTCCCTTGGAGGCATATCTCAGGAAGGCTTCCAAGCAGCAGATCCAGGAGGAGGAAGAAAGACCCACTGGTTGCACAAGGAGAGAGTTGTAGGGTAGGCGGTTGTGGAATGAAATAGAGGGATAATTAGGCTCAGAGATGGCTGCACCGTAAGGTCTCCTTCTGGGCACAGTCCCAGGAAGTGGGGGCCACTGACAGCAGCGGAGGCCCCAGGCAGAGTCCCACAGGCAGTGGCCTTGTCTGGCTGCAGATACAAGCAAGGAAGGGGATAAGACCTGGGGCCTGACATGAAGCAACGTTGCCTTCCCCTCTCCGTTTTCAACTCAGTTGACCATCATGTTCTCATGGGGGATAACCAACCCCATTAGAAACTTTGAGAAGAAACCTGTGCCTGGGAAAGTGACAACCTCAACGGACTTCACAAACTTCACCTTAAAAACACCATCTCCTCTCAGAGCTGGTTCCTCATAGTTGGAAATACTACTCTGCCCATAAACCACAGAGCCACAGAAGTCTGAAACTGTGAACTCTACTCATTACATACAGAAAGGTCCCCGAAGTGACCACAGCACCACAGACCTGGTCCCTGAGTAGGAGAGGTTCCGTGTGCCAGATCTCACAGTGAGAGCCGCTGGAACAGATGGTAACTGTGCCTGGATCCAGGTTCCCACCAACCAACCGCAGCACACCGGTTCCCTCTCACGTGGGAACTAGGTTGTATAAAGTTGATTCCCGGCACAGCCACCCCAGGGAGCGTCGCTAACAGCCGAAATAGTGTACTCGACACAGGAAACAATCTGCAAACATGGATGTGGAAATCCTCCCGCCGGGTTATGCCAGGGGGTTCGCACGTCCGCTGCTGCTCCAGATGACCATCCAAGTTCCGGCACTAGGCCACCACATAGTCGGTCTAGCTGAGCGGAGGCGCTCGAAAGGGGCTGCTTGATGCGAAGGACCCCCCTCCCGCTCCCTCCGCCGCCCACCACCAGGCCTCCTGCTGGCGGGAACCCGCGCCAGGCCCGGGATGAGGTTGTGGGGCCCAAGGGATGGAGTGCAGGGTCCAGTGCCGAAACCAAAGAGGGTGTAAGTCAGCATGCGCGCAGGCGGCGGGAAGCGGGACCCTGGCGCGGGCTCGAAGGGTGCTGCAGGGGAGGGGCGCGGCTCTCCAAGGACCGGGCGGCGCCCAGCCCCTCCCCACTGCATCCCCGGCACATCCTGGGCAGAGCACAGCAGCGCTGCGGAGAACCCACCTGGGCCTTCTGCAGGGCGCTCAGCCGCAGTTCGTGCACGAAGGGGTTCCTTCCCGGGGGCGCTAGCCGCCGCGCGTCGCCTGCCCCGGAGCTGGAGGAGGGGGCGGCCCGCGGCCCGCGGCCCCGCAGCCTCATGGCGGTCCGCGCCTGAGCACCGAGCGGTGCAAATGGAGCACAACCGACGGAGCTCAGCGGAGCGGAGCAGAGCCGAGCGCAGACGAGCAGAAGGCGGCAGAGGTAGCAGAGCGCGCGGGAGAGGGCCGAGGATGCGCGGCCGCCCGGAGGCGCAGGCGCGGGAGGGGCGGCGTGACGTGGGTGGGGCCAACGGGATGCCCCGCCCCGACAGCGCTGGGCCATGATTGCGCCTGCGCAGCTCGGGGCTCATGGACTTTCCTAGAACCCGGGGAAACTTGCGATTTCCCCTGAGTGGGAAGACCCTAAGGTTTGGGCCGCAGAAACGAAGCTTGTGGGCGCAGCGGCCGCTGGGGACCCCACTGACGCAGCAGAGCCGGCCTGCGCCCGCACCTGTGACCCTGGGAAGAGGTTCTTGGAGTGACCTGGGTCTGTGCCAGGCCCTCTTCCCCGCACAGCACTGTCCTCGCAGGCAGCTTCCTTCCCCTAACCATTGTAATCCATCAGTTGCCATCGTGGGTGAAGGGGTGCGTTAGCGGACCTTAATTTGTGTTATGCTATTAACGAGTGCTCAAAATAGCCTTCCTGTTAAAATGTATACATTTGACTCACTGAATGCCTTCTGTAGTTTGTATCACTTTTTTAACTAGGACACAAAGTAGCTTTCCGGTCAAAATATGCACATTTGAAACACTCACAAATGTCTTTTGTTGCAACGCCGGGTGTATTTATTTGTATATCATAGAACCCTCAACAGGCAGGTGGTGGGAGGCTGAGTGTCCAGCCTCGGTCACCAGACTGGAAGAAGGAACCAAGTTCTGCAGAATTCTGGACCCCCCTGGCTTCCTGTCTCGCCTTCCCCAAAGCCCTGTGTTCCTGTGGACACCAGAGCTCTGAGACACCCCACTACATCCTTTCATAGAAGCCTATTCGTGGGGTGACCAGAGCCTCTGATAACTGCTGACAGTTGTGACCATGCTGAGCCCTGTTCTGTGTTTTGAGAAGTTGGCTAGAAGGAAAATACACTTGCAGGTCCTGTCACTTCAAAGCTTCATCTTGTATTCCACACCTGACTTCACCTTGAGACCATCTTTGTTCCCTCTGTAAGATGAGCCTCGCAGCAGCAACCAACACACACAGCTTTTCCTCTGGGCTAAGAAGGCTGTGGAGGTCCTTAAGGACTATGAACAGCCTTAATGCTCTGTTGTGTTGCCCTGTGGCCTAGCCATGAGCATTCCACTGATTCTAGCTTTTAATTCCCACTTACTCTAGTCTTAGACACAAGAGTGCAGCATTCAAGGATCTGCAGCTCCTTGTCAAGAAAACTCTAGGACACAAAGACCTGTTTGCATACAGACCTTTACCCCAAGGAAGACAGCTTGCCCAGGGTCCACCTGAATTCTACAGGCAGAGACCTGGGGGTATCCTGGGCCAGGATTTCTGTAGCCTCAAAGCCAGGTCTCAGAGAGTTGTAGACATCTTGTGTAGGTGTGTTAGCCCAGGTCCTCCAGTCACAGGGGACAGGATGGAGTCACATACACTTGATATCCATAAGCCTGGTGTGCTGGCACATCATTATAATTGCAAAGTGAGGAGGCTGAGCCGAGGGTTGCAAATTCCAGACCAGCCTGGATTAAATAAGAAGACCCTGTCTCATAAAGTAAAATACCAACGCGCGCGCGCACACACGCACACACACACACACACACACACATACACACGCACACTATATTTGTGCTTGACAATATGTAAGTGAGAAATGACTACTGAGATGAGTAGAAGTCCAGTTAAAGCTTTTGGCTTGGGGACCTGTTAGAGTATGTTGTGGACTGAGTCATATTCCCCTAAGTCCTACTGCAGTACCTGTGGAGGTGACCATATGTGGAAAGAAATGCTTTTGCATATGAGCAAGATGAATCATCCAGTATATAAGTACTGATGTCCTTATAAATGGGAGTTTCGAACAAGGAGACAAGTGGGGGGGGGGGGGATGCAGGTAAGACCAGAGTTGTGCTGATACAGGCTACTCAACCACCCAAAGCTGGAGAGAGCTGGGAGGGTCATCAGGGAGAGCTGTCTCGACCTGGACCTTGAACTTCTGTCTTTCTGGGCTGTGAGAAGACACAGCTGTTTCTTCTTCCCAGTTTGTAGTCATTTGTTCACACCCCCAGGAAGTTCACAGTTCAGTGTAAATCCCTGAAAGGATGGGGGTGAGAGGGGCACCCTGTCCCAGCCCCACGGTCTGAGCAGAGTGACTAGGCCAGGCAGGATCAGTGTTCGGGTCCCAGGAGAGGGTTTGCCTTAGCTACCTGCCCTCTCTGCCTTTGTGGAAGCCCTGTGAGAAACATGGCCTTGTGGAAACCCACAGTGGATCCTTGGGCCAATGAAGCATGTTTAGAGGAGGCTGGGGAAGGAAAGGATTTGTTTAGATCAGGTTTTGAGGAGACATAAAGGCAAGAAAGTGAGTGTCATAGGAAGACAGTCCTGCTCAGAGATCAACAAACATCAGAGGGCTAGGTGGGAAGTCCTCTGTCTTAGCTCTTTGTACTGCTGTAACAAAACACCCAAGCACCGGTGGTTTCTAGACACAGGAAAAATGCTTTCTTACACCTCCAAGCCCGAAACAGGAGCCAGCAGAATTGAAATCTGATGATGAAACAATCTCTGCATCCAAGATGCCACTTGAGCATGGTGTCCCCCAGAGGGGACTCCAAGTCCTCGCGTAGCAGAAGAGAGGCAGAGTGGAAACTGCAAGCTCTTTTATAGCTGTAGTGGCAGAGATTTCCTTTCCTCTCTTTCACATTAAATCTGCTATTCTTTCACTGCCTTTGTAAGGTAGGAGTGCGGATTGCTAGTTGCAGGCCTTTCTTATTTAACACTGTCCATTTTCTTATAAGCACAGCTTTGTCTGCATCCCACAGCCACTGGCCTGCTGGTTCCCACTTTCCTTTGATTTTTAATTTACTTTCTATTTTCCCTGGTGGTCTCTTTGACTCATGTATTGTTTAGTTAGCTGCATAGTAATGTCCAAATGTTTGGAAAGGTGCCAGACACATTTCTGTCATTAATTTTAATAACTCCTTTGTGGTCACAAGCCAGGCCCTGTGAGCTCATGGCATTTATGGCCTGTAATTATGCATTTGGGGTGGAGTGTTCTGTGAATGCTGGTGGGTTACATTGATGCATAGTTTTGTGCATGTGCAGGTCCCACATCTTCCTACACTTGTGTGACTTGTTCTGTTAATTACCGAGGCCAACTTTATTGGGCACTTTTCTATTTTACTTTTCAATATTTTTAGCTCCTGTCTTCTGTATTTTGTTGCAATGTCTTTAGGTATGTATGTACTCAGAGGGATTGTTCCTCAACTAATCAACCTCTTTATGATGATGGAGTCTCTGACCCATCCTTATTGTTGTCTACTGATTATTGGCATGTTTCTCCATCTTGCTATGCATTTCACTTTTTAACCAACCTCTAAATCTAGTCTTTTTGCAGCAGTGTTTAGAAAAATAGGCTTGGCGATTTATCCAATAGTTCTAGCACTTGAGAGGCTGAGACAGGAGGATCTCTGTGAGTTCAAAGCCAGGCTAATGTACATGGCAAGGACTCTTGTTTCAAAACCAAAACAACACACCCTCAAAAACAAACCAAGACAGCAGAGTTTAGATCTCCTGTATCTGAGGCTGATACAGCAGACTCAGGTTGAAACATTCAGTCCTGCTGTTTGCTTTCTGATTATCTTCTCTGGCCTTGCTTTGTTCTTTTCTCTTCCGGACCAATTTAGCGGGGTTTCCATCTTATCTCTACCATTGGCTCATCCGCTATACATCTTTACTTTAACGTTTTGGTATCTGTTTTAGGGCTTAACATGTATTCTCTGATGGCATTTCAAATAGGATGATGCTGCTTTACATGGGAGACTTCACAATATCCCGCCCCTTCCTGACACTGCTCTTGTGTATTTTAATTTTATATATGCTGAACCTCCCCAGCACACTATTATTATTTTTGCTTTGAACAGTCAATTATCTTTTCAAGAGATTATAGAGACTTTCGAAAAGACTTTTGTTCTGTGCCAATGGCTGACTTTAAGCTCATTCATTGCCCTGTACAGATCTGATATTTTCTTCTTGTGTTGTTTTGCTCCCTCCGGAGGAAATTCTAATAAATATTTTGAAGTGTAGAGCTGTTCACTCATAGTTTTCTACATTTCTTCTGACGACTGTAAAATTCTGCTGCAGCTAGTCTGTGTTTCATGCCTGAGTACTTCCATGTACCAGTACTCAGTACCTAGACCAGCATCCATGCTGTGGTTCCTGACTGGACGGGATCTTCAGTGGAAGAACATCTGTACATGTGCTTGACATCTGTGACTCACCTTCAGTGGACTGTCTGTCTGGATAGTTTGCATTTTTTGTAGTGGATCTGTTGAAACTGGTTATTTCTGAGTCTGGCTATATAGCTCAGGGTAGCCTGAAACCCAATTATTCTTCTATCTTAGCCTACTGTGTGCTAGGATTACAACAGACACCCTGTGAGGTTTAATATATTCTGAATTCATTTCCTTATAGTCTTCTCACTCTTTGAACAGGACTTTTTAAAAAAAAAAAAAAAAAAAAACATCAGCATCTCACTATGTTGCCCATGCTGGCCCCGAATTCACAGAATTCAGTGATTCTTTAGTCTCAGCCTCCAGAACAACTGGCACTGTGGGCCTGAGCCACCACACCTAGCAGTCACATGGGAATCTTGAGAGAAATAGGCTCTTAACAGTGTTGGGCCTTGACTCATTTGCCCAGTAGACAAAACACAATTTGTATAGTTTTGATCATCTCACTCAAAAACGTTTTGTGGCTTGACGTGTGTGCACAGTTCACCTCTGCCATGTGTGGTAGTTTTGAACTACCATAAATGATACTTTTAATGTTTGACTGTTTATTGCCAGCATACAAAAACTAGTATCTTTGAGTCTCATCAGAGTTTCTTGTGAGTTCTGGTAGCTTTTTCATTGTTTCTGGACTTACTAGGCACAGAATCATGTTTTCTGTGTGCTCCTGAAGTGTGAATCCATACAAAGACAATCTTGCTCCTGAAGTATGAACCCATACAAGTCTATTTAATAATTTATTAAGGGGTGCAGTGGAAATGCAGACTCACTAATACAGAACAAGGGAGATGCCGCTGCTGATCCTGTGGCTCCAGCTGCCGCTGTCCTGTTGTTCTGCCCAAGGGTGATGGGGACCAACAGCAAGTCTTGCTTCTGCTCCAACCACCCTAGAGAGCACACGGACCCCTAGTCCTCTGCTCTTAAGCAGTCCTGTATGCAAGCAAGAACACACTCTAGAGCTTTCTACCCCAAAGCCATTGGTTGAATGGAAATAATTCCCATAACACTTCCTCTTCCTTTGTTTAAATTGTTAAAAAGAAAGAACACAAAGATTATATAATAACAATTATCAAATATTGTCCAGAAGAAAGAAACAATACTAACATAAACAAAAATGAAACTACAACCAACAAGAACAACATCAAGCAAGAAACACATACTTAATGTCCAAACCATAGGTAATTGGCAAATTACAGACATTACTCCAACAGCTGCCCTATCCTGAAGAATCTAAGTCTTGTACCTGCTATGCTCTTAGCTAAGACATGAGAGGATTGTAACTGTAACTATCTAGTCTTCCACCATCAAAGACAGGAGAAGGAAAGTAACAATACCTGAGTAAGCAGGAAGTGCAAGCAAGCAACTTCTGAAAATGCAAGAGATGACAGAGACAGCTGACTGCCTGGACAGTCACCCATTGTCTCTGCAGTGTTGGGCATCCACTTATTCTAGGCTACAGGCCTAGAATACCTGACAGACCATTTTCAGAAGCAGGAAAATTTGAAAGACTGCCCTACCCTGGCTTGGCAAGGTTCAGCAGTCGCTTTTCCTTATGTCTGGATTGGACAGCATGCTTACTGTCAGCAGTCAAGGCAAGGGTAGTTCTTTGCCCAATAGGCCAGTTTTGCCAAGAAGACAAATTCCATATGGAGTGTCTTTGATGCCCATTATCCTCTCAGGAGTAGATGGGTGCTGCCAGGAGCAATTGTGTCTCACATCAATGAAATTCTAAGTTATTAAAACATTTAAATGCCATATTCTCTAGGTCTTTGAAATGTTTGAAGATGACCTATCTATCTGAAATATCTCTGTATATCTAGAAAACCTAACTAACATGACTATAAGTTTGACAAACATGGGTGACTATTAACCTGTAATTCTTATCAACCTATATAGCTTAAAGACTAATGCTTCAACATTATAAAAATAAACAATCAGTAAACAGATTATGCAGTATAAGGATAATGACCTCAAATGTGTGACAATATACAAAAACATCTTAATCAAAGGTAGAAATGTATAGTGCAATATGACAAAAAAAATCCTTAATTTGTATCAATATACAAAATATCCTAAACAGAAGTAGAATGTACATACAGTATGACAAATATAATTTTACATTTGTATCAATATACAAAAATATTTTAAACAGAATTATAAACGTATACACAATATAACAAAAATAAACTTAAATTTGTGTCAATATACAAAAATATCTTAAACAGAAGTAGAAATATGTATACCAGTATAACAAAAACACCTTCAATTTGTATCAATATGCTCCCTCTTTTCTCATCTTGCTTTCTTTTTCTTGCTGGGTTTTACTGGTTAGAACACCTGGTCAAATTGATGGACATGAGGAGTGCTCACCCTTGCCTTTCCTTTCAGGGTGGGTTGCAAACAAGCTCAAGGATATTTGCATCTATGTCCATGAAGACTGCCCAGTGAAGGCTTTTCTCATATGTTCTATGCTTTGTTTGTTATCTGAAAATGTTGGCCACGTGGACAAGTTTACTCCTGTTCTGTCCCTCTGGATTTCTCGAACAACTTGTGCAGAATGCTATTAATTTTTCTATAAATGTTGGTAGAAATTCTCAGTGAGGTATAGTTGATCTAAGATCCAAATAACTCCATAGAAATAGGGCCATTCTGCTGTAAGCAGATGTGTAAGCTTTGATGTGTATTATCTTTCTAGGATCTGTCCATCTCATCTAAGCTGAGAGATGCACTATCATATTGACATAATTCTGTTTTGTTGTTTCTTTACTATTTATTTTATTTATTAGTTAGTTATTGAGAACAGGGTTTCTTTGTGTAGAGCCCTGACTGTCTTCAGACTCTCTCTGTAGACCAGGCTGGCCTTAAAGTCACAGAGATTCCGCTGCCTCTGCTTCCTGAGTGCTGGGATTAAAGGCATGTCCTCTACTGCTGGCTGACACACTCTTACAATATTAACTTACAGAATATCTGCAGGAACACGGTGATGTTGCTGTGCCCATTCCTGCCTGTGTTTTTCATGTTCTCTCACCATGCTTACCCTTCATGGTGACTCCTGTGTTCTTACAGTGCTCACCTGTGATAGTCCCATGTCCTTTCACTATGGTTAGTTACTCCTGATAGTTCTTACATTCTTTGGTCCCCAGTTGGTCAGGTCAGATGTTCCCTGACTTAGTTGATCTTAGAGAAGTCTCTGGTTTCTCTGAGATCTTGTGTTATTTCCTTTGATGTGTGTGTGTGTGTGTGTGTGTGTGTGCATGTTTGTATGGGTGCACATGTGTGGGAGTGCTCGTGCATAGGTATATGTGCATGTGTAGAGGCCTGAGGTCAACAGGAACTATCTACCTTGTTTTTGTTGTTTAATTTTGGTGTGTGTGTGTGTGTGTGTGTGTGTACGCAGGTGCACAAGGAAGCAAGAGGTTGATCAAGATGTCTTCCTTGTTGCTCTCCACTTTATATATTGAAGCAGGGTTTCCCACTTGACTCAAGAACTTGCTGATCCCACTTGTTTAGCTAGCTATCTTGCTGCTGGACTCCCCTGTCTCTGCTTCTCAAGTGCTGGGACTACATACAGCCACTACATCACCTGTCATTTACATGGTGCTGAGGACGAACTCTCAGTCTTCACACTTGCATAGCACGTATTTAACCAACAGCGTCTTCCAATTGTCTTTTCTTGAGGAAGGATCTCTCACTGGAACTGAAGCTTACCAGCTAGGCTGGCAGGCTGGAGGTGTCATCAAGTTCAGGGTTTGCCCTGTCCTGCTGTTTTCCTAGTCTAGTTTAAATTTATTGTGGTTTCAATTGAGAAAAAAATCAAATTACGCAACCATGGAGTAGATGTCGCTGTACACTTTGGTCTAGTTCGCTTCCTGGTTCGCCCAAGGGAGCGACCAGCGTCTTTCCTTGGAACCTTGAAGACAGCACCCCTTGTCTCGCCTTAAAATCTATTCTTGCAGCATTGCAACTTAGAGCCTTTCTTAAAGCCATTGGTGCATGGAATCCTTCCTATACCATCCTTTCCTTTGTTCTAAATTAAGACACCTTATGTAATACTTATTATTGTCTGAGATAAAAGCTATTCGACAACAAGACTACCCAAAGCTCAGAGATTTTCTACCTGTAGCGTACTAGCCTAACTATCTATCTTCCACTCTGCTCTACTGAGTAACAGTGCAAGCAAGCAACTTCTGAAAATGCAGAGATGACAAGACAGCTGGCTGCCTGGACAGTCACCCATTGTCTCTGCAGTGTTGGGCATCCACTTATTCTAGGCTACAGGCCTAGAATACCTGACAGACCATTTCAGAAGCAGGAAAATTTGAAAGACTGCCCTACCCTGGCTTGGCAAGGTTCAGCAGTCGCTTTTCCTTATGTCTGGATTGGACAGCATGCTTACTGTCAGCAGTCAAGGCAAGGGTAGTTCTTTGCCCAATAGGCCAGTTTTGCCAAGAAGACAAATTCCATATGGAGTGTCTTTGATGCCCATTATCCTCTCAGGAGTAGATGGGTGCTGCCAGCAGCAATTGTGTCTCACATCAATGAAATTCTAAGTTATTAAAACATTTAAATGCCATATTCTCTAGGTCTTGAAATGTTTGAAGATGACCTATCTATCTGAAATATCTCTGTATATCTAGAAAACCTAACTAACATGACTATAAGTTTGACAAACATGGGTGACTATTAACCTGTAATTCTTATCAACCTATATAGCTTAAAGACTAATGCTTCAACATTATAAAAATAAACAATCTGTAAACAGATTATGCAGTATAAGGATAATGACCTCAAATGTGTGACAATATACAAAAATATCTTAATCAGAGGTAGAAATGTATAGTGCAATATGACAAAAAAATCCTTAATTTGTATCAATATACAAAATATCCTAAACAGAAGTAGAATGTACATACAGTATGACAAATATAATTTTACATTTGTATCAATATACAAAAATATTTTAAACAGAATTATAAACGTATACACAATATAACAAAAATAAACTTAAATTTGTGTCAATATACAAAAATATCTTAAACAGAAGTAGAAATATGTATACAGTATAACAAAAACAACCTTCAATTTGTATCAATATGCTCCCTCTTTTCTCATCTTGCTTTCTTTTTCTTGCTGGGTTTTACTGGTTAGAACACCTGGTCAAATTGATGGACATGAGGAGTGCTCACCCTTGCCTTTCCTTTCAGTGTGGGTTGCAAACAAGCTCAAGGATATTTGCATCTATGTCCATGAAGACTGCCCAGTGAAGGCTTTTCTCATATTGTCTATGCTTTGTTTGTTATCTGAACAATGTTGGCCACGTGGACAAGTTTACTCCTGTTCTGTCCCCTCTGGATTTCTCGAACAACTTGTGCAGAATGCTATTAATTTTTCTATAAATGTTGGTAGAAATTCTCAGTGAGGTTATAGTTGATCTAAGATCCAAATAACTCCATAGAAATAGGGCCATTCTGCCTGTAAGCAGATGTGTAAGCTTTGATGTGTATTATCTTTCTAGGAATCTGTCCATCTCATCTAAGCTGAGAGATGCACTATCATATTGACATATTCTTGTTTTGTTGTTTTACTATTACTATTGTATTATTAGTATTATTATTTATTATTTATTTAGTTAGTTATTGAGACAGGGTTTCTTTGTGTAGCCCTGACTGTCTTCAGACTCTCTCTGTAGACCAGGCTGGCCTTAAACTTACAGAGATTCCCCTGCCTCTGCTTCCTGAGTGCTGGGATTAAAGGCATGTGCCCCTCTCACGTTTGCACTGGCAGACAGCACTCTTGACGAGCAGTGATTACAAGAATTCACACGCAATACTACACAGAGAAACCGTCCGTAGCACTGCTCTACTGCCTGCACACCAAAATTACAGAATATCTACAGACACTGTGTTCTGTTTCCATGTTCTCTCACCATGCTTACCCTTCATGGTGACTCCTGTGTTCTTACAGTGCTCACCTGTGATAGTCCCATGTCCTTTCACTATGGTTAGTTACTCCTGATAGTTCTTACATTCTTTGTCCCCAGTTGTCAGGTCAGATGTTCCCTGACTTGTTGATCTTAGAGAAGTCTCTGTTTCTCTGAGATCTTGTGTTATTTCCTTTGATGTGTGTGTGGTGGGTGTGTGCATGTTTGTATGGGTGCACATGTGTGGGAGTGCTCGTGCATAGGTATATGTACATGTGTAGAGGCCTGAGGTCAACAGAAACTATCTACCTTGTTTTTGTTGTTTATTTTGGGGGGTGTGTGTGTGTGTGTGTGTGTGTGTGTACGCAGGTGCACAAGGAAGCAAGAGGTTGATCAAGATGTCTTCCTTGTTGCTCTCCACTTTATATATTGAAGCAGGGTTTCCCACTTGACTCAAGAACTTGCTGATCCCACTTGTTTAGCTAGCTATCTTGCTGCTGGACTCCCCTGTCTCTGCTTCTCAAGTGCTGGGACTACATACAGGCCACTACACTCACCTGTCATTTACATGGGTGCTGAGGACCCGAACTCCAGTCTTCACACTTGCATAGCACGTATTTAACCAACCAGCCATCTCTCCAACCCCTTGTCTTTTTCTTGAGAAGATCTCTCACTGGAACCTGAAGCTTACCAGCTAGGCTGGGCAGGCTGGTCATCAAGTTCTAGGGTTCTGCCTGTCTCTGTTTTCCTAGTTCTGAGATTACAAATGAGTGATGTCACTTTGTCCATTTTTCCTTCTTTCTTTCCTTCCTTCCTTCTTTCCTTCCTTCCTTCCTTCCTTCCTTCCTTCCTTCCTTCCTCCTTTCTTTTTCTTTCTTCTTTGTTTTTTCGAGACAGGGTTTCTCTGTGTAACAGCCCTGGCTGTCCTGAAACTCTCTTTGTAGATCAAGTTGGCCTCAGACTCAAAGACATCACCTGCCTTTACCTCCTGAGTGCTGGGATTAAAGGTGTTCGCCACCACACCTGGCCCACTATGCTCAGATTTTTACGTGGGTTCTGGGAATCTAACTCAGGTTCTCGAGCTTGCAGGCCGAGCATTTTTACCAACTGAACCAACTTCCTCTCTCTTATTTGTCACCAGCCTTTAATCTGGCTCTGGGAGTTTCTCTGTTTTAATTTGTTCTTCTTCCTCCTCTGGTTCCTTAAAGTGAAAGCTAAGGCATTTGACATTCTTCATTTTGTGATACAGATAAGCAACAATGTAAATGTTCTCTGGGGAATGGATTCAGCTGAAGCCCAGGCAGTGGAGTGTTGGGTCCTGTACCACTGCTTTATTGAGTTTAATATACTTTCTAGATTCTGCGTTGGCATGTTGTTTGGCCCATAAATTGTTTAGAAGACAGATTTTGGGGGGCTGAGATGTTTTAGTGGGTCAAATGCTTGTCTTGTAATATGAGGACTAGTTCAGATCTCTAGTACCCACGTAAAAGCTGGTCATAGTATAATACATCTGGACTCCCACAGCTGGGGAGGTGGAGAAGGGCTCACTGGCCAGCCACTTAGCCTAACGCAGTGGTTCTTAACCATCCTAATGCTTCAACCCTTTCATACAGTTCCCCAAATTGTGGTGACCCCAACTATAAAATTATTTTGTTGCTAATTCATAATTGTAATTTTGTGACTGTTACGAATCATAATATAAATATCTGTCATGCAGGATATCTGATGTATGACCCCTGTGAAAGGGTCATTCAATGCCACAAAGGGGTTTTGATCCACAGGTTGAGAATCACTTGCCTAGAGGGAAGACCCAGGTCACCGAGAGACTGTCTCAAAAAATAAGGTTGGGAGTGGTTGAGAAAGACACTCAGCATTGACCTCTGGCTGCCACAGGAGTATGCATGGGCAAGTGTACCCACACTGACGTGTGCACACATGCTCATATAAAACTTCCCAAACACAAAAGAGTGGGCTTTGCTTTCTAAATATTCAGGAATATTCCAGATCTGTTACTGACTGCTAATTCCATAGTAGTCAGAGAAAGTATTTAGTGTGACCTAAATCTTCAAGTTTATGGACATTTGTATTAATTACTCTTCTCACTGTGACAAAATGCTTAGCAGGAACAACTTAAAGAAAGCGGGGTTTATTTTGGGTAATGGGCTGAGGGGAACCAGTCCATCTTGGCGGGGAAGGTGTGATGTGGCTGGTCACATGGGAAAATGGGATGGTCGCTCAGCTTGCTTTCTCCTTTCTTCCCTTTTATTCAGTCCAGGATCACATCTCAGTGATCAGCCACATGCAGGACGGTGTTTCCTCCTCAGGAATCTCTGCAAACACACTCACAGACACACCCAGAGGGGTATGTGTCTGCCAGCTGATCTAAATCCAATCAAGTTGATAATGAAGGTGAACCAGCACATGTTCTGTGTTTGAGAATGTCCTTCACGAGGTTGAGTGGGACGTGCCCACTAGGCTTATGTGCGGGAGCTCAAAATACCAAGTGGTTAATACTCCAGAGGTTCCAACAGAGACACTGAGGGAGTTTGTCTAAGCTGGGCTCCCGCCTCTGTCCACCATGCTCCTCAGCTTGCAGATGCATCACGCCACCCTCTGCCTCCCTGCCCTGTGGCCTTCTTTACTGAGTCTGTGCTTCCCCATCACACTTCCTTTCTCCTGGAGGGCATTAGGCACTAAACATAAGGTCAGCATAAACTCAGCAAGGTCTCATCCTGAGACCCTTCTTCATCACACCTGCGAAGATCCTTTCCCAGTGGCCTCATTCACAGAGTCCGGGTTTGGGCATCTTTGGGAGGAGCACATTCCAAATCAAGGTCCAAGTTAAAGCCATGGACAGATCCTGAGGATAAAGTATAGTCCCTGTGTCTCTGTGTGGCCCTTTGCTGCCTATGCTTCAGCACACTGAGGTTGTGGCCTGGGATGCCCTCCGGCAGTGTGAGACCTTAGGATGAGACCATGCTGGGTTTACAATGGCCTTAAACCTAGTGGTGCTTTCCCCACAGGAGAAATGGTTGTGTGGTTCTCTGATGAGGCTGAGACAAATGCCATGTTAAGAAAGCAGGTTGGCTGACCTCTAGCTCTGTGGCTGATGGTTTGGAGAATAACTGCATTCCCACATGACCTTCAAAACAGCACCTTCCCTTCAAGGCAGCTTATTCATGTGAGCCCTCCACTGTCCTTACCATATAAAATCCCCTCTATGAAGATAATTAGTTTAAATCTGGCCTTTCAGTGCCCAAGACCCCAGCTTTCTGTGGATTCTTTGGGTTTCTGGCTCCGTTCTACACTGAAGGCTCAGGAGACTTTGAGGTGATGATGCTCTGGGCTGTCTCTCTGTGTATTCAGTCATTCACACAACAACAGCAGAGCCCTGGCAAGCAGAGTTGGGACTGTAGGGGCAATGGGGTGACTCAGATACTTCATGGAGGGAGGTTCTAGCCATGTGGACCTAGACTGCCCCTCCTGGTCCACTGGAAAAGGTTGTGTTTCTAAGGGAAAAGCAACACAATAGCATGCAGCACACTCCATTTTGTGTTCTCTTCCACCTGAGACTTATGCCCAAACTGGGCACAGTGGTTCACATCTGCAATCCCTACAGTTGGTAGGCTGATTCAGGGGGATTGTTTTGAGTTCTAGGACAGACTGGTCTACACGGTGAATTCAAAGCCAGTCTGCATTGCATTAGTTAAGTTCAAGGCCATCATGGGATTACAGGGGAATTCCAGGGAAAAATAAAGTAACAACCGCTGGATGACTTCAACCTGTCAGAGCTTGAGGTCAATAAATGTTAACCAGGTGGAAGTTATAAGATGCAAAAATGGCATTCAGCAGATTTTCTCTAGTGCATTCTAGCCATTTCTGTCTACTCCCTTTAGTAGGTACATAACCAAATAAAGAAATCCAACGAAAATACCATTCCTTAAAGTCAATGTAATCTGATGTCTCAGCACTTCCTCATGGCCCTGGGCAGAACCCACATTTCCATGTCCCTGAGTGTGTCAGTGTATGTAAGCAGACTGTGCCAGATACTTTTTGTCTGAGGAGCTGGTGTGGCTTGGTCAGTAGGACACCACAGAGCTGGTTCGTGGAGTTCTCAATTCTGCAGAGGGAAGAATATTGAGGTCACAGTGTCTCCGCTACAGGCATCTGCTTGGTCTCATGCTTGTCTGCTGGCCTTGGTTATATCCACCATAGCAGATGGCAAGTAAAGACCGTAAGAGGAGCTGCTGTGGTGAGAGCCAGGCAACAGCCCTGTGTTCGTGTCAATCTGGAAACTGTAGATGCCCTTCTTGCCCCCGGAATCTGGCTCTAATCTCCATAGCCACTGCTGGACCCCAGGCCCTTGCTTACTGTTATCTGGATGTCATAGGACCTCACAGCTAGCTGTCCTGAAAGCCTGCCTCCTTCTGTGCCCTCTTGCTTCATCCTGTAAACACAGTGTTCTTGGGGCACCCTCTGAGCCCTCACCCCCAGACTCTTCTGCCCCACTCTTCTGGCTAGATTGCCTTCTCATCAATCATCAAATACTGTCCGGGGTATGACCTCCTTCTGGAGCCAAGATCAGAACCACATACCCAGTGATGATCTCACCTACTGGCTTGTGGTCTGTCTTAGTCATAGAACACCACAGATCATGCAGCCGAAAGCCCAGGCATTTGCTTCTCACTCTCCTGGAAGTTGAGGTAAAGGTGCCAGTGGGTTATAGTGTCTGGTGAAGGCCTGGTTTCCGGTTTAGAGATGACACCTTCTCCAGTGTCCTCTCTAGTGTGGTAGAAGGAGTAAGGCAGCTCTCTGGACCTGTCTTTAGTTTCCATTCTCTGAGTACCTCCCCCACTCTCTAGTTCCTCAGTCTGTTCCTGTTTCCCAGTGGTACAGTTTTAGCCCATGCATTTGGGGAAACAGCTCTGTCTGCAGCAAGGCCCAATCGGCATCCCATGCCTACCACTACCATTCACTTCTGAACCCCTGAGTCCTCTTTGAACCCATCACCAGTGCATGGGTCCACACCAGGGCAGACAAGGAGGAAGAAAGGGTTTATTTGACTTACACTGCCATATCACTGTTTATCATTGAAGAAAGTCAAGACAGGAACTCTAGCAGGGCAGGAACCTGCAGGCAGGAGCTGATGCAGAGGTCATGGAGGGGGCTGCTTACTGGTTTGCTCCCCATGGCTTGCTCAGCCTGATTTCTTATAGAATCTAGGACCACCAGCCCAGGGTTTGTACCACCCAGAATAGACTGCCCCTCCCCCTGCCCCCAATCACAAAGTAAGAAAAAATACCTTACAGTCCTGTCTGCAACCTGCCTACAATCTTATGGTGGCACTTTCTTAATTGAGAGTACCTCCTCTCAGATGGCTCAGGGTAGACTATATTTTTTAGCCTACCTGCCTTGGTGGTGTGGTCATGTGACTAGGTTCTGGTAGCAAGTGAGACTTAAGCCCAAGATTCATCGAGTTTTGGAAAGTGCCTTTAAAAGGAGAATATCTCCATGCAGGCTGGAAGGTAGAAGACGTGGCTGAAGGTACAGCATTTGTGCCTGGCTATGACACAATCATGGGAAAGACAACCTGTGAGAAACAATGATCCTCCCTTCATTATAAGGGTACTGAAGACTCAGTAGCAGAAGCTGGGCAGTTTACTTTTCAATCGTGTGATGAGGAAAGGCAGGAAGGGCTGGCACACCAGTTTGGCACAGAACAATGGTATTCATATTCCTTACTGCATTTCCCTGCTCCTGAATTCCTCACTGGTGGAAGTCTTCAGGGAAGTACGAATTTACAGCTGATCTTGCACCCCAAATTCCCCATCTTCCTGGGGCTCAAGATCCCTTCTGTTTCTGATAGGTGCATTCAGTCACATAGCAGACTGTCTGTAATTTTTTAACTATAAGATAAAGTGTTCCGGTAAGCAGGTGCCGGCCACTGACTAGGGAAGACCGGGACCCAGTGCGCCCTGCTTATCTGTGATTTACTGATGATCTCTAAACGCACCTCACACTGAAGGTGGACTATAATGATTTACTTACGCAAGCTCTCTTGGCCAGTAGAGCAACAGCAAAGGGTTGGGCCTGAGGGAGGGCCTGCCAGCCCTAGGCTGGATGCCTCTACCCTTTATAAACATGAGGAAGAAGTAACAATTTAACTAGGATTGCTATTGTTTTGGGTTTTTTTGCTACTTGCTAATGAATCTTGAGGTCTTTGGGAATGCTGGGGATAAGAAATCAAAGCCTATGGCCATGGAACTTGTCTTTGCAGGCCAAACAGATTTAGACAATCATTCAACTCCCCGGAAACTCTGGTTTGCAGCACCTCCCAGCCCCACTGTAAAGACCTTTCCGCCTGGCCTCCGGATCCCTTTCCATACACTGCCCCCACCCGCAGGGGTGCCTGGAGGCTCTGGTGGCCCAGTCTCCCAGGCCTGACACCTGTACGTCTGTCCCTTTGCCTTTCCCTTGTGCTCTGCTTTTTCTGGCCCTCAAAGTTGCTCCATGCCTCAGCTCTCCTGCCCCCTTCATCAGCCCCTGTCACCTTGGTGGTCCACCACCTTGGAAGCTCCAGCTGCTCAGCCATCCATGATCTAAAGTACCTGGAGCAAAGCTTGTTAACAGGGGTGGAATCAGGTTACAAAAAATTACAAAATAAATCTCATAATGTTTTAAGTTAAATTTTCAATTTTGTAAGCTTTGGGTTGCATTCCTGGCTCTCTTTAGTCACATGTAGCCTGCAGGGTGCAGGTTAGACTTGCCTGACATGCTGTAGGGATTAGCAGATGATTCTCCATGATGTGCCTTTTGGTTCTAAACCATCAGGACATTAGGTCATGTAGTAGTCACTGTCTGAGAAAAAAAAAAATTCATATGGAGAGGAAAAAAAAACTTTAGAAGGATTTACCTACACATGTCTTCACTTTCATTAATACTTAACTGTTTTTGCATTAGCTCACACAGAGCAGAGTCTTGAGGCTCAGAATGGCCCCCTCTGCAAACTAATGCCCCATCATCCACATGAACCCAGAGCCTTGGGGAGAGAGAAGGATTTATCCCTAGCAGTCAAGGAGGGTCCCCACAGGGCATTTTGGGAAGGGCTGGGAGAGGGTCCAGGGGGCCTCAGGGTGATGGATCATCAAAGGTGGAGCAGCTGGCCCTGTGACATTCCAGGGCAGGCCTGCCAGGTCTGTACCACGCTGTCATATCACTAGGAAGTGTGTGGAATGTATGGGTTTCACCCCCTCTCCCTCCCGCCCCTCCCTCTGTTCAAAGTAGGACCTGATGGTGTGTGTGTGTGTGTGTGTGTGTGTGTGTGTGTGTGTGTGTGTGTGTGTGTGTGTGAGCTCCCTGTGACCCCTAGGGACCATATGAAGATGATTAGGAGGCTGTAATCACTCCTGAGCCAACTAGGCACACCTGTATCCGCTCACACCTGTACACATTTGCATCCTGCATACATGCTGATGTCCGTGTCTGGTGGCCCACAGGTTTGTTTGTACTACACACTTGAGCTCTTGCAAGCAGAGGTCTTGAGCAGATGCACGTGGTCTGATAACGCACTGAGGGCGCCTGTGTGGCTCTTCACCGTGGTGGTATTTGTCTAAATAGAACCCTTGTACATAGTTTCAGGCTGAGTGGACCAGGCCCAGAGTCTCTGAAGATCACAGTCTTCTCATGCCACTCGGCTTTAAAGAGACGTCATGGGGGCATAGCCATCAGACACTGAGCAAGGCATCTGGGTGTTTGGGGAAGGATGCTTGAGCCCCATTCTGTGACACATGGGATGTGCCCTCCCTTCTTAGACCTCTTATGCAATCAGAGCTGAAGGGCAAATGTTTCACTTCTCTGGTGAATTTTCTTATTAATATCTCTATTAAACATGCATTGGTGACCCAGAATAGACGTGTGTTTTGGCAGATGCTTTTCCAGTTGAAATGAGTGTTTGCTTGCACACTCTGAGCCCAAGCATCTTTGAGCACACTGTAGTGCTCAGTTATGCTTTAGACAAACATTCCCCGAGGCTACATGTTGTTCCTGGTCACTTTCCTTTGCTGTATTTAGAATGAATGGATTGGCTCAGACACCCATTGGGAACCCACTCTTGTTTCCCAAGCTGGGGTGCTGGGTACAGCCACAGCTCACCTCATCACCTGAGTGCCGCTCTACACTAGGGTCAGGCCACAGCATAACCATTGCCCTCTGGCAGCCCTTGGATCTTTCAGTGGTCCTTCTTCTCTGCCTCCCCACCCTTTGCTGTTATAGGGCAGCTGGAACTTCCTCCAAGGGCTTTCTTAAAGTGAGAGTGAGTGCTGGTGTCCAGAACAGAACTGGCCATCATACTCTATGCTTCTTGTCTGCCTACCAGAGTCGTTAGTCTTCTCAAGGACCAGTGGAAAGTTTAGGGGTGGCAAGAGCAATCTCTGAGTTCTTCATGCGTGGGACTTGTGGGTTGTTGTTTGTTTTTACTCTTTTGGGGGCCCTGCCACCCAGCTCCCAAATAAACCACACACGGCGACTTACCATTATTTACAAATTCCCAACCTTGGCTTGGCTTGTTTCTTGCCAGCTTTTCTTAACTTAAGTGATCCCATCTGTCTTTTATCTCTGGGCTTTTCCCATTCTCTTACTTCTGTAAATCTTACTCTTACTCTGTGGCTTGCTGTGTAGCTGAGTGGCTGGCCCCTAGAGTCTTCCTTTTTCTCTGGCTACTTCTTTTTCTCCTCCCAGATTTCTCCTTCTATATATTCTCTCTGCCTATCCTTTCATGTGCCTGTTATTGGCCTTTCAGTTCTTTATTAGACCATCAGGTGTTTTACACAGACACAGCAACACAGCTTCACAGAGTTAAACAGATGCAACATAAACAAAAGTAACACACCTTAAAATAATAGTCTACAACACTTGTGCTTGGGCAGGGATTATGAGGCTATGGAACCAGCCATGCTTTCTTCAGTGTTACATGGAAAAGCTGGGCCTCACCAGCTGTCCCATAAATTCCCCCCAAGAAGCAAGCACTGTACATTTAGTGTGCCTTCATCAGACTCTAGGTTTGACTTTTTCTAATACAACTCTGCCTTAATTGCATGTGGCCGAGGAAGGCCAGGTGGGGGATGGGAGCTTTGTCTATGCAGGCACCAGGGAAGCCCTCATCCCCGCTGGGTAAAGGCTTTTCAGGTGTGTTCTGTTGAAGGGGGAGCACCCACACCCCTGTAAGTAAAGTCCCACCTCTACTCTGTAAGGGAGCCCGATAAACTCATTGGTTCCCCAGAAAGAACTTTGGCAGAATTATGCTTCAGCTTGTCATTAGGCCCTAAGGGGGAGGGGTGGACATTGATTTCATCTCCCCCTTGGAAAGAATTTCAGCAACAAATACACGTTAGCCTGTCTCAGGTAACTGTGTTGGGGGTCAGGCTCAGCACAGAGGGCATTGGGAACCTGGAGGGGGCTTCTTGGCTGACTGGATCAGTGTTCTTGAAATCCTGAGTACTATACCTGTTGGAGTGAGGCCTCAGGCCTGGGCTAAGTACCCTCCAAAGGTCCTGGGGGCAGTGCTGTGGGAGGCAGTGAACTCATTAAGGGCCCACTGGGACTCTAAGTTGTTGGGCTGTCCCCTTGAGGGGACAGTAGGGCCTCAGCTGCTTCCTCTTCCTTGTTTTGTTTCCTGACCTCAAAGTGAATGATTTTCATGGTGAGTGCATTATTGACAGAAACAGAGACAAACATGTCTGTGGCTTGTCAGCATGCCAGAATTTATTGAATAACAACAAATTCACAGGGTGCAACAGTTTTAAGGGCAGCAATTTTCCAAATAATCCCACCTACCATAAAAATCTAAAGGAGCAAATGTAGGTTTTTATTCTTCCTTTTGAGACAGTGTCTTCCTTTGTAGCTTTGGTTGCCTGGCTGGTTTGGAAGTCATTGTGTAGACCAGGTTGGTCTCAGACTTAAGGAGACTCACTTACCTCTGCCTCCTAGGAGCTGGGATTAAAAGTGTGAGCATTCATCTTCCTCAGATTCTTTTATTTCAATTTTTTAATTACTGATATTAACTCTGATATCACATAGCACAAAGTAAATATATCTATATAGCTAAATGTACATATGTAGCTTGTAGAATGATTACTAGTTAAAGAATCTATAGAAGAATGTAAGAGGTAGAGTCTATTGCTAAGAAGCTATTGCTGTTAGAAATCAGTCTGAAGGGGAGTCAGGGTTGAGATCAAAGATGTGGTCAGCTGAAGAGAAGAGAGTGCAGAACCATGTTGGAGCATGAAATTGTGGGTTCGTGTCCAAATGTGCAAGAAGAGCAGGGAGACAGGCAGGCTGCCGTTGAGTAGGACACATTAACATTGGGGGACAGAGTTGAGCTGAAGCCCCAGGGACAGTCCTGTGGGTCCTTCATGCACACATGAGATATCAGATGCTAGGTTGGTGGGTGGCGACCGACCACAGTGTTAAATGTATATCACTTTATGAGGCCCAGGTGTGAGGAAGTTATACCCTTTCCTTGGTCTGGTGTGTCTCATAAATCTGATAAGGTTTGGTTTCCCTGATAGGATTTTGAGATGCCCATGTGATCATATTGTCTCAATTCCCCTTGATAAATTCATAGGATGGCACCCTCTTCACAGCCAGGAATAAGTCCTTTATGAGACTGCGCTGCATGGGTGGTGCTGTAAAGATGGTATTGTTTCCTTGTTTACATGGGAGAGCAATTATCCCCCATCCTCAAAACGTAGTTGAAGGCTCCTTGTGAAATGGAGTCTCTCAAGGAAAACACAGCCTGAAAAATTCATGGTTTTATGCAACATGGAGTGGCTAAGAGCAGAGCAGAGTCAGATCTCAACACTCTTCCTCTGACTTGTGCTCTGGGCTCCCACTGTGGTGTGCCTCCTCAACATTACCCCAAAGCAACAGGCCAGCCAAACCTGGGCCAAAGTGGATACAAAATAATTCATTTCTCTTTATAGGCGTATCTCCGGTGTTTTGCTGAGTCAGAGAAAGCTGTTGCAGGTTTGTTAAACAGCAGGGATCTGCAGGTAAAGATACACTGTGGAAGCCGAGGAAGCTGAAACAAAAAAATTTCCTGAGAGCTACGTCTAGGAATGAATTCATCAGCGTTCAGACTATTGAACTCTAGCAATAGCCACAAGCAAAGCCAGCTAGCATGTTTACATTGTAACATCCTTGCAAACTTTTTGCTTTGTCATTCAAGCTGTTTCTCAGGTGCTGACTTAATTGTCTTCTTTGATTTCTCTTCCCTTTTGTTTTTCTAAAATTCAGTTATAAAGGTTTTGTTTTGGTTTGGTTTTGTTTGTTTTTTTGAGACAAGGTTTCTCTGTGTAGCTTTGTGCCTTTCCTGGAACTCACTCTGTAGCCCAGGTTGGCCTTGAACTCATAGAGATCTGCCTGGCTCTGCCTCCCGAGTGCTGGGATTAAAGGCGTGTGCCACCACCGCCTGGCCCAGTTATAAAGGTTTTAAAGATTATTTTTATGTGTGTGTTTGCCTGCATGTTTGTATGTTCACCACATGGCATGTGTAGTGCTCGCAGAGACCAGAAAAGGGTGTTGGATCTCCTGGAATTCTACAGATGGTTTCAAGCCACTATGTGGGGTGCTAGAAACAAAACCGGGGTCCTCTGAAGAGCAGCCAGTGCTCTTGACCACTGAACCATCTCTCTAACCCAAGTAACATAGTTCTTAGTAGTAAATTGTTTTGCAGAAAATAACCTCTGGGAGCCTGTTGTCATTTGATGGGTAACATAAACTGACCATCAATATCATATATGTCTTGGGATCCCCACTTTCCTGTGTATTTGGATTTTCACTTACTCTGAAATAATGTCTTATTATTTCCAGAGAACAAATCGTCTTGTTTCTCCAGAGCGTCCTATGAGATCCTCAAGTGCACAAGGAAGAAACACGCAAGAGAAATGCCGAGGTGCTGGCTCTGCCCTGGAGTGTGGGTGAAACAAGGCTGAGGTAACCCAGAGAGAAAGGGGAGAAAGAAGGCTGGAAATGAGGTGTCAAGGACCCACAACAGGGTGCTAGCAGGTCCAAGTAGCCATCCTCTTGGGGAGCCACTTTCAAGGGAATACTCAGAAGGTATGGACACACTCAGAGCTTGTGGCCCTGTGGGCCTGCTGAGGCCACACACTGAATAAGCCTCACAAAGCAGAGTGGTGAATAGGCAGAGACCCCAGCAGCCTGAGGTCAGAGGTCACCAGCACCAGGAATGAGGTCCCAGAAGCCCGTGTTCCTGAACTATTTATGCCATGAAAATATTACAAATGGCAGTCAGAATTGATTGCTGAGACTCAGATCCTCATTCTGCCTCTTGGATAGTTAACTTGGGTTAGCTGGGAGAGGGTCTGTCTTTCCTCTGGCTGAGGTCTCCCAAGAGACTCTCCTTGTTAGAGGGGGTATTTGAAGTGCTCTTGGCTTTTTACTACAATCTGCAGCCAGCAAAGAGGTCCTCACTTCACCTTCCAGAGAGACTTTAACCACTGACTTGACTTATCAAAGGCTCTGGAGGGGGCTTCCTATTTGGAAAGCTCTCTATTGATTTTGTTGGAAAGATGTTCCACACCCAAGACCCCAGGAGTCTGAGGCTTGTGGCCTTCATAAAGCAGGCTTCCCTTCCCTCAGGACACAGGAGATCTGGTGCTACTCCAGCCTGTTGGTGACTTTCTCCCCTTCAGACAGCTCTAGAGAGCCTGTGCTCACCTGCCTCACGGGCCCTGCACACCCAGGAGAACTATCTGCTGCTGTCAGTGGGAACCTAGGACCTGCTTTGTAGGATTCAGAGGCTGAGACGGGGGCATTAGAGGTCACGTCAGGTGCCAACCTCCAGGGCAACACATTCCCTAGATGATGTGAGTAGTGTTGCTCTAGGCCCTTCCCTAAGCTACCAACACCAACAAACCCTCATTGTGTGAGCCTGTGGAGACAGGTTGTGTCCTGGACTTCTTCCATCCCAGGTGTGGGGACCCTATGGGTCAGCCCAGGCAGGGACACTGGTGCCATCCAGCATAACCACTTGAGATCAGAGCAGCAGTGTGATGATGGTGGTGATGGGGTGGTGGTGGTGGTGGTGGTGGTGGTGGTGGTGGTGGTGATGGGGGTGGGGGTGGTGGTGGTGGGGGTGGGGGCCTCTTTCTGCCTCATGAGGCTGGTTGTTTCCTCATTCTGCATAATTACAAAGTCCAAACCTGCGTTGCAGTCAGAACCATGTGCTGCTTCCAATCTCTCCCATCCCCGTGGTCTCACTCTGTGTTTCTCTCCCTCCTTCCTCTCCTCAGCCATAGCTTGCTTTTTCCTTTCCAGATGGGGGCCTTGAACTGGTTCTTATTGATGGGAAAATGCCTGGCCAAGAACAATGGGACCTGGGGGCTGGATTGGGGTATGTGGCAGCTGTGAGACCACGAAAATGCGCAAGTATTTAAGAGATTGAATAGCCCAGTTGGTGGAGTGTCAGACTTATTCTGAGGGCCAGGGTTCACATCCCTGTTTGCTTACTTGGGGAAGAGGGTTGGACGGATATGAGATATCTGTGTGTATGAATGAAATCCTCAAAAAATAAATAAAAAGGGAGTGGTTTACAAGTGTTTAATAAGCCATGGTTTCATATTTTAATATCAACCTTTTCAATTCTACTCTACACTTGGCTGTCAGTCTGCTGTCCTAACAAGACCATCCAGGCAACAGCATTTTCACGTTCATTCTGTTGGGACTGCCGCTCATGGCCAAGCTTTCTCCTTTCAGAACAAAGAGGACGGGATTTGGCATCTCCGTGTGGCCTGGGTGTCTGGTGGTGTCAGCACCTCCGTGACAGGCGGATTTTCGTGGGGCTGATAATGTCAGCAAAGGCTGATTTCTGACTAAGGCTTGGCACTGAGTTTCCTAGCTAAAAGCTTTTTTTTTTTTCTTTTTTGAAGAGTGGGATTTTATCTTAATTACTCCATTCAGCTTTGTGTGTGAGTGTGGGGGGTGGGGGCAAGCCTTAGGTTCTCGTATTTTCATTTATAATCTGAATATAATCTCTGGGCAGGCATCTCAGTCAGCACAGCCTGATGTCAGAGTGATTCTGGAAAATCAGACTTCATTCAACAAGTCAGAGCTTCATGAACAGCCGGCCTGCTTTCCCACCACGGCTGGGCAATGATGTGGCCCCAGCAGAACACACAGATCCTTCTATCCCCAGCTGGGCACTGGCCAAACCTCTCGCCTATGGAGCAAAATCACTCAGACTCAGAGCCAGCTTTCCTCTGGAAATCTCAGCATAACAAAAAGCCCTCTGTCCCTGGCCTGACCAGCTTCGGACAGGGAGATTCCTGCCCCCCTCCATGGCCTGTGGGTGATTGGACTCACAGACGGGTGCCTGGGGAGAAAGTGCCTTAATTAGGTCAGTCTGCTGGGCAGTATGTACCCTACTTTTAGCTCAGCAGGTCAGGAGGACACCCCTGAATCTGAGGATCTGAAATTTGCTGGACCCTAATAGTCCTCCCTGCCTCTTCGGGAAACCTCTCTCCTTTATCCCCTGAAGTGTGTGTGCCCAGCCAGTTCTTTTTCTCAAGCAAATATTGGCTCAAGTCACACCCCTCTGCCATTGAGGCTAGAGGGGCCCCCCACCACTCCTAAGTTTGACATGAATGCTCCATCTGTGGGGTTGTCCTTTGCGGTTCCAGACCGTGTTTTATTTGGCTACGAACCTGAGCTGTTTGGACAGTTCCCTGGCAGGAAAACCAGTGAGAATGCAATGAGGTACCCTGAAGCCCAGGGCAGTGGTGTGGGTGAGGGGTGCAGCAAGGCTCTGGCTGACCTGAAGGCTGGGTCTACTGGACCCGACAGGCTGCTTGTTGGCCACCTCTTTACCTCAGTGTTGCCCTTACGTCGCAAGACAGCTGAGCATGCAATTCAGGACAGGTGACACAGGTACATCTTCATGCAGAGCCACACAGATCTTCACCTGGAGTGGAGTAGGTTGGAGGCTTCAGATGCGTGCAGTGGGTGAGCCTTGGTCTTGGGATAGGCCTGTTTAGATAATTCTGTGGGCTTCGGGGTATTGGAGACTAGGTGGCGATATCTGCTGGACCACTGACAGGACAACACAGGGTGGAACTCTTTTTTCCTCTGGGGCCTCTGACCTATATAGAACAGGAAGCTCCTGGTTAGAGATGAGCCAAGTCTCCTAGCTAGCTGCGGGTAGTGAGCAGGAGTCTTCCCCATCCAGTGAGGTTCAGTGACCTGATAGAGTGCAGGGTCTTCTGGGCTGGAGTGACCTTCCTCGTGTGTCTTATTGTTGGACTGCTACACTTGAGCATACTTCAGGTGATGCTAAGCCTTCATGTCAACATGCTAGACTTCACCCTGGCTTCACATTTGGAAGTTAGCTATGGGAAAGGAGGTGGTGGACATTTCCTTCACTTCCTTCTGGGACATCATCATCAAGTCATCTTGGCTCAGGCTACAGAATAGAGACCAGGATGCAGGTAAAGCGGGTCGGTCATTTGGGGATCCTTCGCCCTGTTGGCCCTGAGCCTTTGTCTCAGACCACAGCTTTGAGGAGAGTTCAGATTTTCAACCCTGTGGTCTGCAATGTCCACTAGAGAGGCTTGTAGTATCTGACCCAGGAGATGCAAGGTACAGTGTGGTGGTCCAGGTCCCTCACACCTTTTCTCATATTGACCCCTGCTCTCATCTCTGGATCAAGGATGATTGTTTTCTCATTAGTGATTCTTTTTTAGGCAGAAGAGAAAGGACTGAAGGCCAGGACCAATGTAGATGATCTGGTGACTGACTGATTCTGAAGAGAGGGAACTAATACAGCTCTGGGCTTTTGAAAGACAACCCTGGGGCCTAGGGAGATTGCAGGACATGTGTGCATATCCAAGGCCATTTGCCTGGTGCTGTGGAATCCCTTATGGTTTCAGATGTCTTATGGGTAGACAGATTTGTATGTGTTGTATATATGTGTATTGTGGTTTGAATAAAAATGCCCCCCACAGGCCCATAGGTAGTGGCACTATTAGGAGGTGTGACATTGTTGGAGCAGATATGCCCTTGTTGGAGGAAGTGTGTCACTGCAGGTGGGCTTTGAGGCCTCAGGAGCTCAGGCCAGGCTTAATGGCTCACTGTCTCCTCCTGCTGCCTGCAGATTCAGATATAGAAAATCTCAGCTACCTCTCTAGCACCATGTCTGCCTGCGTACAACCATGCTTCCCACCATTATGATAGTGGACTAAACTTCTGAACTGTAAGCCATCCCCAGTTAAATGTTTTTCTTTATCAGAGTTGCTGTGATCATGGTGTCTCTTCACAGCATTAAAACCCTAACTAAAATATATATGCTGGGTGTGTATAAATGTGCTCATGCAGGTGTGTGCACATTGACCTTAGGCATCTTCTTCAGCTGCTTGCATTTTGGAACCTGGTCTTTCACTGAACCTGGAGCTCACTGGTTGATCTAGACTGGTTGGCCAGCAATCCTGGGACAGGCCTGCCTTCACGCCTTTTGCCTCAAGCTGGGGTCACTAACACACGCAGCTTTTCTTTTTTTAAATTTATCCTGACCACAATTTTCCCTCCCTCTCCCCTCCCAATCCATTTCCCCCACCCCTCCATGTCCAATCCACTCCTCCTCTTTTCCCTTCAGAAAAGGGCAGGCTTCCCAGGGTTATCAACCAACAAGGCATATCAAATTGCAATAAAAGTAGGCACCTCCCCTCATATTAAGGCTGGATGAGGCAACCCACTAGGAGGAAAAGGGTCACACTCAGCTTTTATGTGGGTGCTGGGAATCCAAACTCAGGTCCTCGTGACTGCACAAAAGGTACTTCAATGACAGCCATTTCTCCAGCCAATATGGATAGATTTTTAAGTAGACATTGTTGGTCTTCTGGAGGGGCATGTCTGAGTAAAGTCATATAAGTAGGTCCATCTATGCATACTGTATACACAGATGCACAGGAACCTGTTTTGGTCCGGGTCATCATGTCAGGTCCTTGGCAAAAATCTCAGGTTCCCAGCATCTCAGTTATTTCTCTGTATCTAGAGTGATTTGGTCTCCTGACTCAATGTAGGTGAGTTTCAGCTACTGTTCATAAGGCTACAAGTCAGAGATATAGCCAGAAGGGCTGTGAGGATGGGAAGAGGAGGATCAGCAAAGCTGGTGTCTGTCAGCTCCCCCCACCCCAGGGTAGTGGTTATGAGGTGTCGTTATTCTAAAATGCTTCTATGTATAAAGATGGCCCACTCAGAATATAATATGAAAATGGACGTCTTTATTGAAATGAGGATCATTTATTCTTACACTGATAATGCTTTAATTTTAAAGTTCTGCTGTTTTTGTTTTCTTATTTTGGGAACCCAGGACCTTGAACACACAAGGTTAGAATTGAGCCACAACCCAATCACATTTTTTTTAGCTGCATGCGCCCTTAAGAATTTAACCGTGCTAGGTACAGCTGCCTTCCCTGTTGTGTTCGGGGAGGCTGTATGGAACCTGGTCTGCCTTCTGAATTTTCTCTGCTGAGGGCAGGGGAGAAACATCCTGGGCTCCCCATATCAGAGGACGATTCCATTATAATGCTCAGTACATCATGGGTAGCCCAAGGGGAGCTCTGAGCTGTCCAGTGGATGGTCAGGCCTGTCTCCAGAGGATGTGAGGTTGGTGGTGCTCTGGGAGCAAGGCGGGCTGTGCCCATGGGGGATGGTTGCCTGGGAACTGCCTTTGATTTGGTATCTGTCCAAGCACCACATCTCTTAGAGCATGTGTCTACACTGGGTGCTCAAAGACTGAGATCTGGGAAACCATCGAGATTCAGATTTCTTCTGGAAACCTCTTGAGTGTTGTGGACAAAAGGTGACCCTCTCCTGTTTATCCTTTGTAAACATCAGAAGCTTCCAGAAACACTTTAGGCTTTCCTAAGATCTTATCATGCTAAGTACACTTCTTCAGTTCTTACTCATTTCCTCACAGTTGCCCAATTCAGGACTTGCTTGTTCAAAGGGACTGTTGAAAGCTTTTCAGGTGTGTGTGTGTGTGTGTGTGTGTGTGTGTGTGTGTGTGTGTGTGTGTGTGTAGTTGGGTGGGTCTACATCACATCAGAGTCCAGGGCAGAAAGTTCAGTCTGCTTCTCATGGCCTTAAGGACCCATGTTCTCCAGGCTGCATAGGACCATCCTCTCCCTTCTATAGAGAAGAGCCTCAAGTTGAAAGGAGCTGGAAGTTGACAAAAGTCCCTGACCTCTATGGCCCGCTTCCTGCCCCAGCCTCAACTTCCTGCCCTTACCAGGCCTTGGAGTTATGCATTTCCAGAACAAGCTTTGGGAAGAGAACAGTGTTCCTGGCCAAAAATCCCCAGCAGGATGTGTCCACTTGCTGCCATAACTGGCTGCCATGGGATGGGACAGGCTAAGTCTGAGACATACAGGAACATTTGTCCTCTGCCATTGTCCACATTAACTCTGAGGATCTAAGAACATTCCTGTCACAGCCCCTCAATGTATCCCATACCTGGTAAGCCAGACAATCACCCATTCATGGACATCTGTGGCCAGGAAATCCTGGGTGGGTTCCTGTCTGTACTGAGGGCTTCTGGAGGAAGTTGATGACCACCAGTCCCAGACCCATATCTCTGATGCTGACTGCTTGCAAAGAAGTTTTCCTAAGAGATCCCTGTGGGCAGAATAGGAGTCCCAACCCCCAAGCCAGGAATTGCTGCTGCTGGGTAGATCAGCTGGCTACAGTTGGTGCAGTTCACACTCCAACACTGTCCCCACCACCAGGAGACAGTCTGATGCTCTGCTCCTTCTCCTGCCCTCATCCCTTGAGTTTCCCCAGCATTCTCTTTTCAAGAAGCCGCCTGGGCTCTAGTCCTTCTGGTAGAGGCTTCCTTAGGATAGGCTGGTGCTGAGGCTGAAGGATAATGAGGAAAGAACAGGGACAGACTGAGCAGCAGAACCCTATACTGAGGGTGAGCAAAGTGGGGTGTGAAGTGGAGAAAAAAAACCAATATGACAGAATGTCATTAAATTTGTGCTTTTGCAGAGGATAACCAGACTGCAACTCACAACTCCAGGGAGGCTACCTAGTAAAGAGGACCCTAAGAAAGACACAGGGATCGCCCAATGACAGAGAAATGGATGAGATCTACATGAGCAAACTGGGGGTGGGGTGGGGTAATGAAGGGCAAGGGTCAGGGAAAAGAGAGCTTAGGGGAGTGGGAGGTCCCAGCTGGATCAGGAACAGAGAGGGAGAACGAGGAAAGAGATACCATGATGAATGAAGACACCATGGGAATAGGAAGAAGCAGAGTGCTAGAGAGGTCCCCAGAAATCCACAAAGATACCTCCACTGTAGACTACTGGCAATGGTCAAGAGAGTGCCTGAGCTGACCCGCTCTGGTGATCAGATGGCTGAACACCCTGGCTGTCATGATAGAACTCTCACCCAGTGTCTGATGGAAGCAGATGCAGAGAGCCATGGCCGAGCTCCAGGTGGAGCTCTGGGAGTCCAATCAGTGACAGGAGGGATTGTATGAGCGAGAGATATTGAGACTGTGATTGGAAAAAGCACAGGGACAAATAGCCAAACTAGTGGAAACGCATGAACTGTGAACCAATGCCAGAGGAACCCCCATGGAACTGGACCAGGCCCTCTGGATAAGTGTGATGGTTGATTAGCTTGAACTGTTTGGGAGGCCCCCAGGCAGTGGAGTCAGGACCTGTCCTTGGTGTATGGGCTGGCTTTTTGGAGCCTGGGGCCTATGCTGGGACACTTTGCTCAGCCTTGGTGTAGGGAAGAGGGGACTGGACCTGCCTCAGCTGAGTCTACAGGGGAGACCTTGCCTTGGAGGAGGTGGGAATAGGGGGTGGATTTGGGGGGAGGGCTGGTTGGTGGGAGGAGGGAGGATGGGGAAATCCATGGCTGATATGTGAAATTAAGTTAATTATAAAATAAAAATACTATTAAAAATTTGTGCTTTTGTAGAACTTTTGTGATAGACAAATCTTCAGCATATACTGTTTGGAACTAGCAAGAGAAATTACGCAGCCTCAACTCTGAACATGTGGGACACCTGGAGAGAAGAGTAGAAAACCTCCGTTTCTCCTCTTCCAATCTGCTATAGTTAGTGTACACTTCATAAGCTAAAAGAGTTCCTTTTTGTTGAAAATCTGGTTCAACTCTAAATCGTGACATTCCGGGAGCCTGCTTGGCTCTGAGCTCTAATGTTTCTGGAAAGCCTGTCACTGGGCAGCACTAACCCAGAACTTACCAGCCCTGGAGACACATGGATCCTCTGAGTCGTCACGAGATCTCTGTACATTTCTGAACTGGTATTTCTATATTGTGTGGATGATCGTATGCTCCCAAGAAGCCGGCCTTCCTTGTGGGTGTGGGCCTGTGGATCAGGGTCAGCTCTCTGTGGTTTAACCTAGGCTGACCCAACCCAGTATGTGCATCTGTCTCCTGTACCTGGCCATCACCGTTGGGACCTATAGGTTGAATGGACAGAGGATGAGCTGTGTGGTCAGTAGCAACCCCTAACTGTTCTGTGGCTTCAAGGCAAGCCTGAGGCCTTTTAGCTGAAGTCCAGCTTCTCAGAGCAGTGGCTATGCCAAAAAAGACATGACTGGTTTGTAAAATTTCTTCCTTCTCTTATGGATAGTGGTTCATGCATAGTCACATGCACATGCTGTGTACATATGTACACTCATTTCAACCGGAAACTCAAAAGCATACATACACGTGCATATATACCACTATCAACCTAGAATGCACACACCAACTCATAGATACGCACACACATCCCTGGTAGCCCAGTAGGTAGGAGACTTTCACCTCTGGCAGCACTGAGAAGAACTGAACAACATAGGAAGGAAGTCAGTCAATGCCATGTAGAGGCAGAAAATGCACCCCCTTATCTTGTTTCCCATCTCAGATGAGCTTTTTGGTGTCCTGAGATGATATTGACCAACATGGAGATGGTCCCAAAGAAATGTATGCCCTTGACACCAGGCTTGTAACTCAGTGGTAGAGTGCTTCCCCAGAACTGAAAATAAAATACAATAAAAATAATAAATAAACATACTCAACAGTGTAAAAATGCATCCGGAACGCATGCAATCCCCTTCGTGAAGGTTGAAACACCAGGAAGAAACACAGTTGAGGGAACCAACCCCTTAAATATACACTGTTCAAGAAATGAATCTATAAAATAAAATTCCCATAGTGTTGTGAGTTTAGACCCCAAATCCAGAGTTCTCAGGCTTGCGTCTTCATCCATTTCAGATATCTTGGCTTATTCCTGGGATGTCCCATCTGTGTAGAGGTGGACCTGTCTAAGGGGGTCTACCAGGCTGCCTCCCACGTAGTCCACCAAGTTCCTTCCTGGTCTCTCATGCTGTCTAAGGAGACCAACTGTAAAGATCCAAGACTTCGAGTCCTCATGGCTTCATGAGAAGTGGCCTCCTCAGCCGGGCCCTGGATCACCATCCTAATGGTCCTACGCCTCTGTGGCCCAGTACTGCAGTAGGATTCATGAGTCGGGGTGGTTTAGAGCCCACCGAGGCTGAGGGTTGTCCAGGGTGGTGTTTTCAGGGTCTGGAAGCTGGGTTCCATTGGGGCATTGGTCCTGCACTGTATCTTCCTACCCTCGTGAGTGTCTGGGGGCTGCAGCAGCCATGAACCATAGCTAAGGAGCTTAAAACACCAGCAGCCCCTGGTCTCTCTGTCAGTAGCCAAAGCCTCTAAGGCTTGAGTGGAACCAGTCCCAGGCCCTGTCCCAGACCCTGGCAATTGTGGCAGTCCTCAGTGTTCTTTGGATTATGGACACATTATTCCGATCTCAGCCTTTAACTTCTGCTTTCCATGCCTCCCTTCCCACCTCTCCTCCCTTCTCTTCCCTCCTCTCTCCCTTTCTTCCTCTCTCCTCACCTCCCACTGACCCCAACTTCCATCCAGTGGACTCAGGAGATGTCACTCCAGTTGGTGCCTCACATGCCACCACGTGCTTTTAATCATACCCTCCACATCCCTTTGTGCTTTTGTGTCTCCTGCCCTGGAATGCCCTTCCTTCCTTCCTGGAAACTCCTCATCATCCTTCAGAACCCCATATAAGAGTTCCCTTTCTGAGCATCCTTCTTGACCTTCACACTCACCCCAGCTCTCACTGTCATAGGTGTTCCTATGACATTAAGTTTAGGTTTTTTTTCTGTACTACATTTGACATGTCAGCAGAAAAAGGAAATGGCCAACCTTTGTTTGCTGTGTGCAGAGAGTACATCCCGGGGACTGGTGAGAGAGCTCAGTAGATAAGTCTCATAAGCACAAGGACTTGAGTTGGATCCCCAGAATCCATAAAAAAGCTGACTGAGGTAGCACACTCTTGTAAGCCCAGCGTTGACATGGAGACAGGAAGACAGGAGGGCCCTGGGGCTTGCTGTGACCTTTACGTGTGTGTGTGTGTGTGTGTGTGTGTGTGTGTGTGTGTGTGTGTGTGTGAGAGAGACAGAGAGACAGAGAGACAGAGAGACACAGAGAGAGACACACACAGAGAGAGACACAGAGAGAGAGACACAGAGAGAGACAGAGACAGAGAGAGACAGAGAGACAGAGACAGAGACAGAGACAGAGAGAGACAGAGACAGAGAGAGACAGAGAGACAGAGAGAGCGAGCAAACACTCCTGGGAGATGTGTACAGTGGGGATGAAAGGAAAAGCTGCAAAGGCCACATGAGGGGCTGGGGATGGCAGCTGTGAGAGGAGACACTGCATGTGAACTGTTGGGAGAGATTGTCTCGTTCAGTCCCGAGGAGGCAGAGCCTCTTCTTGCCCTCCATGCCATTAACCTAGGGCTTCCTGCAGAGAGGTAAAGAGGAGGCCATGGCCCCTTATCTCTACAGCAGTCCCATCTCCTGAAGAAGAATTTGCCTTTGTCTTTCAGACCCTGGGAACTCACCCGTTACTGCAGAAGCAGCTTCCCAGACAGCAGGAGGCGCGTTGCTGGGCCATGTGCCAGCTGTACTCACGGACGCCTATTTTCTCTAATGCTAATTGGGGGCACTACACATCCCTTGGGCATGCAGGGTCCTGTGAGTAGGCCAGGGAGACACACAGAAGTCCAGTAGCTTCTGTAAAGTGACTGTAGCTCCTGAGGTCCCTACCGGAGTGGGAGAGCACTTGTCCCGGGGTCACCAGGCTGGAGGTTCTGTTCCTGGGAATCTGATGGAGGATAAGAGAGGGCTGCAGACCCAGGACACCGCTGCAGGGATGGACTAGGGAACTTCTTCCCCGAAGCTTTGCAGAAAGAAGCAACATGGGGGCGATGAGCTGTCACACTCTCTGGGCCTTGCTTAGGGTTTCTGTCAGGAAATGGCCATTTCTGGGACCTCCTCAGACATCAGATGCTCCTGGAGAGGATACAGAGCATGGCTCCTCCTCCCTATGTCAATGTGAGGACAAGGATACTACTGTGGGCCCTCCAGGGTTACCTGAGTCGGGAGGGGCCATATAGATGTGCTTCTGGGGTGAGCATCATGGTATTTGATATTCTGGTCAGACCTCCAGAAATCAGACTTTCACGTATAGCTCCTTTCCCATCTGTCCTGCGCTAGGTCAGATGTAATGATCACTCTTTGCTCCCTTGGACAGTCTCTGGCTCCACGCCATAGCAGATATCATCTGACTGACCTATCTTCTCAGGGTTGTGATGAGACCAGGGTGCACAGAGGATGATGGGTCTTGTTGCTCTGCTGTGGGTTGAAGAGACTGTGAGCTATAGTTGAGGCTCCTCTGGGTAAGGCTATGTGGCCTCTTCTGGCAAAGGATGGGATAGGGGAGATCTTTCCAGACCCTCCTGTGAAGGCAGTGGAGGTCTGTCCGAAAACTTGATCCCGTCCATCCCATGCCTAGAACTCCCATGCAGCAGGGAGGTCCATGCACATGGTTAGAGAGTGTCCTCAACCAGGTCTTTCTGTCCTCTGGTTACACTGGTTGCCAGAGCATTCTGCTTGGTTCATGCACATGGTTAGAGAGTGTCCTCAACCAGGTCTTTCTGTCCTCTGGGTACACTGGTTGCCAGAGCATTCTGCTTGGTCTCTTTATCTGTTCTGGATCACATCACCTTTTCACCTTGTAGGCAGAGCCAACTTCCATGCTTCTTCATGCTTCAGGCTGTATACAGCCCCTCCCTCAGTAGAACATGTCCCCTCACTAGGACACCACAGCGACCTGCAGATTGCTCAGCATCCTCTCTGACATATAGGCCTTGTGAAATCCTGGCAGGGAACATGCATAGGACTTAGCGTCAACCTCATGAGGTTCCTGTGCACCACCTCAGCTGCCTCCAAGGAAACCACACCCCTTCAAGGAAACCACACCCCTTGTCTGCTGGAAAGCAGGTCCTTCCCTGGGAGCAAAGAGGAACCAGGATCCCAGCCCCTCCCTACAATCATGGTTCCTCAGTGCTCTGGGCTTTCCCACTGGCTGCTTGGCTTACTTCCTCCTCTCAGGGAGGAGAGGTGAGCATCCTACAGAGATGTCATGGAAGCATGTCAACACATTTTGGTTCCTTCTGGCCTGTTGCTCTAGTCTCTGGTTCCTGGCTGCTCACTTGTGGTGGCTTTTTCATTTCTCTTGTTCCTGAAAGCTTCTCTTGGATTCATTCTCTACCTGCCGCACTTTCAGACAAAGCCTTGTCCCAGAAGAGAGAGTGACCACTGATCCCTAAGGACTGGGCCTGGCCTAGCTTCTGAGCCCTACAGTGTATGCAGGTAGGCACTTGTTCCCCAAGTAGATGAGCTCTGCTCATAGAGACTCCCAGGTCATCAGGGCAGAGGCCATGGAGCAGGATGAAAGCAGTCTTGGCATTGTGCTTTGCAGAGTCCCATTCAGGGGACTCTGGGGCTGTCTGCTCCTGACTACTTATTTTTCCATTTCCCCCGACAAGTTCAGTTACAAAACCCAAACACTCCCATATATCTGAGCCTTGGAGGAATCTCCAAGAGGGAGCAGTGAAACTGCTTTTGCTCCCACCGTGTGCTACTCTGAAAGCTCACTTGGAGAGGACTAGGGAGCCCCAACTCTAAGAGGAGTTCAGATAGATGGAAAAGCCACCAGGAGTTTGGCTGTCCTGTGACTGTCCTGAGTCCAGAGGGCACACGGACTGCTATGTTCTTCAGGGTCGAATGGCAAGATGGACACACTAAGAAGCTTGACAATGCTACAAGTCCTCAGCAAATAGAACACAGAAGGGCAGATTCCTATTTGTACCAGGAAGAGACCACCCATGGCCCAGTAGATGGTCCTGGTCGGTATAGTCACAAGAATGAGGGACCAGAATTCACCAGAGTGCTCCGGTTAGCAGAGCCTTTCTGTCCTCCACTTTGGTTAGCACTGGGTGGTCAGGGCCTTCCTTACTTGTTGACATTGCTCTGCCTGGGTAGAGCAACCATGAGCTGGACCCAGCTCTAAGGTGTCTGTGGGAATCACAGGTCAGGCTTGCACACAGTCTTAGATGCCAGAGAAAGACCCTGCCTGCCCCAACACATAATTTTGAGAGTTCCTGAACAATAGAGGACTTCAGGCATGAAGCCATAGTCCTTGTTTCTAGATGCCTTCAGAGCGACCGGTTTATCGCTGGAGGCCCTGCCCCCAGGTCATGCCCGCTCTGTTTCACACTGGCCTCCCAGTCTGCAGCCAGCATCCACCGGCACCGATTTCCTCAGCTCACTCAGAACAAAGGGAAGATAACTTTGGACCTGTGGATCGCAGCCACTGTGGCAGTTCACACCTTAGGTGGGTGAGAAATTAGATGCAATAGCTAATTAAACAATGCTGCAGCCAGCAGCTTGCTCTTGGCTTACCACAGTGGGGTGGAAACAAGAAACCAGACAACAACCTCCATATCATCTAGTCACTCGCACTGGTATACATATGCCAAGCGTCCTACCCAGAAGGCACTGCCCATCAAGAGGCCCAGAGCCCCTTTCAGGGAGCCACACTGTGTTTCTCTCTGGCTTCCTTTCTTCAGTGACAGTGGAGGATGACTTTGAAGGTGGACTGCAGGCACATTTTTTTTGGCAGCACACAGTCTTGGATGAGGCAGCGTGTGTGTGTGTGTGTGTGTGTGTGTGTGTGCGCGCGCGCGCGCGCTCGCGCCGTCCTGGCCAGTCTGCAGATCACACACATGAGCTGGAGCAAACGCAGCCACTGTTCTGTGGTGTTAGCACACCCCTCCCTGCCTTCCCTGCTCTCATGCCTCTGTAGCTCCTGCATGCACGCGTGTTCTCCTCTGGCTTGCTCTGAGTACATTGCTCCCTCGTTTACTGCCTGTTCATGGAGACGCTGAGCCCTTGCTGCTGCAGGATGTGGCTCTGGATGGAGGACAGGGCACACTCTGGACAAGCAGAGAGAGACAGGGATAGATACAGGTCACCCACTGCTTGTGAGATCGCTCCAGGTCACTCTGAAATTCCTTCTCTGAGGATTTCTGGAGACTACCAAAGAGTCTGGGTTGGAGATTCCCTCTGAGGAGACAAAGGCCAGTTTCATTACAATAAAGGGCAGATGGTGACCAAGAGTTTCCAAGAAGTCCCACAACGTGGTTTCTTCTGAATAGACGTCGATCATCTGTCTTAAAGTATTTACTCAAAAGAGGTACTTTAAAAATTAAAACCACCTTCTGGGCAGCATTGTGAACAGGCACCAACCCTGCCAGTTCTCAGTGCTTCCGTTAGTACGGGTGAAAATCCTGTAGTTACGATCATCTCAGGCCAGCTGTGCTTGACAAACGGCAACCTGGAACTCTGCATCAACAGCTGGAGGAAGTGATGGGGTTTGATGAGGCCGCACTCTGCCGAAGCTGAACGGAGGCACCGGGCACAATGGGGTGCAGCCAGCTCTGGGTTAGAGCATGAGTGCTCAGCCTGAGACTCATCCACAGCATTTCATAGTGTCCTGTTCAGATTTCAGTGCTGGTCACACACGGACGGCTGTGTCCATAAAACTCGAACTGTGTGCTACTGGTATAAATGATATAAATGGTTTTCTTAAAACATAGTAATGCTATAAAAAGAGGTCCACCTAAATTCACTCATGACAGTTAAATAAGCCTTTTAAAACCAGCCAATATTTAAAAATCTCTCCTTTGAAGATCTCTCAATAATTGCAAGGCTGGTGGATGGTGTATTCAGTAGGCTCTGAATCATGCTTTGCCTTTGCTTCGGGGGAGCTTCCTGTATGCCTGGGGAAGGCTGGGGAGAACATTCAGACCTATGCTGTTACACACTGCTACAGGTGCACAGGCTGATGGCGGGCATGTTCCTTGCAGGTGTCCTCTCTACCCACCATGTGAGCTGGGGAGGTCAAGGTGAGGCTAGCACAGTCAGCGGCCAGCACTGAATATACTGTCTGCGGCAACATTCGTCAGACTTTTTCATTTTTACCCTCATTGTGTACAGAACACAAGTCTATTAGAGTTCCTCAAAAAGAAAAAAAAAAAATGTCAAAGCACTTCTCTTCTCCATCCCCCACCGGATGTGCTCTGCAGCCTCAGCTGTGAGGTGGATTTCAGTTGTTAGGCAGTTTGGGGTTGTAGCCCAGGGTCACTGTGGCTGCTGGGAAGAACACCCAACAGTTCTGTGCTGGCAGATGCAAGCAGGCACCCCAGTGCTGCTGGGAAGGGTGGAAAGGGCTGTGAGTGTCCTAAGCAGCCGGGAAGGAACAGAGCTCCAGCTGCACACGGCTTTGTCATGAGCAGGTAGATATTGGTCCTAAATGGGATGTGGTGTTCTCTTTGCTCTTTGAGTCACCATGAGTCACTGCCACCAGCCTGAGGACAACCCAGCCGCCCTGAGAACAAACGGGAACCAAGACCTCCTGCCCACAGCGTGGTGGGAACCACTCCTCCAGTCCCAGTTACAACCTCCTAAGCACAGCAAACTAGAATCCACCCTTTAAGCCTATCCCAAATTCCCTGACCACAGATGCTGTGCTGACCACAGGTATGTGCTATTGTTTTAAGTCTAAGCCCTGAGGCCATTGGCTGTGTAACAATGAAAACTCCCGAGACCTGTCTGGGAGTGTCAACAGCTCTACTGCAGAATGGCTGTGCACTTTTGTAGTGTACGCACATGTCACTCTCTGACCTCTGCCTCTTTGGTGGATGATTGGATCATTTTCAGCTTTGGGTGTCATGGTGTGGCTAACGTCGCTCTCCAAGTCTATGCAAGACCCAGTTTTCTGTTCTCTTGGGAAAATACATGTGAGTAGACTTGTTGAGTCACAGATGATACACACAGTTCTACAAGAGGCTCCCAAATCTTTTCCCAAAATGGATACTGTCAGAAGCTTGCAGAGACTCCCCAGAGCACAGGAACATGGGAGAACAGTGCAGGCAGAGTCGGGGCATCTTTGTTTAACCTCCCACTGGTGTGGAGGGAGGTCCACTGAGGTGCTTTGAACAAGGGCACTGGGGCATAGCTCTGTATCTTTTTCTGGACAGCTTTCTAGTGGTTTCACTACTGTTTCTCCCTCTGTAGGGCAGGCGTGTGAGGGCAGGGCTGCCCTGGGGAGAAGGCTGGAGGCTGCTGAAGCATGGCCTCTATGGCCAGAGGTGCTCTGATAAGGGACTTGTAGTGGTTTGAAAGAACATGGCCTCCAAAGGGAGTGGCACTATTAGGAAGTGTGGCTTTGTTGGAATGGGTATGGCCTTGTTGGGGGAAGTGTTTCACTGTGGAGGTGAGCTTTGAGGTCTCATATATGTTCAAGCCATGCCCAGTATCTCAGACTATTTCTTGCTGCCTGCAAAATATAGCACTCTTAGCTACTTCTCCAGCACCATGTCCCACCATGACAATAATGCACTGAACCTCTGAACTGTAAGTGAGTCACCCCAATTAAATGTTTCCCTTTATAAGAGTTGCCATGGTCATGGTGTCTCTTTGCAGCAATAGAAAACCCAAGACAGGGCTCTTGCTCCGTGTAAGCCTGAAAGTGATCCTGTGGACTCCAGATGGATTCCTGGGGAGAGATGCTGTAGGGACAATGGAATGTTGGTTTGAGGAACTCCTAGAATTGGGAAGACTAAAATAAAGCAGGCAAATTTATGCATGAAGGCCCTAGGATCTCCAAGCCAAGCACATCCTCCAGGGACATGGAGGTGAAATGAAGTTCACCTGTGGCCTTGGGGCCTCTTCAAGTGCTAAACAAGGATAGTTATGGGTGTGATAGAATTTAGTCTCCAACATGTCCTGAAAGTGAGTAATGATATGTTGACTCTTGATGACCCCAACCCTCTTCCCGTGGCTTGGGAAGGCCAAGGCAGCTAAGGAAGCACAAGGTGACCTTGTTGAGAAGAAGAGACTTAGATCTTGGCTGCACTTGTTCCCAGAAGTGGCCGAGAGCAACACACAACATTCACACTGATGGGTGGCCCAGGGACAGACATGTTTCAGAAGGGAGGAAGCCCGGCCCTCCAGTGATGATCGATGTGACTGTGCAGAAGATTCTTAGCTGCTAGCGGTTTCAATTATGTGCACTATGACCAACTGCACAAAGCAAGGAAAGTTCTTCATAAATTGTTTATGGTGCTTTTAAGCAGCCCATGAAGTTTATTAAGTGCTAAAGTGGGTGCTGTTTCACCATGTGCCTCTGACTACCATGCGGCAGTTGGTACTTGGCATGTTCACTGTGGTGGTGAGCTAATTTTCTTTAGTATGGTGAGCTATGCAGTGGGCATCATGCTGTGTGAATCACGGAGGTATTTTAGATTACTTCCTAAGATAAAAGTGAAGAGGATGATGAATCAGGGGATACACATTCGGGGACCTTGGAGGCAGTTCTTAGGAATTACAGTCTGTGTCGAGTAAGGGAAGCTTTCGTATCCTGGAACATTTTGTACAGTAAAATCTCATCTGGAAGTCTTTTGTGTTTCTCAGCAGAGTTGTGCATTCTGGGTTCTGGTCCAGGGTTCCTGTGAGAGCCCCAGGGTGCTTTTGAGGGCCCAGGGGTGCTTGTGAGGGCCCTAGGATGCCTGTGAGAGCCCCAGGGTGCCTGTGAGGGGCCATGGATGCTAGCTTGGGGATGTTCTTCAACAGAGTGAGTAGACATGACACTGGGGTTTCTGGAGCCTAATGTCTTTGGAAACCATCTTGGAGACTCTCCTCAGGATGCAGGAACCAGGGGGAGCATGCTATCTGCAGCTGTGGAGTCAATGTTCACCTCCTACTCTGTGGTCTGAGGGTAACACAGACAGGTCACAGCACTGTCTCCTGAGGCCAGCAGAGCATTGTAACTACAATGCTGTGGCGTGGTAGGGTTGCATCAGCAAGGAGCACGTCATCACCTGCCCCGTGCTCTACAGCTGTTGGCATATCCTGTCTGGAGGAATGTGACATCACTATAACCTTAGATTTTTCATTAAAAATATTGAAAATAGAATGTGGGGTACAAGGTAGAGAAATGGTTCAGTTGGTAAAGCATTTGTTGTACAAGCCTGAGTACCTGAGCTTGGGCCTCCAGACCCATGTAAAAAGCTGGATGTGGTGGTGAACATCAGTAAAACCGGGGCTGGGCATTGGGCAGAGACAGGTGGATATTTGAAGCTAACTGGCTAAACTGCCAAATAATGGATTCCTCATTTAGTGAGGGCCTCCATCTCAAAAAAAAAAAAAAAAAAAAGATGGGGGGGGTTTGAGGCACTAATGACACACCTGACATTGATCTCTGGTCTCCACAGGTATGTATACACACAAATGCATGGACACCTGCACACACACACACACACACACACACACACACACACACAAATGCATGGACACCTGTACACACACACAAATGCATGGACACCTGCACACACACACACACACACACACACACACACACACACACATACAAATGCATGGACACCTGCACACACCTGCACACACACACACAAATGCATGAACACCTGCACACACATGCACACATACACACAAATGCATGGACACCTGCACACACACAAATGCATGGACACTTACACACACACACAAATGCATGAACACCTGCACACACACACACATACACACACACACACACACACACACACACACACACACACGAGAGACAGACAGACAGACAGACGTGGGTCATAAAATAGTAACAAGGTTCCATAGAGAGAAGTCACATGAATACAAATGGTAGGAACAATGAAGAAGGAACACCTGTGTGAAGATTCCAAGGACCAGCTCAGTGGGAGTTCAGACAACCCCATGGCCTCATTCAGTGAGGAAAGGAAAGATAAGGGCCTCTGTGGGAAAACAAAAAATAGATCAAAAGGAAGTATTTGGAAGTATTTGCATTGTATTTCTTTGGGCTTTGGCTTTTCTCCTGTCTTCTCTTCTTAGAGATTCCAGGGCTCAGATGCTGCATCTTCTCACATGCCTGCCTGTGTCTTTGTAACTACAGCATTGAGACTGCCCTAGCCAAAAAACTCAATAAACAAATACTTAAAACTCAGTGCATGGATCTAACAGTAGTTTAGATGTGACTGGAAAAAGAATTAGTAACCAGAAGAGAAGTCATAAGGAAATGTCCTGAATGAATCATAGGGGAGTACAGAGGAGGAGCTCTGGGAAGGCAGCCTGTGGGCTGACTTGTGTCTCTTCCACATGAAGGAATCTGTGTGTGGAAACCTGCCCCAGCCTGCTCAGCACCGTAGGACTGGCTAGCTAGTGAACAGCGTTCACTTTGTGTTGTTCTGGAGGCTTGTTGTCCAGCGTCAGGGTGCTGGCAGAACTGATGTCTCAGGAGGGACTTGTGGAGTAGGGGAGGGAAGGCTGGGAGAGGGTGATTGGGAGCTAGCCTGAGGGTTCTTCCCAAGGACAGCCTTGTGCTATGCTCTGTGACTCACTTCTCCCTGAGCGCATGGAGCCCGCCTGGCCAGTGACTTCACTGGGGAATGGGGAAACCTGACTCCTGCTCAGGCTCCAGTGGAGGTTCTGTGGCTTTCTCAGCCTCTCCATGCTGGCACATCTCGTGATGGGGTGGTGTCAGCTGTGGTGAATTTGGTGCGTGGACTCAAACATTCTCCATGGAGCCCAAGAGAGAGGTGCACACCTCGCCTGAAATAGCCATGATGCATTCTGGAGCTGTCAGTCCGACCTGCCCACCTGACTACAGCAGGATCCTGGGCCTTTCCTTGGGTTAATAAGCATTGTTATTAGTCACTTGTGTCTCTGTTCCTTGAATTATTTATTCACCCCCTGTCTCGGCTTTTCATGTTTTATGGATTTGTGGGAGATTTAAAAATAGACAGTGTTAGCACCATGTCTTCTACCTCAGTATAAGCACCATTTCTGGGACTTTTGCCTGTCTTTAATTTTGATTTTTTTCCTTCTTGTCATTTTATTTTACAATTATTCATATGTAGTCAGATTTATTTTTCTTTTTAACTTTCTAAAACCCATTTAAAAAAAAAAAAAAACATGCCGGGCGGTGGTGGCGCACGCCTTTAATCCCAGCACTCGGGAGGCAGAGCCAGGTGGATCTCTGTGAGTTCAAGGCCAGCCTGGGCTACCAAGTGAGTTCCAGGAAAGGCGCAAAGCTACACAGAGAAACCCTGTCTCGAAAAACCAAAAAAAAAAAAAAAAAAAAAAAAAAACCACTGGTGAAATCTATTGTATTTCTCCTTTGCAGGGAGACGCATGTATTCTTTCACTTAAGCTTAGCTTTTTGAGATTGTAGCATGATTGATTATCCTTTACTTTACAGCTAATATCCACTTATAGGTGAGTATATACCATGTTTCTCTTTCTGGGTCTGAGTTATCTCACTTAGGATTTTTTTTCCTACTTTTACCCATTTGCCAGCAAATTCCATGATGTCACCATTTTTAACAGCTGAATAATACTCCATTGTGTAAATGTGTCACATTTTCTTTGTCTATTCTTTGGTTGAGGGACTTCTAGGTTGTTTCCAGCTTCTGGATATTATGAATAAAGCTTCTATGAACATAGTTGAGCAAGTGTCCTTGTGGTATGATGGAGCATCCTTTGGGTATATGCCCAAGAGTGGTATAACTGAGTCTTGAGGTAAATTGATTCCCAATTTTCTGAGAAACTGTCATATTCATTTCCAAAATGAATATACAAGTTTGCACTCCCACCAGCAATGGAGGAGTGTTCTCCTTGCTCTACATCCTTGCTAGCATGAGCTGTCATTTATGGTTTTGACCTTAGCCATTCTGACAAGTGTAAGATGGTATCTCAGAGTCATTCTGATTTGAATTTCCCTGATGTCTAAGCATGTTGAACATTTCTTTAAGTGTTTCTTGGCCATGAGATTCCTCTATTGAGAATTCTTTGTTTAGATCTATACCCCATTTTTTAAGTTGAATTATTTGGTTTCTTGATGTCTAGTTTCTTGAGTTCTCTATATATTTTGTAAATTAGCCCTCTGCCAGATATAGGGTTGGTGAAGATCTTTTCCCATCCTGTGGGCTGCAGTTTTGTCCTGTTGATGTGTCCTTTGCCTTACAGAAGCTTTTCAGTTTCATGAGGTCCCATTTGTTGTTAATTGTCAATCTTAGTGCCTGTGCTATTGGTGTTCTGTTCAGGAAGTTATCTCCTGTGCCAATGCATTCAAGTCTATTGCCCACTTTCTCTTCTATCAGATTAAGTGTGTCTGGATTTGTGTTGAGGTCTTTGATCCACTTGGACTTGATTTTTGTGTAGGGTGATAGATATGAATCTCGTTGCATTCTTCTACACACTGACATCCAGTTAGACTACCAGTATTTGTTGAAGATATTTTTTTTCTCTAGTGAACTGGGGGTGGGTGGAGTTGGGAACAGGTGGGATCTGATGTTTTGGGAGGGAGGGAGAATATACTGGGAGAAATGACTAGAATTAGAGGCATTTCAGGGGTGAGGTAGAAACCTAGTGCAATGGAAACTCTATGTAATCTACAAGGTAACCCTAGCAAAGACTCCTAGTAATGGGTGACATGGAGTCTGAACTGGCCATCTTCTGTAACCAGGCAAGACTTCAATTGGAGGGATTGGGATACCTACCCAGAACACCAAACTTAGACCTACAGTTTGTCCTGCCTGCACAGTGTTCTGGGACTGGAGCCTAGCATAATTGTCACTAGAGAGATTCCATCCAGCAACTGATGGGAGCAGATGCAGAGTCCCACCACCAAACATTATGTGGAACTGGGGGAGTCCTGTGGAGGAGGGGAGGAAGGATTGGAGGAAACAAAGGGATCAGGAACACCACAAGAACAAGGTCCACACAGTCAACTGACCTGAACTCATGGAAGCTCAAAGAGATGAGGGAGCTGTGTGGGTCTGACCTAGGTCCTCTGCATATATGTTATGGCTGAGTAGCTTGGTGTTCTTGTGGGGTTCCTAACAGTCAGAGCGGGGGCTGTCTCAGACTCTCTTGTCTACTTGTGGAACCCTTTCCCTCCTATTGGGTTGCCTCATCCAGCCTTGATGTGATGGTTATGTGCCTGGCATTACTGCATAGCTTGTTATGCTGTGTTTGGTTTATGTCCCTGGGAGGCTTGTTATTTTCTGAGGAGGGGTGGGGTTGGATCTGGGGGAGAGAGGAGGTGAGACTGGGGGAGGGGAGGGAGGGGAAACTGCTGTCAGGATGTAATACATGAGTGAAAGATAACAAAAACAAACAAGCCGGGCGGTGGTGGCGCACGCCTTTAATCCCAGCACTTGGGAGGCAGAGGCAGGCGGATCTCTGTGAGTTCGAGGCCAGCCTGGGCTACCAAGTGAGTTCCAGGAAAGGCGCAAAGCTACACAGAGAAACCCTGCCTCGAAAAACCAAAACCAAAACAAAACAAAAACAAACAAACAAACAAACCAAAAGCAGTTCTGCTTTCTGCCTGGGTATTCTTGGCCTTAGAAGAATCGTATGGGGGAACCGCAAAGGAGCCAAGGAGATGCCACCCAGGAGGCTCCTCCCAGGGCTAGTGCTGCTCCTACACCACTTGTTGTGCCAAGCCTGGCACTGACGGTGGGAAATACCGTTTGTGAGGTCAGATCGTTGCTGGTCCTGAGGCAAGCAGGGCTTTGTGAGTCTCTCCCACCCCTTCCTTGGGTCACTTTCCCACCTCCGTCTTGAACATAAACCTCTTTGAGTCTCCTTTAGCATCTGCTGCAAGTCAGCTGACAGAAGGTGTATATGCCCCAGGTTAGCCTTTCTGTGCTGAGACCATCGTACCCCAGTTATCCTGGTGTTCCGGGCTGGTGGCTCCGAAGTTGCAGTGCTCCCCTCCCATGGATTAAAGGGTAGAAGCCCTAGGGAGGAGCTCCCAGGCCCATAGAAGCCCTTAACGAGATGGTGCCTAGCTCCGACTGCCAGCACCTTGGCATCCCGCCGGAGGAATTCCCTAGGCCCCCTGTTTCTGCTGTACCCCACAGGCAGTACAGGAAGTGAAGGTCAGTGGGAGTCTAGGGTGGTCCCCATGACTTTAGGCTCTACCCACAGTGCTGGGATGCAGTCAGTGTGGGTTCCAGGGACAGCTCTTGACAGGCCAAGAGCATCTATTGACCCACACAGCATGGCACACCATGGTGAGGCCTGAAAGAGCCTGGGAAAAGCCCCACACAGAGATGAGAATTACTCAGAAATATGACTGGTAAGCTTAGAAAAGACTGCACTTTGCAAGTGCTTGCCTATTCCTGAGCGCTGGGCACTTGTGAATGCGGGTGTGTGCTCTCTCATTTGAGTAGAGAGCTGACCTCCAGACCCAAATAAATTATTTATTTTATGTGTATGAATGTTTTGCCTGCATGTATGGATATGTGCCATGTGCATGCCTGTGCCCTGGGAGTACAGAAGAGGAAGTCAGATTCCCTGGACTGGAGTTACAGATGGTTGTGAGCCTCTGTGTGGCTTCTGAGAACTGAACCCAGGTTTCCTGCAGGAGCAGCCCTGCTCTTAACCACTGAGCCATCCCTCCAGCCCCATATCACTCTAATAGTATGTGTCTACTGCTGGTAATAATTTCCTGCCCTCAGCCTGTATGACATCTTCTGTAGCAGGCTTTTTCTTTTAGGCCACCAACCAGCTCCCAAATCAAGACATGAAGACTTCTTATTCGTTATGAATGCTCAACCTTATCTTAGCTCTTATTTCTTGCTAGCTCTTATAACTTAAATTATCTGGTTCCTCTTTACGTTTAGCCTCTAGGCCTTTTTACCTTCCTTCTTTCCTTCTTCCCTCCCTCCTCCCTCCTCCCTCCTTCCTCTTCCCTCTTCTTTCTTTCTTTCTTTCTTTCTTTCTTTCTTTCTTTCTTTCTTTCTTTCTTTTTTTTTTTTTTTTTTTTTTTTTTTTTTTTTTTTTCTTTCTTTCTTTCTTTCTTTCTTTCTTTCTTTCTTTCTTTCTGTGTCCTACTTTCCTACTTCTGGCTGCCTGGCTTCTGGCCCCTGGGTGTGTCCCTTTCTTTCTCCCTCGTTCTCTTCGTTCTTCTCTCTTGAGCCTAGAGTTCTCCTCCTATTTATTCTCTCTGCCTAGCAGCCCCACCTATTCCTCTCCTGCTTAGCTATTGGCGGTTCAGCTTTTTATTAGACCCATCAGGTGCTTTAGGCAGGCAAGATGAAACAAATGCAACGCATCTTTACATACTTAAACAAATGCAGCATAAACAAATATAACATATCTTTACATTATTAACAAAGGCACCACAAACAAACGTAAGATACCTTTGCATAGTTAAAGCAATATTCCATAGCATAAACAAATGTGACACATCTTGGTCTAGTTAAAATAATATTCCACAGCAACATTCTATCGTTATGAAGGCAAGGCAGTAGGGAGGGAGCTTCCAGCTCAGTCCTAGACTGATTTCAACATGTCCTTCAGTCAAAGCATCTAGTGTCTTGAGCAATGAGGATTTACGGTCTAGTTCTGGCATGTAACCAACAGCAGTGGCAATAACTTTATGGTTTGTGCAGCCTGTAGGGTCTCCCTGGCCAGTAACTCATCTGAAGATAGACTACCTCAGGCACTGGAATTTTCATCCAAAAATATGGTTCCCATTTGCACAGTGTATTTCAGTTTAAAGGCATTGACTTCTATAGTCACTATTCTACTAATCTAGATGCTTTTTACAAATTTTAAGACTCTCAAGGGTTAGTATTATATACAGAAATCTTTTTTTATAGAATGATCAGCAGGTGTGAGTTGGTCTTGAATAGCTAATATGAAATGCATATTTCTACCCATGATGGTCTCTTTGGAATCACCTTGTATTGCTCTGTCCAATTCAGGCAGGGTTTTCTGGGTCCACAAACTTGGCAACTTATACAACAGGACTCCACTTTCTTTAGAACTCTACTAGAGTCTAAGGCCAGAATAAATGTTATTCCTTTTGAGGATGAGGGAGGGTCTGCCTGCCTTCCTGGGATGATGATTCAGTGTGACTAGGCTCAGTGTTTACTCTCTTTATCCCCTGTCTGTTTGTCTGTCCCCAAAACTCACCTTGTTAAAAAGGACAGCAACATTGGATCAAGGTTACCCCAAGAGTTTCATTTTAAACAGTTGCTTTTCTAAGACACTGTCCCTGTCACAGACACATGAGGTAAGAACTCTGGAGGCTGTTACTCACCCATAACCCAGGTCATGATGAAACAAGGGATCTAGGAGATCATGGAGGTCTGTGTGGTGGGACTGGAGGGCTTGAGAAGCCGTAATTCCAGGTATGTAGAGTTCCATATAGTTTTCTTTGCTGAGATCAGGACTGTCCCCAATATTGAGGTTGCCGCTCCAGATGCTGGAGGACACTGTCCTCTGAAACCCACAGTGAATTCTTCTCAACCCCCTAGGAACTGCCTTCCATGTCCTTCCCATAGGCTTGGGTCCTATATCTTCTGAGGACATGCTTAGAGGTTTTCCTCAGTGGCCTTCAAGGCTTGGGACATGATGGGATTTTTGAAGAAACAAGAACATCTATCTAGTAGAAAATTCAGGTGGTCATGAATAGATTTGCTCTGTGACAAAAATAGGGGCTCTTTCTGGTGCTGCAGATGATTGGGAGGGGGTTAGGTCCTTCCCCACAGACCCTGTACCCAAGATAGCACCACCTCCAGCTCATGGTGAAGGGAGGTATCCCTTGGACACCCCCAAGCCTAGAGGTGCTTCCTCCTCAGACTACATGCGGCGGTTGAGTCACCAGCAGGCTTAAATTAGACCTGGATTGGACATTCTGACTCAGTAGGTGCAGGGGCCCTGTTGGGAAAGCCTGCTCGCTTCAAGTCCAAGAATGTAGAAATACTCCAGGAACAAGAAACCATATTATCTGGCTATCCCAGGCAGAGGGTCCAGAGTTGTGGTAAAATATTTTCCTTTAAAGTCCCTAACAGGAGCCTCTGGGGAGGCCTCCCTACCTCCCCACCTGCTTATGCCCACACAGACCTCTATGTCAAAGGTCAGCTTCCCTTTGGAGTTCTACCTGCCCCACTGATGGTCAAGGGATATTGGTTTTGTTAAAATTGAATATGTATACTGTATAGATATCTACATATGTATAGATGCAAAAATTAATAAATCCACATTATCCCATTCAAGAGCACTACTAGGTACTGTGTGTTTGTTTCCTGGTGATCTTGCTGCTCAGAAGTTTTTGTTTTGCCTTCCTGAGGTATCACAGAGCCTTTGTGCTGCTCCATATGCACATGGGACACCGTTTCCCTGTGTTTATGTGGAGTTAGGAATGAAGTTTGGGATTTAAACAGGTGGTTTACTGACCCTCACTCTTCTATCTTCCATTTCTTCTTTGTTGGGTTTAATGTGTGCAGCTTGAAATCTCTGGGGGAATAAAATAAAGCTCATGAATTAACTTTCCTGCAACACCAGGGAAAACCCTGCTCACAGTGCCACCGTGTGGCCACGAGGTCAAGATGGAAAGCAGGCAAGGGCTCAGCTCACAACCAGAGCAGGAATAATAGCTTTTTAGCAAACAGTGGCTACTCACAGCAACTGAGCCAGGCCCCCTCCTAACCCCGGAGTTCACGTCCTCTTTGTGGTCCTGAGAGTGTGGCAATCTGGAGCTTGTTTTTCATGCTTAGTTGCATAGAACCTGGCCCTCGAAAGCAAGCTTTAACAACCTGTCCTCTGGCCTGTAGCCACCCTGGTGATGTCTCTTGATAGTTTTGCCAATTAAGGTCTTCAGCTATGGTGGCTAGCGTGTGTGAGAAGGAAGGAGTCTTGAAGCATGAGAAAAATCCTAGAAAGCTAAAGAACTTATAAGAAATGGCCCACAAGAAGAACTCACCAACGAATTAGCAACCAGCCCTTGGCCAAACTCAACCATAAGGGAAGAAGATTGGCTCTTCTCACAGATGAGGTAGGAAATGTGTCAGCCAATAAAGCCATGGGTAGGGGTCCATGGTCACAGGTGCACCTGGATTTATTCTACTGTGTCCCATTCTCAAGTTTGGATGAAGGTAGATTTCACCAGGATTTGTAGTAAGAAAAGCTCTGAGGAAGATGATTACATTTCCCAGCATCTGCTCATGCTAGCCTGAGTGGCCCAAGGGGTGTTCAGACCTCTCCTTGCTATCCCACAGCCACGTGAGGCCCACTCCTTGGGACTCCAGTCACAGCCTGCCCCATGCCACAACAACTGCCAAGCAGTCTGGCAGGCCAGAACCAGCACCCAAAGTGCAGCAGGCAGATCCTCTCTGCGTTTGCCTTTGCCATGGAGCCGGTGCATGGCAGAGCCAGAAGAGTTTCTGTTCTCTCTGGAGTTCAGCAGCAGCTCAGGCTCTTCAGCCACATGCCTGGACCACACCCAGAGGGACAGAACCAGGGGTTCTGAGACATGGCTGACACCCTTGCTTGAAGGAAAATAAGGAAGACACTGATGTGTGGTTACAAGGACAACACTTTCAATGCACCAAAGGACACCATGGCACACTGTTGCAGCATCCATGATGAAAACAGGGGCACACACACACCCTCAGTATGCAAAGTCTTCCAGAACGATGAAGCACAAGTTGGACTTAACCCTTTTAAAAATAGTCATTAATGTTGGTAAATATTTCAGACACTGCTAGGGACAGCACAGATTTATATAATTTTCTGCAGAGAAACCCATCTGTGTGTATTTGCTGTAGTTTGCTTTCTATTACTGTGATAAAACACCACAATCAAAAGTAACCATCCATTATGGATCAACACAGATTCCTTCTTCCCAGATGACCTTGTATCAAACGGACGAATAATAACAACAGCAACAGTATATGCAGGGTGACTAAAGAGTGCTGTGGGATGGTCTGTATGTCAAATGTGTTGCTGATTGGTCAATAAATAAAACACTGATTGGCCAGTAGCCAGATAGAAAGTATAGGCAGGACTAACAGAGAGGAGAATTGAGAGAATAGGAAGGCGGAGGGAGACACTGCCAGCCGCTGCCATGACAAGCAGCATGTGAAAGATGCCGGTGAGCTACGAGCCATGTGGCAAGGTATAGATTTGTGGAAATGGATTAATTTAAACTATAAGAACAGTTAGCAAGAAGCCTGCCACGGCCATACAGTTTGTAAGCAATATAAGTCTCTGTGTTTACTTGGTTGGGTCTGAGCTGCTGTGGGACTGGCGGGTGACAGAGATTTGTCCTGACTGTGGGCAAGGCAGGAAAACTCTAGCTACAAAAGAAGCTGATGGAACCCAGACCCAGGGCCCAGAGCAGCTCAAGAGGCTGAGCACTTAAAAATATTCTGCTATTATTTTTATTTAGGTTTATGGATCTATCTGTGTGGGTGACTGCAGGAGCCAGAAGAGGTGTTGGGATCCCTGTAGCTGGAGTTACATACAGCAGGTTGTGAGGTATCCCAGGTAGGATACTGAATTTGGGTCCTCAGGAAGAGCAGGACATGTCTTAGCCACCGAGTCATTTCTCTAGCCTCAGTGGTTGGACTTTTTGAAGTTCTAGAAACTACAAGTGAAGGAGAGTTTAACGGCGGCCACGTGCGGCCTTGGAGACTGACGACTACGGAGCCCTCTGTACATAGCCTGCAGGGCAACAGCCAGCAAGGAAAAGCAAGTTCATCGGCACTGGCAGTGTCCCGACAATCTTCTGTGAGCACCTTCTACATTAGTCAAAATAAAAGCAAGGATAAATGTCTGCCTCTTGGACATCAGGTAGTTCAGCAGACTGGCAAACCCAAGTCCTGTAACAACTGATAGCATCAGAATACAGTATTTCAGGAGAACTTAGAAAAGACTGTGAGGCCCCTATTACCAAGCAAGAAAATCAGTTTACACACAGCTTTATTCTAATTTTTTTTTAGAGATTAGAAAAATACCTTAAGGTATGAATTATGTAACATTTCCCACAGCATCTGCAGGAACCTCAGGCTGTAATGAACTCTGCAGCCACATGGCGAGAGCTGGGAAAATTCTGGTGTGTAGGGAGAAGGGTGGTTCCAAGGACTTTGGCTTAGTGAAGAACTGAAGAGCACCAGGGACTAGAAAGGGCAGGTAGGTACTGGTCCTGGTAAAGCTGAGAGGATTGGGTTGTCCTGGGTCTGGTAGGTGGCCCACACCAGGACACTGGGAGCGGGTTGGTTGAGACCCTGAGTGTACAGGACTGCTCAGGTAAAAGGAATGAAGAGAGGGGTGAGCCCAGCCTTGACTCAGAGTCCCTGCTCAGCGCCTGTTCTCACCCTGGTCTTTGAGACCCCGAGTACTCCAGACTCTATTTGGCCCAAGCCAGATGACCTGGGGTCCAGATGACTTGGGGTCCAGATGACTTTCTTCTAAGATGTTGAAATTAAGTTATACTACTTTATTTTCCTGTCCTATCCATAAAATTAATGAGTGAACTCCATGGGAGTCTACACTCTGTCAAAGTGGATGGAAGAAAATAAAAATTCTACTACCATAGAGCATGGACAGAGGAGAGATGCGCGCCCCCCATCGATGCCTGAGACAGGTGGAGGAGTGCCTGGCCCTGGGGTCTGAAGACTGGAAGGGCTACCCTACCCTTACCAGCTGCAGCACTTGGAAGAGCAGCCCCGGAACCTCACCTGGTAACACAGAACAGCTGGCCCTGGTGGTGTAGGTGTGGGAGAGCTGACTCTGAGGGCATGGAAGCAGGAGAACCAGCACCGCCCCTCACTCACGGCTACAGGAAGTGAATTAGCCAGGGCAGTGCTGGAGAGCTCACCGTGGTGGTGAGGACAGGGGAGTACTGGCTGGATGACCAACCCTGTGGCTGCCCAGGCCCAGAACCAGGATTATGACTTGGCCCGCCCCAACATCACCCCATCTATGATCTGCTGGAGCACGTGAAGGGACCTGACCCACAGACCCAAAGATACACAACACAGGATATCCAAGAAAAGTCCCAGTGAGGGCCCAGCGTTGACAGTGTAATAGAAACCAATGACTCTGCAATGGACACTGGCAGGAAAAGACCGCGGGCAAAGGAGATACTGCATACATGACTCACTGTGTCACACTGAAGCTTCAACGCTGAGATGTTTAATTTCCCATCCTTTTTTGCATAAACTTTTGTTTTATTTCTTTTGGGGGGGCGTGCAGGGGTGGAGGGTGGATGTGAAGGGACAGGGAAATGAATGGGATTAATGTAGATGAATTTCTAAATGGTCTTAATAAATAAAAAAACATGGAGCCAGAAATTTGGGTTAAAGCCTGAGAGAAAGATCAGAGAAACAGGACAAACCACGAGCTAACCTCACCTTACCAACTTCGCAGTTCCCAAAGAGAGTGACTTCCTGTCTACCCAGGCTTATATGCCTTGCTGTTTCTGCCATCTGATTTGTTCTCTGACTAGCTACATCACTTCCTCTTCCTGGCCAACTCTGTTACTTCTTGTCTGTACAGGCCTCCAGAACTCTGTGGTTGGTACTGGGATTAAAGGCGTGTGTCACCATGCTTGGCTCTGTTCCCTAGTGTGGCCTTGAACACACAGAGATCCTGCCTGATAAGTGATAGGATTAAGAGCATGTGCTACCACGGCCTGACTTGTTTGTTTACTTAAAATGGCTTGCTATTTCCTCTGATCTCCAGGCAAACTCTATTTATTAAAGCACAAATAAAATATCACCACAGATTAAGATACATGATGTAAAAGATGCATAGAATAAATAAAAAGAAAATTCTACCACCAGTAAATATAGGTGGGCTGTTACACTGGGACTACGGCACACATGCACGGGACTGGGCACACAGGACTGGACACACACGAATGGGACTGGGCACACACACACACGGGACTGGGCACACGGGACTGGGCACACACGCACGGGACTGGGTACTGCTGCTTTTTCTCTTTTCCAAATTAACTCACCAAGCAAACATATTTGCTTTTGTTGACTTCCCTTAAGAGAACTTGGGGTGGGTGGCAGAGAGCATTATACAAAGCACAGTGTCTCACCTGTTCTCTTTTGTGTACAGGTGAAATTTGGGGCATGAAGCCTTAGAAAGTGCCTGATATCAAGTGAGGTATTTATTTGAACATGACCCTGGGTCAGTATGAATATGGATCTGAATATTGATCCAATAAGTCTTAATAAAATTATTGAAGATCAAATTCAGATACATGTTTAAAGAATTCCACTCAATTAGTTATACCAGGCTACAGCAGAGCCTGGTGGCCAGCGTGGGCTCTGTCAGCTCCCTCTGCACTGACTTCCTGGCCAGCCTCTATTCTTTCTGTCTTAGACACACCCCCAGAAACTGGAGTGTGTGTTCCCCTGGGTGTGGCATGGAGAGAAGCCAGATGTGAGGACGTAGCTCCTTATGTGTGCTTGTGCATCCTGCAAAGATCTGGAGACCTGTGGTCATTCACCTGGACTCCTCATGTGGGAAGGAAAAGTCCTTTCATACTGCTCTGACATGGCTGGGGGGCTTTGACGTATCTATACTACTTGTTCATTTTGTAAAAATGCCATGAAAGCAATCCTTTCCGATGGGCATTGATATTGGAGAGCTTTTCTCCTCTCCGGTCTTTCTTTGCTGACAAATATACATCTGGTATTTTAAAAAAAAAATCTTCCCACTTAGGTGCAATAACCTGTGCATTTGCTTGTGGATGTATGTGAATGTGTGTGTTCATCTGTGCTCACATGTGGCTGTATTGTGTGTGTGTGTGTGTGTGTGTGTGTGTGTGTGTGTGTGTGTGTGTGTGCCTGTACGTAAATGTGTTCATATTACATGTGGATGTGGCGTGTGGGTGTGGAGGGGACGTATGCCGTCCCTATACTTTCTTGTGCCCCAGGTAGAGTGTACTTCACTGCTGTTCTCTCTTTCCATGGTGGCCCATGGAGGGCAGAGGTTGTGTTTCACTGAGCATGCACCTGATAGAAAGCAAATTACTCCCTATATTAGTGGACAACCCATAGATGGATTTTTTTTTTAAGCAAAGAAATTCCTTTGTGGTCATCATTGGAAAGACTGGAGGCTGTTCCTGGACCATGCAGTGCCAGTTAGCTGAAGGCTGGGATGGGCATCCACCCTGACCACAGAGCTGTTAGTTATGCTGAACCATAACTTCAGTGATTGGTGCTCCTGCTCAGTGCAGGGACCATGGGCTGTTGTTACCACAGCCTCCTCCTGCCCCTTCACCTCTTAGGTGGGAAGAAGCAACTCAGGGTGGAGGTCAGGTTCCCTCTGGGGTTCCCTGAGGTCCCCATTTAAGGAGAGGAGCTAGTGTGGACCACCACCACCCAGCACAAGACTGACCCCAACACATCTCAACACAGAGGGTAGAACACAGGAGAGATAAAGAGGGATGGAGGAGGATCAGTAGTGACCCCACTCTTTCTCTACTGGACCTCTGTGGTCAGCCCCATTAGCAAAGGATCCATGTGCAACCCATTTGGAAGATGCCCGCAGGCCTGGCTTCTGGACCATGTGTCCCCAGAAGATGACATTCATGGGCCCAAGTGGCTCCTGAGTGATCCACATCCCTTCAGAGGAAACTGCAGCAGGGCATCAGTGATATCCTTAGATTCTCTGTAAAGAATTGAAGCGGTGCCCTTCATCCAAGAGTTAGCATGGAGCCATAATCCTGCAGCTCTTTCCCCAGGGTCTCCATAAATATCCATTAGGCCCCCTTTCCAGACAGGATAAATAAGGAGCCATAATCCTCACCTGGGAAGCACAAACTGAGGACCACCTAATTCTGGTTCCACTTGGCCATGTAAAGCTGGGCAGGCAGAACCAAAGCAGGGGAAAATAGTTTACTAACGGCATTTGGGTGGTCTCCACCTCGGTCATCAGAGTGTTGATGTCTCTGAATAGGATTCTCTGGGGTTAAAACAGCTGCACAGTTGCTGAATGCGTAATATATGGCTAAACACGTATCCAAACACAGGCAGGTGTGTGTCCAGTCTCCCATGGATCCCCTGGAGGTACAGAGAGCGAGAGGGTGGAGGTCATTCCCCTCAGTGACAGGAACACACACTCCCCCTTGTTCATGCTCCACCATCCTCCAGGAAGTGGTGCTGTCAACCTGTGTGGCTCCTATTCCTGTTGATAGTGTCTGCTGGGGCATCCTCCTGTCTCTGCTCCTCCTTGGGGCTGCCCTTCCCACTCCCCTGTGCTGCCACAATCCCACACTTTTTTTTTTTTTTTTTTCCGAGACAGGGTTTCTCTGTGTAGCTTTGCGCCTTTCCTGGAACTCGCTTTGGAGACCAGGGTGGCCTCGAACTCACAGAGATCTGCCTGCCTCTGCCTCCCGAGTGCTGGGATTAAGGTGTGTGCTACCACCGCCTGGCTGTCCCACACTTCTTAATTTCAATTTTCTTAACTACTTTTACATTAGCCTTCAGAGTCAGGGGTTTCGTTGCGACATTTCCCCTATGTCTCCTATACCATCCTCCCCACGCCCATCTGTCTGTCTGCCTCTACTTCTCATCCTCCCCACGCCCATCTGTCTGTCTGCCTCTACTTCTCATCCTCCCCACGCCCATCTGTCTGTCTGCCTCTACTTCTCATCCTCCCCACGCCCATCTGTCTGTCTGCCTCTACTTCTCATCCTCCCCACACACATCTGTCTGTCTGCCTCTACTTCTCATCCTCCCCACGCCCATCTGTCTGTCTGCCTCTACTTCTCATCAGGTGTCAGCTGTAGTGGCTTCCTGGAACAGAGCTCCGTTCGGCCATTTCTTCGGAACAGCAGGAATTTTTACCTCCTCGCAGCCCTGGAAGCTGTAGTATGAGCTCATGGGTTAGACAACTGCAGGCCCTGGGGAAGGGATCGCCCTGGTTCCCGGGCTTGTGGTGTCCGGTCGAGTTCCTGGACTAGGTGTCCGCTCTGCTTCCCAAGGTGACGTCACAATGACTCGGCCATGTCTTCAAAGGCCATTTCAAGAGAAGGTACAGCTGACGCTCCCCGGTTCTCTCCACCCCAGTGCCACAAGCACGGTTGTCCTGTTTGTCTTCCCAGCATACCTGAAAGCCGCTGCATCAGTGGCTGTGTCCAGGGGCGCGCTCTCTGTGACACACGGAGGCCTGGACCTTCCTGTCCACTCCGCTTGCTTTGTTGTGTTGGGGCCTCTGTTGACTACTGGTTAACCCCTGCCTCAGCAGAGCCTCACCATGAATGAATCAGAATCTCCTGACCGGGGGTGAAGAGCTGCCTTGTACATAGTGGCACATGTCCTCTATGTAATGTCCCTACATTGAGATTCACCCCCTTTGCTCCATAATTACCATCCTGTGGACTCAGTTGTCTCACATGATGTTTGCATAGTGAACATGCCCGTTAATGCCCATGTACTTATGTACATGTACAGAGACTTAAATGGTTAAACATCTAAAGCAAATATACTCTGCGAATGGAAATCAGACCTTATTTTCTTTTAATTTCAGAGTTGTCTGTGGCAAGCTGACTTGAAAGATGTTGAAATTGGATAGGTAATTAATTCACACAAGCCTACAAGAGACAGGGAAAGAATGGACAAATTATTTGTAACATTTTGTAAGCACTGAAATTAATGTGGTGTGAATTTGTCATTTCTACCCCACGTTACAGATTTTCTATATTATAATTTAATCTTTTTAATGTAAAAAGAATAGGAATTTTGCCCTTTCTGGCCCTTGGGAGGCAAGAACTAGTGTATCTAATTATCAGAACACATAAGAACATAAAGGAATAGCAAGTAGTGAAATTATAAATGGGCCGGAACAGGACCATGTTTTCTGATTAAAGCCTTTTTCTGGGCCCTTAGCAATCCTGTTGCCCCAATGTCCGTAGTAATTGCATGTGTCAAAGCTGAGGCTTTGTGTAACTGGGACCGGGAGACTTACAATTTTAATTTAGACGGAGATAACTGTATGGTGCTCGCAGCCAGCCGGACCGGCAGGTGGGGAGGCAAGCGGGCGCGGAAGGCTCAGGCCCCAGGGCGGCAGGTTAATGGCAAAGCCCCATCTAATCAGGGCACATCACAACAGTGGAATTTTTTAAGAAGAGAAATGCAATTTACCAATACAAAGCCAGCCACCTGCTCTCTTCCCTCTGTTGTCCATGTAAAGGAGGGCGTCTAATTTTCTCTATTGCTCAAGGGCAGTGCATTTTAACAATGGATCTGTAGTCATCATCACAAAGGCAACACACTTAAAATGAAATCTCTCCAGCATACTAGAATCTTAGAAACAAAGAGAATTATCTTTAACTTTTGGAATTCTCAGGGAAGCAGGAACCACGCTTTCTCCTCAGGAATCTGAGTTTCCTGTTTTGTTCAGAATTGCAGGTGACTTTTGTCTTTTAAGTTTATTTTCATGGAGAGACATGTTTGTTTCCAGGCGGGAAGTGCTGACTCAGCCATCAGAGAATTGTCCAGCTACAGAAGGTTCTGGCTTCTCTCTTGGCGGAAGGAGGTATAACTGAGCTTCCATCAGAGCTGCGGAAGGTCACAGACAGCCACGTAGCACTGAGGTCTGTGAGAAGGACATTTCACTGTGTGGAGCAGCAGTCAGCACCGTGACTCCTGGCTCTGGCCAGGGCCTTCTGGTGCGATGTGACTGCAGAGCAGGTGGGGTTCTGTGGATAACTCACTGTGGCTCTTCACCCATTGGAGCCCATAAGCAGCCGGGGCTAATGAAATACTCCTTTTCCATCAGGGAGGTGAGGCAGAGCATGGTGTCCTTTGGAGGACCCTCTCCAGCTGGCCTTGGCATGGTCAAGTCCTCATTAGCAGATGGTGCTTTCTCCCCATGTCCGTAGAGAGAAGAGGCAGGAAGAAAACTTGAATTCTTTCATAAGGTCTCACTCTCCTGACTTTACATGGGTATCTTCCTAAGTCCCTGTCCCACGAGGCTCTCAGCATAGGGCTTCTGAGGAGACACCGTTTCAGCCCTGAGTATTTCCCACCCACTTCAGAGAGGGCAGCCAGCACGTCCTTTGCTTCTGGGAAAGCCTGGGCTTTAGTGCATCCTGTAGCAACTGGCATACTTTAGCTTGGGATCAGGGCCTTACAGAGTAGGACCTTTGCTCTGCTGTGTAGCACTTACTGCATACAAGTCATCATGCCCACCTGATGAGAAAGAGACAGATCTGAGCGGCATCCAGGTAACTTGCTCTGATTGTCCTCATGTTGGCAAAGGAGTTTAGAGAGGCTGACTGCCAGCCTGAGAGCTAGGACTTGACAGCAATGTCCCTGTGTCTAAATGCTATCTAGACTGCCCAGCTCTGAAAATACCCCTGAAACCAAAGACCCTTTCATAGTGGTCCTCTGTCTGTTGTGGCGGAGCTGGGTCTGAGAACACTGGCCTCCCTCCAGAATGGGCTGATGGTTTCTTTGGCTCTTTGGTTCCTTTGGCCTTGAGGCAGTGCCCTGGAGAGAAGGCAGGGATGTGACAGAAGCAAAGGGTTAGGCCCTTTCTGGGATCCATGGTACCTGCATTTCCAGACCTTGCTCCTCTGAGCTCCTTGCTTCCAAGGACCCACCATAAGGAAAGCTACAGGCAGGGTGAGACTTCCTCAAGGCTTCCAGCGCTGTTCTTCAAGGCTCTCACCTCCATGTTCTCTGCCTTCATGGGCCACAGTCCTGCCAGAACTTTTAAGGTGTGAAATTCCCCAAGTGCCCCCTGCAATACAGACTAATGATGGGCTCTCCTCAGGGATGCACATACAGTGGTAAAATGAGATGTTCAGTAGCTCAATGTTCTCAGACCCATCTCTGCCATAGCAGTGACCACCTCATCTGCCATTATCCAGGGACTCTGGGAAGCTCAGGGCAGCAGCCCCTGGATGGAAAGTCCCAGGGAGGCTGTCAGTAATGGGACTTGTATCTGGGTCAGTCCTGGGTTGGTGGACAAAGAACCCTAGAACAAGAGTCATCCATCTCTCTTCCTTGTGGTTCTATTTCCCCAGGTTCAACACTGCTTTTCAAGGACAGTTAAAACATCCTTCAAAAAAGCATATGAGCCGGGCAGTGGTGGCACACGCCTTTAATCCCAGCACTCAGGAGGCAGAGTCAGGCGGATCTCTGTGAGTTCAAGGCCAGCCTGGGCTACAGAGTGAGTTCCAGGAAAGGTGCAAAGCTACACAGAGAAACCCCGGCTCGAAAAACAAAAACAAAAACAAAAAATGAGAATAACACCTCTGCTTTGAAAAAGAACCAGCCAATCAATAAGTATGGAAGATTCATAGCCACAAGGACCTCCCTGCCACCCCAAAAATGCCAACCTAGCTCCATGTCCTCTGTGCAAGCCCAAATGGGTACCTGCTCCCAGCTCAAGTGACAGAACAGTGTGGGAAATAAGTAGAGAGAAGCACATGGAATGTGCTGTGTGCTTTGTAGAAGTCGGCTTATAAAAAACTGCTATGAATGTAGCTACTCACGTCTGCTGATTTACAGTAGGTAATAAATTCATGTCAAGAGAACTGGAGATGCTATGGGCTTAGTGGTCCGTCAGGAGTGTCCTAGGTCCTCAACACCGGGACACTCAGGCCATAGGCATGATTATTAGTGACCTGAGTGCTGTCCATGACTCACATTCAGGGCCACATTCTCTTTGGACTTGAGTGGATTCTGATGTTCTGTTTATCTGGCTCTCAACTCTGCTCCCATTTCATTTGTTCAGATTCCAGATCTGCTGGGTCTGGGCTGGGCACTGCATGAACATGTGGGAAAGAAACTCCATTCCCTGACTTTTCATAACCATGGCAAACCCCTGAGAGAAATAGGCTGAAAAAGGAAGGATTTACTTTGGGCTCAGCATCTTAGAAGACAGAGTGCCTGGTCGTTTGGCTCCTGAGCTGCGAGGCTGTGGTCAGGCACAGCATCACAGGAGGAGGGCTTGTGAAGCAGAGCATCATGGAGGAGGGAGGGCTTGTGGAGCCAAGCTGCTTGCTTCATGGTGGTCAAAATGCAGAAAGAAGTAAGAGCAAGGGGATAGATCCTTCAAATGTGTGTTTTCGGTGACCTGCTTCCTCCAACCAGGCTTCAATTTCCACAGTCCTTGTCCATATATGTTTCTTGAACTGTTTTACTGTGGTTTCAGTTGCAAGCATTATATAGGGGTCTGCAGTCCTCTTATAATTGATTGTGTGCTGAGTGAGAGCTGGGGATGTCCATTTATTCTTCTGCTTGTGGATATCCTATTTTCCTGGTACCGTTAACTGAGGAGACTGTATTTTCTCTTATGAGTATTTTTGGTCCATTGTAAAAAGTCAGGTGGCTGCTGCTGTGTGGGTTGATTTCTGGGCCCTCTGTTCTGTCACACTGGTCTGCACATCTCTTGCTGTGCCAATAGATGTTTTTGTCACTTTGACTAGTATAATTTGAGATCAAGTGTTGCAAAACTTTTAATAGTAGTACTCTGCCTAGGACTGCCTTGGATATTTGGAGTATTTTGTGCTTCCATATAAATTTTAGGGGTTCCCCCTATTTCTGTGAATGATGTGACTGGAATTTTGGTGTGGATTTCCCCAAATTAGTAAACTGCTTTTTAGCAACATAGCCATTGGGTTAGTCATTGTTCCTATTGTGATAAAATGATTGACTATATCAATTATGCCAACACATTAAAATGGAGTTCTTTCTATCCCCCAGAGTCTTATTCACTTTTTCTTCTGTGTTTTAAAGTGTTCATTGTAGAGGTCTTTCACCTTTACCTTTAGATTTATTCCTATGTATGTCTTTTCTTCTTTTTCAGAGGAATCATTTGTGAATGAGATCCCTCCACTGATTTCTTTCCCAGAATGTTTGTTATTGGCATACAGACCTTTGCATGCTGACTTTTAATTCTCCTACTTTACTGAAATTGCTTACCACATCTACAGACTTTTTGATAGAATCTTTAGAGTCTTTTAAGTATAGAAGGATCATGTTGTGTACAAAGAGGGATGATTTGACTTCTGTTTTTCTTCTTTGGATTTTTTTTGTCTAAATGATTTGTTTATTGTTGAGAGCGGAGTATGGAAGTCATCCACTATTACTGGGCCTGGACCTCGCAGCACTATTGTGTCCAACAGTGCTAGTGTCATGAAACCAGGTGCCCAGTGTTTGTGCTTATGTAGTTACAGTCACCATATCTTCCTGAGTGATTGCTGCCTTTGTTAATTACAGTGACTTTCTTCACCTCTAGTGAGTTTGGTTTGAAATATATTTTATAAGATGTAAGTATAGCTACTTCTGCTTATTTTCAGCTTCTACTTTCTTGGTATATTAACTTTCAATCTGTGTGGTTTGGCCAATGAGGTGCATTTCTTGTAAGCAATGGGTGGCTAGATCTTGCTTTTAATCCAATCAACTACCCTGTCTTATTTATTTATTTTTATTTTTAGACCTATTTTATTTTCATGAACGTGTGTGTGTGTGTGTGTGTGTGTGTGTGTGTGTGTGTGTGTGTGAGTGTATGTACCTCTAATCACTTGTGTGCAGGTGCCCACAAAGAGAAGAGGAGAAAGGCAGACACCCCCCCACCCCAGCTAGAGTTACACACAGATATGAACCTTCTGGTGGAGGTGCTGGAAACTGAACTCCAGTCCTCTGCAAGGACTGTCCTCTTAACTGCTGAGCTGCCTCTCCTGCCCCTTCTCTGTTGTATAAATTGTAGAGTCAAGACTATTTATTATATACTTGGTGTTATTTCTGAGAACAGTTTGTTGGGCCTGCAATTTTGTCTCTTACTCCAGTATTCATTTTAAGCATTTGCTATTTTGCAGAGTTGGAAATGATGTATTTGTTCCCAGGTTCCCTTTGATTTATTCATCCCATGGAATTCATTCTTTCCTGTGCTGCCATGACTGGGACTTTCTTTCTTCTCTCTGTGTAGGATTCTTGTATGTCACACATTGCTTTGGTTTGTGTTTGTCTTGATATGTCTTTATCAGTTTAAGAAAATAACTTTGCAGGATTTAGTTTTCTTAGTGGGCAGTTGTTTTCCTTCAGATCTTAAAATATATCATCTCATAGATCCTGGTTTTTAGGGTTTATGATTAGAGAGAGGTCAGATGTTATTGTGATGAATATATTTTGTGAGTGGATTTTTATTTTTCCTTGCAGCTTTTAATGTTGTTTGTTTCATAGTTTTGTTATTTTGGCTATAATGTATTGAGAGATTCTTCTCTGGCTTGTTCATTCAATTGCTTGCTTGCAATTTACCCGTCACCTGATTGTATTTTTTCTGGTCACTTGTGTCCACTGTAGAGAGTTAAAAAATAGTCAAGGAAATGAAAATCACCTGCAACTTGATTGTCCAGATTGACCTTGGTCTTTTCAGCCCTATCTATGTCTCTGTTCACTCTGTCTTTCCCTGTCTATTTCTCTCTCTCTCTGTGTGTAGGCATTCTCTATGTTCATCCCTTTCTCTTTCTGTCTCTCCTCTCTTTCTGTCTGCCTCTGTCTGTATACCACATGCATACACATTGTTGTTGATACGATGACCTTGTGAGAATATCAGAAATGTTTAGTTCTCAACACTCCACACTACATCCTTCAGCTTCTATTCCCTTTACTTCTCACAATACCACCCAGGTGGCTTATTGAAAGTATTGAGTGACTGGGTGTATTAAATACTTTCCTCATCCTTATAACAAAACACCAGCCCTGCTGGTCAGGGAGAGCAGTTCTGTATGGCTTCTATGCCTAGACGGAGCTTCTGCTTCCTCCCCACCCCTCACAGTTGTCTGGCACAAAGGACAGACCCTCTTGACTGTTGCTGGCATCTTGGGCAGGTCTGTCATCTGACTGGTCTCCCCCTGTCATCAGACAATCGTCAAACTGTCCAGCAGGGAAGAAGTTTGTCTCACATTGGAAGGATATTCCCACAGTACAGTTGAGGCTGCAGGGTGGTTTCATGGAGTTCTTTTCTCTCTTTGAATGCTCTCCTCCATACCCAGGTTGCTTGCTTGGAATTCTAGACACTCGTTGGTTGAGGCAGAAGGGACAGAAGCAGGTGGGGACACACTGACATTTGTCTGCCCTAGTGTCTGGTGATCCAGAATGGTTGCCACAGTCCTGTGAAGTCTATGGGGCCTCTCACAGAGCCCAGTCTTGACTCTGTGCTGAACCCATTGTTCTTACAATCCCTTCCTGACCAGAACCTTACTGACTCCCTTCTAGCAGACCTTGGATGGCTCTTGTCTCATAGGCCCCCAGACCTTCCTCTACATGCTACATAGAGACTTCACATTGCGGCCATTCTCCTCTCCCATCTCAGTGACCATTTGCACTCCTGTCCATAGAGCCCTTGAACACTGGTCCCCTTAATTCTGTACTCAGCACGAGGCTCTCTGTACTGCCTCCTTCAACCTCTCTTGAATGGCCATGGCTCAGCTCTCTCCTGGCCTCTCCCACCAACCTGACCTAAGGCAGTACAGTGGGGGCCTGGGTTTGCCCACGTATTCCAGAGGCTCCTATGGTCCCATAATCATTGCCTTCTCCTTTTCTTCTTCTTCTTCTTCTCCTTCTTCTTCTTCTTCTTCTTCTTCTTCTTCTTCTTCTTCTTCTTCTTCTTCTTCTTTTTGACAAAATGGAGACATGAAACAGTGTAAATAAAACAATTAAGAAGTGACAAGTTATCCAAACACCTGGAAGGACATGTACACAGTTTTTGAGGCCAGCAGTTCACAGTGAGTGTTCCTGGTCCAGGAGGGGAGTAGTCATCCTATGATCACCAAGTGCTCACACTTTAACCATGCTGGTAAAATAAGAGCATGCCCCCTAGCTCTATGGGAGACCAGCATCCCCATAAAGGAGACAGATGTGGCTCCACCTGGGTGGTGCCCAGGATCCTGGCCCCATTCCATGGGACATGAGAAGAAAATGAAGACCTAATAGACAGGTTGGGAAAGACAGAAATTCTACCCTGGATCAAACTGGCTGGCCTGTCCTCATCCAGCCTAAATCTATATTCTACATGTGCACAGACAGGTCTCCTCAGCCAGCAGTCCTCAGAACTTCTGGGAAGCAGACACAGCCACCTTCACTCACAAGAAATCGTTTTGTTGCTCAGAACAGCCTAAGCTGTGCCTCAATGTCACTGGGCTCCATTCCACAGGAGGAATATGTTCAGGTGTTCCTGGACAGACTGAGGCACACTACAGCAAACTTTGACAGAACACAGAGACAGGAGTCAGGTGTCCTCCAGGTCTAGGGACAGAGTGTATCGATGGTAGATGAGTGCTTGGAGTGCCAGCATCCTAGGCGGCAGGGTGTCAGCATGCTGATCCTGGACTGGTGTTCTGGCAAGGTCAGTCCCTTCACTGTATCACAACAGTCACACGCAGCATGGCATCTGATGACATGGGCACACTGTGTCACACTGTGGTTTCTGTAACACCTTTACTATAGTGTGCTAGTCAGCTGTGGTCCCCTGCATTTCACTATGTGAAGTTCTATCATTTGCCATCACGGCCTGTCTATCATTATGTCACCCCACCCTGCTGATAGGCTAGGATGCAAGGTTACGCTGAGACAGCCTCCAAGATCCCAAGACTTGAAAAATTATGAGCTTTCACGACTGATCTTGAAGCATCATTTCAAGCTGTCTTGCAGGGCTATGCTCTTATTTCTTTTTCTTTTCTTTTCTTTTCTTTTCTTTTTTTTTTTTTTTTTTCGAGACAGGTTTCTCTGTGTAGCTTTGCTTTCTGGAGCTCACTTGGTAGCCAGGCTGCTCGAACTCACAGAGATCCACCTGCTCTGCCTCCCGAGTGCTGGGATTAAAGGCGTGCGCCACCAACGCCCGGCTATATGCTCTTATTTCTGCAAGGAAGGCAGACATGTCACTACCAGCAGAGACCCTAACTCTGACACTGGCCTCTCACTGACTCCCAGCAGATCTGGGGTCACTTCCTCTTCCACAGATTCCCCCAAATTCCCCTCCTACCTGTGGGTCCCAGGCCTACACTGATATCTCACTATACAGACTAGAGAGGATGGCTTCAATGTGGCGATGAGCCCCTCTGCTCCACAGCTGTGTTCAAAGGACATGGTCACTCTTCTGAGAGACAACTGGATCTTAGTGTAGACATTTCCCAAGTAGAGTCATGTGATAGAGTAGTGTTGTTTTCGCAGTCCTCAAAGAGAGGTATTTTCTGAGCTTTCCACTCAACCAGTAAGTAGTGAGGTCATGCCTTCCTGAGAGAGGCAGAGTCTGGAGAACCTGCCTCATTTGGCCTTGACTAGCCATCACAGTGACAAAAGGGGCCTCTCCAGTCAGACTGGCCAAAGAGAACGGCCCCAGGGCTGCCCGCCCTGATGCTTTACCACAGGTCCTTGACAGTAATTATCCTAAAAGTCCCAAATCCAGGGCCTTCTTTTTCTTAGCTTGCTGGTGCTGTACTGCCTACAGAGATTTGCCACATTCCCATTAGGTGGAGGATGCCGGATCTTTTGACAATGAGTGGATGAATGGGTGTAGCTTTTCCTGTTCCCTCCAGCAGTGAAATGTCTACCCAAGCTTTGACTGGGATGAGCTGTGAGGTCTGAGGGACAAAGGAGAGGCCTCTAGTGTAGGGAGCCAGAGAGGGGAAGTGTGTCAATGATCGATGCGGGATCTGCTGCTTTATTATCAGATGCTCCGCTCCTTGTTGATGGAGTTTAAAGTCTGAGAATGTGTATGGCCTGGGCTGTCTTTGAATTCTCAATTATTCTGCGTCAGCCTCTTGAATACTAGGCTTCCATAGGTGTGCCACGATTCTGTGAAGTTTTGGGGGTGTGTGTGTGCTCACACCAGTGTCTTCTGAGGTGGAGGGCAATCATGGCTGTTTGTGCACACCCATTAGCCTAACCTAGCTGAGTCTGCAGCTATGGAGAGCTCTTAATGTCGCCGAGGACAAGGATGCCTGGTGTCTGCAGGACTGCAGGGCCAGGGTGAAGCCCAGCTGGCACCTACAGTGACAGCTGATGAGTGGAGCCTTTCCTGAGGTGCTTCTGCCTTGCTGGAAGTCAAGGAGCTTGGTGTGGAGCCAAATGCCCATCTAGAGGTATCAGAAAGGGATGGGGAGGAACGTGGAAGGCTCTTCTCACTTCAGATATAACAGGTTCTTTAACTCTGTATCACTTCTGGATGTAGACCAGCAGAGGATGTAGCTGGGTCTAACAGATGATCATGATCCAACTCAGATAAGCTCATTCCAGTTCTCCCTCAAATTGGACTGCCAGGGAGGAAATATGCCTATCCATTCCTTAGCTCATTCATTCATTCATTCATTCATTCATTCATTCATTCAGCCAGTGTCCACAGGCAGGCCTGGGAGCCTGATGGTTCCAAAGAGAAACTAAGGTATGCTTGTGGCTACCTGGCTGGTTCAGAGACAGAGCTCAGAGCCTGAGAGATCTGGGAGGGTAAGAAAGGGTCAGCAGGAGTTTCCGGAGGAAATGGAGAGCAGAGAGTGGTTTGGCATTCTGGTTAGACCTGGAAGGAAAGCAACATCTACAAATAGCTGGCAAAGGAGGGCCTCCAAGAGGAAGGCAGAGGAAGAGAGCAGGTGGTGATATGGACTCCAGGCAGAAGTGAGGGCGGGGAGCTCCAGGATGCCCAGAGAGAGGGAGGTGCAAGGGCAGTGGGCCACAACAGAAAATTCACAGAGTCCAAAGCATGAGCAGTCACAGGATGCCCACTACAGGCCCGAGGCGAGTTCCCCAAGGCAGGCTGGGACCCAGGCAGCTGGAGTGGAGAACCAGGAGGCCTGAGGGGTGGGGCAGCAGAAACCCTGGAGACTTGTGGACTCCCTGAAATTCAGGCAGGAAAGCCTTTCTGCTCCATAGTCTTTCAGCAGCCCAGGTAGGAAACTGAGGGACCACGTTCACCTGGCCAATGTCCTCAAGCGATAGAGCCAAGGATCCGAAGATGGCAGAGTCCTCGCTCTGCTCCATTCAGGTTCTGAAACCACTGGCCCGAATCCTGCCCACAATGGTCCTCTCTTTCCTGGCAGACAGTGGCAGGTCCTGGCCCCTGGTCGCTAGGGTTGGGTAAGAGTATCAGTCTCGACTTGGTCCACTCACCTCGCAAGGGATTCTTAGACAGTCTCCCGACTTGGCCCACTCACCTCTGCAAGGATTCTTTAACCAGCATGGCCATTAAACACCGTGAGTCCCTCTATCCGCCTTCGGGCTGCCCTTCCCTCGCCCGCCCAGTGGTGGCGCCGTTGCGCTGGGAACGCGGAAGCCTGTGGCTCTGGCTCCAGTCCTGGGACCGGCCCTAGGGTGTTAGGCAGCAGGAGCCTGGAGGTCTGCGGCTGAGGCTGGAGGAGTTTTTCAGCAGTATGAAGAGCCACTTCTCTAAGGCTGGTCAGGGTACCTGTTAAAAGGAACCTGGTCTCGTCCTACAGGCAATTTTGCTCACTCCTTCCATTTCTCAGCCTCATTGAAGACCTGGTAATGGGTAAAACAGATTCCCACCTGTGTCCCAGGACCGAATCTTACCAGAGTGTGCACATAACTGGGGGCTTCCAGTAGACAGACCATTACGAAGGCTTCTCCACTCTCAGCCCATTTGGACCTACAGCAGCGGTTCTCAACATGCTGGTCGCAACCCCACTAGGGTTGCATATCGGATATTCACATTCTGATTCATAACAGTAGCAGTCACATTTATGAAGTAGCAACAAAAATAATTTTATGGTTCGGTTCACCACAAGATGAAGATCTGTATTAAAGGGTCGCAGCATAGGGAAGGCTGAGAACCTACAGACTTTGTAGTAAAGATGTCCAGGCTTTTACCTGGGTCCAAGAATTCCCACCTGTCTGGCATTTTTGCTTCAGTATACACCTGGGCCCTGCAGGTAAGCCCCCCCCCGCCCCCGCATAGCCGAAGCCCAGACCATAGTAGGTTTACTGGGACCCTAACACCAAGGGCTGGTGAGCTGGCAGAAGGGACTCTAGTTAAAGGCTTGGATGTCCCCCGGTCCTAGACTCCTTTTGCCTTGAGTGCTGAGGTCCTACAGGTGTCTTTCTTGACCTGATCATCAAAGCTGGCACTGGTACAGGACCATCCCTCTGCTGTTTGAGGCTGCCTGGCCTGGGACAGAGGCTGAGGGACCTGTGGTTAATCAGACCAGAAGACCACTGCCCTGCATGGAGGCAGACTGGAGAAATCACCATCTGGTTTCTATTCACTGAAAATAAAGGTGGCCTTTACCTCCGGACTGTGTGGAAAATCCATGACATGATATTTATTTATTTATTTACTCATCAAATGCAGTTGGTGATGCCCATATACTCTTGGATGTGTGGGCTTTGCTGGAGCATGGTTAATCCACCAGGGACTGAACTTTTAAAGAAAACTGACTCTGTCTCTTCAGCACCTACCAACTGCCAATCACTCCTTAGCTAGGGGTGGGTCTTGACCATTTTAGGCTACAAAAGCCTGTTTAGAAGTTTCATTTCTATACAGTATTTCAGAACCAGAGACAGAAGTTCCTCTCGTATTCACTGTCATGAGTCTCTGTTAGATTATTCAGTCCTGTGCAGGCACACTTTGGTAGAAAATACTCAAAGGAATATAGAAGCAGGAACACTTAAACACAGGGTATAAAATAACAGAATAAGAGCAGAGTCTGTGATATTTATAAAGATCAGAGAAGTTTAAAACTTATGCTGATAACTCATGACAGAATCAAACAACTTTCAGAAATAAATGATTTAGAAGCTTAAACAAACAACAACAACCCCAAAACCTTAACTCACGGGTTCAATAGAAAACACAGGTGAGAAAAGAATTAGTGGATCATAAAATGACCGAAACATTCCTGAAACAGAAAAGTTTATAAAGAAAGCTACAAAAGAGTTAAAGTTTTCACAAGAAGATTTAGAAAAGAACAAATTTGTCTGATTAGTCTGAAGGTTTTAAGGATGGGGAAAATATATGAAGGAATAATGTGTGGGAGTCTTCTAGAACTATTTAGAGGCATCATTCTAGAGGTGTAAGAATTAGAATTGATCACAGCATTCAACGTGTGGAATCTACTTGTAGAGGACACTGTACTGAACAGCGAGAAAGACAAATGCAGAAAACCTTAAAGAGAAGCCAGAGAAGCCGGAGTCACGGTTGTTTCCTTGAGGCCCTGGCCATACGCCGTCACCTTTTGGGATTTGTTGTCACAGTAGAGGTTCAAGTCCATTCGTGTTGTTTTAACACACCCGAGACGATCATTTACAGAAAGCAGAAATTCTCTTCTCACAGTTCTAGTGGTGGAGTCCAAGTCAAGGCTCTGGAAGAGTCGGTGTCTGGGGAAGGCTGTTCTCTGCCTTCAAGGTGGTTCTGTGAGCTGTGAGATGAACAGTGTTCTCACACGGGAGAACATGGAGGTAGGGAAGGAAAAGCTTCCCAGTCAGGCCCTTTTGTGACCGTGCTTAGTTCCTGTGGCACCATCACCTCAGTGTGCCTACATCTTACTATTTAATTTGTGTTTGATGTGGGAGGGTCCAGCACATCATAGGTGGTGTCACCTCTGGGCAGGTGGTCCTAAGTATATAAAAAAGCAGGCTGAGCCGGGCAGTGGTGGCACATGCCTTTAATTCTAGCACTTGGGAGGCAGAGTCAGGCAGATCTCTGTGAGTTTGAGGCCAGGCTGGTCTACAGAGTGAGATCCAGGACAGGCACCAAAACTACATAGAGAAACCCTGTCTCAAAAAACCAAGAATAAATAAATAAATAAATAAATAGTAAAAGAAAGCAAACTGCGTAAGCCATGGGAGCCAGTCAGTAGCAGTACTCCTTCATGGCTTCTGCATCAGTTCCATCCCCCCAAGTTCCTGCCTTGAGTTCCTGCCCTGACTTGCCTAGATGATAAACTATAAGTAGTAAGCAAACTTTCCTCCCCAAGTTGCCTTTGGTCATGATGTTTCATCACAGCAACAGAAACTTTAACTAAGACGCGTGCACTTGAATGGGTTGCAATTATCCCTGTACATGTCTGACTGCAGAAGAATTAAACTAGGAATCATCAACAAGTAGATATGAGGAAATTCCAAATTATTTGAAATTTAAACACCACATTTCTAAGTAATCGTGTTCATGAAGAAATCATAAGGGACACTGGGAAGTATTTTAAAATGGGTGGGGTAGTCTACTGATCAGGTCAGAGCCCTTATGATCAAGTCACTTCCCAAAGGCCCTTACTCTGTTGACTTGGGGTCAAGGCTTTACACATAGGCTCTTTGGAAAGACATTTAATGTCCAAACCATAGCAAAAGGTGCAAATTTTAAATACAACAACAGAGAACAAATAATCACTGGAAATAAGTCAACAGTGAAAACATCTAGTTAAATCGATCAAGGAAAGGTGAGAAAACATTCATTACTGATCTCAGGACAGAGAAGGGACATCATTACAGAAATTCAGGCACTTATGTGATGATAGTAGTTTGAAAACTATGGCAGTAAATTCTACAACTTAGATAAAACAAGCAAATTCATCCCAAATCACAAATTACCAAAGTTGTCAAAGGGAGAAATTGAAACTCTAAGCATATATAGCTTTTAAAAAGAATAGAAAGAGGGACTGGGAGGTAGCTCAGTGGTAGAGTACTGATCTACCTTGTGTGAGGCCGCAAGTTTCATTTCCAGCACTAAAAAGTATAAAACATGTGTGCTTTGTAATTTTTATTTCCCTCCTGCATGTCACTACAGGAATTAGCATCCTCATGTGACTTTTCTATTTAAAAAGCAGATGCAAGTTGTCTCATGTCAGTTTTTCTCATTTGTCTGAATATTGATTTATATTCAAGCTCCTCTGTTTGCTCAATATAATCCTCAGTGAAAATTCACTTGAACCTATCAGCTGGAGGCTTTCCCACAATATTTAACAAAAATGCTCCCTCTTTTCCAAGTTCCTGATATCAGAAATCTCAGAGTTAACTTTGAACAATGTCTAGGTAAGCCAAAATAGCCAGTATACATTCCTAACAGCCAGACTCCTGGGGGCTCTTTAGAAGAGAGCATCATGCTGTGGGACAGTTAGGAAAATGATGGAGGAACTCTGTTCTCCTGGTGATTCATCTGTCACAGTTTTTCACAGCCTGGAAGACAGGGTGGGGGGCAAAGCAAGAATGATGGAGTGCCCCCCCCGCCCTATCCCCCCTCTCTCTGCCCCCACTCACTTTGATGAGAAAGAACATTAAAACCAGAGGATAAAGATCACCTTCGCAGGTAACAAGCCAGCCTGCCCAAGCTCAGGTGCAAATGCAATAAAGAGTTCCCCAGTGCCCCTGGCAGAGAGCATTCCTTTCGCATCAGCTCCACAAACTGCAGGTGAGTGCCTGGGGACGGCCCCTTTGTCCTCAGGTTTTACTTTACACTTTCTTTCTTTCTTTCTTCCTTTTTTTTTTTATTACTTGCAAAGGTGTTTTCACTTGATTTTGTGATCACTAAGAGGGGTAGTGCTTGTGCAGCAGCCCACTTGGGGACAGTGTGTTTGCACAGCACCCTCTTAGGGGACAGCCTAGACCATCCACAGGAAGGTAAAGCTGTCAGCCTTAATTAGATTTGCCTCCCTCGAACTTGAATGCACCCAGGGCCTCTCCTGACAAGCTTTGCTGGAGCCAGCTCTGTGTCACAACTCTTCATGTCCCAAAACTTCCACCTTCTTGAAGTACTGCGCAAAAGCAACTCAGGAAATTTCCAACAGGAAGAATGATGGGCTGCAATTAATAGACTATTATCACATGATATACTCAGCTCTAGCAGTCTCAAAGTGTCTGTGTGAGCCATCATGTGTGTGAACACTTATGAGTGTGGTATACACATATATCCAAGTTTCAGTGCACAACTAAAAATAAGCAAGTAAACTAAATTTTCTCCCTCAGGGGAAAAAAAGAAAACAAAACAAGAAAAATGATCAGCTACATGACGTTGGTGGAAGGCTTATGGGATGCCACAATTGTCATGCTTGAGTCCCCTACCATCCATACAGCAGACTTTGGTGGTGACATTGAGGTATGCTCTGTGGAAAGGCATATGAATCCACATAGTGTTACTTTTCGTAACATCCTGGAGCTTGCCTAGTTTTTTGGAGGTGACTTCTCACTGGCCTATGGCATGACTGACTGACTGGCTGGGCCCTTCTGCTTTTTCATACCCGAGGAGAAGCAAACAATGGCTGTGCTTTGAGAAACAAGCTCACTGACCAGCAGGTACCTGGGTCTTCCCCCTGCTCTGCTGAGGGAGGCTTGGATGGCAGGGGCAAATATAAGCAGCCAGGCCCTCAGAAAGGCACCAGGGCCTGTGGCAGCTACCCTTTTACCTGCCAGGGGACAGGTAAGACTCAGTAAGAACCACGTGGGATTCCTGGGCTGGAGAGAGCCTTGGAGTGTGGCCTCTCAGATGGAGGGTGTGAGAGGAGGGAGTTGACATCCCCGCTGGGAAGCTGTCCCAGGACAAGGACTATGAGCCTCACATCATGTCCAAAGATATTTGTTGGAGCCCACCTAGGTTTCCTAGTGACTTTATCCAGCAGATGTTTGTTGGATCCCACCTAGGTTTCCTAGTGACTTTACCCAGCAGCTCTGCATAAGAGGATGATTGGACCACAGGCCTGAGTACCAGGTGTCTGAGATGGTCTGCACTTGGCTGTGCTGGGGAGGGGGCTTTTGCTCCACCCCTTGGCATTCTTTTAAAAGCCCTTTGGCAGAGACAGTTGGGGCCTGATGGATTAGGATCCAGGCTCTCCTGAGGCTATCCTGATTTTCTATCTGTTTCTCTCTCCTCTAAATTTCTAGTATTTCCTGCTGCTCCTGCTCAAGAGTGCCCTGGGGAAAAGTGGGGGTGGGATAACCCCCCACAGATGTTTCTGCTGGGAAGGGAGTCTTGGGGTTACTTTGCCTGGTTAAGGTGGGGTGCTACAGGGCTGGTGTCTCCAGTTTGAGTTAAGGTGAGGCAATGGTGAGGTCCAGCTGATGGTGCTGTCATGGCCATGGAGAGATGAGCCCACACTCTGTCAACCCCTGAACTTGCTTCTAGGATAGGACCCAGCCCCTCTCTTTCTCCCCTGGCCCCAGAGCACTCTAACTGGTCAATACACAGGGAGGGCATTTGCCATTGTCTGAGAGCCGTGTAGCAGATGTGGGATGCCACAATGCAGTGAGCATCTATAGTCTGCACTCTCCTCGGGGGAGCCCTTCACTGAGGATGGCATTCTCCCACCATTCTGACATAAAGCAGCATCTTATAAATAATCCAAAGCCGTCTCTTCTGCTTCAGCACCCCAGCCCAGCTGGGAAAGGAAAACAGGGGATACTGACACTTCCACAGCAGCAGGAAGCTTTCCCTGGTCCAGGTCCCAGTCACCAAGGCCACACCCCCTCAGGGTCTCCAGGTGGTACTGTGGCTGGCCACACCCACAGCCCAGCATGGTGCTGAGATGCAGCCAGCTTCTCTGCCACATCTGAACTCTGCTCCTCATTCTCTTCAGAAGGACCGCAGCAGCTCCTGTCTGTTTGCCAATATCCAGGAAGGGCTCTGGCCTCCTGGAGCACACCTCACTGTCAGCTTTTTGGCTGTTTTCTAGAAAGGGGCTTGCTTCAAGGTCTTTTTTTTTTCTTCAATATTTGCTAGTCAGAAAAAGCAAAACGGAACCCTGAACCCTGGCTGGATTTGGGATCCCAAGTGCCAGTGTATTAGGAGCTGTGATGTTTGTTTAGGTGACTTCAGGAACCATGATCACTAAACCCATGTCCATTAGAGTCTATGCTGGCTCTCTACATTTGGACAAACCAAGAAAGGCAATAAGACACACCTAGCCATCAGGAACCAAGTGACACCATTACAGAGGCTGGCAGGGCAGTGAGAGGACATGACAGGCAACTGCTTCAGAACTCCCCGTGATTTGTTGGAGCACTTGCCTGTCTTTGTGCAAACCCCATGATGCATTAGTCACCATGGCTGAGCCTCTAAACCATGCAGTTTAAACACCCCAGCACTTTGGCTATTGGGATTTTCAGTGGCTTGGCTTTGCCACCTAGATTACAAAGCCAGTATGCCAGTCTCTGCAGAGTGATTGAAATGTCATTAAATCTATAGAAAAATTTAGAGGAAAATCAACATTTTAACTTCTTTGTATTTCCAATCCACAAATGTGTTCTGTGACTTCATCCGATAGGTCTTTAATATCCCTTAGCAGTGCTTGTTATTTTAAATGTGTGGACTTTGCACATGTGCCATATGTCTTGATGTTATTGGTATTGTTTTAATTTCGCTTTCCAATTATTTCATTACTTGCAAAGAGAAATATCAATTTAACAAAGTACACTGCCTTTGTAAATTTGTTAAATTAAAAATTTTAAAGACTATTTTAGACTTTACGTTAATAAATTACACAAAAATAATGGCAGCTTTGCTTACTTTCCAGCTTCACATTATTTACATATCGATTTATTTAAATTTGTATTTTGTTCTGGACAGGCCCTGCAGAATAAGTTTCAGTGGAAGTGGAGAAAGCAAACAACTTTGTCTTGTTCTGACCTGGGGAAGGAATTCGATATTTCACTATTAGTTCTGACTCTAGCTGCCGTTTTGTCTATTCTTAGTTTTCTGACGTTTCAAACATGAGCTGTTATTGGATTTTCTCTTGTGCTTATCTGTTGAGACGACTGTGGTTTTTCTACCTGAGTCTTGTCCATACAAGAGTATTTAGTTTATACTCCCAGCATTCCATAGTGAAAATAATCAAGCACAGGAAAAAAAAAGGAAGATGCTGTAGAGTAAACAGTCAAGGTTTTACCCATCCTGTTCTGTGCACATCCACCCCTCATTCAAAGTGAGATGACACCATTTCTCCCGGCCTTTAATTAATTAAGTGTATGTATCATTAGCAGGTTGAGAGTTGATGTGCATCTGTTTTATTTTGAATAAAATACATGAATCTTATTTCTGTGTGGGCAGTCGTCCATGCGTGTGCAGGTGAGTATGCATATATGTGCACAGGTGTGTGGAGACCACCTTGGATGTTGTTCCTCGGGCACAAATCGCCTTTTTTTTTTTTTGAGCAGGTTTCTCACTGTACTACAGCTCACCAACTGGACTAGGATGGCTGTCCAGCAAGCCTCAGGGATCCTCTGATGGCTGCCTTCCCATTGCTGGGAACCCATAGTGCCACACCTGGCTTTTTAATGTGGATTCTGGGAATTGAACTCAGGACCTGGTGCTTGCAGAGAACACATTTTACCAACTGAGCTATTCCCCAGCCCTTAAATGTACAAATCTTAAGTGCACCATTAGCAACCTTTTGGCAAACTCATTCATCTGTGTAATGAGAATACCATCAAGAGTCGGGATTGGTAGCATTGTGCAAGGTTCCAGTTCTAGGGGACAAATGCCTTGGCCTGTTTCCTCCATAGCTTTCTCTAACCCTCAGCATTTCTAACTAGCATTTCACAACCTCCTGGGTGTGGTCGCACCCACTCTGGAGGGGTTGTGAGAACACTCCTTTAGCTTATCAATGGCTTATTTCTTTCTGTTTATGATCAGTTTTCATTATCTGAGCTGTTAATTTCCTTATTGATTCATTGAGGATTCTTAAGTCTTCCTGTGAAAACTCTCTGCCTTTGCTCAGTGAACTGTGTAGATGGGAATTCCTAGGTTAAGGGGGTTGTGTGCTCGTTTCCATAAGATAAATATAAGAATTCTGACATGGTGTCATCTGAAACACCCATTTTCATCACTCTTCTTCATCAGGAACCGTCTGTGTTGACAGCCATATGTTGAGCTATCCTGTAGAGCGATGCCACGATTCTGGTTTAAATTTCTGTGGGGAATAACAGAAGAAGAGTTGCATATACTTAGCACCCACTGCCGCGTTCTTTACTGTAATAATGCTCTAATGCTCAGCTGTTTGCTATTGGGACCTTCCTCTTCTCAGCAATTAAAATCAACTCCAATGTCTTATGCAAATGGGACAAGCTTTCTGCCACCCAGCCACCCTCCAACCCATTTTGCGGTCTTTACTTGACTATTATTAAGTTACAGAAGTTTACTTTTTATAGTTTTGGATATCAATACTTTGCCAGATAACTGTTTTTAAAATAATTTTCTCCCTCAATATGATTTGAATATTCAGTTAAAAAGCTTTTCATTTGGGGCGAGCACTGTAGCTAGATAGTAGAGTATTTATTTGGCATACCTCTATCATACATGAGGCCCTGGGTTCAGTCCCTAGTACCCAAAAGAAAATGCACAAGGTTTTCATTTGGGTGCTGATAAATTGCCTCCTGTGCTGTCCTAGGAAACTGTGTCCACCCTAAGAGACAAAGGGGCCTCTTCTCCTGGTGTCTTCTCCTGGCCTTTGTTCTGGAAGTGCTGTAGTTTTAGTGTTCTCATTTACATCTAAGGTCCGTCTCAGACACACTTTCGTGTGTAGTTTGAGGTTGGGATTTGGGCCATTGGGTTGGCATATTGCTTCAGCCCTTTACTGCAAACCACATGTGTGCACACGTGGATTCACTGCTGCACCCCTCCTTTCTGTTGGTTGAGCTGCTGGGGCCTGCCCAGTCCCAGCCTCCCCGGCCCGTGGAAGTTGACTGTGTTAGCTTGACTCGGTGCTGACATTCAGCAGTGTTTAGTTCCAGGGTGGCTTTGACTGCTTTGACCCTTTGCTTTCTAAACACAAACTGTTAGTTGTCACATCAGAAAGCCAGAGGGCTTTAGAGAGGGTGTCGACAGCATAGACACAGTTAGGGAGAACCGACATCTTATTTGTGTTGAATTTTCCAATACCGAGTGGGTTGGATCACCTTATTTATTTAAACTCTTAACGTCTCAAAATGTTGTAGAGTTTTCAGTGTGGAAATCTCACATGCAGAAAACGTATCCCTGGGATTTCGTCCTTTTTTTTTTTTTTTAAATGCCATTGTAAGTGGAAATAAATTGTTTTCTAGTTGTCTGCTGCTAAGATATGAGAACACAAATGAGCCAAACGTGGTGGCCCACACCTGCCATCTCAGTACTCGAGAGGACGCTGCAGGAGGATTGTGATTTCAAGGTCCATCTGAGCTACATGACAAGACCCTGTCTCGGAGCAAAAACAGAAAAGTGATTTTAAAAATCCTACAAATTTAACAAGTTCACTCCTAAGTTCTAGTGGTTGCCCTGAACACGTGTGTAATGTGACATGCTTGTTGTGTGTGGATTATGGTAGCCTCATTGGTCCCTTTGTTTATGCTTCTCATGTGTTCCTTTCTCATGTTCACTGTTCTGCTTGGAACAAGAAGTGGAGGATGTGTGTGACCCTGCTTGCCTTGTTCCTGACCTTAGTGGAGGGTGTCTAGTTTTTACTTTTAAGTTTAGTCTGTATCTTGGTAAGTGTCCTTCATCAGATTGGAAAGGATCCTGTCTTAGTCAGTGTTCTATTGCTGGGAAGAGACACTGTGACCACTGTAACTCTCATAAAAGAGAGCATTTAACTGGTGTGGCTCACAGTTCAGAGGTTTAGTCCATTTTCATCATGGTAAGGAACACGGTAGTATGCAGGCAGACATAATACTGGAGAAGTAGCTGAGAGTTCTACATCCATATCTGCAGGCAGCAGGAAGAGAAAAGAGCCACTGGGCCTGGCTTCTGAAACCTCAAATCCCACCCCCCAGGAACATACTTCCTCCAACAAGGCTGCATCTCCTAATTCTTCTAAGTAGTACCACTCCCTGATGGCTAAGTATTAAAATACATGAACCTATGGGGGCCATTCTTATTTAAACCTCCACGGGTCCCATTTATGATTTCCCCCACTCCATTCCTTTTCCCTTCCTCCCTCCTTTTCCCAAAAATGTCTCGAGATTTGAGGGATTATGCCCAGGTTTTGTAACTAAAAATGGCAAAGATGGTTGTTTATGTTTTTCTTAAGATGAAAGCTATTGCCTGTGTTTGGAGGCAGCTAAGTTAAATTAAGCTAAGTTAAGGCCCAAGTGCTCAGCAGTGATGGGAATATGCTAATAGAATGGTTTTATCTCCTTTGCCCCCATGTGGTCCTTGTTTCCAGGTGGTCAGGCTGAGGTTGAATGCTCATGCAGAGCCTGGGCGGCACCTTGTAGGCAGTGCTCTTCCTCAAGACCTGCCCTGTCACAGTCCACCCCTTGTAGGACTGTGATCCCTGTCCTCAGATCCTCAATGCAGCAAGATTATCCTCCCCCAAAGTCTTACCTATACAAAGTAGGCTGACTGTGGGAGACCAGCTCCCATTCCACTCCCCCCACCCCCAGGGTACTCTTGAGAAGAGAGGGATAAGAGATTTAGATAGAAGGATAGAGGGGAGAGAAAAAGACAGGACACAGGATAGCCTCAGGAGGGCCTGGATCCTTATCCACCAGCCCCTTCTGTCTCTTCTAAAGGGCTTTTTAAAGGAATGCCAAGGGGTGGAGCTGTGGTGCTATTGTGTTCCCCAAAATATTGTGCACCCTAATAAACTTATCTGGGCTCAGAAAACAGAACAGCCACTAGATACAGAGGCCAGAAAATGGTGGTACACACACCTTTAATTTTAGCATTCCAGAGGCAGAAATCCCTCTGGATCTCTGAGTTTAAAGCCACATTGGAAACAGCCTTTAATCCCAGGAAGTGAGCCTTTAATCCCAGGGAGTGATGGCAGAAAGCAGAAAGGTATTTGAGGCGTGAAGACCAGAAACTAGAAGCTTTTTGGCTGGTTAAGCTTTTAGGCTTTTGAACAACAGTTTAGCTGAGATCTATTTGGAGGCTTCCAAGTCTGAGGAAATGGGATCAGCTGAGGAATTGGTGAGGTTGGGTGGCTGTGGCTTGTTCTGTTTCTCTGATCTTCTAGCGCTCACCCCAATAACTGGCCTTGGGTTTGTTTTTATTAATAAGACCATTTAAGATTCGTGCTACAGTGGAGCAAAAGACCTCCCTCTAGCAGAGCCAAGTGCAGACCCTTCCAAACACCTGGTAACCATGCATGTGGTCAAGCAATCCTTTAATGCAGCTTTGCTGGGTAGAACAAGCTCAGATCTCACTAGGAACCTTTGTGGGCCTCCACAGCTAACTCTGGCCTGTCCTTGGCAAAGAGGGAATTGACTCCAGGCCATGGTTTCCCACAGATTTCCATGGTGCCTTCATAAACTTTGCTATTGTTTCACAGTAATTCTAGTGGTTTCGTGGTTGTTGTTGTTTGTTTTGTTTTGTTGGAGGGTTAGAGTGTAGACAGGGTTAGTCTGTCTTCAGCAAGAGCCTGAACAGGACTCTTCGCTTGACACTCCGAGAGTTTGTATGTTAGGGTTGTTATTTCCATTTTAAATGTTTGCAAGATTTACAGTGACGTTAACTATCTGGAGTAATTTTATAATGAAGGGTTCATTATGCAAGGTCTTTTGTTGGGGAATATTATTTTAAGGTGTGTTACTTTTGTTTATGCTGCATTTGTTTGCTTCTATGAAGCTGTGTTACTTTGCTTTTAGACAATACCTGATGGTCTAATAAAGAGCTGAATGGCCAATAGCAAGGCAGGAAAAGGGATAGGCAGGGCTGGCAGGCAGAGCGAATATATAGAAGGAGAAATCTGGGAGGAGATCTAAGAGCCAGAGAAGGAAGAGGACATCAGAGGCCAGCCACCCAGCCACACCCAGCAAGCCACAGAGTAAGAGTAAGATTTGCAGAAATAAGAGAACAGGAAAAGCCCAGAGGCAAAACATAGATAGGATAATTTTAAGTTAAGAAAAGCTGGCTAGAAATAAACCAAAATAAGGCTGGGTGTTTATAATTAAGAATAAGCCCCTGCATGTGATTTATTTGTGAGCTGGGTGGCAGGCCCCCCAGAAGGGTAAAACCAAACAACAACACTTTGGTGCCCAACATGAGGCTAGAGAAACAAACAAACAAACAAACAAACAAACAACATCTTTATTACCTTCAGGCTCTTCTGTAGTGATATTTTATTTGTACCGAAATGTGATTTGTATGTTAATAAATAAAGTTGCCCAGGGGTCAGAGCTATTAGCAAGCCATAGCGAAAGCTGGGTGGTGGTGGTGCACGCCTCTAATCCCAGCACTTGGTAGGCAGAGCTAGGTAGATCTCTGTGTGTTCAAGGATACAGCCAGCATTGGAGACACACACCTTTAATCTCAATACCAACCATAGAAGACCTGGAGGTCTGTACAGACAGGCAGTGACTAGGAGGTCATGTGGTTGGGTTTACAACCAATGAGAAGGCAGAACAGAAATTCTATAAAAAAAGACAGACACGGGAAGTAGGTCTCTTTCGGAGAGGTACAGCGACAGTGAAGGGTAAGGCTTTTAGCTCTTAGCTATTGCTCTGACCTCTTGGCTTTCATCTCTGTATTGTCTCTGTGTTTCTTATTTAATACGACGGTTGGTTACATCTACACTCTTCATACTGTTCATCATTTCATCTGCGTTACATGGAATGTCACAGACTTGCTCATAAGGTCCTTTCTCTGACGTTTCTGTCTGGAGGATCAGATGTGAGATGACTCATTATTTCTCTTAGCTTTCCAATTGATAATTGCTTTCTTCTCTTTCATTCTGGGCAAATTCTACCAATTTCACAAATCTTTTTTTGGGACCCATTTTTAAATTTTCTTCATAGTTTTTCTATTGAATATTAGTTTCCATAGCATAAATTTCTAGGCTTACCTAATTTCTTTCTTATTTCTTGGGACTTGGTTGGTAGCTGTTTCTGCACCTGCTCTTCTTGGGAGAAGGTGAAATGGCTGATGCTCACATTCTAGCATCCACGTGTGGAGCTGTAGATCTGACCTTTACATGAACAAGCAAGAAGCAGAGAGAGTTAATGAGAAGTGGGGTGAGGATGTGAACTCTCATGGCCTACACCCCCCCCCATGCTCTAGGAAAGCTATATCACCTAAAGGGGCCACAACCTCCCCAATCAGTGCCACCAACTGGGGACCAAGTGTTCAAACAGCTGAATTTATGGGAGACATTGCTCATTCAAACCACCGCAGCATTATAGACGATGTATGAGTGTGTGTGAAGTGTATGTACATGTGGAGGCCAGAGGATGTCAGGTGTCATTCCTCAGGTCCATCTGCTTTGTTTTTTAAGACAAGGTCTCTCACCAGCCAAACATATGTCAAGAAGGCTAACCTGACTGGCTGGTGAGACCCATCGATCCACCTCTCTTTTCTTCCCAAGTACCAAGGTTACAAATGTGTGTCTGAAGCAGGGAGGGCCTGGGAGTAGACTCAGAACACATCCAGACACCAAATTCTGAGCACAAAGGAGATTTATTTCCCCAGAGGGACAAGCAGAGGTGTGTGTGTGGCGGATGGGGGGGGGGAGGGAGGGGTAGGGTTGCCTCTGGATCATACAAAAGCACACAGCAAGCAGTGTGTACTTTTTGCAGGAGTGGGTTTTTGAGGGGAAAAGGGGAAATCTGAGTTAAAGTGAGTTGGTAAAACCTGATTGGACAGGTTAGCTGGTGTAGCCAAATAATGAACTTTGATTGCGGTTGGTATTTTGATAGTTGGACCTTGGTGTTCAGTCTCAGGAATGAGTCAGTGGCCAAAGGAGGGAGTAGAACTTGAGAGCAAGCTTTAGGAATGTAGTCTAATGGTTTAACAAGGGAGAGGGAAGGGGAAAAGGGCAGCACCTCTCTGCCATGCTTGGGTCTAGTTAGAGAGCCTGTCTGTGTCACTGTGTTAGCTTTATAGATTTTATGTTGTTTTCTCTATGGTTTAGGGCAGGCAACTAAAAGATTATATAACACTGACCTTAAGTTAGTACTTTTACCATTTTTGGAGTGATTGAAAAATCCTATAAGAGGTGTTTTGTCACATATCTCCCCTTTTTGTTTTTTAATGCCATGCTGGTATTTCTTTTTTCTACCACTGTAGAAGTATCTCAACGTCATTCTAAGCAACCAATATTCCAAACCTGCCCTGGAGGTCGCCTTTCCACGGATCCCTACCTGTCTGTATAGCTTCATCCTTCCCACGAGTTTTCCATGGCTGCCATGACGCCCTCACACAGTGAAGTGTGTGTGCTTCACAGTGCTGGAATGAACGTGCTCATCTCTGTCTGTGTTCATGGTGCCTCCATGGACTTAAAAAGCATCTTGTCAGCTATGGGGTACCAGGCTAGTGGCTTTCCTCTTTTTCTTCATTATTTATGGGCAGCCTTCTGTTGTCCTATGACTCCCACAGTTTCTGATGTCATTTATCCTTTGTTTCCTCTTGTATCCTTTGACGGCAACCTGTGATTTTTCTCTGGCTAATGTCAAGATTCTCTTTGTCTTATCCTACTTATGTTTATTGATGTCCTTCCTTCCTTCCTTCCTTCCTTCCTTCCTTCCTTCCTTCCTTCCTTCCTTCCTTCCTTCCTTCTTCCTTCCTCCCTCCCTCCCTCCCTCCCTCCCTCCCTCCTTCCCTTCCCTCCCTTTCTTTCTTTCATTAAATTTCCCATTTATTTTACATACCATCCACAGTTTCCCCCCCTTCTCTCCTACCCTTCCCTTCCCCCACCTCCTGTCTACCCCCTCCTGCATCCACTCTGCCTCCTTTCAGAAAGGAGCAGGCTTCCCATGGGAGTCAACAAAGCATGGCATATCTAGTTGAGGCAGGACCAAGCTCCTCTCCCTGACTCAAGGCTGGGTGAGGCACCCCAGCATGGGGCATAGGTTCCCAAAAGCCAGCTCATGTGCTAGGGACAGGTCCTGATCTCAGTGCTAGGGGCCCCACAAACAGACCAAGTTACACAACTGTCACCTACATGCAGAGGTGGGTCCCTTGGAGGCTCCTAGCTGTAGGTCCAGAGTCTGTGAGCTCCCACTAGCTCAGGTCAGCTGATCCTGTGGGTTCTCCCATCATGATATTGACTGCCCACACCCCCACACCCCTATCCCCCCATCCCCACTCATACAATCCCTCTTCCCTCTCTTCAACTGGACTCATCAGTTACTGGATGAAGGCTCTGTGATGACAAGTAAGGTAGTCAGCAATCTGATTGATGTGCCATGCTATGTTCAAGCCCGTGGGAGGCCTGCCCCTTTCTGAATGGAGACAGAGGAGAAGTGGGTGGATGGGGAGGGGGGTAGATGGGAGTTGGGAGGGGAGGAACAAGAAGAGAGGAGGTAGGGGAAACTGGTTGCCATGTAAAATAAAGGGAAAAAGTTAATAAAAAAGAATTTGGCAATGTTCCTTCTGTTTCAATTGTGTGGAAAAATTTGAGGAGTATTAGTATTAGCTCGTCTTTGAAATTCTGGTAGAATTCTGCACTGGAACCATCTGGTCCTGGGCTTTTTTTTTTGTTTGTTTTGGTTTTGTTTGTTTTTTTGTTTGTTTGTTTTTGTTTGGTTGGGATACTTTTAATGACCGTTTCTATTTCCTCAGGGTTATAGGTCCATTTAAATTGTTTATCTGGTCTTGATTTAATTTTGGTATATGGTACCTATCAAGAAAATTGTTCATTTCTTTTAGATTTTCCAATTTTGTGGAGTAGATGTTTTTGAAGTATAACCTAATGATCATCTGCATTTCTGTGGTGGTATTGTGTTCCCCAGAATATTGTGCACCCTAATAAACTTATCTGGGGTCAGAGACAGAACAGCCACAATATTAAACATAGAAGTTAGGCAGTGGTAGCACACGCCTTTAATCCTAGCATTCCAGAGGCAGAAAGCCACATGTTCAAGGATACAGCCAAGCATGGTGACTCACACCTTTAATCCCAGAAAGTGAGCCTTTAATCCCAGGGAGTGATGGTAGAAAGCAGAAAGATATGTAAGGCATGAGGACCAGAAACTAGAAGCATTTGGCTGGTTAAGCATTTGGCTGGCTAAGCATTTTGGCTGGTTAAGCTTTCAGGCTTTGGAGCACAGTTCAGCTGAGAGCCATTCAGATATGAGGACACAGAGGCTTCCAGTCTGAGGAAACAAGATCAGCTGAGAAATTGGCCAGGTGAGGTTAGCTGTGGCTTGTTCTGTCTCTCTGATCTTCCAGCACTCACCCCAATAACTGGCCTCAGGTTTGATTTTTATTAATAAGACCTTCTAAGTTTCATGCTACACATTTCCTCAGTGTCTGTTATTCTATACCCCTTTTTGTTTCTGATTTTGTTAATTTGGTTATTCTCTCTGCCTTTTGGTTAGTTTGGATACAGGTTTGTCCATCTTGTGATTTTCTCAAAGAACCAACTCTTTGTTTCATTGATTTTTTTGTATTGTTCTCTTTGTTTTTATTTTATTGATTTCAGTCCAGAGTTTGATTATTTGCTGCCTGGGTGAGTTTGCTTCCTTTTGTTCTAGAACTTTCAGGTGTGGTGTTAAGTCACTAGTGTGAGATTTCTCCAAGCTCTTTATGCAGGCACTTAGTGCTATGAACTTTCCTCTTAGCACTGCTTTCACAGGGTCCCATAAGTTTGGGTTTGTTGTGCATTCATTTTCATTGAATTCTAGGAAGTCTTTAATTTCTTCATTTCTTCTTTGACCCAGTGGTGATTCAGTTGAGCATTGTTCACTTTCCATGAGTTTGTAGGCTTTCTGTAATTGTTTTGTTGAATTCTAACTTTAACCCATGGTGATCTGATAAGATAGAGGGGGTCATTCCAAATTTTTTTTGTAGCTGTTGAGATTTGCTTTGTGACCGAGTATGTGATCAATTTTAGAGAATGTTCCATGGGGTGCGGGAAGAAGGTGTGTACTCTTTTGTGTTTGGGGGGAAGGTTTATAATGTCTTTTGGGCCATTTGAGTCACAGCATCTTTTCGTTCCTTGCTTCTGTGCTGAGTTTCTGTCTGGCAGACATGTCCATTGGTGAGTGTGGACTGCTGAAGTCTCTGTTATGTATATGGAGTTTGATGTGTGATTTAAACTTTAGTAATGTTTCTTTTACATATGTAGGTGCCCTTGTGTTTGGGGCATATGTGTTCAGAATTGAGACTTCATCTTGATAGATTTTTCCTGTGATGAATATGAAATGTCCTTCTCCATCTCTTTTATTAATTTTAGTTTGAAGTCTATTTTGTTAGATATTAGTATAGCTACACTGCTTGCTTCTTAGGTCCATGTGAATGGAAAAATTTTCCCAACTCTTTACTCTGAGTAATGTGTGTTTTTGAAGTTAAGGTATGTTTCTTGTATTCAGAAGAAGGATAGATTCTGTTTTTGTATCAATTCTGTTAGGTTGTGTCTTTTTTTATTGGTGAATTGAGTCCATTGATATTGAGAGCTATTAATGACCAATGATTGTTAATTACTGTCATTTTTTTTTTGTCTCAGGGAGGGTGGTGGTTGTGTGTGTGTGTGTGTGTGTGTGTGTGTGTGTGTGTGTGTGTGTTTCCTTTCTTTGGGTTTTGCTGGTGTGAGGTATCTATTGCCTGAGTTTTCGTGGATGTAGCTAAACTTCCTTGGGTTAAAGTTTTCCTTCTAGTACTGCCTGTAGGACTGGTTTTGTGGATAGATATTTAAATCTGATTTTGTCATAAAAGATCTTATTTTCTCTGCCTATGGTGATTGAAAATTTTGCTGGATATAACAGTCTGGACAGGCATCCGTGGTCTCTTAGTGTCTGCAAAACTTCTTCCAGGACCAGCTGGCTTTCAGAGTCTCTATTGAGAAGTCGGGTTTAATTCTGAGAGGTCTGCCTTTATTTGTTACTTGGCCTTTTTCCTTTGCAGCTCTTAATATTCTTTCTTTACTCTGTATGTTTAGTGTTTTGGTTATTATGTGGTGAGGGGACAATTTTTTTTTTGGTCAAGCCTATTTGGTGTTCTGTAAGCTTCGTATACCTTTATAGACATGTCCTTCTTTAGGTTGGGAAAGTTTTCTTTTATGATTTTGTTGAATGTTTTCTGTGCCTCTGAGCTAGGATTCTTCTCCTTCTATTCATATTATTCTTAGGTTTTGTCTTTTCATAGTGTTCCAGGTTTTCTGCATGTTGTGTTAGGAATCTTTTAGATTTGACATTTTCTCTGACCAATGAATCTATTTTCTCTATCATTATCTTCAGTGCCTGAGATTCTCTCTTCCATCTCTTGTATTCTGTAGTTCCTGTTCACTTACCCAGAGTTTCCATTTCCAGAATTCTCCCAGTTTGTATTTTCTTTATTGTTTCTATTTCAATTTTCAAGTCTTTTTTTTTTTTTTTTTTTTTTTTTTTTTGGTTTTTCGAGACGGTTTCTCTGTGCAGTTTTGCGCTTTCTGAACTCACTTGTAGCCAGCTGCTCGAACTCCAGAGATCCACCTTGCTCTGCCTCCCGAGTGCTGGGATTAAAGGCGTGCGCCACCACCGCCCGGCTCAATTTTCAAGTCTTGAACTATTTACTTTACCTATTTGATTGTTTTTTCTCTTAACTTTCTTTATGGGATTTATTGATTTCTTCCAATTTTTTGTTAGTCTTTTCCTCAATTTCTTAAGGCATTTTTTTATTTCCTCATTAAGGGCTGCTGTGGGATGGTCTGTATGTTAAATCTGTTGCTCTGATTGGTCAATAAATAAAACACTGATTGGCCAGTGGCCAGGCAGGAGGAAGTATAGGCAGGACAAGGAGGAGAAGAATTCTAGGAAGTGGAAGGCTGAGTCAGAGAAACTGCCAGCTGCCACCATGACAAGCCGCATGTGAAGACACCAGTAAGCCACAAGCCACGAGGCAAGGTATAGATTTATGGAAATGGATTAATTTAAGCTATAAGAACAGTTAGCAAGAAGCCTGCCACAGCCATACAGTCTGTGTTTACTTGGTTGGGTCTGAGCTGCTGTGGGACTGGCGGGTGACAGAGATTTGTCCTGACTGTGGGCAAGGCAGGAAAACTCTAGCTACAAAGGGCCTCTATCATCTTCATAAAGTTATTTTTAAGGTCATTTTCCTGTGCTTCAACTGCATTGGAAGTTCTTGTTCAGGTCTTGCCACTGTAGGGTCGCACTGGGTTCTAGTGGTGCCATATTGCTCTTTCTGTTGCTGAATGTATTTGTACACTATCGTTTACTCATCTGGTCTTCCAACTGGTGTGGGTTGTGCCTGTGCCTATGTAGTCTGCTGGGGTTGTGGGGGAGGGCTGGCCACAGGGAGAATGTTAAAGTGTGTGGGGTTGGGTGGCAGAGTGGGTCCAGTGGGTGACAGGGGAGGTGGTGAAGCCTGGAGGCAGATCTCTCACCTGCTTGCTGACTGCTAGGGACTGCCTTCCTTCCTTCCTTCCTTCCTTCCTTCCTTCCCTCCTCCTTCCTCCCTCCCTCCCTCCTCCCTCCTTTCTTTCTTCTTCTTTCTTTCTTTCTTTCTTTCTTTCTTTCTTTTTTCTCTCTCTCCTTCTTCCTTCTTTCCTTCCTTCCTTCCTTCCTTCCTTCCTTCCTTCCTTCCTTCCTTCCTTCCTTCCTTCCTTCCTTCCTTCCTTTGAGGTAGGGTCTTTCTACATATCCCTGGCTGTCCTGGAATTAACTATGTAGACCAGCCTGGTCTGGAACTCACAGAGATCTGCCTGCCTCTGCATCCTCTAATGCTGGGGTTAAAGGTGTGCATCACCATTCTTGGTTTATTGATTTTCTTGAATCTATGATATCATGAAGGTCTTAGAAAAGAAACCTAGCCATTCTTTCCCCAAACACAGCTCTTCTCTGCCTTTGTCTCCTGTGGATGGGTTGTTCAGGATTTGGCCTTTTTGAGGATTCTCCTTCCTTATGCTCTGTCTGACTTTCTTCATCTCTATTTTTTCTAAGACCCAGTTAGGGTATTTTTTAAATTGACCTTTCATCTAGTCTTATTTTCACATATATTTACTTCAATGGTGAACTCACCCACTAGATTATTAAATTCAAGTAGATTCTTATTTGTAGAATGCCTCTGGGGGGTCTTTCCTATAGCTTCTCATTCTCTATTGAATTTATCTTCATCATAGCTTTTTTTTTAAAAAAAAATAATTTCTTTATTATATTTAAGGGGATTATTTTAAAGTTCCTATTTAATCCATATGATCTGTGGATCTGTTTCCACTTTATTTCTGTTATCTAACTTTACCGTTAATTTAAAAAAATTTCTTTACATTTCTTGCAAAATCATAGCATATGCTAGATGTGTGTCAGAGCCGCCAAGTCTGGCAATGCCATCAGCTCATCCTTTTCAGCTGCCTCCCTCTCCTGACAGGTGGATGGGCCACATCATGCCAGCTAGCAACTAAGCAGGTCTGGATAGGATTGTCGTTACAGTCAGACTCATCCGGCTTGAGTCGTCACTATGCCTTGGACACTACCCCTCTGGGATTTTAATGAGAACCATCTATGCAGTTTTAGAATCTGGAATTAGTTTTAGTTGATGAGAGGGCTGCAGGCCTCTGACTGCCTCTCAGCTTGCCACAGACTGCCTGTGCCACCCAGCTTGTGGACTGCTCCATGCCACCCAGCTTGCTTCAGGCCGCTTCTTGCTACCCAGTTGCTGCACAGGTTTTCCCCTTAGATGTCCTGTCACTACAAGATGCTTCATTGATTTTCTTGACTCAACCCTGAGGGTTAGCTCATCTTGTTTGCATTTTTTTTGTTGTTGTTTATTCTAACGTCTTGGAAAGCATGGCTTTTGTAATTTACCGAGCTGTTTTCCAAGAGTCTACAGTGCTGTATTCTCTGTTAATATCCATAACATTTTACTTGAAGTAAAAGTCTTACTGACTGTTAAGACTGCACCATTATTATGAGAAATGTCCCTGAGTAGAGTTAGCATTGGATCATGATGCAGACCACTCAGCAAAGACACGACCTAAGAGGAACAGTCCAGGACACCTGCCCATCTGTTTAATAGAAACTGTAGAAGCACACTCTGAAACGGTAGGCCTTTGATTGGCCTCTCCACATCACACCAATCTGCCCCATCCTAGGGCATTTCCTGGTTTCTTGTACACCTACAGCTGTGAGTGCCTTGGCGCATCAGCTCTAAGGAGGAAGAATAGTTCATTGGCTGGGAAATGGAGCATTATGAAGGCCTCTCCGAAACATTCCACTGGGTTCTTGACGCAGAATTTGTTTTCAAAGAGAGCCAGCATGGGCCCTCAGCCTATCCTTCTGCTCCATCCTTACGGCTATGACCTTCAGGGTGGCGCTGGCCATGCTGTTTCTTCCTGGAAGCCCTGCTGCCATCTCCTGTGTTCAGGTGTGGCCCACACACCATGCTTGAGATGAGTCAGGGAAAGGGAAGATGCATGCTGGTGCTGCCCCCTCCAGCTCTGCTGGTGTGGAGAGGAGGGTCTGCTCCAGGTGCTGGTACCCCAGGGGCACCTGGAAAAGACACGGAGGCATTGGTTTGCCTGTGAACTTGACGGCATTGCAGAGGGGGTATTTCCTTGTTATCTGCCCAGGAAGAGCCATCAATCTCCCTGGGCATGCAGCATCTCTGTTTAATAGCTGATAGAGCGTCTCCAAAAGGCTGGTTTTGCTCTTTGTTTAAAATGACATATAATGGGCCTGGACTTATCAGTGTCTCTAAATGCGTTTTCTGTGCTCTGTCCCCATGGGGAGGGGGCAGATTGCGTCAATTTTAATGACTATGTGCAGGATTGACTTTGAACTTGGTATAATTTAATCCATCAATTTAACATTCAATGAATATGTAAAGGAAGACACTCTGTGGATGAAAAGCAGAAGGGACAATCTTATTAATTTGAAATGGACTTGAGGAACAACATCTGCCACGGGCTATGCTGGCATCCGGGAAGCTGCCTGAGTCCTGAAGCAGCTAAAAACAGTCTGGAGCCGTTCCAGAACCCCCGCAGTGGCAGCTCCAGCCGTGTGAGAGTGGTGGGAGGTGGGTGACTGGCCCAGCTGCAGAGCTGAGGATGCTCTGGCCAAGGCACCTTGGTACTGAGCTCCCAGCCAGAAGGCCAAGCTCTATGGAGAATCCTGGGTATAGGACTCCAGCACAACCCTCAGACTGACACTGGACTGGATGATGAACCCGCTGACTCCAGACTTCTTTGCTCTAATAGCCTGTCCGTACCTTTGGAGAGGGGCTATATGACGAAGGTGTAGGGAGACAGAGGGCCTAGTGAAGTCTACTAGCAGCTGGGAGAATGTGGGGAATCCTTCTGTTTCCACACAGGCGTCCTGGATGTCAAAGGAGGTCAGAAAGCGCACGAGGCCCTGTTTGCAGCTGGAGGCCTGGTTTGCAGTGTGGTTGGAAGTTCAGTTTGTGTGCAGGGCTGGTTGGTTTTCATGACCTGAGCAGTGCCTTGTTCCAGATTTGCCCCTTGGCTGGGGGCTGCTGTTTTTCCAGTTTGCTTTACACATCTGACCTCTTTATTGCTTCCGGGCCTCTCAGTGCTGTGACGGGGAGGGGCACGTATTTTTGCCCTTTGGGAAGTGTTTCTGGTCCAAGTGGTCTGTCATCCAGGCCCATCATCTCTCTTACATGTAGCTCAAAGAGTCAGTTCTTTGATTCTGAGGTAGCTTAGAGTATCAAGCAAACCCAGCTTGCTCTAGGATTCTAACATGCAGTACCAGCCATTGGTCAACACACGCAGCAATATTCAGGCTACGATGGATGGGCTTCAAAGAAAAATCAGCTTTCCTGCCTGAACTTGGAAGCATGAGTGACCTTAGGTACAAAGGGGGCAGTTTTCCAGCCTGAACAGTGGAAGGAAGAGACACCTTACATGTAAACCAGTGTCTGAATCAGTAAGTACATTTCCAGTTTCATGTAGTTTTATCAGACATGGACCCAACACTACAGTAGTGACCACAGTGACACACTTGAATTATTCTGTAGTTATTACTAATACTTGGCATTAGATCTGCTATTTTTGGAGTAAACCACCTTCCTGTCTTTTCTAACCTGCTTTGGCAAGAACCAACATTGTTACCTTTGGCAAAAGGATGTGGGGCAGGGTTAGTGCAGACTGGACAGGAAGCTCCATTTCCTCCCTTCTCAGCCACAAAATCCACAGTAGAAAGAGTTCTATTAAACACACTACTCTGCTTCTGCAGAGATAACAAAAAGAAACAAGGTCAGCAGGCTCTCTCCTCTCTCTCTCTCTCTCTCTCTCTCTCTCTCTCTCTCTCTCTCTCTCTCTCTCTCTCTGCCTCAGGCTGGCTTGGAATTCATGATGCTCCTGCCTCACCCTCCTGACTAACTTGGATGACAGCTATGGAACTATATTCAGTGTGTCAGAGCTTTAAAATTTCCATACCAAAAAAAAAAAAGAGAGAGAGAGAGACAGAGACAGAGAGAAGAAAATGAGAAAATGCGTTTAATATTCTGATGAAAATTCTATACCTAACCAAACTATCATGTAGATGTAAGGAAAGAATGGAGGCATTTCCATTGAATGTGCTTTCAAATTTCCACTCTTAACTAGCTGCTTTGGGGTACCAAGAAAGAAAGTACTAAGAAAGAGAAGGTATGGACTTAGTAAACAAGAGACCCAGCTAGGATGGTAGGATCCTAGTCTGGAGGAGGTGGGGACTTATCGAGGACTATGGGGGTCCAGCCCCTCGATAGTCCCCTCCCAGGGTCCAAGAAGAATCTACAACCAGCTGATAATTAGTCTTTGATGGAAAGAAATGAATCTATGTACACAAAACTCCTTAGTCCATATACTTTATTATTCTGTGACAGTTATAAGCTTATATTCTGCTCTCATATTTAGGTCATCTTTAGCCTGATTTCTCTCTACACTTGTCTGCAATCCCCTTTAAGTTCTATCTTAATTCCTTCATCTAGTTCTGCCCCTTCTAGGTTCTCATCCATCTTGTTCCTTCCCATATCATCTCCTCTCCCGTCTCCTTCTCTCTCATCTGGCTCTTCCTCATCTTCCATCTCGTTCCTCTAGTACTCTGCTGTAGCCCTTCAATCTACTTCTTCCCCATCTCAGTTTGTTCCTCTCAAGTTCTTACCCATCTAGTTCTTCCAGTCTCTTCTCTCTTCTCTCTCCTTGTGCCCTGGGAGTTCTGGTATATATACATTTACAAGCAGTATTCCCTTAGCAGTGCAAAGCCAGGCTTCCAGGGTCAAATGGAGGAGTGATAAGAATCACATATGGAGGCAATAACTGTTAATTACCATTTGCAACCCCAAAAGGAAGTGACCAATGGGGAAATGGATTAACTAAAGGCTAAATTCAGGTAATATCTAAGAAGGGGGCTCTTATGTGCTCAACTATAATCTTAGAAACTGTTAAGAAACTATAAGTTGCTAGGTCAATGGGAGAAAATAAAACTGTCTTCTTTTTTCCTGTGGCTCCTATCTGTCCAAGCTGTCTGCTGTTTTTCTGCAGGGTGGGGAAAGTGTGCTCAGTCTCTAGGCAACATGTGTACAGCTAGATGCCTCTGGTGATAGTTAAAAGGAGATCTGCAACTGGAGGTAAGGTTTAGGAAAGGAGGAAGTAAGGCTTAATTGACACATCCGCCAGGCCTTCTCAAACAGGTAACCTGGATGCTTAAGTCTGTTCTTAGAGAGTACAGAGGTATCTCTGATAAGGTACTTTCCTCCATCCGGTGATGGACCTGGCCGGATGCTACCAATAATGATAATTACAGGGAGCTTGAACTGGGAGTTCTGGCTGAGCATAGCTGTTAGCACAGAAGGTTACCTAAATATTCCTAGAAGTGGTTAGGTAAGTAGTTAGCGGTCTATAAAGTTGGTAAGGCTGTAAGAAAGGAGGGTCCAAGCTCAATTGTGTAAAGCTATTACTTAACATCCACCTGACCTAGGTGGTGTCTCCTTGTGGAATTTATCTTAAATCAGGAGACTTGCATGTGAACTGTTATTACTGCTAGTCCTTGAAAGTGGCCAAGGGAGATATCTGATTCCAGGGAAAGCCTTTCCTGAGGCTGTTCTCCAAATACCTGGAATGTGTATGTCCAGAGAGTGATCAGTCCACACTGTTAGCCCTTCTCAGGGAAAAATCAATTGGGAAAACTATGAAGGCACACATGATTTTCATAACAGAAGACAGCTGATATATAACAAGCCAAGTAACACCAAAAATGCCTTGGGATTTGGCTTCCTCTGGAGGAATTCCCTGATCCCTCCAGGTAGTGACTTTGCCATAACCAGCTGAGTTCTTATGATATTCCTGCGGCCCGCAGCAGGGACTGATCCCAGGGTAAATATATTCAGTGTAGATGGTCAACAATGGTTCAAGGGAGGGACATTGAGAATCTTGGTGCTATTGATACTTTCCTACACAGAGGACCCCAGGTCCAGCAGAGCCAAGGCACATGTTGTGAAGCCATCCTTCAAGGCCCCTCTGAAGATGTTCACGTCATTTTATGAAGAGCCTGGGAGAGGCACACAGGATACCTGGGGGAACACTGGTTCTTGATGCCTTAGCTTATGTGACAGGCCCATGGATGTTTGTTTAATTTATAAATCCCACACACATTGTTCTGAAGACATCTGATGATCAGAAAACCCTAAAGCCCACTCCCCCAGGTCTGCAGAAGTGAAGTGAATTAGTTGCCTCCTCCTTGCTGGTGGGAACCCAAGTGCAGTTAACAGGGCAGAGGGCTTCAGATTTCAGTCATATGGCCCCAAATCCTTCTACACGATCCTTCACTAGATCAAGAAAGGCCTCTAGATCCTCCCTTGCCTCATAGCCATGAGATGCTAACAGGAAAGATTTTTTTCATACTTTCTCTCAGGAAGGTGACATTCATTCCTGGTCCAGTGAGGCTGTGCTACATATTGGGTTGTGTGTTCCAATTACTTTGCTCCATGTACAGTTCTGGCAAGTTTCACCCTGTGTCCCCGTCATTGACTTAACAAAGATTCATCGTTGCTCCCTCGGCATTCTTGGTGTTGCAGAGCTAGCTATGTTTTTAATCTTAACATGTAAGAGCAGCTGTTAATTACCGAAGGACAAGTTAATGCTGTTCAATCCTTGTCGGTTAAGTTTCCTTCCCAAGAGTGGGACCAAGAAATGGGTTTGCTGAGGCTGATGCTGTGGTGTGCATCCTACTTCAGGAATGGACGATTTATAGATACTGCTTAGCGTCTTACCCTAAGGCATGTATCTGAAAAATCAAATGTCACTTGGCCAATTAGGAGACATAATAGAAGACTACAAGGAACACAGCTGGGAATTATGCTCCCCGGGTTTTGGAGACGCTGGTTTTAACTGACACAGTTGTAATACAAGAGCTGAAGAAAGTGCTACCCGACCGATGTGTGCAGATGGTGTGTGGGCCTTGTTGCCAGCTGAGGTAGCACACATCGGCAAGGGCCATCATGGGGAGACTTCTTCCACAGAGGGGTTCTGTAGGGCCCCAAGACCTGAGGTGGAACTCCTTCATTCTGGTTTTGCATGTGTTGGTCATCCATGTTATCCAACCAGTCACAGCAGCCCAAGTGGCCTGCCTGAACTGCCACTGTTCTACAGGTCTGTCAGCCTAAGGTCTCGAGATATTTAAGACCCCTCTACTCCCCAAAACTGTTGTGGCAGATTCTTCTTTCTCATTTTCATCCAGATGCAGCTCATGAAATGAAGTCCAGCACCCTGGTTGAGTTTGTATAATCCTGGCTCCCTGGGTGACTTGAAGAGTTGGAGGGAGACTAACCTCTTCTGAGCTTCGTCCCTCATCATCTCAGCCACAAGATCTGAATCACCAAAATCATACTGGCAGAGGGCTCAGAGGAACACTAGTTGGCAAAATGGGCAGACGTGATGGATAGAGCAGCTCCTTAGTGATCCCCGAAATCCCGTGGCGCATTCCCAGAGACTCTGTCAGCTGAGTCTCCAGGCACAAGAGGTTGGTGCACACGGGCTAACACCCTGTGCACTCTAGGGTGCAGTGGCTCTGCCTTCAGGGGTAGTGCTCTTTACCTCCCTGCCACTCTTGACTCCTTGGGGAGCAGGCCTGATCAGGCAAAATGTGGTAGGGAATGTTGTTTCCCCCATTTCCTGAAAAACAAAACAAAAAACAAAAAACACTGCATGGAAAGGAAGGGTGGGGCATCACTTTGGAAAATAAATTCATTTGAGGACTAGAGCTTGCAGCCAAGGGTTTCAAGTGCCCAACTCATACTTTTTACCACCACGTTCTATGTTCTGCTTATGCAGATGGATATGTGTGGTATGCATGGTGTGAAAGTGTGTGCATCAGATGTGCTGTGTATGAGGTGCCCATGTGGAGTGTGTGCTGTATACATGTGGCATGCCAGTGTGTTACATGTCTGTGTGTGTGTGCATGTGTATGTGTGTGGTGTGTTTGTGTGTAGCTAGTCACTGTTGTGTGTGCTATGTATGCTATACATGTTGTGTTTGTATGTGTGGTGTTGGGAGGATTTAAGAGTCAAGGGAACCTCGCCACTCAGTCATAAGTGACATGTAAACTTTGTAGTCCCCAGGGAAGATAGATTTGTACATGCCTGGCTGGGTTCCTGTCCAGGTCATAACCACCTGGATAGCTGAAGTACAGCAGTGTGATTGATGACCAGGGATGAGCAGGTTTTTTGTTAAGTACCTCAGGCATGAAATTCAAACTCAGCAGAAAACACACCTCTATTCCCAGCTCCCCTTCTGCTGTTCTAACCAATTGCTAATCCTGTTCTCAGGAGATTTAAGATCAAGCTAATCATCTTACAAGGCTGGATTCCATCAGGAGGAAGAGAGTAAGCTATGCAGAACTGCTGTCATCCAGCCCCAGGTCAGATCCAGCTCCTACCCAGAGCCCCAACCTGAGCAGGGGAACTGGGGGTCTCTGACAGGCAGTGAGGACTGTGGGCCAGTCCACTGTCCTGTCACAGCTGCTAAGTGGCCAGCACTCCAGCACTATTTGTCTTGGCACCCACAGGGAAGGTGAGAAGGGACTTTTCCCCCTGTATACTGAACTCACAGGAGCAGCCTAGACCAGGGCACTTCTACTTCTAGAAAATTCTCTTGAAGATTCCCCACCCTCTGCAGGTGCTTGTCTGCCACTATTGTTGGCAGAGACCACACTGTTTTCTTCTGAGATTCCCATGTGGGGATTCCACATGGAGTGGCCATGAGAACTTGAGGATCCTCAGTGTGTGGGTTGGCTATGGATGAGCCCCTGGACAAACACAGCAAGCAGTTTGCAGAGCCTATCTACCAGCAACCTTCGTGCAGAATTTTACTCACCCTGGTAATGCTGCTCATATGGGCAATGCCACACATGCCGTTTATATCATTTCTTGCTAAACTGTGACCAGAATACCTTGCTACTGATTGACAGGTGGGACAGAGTCCTAAAGATGACTGGTGATGGGAGTCATCCCAGTGCAGAACTAAACACAGCTCTCTGTCTCTCTTGTGTGCCTCTAGCCACATGCATGGCCATTGTACCATAGTGGTGTATCTGATAAAAGCCAGAGGTCAAGCTGATCATGCTTATATAAAGAACATGTATTGACCTCTGATGTCAAGAGCAGCTAACATTGGATGTCTTTGGATTTGTCTAGTAGAGATTTTCTTTTTTTTTCTATTAAGAATTTTTTAAAATTCATTTTACATACCAACCACAGATCCCCCTCTCTTCCCTCCCCCCACCGAGATTTTCTTTAAGCAGTGTTGATAATGAATTAACATTGTGCCCTATTACTTTCAACCAACAAACATCAGCGATCGTCTCACAGGGCTCATGAGAAGGTGAGGAAATTGCTGTGAAGGCAAATCGAGGTTGAATAAGCCTCCTTGAGTGGTGAGCTAGTTTGCTTAGCGCCTGCTGGAGGCATCTTATGACTGGTGATCATGAATCTCCATCTCAATAGCTCTCTAAGGTGAGGAAGCCAGTGAATACCGCCTTTGGTACATCCATGAGATGACTGAGAGACACCTCCTGCTAAATGCTGAAACACGAGAGTTGCATGCCAGAAAGAGGAAAAGCTCCATGACAAAGCTGCTGCACAGGTGACTTGATGAACCTGACCTTGGTATTGGAAGTGGGACACTCCTGTGAATTTAAAACCAACAGCTTACATTCATATCTGTGTTCTAAATGTTGAAACCTGGGAACTCTAAAAGGTCTCGGTTTGTTCATGATAGAAACAAAGGGGAAACTTTGTCAGAGAAAGCATCTGTACTCAGGTCTTAGAGAAGTCTCCCAACAAGTTCTGCCCATCATTAGATGACAGTAGGTATCCAGGAAACACACAGGAAATGAGGTACCATCTTCAATAAACAGCACAATGAGATGAGCAAGGGAGTCCAGACACCGGAACATTCAGACAGACATGTAAGGCCAGTATGTATTAAATAAATACAAGAGGACCTACAATTAGTAAAGGCAGGAAACAATCTTAAAAAATGATTTTTTAAATCAGCAGGTTTCTGCTATCAATACTGGTTTTAAAAGATCTAGATTAATTTTCACCTGAAACAATCGGCTGCTCTTCTGGAGCACCCAGATTTGATTCTCAATACCCACATGATGGCTTACAACCATCGGTAGCTCCAGTACCAGGGGGGTCCTACACCCTCTTCTGGCTTCCATGGGTACTGCATGTAAGTGATACAGATCTACATGAAGGCAAAACTCCCAAACACAAATATAATAATGAAAAGAGTAATTTGAATCAGGATGCAGAGAGGGCAAGTGAGGTGCAGCTGGAATGCAGCATTAGGAGCTGGGCTAAGAGTCTGTGCATCTGAAAGCTATTAAGCCTGCAGGATGGTGCACCAAGGAGAGGGGCACACAGTGCAAAGACTTCTGAGACCCATAGAAGGCCTGGGAGTGTCCCACTGAGCACTGATGAGCATACCTGTGGGAAGTCTGAGCTCAGAGGAGCCTCTATCTAGAGAGGATGCAGAAAAAAAATATCTGGTGCTTTCTCAGGGCTGGGCATGTTGCCTGTTCTCTGAGGCAGAGCTGAGTGCCCCCCAAGATTTATGGAGAAGTGGGGAGAGCACATGGAAGTGTTGGCCTCTATCAGCACAACACAAGTCATGGCAAATACATCTTTTTTAAACAACTATTTAAAAATATTCTTTAATAATCTCATACATGTATATAATGTATTTTGATGATATTCATCCTCCAATACCATCTCGTATCTCTCTCTCATTCCCATGGACCCACTTTTCATCCCAACAAATCCCTTTTATTTTCATGTCCCAATAATTTTAATTAGTGTTTTTTGCATGAATATGGGTGTGAGGTTATTTAACAGAAGGTGGGCTATTTACCATTGGCTATAGCACTGAAGAAAAATGACCTCCCCCCTCCCACCAGCCATCAACTGAAATAGCTACTCTGCCAGAGGTGGGGTGCCATGAACCCCTCTCCCATCCATGATAGAGTTGATTGGCCCTATCTTATGCAGGTACCCACAGGTGCTGTAAGTTCCTGAGTATAACAGCCACATCACGTCCAGAAGACAACATTTTACAACGTTCCTTCCCCATACCTCAGCTCTTAGATTCTTTCTGTTCCCTCTTCCATAATGTTTCCTGAGCCTTTGAGGGAGAAGGGAGTGTGAGAAATAACTCAATGGGGATGAGCATTCAATAGTCACTTATTTTTAACACTTTGTCCAATTATGAGCCTCTGCGTTAACTGCTCTGTACTGAAAAATAGGCTTCTCTGACTGACACTAAGAGCAACACTAGTCTATGAATGTAAACATAAATACATAGATGATAGAATAAGAACATAGCCACTTAGCAAATCAACAATGGTAGGATCCCTTCTAGGGCCTATCGCCTCCTAATGGACTTTGACCAGGTTTATAGTACTAGTCATGAATTCCCTTCTAGGGAGCAGGTCTTGGTCCAATCAAAACACAATTGGTTATCCCAGAACAGTTGTGCCACTACTGTGCCAATGTGTACATCTTTCCCAGGAGATTACCGCCACTGGGTAAGACTGTGGTTGACTCTCCTCGCTCCACCCACAGACTTCACAGCACCTTCTGGCACTATGAAAGCTAGCAAGCAGGGAAAAAGTTTACAGATTAGTTCTAGCTTAGAATTCTCCATGTCCTAGAACATGCCTAATACACCCTTTTTTAAAAGTTTCAAAAGAACCAATCTTGACCTAGAGAAATCCAGCTTTGCCCTTGAATAAAGCTCAAAACATGTATAGAGATATAAAGTGCTCTGGCTAGTTTTATGTTCACTTGACACAAGTTAGTGTCATTTAGGAAGAGTTACCTCAACTGAGAAAATGTTCCCTACCAGACTGGCCTGAGGGCATGCCTGTGGTGCTTTTTCTTAATTGGTGGTTGATATGGGAGAGGCTGGGTCACTGTGGTGTGATGTCACTCTGCCTGATGGTCTTGGTTGCTATAAGAGGGCAGAATGAGCAAGTTTTGAGGACCATGTGAATAAGCAACACTCCTCCATGACTTCTGCTTCAGTTTCTGCCTCCAGGTTCCTGCCCGACTTCCCTGGATGATGAACAAGCTGTAAGATGAAATAAACCCTCTCCTCTCCAAGTTGCTTTTGATTATGGTATTTTTATCACAGCAGCATAGACCCTAACTAAAACACCAAATTAGTAAAACTCTCCATACCTGGCACCATGTTATTGATAAGTGAAATTAGTGTCCCTGAAACTTGCATAGAGAAGTTTTATAACTTGTTTTCTCTGCTAATATGGTGAGTTATATTGCTGGATTTTTAATGTTGAACTACCTTGTCCACTGAAAGGAAAGCTTAGTCATGACACAATATCCTTTCTCTGTATATGGATTCAAAAATGCTAAATTGTTTTTAGAATTTTTATCCATGTTAATAACAAGAATTTGCTCCTATATTTTTATTTTCTTAGAAGATATTGTACAGGTGTAGTTTTCCTTTATCAGGGTGAAGATGAGTTGGACTGAAGTTTCTCTCTTACTCATTTTTAGGGATGAGTTTTAAGAGCTAGCCTAACTTCCTCTTTAAAGATTAGGTAGAATTTACCAGGGAATCCATACTGGAAACACCATGTCAGCTCATTAAAGAGTTCAGCAGACACTGTATGTGACCCAAACATTCCACTCCTGGGAAACAAGAAGGCATGGGACCACATAGTATTTAATGTCCATGTTAACTGTACCTGAGAGCCTCTAAATAGACCAAACCAAGGGCCATCAATGCATAGGTGTGGAATTTTTTTGCCATGAACAAAGAAAGTAACTAATATAGCAACTTAGTACCAGAAGTGGGGTTGTTCCTGTGATAAGTGTGCTTACATCTTAGCTATGATCATGGTTTCATGGCTGCATCTATCTGCCAAAGCATGTCACACTGTTTAACAGCAACATTTGCCATGCATTGTATTCCAATTATGCCTCAAGAGAGATGCTACAAAACAAACAAACAAACAAAAACACTGTAACAAAATTTAGTTTTAAAATACAAAACTGAAAGCAACTGGTATTGATTACCTTTTCTTTGATGTAGCAAAATGCTTGACAGATGCAGCTCAAGGAGGGAAGAATTAATTTTGGCTCACAGTCTGAGGACACAGCCCTTCATGGAGAAGGCAAGACAGCAGGGGTGGAAGGCAGCTGGTCACCTTGCGTCTTAGTCATGAAGCAAAGGTGGATGAATGCTGATACTCAGCCCACTTTCCCTTTTTACCCAGTCCAGGATCCCAGCCCATAGGATTATACCACTCATATTTGGGGGGAGGTCTTCCTGACTCTGTTAAACCTCTCTGTAAACACTGTTATAAACATGCTTAGTTATGATTCTAAATCCAATCAAGTTGGTTATGAAGATGAGCCATCACATACCCACATATGGAAAACGAATCAATAACATATATTTCTATAACAATAGGAGTTAAATCCTGCTAGATAAATTCAACACAAAGGATGGCACCGGTAAAGAGAGAGTAATTAGACTAGAAGATCAGTGTGGAAAATTACCTGGAATACAGTACAGAGCCGAAGAAAAGAAGCACAGAAGCATTTAAAGCAGGAAGGTCTAGGGCAACTTCTGACTGGATCTCACAAAGGAGGTAATTGATGGAGAGTTCATAGCTGAGAATTATGTGGATTTGATGACAATGATAAATCCTTAAATTCAGAAACAGGAATCCAAACAAGATATATAATAAGAAATTTGCATTTAAATGCAGTCTAGTGGAGTTGAGAGATAAATAGAAAAGTATTTAGAGAAAAGAGATTATATAGTTGATGCCAAGGTAATAACAGATTAAAGTTATTTGATTTAAAAAAAAAAAAAAAACCTACGGTGAGGCAGACAATTGACTTCCCACTGACTGTGGAGGCCGAAGTCAGCACCAGCATGAGTTCAGCTCTGCGACCAGACCACTGCCCTGCTAGAGAGCCTGAAAAATATCTTTCAGGAGCTTCAAGTTTCATCTTAAAGGAGAAAAACACTCAACAGATGTCAATAATGAGACAGATTTTCAGGTCCCTCCATGGCAACAGTGTCTCCCATCCCGAGGCACCTTGATGCTCTTTCATAGTCTTTTTCTCTTTCCTAACACAGTGCAGCTCAGGAGCCTCATTTTCAGATCAGCAATGCACCTACATGTGTGTGTTACTTGATGATAAAAAAAGAGGTAATTGTTCAGGGGGTAGGTTATTTTAGGACTGAGTGGTGTGTTTCAAGGTCTCCTTTTGGCTCCTCTGATGCACTTCTTCCATCTCCAGACCACAGAGAACACCACCAAACCAGGCACTCTTTCCAGGACAGTTATAAATGCAGTTAGTTGTCTTAGTCAGGGCTTCTGTTGCTGTAATGATCAAAATGGACATGAGGAGGAAAGGGTCCACTTCACCTTACGGCTTGTAGTCCATCATCAGGGAACCCAGGGCAGGAGCACGAAGTCAGGAACTGATGTAGAGGTCACAGAGGAACACTGCTTATGAGCTTGCTCCTCGTGGTTTGCTCAGCTTCTTTCTTCAATAATCCACGGCCCCCCCTAGAAGTGGCACTGCCCACAGTGTCCACATCAATCATCAGTCAGTAAAATGCCCTCACAAATATGCTTACAGGCCAGTCTGATGGAGGCATTTTCTCAGTTGAAGTTTCCTTTCTAAAGGACCCAAGCTTGTTTCAAGTTGACATAACCACTAGCCAGCCCAACAGCCCGACCCATTATTTAAAACATGGTGAGATTTGTGTGTATGTGTGCATTCGCATGTGTGCAGGTGCACATACATGTGTCTATATGTGGAAATGTGGAAGGCAGAGGTCAGTACCATGTTTCTCTCAATCACTCTATACCTTTTTTTTTTTTTAAGACAGTCTTTTCTCAAACCTGTAACTCACTAATTTAGCTCAACTGGCTGACCATCAAGCCCCAGCACCCTTTCGTCTCTGCTGGGAATAAAGGTACACACTGCCAGGCCCAGCTTTTTACGTGAGCTCTGGGGATCCAGACTTAGGTCCTCACGCTTCCATGACAAGCATTTTACCCACAGAGCTGTCTCTGCAGCCCCATTATGAGGTTTTGTTGAGGGGTAACTTGATGACAGAGTTCTGGAGTGTGGACAAGAGTGTGCTGCAATGTCAAAGGGGGATGTGGGAACTTCTGTGGTTTCCCATGTCTGTTCTTCTTTCCTTTCTTCCAGGTTTGCCTCGGGGAAGGCTGGCATTTCTGCCTCATGAGGCCTCACATCTGATCTCTGATTTCTTGCCTTTTCTCTGTGTGTAGCTCTCACTCATGCCTCTGTGGATGGAATTATCCCTGCTGTTGTCTTTTGGGGTGTGGCTCACATCTGGGATTCTTTCCCTGTCCAGACTTTGGAGTGCTCTCCTGTCTGGGATGGATTTTCTCTAGAGTTACCCCCTATTACAGACCAGGTGTGCTCTGGTTCTTACCTTACTTCTCATTTTCTCATGGCCATTGTGCTCATTCACCCAGGGCTTCCTTTGGACACGTGACACCTGATGTTGATTGACTGCTAGATGGTAATTTGGGAATAGTAGCAATAGAAAGTGTTTTCCCGCTATTATATCTAAGTTTTGGGGGCTAACACATGATGAGGCTGCCAGGAGTATATGGCTGGATATGAAGGGGCTAGGAGACTCTCTGGGGGATAGAGGTGTCCAGGCTGTGTGGGCTACAGAAGGCTTAGGGGGTATTTTGTATACTTTTCTGTGGCAGGTTTCTGTTTAGAAATCTCATCCAGGGCCACTGGTAGTGACTGCAAGCCTGTATCTATTAGTCCCTGCATATTAGTTGGTGGGTCTTCCCAAGCACAATGGTGGCATCACTCCAGGTCTCACAGGCTCCATGGGGAACAATGCCTTCCACTTAGGCACCACAATCACAAGCACCTCTATCAGGCCACCCTCACTCTCTCTCTTGGATCCACATGCCCCTGCCCCTCAGACATGCCTAGGCTGCTTCCACCCTCCATGGACCCTTTCTTGTAGGTCACCCTGTGAGTTCCAAGTTGAGTGGTCCACACTGAGCAGGTGACCTCCAGGCTGTCTCTCTGTGTGCTCAGAGTGACAAATTCATCCCTGGACGTGCTCAGGTAAAGAGCATGCAGCCAGTGTTGTCCACTCATGCTTGAGACAGCGGTGTTGTCTCTCTCATAGAAGCATCTTCAAGTCCTGAGAGATTGAATTCTGGTTGCTTTTGGCAGCCTGCTCACTTAGCTTAACCAAGCACATTAAACTAACTGACCACTAGCTCTTTTCAAATGGTCTCGCCCCGTCTCTGTTGCCAGAGTGCATCCTGTCTGTGTGGTCATCGCTGTCTCTTCCCTACCGTCTGTTTGTGTTGAGCCTGGTCTGTCACCTGATTGAAGGAGCTTGAGGGATGGAACACGCCTTCATTTTCTTCCTTGTGTCCCCCGCCCACTCTGTGCATGCACAGTGGAGCCCCACAGGAGATATGTAAGCCATACGGGAGGGTGTCCAGGGAGTGAGGAAGGAGAGGCAAGGGGCATGGCTAACAGCAATCCCTGCAGCAGCCAGGAGAAGCTGCTCTTCCCAAGTCCTTTGCCACCCCTTCTTGGAGGGCAGGTGTTTGGGGGCAATGATATGAAACCTGGCTTCCTTCTCCATTACTTTCCTGCCATCCCTAATAAGCTATATTTTAATTTAAAACAGCAATTTGCAGTGCAATTCATTTACAGCAACACAATCCATCGTGATCACAGGGCCATAAATTTGTGTTTTAAGTAATTTTTAATGCTTGTAACGGCCGGGTCTCTGAAGTGTGGAAATAGCTAACATTTTTCACCTTGTGCAGTCAAGGAAAAAAAAATCTCTGCTCTTTAATTACATAACCACCAAAGACAGCATAGGCTGAGCAGGGCAGTTATAATTGCACAGTAAGAAATGATTTGCCTAAGAATACTGCAAAGCTTTAAACGTAAACACGGAAATGCCAGAGTCTCAAAGGTGAGGCTTGGAGCAGAAATATTCAGATTGCAAAGTCAAGTCAAATTGATTAAAAAGGAGTTAGGAAGGCAGGCTTGTAGAAGGAATGTAACTTTTCCTTCTAGCCCCAAAGAGAAACATCGAATGGGGAAGAGGGGAAGGTTTGCTTCTGTAAGCCTCAACAGTGCTCCTGTGTTCTGAGCCCGGCCTGACTCAAGTCTGGCCGCAGCGACCAACTGAAGCAGCAGCTGCTGTGGTCCTCCATGTCCTCCCTGGTCTGCTTTCACTATGGGGCCTTTTCTCCTTGAATAAAGCTCTAAGGGATTAGGCCCTCTGTGCACAGGTAGCTGACCCCTCTCATCATATGGCTAAATGGCTTGCATAAGAATTCCTGGTTCCCTCAGCCAGCAGAGCAGTGGAGGATGCTGTTTAAACTGAGCTCCTAAAGCTAGAAAGTGCAAAAAATCTTCTGAATACACAGCCAAAAATTAATTCAAAGTCAACTGCACAATGACTCTGAGATGTTTGTGGCAGGCCTCATCTGTAGAAGGGAGATGAATACTGAAGACACCTGTGTCCCTTTGGATATGGCAGAGGATTATAGCAGAGGGCTGATGTGCCCTGGACATTAGGAAGGGATGAAAAGGAGTTGAGAGGCCTTGGTCTCATGTGTAGGGCCTGACCAAGCCTTCATTTTAGGTGGGAGTCTTGTCCTTTCAAGTCTGAGAGAGATACTAGATTCAGCAGGTCACTAAAGGGTGGCAGAGACACAGACTGGTTCTGTTGTCAAGAGACCTGTTTTGTGTTGTGGTCTCAGCACAATGCCAAGGCTGTTTGTCAGGGATTATGAAAGAAGGGAGAATGTACCCCCTGTCTCCATAGTTTGAACAAGACCCTCCTTCACCTCACAAATCTGTAGCTAGGTGAGCAGCTTCTGTCTCCTGGGTCACCTTGCCTCTTGCAGCAGTTTAAACACTCTATGAGCATGGGGACCTATAGTAAGATCCACTTCAGGATCCTGGCATTCTCCAATTCTCCAAGTGTCTTCAGAGCAGGATGGGAATGTGAGGTCCTTGCTGTCTCATTCACCCTCATCTGATTCCTGAGCCATGCTTTCTGAGTGCACAGCCTGGTTGGTATGGTGCAGAGCTATGCAGAAAGGGTGCTTCCCAAATACTATGAGTGGAAACTATTAAAACCACAAAGACATACAACTGCCAGGGACAGCAGCAAAGGCTGCTGTGTGTCTAACTCCTGCTTGGTCTGTGCAAGGCCCACTGGAAATATAGATATTCTAGAAATGGTACCTGCCATGGGAACCTACCATTTAAACAGAATGGTGACAGGCTCGACTTCTCTTGGAGGACTCAATGGAGTGGCCATCGCTCTATTGGAAATGGAATAGTAGGTGATTTTTAGAGCACCTTTTATTTAATAAAAGAACCCTGGCTGACTGATGCACCCTGGGAAGGCCAGGGCTATTTCATGCTGCTACTGGCTGCTCCATCCTTCCATTTGTCACTGATCTATGTGGCATGAAAATAAAGAACGCATATAAAACATAAAGGCTGAGGAAATGTGTGTCAGGGAGAAGCAGCCTATGCAGGACGCCCCCTTATCTGCATGTGCAGGTCGGCTAGATCCATCAATGCAGACTGAGTCCAACTCCAGGCTGCAGGCTGCTGGAGGCTGGAGGAGAGGCAAGCAGGTGGAGGACACCACAGATTTTGTAGCAAAGTGCAGCCACGTTCCGTTTAGAAATTTCCATAGGGGGCAGGGGCAAAGGCTCTGTAATAATTTTAAGGACATTTCCCAAATGTTTATTTAGATAAAAGATGGATAACAGTAAGTCTCCAGAACCCACGGCCCGATAACTAGGTTTTATTAATGACCTGCCATATGCCAGGGCTGGATAATTAAAGTTTTCCCCCCAAAGGAAGAGAGTGGACAAATTTATTTGATGCTTTGATAACCAGAGACACTGGTTGAAAACTATCGATATAATCGGAGCTCATTCGATTTGCTCAGGACAGCCGTTCCTATCAGCTAATTTCACCTGTGAATAGTTAATTGTCCTCCGAATGCATATGGGTGAGCCATTAATAAAATTTGACTATGTCATAGTTTCTTTGTCCCACATGTGCCTTTTATCTCCTGGATCTCTTTCTTAGTCTTTCTTCCTTTAAAAAAATGCATTCCTTCCCATTTTCTTCTTTAAAAATGACTCTAGGGAAGATAGATATTGTCTGTGGGATTCTGCAGCAGCACTACCCATGTGCCTGGGCCTAGGTGCAGAATAAATCCAGAATGAACCAAGGACAAGTAGGAAGACTGAGGCTCCTCTGTCCGGGCTTCTCCAGAGAGGCTGCTGTCTCCTGACCACATCTGTGTGTCTGTGGGCTGATGATCACATGAGTATCAGAAACAGCCAGCCGCTGCAGCTGAGGACGTGGGTGCTGAAGCAGCTCGTGTGTGTGTGTGTGTGTGTGTGTGTGTGTGTGTGTATGTGCATGTGGACATTGTTGTTTGTGAACACACCCTAGCGCGCGCGTGTGCTCATGTGGACATTGTTGTTTGTGAACACACCCTAACAGAACGAGGTCTAGTTCTATTCTCATTGATTTCCTGGCCCCAAGCAAGTCAATAATTCCTGATTTTCATTTTTCTCATGGTGCTGACATCTGCTCTAGTGAAGGGGTGAGAATTAAGTGTGATGGCTGTAATCGGCTCTCAGGAGACCTCCTAGGATAGGAATGCACCCCAAAGTGTAGACGGTGTCCCAAGTGTTCCCCAGACCACCTGGTGGTGGTGTGTCAACACTAAATGCAGTATCTGTTCTCTCTGATTTCAAAGAATGAAAACTTCTTTAGTGCCACCCCCTCCGCTTACATTTAGGGGCTGTGTCTTCTGGGGTCATGGTTATCCTAGGTTCTGGATATACATAGAACCTCCCCTTCAGGCTTAGGTATGTGGACATGCTTGAAGGATTGGGTGGGGACAACCAGACTGGAAGGATAGTTGTCCAGGTGTCTAAGGTTGAAGGCATGTTCAGTGGACACTGCTCCTTGGAATATGGAAGACCCTAGCCAAGGTGGGCTGTGCAGACTGGAGGGGCCTCCACAGAGGCAGTGCATCCCCAGGGGTAGTGAAATGTGATTGCTTTTATCTTCCAGGGTAAGACCAGATTCCAGAGTGAAACCCCAGATACTTGCTCTGTCTGGGTTACAATGTCCTCCAGGCCTCATGGACCCTGACCTCTCACCCCTGGATGTCTGTTTTCTTCTCTCTGTACTCTGTCCATGGTCCCTGTGGTCACCTGAAGGCTTTTTCTTAGGTACAATCTGGCACGCCCACTCTACCCAGATGTGCGGACAGACCTTCTTGGCAGTTCTCTGTCCCAGTGGGCTTTCCACATGGACTCTACGTCCTGCATCCGCCACTTGCTACTCTCCATCACTTTGCTGGCTTTCCCTTACAGGCTATGAACCCTATGAGCAGGACTCTCCTGTGCCCTCAGGGAGGGGTGCTTGCTAGGCACCTACTATGGGGATGGTGCTTCAGTTGGGACTTGAGAGGTGGAGTACAGTGCACTGCCCAAGTCTGGGTGACACCATCCTAGAGTCCTGAGCTCTCCTGCCATGTCAACACCTGTTATTTCTTTCTCCCTGGGCTGTGGCTGGGAATCTCACACATGGCCTTGAATGTGGCTCCTGAGGATCAGGTAGTTCCCACTGAGGGCACTAGATAAGAAATGCCAAGGCTGTGCTTGGTCTCTTGTTGGACTTTTTCTCGAGGACAGCAAGTCTCCCTAGGAATAACCTTCCTGGAAGACAATGTAAGGAAGCATGAACTCAGAGGTTCTATTACAAGCTGTACCTTGGCCACTGGGTAGGCAGGGTCCTCAGAGCTTCAGGGGACCTGAGGAGTATGTGAATGAGGGCTCTGATTCAGAGATGAGCAGAACTGGGGAAGGACTGGCTGCTCACCATGTGGCAGTCCATTGCTGGTGCTGAGAGCAAACACCCCGAGACAGGTGTCTTGAGATCCAGGCATTTATCCACATCACAGGTCTGCAATGCATACTCACCTGGTCTTGGTGAGATATCTGTGGGTCTGGAATTTCTGTCCTTGGTCCTAAGCCTGGCTGAGTCCCAGGCAGAGGAATGCTGTGATTCCCAGGCTGACCCTTGGAATTCCAGACCTGACCCTGACACAAAATATTTTCTAGCACATCTATACTTCCAAGAAGGCTATGGCCACCCTGGCAAAGAATCCATCCTGAGTGGAAGCTGCTGAAAGCTGTGGGAAGTAGGGACCACAAACGTTAGTGCCCAAGTGCCACCTCATGTACCCATGCTGTGGGAGAGTGCAAGTCAGTGGGGGAAGAAAGGGAGCTTGCCTATGAGGTATCCCTGGCAGTGCATTGCTGTGAGGATGAGTGAATGTAAGCCCTCCAAGAGATAGAGGTTAGGGACATGCAGGTCTGTAAACACATCTCCACAGGGAGCAGTGTCTTCGTGGACTGACCCTAAGCCCCAGAGACCCTCCATTACCTCCCCAGTGTTTGGCTGCATATTATTCCAAGTCCCTGTGTTGAATATGAGATGAGCCTGGTGACCCACTTCCAGAGCAAAGCAGGAGTCAGAGTGAGCAGCTTCCAGAACCAGGACGCAGCATATAAACTACTTCCTGCCCTTTCTGGGATCACCCTCTGAAGGCTCTCTGAGACTGTGGGGAGCCCACAAAGCAGAGGCTAAGCCCTTGCATGTGGAGACCCTGACGTGGGCCTGCACCTACTCAGACTTCTGATGGGATGGAGTCCTATCTGCTGCACATTGAGGGATGCTGAGGCAGATCCTGCCAGCTGCAGGACCCAAACGTGATACACAGAAATAATGTGAGATCTGTGTTTGGGGCTGATCTGGGGCAGCTTGCCCTTGCTGCCTGGCATTGAAGTGGATGCTGGAATCCAAACTCAGGTCATCATGGCTGCTCAGCAAATGTTTCACCCACTGAGCCATTGCCCAGCTCCAGTTCCCATTTATATTAAGAGCTATTTTATAGTGGCAATTAACAAGGCAATTCCACGTTGTTCATCTGATAGTTAAAAGAGGTTTATTTTGGGGTGACTTACAACCAGTAAAGGGATCGGTTACAGGATCTCTGGAGAACTCTGACTTGGTCTACAATCTAGCATCCAGGATCACGAGGTGGCCAAGAGGGGGTCAGCACATATGCATCCCAGGTCTTAAGGGTCCAAAGAGGCCATGCCCCAGGGGCAGGTCATAGGCAGGTGTGGCAGTTGCCTCACTCGGGGCAGTGCTTCAAGGTCAAAGCTGGAACAGCTACCCACTACACTATTTGTGTATTTTGGACACTTGGCCTTCATTAGCTGTGTCTGTTGGAAATATCTCTTAGCCTGTGACTCGTTCTTCATCCTCTTGAAGCTATGCTTTACAGAGCAGAAGTTTTGATTTTAATAAAATCCAGCCTATCAATTATTTCTTTCATAGTTCATGTCCTTATTGTTGTATCCAAACGGTTATTGCCACACCCAAAGCATTTAGATTTCCCTCTCTGCTGTAAGTTAGGGGTCCTGTGACTGTGCGCTCTGTGCAGATGATGCATTTTGAACAACTTTTGTGGAGCGTGTAATGTCTTTGTCTGTGAACAGCTAGTGTTCCAGCGCCTTTTGGTGAGAAGGCTACCTTCACTCCTTGGCTTATTTCTGGGCCCTCTGCTCCCAGTTCAGTTGTCCTAATTGTCTGTGCTTTCACCATGCCACCATAGTTACTATTTTATGGTCACTTGGCCCTTTGACCATTCTGCCATATGTAAAGGATTGTTCTGGGACTCTTGCCCCTCCTTACAAACTTTAGGAGCAAGTTATTGGTAGCCATAAAATAATTTGTTAAGATTCTGAATGGGATTGCCTTGAACCCATAGAGCAAGTTTGGAAGAACTGACACATTACTGATATTGTATCTCCCTGCTTAGGAAGATGGGTTGCCTTTTTAATTTATGTAGTTCTTTGACATCTCAGTGAAGTCAGGGTATGACAGGACATCCAGACTGACAGTGTGGGTGCTGCACACATCTGCTCCTGCAGGGGTGGCCTGGAATTCAGTGACTGACACCCTGAACTGCACAGGGAAGGTGATGGCGAAACAGAAGCCTCCTGGAGAACAGCATTGATCAGAATGAATTTCCTCATGAGTTTTACATTTCATTCCATTTATTTTTCCTTTTTCTTCATTTTTTTTCTTGACTCTATATTTTGATGCACAAATTGTTTTCTTTTCAAATACTAAAAAAAAAAGAAAAGGCAGTGAAAAAAATTGCCAGTGAAACCACCTATACCTGATGCTTTCAATTTGGAAATTAATTGACTATTGATTTAATTTCCTTCATATATTTAAACCTGTTCAGATCATCTATTATTTATGTGACTTTTGGATGATTGTATCTTTCAAGCAATTATCCAGTTTCAACTAGATTACTAAATACCATAGATACAAAGTTATTAAAAAGATTCCATTATTATCCCATTATGTCCACGGAGTCTGCTGAGATGTCTCTTTTGTTCTGGTATTTTCTCTTCCTCTTTTGTTGGCTAGTCTCGCTAGAGCCTTATCAATTCACTAAATTTTCCACAAACTAACTTTTTACTCCCTTAATTTTCTTTTTCAAGTTTTATTGATTTTCCCTTAATTTTAATTGTTTCAATTATTTTAGATTTAATAATTCCTTTAAAAATTTCCCAAGGTTCACGCTTTTATTATTGAGTTTGGATCTTTATTTTTATAGAGTACACCTTCACTACTGTTAATTTCCCTTCAATGCTGCTTTCACTCACTCTGTAAGTTTTGCTAATTTCATTTTCACTATAGTTAAAATCTTATTAAAGTTTGGTATTTCTCCATTGATTTGTGTGGTATTTATAAGTGAGCAGTTTAGTTTCCAAGTATTTGGGAGATTTTTCAAATAGCTCTTTGTTTTTATTTCTAGTTAAAGTTCATTGTAATCTGGGAGCAGATATTGAAGTATTTCTATTCTTTAAAAACAATTGTGGATATGTCTTATGCACCAGACTGTGGTATGCCTCAGAGAATGTTCCATATGAGTTGGGGTGATTGTGTGTTCTGCTATTGGGGAAGTGGTGTACAGAAGCCCACTAGATGCAGGTGATGTTCTAGATTTTCCTGCATGTTTTAGTGATGGTATTTGAGGGGTACACATGAATACTCTGTGTATTATCAAAGGCTGACATATTTAACATTAAGTTAATGACTCACTGATGGCTTTCCTTGCTCTAAAGTCTGCTCACTCTGAAGTTAATGTGGTGATACTTCCAACTTCTTATTAGTATTAGTGTGCTGTATTTTTTCATTCTTTTAGTTTGTATGTTTTATATGTAAGGTGGATTTTTAAAAGTATACACAATTGAGTCTTATTTTTTTATTCATGCTCAGCTCTCTCATGTCCTAGGTCATTACTGACATGGTTGGCTCAGCACCTACTGTATTTGTTGTCTTCTTTATTTTGGTTTGTTTATCCTTTGTCTTTCACATTTTTTTTCCTGATTTTTACAGTCTTATTTGGGTGTTTTGTATTCTCTATTCTCTCCTTACCATATCAATTGTACTTTAAAAAATGGTTTTAGTGGCTTTCCCAGAGTTAAAAATACACATGTACAACATTATTTTTAAATTGAAGTTCATTTTCTAATAATGCTGTTCTGCCTCACAGGTAATGCAAGTATCCCGTAACAGAAAACAGCATTGCTATTTCTTCCCCATCCTTGCCACCACAAATTTCTTATACACACCCACAACTGCACATCTAAGCATCCACACCCAGACACATGGCTGTATTAGTTTGAACAAACATTTTCTTAGGGCAGATCAACAAGTAACAGGCTTCCTCTGTTTGCCTTTCTCCTTCATTTTTGAGGAGACATTGACAAGACACTGAGTTTTGCATCTACACTCCACACACACTTTAAATATTTCCCTCTTCTTTCATCTTGCTTGCATGGTTTGCCTGCGAAGTCAGATATAATTCTTACCTTAGATCCTCAATCAGTAAGGATTTTTTTTTTTTAAATTTCCTATATGGTTTCTCTTTTATCTTTTGTTTCTGGAAGTTGTTTTAACAGCACCTGCACTGTTTGGTGTTCTGTGGTTGGTGTGTGACACTCATCAGGGGGATTCCTCATCACTGTTGCTTCATATCTTGCTGCTGCTTAGCTATCCTTTTTCCTGGTGTTTCCAGCAGGGATATATGATTTCTTTGTGGCCTGTGGGTTATTACACCTTCCCTGCACTTTGCTTTTCAGTTCCTATCATCATATTCTCCAGACCAGAAGTTCTGTTTTCAGTGGTGACCAGTCTACCAATGAGCCCATCTGGGACTCTCTGCACTCCTGTTTGAATGTTCTTATCACTATCATTTAAACATTAATTTTTAAATGTCTCTTTGCTGACATTACTTTTTTGTTTTTACATTTTATCGTGTTTTACACGAACGCTGTTAGTCTATTGATCATATTGATGGTTTCTATCTGACTGGTTCTGGTACGAAAGCAGCTTCTTCACACTGTGCATTTTAACCTTTTCTGTGTCATGTGGTTCTCTTTTGGAAGGTGATGGGAGGGGAAAATGCTATGATGAGCCTGTGAGCTCGGCGCTGGATGGCGGGCCTCTTGGTCTAAGTCAAGCATTTCTCCCTTATGTGGGACAGGATGGCTGGAATGGACTGGAGTTGAGCACATCCCTTTCTTGAGGCAAGCTAGGCTCTGAGAACATCATAGAAGGCAGGGCTCCAGTTAAATATGGCCTGCTTAGGACAAAGCTTGCAGACAGCAGAGATCTCCAGCCCTGCCAACAGGGTTGTAGCCCCCTCCATCCCCCACCCCATCCCACCCCAGCTGACAGACATTCTGAAGTTTCCTGTCTTCATTGTAAAGACCTGGCAGCTGCTGCAAGTAGAATTCACTGGAGTGTTGTTTTGTGACTAAATCCTCTGTAGTTTTTTCCCCTCAGAACCTTGTTCATGCTTTTGTCATGTACAATTTGGGTTTTCCTGCCCCAGCACTGGTTCTCACAGAGATTTCTGCCCAGGTAAGATGTGAGTTTGCAGTCCCTTGCCTACCTCCAGTTTGGGAACAGTGATTTGAGACCTCACCTTTATCATAGATCCAAGATGGATCCTTTTTCCATTTGTTGAACATTTTGCTAGTTTAGTTTAGAACTCTGTGATGACTTAAGCTCCTTATGCACACTTTATAAGTTGCTTTCATTATTGCTATGACAATGATAAGAAGCTGTTTTAGGGAAAAAGTTTTTTTTTCCCCCTCTTACAGGTCAATGGGAATATAGTTCATCATGGGAAGGACATCATGGGATGGCAGCATCATCAGGTACCTTCCCACATTGCATCCTCAGTCAGAAGCAGAGTGATGAATGCTGATATCTAGCTTACTTTGTCCTTTTTATGTAGTTAGGGACTCCAGCTCATGAAATTGTGCCACTCACATTTATAGTGGGTCTTTCTACATCAATAACCCTGACCTAGATAGTTCCTCACAGGCATGCCCAGGAGGCTGTCTCTAATGAAATTCTGCATCCTGTCAAATTGATATTTATCATTAATATTAACCACCACAATTCCATACCTTCTTTTTGTGTATTCATTGTATCTGCAGTTACTTGGAAACTTAGTCCAAATCTTCAATGCTAGATATGGCCAGACAGTCCCTGACTCAGATACTGGTTCACTTTAACCAATGGATATTTACCAAGTGGCTAATGGGACTGGTTATGCACATGGCATGAGAACTCAGGACTGAGTAGAGCCACTAATGTGCCTACCACCAGGGAGTCAATTGCTTTGAGGTTATCTACTGTTCAAAATCCAAGCAAAGACAGGGCCAGTGAGCTGAGGCACCCCTTGGCCAGAATCTTTAGCCATAGGAGAGTTCCACAGAGCACAGGGGTTCCTCAAATGCCTCTAGAGGATACTGAGAGCCACAGAAGCAAGGACAGCATGAAAGTTCCTCAGGCAGTTGATCATGGCTTCTTAGATCCACAGCTCTGCTTAACAGAACAGCTTGGGAAGCTGAGAACCGACATTGCTTGCAGCTTCTGGCATGGCTCATCCCTCAGAAGGTGACTTTATTTGGAGACAGTATCACTGAAGATATGATCAGCTAAGATGAGGACATTCCAGTGTGAGTCTCAGTCTAGTATGATACAACTTTCCTTATAAAAGGGGGGGGGGACACGTAGAGGAGAATGCTGAGTGATAATGGAGACACAGACTGGAGTGTTACCACTAGCAAGGAACCTCAGAGATGACCAGCCACAACTGGATGCAGTGTGTGTGTGGAGGGGGTGGGGGTGGGATTCTCCCTGGTGGCCTGGAAAGAACCGGTCTACAGCTTGTTTTCAGACTCCAGCCTCTCTAGACCTAAGGCAAAGATGCCCAGGCTGTGGGTGTTGTTACACGGGCCCCAGAACATCAGTGTAGTTAGTCTTCAAAATAAAGCACACACTAATTATAAAGGTCTCCTACCATCAACCAACAGCATCAGATGTGGAGTTTGAAGCTCATGGTGAGTATTTTGCCACTTATTTGGAAATTGCTAACAGTGGAGACAGGGTTTCTATAACCTCAGAGTGTAAGGTCCGTGACTCTGAGCCAGCACTTGGCTTCCAGCTGGAAACTGTCCTCCAGTGTGAGCCCCAAGCCTCCCACACATGGGCCCCAGGAATGAAACAGCTAGGAAATGTACTCCTTCCAGTTAGCAGAGTCAGGGTGGTGATGACTGCTCACACCTGTTACCCATGGCTTTGCCACCCATCCGTATCCCTGGATATTGAAGGGAAAGGGATTGCTCCCAAGAGCCAATGTGGAGTACATTTCCGTAACTGTGCCTCTCTTTACAGATTGTCTTAGGCTTCTTCTTGTGCCACCAACCAGCTCTGAAATCAGGACACAGAAACGTATTATTATTTTTGATTGCTCAGCCTAGCTTAGGCTCATTTCTGGCTAGCTCTTTTAACTTAAATTAACCTGTTTCTCTTTATCTACCTTTTGCCTTGGGGCTTTTTACTTTTCCGTTCTTTTTGCGTATCTCACTTTCACTGCTTCTCGGTCTGCTGGCGGTGGCTGCCTGTCTTCCTGCTGCCCTGGGCACGTCCCTCGTTCTCTCCTCTCTTCTCTCGTTCTCCTCCTCCCTCTCTAGATTCCTCCTCCTATTTATTCCCTCTGCCTGCCAGCCTCGCCTATCCCTCTTCTGCCTAGCTACTGGCCGTTCAGCTCTTTATTAGATCAATCAAGGTGCCTTAGGCAGGCAAAGTGAAACAGATGCAACACATCACTACATAATTAAACACACATCTCACATTGTTAAACAAATGCGGCACAAGCAAAAGTAACACACCTTTACACAGTTAAAGTAACATTCTGCAGCATAAACAAATGTAACACATCTTTGCCCAGTTAAAATAATATTCCACAACAACAAATGCCACTTGCAAAACCAATTTGGGGTGCTGACCTCCCACACTGACCTCTGGATTGTGGCTTTTGGAACCTCCCATATGCTAGAACAATGGTTCTCAACCTGTGGGTCAAAACCCCTTGGGATTGAATGACTTTCTTGGGGTTGCTTTTCAGATATATTTCCTATTAGATATTTACATTCTGATTCCTCACAGTAGCAAAATTACAGTTCTGAAGTAGCAACAAAATAATTTTATGGATGGGGTCACAACAGTATGAGGAATTGTATTAGAGAGTCAGAGGATTAGGAAAGTTGAGAGCTACTGTACTAAAGGAAAGAATGGGTATCTTCCCTGCCTTCCTGTTTTCATGCACCTCAAGATGCATGGAGGAGTAGACATAAAAAGAACTCCCACAGGTCTCCCGTCACCTTAAAGAGCCCAGTGCTGGCCCAATGGAGAGCATCTTTGGCCAGTTATCTGTCAAGCTACAAGCAATACTCTGCTAGCTCTGTACCCCTACACCATGCATATCAAGCCCCTGGCCCTTCATCAATGTCTAGACCCCAGTAGCTTCCCTGGGCATAGGGGTTCGCATCTTGCCTATTCTCCAGGGTGGGGGAGGTGAGAAGACAGATGTGAGTGAGCGAGTGGCTGAGATTAGAATCTCCGCTCTCCCACAAGATGCATGGGCACCGAGTGGCTCCCGCATCGCTACCATTCTTCTTCTGCCCATTAGCGGGGAATCCATCACACACCGTATCTCCTTTGCAGGCGGGAGCATCCATTCTGGCCCACAGCACTTGCGTTTCCGTGTAGTGTGATCCATCCCACAGGGTTTATACAGACAGCGGGTTAGGACGACCGGCTCCCGACGATGTATCGCTGTGGATAAGCAGTTATCGCTCCATCGACACTGCTCTGTATCCCCTGGGCCCTGACCCCTACACTCAGGCCCTTTCTGTGATCATGGAAAAGGCCTGGCCAATTGCAGGGGCCAAGGGGCACGTCTTCCTGTTACCACACTTCGAGGAATGGTGTAACAGAGGTCTGGGGACGACAAAGCTAGCTCATTTGGAGCAAGAGAGTCATTGAATGTGGGCTTCTCAGCCCCATGGCAATCACCGTGGGAAGGAGGGCACTGTGATCTCACATTAGACTTCGTGGCTATGGAAGGCATGTTTTCTCCTCACAGACACAATCATTTTGATGGGCCATTAGTCTGTAGGACAGGATGTGATACAGTCTAGAGGCTTCGCTGATTCTGTGGCAACAGTGACAAGTGGCTGTAGACAGAAGGAGCGCCATCTCTCAGTTCTAGGTCTGGATGCCTAAGGAAGAATCTGCCTAGACATCTCCAGTCTTTACCACGGCTGGCTGTGCATGGTGTCCCTCTGCATGAATGCTCATCACCCTAGCCCTCCCTCGCCACCACCATCACACAATCATCTCTGGGCCCGAGTCTGTTTCCGCTTCTTACAGGTCAGATACTGGTTTTGCTTCTTAGTTCAATTTATGTACTCTGTCTGGCTTTTATGGCACAATTCTGTTCTGAAACTGGGCCAGCAGTGAGGTCAGGGTCAGTACAGAGCAGTGTCAGTCAGAGCAGGTAGTGAGAGCCAGTGGTCAGTACAGAGCCAGTGGTCAGTGCAGAGCCAGTGGTCAGTGCAGAGCCAGTGGTCAGTGCAGAGCCAGTGGTCAGTACAGAGCCAGTGGTCAGTGCAGGGCCAGTGGTCAGTGCAGAGCCAGTGGTCAGTACAGAGCCAGGTCAGTACAGAAGAGCCAGTGGTCAGTGCAGGCCAGGGTCAGTACAGAGCCAGTGGTCAGCACAGAAGAGCCAGTGGTCAGTGCAGAGCCAGTGGTCAGTGCAGGGCCAGGTCAGTGCAGGCCAGCAGTCAGTGCAGAAGAGCCAGTGGTCAGTACAGCAGAGCCAGTGGTCAGTGCAGGGCCAGCGGTCAGTGCAGGGCCAGCGGTCAGTGCAGGGCCAGCGGTCAGTGCAGAGCCAGCGGTCAGTGCAGAGCCAGTGGTCAGTGCAGAGCCAGTGTCAGTGCAGAGCCAGTGGTCAGTGCAGAGCCAGTGGTCAGTGCAGAGCCAGTGGTCAGTGCAGAGCCAGTGGTCAGTGCAGAGCCAGTGGTCAGTGCAGAGCCAGTGGTCAGTGCAGAAGAGCCAGTGGTCAGTGCAGAGCCAGTGGTCAGTGCAGAGCCAGTGGTCAGTGCAGAAGAGCCAGTGGTCAGTGCAGAGCCAGTGGTCAGTGCAGCCCATGGTCAGTCAGGGCCAGCTCCTTTGCTGTGGCTCCACCTGCTGACCTTCTCATCTTTCTCACCCACCTGCTTAGATCCCTGTCTCCTCCCTGTTCTTGCCTCATCATCAATAGTCTCTGCTCTGGACTTCAGGCTTTCTATTGTGGAGTCTCTCAAGTCCTAGGCATCCCTCTGCCTCTCCACATAGGCCTCAGCTCATGTCCAGCCAATGCCCCCACCCCAACATGGATGCTTTGGCCTTGACACTCTAGTCCTGGTATCACATTTTGGTTTTTGACTTTCAGTTCTACAATCATGTCATGTTTCCTCTTGGCGGTTGCCCCTCTTAGTGACATCACCTTCCTTGGTGTGCTGACTGGTTTTATGACAACTTGACACAAGCTAGAATCATCTGAAAGGAGGGAACCTCAACTGAGAAAATGCCTCCATGAGATCAGACTGTAGGGCATTTTCTTAATTAGTGATTAATGGGGAGGGCCCAGCCCATTGTGGGTAGTGCCATCCTTGGGTTCTAAAAGAAAGCAGGCTGAACAAGCCATGATGAGTAAGTCAGTAAGCACCTTTCTATGGCCTCTGCATCAGCTCTGCCTCCAGGTTCCTGCTCTGTTTGAATTCTTGTCCTGACTTCCTTCAGTGATGGACTATGACATGGAAGTGTAGGCCAAATAAACCCTTTCCTTCCCAACTTGCTTTGATCATGGTGTTTCATCACAGCAATACAAACCCTGATGGAGACACTTGGAATGCCAGCTTTCCCTCTGTCTGTCTGCACATCTGAAACTCTGATGAGTCTTGGAGGGCTGTAGGGATACCCGAGGAATTAACTGCTCCCCATGACTGTTCCATTGCTGCCTTGCAAGGTGGATAACTCACTTCAAATACTGACTTTACCCTTGGGACTTTGTGGTATTTTCTCCTGGTAGGCCATGTCTGCATATATATATATGGAGTAGTTGGGGTGGAATGAGGAGATCCAAAAATCCATCTGCTTAGATGCCTCCTTCCTCATGAGACAGAATTCCAGCCAGCTCCTGCATGAGAAACAGTTGTTCTCAGTCTTCTTAAGGTTGTGTGGCCCTTTAATATGTCATGTTGTGGTGACCCCAACACTAAAATTATTTTCATTGCTACTTCATAACTGTAATTTTGCTACTGTTAAGAATCATAATGTAAATATCTATGTTTTCTGATGGTCTTAGGTGACCCCTGTGAAAGGGTCATTTGACCCCCCCAAAAAGGTCGTGGCCCGCAGGTTGAGAACTACTGGTTTAGAATGAGTCCAGGAAGTCTGCTTGGTCCCTTCACAAGTTCAAGGGAACAAGGGCCTCGGATGTGCTCAGCAGTGAGGCAACTTCCCAAGCTTTGAATTCTAGAGGAAACAAACATCACCACAGTCGTGTCTCAGTGTGGACTTGGAACTCATGGTGCTAAGAGTGGATGCTTGTATCTTCCTTCGTCAAATTTCCAGCTCCAAGGTGGTGAGTGAGAAGAGGGGCCTTTGGGAGGTGGCTAGGAGCCCTTGAAAAAAATGAGATTACCCAAAATAAATGATGTTTGAAAAATGCCATACTGAAATGTAAAACTTTTATGCTAATTAAAATAAAAATTAAAGAAAATGTCATTAATGGCCCTGGAGGAAAACACAGGAGAGGAACTGTCTCTCTCTCCCAGCATCCTCTGTCCACCATGTGAAAGCACTGTGAGAATATGGTATTGGCAAACTAGGAAGCCGGCCCTCACTAGGAGCTAAAATGGGCAACGTCCTGATCATGGTGTCTAGTCCCTCATCTTCGTAAAATGAAAGAGGACTGTCCCAGCTCCAGACTTAGCCATGCTCTCCAGCGGCCCGGTCAGAGTGTCCTAGATCGCTTTCTCTTGATACAATAAACAAGGCAACGTAGGAAGGAAAGTGTATCTCACCTTACACAGGTTACAAGCCATCACTGAGGGAAGTCCTGAGCTCGGAGCAGGAACCTGCAAGCAGGAACTGAAGCACAGAGGAACTCTGCTTGTGGTTTGCTCCCCGTGGCTTGCTCGGTTTGCTTTTTTATGCAATCAAGACCACCTACCAAAGGGTGGCACTGCCCACGTCCAGCTGACCCCTTCCACACCAATCACTAATCAAGACAACGCCCCTTGTGGGAATGTTTTTTCTCAGTTGAGGTTCCATCTTCCCAGATGACTCTAGCTTGTGTCAGTTTTATAAAAATCTAACCAGCACAGAGAGGAAGCTGACTGAACTTGTGGGGCGTTTCTTACCGCTAAGATTCAACTGTCTGTTTGTCCCACTGTCTCTCATCTGAAGCCAGGATGAGGTAAACACCCTTCCTGCCTGGGTGCAGGTCTTTGAGTGGCTACCACCCAACTGTTGGTTGGTAAATCTCTGTGAAGTCATTTGCTTCTGGGAGCCTCTCGTGATGCCATAACATTTAAGATGCCCCAGGCTTTGTGGCTCTCATAATTTCTGGATAATCCCCTGTCCCAAGTTGGTATGGACACAATGACTCCTTCCTGAAGGCTAGCACATGACAGACATGAAGGCTTTCCTCACCGGCCAGTTGAGGAAGAGTATGGCTGGGGATTGCTGCCCTGTCTGTCCTTTAGTGAGGGAAGTGGTTAGCTGTACTGCTGGGCTTCCCTGTCTCTATGGTATGCCCTGACTGCTTCTCCAAACTCTGCTCTTCCTGTCCCAGGAAATCCAATAGCGCCAACGTGGTCTCTCAGAATTCCTGCTTCTGAAAATGGTCTGTCAGATACTCTAGGCCTGTAGCCAATTTGAATGCACCAACAATGCTGAAAAACATTAGGTGACTGTCCAGGCTGCAGCTGTCTTGGTCTACTTTTGCAAGATTCCCGAAAGTTGCTTGCATCCATCTACCATTTCTCAGTACATTATGTTCCTTCTCAGGTCTTTGATGTGGTTGAAAACTAGATAGTCGTAATTTCCTCAGTTATGATAAAAGATAAGTTAGCTATAAAACCTTAAACTCACAAATATAAGATAGATAGGACATCTTCTTTAATATTGTAACTATAATTCTTGCTCGGTAATTGTTTTGTTATATGTAATTTTACCATGTTAAAGTTAAAACCTTCCTTTTTAAAAAAAGAAGAAAGGGGAAGTGCTGTGGATATCACTCTATGTAAATAAAACACTGATGGCCAATGACCAGGCAGGAGGTAGGTGGGACAAGGAGAGAGGAGAATTCTGGAGGCGGAAGGCTGGAGAGAGACACTGCAGCCACCGCCAGGAGAAGAGCATGTGAAGACGCCGGAAGCCACCAGCCACGTGGCAAGGTATAGATTTATAGAAATGGGTTAATTTAAGATAAAAGAACAGTTAGCAGGAAGCCTGCCATGGCCATACAGTTTATAAGTGATATAAGCGTCTGAGTGATTATTTTATAAGTGGATTGTGGGACTAAGGGGCTTGGGGAACCTGGAGAGAAGCCCTTCAGCTACACCTAATCACCTATTCTCCTCTCCCTAAGTGTCTCAGTTGCCCCTCCCCTTCTGGCCCAGCTCGTCCCAGCTGCTCATCATTCCAGGCCCTTCCCTGTCCATCCTCACTCAAGGATGTTGCAGAAAGTGATTCTCCGCAAACCCCCAGCTTGTAGCCAACCTGGATGTAAGTCACAAAGCAGTCTCTAGATACTGCAGCCTTCCTTCCCTGGACTCCAGGACCTGGGCAGGGGTACTGGTGTTGCTGCTTCCCGTGGCTTGCTCTGGGGGCCTTGGGCATGGGGCAGCTGGGACACACACACACAACCATGGCTATGTCTAAAGAGGATGCAGCAGGCTGTTCAGGAGCAGCGGGCAGATTGGGGCCCCAGCCCAGTGTCAGGTGGGCACATGGTCTGTAGAGGAAGACACAACCCATTGTGAGTAGTCTCAGCCACAGCATGGGCCCAGGCACAGAGTTGGAAGGGCTTTCCTGGGAATTTGACCCTTGTTCCTCTCCATTTAGTGCTACACAAGCTGACACAGAGGGGCTGGCAGCAGCAGGCCTCAGTATGCCGAGGATGTGCAAAACACCAGAGCCTGAGACGGGGAGTCACCTCAGCCCTTCCATGCTCTGGGGTATGAGACCACAAAGGCCTCTGGGACTGAGTCTTGGGACAGCTTTCGTTACCCTCCACTGGAGCACACATGGCAGGGCCCTGGACTGTGCCCTCAAGTTGTCTGTGGTTCCTTCCCATAGCCTCCTTCGGTGCAGCTTTGGCCTGCCAGCATAGTGTCACGCTCCATTTGGGTGGGCGAAGCACATTCTATGTTCCAGAAAAGATAACAGAAGAGATCATTAAAGTAACTGTGTCAGATTAAATGTATTTCCATGTACAAGTCCAAAGCCCCTTCAGGAATGCCTGCAATTTGCTTTGTCTTGCTGAAAACAATATTTTCCCATAAGACTTGAGCACGAAGGCCATTACAAAATGTAATTCATATTGCATAAGCTCAGAGATGTTCAGCCCAAATGACAAATGGAGGCTTTAGTGCAGTATTTATGCTCTGCGGGGGAACACAGCATCCATAAGTCATGGGATCTCGGGGCCCAGCTGCCCATCACTCACAGAGGATATGCTCAGCTCTGCCACTAACCCCAAAGCCAGGCCCACAATGCCCTAGGAGGCTCAGGAATGGCAAGAATGGAGAGACAGTGGCTTCACATTGCTTCTTACTCTTGAGCCACAATGGAGACTGGGCCAAGTGTTATGATCTCAAAGTCCTGGTGTCGGGTGTGCCCGAGAAGAAAGTCCCAGGAACAGAGGAGACATTCTTGCTGTCAAGAGTCAACAAAAGACGTGCACCAGGGCTGGGGGTGGATAACGGGATAACTATATACACACAGGGACCTGAGCTCCATCCCTTAGACCCAGGTAAAAAGGCCAGGTGTCTGGGGCTGGAGAAACAGCTCAGCGGCGAAGGGTACTTGCTACAGAAGACACGGGTTAGGCTCCTGGCACACACATGGTGGCTCACAGTTGCCTGTAACTCCAGTTCAGGACTTCATGGGTGCTAGTCACACACATGACATACGTGTATACATGCCATCAATTTTTTTTAATCTTTAAAAAGCCAGGTGTAGAAGCACACACTTGTATTCTTAGCACTGGAAAGACAAATACAGCAGATCCTTGGGTCTCAATGACCATCCAGCCTTGCCTAATTAATGACCCCCAGGCCAGTGAGAGACTCTAACTCAAAAAACAGAGAGTTTCTGTTGAATAATTCCAGAGGTTGACCTCCGGCCATCACATGCACACCTGTATGAACACAAGCGTGTGCGCGCCGTGCACACACACACACACACACACACACACACACACACACACACCAGACATGGTCTCTGGTTTTTTACTATGTATGAGTCTGAGAGGGGGGGGGAGAGTCCAATAAAAGAAACTCAGCAGGACTGCAGCTTCAGAACGGAAGGTAACAGGTGAAAAATGAATGAGCCATCAGGAAGTCCAATCAACATCAACATCATGGAAAGTGCACTGCCCATCCACACAAATACTGGTGCAGAAGTGACCCAGTAGGAAATCTCTCACACTCCATGGGTGGAACACCCAAGGACACGGAAAGACTCCAGAAACCCAGAAAGTATGTGCCAGGATTTCACTCATCATTTCACCTGAGAAAATCCATATACACCCTGGGGAAGGGCTCACCGAGGCAATAGCGTAACAACCTGGAGGCCGCTGTTGCTTTGAGACACGCGGTGTTGAGGCAAGGAAGATCTGGAGTTACAGCTGCAAGGCTGTGGCAATGGGGCACAAAAGAGACACAGCCAAGATGCATGCACTCAGGACATGTTACCAGAGAGGCGTCGAGGGGCTGGGCTGCAGGGATGCAGGGAGACAGCAAGATGCCTCCTGCTGCAGAGGCAGCTTCTTCACAGCCATTTATGCTTTCTGCAAACAAAGACCAAAATTAAAGCTGAGAAAAGAAAATGCAATCCTGGAAATTGAAAACAAGCTAAAACAAAAGAACCTAATTATGTATCAGGTTGGTGACAAAACCCAGGAGAGAAGTATTATTTCCAGTGACGTGAGAACACAGTGTTTTGATTGCTTACCCTCCTTGGGAAATATTGTCAGAGCAAATGAAAACCTGAGGAAATCTGACATTTCATCCAACGTTCTAAAGCAATCTAAATTACAGTCAGCCCTCAGTGTCCCTGGGCTTTGCATCTGCTGGTTCAACCAACCGCAGACTGAAAATACTTGAAAAAAAAAACTGGGTGTGTACTGAGCATGTGCAGGCTGTATTTTTTTTCCCAAACAGTACAGGACAGCAAGTATTTACATAGAACGTACAATGAAGTAGCCGTTGTGAGTCACTTAGACTAGAAAGTACACAAGGGTGTGTGCCTAGTTTGTGTGCAAATGCTATGCCACTCTATACAGGGGTACTTGGTACACAAAGATCTCTGTAGCTAGCTCCCTGGGACACTTAGAGCAATTGTGTGTAGAGGAGATGTGTACACAGAGTGATTTTTAAAAAATCAGAAGTAAAAGTAAGGAAGCCATTTGGTCTTTCATTCTACCAGGGGACGGAGGGGTGTGAAGTGGCCTCCAGATGGGCTCTTTGTAATTTTTTTAAACATTTATTTATTTTATTTTATTTTATTTATTTTTAAACATTTATTTATTTTATTTTGCGCGTGTGTGTGTGTGTGTGTGTGTGTGTGTGTGTGTGTGTGTACCATATGCATGCAGTGCCCACAGAAACTAGAAGGAATTGGATTTCCTGGAACTATAGTTACAGATGGTTGTGAGTTGCCAAGAGGACCCAGATCCTCTGCAAGAGCAGTAGTCAGTAGTCAGTAAAGAGATGCTGATCCATCTCTACAGCCCTTAGATAGGTTCCTTGGGTCTAGAGACTGGACAACCTGATATTTCTCTCTCTCTCTCTCTCTCTCTCTCTCTCTCTCTCTCTCTCTCTCTCTCTCTCTCTCTCTCTCTCTCTGTGTGTGTGTGTGTGTTGAAATTCACCTTTAATTAAACCTCCTGTGGTGCAAATCTTATTTGTTGAGAAACAAAGAAACAATGCTAGTGTGCTTGGCAGAAATGCCCAGGCAATGATACTATGTGCTCTAATTTATGCTTCAGTATGGCATCACAAGTAAAATGTCCAATGATGCACATACATATTATGTAGCAAATGTAGGAAGATATCTTGTTACCCCATTACATTTATAGGCTTTATATGGCTTTAACACTTAAATTATTTTCTCTAATCATTTCATAAAATTTGGAACATCTGCAAATTATTTCCCTTTAAGAATTTTTCAGTGCTGGAAATAAACCCGGAGCTTTGTGCATGCTAGGCAGACACTGGGCAGAGCTTACAACCTACCTGGTCACCTGACATGGGGAGCAGTTTGAATTTCATGGCCAGGCACTGCCAACCCCCCGGGGACCTCGTGGATAGGGTTGGCACTGCTATAAAAGGGACCGGGTCCTCCAGCCCTGCCACCATGTGAGGACACAGGGAAAAGTCACCCTCTTATCTATGATCCGGGAGGCAGCCCTCTCCAGAACCAGACTGAGCTGTACTGTGACCCGACACCTGACACTTCCTGGATGGTGGTAAAGCATGTCTGTGGTGTGGCCCAGGAGGGGTTGTGGCTTGCATGGGAAGTGTCCCCCATGAAGGTCTTGTTTGTCCAAAGTTTAGTCCCCCACCTAGTAGATCTGACCATTTGAGAGGAGATTGGAATTTTCAGTCTCTGACCTATCAAGGATCAATTCACTGGTGGAACTGTAATCGAAAGGGCTTGGAGAAGTGGGGAAAGCTGTGTGAGGTGGGGCCTCTCTGTAGGAGGGGTCACTGAGACATGCCTTTTTTAGAAGTTTAATTTTATTTAATTAACTTTTTTTCATTTATTTTACATACTGACCACAGTTTCCCCTCCCTCCTCTCCTCCCGTTCCTTCTCCCCAGCTCCCATCTACCCCTCCTTCCATCTACTCCTCCTCCATCTCCATTCAGACAGGGGCAGACCTCCCATGGGCTTGAACAAACCATGGCACATGAAGATGAGGTAGGACTGAGCTCCTCCCCCTGTATAAAGGCTGGGCAAGGTAATCCAGCATGGGAAATGGGTTCCAAAATCCAGCTAAGTGCCAGGGACAGGTCCTGATCTCACTGCTAGGAGCCTTACAAACAGATCAAGCTACACAACTGTCACATACATGCAGAGGGCCTAGGTCAGTCCCATGTAGACTTCCTAGCTGTTGGTCCAGAGTACTCCCATGAGCTCAGATCAGTTGTTTCTGTGAGTTCCCCTTTATGACCTTCCCCCCACTTGGCGTGTACAATCCCTCCTTCCTTTCTTCAGGAGGACTCCCCGAGCTTGGCCCAGTGCTTGGCTGTGGATCTTTGCATCTGCTTCCATCAATTACTGTGGAAGGATAAAGGCTCTGTGATGACAATTAGGGAAGTCACCAATCTGATTACAGTAGATGGCCAGTTCAGGCACCCTCTCCATTATTAATTAATAGGAATCTTAGCTGGGGTCATCCTTGTGGATTCTTGGGAGTTTCCCTGACACCAGGTTTCACCCAACCTCAAAATACCACACCCATTGAGATATCTCTTTCTCCCCCTCTGTCCCACCCTCAACCCTCCTCCCATGCCCAGCCTGCCTGACCCACTCCCATACCCCCATACTCCCACCCCACTCTCAGTTTACCCAGGAGAGATCTTCTATTTCCTCTTCCCAGGGAAATCCATGCATCCCTCTTTGGGCCCTCTTTGTTATCTAGCCTCTCTGGGGCTATGGATTGTAGGTTGGTTACCCTGTACTTTACTCCTAATATCCACTTATGACATGTTTGTCTTTCTGGGGCTGGGTTACCTCACCCAGGATGATTTTTTTCTAGTTCCATCCATTTGCCTGCAAATTTCATGATTTCATTGTGTTTGTTTGTTTGTTTTAACCACTGAGTAATACGCCATTGTGTAAATGAACCACACTTTCTTTATCCATTCCTCAGTTGAGGGGCATCTAGGTTGTTTCCAGGTTCTGGCTATTACGAATAATGCTGCTATGAACACAACTGAGCAAGGGTCCTTGTGGTATGATGAAGCATCTTTTGGGTATATGTCTAACATTGGTATAACTGGGTCTTGAGGTAGATTGATTCCCCCCCCCTTTTTTTACTGAGAAACCTCCATATTGATTTCCAAAGTGGCTGTACAAGTTTGCACTCCCACCAGCAGTGGAGGAGTGTTCCCCTTGTTCCACATCCTCTCCAACATGAGCGGCCATCAGTGTTTTTTATTGTAGCCATTCTGATATGTCTGTCATCTGTATTTTGTCACAGTGCTGATGCAGTGGTGCTTGGGGTTTCAGAGAAGGGTCCTCAGAGAGGGACAACCCTGTCCCCCACCCCAGTCTGCATCCGCATGCTGTACTGCACCTCTCCTGTGGTTGTGACCCAGCAATTATAAAGTTTTTTCACTTCATTTAACTTTGGCGTTGTTTTGTTTTGTTTGATGTTTTAATTACCAAAGCAGTGTAAATTCACTGTAGCAAGGCAGAGAATCTAATGGAAATGTGGGCTAGCTCCCTCCCAGCTTTCAAGCCCACCTCTAAGGCAGGATGTGGGAATGGCCTACAGTCCCTCCACACACAGTGTAAGTTGCAGAGTGGGCTTTTCTTCAGTTTGGAAATACTAAAAATGCCCAACAATTCAAGAGCCATGCCATATTCCCAAGGAATAAGGGTGGGATCAAACTGAATAAAAGAGAACATTACAGGTAGACATGGGGAGGAGTTGGGGAAGGCAAGAGGAGGTCAGGAAATGGTAAGTACCCAGGAAGGGAGCTATTGAAACTGGTTCAATTGAGCTGTGAGGGGAGGGTACTCCCAAGAGAAGGGAAAACCCGCTGTACTGTGCTGTGCAGCAGGAGGCTAAGAGGAGGGACTTCCCACAGTGGCTTAGAAGTCACTTAGAAATCAGCTGCCCCAAGACAGGGAAAGGCTGTAGTTCCTAGGAAAAAGGGGACAGAAATCCCATTGTGGAGTTTCTGCCATTGGTAATGGAAGGGAATCTGGGCAGGCACCTGGTCCAGGACCTGCTGCTCTGGGATAGCTGTTGGATGCCCATCCAGCTCTCACAGTCACTGATGTTGGGAAAAAACATCCACATGTAAGTGAAATTAGTCAGCATAGCAAGCTGATCCTCCATCAGCCATGACAACAACAAAGGAACTCTAGGCTCATGGATAAAACTGGGTTCACAAAAGAGGAGAAATGACGTTAAACAGGCAGAATGGGTGGTCTGGGAAACAAACACTTCAGGATCTATAAAATTGCCACAGACAATTTACTTAAGTGGAGAGTATCAGAGAATTTAAAGTATATCTAAAGTAAAACAAGCCCACTCACCCCCAATAAGAACCACAAAATAAAAAACAAAACTTAAAACATGGATGTTTCCCTAAACAGAAAACAAAAACAAAAACAAAAAAAAACAAGAATGAGATGGAGAACCATTTGAACAGGACTCAAGATCACACTACTGACTTGCCAGTTTCAGCTGAAGGGACCTCTCAGAAGTAGAGGTCAAAGGTCAGCAGAAAGGCAGCCATTCATTATGTGCTTTACTACAGTGAAAAATGCTGAGGAGAAGAGAGACATGCATGCGTTCTCCACACTTCCCAGCACTTCCCTAGGATTCCAGGAGAGAGGGAAGAACACAAACAGTCAGAGCAGCAGATGTCCTCAGAGACGAAGGGATCCAGCCACCACTCTAGGGTGAGGATGCTTCCCGGCGCTGCCTCTTGGCTGTGCTCCCTCTGGGGCCGTGATCCACGAAGAACTTACAACAACAGAGACAAAGAGAAAGCCCCGAATCTTCCAGGGAAGGGACAGCTTACATGAAACTCCAAATGAAAGAGGCTGCCGTAGTCAGCGACCCTGAGGCCAAACGGAACCAGAACCCTTTGGCAGGACAAGAACACGGCACAAACGGAGCTGATCTCATCGTTGGACTTAGCAGTTTTATTTATCGGGAACTTTCTTGGAAATACACTTGTGCATGACAGGGACGAAGGCATTTCCAGAGACACCGTTATGGGAGTGAAAAGCGAGAACTCAAACGTTTGTGAGGAGGGAGAGTTAACCCAACCCTGGTGCTGTCGTTCCGTTCCGTGGAGCCATTTTAAAGACGAGGTGTGGACCAGGCCCAGTGACGGCATGCCTGCTGTGTGAGCGTGAGGACATGCGCTGGGACCCCCAGGGGAACTAAGAGCAGAATGTGGCGGCAGCCGTCTGCAGCACCAGTGCGGTGGGGACCGTGGAGGCAGCAGGTGAGCGCCAGGTTCAGGGAGAGATCCCAGCTACAAACGCAAGGTGGAGAGAAACTGAGGAAGATGCCCAGCATCGACTTCTGACCTCCATATAGGCCCAGATGGGTTAGAGTGCCACACACACGCACACACTTGTGCACTCTTGTACTCAATCCCCCCAACACACACACACACATGTGGGTGTGCATCTAGCATGTTCACACACATAAAAGAATGAATTGTGACTACATGTATCAAGACAGAAGGACTGTCAAGATAAGGAATAGTTGAGAGCAGAAATGAAACATCTCATCAAAATCTGATTTTTCTATACTCACGGGAGCAAACACAAACTTTCCAGGAATCCAGGGCTTTGCTAGAAGTAGATGACTGGCTTCTACTTTAATTTGATAAACTTTCACACCATTTCATTTTTGTGCCATGACAAAAAAATAAAACAGGCCTCATTTAAAGAAATCTCTAAGGAGTTTCCTCTCTGTGGTTGGTCATGCTACGAGTCACCTTGAGGTCTGCAGTGACTGGAAGCAGTCCTGATGATTGTGTGGCCTGTGGCCCTTGCCAGCATGTTGGCCATGGGAGGCTCTCTTCCTGAGTCTTTCTCCAGGGCCCCTGAAGCCAGGGGCTGCTGACATGATGTTACTCCCCTTAGGATTCTGAATGCGTATTTCTTGGCAGAGTGGGTCTGCATGACCATGCATTTTCCAAGGATGTTGTTGATTTTGCTGTCCCTCTGGTCTCCAGGGTGCTAGATGAACAGCTGCCCAGATGCTGATGTTGGATTTCACCATCCTGTCCTCTTTGGGCCTGTAAGACCTTTTAAAATCTAATGAATGTCAGATTATTCAGAGTGTGTAAGTTACAGGAACAAGGTCACATCTTGCCTGTGATTCAGACTGCTGTGGTAGGGACTGAGTCTGTTATGGTAAAAGGTGAGTCTCTGTGTACACAAAAATACATGTGTTCTATACATCTATATATGTGAGTGGAAGTATGTCCATGCATGTTCATGTTTGTGTGTACATGTGTGCATATCTGGGGTCATGTGGTGTGTGTGTGTGTGTGTGTGTGTGTGTGTGTGTGTGTGTGTGTGTGTGTGTCTTATCAAGATCTTGACCCTGGTTCTCATTAACGTCTCCTGGGAGGCTTTGCAAACCCCACTGGCATGAATTCTGGTATTCCTGCGATATCTCCAGAAAACAGGTTTAATCCTCATAATCTCCAAAAGAAAGTGGCACCTGGCCTGTGAGAAAGAGCCTCAGCTGCCTGAAGAGGCAGTCCTTCTGCCGTGGGGTTGGTCAGTCTCTGATGCTTTATAAATGTCACATTTGAGGAATGATCCACACATAGTCCAGGGTGTTCTCACAGAGCTGCGTCACGGGCACAGAGCAAATCCAACCCCAGTGGCCACAGGCTTGTGCCCAACCCTTGGACAGATTGGCAGGTCTGGATCAGACCAAATTTCTGCTCTGCTCCCCTTACCAGAAGAGAGGGTCCCCGGCCAGCTGTTCTGTCTGTGCAGAGGCCTCGGAGAGGAGATTGTACCAAGGAAGGGATGTTAATATTCCTCAAAGGAGGATCGAACAGTATCTATCCAGTCGTTACCGAAAGTGTTGCAGCCACATTCATGACACCAGCTCACAGCACAGCTGGCCATTCGGATGATAGTGTTTATTTTGACAGGTGTAGTGTTTTGGAAACTATTAAAATTAGTACCAAGTCGAAGTATGAAAAGTGACTGTTGAAGGCGGCCAGTAAATTCCACAGTATTTGAACTCTGGGGTCTCATTCATTTCCAAATCAATTTTCCTTCCACAGTGTAAGCACAATGTTAAGTCTTCACTAACTATGAGTTTCCCCCTTTAATTAAAAGGCAGTCCCTTCTAGATTCGCATTTGGCTGTAGAATAAAATAAAATTCCTCCCATGTTTCACTATCCCTTGGCTTGGAATTCACAGAGTTTTAACTAACTGAAGTAAACTGTTTGGAAAAAACACAACTAATTAATATCAACAAATTGAATAGTGAAGAAATGTGCTGAATAAGAAGGAAGAATGACTAGAGAAACATGTGCCCTGAAAGGCGGACCCTTGTCACCACACTTGAAAGAGTGTGGAGGTCCCAGGTCCAGCAGTGTCCATTACAGGTCCCTGCTCCTGTGTCTCCTGCTGTCTCTCTTCGGGCCAGAACCAGGACAGACGCCCTCCTGACTGATCCGCCTCATCTTTGCTTAGATCAAGGTACCATGTGTTACTTTGATGAAAGGGAAACCTGGCCCCTTCTGTAGGGTCACACAGGCTTCTACAGCTGGCAATGGATGAAGCTGTGGGCCATGCCTGAGAGTCTGCCTCCAGCAGTGTATGGTGGTGAATCCTGGGCTCCCCCCAACACACACACATCCACCCAGGTTCTCAAGGCATCTTGGCCCTTCAGGGTCAGAGTTGAGAGGTCCCTGTGTCATGTAAGGTCTCCCTCAGAAGAACTAAAGCCTGAGTGTGTCACACACCTCTGAGGGTGTGTGAGCCATGCCTGCTCCCTTCTTGGAGTTCTGTGTCATCACCATGTGGCAGGTAATAGGCACCGAGCTCCTATTTCCTGTGCTCCTGAGCTCCACCTGGTCTCACCTGCCTACACTGGGTTTGTGGGCATGGGCTGCACAGATTTTCAAAGGACCAGCTACCCTCTGGACGGTAGTCCCTGAACCACGCGTGATTTTGTTGGACCAGCAAAGGGAGCCAGTATGAGTTCCCAAGCAACAGCCTGGTCAGACAGGGACAGTTGAGTTTCTATCACAGCCGAAAGCCAGAGCTTTGCAGGCCCAGTTTGCCGCCTGCTTCTCCCTGGACTCCTATGACAGTCACATCCAGAAACATCTGTCGGGCTTGTCAGAGGAGACATCCCTTCCCTGGATTCTGAAGGCGGCAGCATCGCTGACATTCCCTGGAAGCATTCCCTCCCACCTTGTGTCTAATTCATAAATGTGTGTGGAGCAACTGTGCTTCGTGTCCCTTGATTATTTTAGGCTAAATCAGTCTCTTTCTGCATGCCCATTGTGGACTTCTGAATTGGATACTGCCAGTGGTGGTCACTCAGCCACGTTGACGCCACCTTTTCTGTTCCCCTGCTGTGCAGATCTCTCTGGCACAGAGGGCAGTGGCCGTCTCTGCCCGTGTGGGTAGTACGTGAGTGTGCTCACACTCCGAGAAGTTCTTTCACAGTGTTCCTGAGACCCTTGCTTTTGCTCTGTTGAGAGCCTGAGCCAAGAGCCTCTAAGTCCTTGAAATGTCCTTCATGTGTGAGTTATGGTCACAGCGCGCCGTGGAACCAGGGGCTAAAGGTGATGAACCTGGCCCTTCTCAGCAGCACTGGCCATGCAGGAAGAAGCACCTGTGTCTGTGTGCTCATGTGCGGCCCCCAGGCTGGCTGGAAGGAGAGAGGTGGAAATGGGTCAGCTGGAGAGCTGCATGTCCATAGAGGGCAGTCTAGGAACACCAAACGGACACCTCCACTGTTTCCAGTTTGTTCCTACTTGAGAGAAGAATGTACTGGCACTTGCCTGTGCAACAAAACTGATGTGTCCATTGCTCTTTTCAGAACAAACATTCCCTTTGCTGCCGATGAGCACATGTGTTCTTTAATGAAACCAGCTAGCTAGGAAGCGAGTCTTTCCTAGGTAGATAACCTGGACTGTGCGGGGTCTGAAGAGAGAGGCAGAGAGACTGTTGGGAGGGGCTGGGGAGGCGCATGGAGGAGGTAGTTCCCAGGCCAGTGTTGGATAGCTGAGGTTGTCTGCTCTTCCCCTTCTGATGTCCACTCACCCAGCTCCACCAGGTTAACACAAATGTTCACAGACTGTGGAAAGAGCCACCGATGAGCCTCTGCAGGCTGACTGAAAACAGGGACTCCTGTAAGGGTGGATGCATTCTGCAGGTTCACCGGGCATAGTCATTTAATTAAACACATGACAGCCAACTCACAGACACACTTGGGGTGTTACAAAGAAAAAGGTGAAGTCATTGCCGTCCACCTGCCAGTCTTTCTCTCATCCTTGGTTCTTCAGCGGCAAAGTGGCTGCTGGGGCTCCAGATGGGGGTCATCTGTCTTTTTTATCAGATGGTCAATGTTATATGACCCTCTTGGCAAGGCTGGAGAGCCCCTCTGTGGAGTTAAGCACCATTAAAGAATGAAGGCATTCCTACATGAGACTGATAGTGAAATTGGCAGATTCTGAGTGAAGAAGACACCCCCCACCCCGTGAGGGTGGACCGCACCCAGTCAGGCTGAGGCTTTATGGCCATCGCTGACCTGCTCCAGTCTCTGACCTGACTATAGATTTCACACTCAAGACTGCAACTGTTGCTTCCTCGGAGCCTCTGGTCTGTGGCTGCCCTGCACATCTTATGTGGAACAGTCACCCTGGGGAACTTCCACCAAATCCCCAATACATTTCTGTTTCCTCCTATGGCCAATGCTCTCAGGTGGCCATTCCCTGGCATGGCAGGTACAGAAATGAGATGTCTTATCAGCCTGTCCTGCCTCCATCATGGACCACACCCACCTCAAGTCTGCATTTCCAGCGATGCATCAAATAGAATCAGATGTTCGTACTGTCCCCAGCCCGTGCTGAATGGCATGTCCAGGTAATAGTCCCATACTGTGGTCGAAGACAATCAGACATGCAGTCACCTGCCCTCCTGTGATGGCTTCATTTATGAAGTGTCCTGATAATTAGATTAAAAAGCAAGGTTTCCAAGCCCCATCAGTACCTAAGATTCAGTGTCTGTCCATGGTCCAGGGCTTCACACAAATGAGGCTTAGTTGCCCTCTCCAGTTACCTCTTCCTTCCTTACACAAAATGGCGCAAGCATTTTAAAGAAAAAGAGACAAGTCTTTATTGAGAATAAGACTGATTTTCAATTATGCTTGTTACATCTCTAGCCCCCTAAGAACATGCAAGGCTGACTCTGGGAGGTATTACTTAAAAACAGAAAACACTGGACTTCCAACAAATAGGAGACAGCGTCTTCTTCACAATGGGCTTCATGTTCTGGTCACAGGACTCACTGTGTTAATTGTAAGTCTGGTAAATCAGATGGTTTTTTCCTCTGAAGCAGAAAAACAGGTACCTAGGATTGGCTAATGTGTTATTTTGGTTGGGAGTAAGAAAGAGAAGAAAAATGCCTTCATTAAAAGTAGCAAAGCCAGTGGAAGTGGAACCTTATAAGATCACCATTCCTATCTGGACTCCCAGCTCCACATTCCAGGAGCACAGGCTAGTGGCCTCCTGGAAGGGACCTGTGGCCGTGTCCCTGGGAAACGTGGGAACATCATCACCCTTGCAGCTGTCAGCGGGTGGTGGGGGAGAGCAGGTGAGTTCCCAGCAAGGCCTGAGCCTACAGCAACAGGGCTGTGATGCTCACAGAGAAGGGTCTCTGAACTGGGATGTGGGGCTGCTCGGCTGGCGTGTGTCTACGGACCATAGGGCCTGGCTACCCAGAGATCTCTAAGAGCACGGGACAAGGATGGGCATAGGATACTAGTTGAGAGTGCCTCGCCCATGGTTCAGCCCTAGGTAGTCCAGGGTGGAGTACCAACCAGGCACGACCAACCTCAGGAAAGAACACTGGCACAAAGTAGCACTGACCCACATGTGGGGTGGGGTGGGGGGTCAGAGGTGAGTGAAGAACACCATGGAGAGCGGCCACTGCCTAGGCCTGGTGTGAGGTGTGTGTGTGTGTGTGTGTGAGTGTGTGTGTGGTTACCCTCTGGCTGATGCTCAGGCCTCAGTGAGTGACTGTACGGACAAGGGGACACAGCACATACTTTCTGGTGTCTGAAGAACCCATTTACAGATGCGAACATCTGGGCAGTAGCTGGGGTCTGGTCTGGGCTTACACAGAGTAGTGAGACCACCTGCTGTAACCACTGAGTGTCCCAACCATGTCAGCGTTAAGCAACTTCATCCTGTCTGAGGAACAGGAAGTGTTGTGGTTTCCATGTGGAATGATTTCCACAGGCTCACGTGTTGGAACACTTGCATCCCAGCAGGTTGCACTGTTTGTGGAACCTTAGGAGGTAGCGCCTTGTAAAGGAAGTGGGTCCCTGGGAATAAGACTTGAGGCTTTGTAGTCCAGCCCCACTTCCTGTTCTCTTCTTGACTATGGATGTGATGTGACCAGTCAGCCTTCTGCTGCTACTACCACACCTTCCCTGCTTGAATCATGTCTTCCTTGCCATGATGGAATGGCCCTGTTGAACTGTAAGCCAGGATAAACACCTCTTCCCTTAAATTGGTTCTTATCCTGTATTTGAGTAAAGAAACAAGAACAGCTAACCCAGGAAGCCACATCCCAAGTCACCCAGGGAGTTCACAGCCATAACCTCAGTTCCATCCTAGAGCGAGCAAAGCCAGGTAGGGACTGGGCAGCCAGGGATCTGTAAGATTGTACCACAGAGGCTCTTGTTCCCATCATGCTGTAGTGTTTGAGCTCTGGAGTCAATAGTGAGACCAGAGGCTGGGGCAGGGGGTAGGGGATGGGCACAGAGTCCTGAGGAACACTATTCCGTGGGAACTGGAGTGGCTGCTGCTGGAGCAATACTCTATGAACAGAGCCTGTTGACCTTCTGTCCAATGCAGAATCCTGTCTAAAGCACCAGTCTTAAGGGAGTTGTAACAGGGTGGGAGCATACATGACTGCCAAGTGTGGAGGAATTGTAAGTCCAGGACATGCAGTTGTTGATCCTCCACAGAGAGGACTGGGATTCCCATTTGACCTTCAAGACACGTACAGGAAGGGCCAAAGGGCAGGAGCCAGACCATGCCTGGCTGAGCTGACCAAGCTACTGCCAAGAACCATGAATACTAGACACTTGCATTTACTTTTCCTCAACTTATGAACCACCTGCCTCCCAGATCCCTCCTGAAATCAGCCAGTACAAGGCCAGGAAATGTGGTGGAGAACGCTAATGATAAAACAGCACATCTGCACAGACTTATGTAGAAGGAAGCAGCATGAAAAAGCCAGCCTCAAAACCCTCAAAGGCATGGTGGTGTCACAAGATTCCCCTAAGTTCCAGGCCAGCCTGGGCTACATAGTAAGTTCTAGGCCAGACAAAGCTACATAGTGAGGCAGTGTCTGGATACAATGACCAAAACAAAATAGAACAAAACATTTGAAAGAAAATAAGTGTAATCCAGTGTGGTTATATGTGTCCCTGTAATCCCCAGAGCTATGGGGACAGAGGCAGGAGGATTTGGGAACCTCTGGCCAGTTTCAAGCTCAGTGAGAGACCCTGTCTCAAAGGCATAAGGCTGAGCAAGACAGGGCAGGATGCCAGAGCTCCTCATTTGGCCCCCCCTCACATGCTAAGGTGTGTGCACTCACACACATGTGCACATACTCACACAAAAGTATTTTTGAATTTAAAATAATAAAGTAGAGAGAGATAAATAATAAAAACAGCAGGGAACTTAATGTGGAAATGTACATCAACAGAGAAATCTTTGTAAAATCAGTAAAACTGAAAGACACATACCAACGCTGAAGACAAACACAGCCCATCTCTACTCTGGTGTGATCTAGAGTCATCCTGACTGGTCTTGCCCAAGCCAACAGGGTAGATGAGATTCTGAGCAGCTTCATGCTGACACCTTTGACAAGCAGTAGAAATAGATATCAGGTTTCTTAAAGTCAAAAGTTAACTGGGCATGGTGGCACATGCGTTTAATCCCAGCATTTGGCAGAAGCAGAGGCAGGTGGATTTCTGTGAGTTCAAGGCCAGCCTGGTCTACAAAGAGAGTTCCAGGACAGCTGGAGCTGCTACACAGAGAAATCCTGTCTCAAACAAACAAACAAACAAACAAACAAAAAAATCAAGAAAAATAGAAAATGTAAATGGTCCTTCGTCTGTTACAGATATTGTGGTTGGTTAATGTTAGTTGTCAACTTGGCAGAATCTGGAACACTCTAGGAGATGGGCTTCTGGACATGGAAATACCCATATTAGTTATGGATAAGACAATTACCTAGGCAGGAAATCCTTGGCTGTTGGAAAAGTAAAAAGTGAGCTGAGGACTAACATGTGTAACATTGCTTTCTCCTAAATGAGAATGTAATGTGACCAGATGCCTCGTGTTCCTGCTGCCTTGATGTCCCCACTGTGAGGGACTAAAACTTTGAACTGTGGGATGAAACAAACCCCTTTATCCTTAAATTTGTTTTGCTACTGCATTTATCACAGCAGCCAGATAGAAGCTATAATAGAAACCCAGCATGTAGTTCTTAGACCTTTGGAACTGCTTTAGTGGCCAAAATGTGGAAGAGTCTGGTCAAACTCTGGGCTGGGAAAGAACTAACATGCTGGGAACAGAGCTTAATGGGATGTTCTGGTGGGAGGCTGGAAAACAAGAATACTGAGAGAAATGTGGACACTAGAGGCCTGGCTCGTGAGGACTCAGAAAAGGGCAAGGACTCCATTAGGAAGTGTCCTAAGAGTCATTTGTGTGACATTTTGGCCAAGAATCTGGCTTCATTCTGTTCCTGTTCTGAGAACAAAAGTGAAGCTGAATATAAAGACAATGAATTTGTTAGGCTGAGGAAATTTGAAGACATTCAGATTGGTGCTGAGAAAGCAGCTGTAATTTTACTGAGGAGAAGCTCCCTCTGCTTCTGATAGGAAGGTGTCCCTAGGGCAATGACTCCCCCCTCAGAGGCTCTGTCCTGTGATGATCCAAATTCATTTAAAAGCAGAAGCCTAAGCTGAAGGGTTCCTGACCAAAATCAACTGCCTAGGTGTTTGCCACGGTCAGCACACAGTTGCTGATAGCTTGTGATCTGAGATGCCCAGGCTTCGTCTAGAGCTGGCAGCATAGCCACGTGGTAGCCTTTTTAAAAAAAAAAAAAAAAAAATCATTATTTTATTTTTGAGATTACAACATAATTACATAATTTTCCCCTTCCCTTTTTCCCTCCAACCTCTCCCATTGTATCTCCCTCCTCGCTCTCTTTTTTACATTCATGGCCTCATTTTGTTTTATACATACAAAATAAAAAAAACAGCAATAAATATCCCTAAACATATAACCTGTCCAGCCTGTATATCATTACTTGAATGTGTTTTCAGGGATGACCATTTGGTATTGTATAACCAATTGGTGTGCCTTTCCCTGGGGAAGACGATTTCTCCTGCTCTCAGTGTTCCTTCGCTCCTGTAGTTGATTACCTAGGGTTGGGGTCTCCTGACTTTTCTCTTATCAATGTTAGCTCATCTGTTGGTGTCACCCCTGTTCAGTTCATGTTTAAGCAGCCATATTGGTGAGACTTCATGAGTGTAGCTTCCTTGACGTTTCCAGGAGACACAACCATACAGTAAATTCCTGTTCTTTTGGTTCTCACAGTCTTTCTGCCTCCTCTTCCACAATGGTCCCCGAGCCTTAGGTACAGGAGTTGTGTTGCAGATATATCCATTAGGACTGGATCCCATAACTCTGTGTTTTGATTGGCTGTAGTTTTCTGTAAAGATCTCTGCTGTGGATATTATTCTATGTAAATAAACATGATGGCATGACCAGCAGGATATAGGCGGACAAAGAGAGAGAATTGGGAAACAGAAGAAGGAGGGAGACACTGCAGCACCACAGGACAAGCAGCATGTAGAGACTCTGTAAGCACAGCCACGTGGCAAGTATAGATTTATAGAAATGGTTAATTAAGATAAAAGAGCAGTTAGCAAGAAGCCTGCACGCATACAGTTATAATGATATAACGTCTGAGTGATTATTTTATAAATGGATTGTGGACTGCGGGCTTGGGAACTGAGAGAAGCCTCAGCAACAGATCTCATCTGTTAGAAAGAGAAGTTTCCTTGATGAAGGGTGAGAAAGGACAAATATTCAGAATGTAGTTAGGAAATAGGCTGATTTAGTAAAGTGGTTGACTTAGGGTTACTATTGCTGTGATGAAACACCATGACAAAAGTGACTTTATTTCACTCACAGTTCCATTTAACAGTTCATTATCAAAAGCAGTGAGGGCAGGAACTCAAGCAGGGCAGGAACCTGTAGGCAGGAGTTGATGCAAGGGCCACAGAGGGGGGCTTCCTCATGGCTTCTTCTGCATAGCTTGCTCAGCCTGCTTTCTTATAGAACCCGGGACCACCATCCCAGGGATTGCACTGCCCATAATGGTCTGGGCCCTTCCCCATCAATCACTAATTAAGAAAATGTCCCATTGGCTTGCCTACAGCTGGATCGTATGGAGGCATTCTCTCAACTGAGGCTCCCTCCTCTCTGATGACTCTAGCCTGTGTCAAGTTAACATAGAACTAGCCAGTACAGCGGTGAAAGAAGGTTCTCCCCCAAGATCCAAGACTTACTTGAATAGCCTGGGTAGTTGGCTATGTTTCATGTACAAGGCATGGTTTCTCTCTGGTTGAGTGGGTCGTAAGTCCAATTAGAGACCTATTGGTTACTCTCAAGGTATGGAAGCCATTACTGCACCCTTAGGGTTATCATGCCATGCCAGTCATTATTGTGTTACATAGGTGGGTAGGACTATTGGTTGCTGTCTTACTTTGGAAGCGTGGATGGTGCTTTCTGGTACCATGAAGTCTAGTCCTCAGACATGAGGCTTTCAGGTCAGGTCCAGCTCAAGTTGTCTGAAGTGCATGTTGTCTCCAGCAATAGGGACTTACCTTCTACCTCTCAGGGTGTGGGGCAATCAAAGAAAATAGCAACAGCCTATGATGTTTCAGGAGTTCTCAGACAACCCCGACAACAATACAAAAGTAGGCTTCTTATGTGTGGTGTTGGGATTTTTGTTAGACAGTTTATGGCTCTTGAGGGAAGCATTGTCAGCTTAGGTAAGAAAATTTCATCTCTCTTCATCATAGGTATTTGCCATATTCATACCATGTCTTGCATGGCTGATAGACCACTTAACATGGAAAAGATGAAGCTATAGACTGAATGGTGTTCTCTTAAACTCATCTCAAAACTGTAGACCCATGATACAGCCATAATGTTACATAGGATCCATTTCTCCCAATTTAATGTGTGCTTTTCCTTGGTTGAATGAAGTCCAGACAGGCTAAGGGCTGCCAGTCCTTCTGAGGCTGCCACTTTTCAAATGTTAATCTTAGTGTTTCATTTCAATCCCTGTTCTTAGGGCACAATTTCCCCTTCAGAGCTGTGGTCTAAAAATCTTTTCTAGGAGCATAAGGGTGATGGTCCATCAATCATATAACCACTTCCATGCTGGTGGAGTGCATAGTCCCTGCCTAAAAGAGATTTTTGCACAAGATTCTCCCTGTTGGTTGTGGAGGAGGTGTTGGATTTCCAGTTGCAGGAGTTGACTGGAATCCTTGTGTAATAGGGAGTTACATATCCTAGAAGATACAAACTTTACAAGATTAAAATACAAGATTGAAGTAAAAGTAACAAGATTATGACTATTGATGACTTCAGACACGATGAAAGCCAGGAGAACCATGATCATGTCTGTTCTAGGAGATTCCTCTCTAATGGCTTCCTTTCAGAGGTATGACCCCTTGAATTGTAAACCACACTGATGGTAGAATAGATTAAAAGGGAGCAAGTATAAGATTATAACCACTGAATACCAAAAGTGTCAGATGAAAAATAATGAAACAGAGGATTGAGTAAGGTTACTGTTACTGATTTCGATAAATTTACACCAATAGATTTACAGAAATAGAGCCTATCTTGAGGGGTCGCTGGAGAGATGGTTCAGTGGTTAAGAGCACTTCCAGAGGACCAAGGTTCAATTCTCAGGTTCAAGCTCATAATCATCTGTACCTCCTGTTCCAGGGATCTGACACCCTCTTCTGGCCTCCAAGGGCACTGCCCTCAAATGGCGCACATCCCTCCATGTGGGCAAAACACCTATACACATACATAAGATTAAAATTTAAAGACTAATAAAGAGAATCTACCTTAGTATCATAGCTGGAGTGGTTGCGATTGTCCTATTTCATATGTCAGTCATCCAAACACCGGATTTAAAAGGAAGGCCTGTACACAGCCTGAATTATTGTCTTTTTCAAAGTTTAGTGTTTTTGTTTCATACTGTGACTATACTTCACTGCTAGGTGTTTAAGACCAGGTAGATAACCAAAAAATCAGTCTTCTTTTTCTGTTAATAACAGTTGATGGTGTGGTCCTCAGGGGTCGCTTAGAACTGGGATGAGCTACGGCTCCTCCAGTCCTTCCTTGACCAGTTGTGCTCTCTGCTGGGACAAGTCGGAGTCTGGCTAACCATGCTGATTCTTTAGGAAGTATAGGGAACATGTCCGTCTGTGTTGACTTTCTTCTTTGCAGAATTTGTCCTGGTTAGGGTCCACTGTTTGGGTCTCCTTGGCTTCTCTGATCAGGAAGATGGGTGACTTACACAGAGGTGCAGGACATTTGAGAGATGCCCAATAGTTCTCTGGCATCTAGTTTACCTTGGAGGGAAAGAGCCCAAACCCTGGCCCCCCTCGTCCGGCTCCCCTAGTGCCTCCGTCCACAGTCTTGGGCCACCAATTGCAGTTACTGAACAATTGCACCAGTATTCAAAAACAAGCAATGCTTAAAGTTTCGCTTCACAGAAACAGGTCAATAAACCTGACTTAAGACTCAGCTTTTTAATTAAGAGCTTGACATACTTAGTAGAAATCACAAGCAATTATCTTGATAAAACATAAACGCCTTGTTTTTAAGCATATTAATTACCTAAGGAAAGACAAAGGCAGAGGGCTAAGTCAATGTCCTGGTTTTAGATTCTAGCAACAGCAGAGCTCAGCTGAGGCCACTGTCCACAAGTGAGGCTCTTACCTTGGAGCCAGAACCACCAAATCCTGAGGCCAGTTTATTTTTTTCAAGCAATGGGGATTTTTAAAGATGACTTGTAGAATCAGAGCTGAGACAATGATCAAACAAATAATGACTAAGGTTGCTTATGTAACCTTTTGTTATAAAACTTTAATTACACATGAACCAATGAGAATTTGGGCTAACCTGGCAGTTTTGTCTAACATAACCATTAACTTATAAGACAACTTGGTACCGTGTAAATATAAAAACACAAGCATGTGCAAACAATATGTATGCACAGTCATATATAAAAGTAGACTTAAAAAATACCAAATATTTTACTACATCACTTATCAATTTTAAGTTAGACTATTGGTCAGATAAAAACTTTAATAGCATTAGCAATTTCTAAGTCAAAAGGACTAGTGAGTAGGAACTGACAGCTTGGCTTTTGTAGGAGTTGTCCTGGTCTAGTAGGAATTGGACAAAAATCTTGAAAAACTTGAAAGAAGAGCACAGTAGATAGACAACAGTTTTTAGTATCTTAACATTATAACTATAAGTGAATACTTATCTCAGAAATGTGAAATATTAACTACTATTATTATCATCCCAATACTTAATAATATTTATTTTTATTATATCCAGGCTAAACTTACCTGGATTTTAAATCTTGTTGATGTTGAATCTCTTGTAATCCTCACCATGTAAAGGAAATTTGGCATAGAGACAGATAGCAAACATACATTATTTTATACATAGTACAGCCTTAGTAAGCATCCTACATTTAACATTGCATATTAAGACTGTTCCTGAAAAAGAAACCCATAGTAATTAGTCCAATAAGGACCTATAATGTACATCACCCACAGTTAGCCCAACCAACATAGAACCTTTTTATATCCTTTTAGTTTCTCTTGTTCATGACTATTAGAGAAATGAAATAAATTAATAATTTTAAAAAGCTTTTTTGGAAAAAATCATTATGAAAATATCTATATTCAATGTTAAATTTTATAACCTAACAAAATGTTTATCTTACAATGCCAATGAATGTTGTTTTATGTAAGCATTTTAAGATTTTATGAAACATTTAATAGGACCAGCTTTCCTGTCTCAATAGGCTTTAAGAAGGTAAATCAGGTAAATGAGCACTTTGGTTTATAAGTACATACTTAGAAGGCCTTTAAATATATACTCAAGACTCATCCACACACATGAACACACAGATCAAGGCATAAAAAATAATAATTTCAGTACACAGAAAAAAATTAAGTGGCTACTGGTTTGTTACTCAGATATTTTGGGTGAATTATATGGGAAGACTAAATTCTGTTCTGTGCTGTCCCAACACAGAATGCATACGAGCAGTTACATAGAAACATGTGAACATTCAGTTACATCCAAGAGGTAAAAAGGTTGCCGTCTCTGTATTTGGAGGGAATGAGGTAGCTCTTGGGAGATCTGTAAGGCTACTTTATATCTGCCCCAGTGTCTTGTACACAATCCGTCCTGTAAGGTGGCCAGGGGTGGGTTCTCCCATTCATGGCTGTTTGACATGGAGAAGGCAGAGTTTAACAGCTGAGTCTGTGGAGCCTGAAGTTCTTGTACTGCTGAAACTTCTTGGGCTAACATAGTTATTGGGTTTGTAGGTTTTGAGAATAGTCTTTAACAATGAGAACAAGTGCTGTGGATATCACTCTATATAAATAAAACACTGATGGCCAGTGACCAGACATGAAGTATAGGTGGGACAAGGAAAGAGGAGAATTGGGGAAACAGGAAGAAGGGAGGAGGGACTGGAGCCACCGGGAGGACAAGCAACATGTGAAGATGCCGGTAAGCCACCAGCCATGTGGCAAGATATAGATTTATAGAAATGGGTTAATTTAAGATATAAGAACAGTTAGCAAGAAGCCTGCCATGGCCATACAGTTTGTAAGCAGTATAAGTCTCTGTGTTTACTTGGTTGGGTCTGAGCGGCTGTGGGACTGGCGGGTGACAAAGATTTGTCCTGACTGTGGGCAAGGCAGGAAAACTCTAGCTACAAACAAGAGCAGTAGGTTTGGCTTGAAGAAAAAGTTTTATTCATCTGGGAAGATATCAGGAAGGCAGGATCCTGTTGTGAAATAAAGGAAGAGAATTGGGGTTTCTGGACATCCCCATGAGACACCAGAGACTCAAGACAGGAGACAGGTAAACACTGACAGTCTATTTGCCCAGTTGTGGGAGCCCACAAAGGTTCCTAGTGAGATCTGAGCTTGCTTTACCCAGCAGAGCTGCATTAGAGGAGTGATTGACCATGTGTGTGGTTACCAGGTGACTGGAAGGGTCTACACTTGGCTAAGCTAGGGGGAGGTCTTTCCTCTACCCCTTGGCATTCCTATAAAAAGCCCTTTAGAAGAGACAGTAGGGACTGGTGGATAAGGATCCAGGCCCTCCTGAGGCTATCCTGTGTTTCTGTCTTTTTCTTTCTCCTCTACACTTCTCTCTAAATCTCTTATCCCTTTCTCCTCAAGAGTACCCTGGGTTAAATAAATGTGGGAGCTTGTTTCCCACATCCCATGCTACTTTGGAGGGCCCCAAAGACACATTCTAGCTTTTCATATTGCAGAAAGTCAGCAATTGAAAAGGGACTGTATGGGGCTGGAGAGATGGCTCGGTGGTTAAGAGCATTGGCTGCTGTTCCAGAGGACCTGGGTTCAATTCCTAGCACCCACATGGCAGTTCATAACTGTCTGTAACTCCAGTTCCAGGGAATCTGACACCCTCATAGAGACATACATCCAGGCAAAACACCAATGCATATAAAATAAAAATAAATATTTTTTTTTTAAAAAAGGGACTGTAGATGCTAATTGTTTCTTAGGATCCAGGGCTTTTTCTTAAAGGAAGTGTTGTGTACATAACTGTACCAATGACAGGAAGCTTTGGGCTTAGTGTCCTTCACCTGTTGTTTTCTTTATAGTCACCTAGGCCAGACCATTGGAGCACTACCCTTCCTGTCTTCAGTTTCTACCCTCAGACATTCTTGGAGAGTCACTGAGTACAGCCACAAAAGCACTGGGTATACTAGTTTGCATTCCAAATTCCCCTGAGCTTACACTTCCCTCAGTGGGGTTTAAACAACTGCAACATGTGCCCCCCAAACCTGGGATTAAATCCGGAAACATTTGTACAATCCCTGCTAGAAGAATCTCTGAGGTGTTTTTCTCTACCTCAGTGGAAATAAAGTCTCTATTCTAAGAAGTTCTTTTATTGAGTTGGGGGTCTCACTATGTAGCCTAAACTAGCCTGAAACTCACTATGTAGACCAGGCTGGCCTGGAACTCACAAAGGTCTCCTTGCCTCCACCCCTCAAGTGCTGGGATTAAAGGTGTCAGCCACCATGCCAAGCTATCCTAAGAAGTTAAAAAAAAAAAAAAAATGACAATAACCAAAATGTAATCCTTGAACTGGGAGGCTGTCGGTTTTAGACAAGAGACTATTTAGTTACACAAATGGCCTTGGCCAATTTATGTTTAAAATGGCCACCACACAAATTAAAAGCACAAGTGGGTGGATTCTTTTTCATTTGGATCTAATGCTGTAGTGACACACTCTATGCCCTGGGGAATTATCTCTGAGCTCATGGGGACTCGGCTGTCCACAGTAAGTGACCAGCAAAGAACTGAGAGCAGTAGGGACAGAATAAAGCAGAAGTAACTAAAACATGGAATTACTTCATTACCGTTCATGAAGGGGATTTAGCCTTCATGCAGATAAACCAGACAGCTGTTTTTTTTGTTTTTTTTTTTTTAAGTCTTTGCTGCTGTGATATTTTGCTCTTTATTCTTTGGGTCCATTGGTGTGGGAACTCAGACTTCAAACCCTTGTCCCTATGAGGGATTGTCCCTGTAGAGAAAAGAAACACCAGGGTGCTCAGAGGAATGTATCAGCATTCAAACCTGTGGGCAGGAATATCCTACAGGGAACAGAGTCCACATTCGATTTAATCTTCCCTTCCTCCTACCCCTGGAATCTTCAGGCAGGGACATGTTGGTCTCTAGAGAAGTTATCTCAGGTGAAGACAGAGTGGAAAAGAACCGCCATGAAGTCCATCTATGGGGAGTCCTGTCTGATTGGATCCCATTTTCATGAACTTGGTAAGAAGTTTTAAGTAAAACAAACAAACGAAGCAAACAAACAAACACAAGAGGAGACTAGGATGGGTAACTTAATGTTACTGGCAAGGAAAATTCTAGAGTGAGGTGAGAAGTCATAGAGAGTGGGTGTGGGGAAATCGTGTTTTCCCTGACAGAAGTTGATTCTAAACTAGTATTTCCCTGCAAGAAAGGCAGGGAAACATTTTTACACGTCTATCATTTGTCCTTAGAGGACTCATCTGGGAAGAGTCTGATTGGATCTCTTGTTTTCATGAACTTGGTTTAAGTAAAGAAAAACAAAAACAAAAACAAACAAAAAACGAGAGAAGACTGAGATGTGTAACTTAATGTTACAGGCAAGGAAAATTCTAGAGTGAGGTGATCCCCTGGGGACTCAGCAGCATTGGAGAGCTTAGGCAGTTTGTGTGAGCATAATGTTGTCCACCAAAAGGGCATGATGCCCCATGCAATGTGTGCATCTCATAGACTAAATGTACACAATCACCTAGCCTCCCAATCTTAACTCTGAGATTAGCAGTTGCTACCAACACATGCATGTCTCAGAGGTTCTGGGTACATTCTTGGGCCCCCAGCTACAGGGTGTTCTAAGGCAGGGGGAGGAAAGGAAAGCGAGAGAATGTGAATCTTGTTTCCCTAAACCATGATTAATGCACTGGTAGAAACCCATCCCTCATCTCCAAGTCCTTGAAGAAGAGGGAACAGTAGTACCCTTGTTCCGAGAGAAGAAAGTTCAGAAGCATCCTGTGCTTATCTTTTATCTCCTGGCTGGCTGAGCCATAATGCAGCTGTTCGAGGCTACAGGTTCTTGTGTCTCTTTGAAACGAATTACATAGGGTCACATGGGTAGTTACAGAACAAGAGAAAGCTTATTACAGGAGACACAGATGAGCTTGGAAGCGTGGCAGTCCTGGCCTGTGGCCTGGCACCAAGAGGAAGAATGGGAAGGAAAGGGACTATGTGACCATTTGGGACTCATTTGCATAGGATCCACCTCTCCCAGTTTCATACAATGTGTACTTTTTTTCAAGCATGCTCCCTTTGTTGAATGAAGCCCAGGTAGGCTGAGGGATTCCAGTCTCTCTCCAGCCTACTTTCACATGTTAATTGTGATGGTTCATTTCAGTCTATGTTTCTCTGTCACACTCACAGACTGCACTGGGAGGTGGAGGCTGTAGGGAGGTGTTAAGGTGAAATGAGGTCTAAGAATGGATTCGGCTACCACAGAACCAATGTGTTTTTAGGCATGGGAAGAGCCACTAAAGCACATATACACAGAAGGGTGACCCCACTGAGGCCTCAAGAAAAGCCAACACTCAGGTCATAGATAGCCAGCCTCATGGCAACGGGAAAGTGGATGCTAAGCTGCCAGGCTGGCGTGCTGTGTGGCAGGCCTCACCGCAAGAGGTGGTGACAATGACTGTGACCATGACTCTAGGGCAAGCTACAGGAGGCTTCTCTGGGACTTAGGCTGGAGTACCATCTGGGTTCCCTGTTCCTGGTCTAACCTGTGGGCAATGGAAGAGGGGCTTCTTGTATAAAAGCCCTCTGTTCCTCTCTTCTCCCAAGTGAGGGCAACTACGCACACTACTTAGGTAGTGTGTACCTAAGCCATGGTCTTGTAGCCAGGACACCAAGCATCTAGTGTCCCTGCCTCTCTGGAGACTCTGGCAAAGGCATGGTGACTGGGAAATGGCAGAAAAAGCACTGGACCACAAGCTAAGTGACCACATGCTACAAGGTCAGCACCAGCTGTGTTCCAGACTGGCATCTGTCCACTGTGTCTGACCCAACAGACCCTTGGTCCCCAGAGTGAAGGGAGTGTGTGAACATATGCAAGCCTGTCTGTGCCAAATGTGCATGTGTCTTCCCACAAGGAGGGTAACATGTCCCCAGCCTGGTCCTCTGAGCCCCAGGGGAGCTGTTTTCCCCAGGAATTAGGCTGGGCTCAGCAGGGAATAACCAATTTTCTGTGTTTATTTGTTTCTTATACAAGAAGGCTTCTGTTTGGTTCTAATGAGTAGCTTTTCCTAAAGAGAAGCCGTAATAGCAGCAGAAACGTAAGTAGATTCTGTAAACTTGTAATCATACGTGTCAAACACACTGTGGTATTTTTCCCTGTAAAATAGAAACGGTGAGAAGTCATAGAGAGTGGGTGCGGGAAACCGTGTTTTCCCTGACAGAAGTTAATTCTAAACTAAGTATTCCCCCGCAAGAAAGGCAGGGAAACATTTTTACATGTCTATCATTTGTCCTTAGAGGACTCAAAACAAATATGTTTCTTAGTACTCGACACCAACATTATTCCAGTGGCCTCGGGCTATGTGCTGTTTTTCTAGTTGGTGGAGCTAGGGGATAAGAAAACTGCACTGCTGTACTGTATTGGAGGAACACGTCCTGTGGGCTAATCAGAACCGCAGAAGAGCCTCGGTCCAGAGCAGTGGGAGGACAGGCATCGAGGGGTCCAGAGCTATGGACGGACAGGCAGTTGAGGGGTCCAGAGCTGTGGATGGACAGACAGTCGAGGGGTCCAGAGCTATGGACGAACAGGCAGTCGAGGGGTCCAGAGCTGTGGACGGACAGGCAGTCGAGGGGTCCAGAGCTATGGACGGACAGGCAGTTGAGGGTCCAGAGCTGTGGATGGACAGGCAGTCGAGGGGTCCAGAGCTATGGACGAACAGGCAGTCGAGGGGTCCAGAGCTGTGGACGGACAGACAGTCGAGGGGTCCAGAGCTATGGACGGACAGGCAGTTGAGGGGTCCAGAGCTGTGGATGGACAGGCAGTCGAGGGGTACAGAGCTATGGGCGGACAGGCAGTCGAGGGGTCCAGAGCTATGGACGGACAGGCAGTCGAGGGGTCCAGAGCTATGGGTGGACAGGCAGTTGAAGGGTCCAGAGTTGTGGGCAGACAGGCAGTCGAGGGGGTCCAGAGCTATGGACGGACAGACAGTCGAGGGGTCCAGAGCTGTGGACGGACAGGCAGTCGAGGGGTCCAGAGCTATGTGCGGACAGACAGTCGAGGGGTACAGAGCTATGGGCGGACAGGCAGTTGAGGGGTCCAGAGCTATGGGCGGACAGGCAGTCCAGGGGTATAGAGCTGTGGATGGACAGGCAGTCGAGGGGTCCAGGCCTATGGGCGGACAGGCAGTCGAGGGGCCCAGAGCTGTGGATGGACAGGCAGTCGAGGGGTCCAGAGCTGTGGATGGACAGGCAGTCGAGGGGTCCAGAGCTGTGGATGACAGACAGTCAAGGGGTCCAGGCCTATGGGCGGACAGGCAGTCGAGGGGTCCAGGCCTATGGGCGGACAGGCAGTCGAGGGGCCCAGAGCTGTGGACGGACAGGCAGTCGAGGGGTCCAGAGCTATGGGCGGACAGGCAGTCGAGGGGTCCAGAGCTGTGGACGAACAGGCAGTCGAGGGGTCCAGAGCTATGGGCGGACAGACAGTCGAGGGGTCCAGAGCTATGGGCGGACAGACAGTCGAGGGGTCCAGGGCTATGGGCGGACAGGCAGTCGAGGGGTCCAGAGCTATGGATGGACAGGCATCGAGGGGTCCAGAGCTATGGGCGAACAGGCAGTCGAGGGGTCCAGAGCTGTGGACGGACAGGCAGTCGAGGGGTCCAGAGCTGTGGACGGACAGGCAGTCGAGGGGTCCAGAGCTGTGGACGGACAGGCAGTCGAGGGGTCCAGAGCTTGGCGGACAGGCAGTCGAGGGGTCCAGAGCTGTGGACGGACAGGCAGTCGAGGGGTCCAGGGCTATGGGCGGACAGGCAGTCAAGGGGGCCAAAGGCAGCCAATCCCACAAGGCCCAAAGCCAGGAGAGAAACCCAGCCAAGTGGGTGTGCAGGGTCTCTTTCCATGCTGGCATTCTGGGTCATTGTTACCAAATCTCCCAGTCAGCATGGGCGCAGAGCCCACAGGAAGAGCAGGGCCACAGATCTCTAGAAGACACCATCAGAGAGCACTGTATGTAGTAGCTTCTGCCTCAAAGTAAAGGCCCTGGCCAGGTTGCAGAATCTTCTGCAGATGCGGAAACGAGAAACAATCTCTTTGACAAATGAGCCAGAATCACATGCTGCCTCAAGTCAGGGGCCACAGCCCTGGCTGCAGAGGGCACTGTATTTTTTTTGGTAGAGGAGGTTACTGGGATGGACCAGGCCCTCCTGCATGATAGGCCAGTGCTCTATCACGGAGCTGCATCCCAGACACAGGGATGCTCTCCTTTGAGGTTTCCATAATGGAAGGGTTCGAATCTGGCATCTTGGTGAAGAGGCAGGAAACTTTGTACCGGGCTGACTGCTGCTTTGGAAGAGGCAGCTATACTTGAATTTGACCTTCTAGAAGTTTCTCCTGTGGCCCCTAGAGCTGTGTCTCTCTTCATAGACACTGGAGCTGAGTATCAGAATAGCTAAACACAGAGTTGCCCTAACAAAACCAACCTACGCAGATGCAGAAGGAGAACAAACTCTGGGTCAAGAGCTCAAGGGGTCCCTTCCCCACCTGGGTCCGGCAGAGGACCCAGCAGCACTAACGACCTCCACTCCAGATACTCCAGACGGCCTGGAAGGGGACATGAGCACCTGGCCTTTCAGGTTGATGCAGGGCTGAGGCTTCTGAAGGCCTTCACAGGAACCCACAGGAACCTCCTCTGTTCAGCTGGTTGTGTCTCCCTCAGGGGATCCAGGCTGAGGGTGCTGTTCTGGTGTTTGCTCGTTCTTTCCTCCCGTCGTGAACACAGGTCCTTTGTAAGCTTTCTGAAATGCCCAGCATGATCCTGGAGGGAGCCGAACCTGTGAACATCTCCCTGCAGGAACCTTTTAGGCTTCTGCCTTTGCCCCCTTCCTTCCTTCCTTCCTTCCTTCCTCCCTCCTCCTCCCTCCCTCCTCCCTCCCTCCCTCCCTCCCTCCCTCCCTCCCTCCCTCCCTTCCTCCCTTCCTTCCCTTCTCCAAGTTACCAGTGTCCCCTAGGTCAAAAGTGATTCCTGTAGAGATGACCTCTCTTCCATCTGCCCCTGTCTTTCTAACTTCTAACCTTATTTTATTCCTTCTTCTTCTTTTCTTTCCCTCCCCACTCCCTCCCTCTCACATACACACTGCAGAACCATTTCATATAGCCAGGAGGTGACTCTGCAGCCCTTCCTCCTACCCAGTCCATGGCCAGTCACCATTGACCTGGGGACAAAAGGAAGGAAACATGCCATCTTTAGTCCTGGGAGAACTTCACACAGGCCTAAGCAAACAGGGTGTCCTCTTAGTCTCAGAAAACTGTAGCATGAATCTTAAAGAGTCTTGTTAATAAGATCAAACATGGGGCCAGCTCCAAGGGGATGCAGATGGCACCCTTTACTGTCTTGAGGTACCTTAGGATGACTCAGGAGGCTCTGTGCTCACTTCCAGTATCAGAAAGGAACAGAGAAGTCCCTGTGTGTCAGATGCTGGCTTTTGTCCCTTAGGGCTGCCTTCTACAGCACTCTTGTCACTGGTACCTGTCTGTGTTTCAGGATCTTTCTGGAAAAGCCAAGCTCAGCTTTCTCTTTCCTCTGCAGGAGGAAAAGATACATTTTCAGAAAGTTCTCATCCCATCTCATCTGGCCCAGGTGTGGTGAAGCCCATCAGAGCAATGGCGGCGGCGGCCGGTGAATGACACCAGTATGCACCATGGCTGTGTGATTGTTAATCTTGATTATCAACTTCACAGATTAAGAATTACTATTGAATACACCCCTGAGTGTGACTGTAAGGGTGTTTCTAGAATGATTTAAGCGAAGAGGAAAGACCCTGAATATGACCAGCTGTTTCACTCTGCCTCTGCTGTGCTTCCTCACCATGATCAAACGGTGATTCCAAGTTAAGCCTATTCCTTAAGTTACTTTATCAGGTGTTTGTTACAGCAATGAGAAAAGGAACTAACACGCCATGGTAGTGGGATTCCAACCTGTGCCACTCTAGCCCTCGAACATCCCTTTGTGATATTACCTCCTTAGACATGCCTCCCTGCAAAATCACAGGGCACGTGCACAGTGCTGCAACCAGACACACTCCAGAGCCAGGCAGGATGGGACTCTGAGCAGTTCTGCTCATTGTCATTTGCTCCAGGCCTGAGCACAAGGCCTAAGCCCAGTGTCTCATCGGAGACCCCAGAGGGTCTTGTTGGTTCCCAGTGAGGCTTGCTCTCCCTGAGGATGGGCTGCCCTCCAATGGCCACGGCCTTCCCAGTAGAGCCAGTCCCTGAAGTCAGGCCTGAGAAAAACTATGGAACATGGACATGTTGCAGGTCTCTGCACCTGCCATGCTACTAAAGGAACTGGCTCATCTCTCTTGACTCTGTGGCTGGATGACAGGACTACAGCAACATTTCCACCAGAGCTGGGGTAAGAGGAGTGCTCTTGACAAGAAAGGGACTGGACCAGCATGAAGTTGCTGTGCCTTCTCTGTTGAAGAGAAAGTCACCTGGCTGCACCACAGCCAGGGGTGTATGCCAGCATCAATATACTCAGGACCGAGATGTTGAGTGGGTACATGCAGGCTCCAGGTGGGATATTCCCCACGCTGCTGTTCTCTCAAGCCACACACTCCTGGGTACTCCTCCCTTCCCATCAGTAAATTTCTCCCCACAGACAAAGCTAAACATCCTAGGCTTCCCAGGCAAGTGTTTAGAAAGGGCCCTTGCCTGATGTAGCATGAATCTTAGAAGGTCTTATTAATAAAATCAAACCTGAGGCCTAGTATTGGGGTGAACTGGAAGATCAGAGAGACAACAAGCCACAGCTAACCTCACTTGGCCAACTTCTCAGCTGATCTTGTTTCCTCAGACTGGATGCCTCTGAGTCCTCATCCAGAATGGATCTCAGCTGAACTGTGCTATTCAAAACCTAAAGGCTTAACCAGCCAAATGCTTCTAGATCTTGGTCTTCATGCCTTATATATCGTTCTTTTTCTGCCGTCACTCCTTGGGATTAAAGGCGTGTGTCACCATGCCTGGCTGTTTCCAATGTGGCCTTGAACTCACAGAGATCCAGATGGATTTCTGCTTCTGGAATGCTAGGATTAAAAGTGTGAGTGCCATCATTTTCTAGCCTCTATATCTAGTGGCTGTTCTGTTCTCTGACCCCAGATAAATTTATTAGGGTGCACAATATTTTGGTGGGAACACAATACCACCACAGTCTGACATGGGTTTCTGCCTCTGCATGTAGGGGGACTCTCCTCTGTCCTGGGACTGCTGAGCCTATGATTTTATGAGTAACAACCTGGCCCTAAGGAACTCCTTTCTATCATGTCTACTTTCCAAAAAACGAATTGTAGTCCAGATATGGATCAGGAGCCAAGGCCTCTTCTGTGTTCTGGTTGGGGTATCTGCCAATACACTTGCATGTACAGACATACAACACATGTGCACATTTGTGCAAGCATACAAACATACACATGAACACCCAACATACATGGGCAAACACACCTGCACAATTCACAGGTGAGCTCACACTGACAATGTACACCCACAGTAATGCAATACATAGACATACACCAGGTATGTATACTGTTTTCCCCCCAAAACATAATGCATGAGCAGACACGTGTGCACATATGTCTCCTCATACATGTACACTACACAGGCACACCAGACATGAACACATTTTGCTTTTGCAAACATACCATCCCACACCACAATGGCCTAGTGCACATGTGTGCACACATGTGCTGTGCTCTTCTAAACAAGACCTGGTAGACTCCCTACAAGCTCTTCCCTTGAGGTCTGGATTCTTTCCCAGGGAAGCCTGAGAAGCCACTGTAGGTCACTGATCTGACACTGGGCTCTGGACTCCATGGTCCTGAGTGGCCTTTTAAAAGCCAGTACTGCCTGTAAGCATGTGTACTTTACAGTTTCCAACAGGCTTGTCCCGCTGGGCTGTGTCACATGACCAGTGGGTGCCTATCCCCTGCTGCTAGTGTGAGAGAGGGTGAGGATTGGTAAGGCTGGGTTCCTTATCAGAAAGGGAGTCTGGGGGCCCTTTGAAGCAGCCTTTCTGAATCCAGAAACTTGTGTTTGGTGCCTGCTCCATGGCTGACACACTCACCTATAAATAATGGTGGTGACAGGTCCCCTGTCAGCACCCGCTGATGGACGGCTCCTTCTCCTGCCATTACAGCCTTGTGACTGTGGGAAAATTAATTTAAGTGGTAGTTAATTTCTAATGAATTCCATTCAAGCGGCTAATATGGTCCCTTGGTGTTATGGTAACCTTCACGGATCATTGCATTATGTAAATAAATTCTACTTTATGCTGGTTTATTAAAAAAAAGAGAGTAAAGATTGGGAAGTCTGGGTAATTCTCACACAGTCACACAAACAACCCACAGTGGCTAGAAACTCTTTAAAGGGGAAAATACAAGCCACTCTGGAGCCTGTCCAAGAAGGGACAGCCGCAGAATGGTGGAATCATCTATTTTTAGGGCTTTGCATACACAGGCTCTCCCCACACCCCGCCCCGAATCCATGCAGCTTATGTTGTGGTGGTATTGTGTTCCCCAAAATATTGTGTACCTTAATAAATTTATCTGGGGCAGAGAACAGACAGCCACTAGATACAAAGGCTAGAAAATGGTGGCACTCACACCTTTAATCCTAGCATTCCAGAGATAGAAATCCCTCTGGATCTCTGTGAGTTCAAGGCCACATTGGAAACAGCCAAGCATGGTGACACGCCTTTAATCCCAGAAAGCCAACCTTTAATCCCAGGGAGTGGTGGTAGAAAGCAAAAAGATATATATAAGGCGTGAGGACCAGAAACTAGAAGCATTTGGCTGGTTAAGCATTTGGCTGGTTAAGCTTCAGGCTTTCCAGCAGCAGTTCAGCTGAGACCCATTCCGGATGAGGACACAGAAGCCTCCAGTCTGAGGAAACAGGACCAGCTGAGGAACTGGCAAGGTGAGATAGCTGTGGCTTGTTCTGTCTCTCTGATCTACCAGCATGGACCCCAATAACCGGCCTCGGGTTTGATTTTATTAATAAGAACTTTTAAGAATCCTGCTACATATGTTGTATTCCAAAGAGAGGGTTTCTACCTTAAGCCATGGTGAAGGTGTACCTTAGGGAGTCTTGATTTCAACACCTAGGTGGGGGGTGTCTAGGTGAGGCTTGTCCTGGATGCAGGAGGACGGAGTTTGGCTTCAAGTCACACTTAGGAGAGTTGCCATCAGGAACAAGGCCTTGGCATCTCTGTGTAATGTGTAGTGTGTGGTTTGAGGTATGTGGTGTGGTTGTAGTGTGCAGTGTGTGTGTTGGAGGGAAGTATGGCTGAGGCAGTATCTGGAAGAGGAGCAGGCCATCTCTCCCGAGGGACTTGCTCACTCACCCTGCAGGGGCAGCCCAACCGCAGCTCACAGGAGACCCAGAGGCCTGGTGGTCGGCGCACACAGAGGAGTCGAGATGCTCTTGGAACCACTGCAGCCTGAGCCTTTACAGACGGCCTCCCGCCTTCCTCACTCCGCTCTTTGCCCTGCCACCATCATTCCTGCAAGGTGCTTGGCTTTTGGGTGGCATGGGTAGCACTGAACACCTCTCCATCCTGATACTCTGTCCTGTCCTGCCACAGCTCTTGACTTCTCCTCCTCTAGATATGCCTCTTTCACATAGCTATCTCTTCTTCTTGGGGTCTAGGGGCTGGGGTTCCGCAGTCCATCATTTTCAAGATCATTCACCTGTTTTCATCTAATACAATATCCAGACCACCCAGAGGTCCTTCAAACCGCAGCTACCCTGATGGGGGAGGAGCAGCAGCACTGCTCGCTGGGGTCTTCCACGCCACAGCCAGTGTCATAAAGCTTCCTTTGTCTCCCTTTGTCACTACGTGAAGGGGTTCCTAGGTTCCCGGCCTTCTCTGACTAAATAAGGAGTATACAAGCCACAGCCATGGGCTGCCAAGAACACACATCCGTCTGTATTGTTTAACATTGAGAAGTGCACATTTGAAACAATTTGAAATTGAGTCACAAAAAAAACTTATAATGTTATAAGTTTACCGTTTTGTACTAGGTCTCATTCATAGCTTTCTTGGGCCACATGTGGCTTGTAGGCTGTGGTGAACTCTCAGGGCACTAGAATCCTATAGAATATTATTGTAAGGTTGTTACTTTTGTTTCTGCTGCATTTGTTTAACTCTGTGAAGCTGTGTTACTGTGCCTAAGACACCTGATGGTCTAATAAAGAACCGAATGACCAATAGTGAGGCAGGAGAAAGGATAGGCAGGGTTGAAAGGCAGAGAGAATAAACAGGAGGAGAAATCTGGGAGGAAAAGATCAAGGAATGAGAGAGGAAGGAGGAAGACTCCAGGGGCCAGCCACCCAGCTACACAGCCAGCCATGGAGTAAGAGTAAGATTTACAGGAAGAGTAAGAGTAAGGGAACAGGAAGAGCCCAGAGGCAAAAGGTAGACAGGATAAGTTAAGGAAAGCTGGTAAGAAACAAGACAAGCTAAGGCTGGGCATTCATAATTAAGAATAAGCCTCCATGTATGATTTATTTGGGAGCTGGGTGATGGAGTCCTGTTGTTTGTTTCTGCTCTTTTTTTTGGGGGCTCTGCTACCCAACTCCCAAATAAATCACACATGGAGGCTTATTCTTAATTACTTAATTAATTCTTAATGCTGGTCTTAGCTTGGCTTAGTTTCTAGCCAGCTTTTCTTAACTTTAAATTATCCTGACTACCTTTTGCTTCTGGGCTTTTCCGTTTCTATTCCTAAATACCTTTGTTTTTTACTGCGTGGCTGGCTGTGTAGCTGAGTGGCCAGCCCCTGGGTCCTCCTCCTCCTCTGGCTCCTCACTCTCCAATCCTTTTGTCCCAGATTTCTCCCTCTCTATATATATATTCTCTCTGCCTGCCAGCCCTGCCTATCCTTTCTCCTGCCTTGCTATTGGTCAATTCTTGACTAGACCATCAGGAACCTGTGCTCGTGAAACATCAGTTAACTGGGGGGCTTCAGTGGCATCAGCCATCGATAACCCAAAGATGAAGATGCCAGAGGGAGGGCCACTCTGGTCAGTGTCCAGCACCAGTGTGGGCAGAGGATTAGAGACAGTGTCTTCGTTTGCAGGTTTTCATTTGGCCCTTAGAGCCCACAAGGTCGAGTCAGAACACTGTGAAGCTGTTCCAGGGAGAGGAACTAATGTAACTAATGTTTCTACCACATTTTACCCAAAGAATTAAATGCTTTTCTGAGAAAACCAGCTCAGTAAATTAAGGCTTTAAATTTTTAAATTTAGAAAAAGTACAGTATTTTAAGACTTAAATTTTTCATCACGACAAAAATAAAAATTAACCAACCAAGGGAAGGAAGGGAAGTGTGCCCCCATCAGACTTCTGTAGCATGTTCCTGCCAGCACTCGGGATGCAGAGACTTGAGTGGCCACCTGCAAGTATTCCTGCTCAGCAAGGAGGAGACTGGAACTGGGGGTCCCTCAGGCCTGCCAGAGCGGAGGTGGCAGCTGGAATTCCAGAAGCCGGGTCCTAAGAAGTCATGTCTGCCCCCATTCCCCACTCACCCTGCACGCTGGTGGGGCAGCCTGAGTTTTCTGCACTGTGAACAGTCCCTGAGGGTCACTGTCACTGGTGTGTGGTGCCATCTCTACAAGAAAAAATTACAGCTAGTGCCCTGAAGATCAGACAAACTGCCTTACAAAGCCGTTCCCAAGGACTCAAAGCTGTGAACCATGAGAAATGCCCAAGAGGTGAGCCAGGCATTTCCCACTTCTTCCAAATGGCCATGAGTGTCTTCCCATAAAACAGAAATCCTACCCCACCGGGCCCTGTCTGTTGTGAGAGGTTAGGGTGAATGAGTGAGGCTATTCAAAAGTTTACTTATTCCTACTGAAAATAACTTCAACTGGAGAATTCTGGAAATAAAAGGACGACCAATGTCCTGTATTACTAATACAGTGACAAGCACACACCGAGTATCTGTGGTGTGCCATGACATGATAGCTTTGAAACTTTTAATTTTCTATCTTATAGTCAGGGAACTGAGGCACCCAGAGCAGATTGTCACAGCTAAAGATGGTGGCGTTGGGATTTACATCTTAGCTGTCCCACTACCCACTAGTGAGTGCCTTCTAAGTCCAAGAAGCAGAACTAAAGTGGCCTCATAGACTTAACTGACCACAATGAGAAAAGGGGCTTACAACCAGGCCTGTCCGTCACCCTGGCTCACGGCCCTCCACTGGCCAGGTGTTTAATGGGTTTCTGCAGAGTCCAGGCTTGTAAACCCGCAGCATGTAACCTGGTGTCGATAATGAATCAGAGAACTTGGTTTGTACTGTTTGTGCCAGGTCTTTCTCTGCTAAGTTGCTGGTTGCACTCACGACCACCAGCTGTTCCTCCCGTGTCCCCAGACTCTCCTCCAGGCTTCATGTTCACACGTATGCTCACACATGCCCTTCAGAATGCAACAGATCACAGCACATGGTTTTCCTGTCTCCCTTAAAAATACATTATTGCCAGGATCCCTCTTCTCAAAGCTCTGTCTGGAGGGTCCCTGCCTACACCTACCAGCTCACCAAGTATCAGACCTATGTCTTACAGTTCCAACAGCTATTGTAAGACCCCACGAAAGGCAATGGTCCTGTAACCACCCACTGAAAACACCTCTGATTTCATGTCACTCTGGGAAAATGACCCAGGGTACCAGTAGCTACCAGGTGTCATTCCTGGGCCAGAAGGTCCACAGCACTCTGCATTAGAGTCACAGGGTCACAAAACATGCTGTAGTCTGGAATGTAAGCAGACTACACAAGGTGAACCTGAAGTTTATTGGACTGAGATTTAAAACTACAAAAAGCCAGTGTCAAAGACCTATTCCAAGAGGAGCACAAACCCCAGACCGCTTTTTAATGCTCATGAATGCAAGCTTTGAAAAATTAGCTGGTGTCCTAATGCTCCCTTGGGAAGCCAGTGTGCTTTGTCGTTTTCTTTGAGCTGAAAATGGACTAACCTCCTTTTGAAAGCATGAATTTGCTGGTATAAAGAACACTACTACTCCAGTGTTTAAGAACAGTCATGACAAACATTTTTTAATTGGTATCTGAAAGACATCTACATGTAAACAAGGTTTTCCTTGAGTAAAGGTTGGGGTAATTGTTATCCAACAACACCGTTTATTTTTAAGCGGAGGTGGTTGTGCTCCCTACAGGAGCCTTCTGGCTCAGTAGGCTTCTAAAAAGCACTTGCATTCTGCTGCATTTGATGAATGCCAGGGAAGCAGAGGCAGGAGGTTCTCTGCAGTTTCAGGTCAGCCAGTGCCCAGAGCCAGAGCCTGTCTCCAGAGGTAAAGCTGGCTTTGCATTCCTGTTTCTTCTGTCCTCTAGCTCGACACAGAGCTGCAGGAACAGTAACTTCTTCTCCATCTGTAGCTCTGGACTGACTGGATTTGAAGGAACTGGGCTACGATTCGGGGTGGGGAAGCAGGTGAGTCCAACAAAACCCTAAGTCACAGATCTTAGATTACAGAATGCTTACATTTATTTTTGTTTGATACGGCGAAACGGATTTCCCACGGGCATTGGCCCTTACATCTGCCTCTGCTTATGCCTGGGGTTGGTCTTGCAGAGGACGAACCAGCGCCCACGCCTCTTCACCATGTAGCAGTCCCTGCAGCGCCTCTTGATGACACCCTTGGTCTTGAAGCCCTGCGAGGGCTGCAGTTGCGGCAGGGGGCGCCCCAGAGAAGTGAGCGCACCTCGGCGGCGGCGGCGGCGGGTCTGGCGCTTGGAAGGGTCCCCAGCAGGAAGGACGAGAAGGCCCGGGGCTGCACGGCGGCGAGGCGACTCAGGTGCAGGAGCGGGTCCACGAGCGAAGCCACCGCGCTTCTCACAAGCAGGGCGGCCATGCCGAGGCCAGACCTGTGGGGAGAGGAGCGTGGTCACCGGCCGCTGCACGCCTGTCTGTCTAACCCTAGGCCCTCCCTTTTCAAGGTTACTTGGAGTCAGAGGTCAGAGCACACTGGTCAGGCTTCCACGCACGGCTCCCCACGTGCCCTGCCTGCGCGCTCCCGGGAAGCCGCAGATCCCTGAGGCTCAGCTCGGCCAGGGCCCCCGCCCGCACTCCCGGCCCTCAGCTCTGCCGCGAGCCTCTGCCTGCCGCCCACGGGACGCGGGACCCACACCTGGGACAGGGTGCCACCCGCGGCGAACTCTTTCCCCACGCAGCTTCAGGCGCCGGCTACCAAAAGCTTCCGCGTCTGCGCAGTGTGGGGGGGACGACGCCACCGCCAGGAAGAAAGATGGCGTGGGGTCACGTGGGATGACGTGCGCCTTGGAGCGGAAGACCAAGGAGCGTGCTTCCGGAGACACAGCCCTGCCTGTCTTCCCCATTCCTTATCCAGAGTAACCCCAGGCTAGCCCTGCCCCTGCGGATGCTGGAACCACTGCGGGTTGGGAGGACCGGTGCCCACGAGGAGAAGACAAAAGCTAATTACAGAAATGCAGACCGAGACTGAGAAAGAAGCGGCCAGCAGTGAACATCCTGGGAAAAAAAGCAACAGCATCCAGACAAAATGACGTTTCCGTTCAGTGACATTCTGCACCCAGCGGGAAAGGCCAGGGGAGCAAGTGCAGACGCCGCTCTAGCTAGTCAGTTCAGTCCCTCCCCAAACTAGGAAAAGCCCCAGGACGTGAGGACGGGGTTTGACAGGGAAGTCCCCACACCGCGGCTTCTACCGCTAACTCTCTGCTGTCTCGGGTAAATCACCCAGCTTACTGTTTATAGCAAAGTAGGTTGCCAGCAAGGCTGCCCTGCCCCGCCGTGGCCCCCAGTCCCACACTTCACAGAGTTCACTCGGCCCATCACGGCGCCTGCTCATGGGAACGCCTTGACCCCAGAGTTGGATCACTTTAAAGTCAACGCTGGGGGGTCAAAGGCGCTGGCTGTCCAAGCCAGAGGGCCTAAGTTCAATGCCCAGAACCCACGTGGAAGAAGAGACTACTTTCTCCAACTCTCACATGTGCTCTGTGGCACCCATGTGCGTGTGAACCCATGTGTGTGAACACACATACACACGCACGCACACACACACACACACACACACACCACACACGCACGCACGCACATTTTAAAAAGAGGCAAATCGGGGCTGGAGCGATGGCTCAGTGCAGTGGGTCTCAGCCTTCCCAATGCTGCAGCCCTTTAATACAGTTCCTCATGTAGTGGTGACCCTCTCCCCATAGAATTATTGTGGTTGCTACTTCATAACTGTAATTTTGCTACTGCTAGGAAGTGTAATGTAAGTATCTGACATGCAAGGTATTTAATATGTAACCCCCATGAAAAAACGGCTTGACCCTCGAAAGGGGGTCGAGACCCACAAGTTGAGAAACCTCTGGACGAATCCTTTCCGAGCACCTGCTGCTCTCGTGGAGGACCATCATTCTGTCCCAGCACCCACACAACAGTTCAAGCCATCTGCAACCCTGCTTCCAGGAGCTCCTGCGCCCTTTTCCTGGTACCAGGCACCCACGGAAGTGGCCATACACTGGCGCATACACTCATGCACATAAAATAAAAGGAAATACATCCCTTACAAAGAGTGAGAAAGAGACAAATCTGTAGAACATGGTGCGGTGACATGAAATTAGCCTGAAATCCCAGTACTCCAAAGGCTGAGGCAGGAGGCTAGTGAGTGCTGGTTAGCCTGGCTTTCATAGCTTAAGGCTAGCCTGGGCAATTTAGGCCCACATTTACTGGGGGCAATTTTCAACTTTGCGAGGCTTTGGTGTGTGCGTCCTCGTGTCTCGCTGCCTTCTCTGGTCATCTCCCATTTGTCTTCAGACTTACCTCAGCTATGGCTGAGGCAGGGAGGCAAGGGCCAGGCCATCAGCCTCCAACGCTGGCCGACAGACCCAAACAACACATGCCAGCTTCTGGCACTTTCTCGGAATCAGGGACCCATCCCTGCTCTGAGTCCGGGGTCTGCCTCCATCCTGTCCACATCTGAGCAAAGTTGCCTACTCTACGGCCTGACAGTGTGTGATGTTCTGAGGAGGGTTCTGACTCAGTCAAGTGGTAGGGGCGAGGCCAACACGCGCTCCAGAGTCACAGGGGGCGATTTGCATCAGGTCTCTCTACACAGCAGAGCTTTTCGAGGCTGCTTTTCCATGCTGGGTAAAATCGCTTGCAGTCTAACTGGAAACTTTGTTAGCGCTGTGTGGCCAAAGTGCTCAGAAGTCTCCCTTTCCCGCCCCAACACGCACGACCAGGAGAGTTGGGCGCATGTCCTGTAAACTATATTACAATTTTGCATTTTCTCCATTGCCATAAAAGCGCACACAGCGCGTCTTCACTTCTGCCTCCCCTGCCCTGGTCGCGCTAGTGAGCTTTGAACACCGCGCACAGTTAATCCGCAGCTCCGCGCCCCAGCCTGGAAACCTGTTTGCCCGCCCAGGGAATCCACGCCACCGCAGGACGAAATAAGTCCCGCGAGTGCGGTCCCCCGCTGACAGCTGTGCGCCTGCGTCGGCGCTTGGTACGACGCGCCGGGTCAAGGGTCGCCGGCAAGATGGCGGCGGCGCTGACCTTCCGCCGGCTGCTGGCTCTGCCTCGGGCTGCGCGGGGTTTCGGGGTGCGAGTGTCGCCGACCGGGGAGAAGGTCACGCACACCGGCCAGGTAACGGCCGCGGCCGCCGCGCCCGGAACCCGAGACTGGCAGTGGCAGCGCGCCTGGCAAGGTGTGCTTCTGCCAGGCTCTCGCGCGCGTGCGCGTTGCGCAGCCCTGCCGGGCTCACATGGGGGGGGGGGGGGGCAGCCCCCAGCCCAGCTCTGACTTCGAGCTAGTGGCTTCCGTTTGGGAGCTGGTATGCACGCATTCTTTGGGTCATACCTTCATATTAAGTCCCAAGTTTTAGTCATAGGCAATTGCTTTAGTCTAAAGCAATCCTAACGTTCAATATGCAAACCAAAAAATAAAAATAAATAAAAATAAAAATAAGGGAAAGGAGCAGTGTCTCCTGAAATGTCGCCCATCGGAGGTGGCTCTCTGTGAAGGCAGGGCCTTGTCTCCAGTCTGCACTCCAGTCTGTCAGCCCCGTGGGACTCCTTCAGTACAAGTACACTGCCCTCTTGGTGGGTCTGTCTCCTCATCAATGGCTGTAGGCCACAGGGAACATTGCTCTGTGATATCTGTGATCGGTATTATGTGACTTCATTCAGAATGCAATTGTAGAAATCATAGATGGTCTTTTTTTTTTTTTTTTTCTCCAGGTTTATGATGAAAAAGACTACAGGAGGATTCGGTTTGTCGATCGTCAGAAAGAGGTAAGTGGAAGATCTGGCAAAAGAGATAAGAATTCATAAAACACAAACAGGCTGAGTGAGTCTAATAGAGTGAAGTGTACTGAGCACTGATACACCACAGTGAGTGCTGCACCTGACTAGGGCGCGGGTTGTAAAGAGAACACAGGCACAGCGACGGTATTACATACAAATACCTTCCAGCGCTGTGTAAGGGCTAAACAAACAAGTGGATTTCACGGTTAGACTTGGGCCCATCTTTGAGGTGGCTCGTGTGCATGCAGATATCCTCAAATCAGAGGCATTGGCTGGTCCCAGGCTTCTCATGGAACTGGTATTTAGTGTGTGCCAGCTTAACATGGAAGAGCTAGAGAAGTTCTCACATATCCAAGCACCCCAGAAACCCTGGAGTCCTAAATGTAAATTGTGTCAACTCCCTCCCCCCTCAGAATACACAGGATGTTTTGCATCCTGTAACAATAGTTCAGGCTTTCATAGCATAGTCTTCTTTTCGGTCTGGTACCTGTCATAGTGGCTTTATTGCTGACAAAACATCATGACCAAATGAAGCATGGGGAGGGAAGGGCTTATTTCATTTTATAACCCTCAGGTCACATTCTCGAGGGTAGTCAGGGCCGGACCTGAAAGAGGCCATGGAGGAATGCTGCTGATGGCGTGGTGTGCTCAGCCTGTTTCCTTAGGGCACCCAGGACCACCAGTCAGTCTGGAGGTGGCACTGCCCACGGCGAGCGGGGCTCTCCTGTATCAGTCATCAAGAAAATGCCTCCACAGACTTCCCTGCAGGCCAATCCTGTGGAGGCATTTTCTCAATTGAGTCAAGTGGACATAAAACTAGCCAGCATAGTATCTCTTCCGTTAAGGAAGACACACTATTAAAATTTACTCTTCTGATGACTTATAAAGGTATGAGTTTTTTAGTATTCATCAAATAGATTGTACTATGCTCTCCCAGGATAGGGGTAACTTGAGGAGGTTCAGTCCCCCACACAGGGGAAGGTCGTTTAGTTCAGACCCTTGTGACTATGCTGCTAGGGAAAGATTAGAGGGTTGGGTCTGTACGGCCTATGTAGCCTAAGTCAGTTTCTTTGTTTCCCGTGCCTAGGCGGCCGGACTCTTCCTTCTGATACGGTGGTTCACACTGTCCTCCGTGTGTGTCTTCAGTCATGCCCCTCCCTCTGCATTCAGCTCCGTTCTTTCTGTTCTGCTATAGCTGTCCCTAAATCAGAGTCCCCCGCCCTCCTTGATCTTGGCCACATTGTCCCAGTGTCTAGTTTTTGAATTCTGTTCGTAACAAACTCACTTGTGACATGTTGGTTAATTGTGAGTTCATATTCTCAAGTTTCAGTTAGTATCCTGTTGGGTCAAATGAATACAAGGCAGAGAATTTTGTGTTTTTTGACTTCTTGATTGGTTTTGATGTCTGCTAGGGAAGGAGGAGAGAGAGAGAGATTGAGATTGAGAGAGATCAGTCTTCATTAAGTAGGTGGAAGCCAGTGAACTTATATGCTAACACAGGCTTCAGGGTGAATAGCGTAGGCTACTAGTTCTCAAGTTCAGTTTTCTCGTTTGTAACTTATTTTTCATAGTGACTGTTTGTCATTGTGGGTGTCCAGGAGATGGATTGCCTTGGGAGTAGCATAAGACAACTTCTGCTCCTAGTGTGGCAGAACAGATCTCTCTGTTTACTATTGAGTGCTATTGTATTCCATTATTGTGGCCTTTGCATGTGTTCCTGTGTACAGTCCTCCAGTGTGGTGTTTCACACCCGCCGCACACTCCCCCTTCCTTCGGTCCTCCAGTGTGGTGTTTGGCATCAACAAACACATGGTGTTGAGAACAGAACAGTTCAGTACACTGTCATGAAGGATATTTTCTCCAGCTAGGTGTGCAAATGTGACATTGGAAGTTGGACACTGATGCATGTTGAGAGGATGGGCAGGCCCAGTGGCTTTTGTTTGCAGTGTGATCCTGGAGATGGTAGGTTTGTCCCCTTGGAGGTGCAGCATTTATTCTCAGGTGTGTTGGGCATTAACAGAGATTACTGAGGGTGTGGCTGGACTCTACCCTCACTTTGCAAGTGTCCTGTGGTAGGGCTGAGGGTCAAGCAGCTGAGGGGTAGACGTGTCCTGACTCTGAGCCTGGTCCCTAGCTTCATTGTCTTTGTGGTTTCTGGCTGGCCTGGCAGAGGGTCACAGGGAATAGTTTAAAGATAAACTGAGACAGTAGAGCCAGTGTGGGTGGACAGAGCACTGTGCCAACAGGGGGCTGGCCTGGTCCTGCCCTGCCCTGATGGATGGTACTCAGACCCGCGTCGTCCTGGTGTCTTGTCCTGGTTCAGCATTGTACATGTCTGGGCACATATTTCTGTGGCAAACACTTGTTTGCTGGGTGATGAGGAAGCATCTGCTTAGGCATTCTTTTTTTAAACACAAATTCCCTGTTCATGAGTAATTTAAAATACTTATTTTGGTTTTAGCTTTTTTTTTGTTTTTGGAGGTGCTGAGGTGAAACTCAGGTCCCACATGTGCCAGGTAAGCCCTGTGGGTCTGCAGAAGGCTCGAGTCCCACATACACTCTTCCTGCTGTCTGTGCCCGGCCTTACAGAGTTGGTGAACCATGTTGGAACCTGACTACTTCCTCAGCTCCACATTTGCAGAGGACTCTCCTAGATGCAGCACATTCTGGATTTGCACAAGTGTGTGGTTTTTCTCCCCTGAACATTCTTGGACCTGTTTCCCTCTGTCTTTAGTCTGAGTTTCATCAGTCATAGGTTAGGAAGTGAGCTGTATCTGGATTTGATCTGAGGACCGTGGGTGACAGGATGCTGGGCAGTTAGACCAGCTCTGCAAGAAAGCTGGGAAGCGTTCAGGAGGACCCTGGCTGGCCGTGACCTGAGGGGTTCGACGCCGGGAAAGGACCCAGGATCTAGGTCTGTGGTGCATCCTGAGAGGCTGCTGCACCTGTGCTACCTGTCCTTAGGCTGTAAGAAAGAGGTCAGAAGTCAGGCCTGATGACCTAGAGCAGGTGGGACCTGGGACCCCTGAATGAAGAGGAGACAGAGCAGTTGTTACTTGACTGTCAGGCATGCACTGAGGACGGAGAGTCCTGGGGTGGGTGCGGTAACAGCAGCCTTGTCCACAGTTGAGGATGTTTTGGAATTATTGGTGTCTCTGGTGTCAAGCTCTGGGCTGCCAGGCTAGTGTGCTTCTCCCTGCAGGAGCTCAGGTCTCCCCTCTGGGGCTGGTGGCCAGGCAGTGGTCTCAGGAAAGCACAGAGAGTGCCGGGGGCCCTGCTTCCCTGAGCTGCCGCCACCCTCAGCCCCTCGAGAGGCAGTGTCGCTTGCAGTTTAAAACTGAGCAGTTGGGCGGAGTATAGGGCACCAGGAGATCGATCGGGTCTGCCATGCACAGGCCTGTGCTGATTTTCTGTTGTCAAGATTGAGAAGCAGACCTCCGTAAGGGACATACTCTCCTCAGAGCTATGACTAAAGTCTTCTGAATTTGGAAGGCTGTGGCCTATCGTAGACACCAGAGGATGGTATTTGTTCTAAATTCATAGCCACCACCCGGGGCCAGTAGTGGCAACTTTTCTCCAAGGCAACAGCAAATTCAACAGCCCAGGACACGGCTGAGTGTCATGCACACAGCTTAGAGGCTGCTGTGGGCACTACTCCAGTTGTGCCTGTGATTTGCAAGCTGCACACATATGTACATGCAGTGTCTGACTGATAATTGAACCAAGCTTTGAGTTTATTTTACACTGATAGCCTTCCTGCCCATGGAGCCCACGTCCCACAGCACTGGGTGGACCTGCATCTCACAGCACTGGGTGGTCCTACATCTCATCTCACAGCACTGGGTGGTCCTGCATCTCATCTCACAGCACTGGGTGGTCCCGCATCTCACAGCACTGGGTGGTCCTGCATCTCACAGCACTGGTGTCCCATCTCACAGCACTGGGTTGTCCTGCATCTCACAGCACTGGGTGGTCCTGCATCTCATCTCACAGCACTGGGTGGTCCTGCATCTCATCTCACAGCACTGGGTGGTCCTGCATCTCACAGCACTGGGTGGTCCTGCATCTCATCTCACAGCACTGGGTGGTCCCGCATCTCACAGCACTGGGTGGTCCTGCATCTCATCTCACAGCACTGGGTGGTCCCGCATCTCACAGCACTGGGTGGTCCTGCATCTCACAGCACTGGGTGGTCCTGCATCTCACAGCACTGGGTGGTCCTGCATCTCATCTCACAGCACTGGGTGGTCCTGCATCTCACAGCACTGGGTGGTCCGCATCTCACAGCACTGGGTGGTCCTGCATCTCACAGCACTGGGTGGTCCTGCATCTCATCTCACAGCACTGGGTGGTCCTGCATCTCATCTCACAGCACTGGGTGGTCCTGCATCTCATCTCACAGCACTGGGTGGTCCTGCATCTCATCTCACAGCACTGGGTGGTCCTGCATCTCATCTCACAGCACTGGGTGGTCCTGCATGTCATCTCACAGCACTGGGTGGTCCTGCATCTCACAGCACTGGGTGGTCCTGCATCTCACAGCACTGGGTGGTCCCTCATCTCACAGCACTGGGTGGTCCGCATCTCACAGCACTGGGTGGTCCTGCATCTCACAGCACTGGTGTCCCTGCGATCTCATCTCACAGCACTGGGTGGTCCTGCATCTCATCTCACAGCACTGGGTGGTCCTGCATCTCATCTCACAGCACTGGGTGATCCTGCATCTCATCTCACAGCACTGGGTGGTCCTGCATCTCATCTCACAGCACTGGGTGGTCCTGCATCTCATCTCACAGCACTGGGTGGTCCTGCATCTCACAGCACTGGGTGGTCTTGCATCTCACAGCACTGGGTGGTCCCGCATCTCACAGCACTGGCTGGTCCCACATCTCACAGCACTGGCTGGTCCCACATCTCACAGCACTGGGTGGTCCTGCATCTCACAGCACTGGGTGGTCCCACATCTCACAGCACTGGGTCACTGCTTGAATTGTGCATCCATCTTGGTGGATTTCGTAGCATCCTGTTTCAGCTTTAATAACTCTGTCTTAGTTTGAAATAAAGGAATATATTTTCTGTAGGAAACCAGATCATAGACAAATGAACTTGAACCTGAGTGTCCTTAGGCTACGCCCGCTGGCTACTGAGAAGAAAACGAAAGGGTGGTTCCTAAGTTTTGCTTTGCCCTGTGTAGAGGACACACCTCAGTGTCGCACAGTTCAGGCACTGTGACAAGTCCTTGGCAGCTCTCCCTGTTGACTTTCTCCTGTGACCGACGTGATTTCCTCCCCTTGTCCTCTGGGGTGGAAGAAGCAGGGCGGAGCCTGGTTGAACACAGTGCAGATCTGGATGTGGTTGGGGTGTTCACCACCCAGGTTCTTTGTATTCCTGCCTTGAACCAGGTTCTGAGAAGCAGATGTTCCTCATGGGGGTCAGGGTGCCCTGGAGCTGTGATTAAATGACAGGAGGGCAGGCACTTGTCAGTCACCAGCGTGGAGGCGTCAGCTGTCCTTCCCACACATACCGTGATGAATTCCTGTGAGTGTGTCAGTGTGGCCGTTGTGACATGCTGTCACCTCTGCAGACCAGGGTTTACACCATGGGCCTTCATTTGTGTGGCCGCTGCCTTTACCCACACGGGGGGCCTAGAACAAACAGCTTTTCCTGGCTGTTCTGGATGCTGGTGTCAAGGAGCTGCCTGACTGTCACGGGGACTGTGGTCACAGAGGACTCTGTTCAACAGAGGACTGTTTTCATAGGGTATTGTGTTCACAGGGACTGTGTTCATCACTGTGTTCACAGAGGGGTTGAATCACTGCTGATGAATATGCCTAATGCCTATTTGCTGCAGCTTGCTTCCATTCCCAGTGCCTTCCAGAATGTTTACAGAGCTGGACCTCAGAGTAGGGGCTGTGCCAAGGAGCAGTCTATAATTGATAATATGCTCTAAGGATACCTAACCCCTCCTAGACATCCTGTGAGTGTGGGTCTCAGGGATCTGACGCGAGGGGCCAGGTCCTGTTTTCATGGCTGTCGTGTCTCCCCTGCACTCTTTTCTGAGTCAGATTTGGGACTTGACATCAAGCTTCACCCACCCGAAGCCTGTGGGTCTGTGATCTGACTGCACTGGTGAGATGAGGTTGCCGCTCCCTGTCTGCACTTCGGGGAGTGCAGGGACTGAGCAGCCTCGGGTTCCGGAAGTGAGCGGCTTTTTGTAAGGCCACTCTGCTGAGGTTAAGATGGGAGATGCTGGGCAGCACATCCTGTTAGCTGAGTAGTGGCACAGACCTTCCCTGCTCATAGCCAAAATACCTTCAGAGGGTGGCTGATCACCCTCCATGGCTTCAAAAACTGCTGGAGAAAGGAGGACAGGATCCTGCTCACAGAAGGGATGCAGGGTCTGCTCGTGGGCCTGGAGTGTGTGAGGGTCGTGTATACACAGTCAGAACGTTTGCAGCACTCAGGTATTGTGAGTTCTCTCCCTGTGCATGTGTAGATGTTGGGGCTCCGGGGTGCAGTTTTGGAGTATTACCACCCTAGATGTTGGGGCTCCGGGGTGCAGTTTTGGAGTATTACCACCCTAGATGTTGGGGTTCCAGGGTGCAGTTTTGGAGTATTACCACCCTAGGTGTTGGGGCTCCAGGGTGCAGTTTTGGAGTATTACCACCCTAGATGTCTGTGGGGCTTCCAGGGTGCAGTTTTGGAGTATTACCACCCTAGGTCTTGGGGCTCCAGGGTGCAGTTTTGGAGTATTACCACCCTAGGTCTTGGGGCTCCAGGGTGCATATTGAAGTAATGAAAGTGGTCTGTGAGGCAGTCAGGTGTAGCCATAGCCCTGTCCAGTCTCTGGGCTTTGCCCCTGTGGGCACCGTGCTAGGTTGTTTGAGTCATTTTGAAAAATAAGAAAGCTGTGAAATGGAAGGAATAGTATAATGGTTTCCTCTTCCCACTTGCTAGGCTTTCACTGTCCACATTGGTGAGCTGAGGTAATTTTCAGGCATGTAGTCTGGCCTTTGCTCTATTCGGTCAGCATGTGGTCCCATTATCCCCAGGTAGTCTGGGAACAAGTATTGAATATTATGTTAGTTGTTCTAAATTGCCAGAACACATAAGTGTTAGAACACACTGACCTTCAGAGCATGTGATCATGACAACAGAATCACACCTAGAAAATTACAGTAAATCCTTTAACCAATATGCTTAGCTGTGTTATGTTTTTAAAAATGTACAACTTGGCTCAGTCTTTTAAGTCATATGGGACAGCTCTAGTACATCTCAGTATTGAGCAGATAAGTGATGCTTCTGCATGCTGCAGGCTTCATGGTGGATAGGCATGGTTTCTGTGTGCTTGGAACCAAGTGCAGGCACAGTGGAAATACACTGATTACAGGGCATTTTTCAAGTGGGCAGAAGGAGGTGCACAGCATGGTTCGGAAGTGGCCACTTGGTTCTGCCCTGGTGTTCTACCTGCTAAGTATTTACTAGTGAAGTAAAAGATGTACAGGGCCCAGCTCGAGGAAACCTGGTAAGAGAGACAGACACTAATCATGTGAGTCACTACTCAGTAATCTGTCTGATTGAGAGAAAATACAAGTGACTAGAGGGAGGGGTAATTAATTGATGGACATCATAAACATCATTACGTGATCATGCCACTTTCCTCGCCACATAAATTGACCCCAGAAAGGTAGGACTGAGTCAGATCAATGTCCATAAAGAAGCCAAGTGTTCACATAACACCAGGCCGATTGTTTTGTGGGTGGATTCTCTGAGCCCTTAGGTCTCCAGTGATCCAGTACTACATGATTTGTGTATGAACAGAGAGCAAGGTGGAAAACATTGAGATGTTTGCCTCGTGGACACAGGCAAACAATGTTAGGGGGCTTCTGGTATTGACAGACATGGAGCTCCAGAAGGGCACATGACCCCAGTAGTGAGTGACTGTGAGAATCAAATGTTAAGAAAACTCTAGTTACATGGAGAAAAGGGGTGTGGAGACTCCTAGGGACATAGTCCATAGCAAAGAATCACCATAGTCTCATACCCTCCTGGGCCTGGGGAAACAGTGAAGCTGGTCACTGGAAACAGTGTATGGGATAGGGCTTTTGTATTCCAGACAAGCCTGTTATACTGTTACACCCATATACCATGTGGGGGCAGATGATACATTATTGTTACCTGAGATCACATTCTTAGGAAATGCACATGACAGTGTGTAGAGGTCTAGGCCATGTGACCACCTATACTGTGTGTTGGGTTTGGGAGAAATGTGGATGTGTGAGGAGAAAGATAAGAGACAGAGCAGGTGACACTGAATGAGCCCAAGTCTCAGCAATTACTAATCCAAGGAAGGGACAGGGGGGAATTTGCCCTGTTCCAAGTCTGAAAGTTTGGGGTTATATTCCATTGCAGGGGTAGATGGTATGTGCCTACCTGTGTTCAATTGACCTGTGTTTTGAAGGATCTTAGTGCTCATTTTGAGTGATAAGTTCGTGGATTTGGATGGATGCTGGACATGTAACTTGTATGAAAGTATGAAGATGTTGTTTGTCTGTTTTTTCTTTCTCCTCATTCTAGGTGAATGAGAGCTTTGCCATTGATTTGATAGCTGAGCAGCCTGTGAATGAGGTGGACCATCGAGTCATATCCTGCGATGGAGGAGGTGGTGCCCTGGGCCACCCAAGGTGTACATAAATTTGGTATGGAGCTAAGCAGCTTGCTGTTTCTTGGTGCTCACCTTCCCTCCCAGCCACCTGCCTGGCTCCGGGTATCCCTACCATGCGTGGGGTGGACCCAGATAACAGCCACAGCTCCACGTTCAGTCTTTGCCTTGTGTTTTCACAGGCATTTCTGGTTGACACCATATTTCAGGTTCAACCTGACTTTAAGTGTGCTGTCTAATTGGGATTTGAAGTAAAATATAAAAGTATGAGATGTTTCCTTTTGCATTTTTTTCAGGATAAAGAAACAAAAACGGGGACATGTGGCTACTGTGGCCTGCAATTCAAGCAGCACCGTCACTAGTGTGGGCCGTGTCCTGGTTCTGACACCTGTGGGACATCTCCATGTTAGGTGTTTGGTGGGAGGTCACTGCTCTGTGAATGGTGTCCCTTCTTACGAATAAAAGACGCTACGATCGTGGACAGTGAGTTGTTTGTTCCTTTCATGGTGAGAACTGGAAGTGAATGTCCACGTAGCAGATGTGAGCAGGAGCAGCTTCGCTTCTGGAGCGGCTGCCCCTCTAGTGCTGGCTGCTACGTGTGGGTCAGGCTGGCCTCAGCTCCTCACCTGTGGGGTGACCAGAGAAGTGGCCAAGCGAAGGAGCAGTGAGGAGACCGTCCGAGTGGCCTCAGTCTGTGTGGCACAGAGCTGTACCCTCACCTACAGATGCAGGGTCCTCCCTCCTCGTCCTTACACCAGCAGCATCTTCAGACCTTTTGGAAGGCATTTACGATTACTGACCCAGTGAAGGATGTACTTCATATTTAACTCGTGGTTATAATGCAGCAGTATGCCACTAATAACAGGAGCTGGCTGGAAAGGAGTCCACAGGGATGTAGAAGCTCCCGAGGGAGGAGTGGGGATCCCAAGGGAAGAGGTGAGGACTTGGGAGCCCCCAGGGAAGTGTTTCCGTTGGTCAAGGTTCTTTTGCTCTACCTGTGCAATGACCAGTGTAGTCCAGGGAAGCTTTGTAGAGCTGGCAGTCCAGGACCACTGGGTGCCCAAGGACCAGGAACTGGATGGCCGACCTAGGGGCTTCCAGTTCCAGGCTTTAGAAGCCAGAGGCAAAGGTCTAGGTCATCAGAAAGGACCATGTTTGTGCCACTCAGTCTTCTACTGTCCTCTAGCCTGGTTGGAAATACCTCAGGATCATCTAGGGGTCATGGAGACTTGTGATTGTAAAAAAAAAAAAAAAAAAAGATTCTGGTGCTAGCTGTTTTGAAATAGTGGCAAAAAACAGCCTCCAGGAGTGGAGTTGGGCTTTGCTAGCAAGCAGTTGTGGTTTCCCCAAAGTCTGGTGTATTCAGGAGCAGCTGGTCACCAGGATGAGGGCTAGCCAGCTGGCTGATGGGCTGATTGTCCTGTGCTCAAGCAGCTGGATCACCAGGGAAGGGCCTGACAGCTGCCAATCAGGAAATCAAACCACTCCAGTCCCCAACTTATTTAAAGGAGAACAAACAAAAAACATTAAAAGGGACATTTACAACAAAGGCTTAACACTATTAACTGTGCCATAGTATTTAACAGTATGATCACAATGCTTAACTTACATTCCAGATTCAGGGGTGATGTGGCCCCTCTAATATATGAAGATTTGGGGACTCTATAGGAAGCTAGAGAACTCGAGGATGTGGGAAACGCAAAAGAGGACATGCCACAAGACAGGTTGTAGTCGGAAGATTTCTCTGGTCCCGCCAAGCCCCCACAGTCCCACAGCCCACTTATAAAATAATCACCCAGAAGCTTATATTAATTACAACTGCTTGACCATTAGCTCAGGCTTATTACTAACTATCTTTTACACTTAAATTAACCCATGTTTAGCCACATGGCTTGGTACCTTTTCTCAGTTCTGCCTTTTCATCTTGCTTCCTCTGTGTCTGGCTGGTGACTCCTAACTCAGCCTTCCTCTTCCCAGAATTCCCCTCGTCTGCTCTCCCTGCCTATACTTCTGGCCTGGCTGTTGGCCAATCAGCATTTTATTTATCAATCAATCAATCAGAGCAACGTTCACAGCATACAGAACAACATCCCACAGCAACAGGACACTCGGGCATGAGAAAGGACACAACTAAGCTAGTTCTGATTTTAAGAAAGCCTGGTTGGGAGAAAAAAAAATGGCAGACTAGGAATGTCTTCTTATGTCTCTGCAAGTAAGTCAGGAGGAAAAGGAGAGACTATGCTCCCAGAAGAGAAAGCAAGGGGAAAATCTAAGTCGTTCATCAAACAACAGGAAACGCTTATGTGTGTGGGTATATGCAGGTGAGTATAGTGCCTATGGACGCAGGAGTTAGCAACAGCTGTGAGCTGCCTGGTGTGAACTTGGGTTCTTAACCACTGAGCCGTCTCTCCAGCTCAAAGTTTTTAAGTTTGTTACTATAATTTTACACACGCACAACTTGGATACTGACCATTCCCCCACCCTCCAATCCCTCAATCCTCACAAATCTTCCATGTTCGTGTCTGCTTTGCTTTGTAGATTAACCAGGGTCATTTGTGTGACCATGGGCTTGTAGCAATCGGCTGGAGCCTGGTGGGCTCTGCGGTGGGTACACCGCTGAAAAGAGTGATGCCCCTGTCCCAGAATGTACTGCTAGAGGTAAAGGGTAGGACCCCTGGAGCCCCTCCCCCTTTCTTGGCTAATCATTGATAAGGCTGACCATGTGTGGGCCCCAAACAGGTAACTACAGTTGCTGTGAGTTAATGATTGCAATAGTTGTATCCAGGCTAGAGAACAGCATTGCATAGCCCCATGTCACATCTGCTGGGTCTTACACGCTTCTTGCCCCTTGTTCCTTAATGTTCGTTGGACCTCCATCACTTATACTTCAAATTTTCGGCAACTCCGTGTGTTTGCCTTTACCACTGTTCATGGTAAGGGGGCACTTTTGTTTATAAGTAGAAGCACTTGGTGTTACGTGAGTTTAGTTAACCAGAAATATGCTCTCTGTGGGCCTCTGGTTTCCCCAGATTTGGGTCGCTAGCTAGGCCTACAATACCAGGTGTAGATACACCCCCTGTGGAGTGGGAGTTGAATCCAGTAAGAGGACAGTTGGTTGCCCCACCACAGTAGATTTGCTATCGCACAAGTGGGTGTGTATTGTTTCCAACAGGTTTCTTTACATTACCCCTACCTTGCACCCATATCTTCCCACCTCTTTCCCGGCATAAACCTTTCCACCCAGTGTTACCCATTTCACTTTTAAGACATGTTTTAGTGTCCCTGTCTCTTAAGGTAACTACCCCACACCCTCTTCCCCGTTTCCTGGCATTCTACAGTTATCCTATGTTAGACATACTGAACTAGAGTTGAAGCTAGGATCCTCATATGAAAGTTAGTATTTGTCTTTTGGGGCCTGGGTTACTTCACTCAGATTAATTTTTCTTCAATTCCATTCATTTCCCTGTACATTTTATTTTTCTTTGTAAATGAGCAATATTCCATTGTGTATATATACCATATTTTCACTATCTGTGTACCAGTTAAAGGGCATCTAAGCTGCTACCATTTCCTAGCTATTGTGAATAGAGCAGTCGTGAGCATGGCAGTAGGTATCCCTTTTGTAGGTTTTAGAGTCCTTTTCCTGTTGTATGTTTTAAAGTCCTTTTCCTGTTGTAGGTTTTAGGGTCCTTTCACCTGTTGTAGGTTCTAGAATCCTTTTCCTTGTAGGTTTTAGAGTCCTTTGGGTAAATGCCCAAGAGGGGTACAGCTGGGCCATATGGTAGTTTTACTTTCAGAAACCTCTAGACCGATTTCCAAAGTGGCTGCCCTAGTGTACATTCCCACCCGTGGGGTATGAGTTCCCCTTTCCTTGTATCTGCACCAGCATTTGTTGTTTCTGGTGTTCTTGATGGCTGTCCCAGTTGGGACAAGATGGAATCTTAAAGTAGTTTTAATTCCCTGATCCTTGATCCTTAGCCATCAATTCCTGAGGTGTTTGCTAGCCATTTGTCTTTCTTCTTTTGAGAACTTTGTTTAGTTATGTAGTCTTTTTTTTTTTTTTTAAGTCGGATTGGTTTGCACTTTCTCCCATCCTGTAGGCCATGTCTTCCCTCAGTTGTATACTTTGCTGTGAGAGGCTTTTCACGAACGCCCATTTGTAGGAATAACAGGTGCTCTTAACATGTGAAGTCAGAATGGCAATGCAGAGGAAAATAGAAAACAAGTCAGTGGCTGGACTCCTGCAAGGAGACAGAGCTAGGCTCTGAAAGCACAGGGTATCTCCCGAGAGACGACTGTAGACCGGCAGCCCTACTTGCAGAAGGGATCCACAGTTCACACCAACTATAGACCCAGATGGGGGCTTGGTCCATGGGTGACTTCCTTCCTATACAGAAAGCCAGCTCTAGAGGAGTCATTAATTGTATCATGCCAGGAGCCATCTTGACATGAGGGCTACTGTCAGGGGCTGAACTGCCCCGGGGAACAAGAAATGGCATAACCATCCAGGGTCCCTGGGGACACTACATCATACTGAGTGTGTAGAAGACTTCTACACAAGACAGTTGTGGCCAGCATGAGACACTGAGGTGTTTGAGCAGAGGGGATGCATAGCTTCAGATGTCATATATGGGATTCCCCAGGGAGTAGGTGCCAGAGCCACTAGCGACCAAGTCCTGGCATTCTCACTAGCGGGTCTTTAAATATTCCCTGCCCATGTCCATGGTATATGCTGCCCTGAGACTATCATGGTCATGCATGCAGACTGAGGTCTGTGAACTGATGGTATGAGCACCCCATGGCAACCCACATAATCCCAAAGTTTGGTGGGTGAGGAGGGCTTGCTGACGGCACACACCAACTCCTAGCCAACACACAGGCAGGGTACTGGAGTGAGCATGTGTGCAAAGAACGAATTGTCTTCAGAACAGGAACTTTTGACTCAGGCTGTTGGATTCCAAGCAGATGGAATCTGAAAACAGTCGTCAGCAGCTGTGCTCATCTGTGACAAATCAGACTTCAAGGTCACCAGACAGAGGAACATGTCCTCACATATTGTGGGGCTGGATGGCTCAAGCGTGAGGTGACACATCAGGAGCAGAAAAGTCACATGCAAGCTGGAGGAAATGCTGGAATTGTGCTGAAAACATTCCTGGTCTTGCATGACACAGGTTGGCATGAAAGGTTAACACGAGGGAAGCGGTGAAGACAGAAACAGGCCGGAGGGTGTGACAAGAGACAGATGTCCATCTGTAGTGAGCTGGCATCAGGCTGCATGTGAGTTATGTACCTAAGTGTGACAGAGGGTTTTCATTTAATAAAGAGGTGTTTATCTTGAGTTATGGTGGCTAAGTATGAAGACTTACACAAAAGGATATTTGTGGAGGGCTGTTGGCAATGGGCAGATCATATGAAAACACAACCTGATTAGTTTTCTTAGCTAATTCAATGAGATAATACAAAGGTATATTAGCAGTGCAGGTCATTGTTGGTTAGAATATATGCATGACCTGAGTGTTCAGAAAACAGCAACACGGCTCTGGTGGTGGACAGCCTTGCATCCTCGTGGCTCAGGTATGTTCTCGTCTACAAATATTTTTACTAGAACAGTGGCTAGAAAACTCTGGGGATGAGGTTACAGTGTGTGTGTGTGGGGTCATGATTGTCTTTTGTATACTTTTTGAAATTTTGATAGTAAATGTGTCATATGAAAATACTGTTCCCATGCAAAAGATTTACACCAAGAGTATCTTACTTATTGCTGAAAATTCCAGAGAGGAGAAAAATCATCATGTTGCATCAGCATACTGGCATCAGTCACTGTGTTTATACTGTGGTCCATGGTGACACCATGTTGGTAGAAGTGGCTGGAGCTCCTGGTAAACCTCACACAGACTTCTGCATCACACCATGTTCTGCTGCAGTCACAGAGTGAGGCTTTGCAGTAGAGAAGGAAACGTTGCTCTGAGTATTTGAATCATCTGCTGTCCTCTTCAGATTGGTGGCAATTGTACTTGAATGCACATATCTGCTTGTGTTCAACCATCACTACCAGCTACAAAATACCCCAATAATGGAGGAACTAGATAGACATGGCTAGCAATACTGAATTTTAAAATCATAGCAGATTCTTTAAACAAAGTGAATCTGGATCCCACTGAGTCATCTTTTTTTTTTTTTTATTGCTTGACACTTTACTACATGCATCACATGTGTTTTGATCATCTACCCTCAAATTCTTCACTTATTTCCTCTATTTTTTCCCTCCCAACTTAATGTGCTCTGTTTTTAAATTCATTGAGTCCCCTAGGTGCTGTCTGTATGTGTGTGGGTGTGGGACCACCTGCTGAAACGTGGACAGCTTCTCAGAGGTTGCTTGAAGAAAACAGTCTCTCTTCCTAGCAGCCATCACTTCCCAGCAGATCCTCGGCTGGGGGTGGGGGTTGGGCTTTGTGACATATTGTAAACATAGTCACAGAGTGGTGAGTTCATGCATGCGGGGATCCTGTCACATCTGGAAAACTGTTTCACTAAAGTTGCCCACAACCTCCTGTTCTTATAATCTTTCTGCCTCCTCTTCCTTGAAGATCTCTGAGGTGAGGAAGTGTGATATAGCTGCCCTGCTTAGGGCTGAGCATTCTGAAGTCTCTTATTCTCTGCACACTGACCAGTTGTGGGTCTCTGTATTCACTGCCATTTACTGCAAAAAGAAGATGTACTGACCTATGGGTATAAAGATAAGAACTTGGGAGCAATTTAATACTATGTCAATTTATCAGAAGAAGAGTAGTAGGTTTTCTCCTAGGTCTATGACCTACCCAACCTCAGGTTCTTGTCCCAGTTAATGGAGCCAGACATGAGTTCCTTCTTGTGTAGTGGACCTTACATCCAACCAGAAAGTAGTTGATTACTCCCATAGCACTGTGCTGCTATTCTACCGGGACCTAACCTGCCCGGTCACAGGATTCACAGGTGGATGTGATTCTTGGTTACCTTTCTCCACTGGCAGCATACATAGCATTTTCTGGCACTACAAAAGCTATCAAGGAGGGATGAAGCTTCCAGGTGAGCACTAGCTTGATTTCTTCACCCTGTTGGCTCAAGTATGTGGTGTCTTCAGCAACGGGGTCTTACCATCAAGTTCTATAAGATAAATAAGAGCAGTGACCCATACCTGGCACTAGGCTTTTTATTTGTTATCTATAGTATCTGGGAGAGGCATTGCCGTCCCACATTATAAGTAATTCCATTCAAACTGTGTGTGTGTGAGTGTGTGTGTGTGTGTGTGTGTGTGTGTGTGTGTGTGTTTAGGAAGCTTTTATAGCCTTTTAAAATATTTTTAGTATTAATTTTTTTCCCTGTAGTCTATTCTCTACTCTGGTGTCTCAGTCAATGTTCTATTGTTGTGAAGAGACACCATGACCATGACAACTCTTATTTTATTTATTTATTTCTTTTTTTGAGACAGGGTTTCTCTGTGTAACAGCTCTGGCTGTCCTGGAACTTGCTCTGTAGACCTGGCTGGCCTCAAGCTCACAGAGATTGCCTGCCTCTGCCTCCTGAGTGCTGGGATCAAAGGCGTGCACCACCACTGTCTGGCAGCAGCTCTTACAAAAGAGAGCATTTAATTAGGGCTTACTCATAGTTTCAGAGGTTTAGTCCACTGTCATCAAGGTGGAGAGCATGGTGCCACGCAGGCAGACATGACAGAGGAGAAGTAGCTGAGCATTCTATATCCAGATCACAGGCAGCAGGAAGAGAGACTCTGAGACTGGCTTCAGCTTTTGAAACCACAAAGTCCATCCCCAGTGACACACTTCCTCTAGTAAGACCACACCCACCCCAACAAGCCACACCTCCTAATCTCTCTCAAGTAGTGCCACTCCCTGATGACCAAGCATTCAAATATATGAGCCTATGCTGGCCATTTTTATTCAAACCACCATACCTGGCCTTCAATCCCCTACCCCACTTAAGGATTCCTGCTCCATTATTCCCTTTTCCCACCTCATACCACCCATGTTCTATTCCCCATCCCTTGAAATCTTGCCTCCCTCCACACATGGCCCCTTACTACTTTCTTGGCTCCTATGGGTAACTCCACTTTAAACACACATATCTGAAGATGTAACACAAATCTTAAAAGATCTTATTAATAGAAACAAACCCGGGAGCCAGATATTGGGGTGAGCGCTGAAAGATCAGAGAAACAGAACAAGCCACAACCAACCTCACCTTGCCAATTCCTCAGCTGATCTTGTTTCCTCAAACTGAAAGCTTCTGAGTCATCACCCAAATGGATTTCAGCTGAACTGCTGCTCAAAAGCCTAAAAGCTTAGAAAACCTCTAGTTTCTGGTCTTCATGCCTTATAAGACAACTTTCTGCTTCCTGCTGTCACTTTCTGGGATTAAAGGCACGAGTCTTTCCCAAGCAAAGACGTGAGATCTCAAGTGCTAGGATTAAAGGTGTGTGCCACAACACCTGATTCTGTCCCTAGTGTGGTCTTGAACTCCCAGAAATCCACACGATCTCTGTCTCCCAAGTGATAGGATTAAAAGTGTGTGTGCCACCATTTTCTGGCCTCTGTGTCTGTCAGTGGTTGTTCTGTTCTCTAACCCCAGGTAAGTTTATTAGGGTGCACAATATATTGAGGAACACAATATCACCATGTGAAGATTCAAAGCTAGCATCCACATGAGAGGAAACATGATGATTTGTCTTCTGAGTCTGGGCTACCTCACTCAGGATGATTGCTTCTAGCACCACCCATTGATCTGTGAATTTTATAATTTCATTTTTCTTTACAGATGAATAAAATCTGTTGTGTAAATGTATTTTATCTATTAATTTCATCTATTCATCAATTGAAGGACACAGGCTGTTCCCATTTCCTGGCTACTGTGACTAGAGCAGCAGTGAACATGAACAAGGAAGTATCTCTGTAGTAGGATCGAGTCCTTCGCGAATATGCCCAAGAGTGACATACTTGGATCATATGGTAGATACTATTTCTGGCTTTTTGAGGAACATCCACACTGATTTTCATAGTGGCTGCATCAGTTTGTACTCCCATCAGCAGTGAGTAAGCGTTCATCTTTCCCTGTATCCATTTCTTGGCATCTTTTTTTTTTAAACCTTAGCCATTCTGACTAAGGGAGTATTAATTTGCCCCAAGAATTAATACTACATGTTGGGCAAGGCAAGTCAAGGCAAAGCTTGAGTCTCCCAGAGTGTACTTGCTATGGCAAACATTCATTCTTTTCACCTTCTATCAGGACCCAGCCTGTTCCCAGGTGGCAGACTTCTGAGATGGAAGAAGGATATGGAAGTGTTAGAGGCCACCCTTGGTTGGTAGCCAAGCAGAACGTCTCATCTGGCACGCATACTGCACAACACCAACAGGCTGTTAACAAGCGGGACACTTGGAGGAAGTTGGTTCTTTCTAGACAAAGCCAACAGCCCCACAAACACTGGCAGACCAAGGCACGCTCGAGCTACTTGTTTGCCCATAGCAGCTTTAGGAAGGGGCAGAGCCAGCAAGGCCATGCTGGGCTGCATCTGCATGGTTGCTCATAGCTCCTGGGGTGTCTGCACACATCTGTGTAGCCTCACCTGAACCCATGCCTGGGAGCCACAGATGCCAGTCTCGGCTTGTGAACAGGCCTCTGACTCCAGGGGTCACCCTGCCTCCTGTTTGTCCTGGGGCTGGAACGGATAAACAGGGTGAAGTCCTGTCCCTCCATGAGCAGTGACAGTACCCTGAGATCTAGCAAGACAGGCAGTTCTTGACCAAGAGCCCAACCTGACCAATGCCTGGTGGCATGGCCGCTCCTGCCCCAGCTCACACACTATCTAAGGCTCTTGACTACGTGTGCCCCCCAGCCTGCCAGGATGGGAGTGTGAACATTCTAGAGGTTATTCAAAGATGGAGCTGACATGTTAGGTAAGGAAGAAGGAGGGGTAAGTGGAGGCTGGGACTCAGGAGTGATCCCAGGTTAACATTGGGGCTGGAGGAGTCTGGAGCCCTGTGAGGCTCCCAGTGGTCCTGGGATTTTCCAAGGGTCAGGCTGGACCGGTCAAATTTGACCTTGCTGTAGCCACCCCTCCCTCGTCTTGACCTGCTAGCTGCTAAGTCTGAATTGCAGGTGCTTTCTATAGAGGACCAATGTCACCCCAGCTCAGAAGACACCTGGGTGAACACTCCTGGCAATCCCTGAGCTGAACTGCCCGTTGTGGATAGGTTATCTTCACACCCCACACACTGTCTCAGGCTTGAGCATGTACTGCCTTATGGGTTTGGTGGGGGTGGTGTGGTATTGGAAATAGAAAATAATTTCAGGAATATGAGAGGTAAGCTCCCGGACACTTAAACACTGGGGTTTCCCAGGGCGCTGCAGAGGATAGGGATAGGTCCTCAGGTACTGAGTGACAAGCTCTGTTGGCAGGGCAGCAGCTTCCGGCTGCTAGATAGGAGGCCCCAGCCCTGGACAGGGGCAGTATCTGGGATCACGGGAAGATTCTCCAAGATGTGAGGTGGGTGCTAAGCAGGATGCTTTGGATACTCCTGAGCTCTCCTGCTATGGTCTGGAGGCCTATCTATCTATCCCCTTTTACCACCAGGCAGAACATTCTGCTGGAAAAAATCATCAGTTGTGGAATATGGTGAAAAGACAGGAATATGGACTAATGTTTCCCACAGAGTAGCTGTGGGTGGCCCGTACAACCAAGCTCCCAGGATCAGGTCCTGATTCTTCCCCACTGGTCCCTGCAGGGAGCAGTTGGCCTGGTTTCCCTGGATAGGTCAAGGATGGCTCTGGGGTGAGGCCAGGACTCAAGCCTAGCTGGCCCCTGCCTGCCCACCAGAGGGCAGTAGTGCACAGCTATCCTCCTGGTCTTAGTGACAGGGACCCCAGGGTCTGAGGTGCTGGGTCCAAGTACTTGGAGATGACCACACCCGACACTGTGCAGAGGCCCGGATTCTACAAATGACATTGCTTTTGAAATCTGTTCTTGGGAACAGTAGCAGATGTTTGGGGGAGATATCCAAAAGCAAGGGAAGCAAGGCTTTGCTCCCTAAAGCAGGTGTGGCCTCTCAGGAGCTCCTCTTCTAACACAACAAGGCTAAGGGAAAAGGAGATCCTTCACATACAGAATGTGCCAGGGTTTGAGTTTTCGACTCTGAGCAGTGCCCTGTTCCTGGGCATGTCCAGCTTGGTGTGTGGACACCCTGTAGAGGAGGCAGATGCTGAGAACCCTGGCGTCTGTGTCTTCCCAGCCTCCAAGCTCCAAGCACCTCATCATCCAGGTTGCCATGAAGGTGGCCTGTTACTGTGCCGAGGAGGTGTTCTGGTGAGGCCTGAGGCCACTGTGACTGCCAGCAAGTCCTGCTGGCCACTGAGGCAGAAGACAGCTCACGGGAATGGAGGCTGAGAGTTCTGGCACGTAGTCCCACGGTCACACCCACCTCCCCTCTCCTCAGGGGCCAATCTAGTATTACAGTGTTAATCCACTAGACACGGGGGATTTTAAATTTCATTTTTGTGCAGTTATTTAAAGTTTAAACTGATAATGTCTAACCCAATTAAATTCCAGTCAATCGTGCTCTAAATGCACTAAGTCTTGTGAAATATGAATGAGGTGTCCCCGCGCTTCTTAACAACTTAATCTCCGTGCCGATGCTCTGCTCTTGGGATTATTGTGTCGAAGCCAGGAAAGAAGCAAAGAGAGACAGACACATCCCGCCAGATCAACTCGAGGACCGGGGACTCCCAGCCCAGGCCAAAGCCTGCTCCCTTGTTTTGCTCATGAGGCTTTCTGGCACATTCAGAATTCAGGGCTTATGGTGAAGAGCACCCGCTTATGGCCGGTCGCCAAGGTGAGGACACACTTTGGGAGTAGCCTTCAAAGGCAGGTGACCACACTGGGCATCTCCCCTCCCTTACCGCATCACATGGGGCCTCCCAGTCCGTTCTCTGCAGATGCTGAGTGCGAGCTCTGCTTCCCAGGCTTACTCTCAGGATGCCTGGTTCATGGCTGACAGGGTGTTGAAGCTGTCCTCCCGTTAGATGCCTACATCAACCCAGCTGCCGTGTGCTCCCATACCCAGTTTCATCTTGGAATCCCGACTGTTGTATGGTGTCAGGAGGGGACTTTGGGACCTAAAGGGGCGGTGGGAGTAGATTCTCCAGAATGGCACTGGGAAGCTGCCCCGGCGTTTTCTAGGATGGACTTCTCTGTGGGAGGAGAAGCTGAGCTCTTCCTCGGGGCTTTTTCCAAAGAGTCTGTGGTCAGTGGTTATCCACCATGACACATGAAGAGGTTGTGATTTCAGAACAACCCTGGATGCCCCAGGATTGATTACAGAATGATGGTTCCTCGATGTGGCTGCTTTATAAGGCCGTGTTTTCTTAGAAAGTGATTCAGAGTCTTCAGATTCAACCTGGTATAGCTTAAGACCAGAAAAAAGGAACAACCCTCTTAGGAGAAGAAGAGAACAGCATCTTTGAGATATGGGCCACACCGGCTGGCTTGCCATTCAAACCCTAGTGATCAAAGGCAAACTGAGTTCATACTGGGTCTTTCCTGCTGGGTCCCCTGCTCAACTATTATAGTTAGGCCTGCCTGTTAGTTCCACTGCATCGGCTGCCTTTGCATACAGCAGCCAGGGCAGCTCACTGGGCACCGGGTACAGGGAGGAGCAAGGTCAGTGGTCCCACCTGAGGCTTTGCCGGAACAGTGTGGCCAGGTAAGAGGGAGACAGACAGGTCAGTCAGCAGACCGGCAGGACCCGGGACTGCAGCTGCCCACCGGAGGACTTAGGAACTTGAGTCTGTCCTGTGGAATGGAGACTCAGTCAGGGTGGGGAGTTCAAGGCTGCGCTCAGGCTGCTACCCCCAAGCCCTTGGGAGTCCAGGCAGCTCAGAGCTTCCATGCCAGGTGAGATGTCTCTGCTAAGTGTCAGGAATGTCTCAGGGTTGGGCAGGGCAGTGTTCACACAGACGTCAGGCTGTAGTAGAAGCAAAGGCAAGCTCTGTGAGGACTGTGTAGGTTGGGAATGTGGCCCTTCTTCAGAGGCAGGAAGGACTGCTTTCTAGCTTGTAGCTGTCAATGTAATAACTTCACTGAGAAATAATTTAAGTCATAAAATCCACAAAGAAACCATTTAAATCATATGATTCAATAGTTTGGGTCATTATATCACCTTTTGAAACTATGGTAAAACACAAACATGAAGTTCCCCATGTAGACATCTCTTCTAGGGTTCTGGGCATTGAACCTAGTGCCCTGTGCATGCCAGGAAAGCATGCTACCACTGGGCTAGAGTCCAGCCCCAGCGTAACCCTGTAACCATTTTTACATGTTAAATTCCATGGCACTATGGACACAGTGTGCGACTATGACCACTGACAGTCTCCAGAACATTCTGGAGAGAAACGTTCTGAAGAAGAAATATGACTCTCCCTTCCTCTACCAGCCCTGGCACCCCCATTCTACCGTCTGTCTCCACGAGTTCCCTGACTCCAGGGACTTCACAGGGTTCATTCACAGTGTTTGCCTTTTACAGCTAGCTAATCTTACGGGACATGATGTCTTCCAGGACCACTGACTTGGGGCAAGAGTCAGAACACCCCTTCTTTTCAAGGCTGAATAATACTCTGCAGCATGGCTGCAGTTTACTTGTCCATCCTCCTCCCGTGGATACCTGGTTACCCGCACTGTGTATGTCCATGAAGGACGCTGCTGTGACTTAGGGTGGACAGTGACTCTTCCCTGTCTTCAGTTCCTTTAGGTAGAGGTCTAGCAGCAGAATGGCTGGTCCTGTGGAGGGCCTGTGCTTACTCCTTTCAGTTATTTAATGTCTTGTTTTGGGGGCACAGGGACACCTGCAGCTGGCACTCAGGGCCGAGGATCCTGTCTAGGAGCTGGGGTCTGGGACTCTCCCTCCCTCGGTTGGGCTCTGGCCCAGACGTGGTGAGGCTGGACTTGCAGGACAGCGGAAGAAAGAGGAACTGAGGTAACAGCCAGTGAGCTTCACACGGGCTTCATGTCCAGCTGCTTCCATGCAGCAGTGTCCAGCGTGGCTGACCACTGCCCACCACTGTTCCACATCGCGGCACCGCCATCGCCAGCGCCTGTCACCACACCACCACCCGCCAGGCTCCACCTTCCACTGCCGCCTGCGGTTGCCCTCCATCGCCTGTCACCACTCTCGACCACAGCACTGCCATGGTCGCCTCCCACTGCTCTACCGCCTGCCACACCCACCGCTGTCCACGTCACTGCTTCTTCCACCGCTGTCCACATCACTGCTTCTTCCCTCCACTGTCCACATCACTGCTTCTTCCCACCACTGTCCACGTCACTGCTTCTTCCCACCACTGTCCACATCACTGCTTCCCTCCACTGTCCACATCACTGCTTCTTCCCTCCACTGTCCACATCACTGCTTCTTCCCACCACTGTCCACATCACTGCTTCTTCCCACCACTGTCCACATCACTGCTTCCCACCACTGTCCACATCACTGCTTCCCACCACTGTCCACATCACTGCTTCTTCACCACTCAGTCACTGTCCACATCACTGCTTCCCTCCACTGTCCACATCACTGCTTTCCCACCACTGTCCACATCACTGCTTCTTCCCTCCACTGTCCACTGTCACTCACTGCTTCTTCCCACCACTGTCCACGTCACTGCTTCTTCCACCACTGTCCACATCACTGCTTCCCCACTGTCCACATCACTGCTTCCCTCCACTGTCCACATCACTGCTTCTTCCCACCACTGTCCACATCACTGCTTCCCACCACTGTCCACATCACTGCTTCCCACCACTGTCCACATCACTGCTTCTTCCCACCACTGTCCACATCACTGCTTCTTCCCACCACTGTCCACGTCACTGCTTCCCTCCACTGTCCACATCACTGCTTCCCACCACTGTCCACTCACTGCTTCCCCCACTGTCCACATCACTGCTTCTTCACACTGTCCACTCACTGCTTCTTCCCTCCACTGTCCACATCACTGCTTCCCACCACTGTCCACATCACTGCTTCTTCCCACCACTGTCCACATCACTGCTTCCCACCACTGTCCACATCACTGCTTCCCTCCACTGTCCACATCACTGCTTCCCACCACTGTCCACATCACTGCTTCTTCCCACCACTGTCCACATCACTGCTTCCCACCACTGTCCACATCACTGCTTCCCACCACTGTCCACATCACTGCTTCTTCCCACCACTGTCCACGTCACTGCTTCTTCCCACCACTGTCCACATGCACTGCTTCTATTCCACACACTGTCCACATCACTGCTTCCCTCCACTGTCCACATCACTGCTTCTTCCCACCACTGTCCACATCACTGCTTCTTCCCACCACTGTCCACATCACTGCTTCTTCCCACCACTGTCCACATCACTGCTTCTTCCACCACTGTTCCACATCACTGCTCTTCCCACCACTGTCCACGTATCACTGCTTCTTCCCACCACTGTCCACATCACTGCTTCCCCACTGTCCATCACTGCTTCCCCCACTGTCCACATCACTGCTTCTTCCACCACTGTCCACATCACTGCTTCTTCCACCACTGTCCACTCATGCTTCCCCACCACTGTCCACGTCACTGCTTCTTCCCACCACTGTCCACATCACTGCTTCCCTCCACTGTCCACATCACTGCTTCTTCCCACCACTGTCCACATCACTGCTTCCCTCCACTGTCCACATCACTGCTTCTTCCCACCACTGTCCACATCACTGCTTCTCCACCACTGTCCACATCACTGCTTCCCCACCACTGTCCACATCACTGCTTCCCACCACTGTCCACATCACTGCTTCTTCCCTCCACTGTCCACATCACTGCTTCTTCCCACCACTGTCCACATCACTGCTTCTTCCCCACTGTCCACATCACTGCTTCCCATCCACTGTCCACATCACTGCTTCTTCCACTGTCAATCACTGCTTCCACTGTCACTCACTGCTTCCCTCCAACTGTCCACATCACTGCTTCCCATCCACTGTCCACATCACATCACTGCTTCTTCCCTCCACTGTCCACATCACTGCTTCTCCTCACTGTCACTACTGTTCTTCCACATGTCCACTGCTTCTTCCCACCACTGTCCACATCACTGCTTCCCACCACTGTCCACATCACTGCTTCCCACCGACACATGTCCACATCACTGCTTCTTCCCACCACTGTCCACATCACTGCTTCTTCCCTCCACTGTCCACGTCACTGCTTCTTCCCACCACTGTCCACATCACTGCTTCCCCACCACTGTCCACATCACTGCTTCTTCCCACCACTGTCCACATCACTGCTTCCCTCCACTGTCCACATCACTGCTTCTTCCACCACTGTCCACGTCACTGCTTTCTTCCCTCCACTGTCCACATCACTGCTTCTTCCACCACTGTCCACATCACTGCTTCCCACCACTGTCCACATCACTGCTTCCCCCACTGTCCACATCACTGCTTCCCTCCACTGTCCACGTCACTGCTTCTTCCCACCACTGTCCACATCAACTGCTTCTTCCACCACTGTCCACATCACTGCTTCCCACCACTGTCCACATCACTGCTTCTTCCCACCACTGTCCACATCACTGCTTCTTCCACCACTGTCCACATCACTGCTTCTTCCACCACTGTCCACATCACTGCTTCTTCCCACCACTGTCCACATCACTGCTTCTTCCCACCACTGTCCACATCACTGCTTCTTCCCACCACTGTCCACATCACTGCTTCTTCCACCACTGTCCACATCACTGCTTCTTCCACATATGCTTCAACTGTCACATCACTGCTTTTCCCACTGTCCACATCACTGCTTCTTCCCACCCTGTACGTCATGCTTTTACATCACTGCTTCTTCCTCCCTCCTCTTCTTCTTCACTGTCCATGTCACTGCTTCTTCCCTTCACTTCACTGCTTTTCCTGTCACATCACTTTTTCACTGTCACTGCTTCTTCCCACTGTCAATTGCTTCTTACCCTTCCACATACTGTTCATACTGCTTGTACTCACTGCTTTTCAGCACACTCCACATGTCCACATCACTGCTTCTTCCCACCACTGTCCACATCACTGCTTCCCACCACTGTCCACGTCACTGCTTCCCTCCACTGTCCACATCACTGCTTCCCTCCACCACTGTCCACATCACTGCTTCCCCACCATTGTCTACCTCCACATGACTGCTTTTTTTCACACTACAATCCCCAACTGCCTGCCCGTCCACCACTGCCTCCATTACACCACCATCATCACCATCATCACCATCATCACCACCCACCACTACTGTTCACAGCCACCACTGCTTACCACCCGCATCAGCATCTGCTGCTTTCCAATTCCTGTCCCATCGCCCACTGTCCTTCCTTAGCCTCCCACTTGGAAGCTCTAGCCTGGCCCATCTCATTCTCTGTCCCTACACACTCCCACACAGGCTACTTCCATTTGTATCTAGCCTAGGACCTACTGCCTGAGTGTGTCGCTCTCTTGGGGTTGTCTCTCCTCTGGGGTGTTGATTATCTTGGTTGTGTTGCACTCTTGGGGGTATGGTCCCTGTAAATCGTGACCCTCCCTTTGGGGTGTGGCTCTCTTGGTGGTATGGCCCCTGGGAGGTATGTACGGTCCCTGAGGGGTGTTGAGCCCTGGAGAATGTGGCCATTTCAGGGGGTTGTTGCTCCTCTGAGAATTGACCCTCCTGCTGGGTTAGGCTCTTTTCTTCCTCAGGGTTCCTGAGCCTAGTCTGGGAAGACCTCCAATCTCACATGGCCACTTCCTCTGCCCACTGCCTCAGTTTCTGGGCTCTTATCAGACAGACCTTCACTGCCCAAGGCCAAAATTGTCCAGCCCTGTTAGCTCTTTGCTTCTTAGACTTCTTCAGTGTTGCCTGGGACTAGAGCCACAAGCCCTATATGGATGGAGCCCTCTTCCTGCTCTCCCTGGGTCTTCTGCAATCTCAACATCAGTTCACAGAGGGGATCCTGAAATGCACGAGGCATCCTCAGGAGAGATGACCATGGGAGGAGGGCTGGTGAGAGCCTGCACCTTGGGCTGGATCAGCCATGGAGTTTACCTGGCTTAGATTACAGGGGGCAGAGAAGCATGGGCCAGCAGAAGCCACTATGGTGGTGCCGCCTCCCTGCATCCTCCCACCTCTATGCTGGGGTCCATGTGTGACTTTGATTGCACTAGTTGATGGATCATTGAGTAGACACATGGACAAGAGAAACAGAAAGCCTGTTTGCAGAAACGGAGTGTGGTGTCCCCAGGGTCTGCCACCCAGCTGGGTCTTGCCGTTGTAGGTGCTGGCCCATCTGCTTCTCCCTTGTGTTTCTTGTGCTTTGGAATCTCTGTGCAGGAACCTGTCCTGGGCAGGTTTGTTGCAGCGTGGTGTGCAGGGTCTGTCAGTTGCCGCTGGCTCTCCCTGACTGTGTGTGTGTGTGTGTGTGTGTGTGTGTGTGTGTGTGTGTGTGTGATGGGGTGTGGGACGGGGAGGGGGTACCACTGCAGTGTGGATGCATCTCTTAATTTAGTTTACTGAGCGGCCGGCCTCTTCCTTTGCACACATATGCGTACTCCGTGTGAGTTACAGTGTTGGTGATAACCTGCACTGAGAATGGTCTGCATTTCCTTTGCATGTGCCTGTCGTTTACTGCCCTGGAGACTTTTCCAAAGGAAAGGCCTGGCAGCCTGCGTGAGTGACACCGTTTCAGTGATGACCAGCCTACACACGAGACAGTTCACAGTAAAATTTACTCCAGGGCCATAAGAACCTTCACCAGAAACATGCTTTTCCTGGTGCTACTGTGCCTCCCACCTGCGTTCCTGGGTCCACAGCCTTGTAGACGAGGATGGCAACCCAGGGCAGGAGCAGCTGACTCTGGGAAGGATTCTGGAGGAGAGCTGCTCTTAGGGTTCTCCCTCCCTGCCATATGCCCCAGCCTCCTGGCTCCTGGCTCAGGATCTCCTCCCATCTACCCACCATCGCTGACCACCATCCTCATCACCCACAGTACGGCTGCCCTCTGCCTCCTTCTAGAACACTTCTCGTCTACCTCTACCATCTACCTCCACCATCTGGTAAACTCTGAGAACTCTGAAGGTTCTTTGGGGAGGTCTGGTGACTGGGAAGCTTGGGGAGAGTAGGTTTGTGGCTGTTGGGCAGGGTCCTTTCTCTGCAAGGAACACTTCAGCACGTTAGACCCCATGTGGTGTGGGTGACAGGCCTTTCCAGAGGAGGAGAATGTTACCAAAGTCTTCTTCTAACGCCAGCCAAAGGAGACACCTGGTGAGTCACATGGGATGGTGCAGAGGTACTCACAGACCCCAAGGTGGACTTTTTGCTTTTGTAACCAGCTCTTGGATTTCCGGACAGTGCAGGTCTAGAAGATTTGTGATTGTGGCTGTCAGTCTGTCAGCCTACAGTTTGCCCTGCTACCTGTATCCTCACCCTGACCAGAGACCCTGGGATCATTCACAGGTGGGCACCACCCTGTATCGGGCAACTTCTCCATCTCTGCTCTGGAGCCCCATGTGCCACAGGGCCAGTCAGGGACATATTGATATGGTCACTTTCTGGGAGAAAAGCTTGTGCGGCCCACCTCTTGTCCATGGCATTAGCAGGAGCACCTGGTGTCTCCCAGGCGGGAGGCCACAGCAATTCCTGCCCTGATTCCAGGTTCCCATTATCTTCCAGCATCCGGCATAGTGAGGAACTTGGTTCTGATACGTCAGCTGGAAGAGGACAAGGATGTGGGGTCCAGCTGTATCTCAACAGCTACCTTAGGCCTCACACCGGGTTCTGAGACCCTGCCTGCTCCCACCCTAGCCAGCCTTACCATTGCAGGCTGGCTCTCTATTCTCCAAGTCTCCTTTGGCTGGTGTTAGAAGAAGACTTGGCCTCTCTTTGGACCTCAGCCCCTAGTAACATTCTCCTCTGGAAAGGCCTGTCCCCCACACCACATGAGGTCTGTTTGTGGCGTGTGCCCCTCAGACTCGGGTCTAACGTGCTGAAGTGTTCCTTGTACAGTAGGACCCTGCTTAATAGCCACAAACCTGCTCTCCCCAAGCTTCCCAGACCTCCCCACAGCCCTGTGTCAAATGTGGGTGGCAGTGATGGGCTGGCCACCCCACCTCTGTGAGTCCACAGAGGCTGAGAAAGTTCTGGAACCACAGACAGGAAGATGTTTGCTCCATCCACAGGCTAGAGACCTATTCCTTGGTTCTGCCTCTGTCATGACCGTGGGATTGTCTAGGAGACCAGGCAGCCTAGGCTTCTGTGTCTCCAGCCTGTGTGTCCCACTCGCCTGTCCTCCAGCCATCAAAGGGGATTAGCAGTTACAGCAGTCAGGAGGCAGAGAGAACAGGCCTCCAAGACATGGCCGCCGCTCACAGCGGGAGGCTCACAATCAAATTCTAACGAAAGGTCACATTTGCAATAAGTAAGATGGAAATGTGGGTAATTGGTCGGGAGCGCTGATGCTTCTGTGGCCGAGAGCATTTGGATGGAGTCGGAACCTTTCTGCTCAGGTAATTAAAAATGAAATTTCACAGTATCATTAAAACGAGGGTGAGCAGGGTGTGATGATGTCATCACAAGAGGAAAACACCCTTCAAGTGAGCATTCGTAGCCTTTGTCTTTGTTATTAAAAGGAACACAGCCTTGCCCTGGGTGGGTGAGATATCCCACCCCTATCCCCATCCCGGGCCCCAAGAGTCTAAAGAACAGCGTAAGCCTCACAGAGAGTCCGTTTACCTGGTCAAAAATGGGCGGAGGGACTGGCAGGCAGGCTCCTGTGATCCCGACTCTCCCTGTGATGGACAGAAGGGGAACGAGCTGGCGCACCCCGGCCCCTCTGCCCTCCCAGACAAAGAGTGCCGGCTGACACACTGCTGCACCATCCGCAGCTGTGGCGGGGACCCCTGGTCAGGCCGTGTGTGGGGGAGGGCTCAGCTGGTACACGGAAGAGGATGCCACGGGGTAGGGGCTGGAACACCAGAGTGAAAACGGCACCCCGCAGCCTCACCTTTCCTATGAATGAAGGCGAAGGGCCACACCCCCAGACAAAATGCAGCGCTGCAGGAACTTCGGGTTTTTATTTGCATTGTTAATAATTCCCCCCCATCCCAATCTCTGGGCAAGCCACAGACACGGTCTCAAACCCTGCAGCGGGGGCGGGAGGCTGGGGAGAACCTGTCTGCCGTCATGCCCAGCGGTGGGAGCAGCGGTGGTGTTACCAGGCTCTGTGTAGAGGCCCCGCTGTGGCCGCCATGAGGCTCGGTGCTCTGGATGCTGGGGTGGTTTCTAGGTGCTTTCAGGGCCTCTGTTGGACTTTGGTCACAAAATGACCTGAAGCTGCTGTCTCCTCTGCTGGCAACACAGGAAAGCATCCCCATCTCAAAAGAGACTGGGAGCCCCACCTTACCCTGCCTCAAATCGTGTTATTCTAGATCTTTAAGAAGTATTTTTGGTGGTAAGTGTAGTTATTTACAAGGCTCATTTAATTTGTAAGTAGAACAATTAATTTTAGCTCAAGTTTTTTTATTTTTATTTATTTATTTTTTTTTAGACATATATACTGAAATAGAGATTTTTTTTGGGGGGGGCAGTGACCAAATGCTTATTAATTGAATTAAACTAATTTTTTTAAATGTGAAAATGAAACACTGTGCCAGAGAGACCCTTGTTCCCTGGAGCCCTGCTCCGGTAATTTTGGTATCTAGCTACCTTTTATCTACCGAAAGCACAAGAATTGCACAGTTTGAAGTTTCCTCCTTTTATCTGAACGGTTGTTTCCTTCCACCTGCGGGGGAAACCCTCTTCCACCTTCAAGGAAGATAAAGTGCAGGAGAGAGTTTGTCGGTAAAGGTAATAGCCAGGAAGGGGACATTCCAGGACAGACAGTGGCGCCTGAGCCCAGGGTTGGTTTCACTGAGCCGCAGGCTTTGAGCCCGGTACTGATTGGCCTGTTCTGTGATAGCGGCGTCAACCCAGCTGCCGAGGGGCGGCGCCTGGTCCACTCCTCTTAGCAAAGGCATGCGGGGCTCACTTTGGAGGACTCTGAGCCGCCCTCCTCTGCAGCCCATGCTCCCTATCTGGGGTTTGCATTCCTTCACGGGGCAATAGGTGACAGATGACAATCTAAAGGCCTCCAGGGATGGAGCTCTGGGCTGAGCGAGCTCTGCTGATCAGAGATCTTGGGGCCCCCTCTTACCCCCGCTCTGCACAAGCTGCTGCAGCGGGGCCCCTTGAGTCCACATGCTGGTCAGGCTTACAGGGACATTTTGTCAACACTGTTCCCAGGCTGTCCTCACGCTGTGGCCATTCGTGTCCCAGAGCCAGGCCTCTCCCCACTCCCTCTGCCTCTTGGGGCTCTCAAATGAGTCCTCTGTTAGGGTGTTCCCCTCCCTACCATGTCTTCTGGGTAGGCCCTCTGTCCTTATGTCCTCCAACTGGACCCAGAGAGCTGGCGCGTTTGTGAGGCTCCCTGTCCTTGCTCTGGGGTACTTTAGGGTGCTCCCCCTGACACACCAAGTCTCCAGAGCAAAGGAGACTTCCTAGCACCTCTCACTGACTCCATCAGGCAAGAAAGGGTGGATTCTATGCAGAACACTCCCCTGGATCCAGCGGCTGCTCTGTTGGTTCTCACTGCCTTTGCCATCGGTGAGGACCCAGGAGAAGGTTTTTCATGACTCCAGGTGATGACCCCACTCAGCATGCTGCAAGCATCTGACAGGACAGCAAGCAGTAACTCCACCAACTCACCCTAAGCCTAGAGGATATGGTGTGGCGTCCTTGGCCACATCATTCTCCTGTGTCCTGCCAGTACCCTCTCTGGGACAGCATGGAGCTCGACGGTATGCACAGCCACCAGTACCACAATGGACTCAGTGAAGATTAGCCCTTCTCAGAAGGCTCTGCCTGAAGGCCAAAAGGAGTGCACTGTGCTTCTTCCTAAACCAGGAGCAGCAGCCCAGATCACAGCCCTCCAGGAACATCAGTTCTAAAATGCTCTGGTGCCCTGGCCCGGCCTGGCTAATCTAAAGCCTGCTGTGTTACTCATTCCTACTTCTGCTTCCGGGCTTTCCCTGCCTTGCTTCATGTCTCTCTTATCGCCACAGTGTTGCTTCCTGGCTGGGCTCTGGATGTGCTGTATTGATCTGTCTCACATTCCTACAGACCAATGCTGTTGGTGCCCAGAGTGCTTAGGCCCAGACCCTGGCTGGCACTGGGCTTGCAGTGTAACTCACCCCAGGGATCCAGAGACCTGTGGACTCAGACCCAGGCACATAAGGAACCGGGGCTCCTTTAATGATTCATCCAAAAGCCACCCTGGGCCCAGTAGGCCCAGGGGTAGGGAGCACTCATTCTTTTTCTTTCTCTCTCTCTCTCTCTCTCTCTCTCTCTCTCTCTCTCTCTCTCTCTCTCTGTAGGACTATCTCTTCCCCCACAGATCTACAGGCAGGAGGCTGCTAGTTTCGTTCAGGATTGAGATCTAAGAATACTAGTCTTCTTTTGTCTCCCACTTCCGGCCCCCCTTCTACCAGACTCTAGGGTTTCTAGCCTGGACTGACTATGGCTGTAGCCTGACCTCTCATACCTATTTCTTCTCATTCTGGACAGGAGGGTTTGCTCACTCACATGGCGAACTTGTAAACCATCCCTTACATGGTGCAGGATGAGTCAACACACAGTGGACTGGCAGCAACCAGTCTGGACAGTCAGTGCACACATGCAACCACTTGAATTAGCCCAACTCAAAGACTTCCATTAACAGATATGTCTACTGAGAAAGCTGTGCCTATACATGCATTTTAAAAATTAAAATATTATTATGATCCCCATTCATTCTTTATATAATGGAAGGAGCAGAGTTTAAAAAAAAAATCAACCAAGCCTTCTTCAAAGGGATTATAGGCCTTACCTCAATGGGAGATGGACTTTGTGCTAATCAGATTAGGATTTTAACATATGGGAGTCAAGCTCAATCGATAGTTATGAGATAGCAGTACTTATTACCAATGTATAATATACAGTAACCACAGTAAAAGGCATGTTCGTGCACTATCTCCAGAAGCCTGGAGGAGCCAACAACTTGGTACCAGCAAGCTTGCTGTGGTGCAGCCAAACTCCAGATTCAGTCAGTTGTCACTCAAAGGCTTGAAGAAAATCCACTTACACACACACACACACACACACACACACACACACACACACGCTTCTGATTTACTGTGAATCAAGAGTCCTTGTTCAAATCAATTCTGATTCATTTCCACTCCGCCAGAGGCCCCAGGGGACTAGAGACAGAGCTCGTGTAGATCTGTGGGCATGTGTGCCTCAATGAGACAGAGGGGCTTCACAGTGGCCTCAAGGCTGGGCATCTGAAGCCATTGTCACCTGCTCATGGCTACAATAACAGGCCCCTTCTCGAAGCTTCTGCTTCCCTTGTGGTGATGCCGGGGTGCTCAGTCCCAGGGATTGAGCTGAACATGCACAGGGCAGACACAAGCCACATGCCTTTGTCACACATGGTGTGTGTCTGATCCGGCCTGAGGGCAGCTCTGGGGACTGACTCACTTTGCCCTTCCTTCCCTAGCTCGGAAGTAATTACCTGAGGAATTTCTCAGGAAGGCAGATCTAGTCCCTTGGAACAAAAGAAGCTGGGTTAGGACCCTGGCTTGCTGATGACCAGGTCTAATGCAGGACTTGAGCACATGTGTGCATGTGGGTACTCCCAACCTTACCAGTCAGCTGTTAAGAAGTGCAGCCCCCCAGCAGTGCCCTTGGCACCCACTTGAAATGGGGAGCACATGTTTTAAAAGTGAGGACTTCTCCAGTGCTAATTACAAGTAGCTCCTTCCTCCGAGTTCCTAAAGAAATAAATTTTGAGGAAGATTTTAGCTCACCTGGGGGTTCGTTTCAGAAAAATTCTGTTGCTTATAAAGTCGTTTGTTATTTTTCTGTGGTTTTATACACAATGGAAGGGTGAGGAAAAGGTCAGCAATAACTCTGCCGCTGCGTTTTAGCTTGGAAAAATGTAATATTGATCGATAAGAAAATGGAAAAGGCCCAACTATTAGCGCCTTACTTGATCTTCTGCGACCTTTACCCGCCATGTCGATTTTATTCTTAAATGTTATGTCTACTGCTCAAAAGGTTTGTCCTGTTTAGTCCCTCATGTAATTAACACGTGCTCTTCTTCAAGCGCTCTAATGTGGAAACAAGACGTGTGCCTTGATTTCCTTGTTGAACCACTGTCCTTCTATTTCCTCTGCCACCCAAACTGGGTCACAGAGCACTCATGCAGCGGCTGCCACAACCCTGCCTCCTGCAGATTCACAGGCAAGCCTCTGCTTAGGCACGGACAGCAGCGTGCTGCAGGGTTCCTCTGAGCACTGTCCCCGTGTGTCCAAGACACTGTGATCGAAGGACATTACAGATTCCTCTTTTTCCCACGAGGAAGCTGACGGTCTCCTCAGGCCTGGGGAGGTCAACGTGCTCAACTAGCACATTTGCAGCGCAGGGACCTCACAGCTGCAGGAAGCAGCTCTACATGCTGCAGGGAAGGGGTGCTGGCATCCCTCAGAGGGACCGCCAACGAGGCATGGGGGCCTAGAGGATTCCCAGGGCCAGATCTCCGTCCTAGGAGGCACTGATGTGGCAGTAGCTATCTCTCCACATGAAGACCCAACTCCACATACGCAGGTGGTAATATGTACTCCAGGCCTGCCAAGGCCTCCAAAGGAGGAGAAAGTGATGCTAAAAATAGGGTGCAGAGACCAGTATCCCAGGACCCAACAGTGGACAGAAATTGGGGTGTCAGTCTTATCAGAGAGCCAAGACAAGCTTGTTGGAGTCTCAGCTGGACTGAGTAAGGTCTCTCTCCCCTGGACATGTTTCCACTGGAAACTGTGTGGGACATTACTTGGAAACAGAGTTCTTGGATGTATAGTCAGGCTAAGATGAGGTCAAGTTAGATTAAGGCCCTGGTTCCATGTGACCAAAGTCTTAGCAAGAAGGCAGTTTGGACGCAGCCTTTCAGGAAGCACACTGAAGACAGACAGTGGCAAGGTGATGTGTCTGAAGCCAAGCAGAACTGAGGATTTCTGGCAGTAGGGAAGAGGCATGAGGCCAGCTGGATGAATAGCAGCAGTCTGAACCCTAATTTCAGGCTGGAGGTATGAGGAGCAATTTGCTAGATAACACACCCCATCTGAGGGGCTCTGATGCTGCAGCCCCAGGAAATCAGTCGAGGGCCTAAGGTACGAAGGTTATCTCGGTACAGGTGGGGTGGGGTGGTGGAGTGGGAATTCCCTCTCTGTACACTACTCAGAGTGGGGGAGCAATGGAGAGGAAGATTTGACTGGGCAAGCCTGGGCACACTGCTTCCCAGTGGTCACACTCAGACTTGCCTGTCTCACTGTAGGCAAGTTCACACAAAAAGTGTGTGGAAGTCAGGAGGGCTGCCACGGGACCCACCCACCACCACGCTTGGCACACACAAGGCCCAGATGTCATCTGTGGCTGCCACCAATCTATCTCCAAAGTAGGAGAGGCAGTACCATATGGTTACTCCCTCGGAAGGCCAAGTAACTCGATGGGTATCCATGTTGCATCTATACCTGGTGGCCCTCTTTAGGCTACATTGTGGGGCACACATGTCCCTGGGGTCTAGGCTGTGAAAGGTCACTTTCAGTGTCCCTCCTCACTGTGGGGAGAGTTTTCCTGCCATTTCCAGGAAAAACACTGGCCTGTGCTCTGTCAGCCGCTTGGCTTGAGGCTGATGTTGGTGTGTAGTCATGAAGCACGTGGCTGTGTTTGCAGGGGATGCAGGGGCCTTGCCATGGAAGTGAGGACCTTGTGGACTTGCGGACTGAGTCCTGTTGCAGGGCCCTCTGGACCTGTCTTCACCTGGCTATCTGTTCTCTTCAGAGGCCCCTCTACATCTGTCCCTTTTCAGGAACAGTGGGGGAGGAAGGATGCAGATAAGGCTCCTGGGGTTCCTGGTTATCAAGCATGACCTTTGGAGAGGCTGAGAGGGGAGTGTTGTCACCCTCCGAGATAGAGAGGTCACTTGGCTGGGAGCTGACATCAGACATCCTGAGCGGTCAGAGGCAAGGCCATGCAAAACCAGCCTGGACTGGGGCCCCGGCCTGGGCTGTCAGTGCATTAGTCAGACACCCAGACACACCAGGCTCTGGGGCATGTATGAGTGACTGTTCGTCTAATTCTGAAAGTTTGGTGACTGCGCATTTGCTACTCAGGACCTGCCCCCTCCTCCTGATTGACACAGACAGCCAAGCAGACCCATGGGCAGCATAGCCACTTGGCCTTCAGGAGGAAGCAAGGGTGATTGACTGAATGTGGCCTACAAAGACAGCTGGCAGGCCCGGGAACATCCGTCTCTCACCTGTGCAGAAAAGAAGAAAGTAAGTTGTTTAATTCAGTGCACAGAGGGCATTGTGTGCTTCAGGGTGCTTGTGGAATGACAGGCTGGCCTTGGGTTTGATTAAATCTGTGTTCCTCTGTCTTCCAAGCAATACCAAGAACACAGGAAAGGAAGGAGTGGATTCTGTCTTTTAAAGATAGAAATTTTGAATTTCCATGAATTGATGAAGAAGTGGACACCTAAAAGAATTTAAAGTAATCTCTATTCACACCAAGTTCCAGTAACTTAATGTAGCCTTTGATTGAAGGAGAAGAATCAGAAAAGTAGCTTTCCCCAGAAATTATTGCTTTTTAAGTTCCCATGGTTAGCTGAAAAGTAGAAAACGTCCAGCATCCTGTCCTGTATGAAGCTTGAGAATGTCCACATGCTGGTGCTCACACCAGCAAAGCATTCTGGGAGTGCAGTCAGTGGATGGGAAAGGCAATCCCCCACATAGTGCCCAAAGCAGCCGCACTCACTTGACTACTTGCTTCATGATAAAATGATTTCATGTTGCTGGTAGAGTTATCATGGGGTCTCATATCACCACAGAGATGTCTGGCAGTATTTCACAAAGTGTGTGTCATTGTTCATGTCCACACATGTGCCATCAAAACTTGTATCTGTTCACATACATGTCACCAAAGTGGGAAGCAGTGTTCAGTTTATAAAGGTGTGAATTATAATACTTATAACATTTTTCTTTGTTTTTGATATAGTCTTTTTTAATTTTTAACTTTTCAAATTTTTCTTTCTTTTTTTTTGTTTTTTGTTTATTTATTTATTTTGAGCAAAACCAAAACTTATTCTAAGCCACAGTCATCCTAGGGTCCTCCCTGCCATATAGCCTCCCTGGTTCTGTGGGTTGCAGTCTGATTGTTCTTTGCTTTATATCTAGAATCCACTTATGAGTGAGTACATACCATGTTTGTCCTTCTGGGTTTGGATAGTCTTAATAGTTAGTCCTGACTGGCCTAGAACTCTGTATGTAGACCTGACTGGCCTTCACCTTGCAGTGATCCTCCCAACATTCCCACAGTGCTACAGTTAGAGGTGAGCATTACCATGCCTGGCTTGGATAATCTTTTAAAGATGTACTTTTGATGCTGGGAGTAGAATGTAAGGCCTTGCACACAACAGCCAAGTTTCTATATCAGTGTGCTGCTGCTACATGCTCAACCTAAAGATGCTTTTCTTGGAATATAAATCCCACTTTAGTTTAAAAGCTTATCAAAATAATCAAGAACATACATTTGTAACAATACTTGCTCGTCGGGACCACCAGCCTACAAATAATGACACAGAGAGTTATTATTAATTATGAAAGCTTGGCCTTTAGCTTAAGCTTGTCTCAACTAGCTCTTATAACTTATATTAACCCATTCATATTTATTTATGTTCTGCCACATGGTGTTACCTCTCTTTCCATCTTGCACCTCCTGTTTCCTCTTCATGTCTGGCTGGCTACTCTGACTTTCTTCTTCCTAGAGTTCTGTCTCTGCCTGGAAGTCCTGCCTATACCTCCTGCCCAGCTTTTGGCCATTCAGCTTTTTATTATACCAGTCACAGCAACACATCTTCACATGGTGAAGAATATCCCACAACATACATTGGTATGCAGCTGAAGAGACAGGGCTTTCAATCAACACAGATCTTCAAATTACATTCTACAATCTTAACTGAAAAACAAAAACCAAAACCACTAAATTCTAGCGAAACAAGAAATGTCTTCATTATCTGTAGTCAAGAATACAGCTGGATTGCCTCCTGTCATGGCGAGGAAGCTACTGTGTAAATGCATAGACCCATCAGAGACTGTTTTTTATGATGGGGAGGGCTTAGAGACATGGGCACAGAGCTGGGGAAAACCTGTACCGACCTGGTGAGGCTGGCTATGGGAGACGGTGATTCATGGACTCCATCCTGAAAGGCTTTAATGTTTTCTCTATGGGCTATAGATGACCATTTGGGGCTATGTTCTCTTAAAGTGATATCTGAGGTCCGCCCTTCTCTGAGGATCCTTGTTCTTAAAACGATTTCTCAATGAAAGAGAAGACTTAGCAAGTCAAATGGAAATGCTGTGAGTTACTGGAACATTCTAGGACCTACAGGTGATGTCTTCCCCGTGTTCTATCTTTCCTTGCATGGATTAGGAAGATGCCCTGGTACAGCATCACCTATGGGAGCAATGCTGGTGTAAGCAGAAGTGATGTGTTCAAACTTGTGTCAGTATGCACTCATGTGAACATGAAGATCACAGCCTGTTTCTTTCAGGGGCATCCAAAGCACACTCGACGGCATGGGAAGACCATAGTGTGAACTTAGAATGCTGGCCAGAGACACAAATGCAGGATTAATTAGCATAGTATTGTGGCTGCAAGTACTGATGTACAGATGTTCCAGCACCTTGTGCCATCTTCTACCACCCCTCAGGAGGCTCACACCTTCCTGCAGTTGGTGCTGCTAAGACGATCCTTCTGGGTTCTGGTAATGTGTTCAGCTCTGACCACATACTGGAAGCATGGGGAATGAATTCTTAATAGGGATGTGTACATTTCTGTACTGTGAATTCTAATTGGTCTTAATGATAAAAACCTGGAGTCAGATATCGGGGTAAATGTTGAAAGATCAGAGAAGCAAAGGAGCAGTCAAAGTCACCTCTTACCTCCACAACTCCTCAGACCGAAAAGGGGCTGAGCTCCTGTCTCCGCTCACCTTATATTCTTTTCTCTGCCCAGCCATATCACTTCCTGTCTCCTGTCTGTACAGACCTCCAGACCCCTATGGTTAACTAATGGCTAGCTCCACTTTCTGATCTTCAGGCAAGCTTTATTTGTTAGAACACAAATAAAATATCACCACATATTTACCATCTCAGTGTCCCCTAAAAAGATAAAGACCATGGTCAGTGATTTCCCAGCCAGAGGGTAGCTCCACTCACTTGAATTATTAATTATTTCACCCATGGTGCCTTTCTTTACTTGGTACTTTCTGCCTTCCATCACCAGGTGAATATGTGCACAGCCATCCTTGTCCATGTAGATTCTGATATATGTTTCCTTAGAGCTCACTTTCTGCTCCACGGAAATGGTCCACAAAAGGAGTTCCTTCAACTCCATCCAAGTGTGGTGGGTGGAGACTCCACCTGCAGCATCTGGAGCTGGACGCCGATTGTGGCTACTCTGTGTTGTCCTGGGGCTATTTCACTGAGTTTTCTGAAAGTTTGAGTGTTGTGTATTAATGTGAAACTCAGGCCAGAGGGCATCACCAAGTAAACCTCAGGAATTTGTGAAGCAATTCTATCTAGAAAATATCATGAAAACTTCTCTAGCATCCTTTAAGATCTCATGCCCTCTCTGTCCAGTTCCTCTCCTACTTATTTGGAGCCCACAGGTGTGGTGATATTTTATTTGTGCTTTAATAAATAAAGCTTGCATGGAGATCGGAGGAAAAGCCAAGCCATTATAATTAAACACAAAAGTCATGCAATGTTAGCACACGCCTTTAATCCTATCACTTGGCAGGCAGGATCTCTGTGAGTTCAAGGCCACATTGGAAACAGAGCCAGGTGTGGTGGCACATGCCTTAAATTCCAACACTAGTTAACCATGGAGGTATGGAGGTCTGTATAGACACACAGGAAGTGACAGAGCTGGGCAGGAAGAGGAAGTGATGTAGCTGGACACAGAGAGCAAATCAGATGGCAGAATAGCAAGGCATTTAGGCATGGGTAGACAGGAAGTCAGGAAGTTGCTCACATTTTTTGGAAGCTGCTGAGTTGGTGAGATAAGGTTAGCTGTGGCTGTTGCTATTCCTCTGATCTCTCTCAGGCTTTAACCCCTATATCTGGCTCCATGTTTTTTTATTTAATAAGACCGTTTAGAAATTCATCTACACACAGGACCTGAGGCTTTATAGTATGGGGTTTGGGGACCAGTTACTGCTCACTGTCCATTGGAATCCAAGGGCACTCTGAGATGTGGGCAGGGCAGACATTGGTCAATGTTCCTGGAGTTGTCCTTTGTAACTGGCACTGTCATAGGGCAAGTTCCCCATCCAAGGGTTTATTACACCTTCCTGCCCTAGAATACATGTGCACAGAGACATATACACATCTGTACCCATGCACATATATGCATGTGCATACACACAGGAATACTTACGTGTGTGTGGATACACAGTTACCTGATTTCTGTACAACTTGATTGTCTCCAGGATTTCCTATGGTAAAGTATCCAGGTCATCATCTGAAGCAACAGTTCTTTCCAGTTCCCTTTCTGTGTGAGTCAGACAGACCTCGTTTCTGCCACGTGTCAGCTTTAACCAAGCCCATCTCCCCTGTGTAAGGGGCTCCAGAAGTAGTTCTGTTGACAGAGGAGCTTCATTCAGCTGGGCTCAGCTCCCTGAATTCTTCCTGTTTGATTAGCCCTGGGTTTGCTTTTCCTACTCATGTCTGTTTTCTTCCCCTGTTCTCCCCAAGGAGAAGCCCTAAGGGATGACCTCCTGGCTCCAAACACCTCTGTTCACATATTCGGCCCACTGGGAAGGTTCTCAGGCTCACCTGGCTCTCATGTAGCTCCTGGCTTCAGCATAGGAAGTCCCAGTGTGACAGTTTTCACTGTCAACTTGACACAACCTGAAGTTACCTAGGAAGAAGGTCTCGGCGAGGAATTGTCTGCATTGGTTGGTCTGTGGGATTGTCTTAATTAAGTTCACTGATGTGGCAACTTAGCCCGCTGTGGGCAACACATCCCTAGGCAGCGGTTTCTAAACCGTAAAAATGGAGAGAACTGAGTACCAGCATGCACGCATTCCTCTTTTTGACTGTGGCTGTGATGGAACCAGGTGTTTCAAGCTTTGCTGCCTTGACTTTCCTGTTATCATGGACTGTAACCTGAAATTGTGAGCTAAAACAAAACCTGTCTTCCCCAAGTCGCTTTTCATTAGGGTCGTTTATCACAGCAACAGAAAAGAAAATACAAGACTCAGCAAAGGCAATGGGGTTGGTAGTGTGGGTAGGCGGAGGTCAGAGTGATCCAGAGAGGGGAGTCTGCCTTCCAGTGTCCCTGACCATTGCTGATGGGGGCAAAGCAAAGCACACCGACAAAATCCTGCTTCTTGGGTGTGAAACTTAAAACCGAGGAATCGACATGTGGGGACCACAGGAGGTGGGTGATTAGGAAACTGAGGCACAGCTAAGATGGGGTGCTATGTTATCACATGTGCACAGTTACATATGTGATCATATGTGCATGGCTATACCATGCACATGTGGTACAACTACATTATATAACTTGGATTTCACAGGCACAGTTAAACCATGTGGTTAATACATGCTTATTCATACAAATGCATGTAACTGCATGTTGGTTACCCACCAAGAGTCACGGGCATGTTTGCAGTGTATGTGGTGACACTTGAAAGTGGCTGTGTCTCCTTCCTGGAGGGAGGTTTGGAGACCCAAGACATTCCCCACCTCTGTCCCCAGCAGGAGGCCAGTCCGCAGGGCCCGGTTCACAAGGCGACCAACCGACCAGCTACCTGTTTCTTAAACCAGAGACTGTGAAAGAAGCGATGTTGGCGCCCCCTCGCCTCCTCTGGGCCTTGCTAGCTTATTTCCTCCACAGGGAACGCGTAAGCAAGGGGATGGCAGCGAGGCGTGTCTTAGGCCCCCCCCTCTCTCTCTCTGTATTTTTATTTTATGTTTCATCTTACATACCAACCACAGATGCCCCTCTCCTCCCTCCTCCCACCACCCACTTTTCCCCTCCAACCCATCCCCCATTCCCACCTCCTCTCATGGGGAGTTAGCAAAGTCTGGTACATTCAGCTGAGACAGGTCCAAGCCCCTCTCCCTACACCAAGGCTGTGCAAGGTGTCCCACCATGGGCACTGGGCTCCAAAAAGACGGCTCATGCGCCAGGGCCGAATCCAGATCCCACTGCCAGGGGGCCCCCTAAACAGTCCAAGCTAAACAATTGTCTGGCGTATTAGGGTTTCCATTGCTGTAATGAAACACCATGACAGAAAAGCAAGTTGGGGAGAAAGGGGTTTAGTTGGCTTACACTTGCATATTGCTGTTCATTATTGAAGGAAGTCAGGACAGGAACTCAAACAGGGCAGGAACCTGGAGGCAGGAGCTGATGCAGAGGACATGGAGGATGCTGCTTACTGACTTGCTCCCACGGCTTGCTCTGCCTGCTTTCTTATAGAACCCAGGACCACCAGCCAACCACCCACATGGGCTGGGCCTTCCCACATAAGTCACTAATTAGGAAAATGCCTTACAGCTGGATCTCATGGAGGCCTTTCCTCAGCTGAGGCTCCTTCCTCTGATGACTCTAGCTTGTGTCAAATTGTGTCACTGATACGAGTTCCTGCACCTGTGTGTGGGTGTGACCATGGAAGTGTGTGAATATATGTGCTCACAGGTGAGTGTGTACAAATGGGCATGTATGTACAGGAGTGCACATAGGCACTCATGTGGAAGCGTGTGCACAAGTACACATAAATGAGCACGAATGTGTGCTTCTCTGTGTTCTGTTTTCTCTAGAATAAACCAGTTGCTTTTTGCTCCTGAGAAGACTTGGCCCCTAGGCTGGACTTCCATCCACGCCCCCCCCCCCCCCCGAAATGCTGCCCACCTTCCCCAGCTCCTGGGGACCACTGAAACCTGGGGACACAGATGCCGGAGTGGCATTCCGCATCTCCGTCTCCACCTTGGCTCCCCAAGGCCCTGAGCTCCACAGGATGAGCTGCCCCAGGCCGTCTGCAGCCCGCTCCGGCCTCCTGTGCCAGGAGCACATCTGAACACGTGGCTTTGCCACCACTCACCCCAGGGGAAGGGAGGCCAGTGTCCAGGAACCGGCCCCTCCCTCACCAGCCTCTGTCCTTCATCCCCACTTCCTCTTCTCTCCTCTCTTATCCTCCCCTCCCTCCCTCCTCTCCCCTCTGGTTCCTTTGTGACCTTTTTGCTTGGCCATCCCTCTCCAGTGTGGGAAAGCAGGTGTGCTCCCTCCAAAGCAACGGTGGTGCATGCTGTCACATGACTTGCTTACAAATCTTAGGTGGGCAGGACACCACCCCCTATGTGAGTGTGTGCTATAGGTCCACTCTGCACAGGTGGACAGAAGGGCACTGTGCTCTTGACGAGAGTGCAAGGGGCACTTGAGTGCGCGTCACCCTGAAACTTGGTTACAGAGATTTACTCAGCCACATAAGAGGCTGCACAGTCTCAGCCTGTGAGGAACCTGGGCAGCCACTGTGACACCCAGGACATTTTAACACCGAGTTTATGAAGGGAGGGACTGGGTAGAGATGAGAGGCTCTGAACTTACAGGGAGGCTCACACAGGCATGTGAATGGCCCTCACCTGCACATACTCATACATACATGACCCACATTTTTAGTGGACCTTTCTTTTCAACATCCCTCTCCAGACCCTGTTTGGGCTGTGACACTTCTGGAAAGAGCACCAAGATGCCCAGAGGGGCACCTGCATCCCTCCCCTGGACACCTGCATCCCTCCCCTGGACACCTGCATCCCTCCCCTGGACACCTGCATCCCTCCCTCTGGGCACCTGCATCCCTCCCCTGGACACCTGCATCCCTCCCCTGGACACCTGCATCCCTCCCCTGGACACCTGCATCCCTCCCCTGGCACCTGCATCCCTCCCCTGGACACCTGCATCCTCCCCTGGCACTGCATCCTCCCTGGACACCTGCATTCCTCCCCTGGACACCTGCATCCCTCCCCTGGACACCTGCATCCCTCCCCTGGACACCTGCATCCTCCCTGGACACCTGCATCCCTCCCTGGACACCTGCATCCCTCCCTGGAGCACCTGCATCCCTCCCCTGGACACCTGCATCCTCCCCTGGACACCTGCATCCCTCCCTGGACACCTGCATCCCTCCCCTGGACACCTGCATTCCTCCCCTGGACACCTGCATCCCTCCCCTGGACACCTGCATCCCTCCCCTGGACACCTGCATCCCTCCCCTGGCACCTGCATCCCTCCCCTGGGCACCTGCATCCCTCCCCTGGCACCTGCATCCCTCCCTGGGCACCTGCATCCCTCCCCTGGCACCTGCATCCCTCCCCTGGACACCTGCATCCCTCCCCTGGACACCTGCATCCCTCCCCTGGACACCTGCATCCTCCCTCCTGCATCCTCCCTGGACCTGCATTCCTCCCTGGACACTGCATCCTCCTGCACCCCTGACACCTGGACACTGATCCTCCCTCTGGACACCTGCATCATCCCTGGCACCTGCATCTCCTGCATACTCCCCTGGCACCTGCATCCCTCCCCTGGCCACCTGCATTCCTCCCTGGACACTGCATCTCACCTGCATCCTCCCTGGACACCTGCATCCCTCCTGGACACCTGCATCCCTCCCTTCATCCCTCCCCTGGACACCTGCAACCTCTCCCTGGCACCATCCCTCCCCTGGCACCTGCATCCCTCCCCTGCAACACTGCACCCTCCCTCACTGCATCCCTCCCTGGCACCTGCATCCTCCCTGGCACCTGCATCCCTCCCCTGGACACCTGCATCCCTCCCCTGGACACCTGCATCCTCCCTGGCCCCCCCCCCTGGCACTGCACCCCCCTGGCACCTGCATCCTCCCCTGGACACCTGCATCCCTCCCCTGGCACCTGCATCCCTCCCCTGGACACCTGCATCCCTCCCCTGGGCACCTGCATCCCTCCCCTGGACACCTGCATCCCTCCCTGGCACCTGCATCCCTCCCCTGGCACCTGCATCCCTCCCCTGGCACCTGCATCCCTCCCCTGGGCACCTGCATCCCTCCCTGGACACCTGCATCACTCCCCTGGCACCTGCATCCCTCCCCTGGCACCTGCATTCCTCCCCTGGACACCTGCATCCCTCCCCTGGACACCTGCATCCCTCCCCTGGACACCTGCATCCCTCCCCCCCCCCCCTGGCACCTGCATCCCTCCCCTGGCACCTGCATCCCTCCCCTGGCACCTGCATCCCTCCCCTGGACACCTGCATTCCTCCCCTGGCACCTGTATTCCTCCCCTGGACACCTGCATCACTCCCCTGGACACCTGCATCCCTCCCCTGGCCTTTGCTAACCCCCAGCAGGCAGGCAATGGCAGCTGAGAGGCCAGGAGTGTCAGGGCAGTGACCTGTGTTCACCTTTTCCTGTCACTGTGCCATTTGAAAGCCTCTATTGCCACAACCCTTGATGCAGGGTGTGGGCCAGCGTTTGCCAGATGACACCTGTCAGTCAGCCAGCGCGGGCGCCTGACTTTCGGGGAGGGCATCTACCACAGCCATCTGGTACATTCCAGTGGCCCTGGCCTGGTGGAGATTGGCACCACCTCCCTCCTAGAGATCCAGGCCCAGGCTGAGGCCCAGCCGCAAATCCTCAGAAGTACAGTTGTCTGGGGAATTCTTGGGACCCCCAGACCCAGTGCAGGCCCAGAAGTGCTGTGTATGGGCTTCGGTGCCTCCTGTCTGGTGTGGACTTGTAGCCTGCATGAGACACACCACCAAGGACTCTAGAATGTCAGAGAAGTGTTACTCGGTGGCAACCACAGTTCCATGTGCTGGGTGATGGAGACCGGGCTGTGACCTGTGCTGCTCACAGAGGCCCCCTCGGGAGGAGCAGCTCTGGGACAGGTACGGCCCATCTCCTTCAGCTGGTTACATGTTCATGAGTAAGAATATCTTAACCTCGTTCTAAGAGCAGTAAAGATTCTAGAGCACAGTAAGCCTTGATTCCAAGGCAGCCAGGAAGGTGAAATGATGGCCCGCTCCTGTGACCTCGTTATCCCTCTCCTGCTTCCTTCTTCTTCTACCTTAGGCCACTCTGTGTTTTCGAGAAGTTTGTTGCTTCAGGAAAATTTGAGAAGGTAGAGAGGGCAGCTGGGACTGGCGGCCCAGGTCTGTAATCCCGGAACTCATGAGCCCAAGCAGGAGGGTCGTGAGTTCAAGGCTGGCCTGGGCCATGCAGTGAGACACTGTCACAAAATAAGAAAGTAAAAAGAGAGGGCAGAGAGCTCCTGCTTCCCCTCCATGACTCCTCCATTGCTAACCTGTCACCTCAGAGCAGACACTGTCCCAGTGCTCCAGTATGGACGCAGCGCCATTAGTCCAGGTCTACCTCTGCCCTCAGAGTCACTCAGCATATCAGAGGCCACACACCGGATCAAAGGCAGAATCAATGTGTTTATGTTTCGGTCATACAGGCTGCAAGTGTCCTGTGCTTTACCCTTAGCCCGTGGTCACCATGGTCCCCACCTTCCCTGGCTCCCTACATACCCTGCAGCCTTTACAGACTGGATCCCTTCAGAGTTACACTTTCCTGCTTCTGCATACCTGCTTTCAGCCTTTATCTCCCTGCCTGTGGGCTGCTCCATGGTGGCACTTGTTCCATCCTGTACCTGTCCAGGTACCCAGCCCCAGCCTACTTGAGTTATGAGATTTTCCTGGGGTAAAGCATATTCTTGCCTCCATGCAATGGCTTTCAGCCAGGGGTCCAGGCACCTTGAAGGGCTGTCTCCAGCTGAATCCAGTAGGAACCACTTTGGGATTCAGGCCTAACCACTTTGCTGAAACCTGTATTTACACCCCACTCTATCTACAGATCCAGGAACCTCCAGAGATAAGCATGCCTGCTGCCTGAGGGAGCCTGAGAAGGGGTCAATTTGGGAAGAAGAGCACTGGCCAGAGCAACAGATGAGAAGGTGCTAATTTCCCCATGGTTCCACCCATCTCCTGTGCTCAGAAGGGAGTCTGCGGCCCTAAGGGCAGGGTGAGCCTTCTTTGTCCCTTCTGATTCATCATCAGGAGCTGTCCTCTGAGCCCCCTTCCTTGGTCCCTGTCCTTGCTCTCTCCACTCTGAGCTGGTATGATAGGCTCAGACTTCGTCCACGGATATCTTCTATAATCTGAATTCTCTGTTTCCCTCCCCAAGAAGACTAGACTCTGCGGCGGCCTCCTGGCCTGAGTGGGTGGCTGGATAGGATGGCTGCAGAGTGACCTCCCTGTTGTCCTTGGAGACATCTGGTCACTCTCATGGACATGGCTCTCATGGGGTTTGTATCCTCCCTTCTAGGAATGGATTCCATTTTGAACTCAGGGACTGGCTGAAAGTGAGATTCCACTCTCAATGGCTCAATCCAGAGACTCTGTATCAGTGGTCCCCTAGAGGGACTGAAAAAGGGCAGGACCCTGTTCCTTCCTTCATGGGGGAAGAGTCCACAGTAGAGGCAGAACAGGCTACAGTGTCCACTGCAGCCCACATGTCATGACATGGGAACCACACAGAAAGACCCCCCATAGTCATGGGGCTGGGGGCTGAGGGCTGGGATACATACCTCCCCGCTTCAGAGAGGCCTGCAAAGTGGCCTGTGCTCCCCCCGAGGGGCTGGGCTATGGCCGGCAGAGACAGGGCTGTTGGAAAGTGGCTTCTCTCTCTCTCTCTAGTTAGGAGCTGTGGGAACTGCCTTGGAGAGTGGGGGTGTCTGGGAGCTGACTACAGTCTGACAACTTGGGAAGACAGCCTACTAGACAGACAATGGCAGGAGGCAGAGGTGGAGGCCAGTAGAGACACAGAGCTCTTGAGTGGGGACCTGTGGCTCAACGTAGCATCCAAAGCTCACATCAACATGCCGTATTTCCAGCCTGAGCTTTCACCCTAGTTCTGGGGGACTCGGGTGGCTTCCTCAGCCTTGCCCTGCCCATGCTACAAGGGCTGTATATGTCAGTTTGCTACAGAGCAAATATCCCAAAGCCCATAACTTCACACAGCAGAACTCTTTCACCCTGTGATCCATGGCTAGCTGCTGCTGCCTGTGCTGAAGTCCTAGCCTCTGTAAATGAGTAGTCAGCTTCCCCTGTGTTGAGCTCTTCTCAATCACAGACATGGAGAAGGCTCACAGCTCTCAGAGCTGCTGGACTCTTATGGCTCACATCACACTTGCTCACATTCCGTTGGCTGAAGAAGGTGATATGACTGAGCCCAGAGTCTGCAGGTGACATGGCTTAAGGTATAGGATTCCTCCACATAGGAAAGAAGTGGGTGGTTGCAAGCGATGGCACATGGAGCCAAATCTTCATAGAAATGAAGTGAGGTGACCCCTTCAGGGGAAGTCAGTGAGTAGTGGAGGGGGAGTGAGCTCTGTCCACAGGCTGGGACTGTGTGCACCTTGCTCTCGGCAGAAGGAGCAATGAACGTGCAGATGACCACCGTTGATGCTACTGCACAGAGTGTCTGCATGGAGCGTCAGTCCTGGGGAGGAGGTTGGCCAGCATCCACGCCAAGACTTTCTTTCTCCTTAATAAGTTACATTACATGGACACAGAAAGTGCACTTGTTTACCACTCAGCCTGGCTTTAAAACAACAACAACAACAACAACAACAAAAACCAGGCACTCGATACCAACAACCTACAGTAAGCTGACGTGAATGGGTTAAGAGAAGCCAATGTGGTATGCGTTTTTGCCAAAGGGTCCGAGATGAATCATTATCTGTAATTGGGCTTCAGAGCTCACGGTGGGAGCTTGGGAGGTGCTTGTGGCATCTTCTTTCTTCTAATGGGTAAACCTTGGTGACCAACTTCAAGTCTCAGTGAAGCGGGGAAGGAGGGACTGAGGCTGGTCAACACTGCAGTTCCCTGGGTGTTAGACAGCTTCTTTGAGGGATGTGAAGGCTGCATGAGAAGCATCCTGTCAGCAGGGACACAGAGTCAGAGAAACCTTGGTGTGTGCATTTTTGTTACAATGAGGTAGGAATGATCAGGGTCTGTCCATGGAAAGGCAGGGAGGCCATGTTTGGAGAACACATGGACATATCTTCTGCTAAATGAAGCAGGTGGCATGTTTGTGGCAGTGGGTGGTGGTATCTGGTGGCATTCTGACCATTGTCCCAGATGTGGTTGACCTGTGTATGGAAAGTCCTCCTGTGAGCGACACCTGAAAATATTTATTGGTGGCCTTTTCCTAATGTTCTCCTAGAATCCCAAGCAACTTTTATGGTTGTTAGTGCAAGGACTTGCCTGAGACTTTGTGTGAGAAAAAGGTTAGCTGAATATCCTTCTAATGGAGGGACGGAGCCTCTGGAGCACTCTGACTGTGGAGTGAGCCGCTATTTTATAACTATCAAGAGAGGAATTGGCCCGAGGAGAGCAGGCGTCTGTGTGTGTAATTCTCATCGGCAGACAGCAGTTGTGTGCGATGGAATGCAATTGATTATGGCCTGTGGACGGAGTTTGCAAGCTCATTTCATCGGCCCCGAAGTGGGTGTAGATAAACCTATGTTCTGGACTTCCCTGCCCCACTGTGGCTTCTCGGCTGTTTGTTAATTGGTGGGGTTTGGGAGGCTCCTCTTCCTTCCCTGTCACAGGAAGGTCACAGGCTACTTGCTGGAACACTGCCTCAAAGCACGACTTTTCCAGACGCCGTGACCTTCCTTACCCATTCCCATCACCTCACAGGTGTGGACCCTGCAAAGACCTCAAAAAGATGTTGCCTCTGAGGGGTTAACATCTACATCCCTCTGTACTGCCAGGAGCCTTCAGAACTTAGGAAGAAGACAGGAAGATAGATCTTTGATCAGAATGTGCTGTATACACCTCTGAGAAGGTGGCCTCCAATTATATAAACAAACAAACAAACAAACAAAAAGCAGTCTGAGCAAGCTACAGTGACAAACCAGTGGGTCCCTTCCTCTGTGGCCTCTGCTTCAGTTCCTGACTCTCTGTTACTGCCTTGAGTTCCTGCCTTGGCTCCCTTCAGTGGTGGACTGTGACCTATGAGCCAAATAAACCCTTTCCACATCAAGTTTGTTGTGGTCAGTGTTTTATTACCACAATAGAAAGCAAACTAGAACAGCTAGGTAGCCAGAGACAGAGGCAAGGTGACCATTTACTTGGGGATCTATGGCTGAAGGAGTCTCCCTGGATTGGGAAAGAGAAGCTACAGCCTCTGCTGAGAGGTAGTGTCCATGGGTCCTGGGTAGTTGCTGCCCTGAGTGGATCTAGGAGCATGAGGACACATATTGTAGATAGCCCTACAGAGAGCCATAGATCATCTCCCCCACCGCCCTCCCCATGCCCCACCCGGTGCTTACAACCACCATGTAGCTAAATGGTGCTATTAGTTCAGAGGAAATAAACAGTTACATGTGACTGTGTTTGGACTATGTCAGCTTCTGTTTAATTGGTGTGTAGGCTGCGAGGCATGAATTACAGGATGTATAATTTATTTATGCAATAAAATACCGTTAACTGAGAGAGGAAAAATAAAGAGAAAAATAATATGTTTCACACTATAATTACATAATAAAGTTTGAATTAGAAGTATGTTTTGGCCCACAAACTTTCTCTGACCTGAGAAAAAAAATCAGCAAAGTCAGCAGGTTCGTGGGAGGGGCCGTTCAAATGCCGAATGAAGGCTGGACAGTGAACCATCAGGTAGCAGAAGCAACTGAGAAGTTGCTGCCCTGTTGTGGGATGAAGTATCCAGACCAGGAAAGCTGAGATACATGGGAAAAAGAGGTGTGGGTGAGGAGGTGGAAACCAAGAGGAAATGAACAGGGAAACCGCTGCCTGGGCAGCCACACCGCTCCTACAGGAGCCGAAACCAATCACACCTGGATGTCTCTGCGAATCTGAAAAGCCGGCCACATGCTTGACCAGGGCCCTCTAACTGCTGTGGTGGGGGTCACACCAAGCTCTTTTTAGCAGGGAGAGGTATGTTGTCCACTCACAAGATGAAGTTTCTCCCAAACACACATTCCGTCACCACCATACTGGTCACCCCACTCCCTGCATGTGACTCCAGCTAGCAGCAGAAAGTTCGCAGATGGATCCCCACATGGAAGCAGATGGAGCAATGTCATGTGACAGACAGCTCAGCCCAAGTCCCTCCTTCATGCAAAGGCACGCAGCACAGGTAAGGACCCTCACCAAGGATACGTCCATGTGCCGCATGGGGGTTGACAGCCAGGGAGGAAGTCACACATCCCTGCAGATGAGGTCCTGTCAGGAAGACATACAGAATAGACGCCGGATTCCACGGTGTGTCAGAGAGGTGGATGACAGGCGTGGCCTCCCTGACTTGTGGTCCCAGGTCAAGGCCATACTCCCAGCCCAGCTGGCCCCTTAATGCTACGGCTGACACTCTGGGACAACAGAGGCTCAGAACAATGGTATCCGCCATTCTATGGAAGCCTTGTGGACACACACTGGGAAAAGTGCCTTGACCCCAGGAGCAACAACCTGAAGAAAAGAAAGTCTTAGCCTTGGCAGAGGGAGTGGGTGTCACTGGTGTGTTCAGAAAACATGGTGTGGTAGATTTTGTTCTTGCCATCTAAAGGCCTGGATCAAATAACAACTACCGTCTTCGACCCTAAAATCTTGATGACATGGTCAGAGTAGAGCTGATGCCTCTACGGGACCAGATACCTGCCCTGAGAAGAGGCCATGGTACAGCCATGACCCTTGAGCAACTGTGCCATGCTCTGAGAAACACAGGTGCTTACAAACACCCACACCGTGCAGACCGCTGGAAACAGAGCCTGTTGATGTTGTCAGGACACACGGACACGAGATGTGTGAGGCTGCTGCTGGCATGTGGGAGTGGATATCTCTGGTGCAAGATACCTAAGTGGGGTCCCACTTGGACGTGGCAGTTCCCAGTGCAGTCCACAGACTGCAATGGTCTCTGAAGTGTGTTCTCAGATCAGCATTGCCATATGTGAGACTCTCTGTGTGCACTACAGCATCACAGCTTTGGAAACAGATTTCCAGCTCCTTTATAGCCTCTGGGACACTGGTACATTTAGGCCATCATCAAATAGCGCCTGGTAGCATTTTGACTTTTAGTGAGAATCTGTCCATCCTTAGCACCCAATCAAACTTGGAAAAGGGTCTCAGCCCAGCACCTTTTCCTGAGGCCCAGATTTGTAGCAAAGTATGTAAGTCCCCCCACCCCACCAGGATAAGAGTGGAGGGAGAGAGGCTGTTGTCTCATAGACAGCCAAGTCTATGAGAGGCCCTGAGTGGCCACATCCAGATGGGCTTCAGGTCCCAGCCCATAGGTCCAGAGGATGTCCCAGATACTGCTCCCGAACCATGCATGCTTGTGACATGGCAGAGAGAGAGAGAGCAGCTGGAGCAAGCACAGCACCATCCGCCAGAGAGAGGTCTTCACATGTCGTTTTACTCCCTTAACTCTCTTCACTGAAAGTGTCCAATTGGCAAAGCACCTGGCAGAAGGGAAGGCCTTGCCGTTGGTCCAAGGCCTGTACATGTTGGAGGACATCAGTCACATCTGAGCCCAGGGTGAGCTGGGGAGGGATGGGACAATCCATCTGTGCATCCTTGCTTCATAACAAGCAAGTGATCCGGAGCCTCCTGGCTAAGTTCAGGGGACAGCTTACGCTGTGCAGGGTGATAGCAGGCTGACAAGTTGGTGCTTGCATGGAAGGGAGGGATGGGAACTTCACTGATGGACCAGGAGGGAGAAGGCCCAGGATGTCCCAGCTAGGAGGGGCCCCCAAGGCCTGAAAGAGGCCCACTGAGGCAGGCTTGGGTGGGGTCATGTCTGCCTGCTTTGAGGAGGCTTGCTCTTGAGGATCTTGACTCCCAAGATGGCACCTTATTTCTCACCTGTTTCAACACAGAAGCAAAGCTTGTGCTGTAGTCTTCCGGAATGTACCTGCCTCAGGGACAGGAGCTCAGACCTACATGAACGCCATCAGCAGTCTGCTCGGCCACGTCCAGTCAGCAGGCTCTGCTATGCTGGCTTGGCCTCAGGAATCCCTGAGGGGCGTGTCATCTGATATCCTGTGATTAGGCAGTCAGTCTTAATCAGGGACTCATAGGAAGTTAAATGAAGGCCACGTCCCTGCCTGGAATGGCAGCTTTCTGCGGCATACAGCACCATTTGCCCAGGTGGATCTATTAGTTTGTACTGCCAGGGTCTTCCAGGAACTTCCAGAGGTTTTGTGTGGCCTTTGCCAAGACATTTGAGGTTTCGTTGGATCTGCCCTCTGACAGCCAGGAATGGAGTGAACTGTCCTGCAGCCAGACGTCTGTGGTCCAGGCTGTCCTGTGTCCTGTTCTGCTCACAGCTCCAGTAGGCAGCTTGGTGTGTTTACTGGTCATCGGGCCAGAGGCTCATAGCTTTTCAAGGGTGTCATTAGCCACATGGCTGGGTCCTGATGCTCTTCACAGTGTACCAGACAATAGTTGAGTTGAGCCTTTGACCGAGAACAAGAAACAAGATCACAGCTGCTAAGGTTGTGCCCATAGCTGATTTCTAGTTTTTTAAAAAAGGGGGCCAAAGCACAATGGTAGCTTGCTGCTGCCTTGCCTGAGGGCAACCATGTCTGTTTCTTTAGGTACATCACTCCAGTGCAATAGAGCAAGCAGCATGCACACACTCTTCCCTGGAGTCACCAGAACTGTTCCAAGGGAGCTAACGGTTTCCATGGAGCCCTAGAACAAATCCATTGTGAGATGAGTGATCTTCCCACCCTGTGGCTAATCAGTTCTTAACATGGCTGTTACATATGACCTCCACATGTCAGCTATCCATGCTGTTCACACCAGGTCACTCAGCTTCCATGTGGTGACCACTAGCTCTGTGTGGTGGCGATGAGATTGGATAGGCAATGAGTTAGACACAAGGGGATAAGGGACACTAGAGCCGCATCTTTGTGGCTGTCTCCTGCCAGGATGCTCCCTCTGTGGTTAGACCTTGAAACTTCAGCTTGTTCTTCCTACTGTACAAGAAATAAAAGCACTAGGACACTCACCCAGTTGTCACACATGCCACTAATAAAAAGACTTCGGCTTCATTGCCATATTAGTTGAACCATGGCTTTTAATCCATGTCCCTTTCTGGTGTGGTATTGTCTAGATGCTCATGGGAAGAAACACTCTAGATCTAGTAGATCTAATCTACTGTGAATTGGGAGAGAAAATGAGTCACTTTATCCCATAAATATTTAGCCCACCTCCATCATAGTCATAAGACATCTTCTAAGTGTGGTGGCTCATACCTACAATTCCAGCACTTGGAAGGCAGAAGCAGAAAGATTCTTATGTGTTCAAGGCCAGCCTGGACTACATAATGAGTTCTAGGACACTGGGCTACAGGGTGAAACCTTGTCTCAAGAAAGATAAAAAGAAAGATGAAGGAAGAAGGAGAGAAAACAGAGAGGGAGGAGAGAGGGAGGGAGGGAGGGAGGGGGAGGGAGGGAGGCAGGGATGGATGGATGGATGGATGGATGGATGGAGGGAGGGAGGGAGGGAGGCAGAGAGGGAGGCAGAGAGGGAGGCAGCTCTTCCAGCATCTTTGGAGTGAACTTTTGTGTCTCTTCACAGTCAGCCTTCTCTGAAGTTTACTTTCACTCTCTCTGGTTCAACTAAACCTGACTTCCTGTGACCTCTGTGTCTCCTGACTTCCTGTGACCTCTGTGTCTCCTGACTTCCTGTGACTCTGTGTCTCCTGACTTCCTGTGTTCTCTGTGTCTGATGTTAAATTCTTTCCCTAACAGACCAAGAACTTCCCATATCCCTGGTCGTATGTCGGGTGCTGTGCTGGGTGACGTGAGGTGCTGAGCATTTTCCCTGACACTTGGGGCAATGGGGCACCTGAAACAGCAATTAACCTCCCTCGTACTACAGAAAAACCACATTGCCCAAACTCTTCCACAAAGTGCCGTAGCATAGAGAAGATGGACTCAGGGTGTACCTAACCTCATTCTCAGGGAGGGCTTGCTGAGTTCTGGTACATTCTGGTCACCGGGGCATGTGGTTAACATGTGTATGTACATGTGCACTGGTGTTTGTGCTTATATGTGTGTACATGTATGCATGTTCATGTGCTAATTTTGTATGTGGTATTCATGAATGCATTTGTGTTCATGTGTCGGTACAGTGCCTAAGTATCAAGTGTGTTTTTGTGTGTGTTTTAATGTATGTGTGTCTGTGTGGTAAGTGAGGTCTGGTGCTGGTTTGTGGTTTGTGGATTTTAGACATATGTCAAGGCTGTCTGGGTTGGGTTACAGGATCCTTACCCAGCCCAGGGCTCTGTCTTGCTTCCTATCTTCATCTACCTGTGCTGGCCCACAGAGCACCACAGCCTGGGTGCTTAGATTGCAGTTGCTGTAGCCTCTGACTGGAGGCTGGAGTCTGAGAGAGAAATGCTGCAGGACAGCTCCCTGAGGCCCCTTCTCCTGGGCTTGTGGATTCTTTTTTGTGTTCTTATAACATTGTCTCTCTGTGTATGTCTTGCTCACACTTTCTATTCTTTTAAGAACCCACCCTAATGACCTCACTTTCTGAATTAACTCTTGATCCTACATACAAATAAGGTTCCCACTTGTCCTGGGTCACCATAAATTCTCTTTAGACACAGAACACAAAAAGTTAAAAAGACAAAAAAAAAAAAAAAAAAAAAAAAAAAAAAGGCCCAAGAATCCTGAATCCCAGGCATCTTGTTATTCTCTGTTCTATGGATCCAATTTTCTATATTCCTAAGACAAGTCACTAACATATGGACTCGGTGAGACAAGAGACCCGAGCAGTGTGGTGAAATCTTAGGTGTCCTCCTGTGTGATTCTTCTTGGGCCAGTTTGCTCCTGTCCCCTGGTTTGAAGATTCATTGTCTTCTAGGAGGCCTTGGTGGAACCAGTTCTTCCAGACAAGCAGGGTGTCAGGGAGAGAGCAGTAATAAATGCCAGGAGGGCCCGGGAGCCCCAAGGCTCTCACTGTAAGAGGTCTGCCATCCCCCGCCCCCAGTGCCACACCTGCTTCCTCAAACTCTGGGGCTGCTGCTCAGGTATCTGGTGCCCTGAGATGTAGCCTGCCACAGACTCAGCTTAGACTCTGGTCTCCAGAAATCACAGTCATGTGGTTGTAGATGATAAGGATCTTGTCAGTGGCCAGATGCACTTTGGGGCTGATCAGTCATGGAAATTTAGAGCCTGGAGCCATGGAGGCAGGCCCCACACATTGGTTTCCCTATCCTGGTGTGCAAAGCAGCCTTTCAGGCATAAACAGGCCATGAGTGATTTAGAGCACTTACCTTGTGGCATGCCCAGTGCCATGTCTGTCCCAGGCCTTACCTGAAATCAGCTCAGGAGGCTCAGGTGGGTTCTGCTTTGATGGTCAACTTTTGGCACTTAGTGCTGGCTGGGTCACCTAAAACTAGCTTCTGTCATTAACCTTATGGTACTAGGACTTTGTAGAGGGTCTGTGTTTATACAACCATGAGAGGAACCAAGGAGGACTGGCCTGGAGGAGAAGGAGGAAGAGGAGGAGCTGCCAAGCAGGCTTGTATCTGCACACCTATTATTAGATTTGCAGCCTCTCTGTCTCGGGGAAAGAGGGACATAATCATCCCAGAATCATCTGGGTGGGTCTTACCCTAGGCTCCAGGACCAAGACTGATCTATGACATTTCCTACTTTGGTAGTGAGAGTGAGAAGTCACAGATGTGTGAAATACAATACAATGTTGCAATTATAACCAGCAAGTCAATGAACAGAATCCCTGAAACCCTAGTTGCCCTTTTTTTTGTATGTCCCTAGCTTCTGCCTAAGGGACATGCAGCTTTACTTTCTGAGTGTCTATTGATTACTTTGCATCCCGTACCTCCCACCCAGAAATGCAGCCCTATGGTTTTCCAGTTTTGTTCCACAGTGAGGTCTCCCCAACAGCAGGCTTGGGTCTGGAAGGGAAGGACTGGTGTGGGGGCCAGCACCTGTCAAGTGAAGGACAAGCCTTCAGTGAGAACCGACAGATGCCTCTACTATCTGGAAACTTCTCTGGGGCAGGGTGATAAACGAAAGCCTATTTTTAACACAAGGACTGTGTGCTGGCTAGTTTTATATCAACTTGACAGAGGCTATAGTCATCTGAGAAGAGGGAGCCTCAACTGAGAAAATGCCTCCATAAGATCGGGCTATAGGCAAGCCTGTAGGATATTTTCTTAATTAGTGATTTGGCGTGTCCACTGTGGGTGGTGCCATCCCTGGGCAGGTGGTCCTGGGTATTGTAAGAAAGCAGGCTGAGCAAACCATGATGAGCAAGCCAGTAAGCAGCACCCCTCTGGGCCTCTGCATCAGCTCCTGCCTCCAAGTTCTTGCCCTGTTTGAGTTCTGTCCTGCCTTCCTTCAGTGATGAACAATGATGTGGAAGTGTAAGCCAAATAAACCCTTTCCTCCTCAAGTTGCTTTGGTCATGGTGTTTCATCACAGTAATAGTAACCCTAGCTGGGACAGTCTGTCCTCTGAGAACAATTCATCAGCAAGCAAGGTTGCTTGAAAACAAAAAGGTTTGTCTATTTGGCTGCCCATTCTGAAGACCTTAGTGCTTCTCGAAACAGGTGAGTGTGTGTGTGTGTGTGTGTGTGTGTGTGTGCCTGTCTGCATGCATGCACAGGAGCTGTTCAGAATAAAGTACAAGAAAGAAAACAGTAAACATTCAAGGTAATAGCTCATTCTGTACTCCAAACCGGAAGCATGAGTGGTCATTGATTTTCAGAAGCATTTGAATGAAACCAAGGCCCCACCGTGCTCAGTGTAGCTGGGAAAGTGGGTGAGAGGCTTTGTCCCTGCTGGGTAGAGGTCTCCTTAGGGACTAAGGAACCAGGCAGCCTCCTTCCAAGGACTCCCAAACACAGGGAGCAAATGTGATCAAGGGCCCAGGTCATCCAGCCGAGGGCTCTGCACCCTGCATCGGTATCTGTGGTGCCCCACAAAGAGGTACAGAGTTGCAAGGGCTCTGAAAACCCTTACCGGCCGTAGCTGACATCAAGATAAAAGCAACAAGCAAGCTCATCAGACCAGAACAGCAGTGCGAAGAATAAAAAGAAAGTACAGAGGGGGGGGGGTGTGTGTGGTGGGTGTGGTGTGTGTGGGGGGGGGGGGGCCATTTTCACAAGTCTGACTCACGCTTAAAGCCTGTTGCACATCCATTAGCCTCTAGACCATTCCCAGAACATCCCTGCCTTGAACTGATGACCAGAGACATACAGACACCAAATGTGCACAGGCACCTGTGCGGAGTGCACCAAGGGTCCCAGGGCACCTCACAGTGTGCTGTGCTTTCCCACTTCGGTGACACAAAGGACACGCTTGCCCAAGGCATGTGCTGCTGCAAAGCTGGGGCCTGTGTTCAGGCTGATTATCTTGAGCTTGGGCTAATGTTCCATGAAAAGAGACTGCATTATTAAGTTCATTAATTAAGGCCCCATTTGCAGTCAGACTGTGGATGTGAAGCACTTGTGTGCTGGGATAGGCAGTAAGCCCCACTGATGGGCCTGCTGTGGCCTCAGTGGGGGAAGGACCTGGCATCAGAAGAGAACAGCCCCAGGGGTCGTGGCTGGAGACAGAGTGTGCCTTGTGGAGTTTGACCAAGCTCTGTCAAGACCTTGGGGGTTTCACTTAGTCCTCGGAGGCTAAAGCCAAGGGCCAGGCAGAGGTGGTGGTCCTTGCTGTACTCCTTGGACAATTCTATGTGAGATGGCAGTGATGTGAGCCCCACAGCCCTCCTGAGAGTGAGGTAGGGACAAAGCAAACACCTTCTAAGGAAGATATAGGCCTGGAAGAGATGACAGCATACCCTTCCTTCTGCTCCGAAATGTGACCAATGTGGGATCACCACAGCCCCATGAAGTCTCAGACCATCTACAGCCATGTATATGCAAGCACGTGTGTGCAAGTGTGCATATACTGGCATGTGTGAGGGAAGGAGACAAAGAAAGTGATGGAAAGGACAGCGTACATACACATGTGTGAGAGTGCACATGAGGAGTATGTGTGTGCATATGCGTTAGCAATAGAAGGCTGCCTTCCAGGAGCTTCCCCTAAGCCTAACAGGCTGGTGGTAGCCTAGAGGCAGAGCTTCTTTCTTCTCCTCGCTTGCCTACGCTGTGGGAGGTGGAATGAGAGGCAGTGGTTATACCCCAGGACCCTGAGCAGTCACGGAGCTCTTTCGGATGCATTGAGTCCTGGCAGCCCAGGGCAATCCTAAGAATCCACCTGGAATCACTGGGCAGATGCCCACGGAGAGGCAAGGGTTGCTCCAGGCGCAGGTGCATATCATCCAAGCACACCCCGACCTGTGCTCTGGAGGGCAGGCTCACTCTTCAGCACCCAGACTGGGGAGATCCACGCTACAGCACCACATGGGGATGTGTCCTCCGTGGCTCCCCGTTTTCTGTTATCCCACCAGCTGCCAATTTATTAACTTAGCTAGAAGGTTTCCTGACACAAAAGCTTAGCTCCGATTTCTCCTGCCACATCTGGTTAGGTGACTGAGGTGTTAAATCATGCATGAAAATGCCTCTCCCTGAAGTCCCTTTGCCAGCTCTGGATGCTTTCATTCAGGTAGCCCGTGGTATCCTTTCCTTCAACCTCTGGGCATCCTGTGCCAAATGAACCCGAGCAACAGCTCCAGTGCCCCCCTCCCTGCCTCCAGTCCCCTGCCACCTGCACAGCAGCCTGTGGACGTAAGCTTCCTCTAGCCTAGCTTATCCCAGAGTCCTGCTAAGCTTTGGGCTTTTCTGACCCTTGTTTCTTGACGATGATTCTCCACACTTTTGTTCCCAAATGAGTCGACTTGCTCCCACTTATCCCACACCTCTGGGCCTGTGCTTCAGTTAAGTGGGACTTGTCTTTTGCAGTGGTCTGACCTCTGGCCTGGGCCAGCCTTCTCTGTGGATGTTTTCTGTCCTTAGCTTTGTCTCTCAAAAATCCTAGCTACCCACCGAAATCCAAGGTTTGGGCCACCTGCAGGTGTGTTCCTGCCCACCTCAGCAGAGTCATCTCTTCTGAGAGTGAGCAAGGCAGGACAGCAGCAGAAATGGAAGCCCCGGTGTGTTCACTGTAGAGGTATACTAGGGAATCTTCTGGAATCATGCACGGATATATGGGTCCTGGACAAGGGGGTGGCTTAGCATCATTCAGTACCTAGTGTGAGCATCAATAAGCCAGGACCATGTTCACAAAGGAAGAAGGTAGTCTGTTGGAAAGTGGGGTGCCTGACAGCATTGCACACATGCCTCCCTCTGCTTTCTGTCTGCAGTTCCGATGTGGTCGTGTACATGAGGAAGAGGTGTTTTAAAATAATGCAATCCTTTGAAAAGCAAAGCTAAACCTCCTTAGCTGGAACCAGAGTGCCTGCTGACATCTCTCTGTGGGGTCGACAGCACCTGGTAACAGGGGTTCTCTCTTCATCTGACCCCACCCCAGGACAATGGGTGGAGCCACAGGGACACCCCCACTCCATCAAGGCTATGGTAGAGGTGCTTTGGGGGGGGGTCCTATCTCAGTCCTCCCATCTAGGATCTTCCTCTTCTGGGAGAGTTTCATTCAGGTTAGTAAGATGTAGAGGAGGCAGATGTTCTGACCCATGTTTGCTTTGTGATCATCTGAGGAGACGTGTCACCAAGGTGCTGCAGTCACTCCTCAAGTCCCCGGTGAGAGGGGATTCTGATTGCCTAAGACAGGTTTGGACAATGCCTGAAAACAGCTCAGGGGGTGCCGAAGAGGGCCCGTCCTCCCCAGTGGACAGCTAGGGACAGCAAGAGCACCAGGACTCTTGACCTGCACCCCGAGATCCTTTTGCTAAGAGAAAAAGCATTTTGTTCACAATGCACCTCTTCTAAAGATGGGAGAGACCTGGGAGGAATCTCACTCCCACTGGACCCCCTCCCCTCTGCCTCCATTCACCCCACTGGACTCTGCTCTCCTAGTCCCAACTCTCTCTATCCTTCCTGCTCCCTTTTCTCCACAGCTCCTCTGCCCACACACTCCCTCCTGGTTCATTGTTCAATGTTCCTTCCAGCTGGGCTTTGGACTAGGGTCATTGAAAAGGTCACAGTACTTCTTCTCAGTCCTTGATCCTTGCTGATTTCTCATGTGGTGACCCAAGTTCTGTCACTTGGCAGGTACCAGTGGGAACAATGGCCAGGTCAGCATGGGGTGGAGAGAGGCATCTGGCTTCAGAGGAAGGGCTTGTAGCTTCTAGGGATGCAGAGAAGCCAGGAAACCTACTAGAACTTTGGAAAGGGAAGAGAAGAGAGCCACTTGGGTCTGGGAAGGGGAGAATGAGTGGGACACCCCTGCCTCAGCCGCTTCAGGTCGAAGGCTGAGGTTTGGGGACAACTTGCAGCTTCTCCCTGATGTTGTTCACCCTCTCTGTTCCCATGCTGGAGGCCTGTCGGGGGGGAGACCACCCTGGGCCGCTGAGGACACCCCGTTGGCTCCGGCAGCTAGATGTCTGTGAGGAAGGCAGAGGCAATTTAGCCTCTCTTCATTAGCTGTTTGTGACCTATCCTTAGGAGACAGTTTCCCTATCTCCTGGTGGACCTGAGGAGCCTTGTTCAGAGGCTCTCACGTGGGGAGAAGTGGGGAGGGGGCAGGAAGAATACCTTGCTGTCTGCTCTGCCAGGCTCTCAGGCGGGCATGCCCGGGGAGAAGTAGGTGGCATAAATCGCATGCATAATCTCAGGAGACGACCACTTTAAATCTTAATTGGTTGCCTTTTAAATATCATTTAAGGGCCGGCTTCTCTGCTTCTCTCTAGTTAAGAAGGTGTCGTGTCAAACTCTATTACCTTGCAGTATGTCTCTCCCTTACTTTTTTTTTTTTTTTTTTGGAAAGGGAGAGAAAAAGAAAAAAAAAATGGAGCCGTCAGCCGCGTTTGAGGGGTCGATAAAGCTTTTAGATTTGGAGACGGTTTCCGGAGCCAGTTTCCTGCGGCTACGTGTTGTTAATGGAGCTTAAGGAATTATCTTAGACTGGGCCGGCCGGGAGCCGTATATTTCCCGCGCCTGTTCCCTTGTCGAGTCTGAATATGCTGCTGTCAGACTCGCTTAATGAAAAGTAACGCGCCGCTGATTACAGTTTTATTTGGCTCTATGTAAAGAGCGCCGTTAATTTAGCCTCTCCTCTCAGTGTGTTTGCGATCGCCACGCCTGAGCGACTGAGCGCGTCCCTGCGCTGCCGCCTCGCGCGGGCGCCCAGGGCAGGCTGACAGCCTCCCGCAGGGGAAGTCGCGGCTACAAACCCTCCCCCGTCGCGCCCTGCTGGGGGACCTAGACCTTTCCCCTCCCCAGCGCCCTCATCCTGCGCAGGCGCCTTGCTTCGTCTTGGGCTTCACGCTGGTTCCTGTCCGGCGCCCCCATATTCGGTGAGCCTAACAGCACATCCTTCAGATTGCTCCCCTAAGTCTTTGGGTGTCCCTTATTGCATGCCGAATCCTGGAACGTGGCTGAGTCCCACCCTCCACCCCGCCCCATATATTTATTCACACTGGAGTACGGTTTATTCAAATAAGCTCCTTTAGCCACTAGGGTCACCAAGGTCTGGGGCTCTAGAAACTTGTTATTCGGACTCCCGAATAACAGAGCTGGTGCAGGCGCCAGAGACCATGCCCGGAGGTTCCAAGCTCAACAAGCTTGGACGAGTGCAGAAACCTCTTTCCCTCCGAATATTCCCCTAGAGGAGTAATCTTCCCCCAGAGTAGGAATCTGGGGGCCAAGGCCCGCGTGTGGACCTGAGCACTGATCAGAGAGAGCCTAGGCTATGTGAGCCCAAGGCAAATCTGTCCGCCAGCCGCCGGGACACAGGCTTAGGTTCACGCTTGAATTTCTGACTCCCCGTCTTTATCTTACCTACTCCTAGCCTGAATCTGTGAAGCCTAATTTTTTTTTTTTTTCTGAAAATGCTTGGCTTTGTCTAAGGTTGTGTGGGGGCGCGCTTGGCGGCCGCATTAAAATTCCTCGCGCCCCAGCTTGGGCAGCAACGTGTCTCCCCTGAGACTCCACTTTCGCTATTACTGTCAAGTACCCTTGACTCTTTATTTTTGCCCTTTTATCTATTACAACTAATTCGAGTTCTTTTGCCCTTTTCAGTCTAAGACGTGGGCTTTCTGCAAAGCCTCCCCTGCCAGCGCTCTCTCAAAGCGCGGAGCCTTTAGAAATTGAGGGGTTTACTGTCAAAATGAAAATTTCACTTCAAATTATCTTGGCTGATGCTCGCTTGCTAGGCCGGGGGCTCCCGCCGCAGCCTTTTGACAGGCACATCAGCGGCAAGCTTCCGTGTCCCGATAATATCATCCAGGAGAGCGAAAGTCAATGCGGTGACAGCGCAGACTGGGACAATCCAATTACTGAGTGCTGGCCAGGGCAGGCCTCCAGCTTGTGGGGCAGTTGGCCACTCAGTGTGCAAGGGCCCAGGGCTGACAACCCGGATCCAGGGTGCGGACCATAATTCAGGGGACCCTGTCAGTTCTAGGGGTTGGGTTCCAGCAAGGGTAAGTTTCTTTCCTTGGGGTCTGTAAACTGTCCCCAAAGCTGGCCCTACAGGCTCATTAGTGCCACTAGGCTCCCGTCTAGTATCATCCCTAGGATTGCAGAAGAAAGACCTGGCACCTATTAAAGGTCTGGTGTCTCTCAAAGGCCATTCTCTGAGATGAAAAGTGGTGCATGTAGCACACACAGCTGGAGTCTGTGCTATTAGAATTTATTCTAGTCCCTGGGCCCCCTTCATCTCATAGCAGCTTGCCCTGGGCTCCCTGCCTTATAACTCCTCTGCTTGCCACTCCCACCTCCCAAGGAACATTGGGGACACTTTCATGAAGTCCATAAAGGCCTGAGCAGAGGTTTGTATGTCAGCAGAGAGCCAGGGATGGATGTTGGGCAGGTGCCTCCTGGAGATACAGGGAACCTGGTAAAGAAGAGCCACAGAGGACCTGAGTCCAAAGTAGCTGCCACTAGTGACTGTCCTGGAATGGGTATGAAGAGTCAGGTCTGCTCTCAACCCACGCCCTTGTGTCCTCACCCCATGTCTCTTCAGCTCTGCTCCTGATTTCTGCTACTAAGGTTTCCCCTCTGGAGTCATCAGAACTTGAGTGACACAGAAGCTAAATTTAAAGCAAGCAGGGCTCAGGCTGCATCTCCGGATGGAGATGATGGGGTCAGGTAACACAGCAGCTTTTAAGAACCTCTTGGCTCAGAGAATGATGCCCTTAGGGCACTGTCCCTTCCCCAAGCAAAACTCCAGGGGATTTAGAAAGCCTAAATATTACTTTAATCCAGTCAAAGAAACCCTTATTTGCTCAGAGTTCTGGTGTCTGGCAGTGGGAAATGTTTAAAGTTTGGGGTCTCGCATCAGTTATGGGTTCAGAAGAATGCCCCTGCTGTGCCTTTAACATCTCAAACATGGTTTGCTTAGACTTGGATTGGCAACTACTTTATTGGGGTGGAGTTTGGGTCAGCCCTCCCATTCTTTCTTCCCCTGGGGGGGACGGGGGTCAGAATCACCCTTCCAGCCACACCTGTAGAACCCAGCTGTGAAATGTGTTCCTTCTGTAATGCAAACACCATCACGGGAGTTTATTAGTTTTGTTGTATTAGCCTCTCTCTGAAACAGGCAATTACTGGTGTGAATATACATCTTAGAAAACATAATTTTGTTGAGTCAAGAGTGTGCAACAGTGTAAACACGGTGGAAGTGTTGTTGGTGAGCTTTATGTGCTGAGGATGAAGTCCGAAGAGAAGCTGGGTGAGGAGTCTTCGTAATGAACACCGGCATGCCTCAAACCCAGAAGGAGACAGAGACACAGAACAAGCCTCAAAACCCAAATGCCTTCTCCATGTAAACTTTGGATGTAAACTTTATTCTTCAGGGGGGCTCCCCTCTGCTTTGAGATTACTCTTTTGTCTTCCTGGAGTTCAGGGATGGCTCAGGTGGACGCAAGATCAGGTGAAACCTGGTGATAGAATGCGAGGGGATTCTTCCATAGCTCTGGAGCCTGAGTTCAGATCCTCTGCCTCAGATGGGCTGACATCCTTGCCTTGGAAATGCCCCCTTCCTTTGGAAACCCATTAAAATCAGTCCAGAGTCAGCGCCTGTAGCCTGAGCGCCAGTTCCCTTCTCCACTGTGCAGATGGTGTTAAGTGCAGAAGGGTTTGCCCCCTGCCTTGGGCGTAGGCAGCAGCTCCCGTGCAGCCCCGGCAGGTGGAGCGTCAGGGGGCACCGTGGGCGGGAAGGAGCAGGCCAGAGGCGTAGCCAGTACGTTGGTACCCGCCCCCAGAGAGCGCCCTAGAGGACCCGGATCCAGAAGTGCGCCCTTAGCGGTGGCCCAGGCTTGGTTCAAAGTGCTGTGCCTAAGGATGGGGTCGTGAAATACCCCGTCCACCCAGTTTCTGAGACTAGTTACTGGGGAGTCCTGGTGCCTTTCCAGGACTCCTGAAGGGGCTGGGACTGCAGGTGAGGACGCTGGCGGCGCCGAGGATGCCCCCGCGGGACCTTGGCGTTTCAGCATGCAGGAGGGAAACTCAGTCTGACTCAGAGCTGTAGCTGCAGCAGCAGTGGCTGTGTGCGCCAAGGACCAGATGCGCGGCTTGGTCTCGAGGCTCGGCGGAGCCCCCGCCGCGGCAAAGCTCAGTTTGGCTTGGGGACCGCCCTCGGAGCCAGAGTCTGGCGCAACCACTGTGCTCCGGAGGCAGCTCCGGCCCCTCTCCAAGTCCTCATCTATGGCAGCTCCACCAGTGGTGCCCAGAGGCATCCGGAGTGTGGCGGAGGCCTCCTTGCCTGGGCCAGGGCCATCGGATGAGGCAGGAATCCTCTCTGGTCCACTGTCCAGGGGCTGGAAGGGCGTCTTCAGATCACACTCTGAGGTCTCTGCATCTAGAGGGTCGAAATCTTCCAGGTCACTGAGTTCTAGCTCCTTGTCGTCTTTGCCAACGGGACCTGTCAGGCGACAATACGTGGCCAGTGGAGGGAGACAGGATGGCATAACTAGCTTCCTTTTATCCTAAGACCAGAGTTAGTGGGACCTCACCCCTTCCCATCACCAGGGCTCAAGTCTTAAACTAGTAACACCAGCTGGGCAGATCTGGACTCAATGGTGTATGAAATGCTTTTTAACTTGACTTTAAGCATGCTCACATGGTACCACCTCAGTCTCCACTCCCCAGGCACCAGGTCTGACTGTTTACCAGTTCACTCATGTGCTGCCCAGGCACTCATTTGCCACCCGACAGCTTCCAGAGAGCCCCCCACCCCAAACATTACAGAATCTCCAGCCCACCTTCACTCTTGGCACTCTTGAGAGGCTCCTCCCGTGACTCCTCCTCCACAGCCTCCTCCTCCTCACCCTCTCCATAGGGCCGCTTCTCGTCTGCGCACTTATTTCGAGGTGGCCAGGTCATCTTGTTCTCCTTTTTGAGGCGCCGGCGCGCGTTGGCGAACCAGGTGGAGACTTGTGTGAGGGTCATCTTGGTGATGATGGCCAGCATAATCTTCTCTCCCTTGGTGGGGTACGGGTTCTTTCGGTGCTCCTGCAGCCAGGCCTTCAGCGTGCTGGTGGTCTCTCTGGTGGCGTTCTTGCGCCGTGTGCCGCTGTCCACGGTTCCATACCTGGAGACAGGCTCTGCAATGGGGTGCCAGTCGGGGCCCGGGAGATCACGCGGAGCGAGCAGGTGCGGGGTGTAGGGACAGGTTGTGCCTCCCTGGGTTGGGTTGCACTTATGGGCAATGCCTTGCCTTTTGTGGGCCAGGGGCGAAGACAATGTCATTAAAATGACAGGGAGTAGGTCATGGCCTCTGTCACTATGTAGACACATTTCTTTGATTTCCTCTGTGGGGCTTCCCTCTTACCACCTTGATCCGCAAACCACACCATAAAAAGGTATCACGGATCTGTGAACCTGAGCTCAGAGACAGAGGAGGAGCCAGGTTCAGGGCTTTTGGTTGAACTGGTAATGGTTCCATAGGAAGATGGAATGATTGGCTGTTCCCAGCATGGGCACCGAAGGCCAAGGGCTTTTGTCTTTTGATTCGCACTGTAGGGCTTAGCTTGTGGCCCTGGCTCAGACACCTATCTGGGTTGAGCTTCTTGAGGCATGGAGGTGCCTCAGGCCCTTCAAGGAAGCAGCCTAGTGGACTGAGCTTTCTAGAATCACTTTGCTTGAAAAATCACAGCAATGGGGGAATTTCCACATTCCCAACAGTATGAGGAGTGTGGCAGGGTAGGGTAGACCACCTGCTTCAGGGAATTGCCCCCTCTTCTGATCCTCCCCGCCTCCCAGGAGGGGGCCTGGTGGTGGTAGCAGTGAAGGGTGGAGTGGTTGGTAGCTGATACTGGACTGGCAGTGGGGGAGGAGGGAGGTCTGATTCCTCACCTGTCATATGGGTACTGGCCCAGAGCTGGCTCATAAGGGTAGTAGGCTGCTGCTGCGGTGGGGGCTAGGCCAGCGTGTGAAGATCCCGTGCCATCCTTGGACTCGAAACTGTTCTGTAAAAACCAAGGCGTCTGAGGCCACAGCTTCTGGAGACTCAGCTAGAAATTCCCCGTTAATCCTCCGTAGCTTCGCTCAGATCCCGGACTCTCGACTCTCCCCAAACTTCCCGAAGGCCCACAGACTCCAACCCATCTCCTATTGGTCTCACTCAATACTCAGTTCCAAGAGCGGGGCTGGCTTTAGGTAGGAAACAGGGATAGACCCGGGGGTGAAGATGAGGTGAGAAAGGGCAAGAGGAGGAGAGAGGTCTCGAAGAAGCCTGGAAGGGGAGAAAGAGGGCGGACTTGTAAGGACATCAGAGAGGTCACCAAACCTAGGGATAAAGAACAGGGGGAGAAGAGGCCAGAGGGAGGGAAAGGGGGAGCGGGGAGGAACTAGGGTGTGGGGTCCGGAGGGGAAAGAGGAGAGGGAGGGGGAAGGGTGTACTATGGGTGAGAAGGGAGAGGTTGTCCGAAGCTGTGATGAACGCCTCTGGGGAGCCAGGAACCTGATCAGAATTCCATGGCAAACTAAAGAGCCGCAACATCTTAGGCACCGGGCCTTGCGGGCGGGCCACCCTGAGTCTGAACCAGGGCAGGGGTGCTCTGGGGCTTCGGGCCGGGCCGGGAGGCACAGCTGAAGCCCTTCTTTTCATCTCCTCACCCCAACCTGTAGGGGATCCAGGGCACTCCCGCCCGGGGAGGAAGTAGATTGGCAAACCGAGAGTTCGGGGCGGGGCGCACGGCGGTGGGAGGGGATTTGACCCCTTACCAGCGAGTAGAAAGCAGACGCCTCAGAGCCGTAAGTCACGTAGTTTCCATAGCCCTGCGAGCTGCCGTAGGGGCTCCCGTAGACGCCGAGCGCAGCGGCTGAATTGAGTTCGTGGCGCGCGGTGGCCAGCAGCCGGCTCTCGTAGACAGGGCAGTAGACGGGTGCCTGGGCCGAGGCCGCAGGCCCGGAGTCGGTCAGTGTGCGGCTGCTCGACTCGCAGCACGTGCTCAGGGAGTTGGTGGTCATCAGGAACTGAGGACAGAGGGACCACAAAGAAGCATGGGCACCTCGGCCGAGGCTAGGACGCTGGACCCTCAAGGACCTCACGGGTCCCTAGGGGCCTCCTGCTGTCTACGCCAGACTTGAGTTCTTCCCTCAACAGCCAGCTTAGGCCTTGCCTTCTCTGGCCACGTGGGGCCCAGCCGGCTGTTCAAATCCTCCACGGGGTTCCAAGGCCGTGTGCCTTCTCACCAAGTGCGTCTGGCCCAAGTGCTTCCCAGGGTCCCCCAGGGCACAGTCTGATGTGTTAAAAGAGGGAATTCAGGCCCACCCACAGTATTTTACTAGCACTCCCTCAACAGTGTTTGGCTAGTACAAGGGGCCACCAGGCAAGGACCCTGGGAAATGACAGCCAGTGGTGGCTGGTCCCTCTCCCACTCCAGCTATCAGACCCTTGCAGGAGTCCCTTTACCTGGGGAGCAGAGGAATAAGGGTATCCAAACTGCGGGTAGGACATGGCGGGCACGGCCTAGGAAGATTGGAGGGGCCGTTGGGGTCCTGTGCACGGTGTGGTCACTGCTCCGGGGCTTCAGGCTCCTAGGCTCTGGGAAGGCGAAGCGAGAGGTGGTCAGTTCACCCACATGCTGCGCAAACTTTCCTAACCGGGTAAGAAAGTGAGTGGCCTTGGTTTCAGCGATCCTTTTAGCTTCGATGTCTGAACCCTCCAGAGGCCCCTGAGACCGACTGGCGTCGCCGCGAGGACAGAAATACATATTTTGCAAAAAACGAAAGGAAAGGAGGAAGGAAGGAAGAGAGAGAGAGGGAGGGAGGGAGAGAGGGAGGGAGGAAGGGAGGAAGGGAGGAAGGAAGAAAGGAAGGAAGGAAGGAAGGAAGGAAGGAAGGAAGGAAGGAAGGAAGGAAGGAAGGAAGGAAGGAAGGAAGACAAACATAAAAACGAGTATCGCGGACTGTCAAGTCAGTTATGCCTGGCTTTAAGCGGCAGAAGCGCTGACGTCAGCCGACGCCGCAGCTTGGCCTGGCCGCAGACCTGCGGGTCATGCGGCTGCTGGCCGGGCGGGGCGGGGACAGTCCATGTCTGCGCCAGCAGGGCGGAGGGCCATCGAGCTTTAACAAATGAACTCCATCCAAGAAGTCAATATCGCCCCCGACGAACGGTGTTTCTCCTTAGTCACGGAGGACGGAAGGCACTTTTAATTAGAAATTAATTAACGAGCAGCTGCTCCTTCACACCCCACTGTAATCATTAGTCTCAATTACAAATGAGACCTATGAAGGGACACACGAGTGAGTCTTCAGTGAAGATGTAATCAACAGTTAAATTAGCCCGGGCGCAGGCTGCAGCCGTCGGTACCCACGCAGCATAGCGCTCAGGGTGAAAGGACGCAGGCCCTGCAGATACCCCGCAGGCCCCTCGTGCTGGGACGAAGACAGCGTGCCTGGTCGTTCCACACATTTCTTCACCACATAGATTTAGGAGAATCTCAGCAACGCCTCTCACCAGTTCCTTTTCCAACTCTGCACCAAGCAGAGTTTTAGAACCAGCTGCCGCCACAGGAGAGCCCGTATTCTGATGGCGACCTGAACTTAGGTGTGTGTGCCTGTCCCCCCGGGCCTCCCCAGAGTCCCACACTTCCAGGATCGGTGGGGCCAGGTATTGCGGGGCTTCCGGGGTCTAGCATAGGTTGACTGTGCCATTCTGGGCAGCTGGCTGTCTCTGGAGACGGCCCCTCCCCTTTCTCCACTCCAGGTCAGCTTACGGCTCAGCCTGGCTCCATTTCCTCTCCCCTCCCTCTTCTGGTCTCCCTCGGTGGCCTCCTTCCGCATCCCAAGGCTAAGACAGAGACTGCCAGACGCCGCTGCTCGCTGGGAAGAGCACATTTCTCAACTTGGCCCTCGGGCTCTTCCCGTAGGCTCGCTGAGCCTAGCGAGCAGCCGGCCTGGGTAAAGGGAAGGGGGCGTTGGGCGCCTAGCTCTGGAGTGTAAGGAACTGTCCGAGAGAGGCCCAGTGTCCTCTCAAGACTTCCCGAACTAATCTGGGCGCTGCATTATTGCCCCGGAGTTCAAAGCGGAGGTGAGCGGAGCGTGCAGGGAGCTTGGGGTATCAGGCCACCCTGAATTCTCAGGCCTCCCTTCGTTCTGATCTTCCCGGGGCCAGGCTCGTCCCTACTTTTGGCCCACCAGGCCAGCCTCTCGCGCTCCCCGCCGGCAGCAGAGCCGCTCATCACGGAGCTGTGCAGACTTGCTCCGAAAGATTCTTGGGTTCAGACCTGTGAATCGCCCCAGGGCCACCCTCTAATTAATGATGACGTTCGCGCCCTCTCCCCAGCTGCAAGGCTGCCTCCCAGAAACGAAATCTGCCGGCCCTGACAGCTTGGTTGAAGGTGATGGATGACTATCTGGAGACCGCAGTACACATCATATAATATCTGCTGCGTAATTGCTTTAATTTACAGATGAGGATACGAGTTCTCCGATCGCGCTGGACCGCAGCCGGCCACGTCCGAACTGCTTGCAAAGGGAGAAACCATCGGAAATAATGAATAGTCGCCCCATGCAAATTATTCAGACAGTTTAGCGTTGGTAGCTGGGAGATATATATATAAAGAACACGAGTCGAATGACATTAATAATTGTTTTTGAATTCTGTATTGATTTCGTGGCAAGCTGTGTTTATTTCTTTCTCACCTGAATTGCTAATACCACCTTCCTGTAAATAATAAGAAACTAGCCACCGGGGCTTCTCGAGTAGAAATGAATCTCAGCCTCTCTTTCTTCCTGCGTCTTCCCCTCCCCCAACTCCCTTCTCCTAGCCTCTTTTTGGTTTCCAGGCTTTACAGAGGCTTCTGCGGAGCATCCGTCTACTTTCACTATTTATTGTTTACAAACAACTCTTTCTTTCGATGATAATGAGGTGCTGGCAAGGGAGGGGCCCTGTACAGGACGGTGCAGGCTCAGGGGCAGGAGGCTGGGGACAGAAATCCAGCATGGACTAGTGTTCCTCAGTGACTGGCCTTTTTGTCACCTCATTCCGAAGCCCAGGCCTTGGGGACTATAGTAAGCACAGGCCGGGTGCAAAGGAGAAAGAAGACCAGGCTGCTGCCTCTGTGTGACACTCTAGGGACTTCAGCTAGCAGCCAGCAGCGTACCCAGAATGAGCACTCCCTGTTTCCTTTCCCGGACACCTGATAGGGCTGGGGTTAGAGTGTTGTCCCCAAGGACTTCCATTTATCTCCTGAGTGGACTCCATACTGGGGTAGGGTACTAAGCCACCGGAGTCCCCCAGGGTCTCTGGTCTCTGGGGAAGGAGTTTCAAGGGTTTTCCTTGGGTCCTCAATGCAACATTCTGGTTTGCCTTCCAGTCAGAGCTTCTAGGCCCCAGGTGCTGTTGTTCTCTCTAGCTACCCTTTCCCTGGGTCTAGGAATCACGCACATTGGACCCCACTATTCCTGAAGATGCAGACTCATGCTCCACACTCTGCCTGCTCCATGCAAGGGCCAGTCAGGACCCCACTGGCCAGTCCTGTCTCTGACCAGCACCCACACCAGATCTGCTACCTGGCCGAAGCCCTCCTGCCCAAATGAGATACTCCCTAGGCCATCCTCGCTTCTGATATAAGGGTGCCTTTCTCAAAGACGAAGCCTCCAGCAGAGGCACAGGGCTCCCCAAGAATAGACAGGAGTCCCAGAATCTCAGGCACCATCAACTAAATAGAGCTTGCATGGTCCATGCTGTGCCTAGAAACTCATAGGGCTCCCTGAATATAAGTACACCATTCAGCAGGATGGCCAGTGTCTTAGCTTCCTGCAGGCTGGGAAGCTGATCACCTTTGAAAAGGCTTCAAAGGGTCACAGAGACTGAAGGCCTGATCAGCTCACAAAGCGGTGGAGCAGGGAGCAGTTAGCCCCAAGAATTAGGAGCCCGGGGACCGCCGGTATTTTCTGAGGCTGATGATGGCCATAGAACTGGTGAGAGCTTCTGGGGAGTCCGGCCTGGCCTTGCTATTCCTGCCACCAGCCAAATCCTGACTCTCCAGAGTAATTCTTGGACCACTTCTTAGCCACACCATGAGCTCGATGGGAGCTCATTCCAGCCCAGAGAGAAGTTGACTACAACCCAAGGCCAAGACAGAAGCCAGGCATCAGGAAAGGACCTTTTTTTTTTTTTTGTCTGAGGCTAGGCCGGAGCTTGGGATACCTGGGTCCACGTTGGACAGGCAGCTGGTGTAGGCTCAGAGAGACACCTCAGGTGCCAGAGATACTAGGTGGTGCGGGCACCCTCCTCTCTGCCTCAGTTCATTCTTTCATACTCAACCTCTGTTCCCCTTACCCAGCCAGTGGGATGAGCTGCTGGGACATGTGTTGAAATTCCCGTTTGCTCCGCCAATGCCCTCCTTTCTGGCCCTCTTTCCTACTGCACCCCCACGGACCATTTATTCGGCGCTGCCCAAGGAAGGAAAGAGCGCACTCCGGGCGTCCAAGAGTACAAGCTGTCCTATCCCACTCAAGCCACCAAGGTCCACGGGGACTCCTGCATTTCCGCACCCGGATGCCGGATCCTTCCTTTCCCGCTTCCCCAAACTTGCAGCAAATGCAGAGGCCTCCGAAGACGCTATCCGCTAGAAGCAAACTTTGTCCCCTCCGGCGCAAGAGCGATCCTAGCAAAGTTTGCGCGGCAGAGCCGGTTCCTTACCTGTGCTGGGAAAGAGCCGGCCAGTGCGGCTCTGGTGCCAGGGCCTCCGGGAGCAGCGCGCAGCCCGGGACGCACCGGGGAGTCGCCGCAGCCGCCGCCGCCACCGCCGCCGCCCGGCGCCCCTCGGCGGCCGCGCGGAGCCTCTGCCTCCTCCGCCTCCTCGAAACGGGGGGAGGGGTCTGGGAGCCCTGGGGCGGGGGCGGGCGCGGGGACCTTGCCTACCTGAGGTGGTGCCGGGCCACTCCTGGCCGCCCGCTAGAGCTCTGCGCGGCCGCTGGGCGCGCGCGCTCCGGCGGGGAGCAAGCGACAACTAATGGAGACATTTCCAGGCGGAGCACCTGGAGAGCGGAGCGCGCCGGCGTCCCCAGGCGCCGCGGTCGTCAGCCGAGCCCGCACCGGCGTGACGTGGGCGAGCGAGCGAGCTGCTCCCACCCGGCCGCCCATTAACGCTTTCCCCCCGCGGGCGCCCAGCGCTTGCCAACTTTCCCCTCCGCCCTGGCCGCGCACCGGGTGCGCGGGTGTAGGGGCTGGGGTGAGGGGTTCCTGAGGGTGAGGGTTCAGGCTTGGCCTCCTCAGGATGGTTGGGCGAGGGCTCCTGGGCCCTGAGAGGACACCCCAACCCTACCAGGACAGCAGGCGACACTGGGCCCTCATTTGGCCCAGTGCTTGGTTTGCTGTGTGGATCCAGTGGCCTTGGCTCGCTCGTGGGCCTGTCTCTAAATTTTTCACTCCCACTGTCTGGCTGGGAGATAGCTCCTCTCCTTTTAGGACAGAGATTCCCCTCCCCAACCATATTTACCCTGCCCTGCATAATGCTATCCTTGGGAGTAGAACAGGCTCTCAAACACACCCCTTCTTTTCCTGTCTCTTCCTCAACACACCATCTGCAGTAATGCAGCGGTTCTGGTCCCCTCCTTGGTGTCCACAGTAGTCCCAACCAACCTGACTCTTGACTGTTTGGGCAGCAGGCCTTCCTCACAGACTTGAGTAAGAGGAATGAATAGTTCAATTTGCAGAAACCGCTTAGGGGCTCCGTAGATCCGTGACCTCTTTGGGAGGGAGCTTGCTCAGGACTGTCCAGAGTCAGTTAGCTGGGCTTCTACCCTGGGACCAACAAGAAGACAGATGTCCTTTGGTTTCTTCAGCCTGAGGCTGGAGCCCAAGGCAGGAGAGGTAGGTCCAGGCCCAGACCCCCTCACCTCCTCCTCAGCAGCAGAACCTTTGCCTTTTGCCTCCCTGAAGACTCCTTTTGAGGACTTGCTGCCCTGCAGGGGTCTCAGGACAGGACAGAAGCAGGGTGGTGAGCACCATCTGTCCAGGTTAGAGCAGGAAGGGGCTGTTGCCTGTAAAGCCCCGGGCTTCTGCAGGACACCCCTTCCTCCCGCATAGTTTTCACTTCAAAGGGCCAGCTTATTTCTCTTCATCATCCATGGCAGTGCAATGACAGTTGAGATTTGTTGATTTAGATAATCTCTGAGAAAGTTATCTCAGATTCCCACCCCCACTTTGCTCCTTTTCCCTCCAGAGCTTTTTGCAGCTGCTGGAGGGGTAATTCCAAACTGCCTGCTTCCTCGGCAGCACGGAGCTGGTCTGTGGCTGCAAACCTCCCTCATCTGTCTTCTCCACTGGGAGAGAGGAGGCCAGCAGTGCCCAGCCATGCTGAGCTGGAGTTCCAGGTGCTGCTGTGGGCGACATTGCTTTAATCTTTGCCTGTTTTGGAAACCGGAAGGGAGCTAAGTCACCTGTGTAGCCCAGTGAGCTAGAGGAGGGGGCTTGGATTCTGGGTCTAGGTCCTGTCCCTTCTGTTTGGTTCCAAGCCTGGGAGGCAAGCGGGGAAAGGGTGTTTTTTATATAGGGACAGATGGAAGCATTCACTTTGGAAGGTGGGAAAGCTTTCCTAATTCCAACTGGAAGGAAGTAAGGAAGGATCTGTCTGCCTCCAGGGAAGGAGTAGGCATTTCTGGTTTTTTTTACCTTTTTCTTAGCTCCTCTGAGGCTATGTAGGAAGCTCCTCGCACTCTGCTGGGTAGACAGAGACAGGCCCATTGGCGCTTCTCACCTGAGTCTTAGGCTCTTTTTAAAGCTGATACAAGCAAGGTGCTGTGTTCATGAGTGTTACAACCGTAGCTGACTTGACTCATTTCATGCTCACCGAGGCTTCCCATCCCAAAGTACCAGCAACAGTCTAGAAACATCAAGGCTCACAAATCATGGCCACCAGCACTCTACAGGGCTGTTTTATCTTCGTGACCCAGACCACGTGGGATACACACACCACCATAGGAGTTTAATTGTGAGTCTGGTGCCTTTCATGGGAGGAAAGAGCAGGTGCCATCTCCTAATTTAGAGTTCAGTTGGCTGAATGCTGCCAGGCCTGACCTTGCCCTGATTACCGGATGAAGTGGTTACAGATATCAGCCACCACCTAGTGCCCTCAGCCCTTCACTTGCTGGGCAGGGCAGTTTTCCTGAGCCCTCTTGCCATCTTCTGGAGTCCTGGACTGGCATTCTGTGGAAATGATGGAAATACCCCAGGTTTTGGCCAGGGAGCCTGTAGGGAAAGTCCCTTTTCTGGCTTCAGAGTGGGTGGTCAATCTGGAAAGTGGGTCTGCAGCTTGAGGTGCGGCTTTAGGGAACAGTCCTGGGGACCAGCAGGTGGGCGGCTCTGGCAGCTGGTAAGGCTGGTGCTGCCCACACTGCAGTGCCCCTTAGATCCTCCTTCAATCCCTCTTTTGTCTTTCCTCCCTGCGCAGCTGCCAGAGTGTGATCTGGAATGAAAGTCTCTGCGCCCTTGGGGCTTGGCCACGTGGCTGCCTCCTCCTCACCTGGACTCTGCTAGAACACGCACAGGCATCTGGGGCTGAGCCTCCAGCTGGAGCTTACAAAGGCCTGGCCTCAAAGCTTCCTGGTGTCCACTGTCCCTATGGGGTCCACGGTCTTGTCTTCCTGCCCAACCCTCTCTGGGGACCATGAAGGGAAGTTTTTGGTTGGGCCAAGAGGCATCCTTGGCTAGAAGGGTCACTGAGGACAGTTGTCCTTGGGGGCTGTCCTCCAGCAGAAGAACAGGGTGGCATCTGGGGAGACACAGTAACAGTGGCCTGGGCCAGGATGGGCAGAGCGAGGTCAGTGGTGAGAGTGACTGCGTCTGGGACACTAGTGAGGGCAGCTTCCAGCCCAGAATCTCATTTCTTCCTTCGCTCCATCCTTGTAGCATATGAAAAAGGCCCAAAGAGGAAAATCTAGGTTTCCTCTCCTCCATTCTGGGCCATCAGGCTGGCTGGCAGAACCAAAACACATCAGCACATTTTCCAATGCAAATTTAACAATGAAAGGCTATTAGCTCAGGCATCATCCATCCTTCTAGATGTTTGAGTGTGGAATGCTTACCAAATAGAGTCTCAGATTATAAAGACCCAGGCTGGAAAAGTGTACTTTGAATCTTTCGGGAAGATGCCAGCACACACAGGGGCCTGTGAACACCACATACACCTTTGATCTTGCATAAAATCAAAGCGCTTTAGTAGGCAGAGAAGAAATGTACAAAGGTATCCTATGTGAATGAGCTAATATTTGTGGAAGGACTCACAGAAAAATTAAACAGCAGTTAGATGAGGAGCCTTAACATAGGGACCTCGTAGGTTTCCTGTCTGGAGTTTTCAGGAGAAAGAATATGCCCCTACAGTGGTTTGAATAGGAATGACCTCCATAGTCTCATGGATTTGAATGCTTGGTCACCAGGGGATGGCAACTATTTGAAAGGATTAGGAGGTGTGGCCTTGTTGGAGAAAATGTGTCACTGGGGGTGGACTTTCAAGTTTCAGAAGCCCAAGGCAGGCCCAACGTCTCTCTCTTTTCCTGCTGCCTGAAGATCTGGATGTAGAATTCTCAGCTGCTTCTCCAGCACCATGTCTGCCTGCACACTGCCATGCTCCATGATAATAATGGACCAAAACTCTGAAACTATAAGCAAGCCACAATTAAATGCGCACACACACACACACACACACACACACACACACACACACACACATATAAGTTGCTGTGGTCAGAGTGTCTCTACATAGCAATAGAACACTGGCTAAGATAGTATCCAATGGCGAAAATAAAAAATTGGCTGCTCTCCAAAGGCTCTTACATACATGCATACATGTGATTGCAGGCAGAAAACACTTCTGTAAATGGAAGGTGTCAACACACCCAGTGATGCTTTCACTGGCCAGTATAGAAATAAGAAGAGTGGGTGGACACAAGAGGTTGGGGTCCCCCAGCAATCCAGAGGCCTAATCTCTCGGTGGACTTCCCACTTTAGTTTGTCATTTGGACCTGGTGTCTAGTACTCCTCACCAGGGCTTTCCATCAACTGGGGTCAAGTCAGCAATACCCAGAAAAAGCCTATGAAGTTAGGGAATATTTATGGATTGGTCCGAGTTTGCAGTGGGCTGCCCTGTTCTTACTGGTGTGTCTCTCTAAGTGGTTATTTAGGGAAGTGACCCAAAGGCAGCTCTGAAAATTTAAGTGCTGTCCTGGCCAGTGGAGGGAACATCACAATTCTCCAGTTAAAAAACTCCAGAGTAAGCTGGGCCATGGTGCACACCTTTAATCCCAGCACTCGGGAGGCAGAGGCTGGCAGATCTCTGTGAGTTGGAGGCCAGCCTGAGGTACAGAATGAGGTCCAGGAAAGGCTCCAAAGCTACACAGAGAAACCCTGTCTCAAAACAAAAACAAAAACAAAAAAACCCCAAAAACCAAAAACAACCCCCCCCCAAAAACAAAACCCCCCAAAAACAAAAACAAAAAACTCCAGAGTAACTGGAGCCAGTGACCAGTGTAATGGCCATCACTGACTGTGGCAGTAGATCACACAGGACGGTCCCCAAGAAGTGGGCGCATGCCGGCATGCACACCCCAGCGCACACACAAATGTTTCATAGTATTTTTTTGAAATTCAATTAATTGAAGGCCCCAGATAAAAGGAACACATTCTTAATGGCTATAAAATCACCTGAGGGGGGAGATGGAGCTGTGGCGCTCAACTTCAAAGCGTGACAGAAATACTTACTGTCTTACTTACAAAGTAGTCAGATCGATGAACGAATCAGTTAAAATTACTTGTGCGCTTAGCAACCTTTTCATTTTTCCATTTGGGAAGGATGAGGATATGCGCTTATTGTCCGTGATTCAATCTCCTGAGAGGAAATTGTGGCTGACACCAGGTTGGAACTGGCCTGGGCTCTAGACTCCAGGTTCTTTGGCCAGGAGGCTGCATGTGTCTTTGCTGAAACACAGGCAGAAGGCTGCGCCTCAGACAGCAGAACCTCTGTGTCTCGAAGTTTTGGAGGCTATAAACATGAGCTCAGGGGCTTGGCACCAGGGTTCTTGGAGGAGCAGCTGGCTCGGGTCCCTTCTCCCTCAGTTGCTGGCAAACTTCGGAGTCCCTAGTGCACGTTGCAGGCCCTTCTGCCTTTTCTTCCTGTGGAGGGCTCCCTGCACTTGTGCTTTTTAAGGACTGTAGTCACATTGGTTGGGGCCCATCCTGCCCCAGCATGACATCATCATGATTGTGTCTGCAACCATCTTGCTTCCAAATAAGGTCACATTTTGATATGCTGGACATTAGGAACACAAACCAACTCACAATGGAGGGGTGCTTAGAAGTGTCATCCCTTAGCCTCACTGTATTTCGTCAGCTTGAACATCCCAGACTCTAGTTACTTCATTACAGCTTCCAGAAGTGTGAGCTTCTCCCTCCAGAACTCCCCACCTCTCCTCCAGTGTCCTCTAGGGCAGATCCCACTGTATTCTTGGCCTCTGACTTCATGAAGTTGCCCCCTGCCCCCTGAGCCTTTCAATCATAGGAAGCAACGCTCAGCACTCTTACTTGGTCAGCGCCTGACATTGATTCCGAGTAGTCTATTTTTTCTTTCTGTTCCCTCCCTGCTGAGCTATACTGGGTGCTCCTCAATATCTGCGTTTGTTGTTTTCTGATTTTCTGGTGTCTCTACTGCACAGCTCCTAGCACAGAGGATATGACAGACATCTGATGACGTAGGTACACAAAGAAGCATGGCTGACGCCCTCCAGGAAAGGAGAGCAAAGAGCACATTTAGCAGCAGCTTAGACAGGGAGACACAAGGTCATTCTGGATGGGACCTAAGATTGTTACCTACCCCTCGGTTGCCTGCCACCTCCTGATGTGAAAAAGACTCCGGATGTACGCTGTGAACACAGGAAAAGAAGGTAGATGCTGTGGTCTGAGAGCGCCCAGAGAGAGGCGAGAGCACCTACCACACTGTGGATGAGTGTGTAAACGTGACCAGGAAAACTAGTGCAAAGCATGCTCTTCAGTCTTCCGTGCTGTAGCAGGTGTGACTTAGCCAGACACAGAGGCTCACAGGGAGTCATGGAGAGAACCAAGAGGCAGAGATCCAGGGTGCCATTGTCGAGGACAAAGAGGCAGCAAAGGACAGGCACAAGACTGGGGCTGATTCTGGCGCTTTCCCCGCTTCTGGGCAACACTGGGCTTTCACTGTCAGGGAACCATGACATGCAGCAGGCTGTGTGAGGTCCTAGTGCAGCTCACCTCATTTTGTCCTCCTGGGCCCCAGAATGTCCTTGGCTGAAGGAATGAAATGGATGACGTTTGACCCTTGCATGCAGAAGCCTTTAAGAGCCACTGAGCGGTGCACCCTGCCCTTTCCCCTACTGTGGCAAGAGGTGTTCCCAACAGCAGAAACCCTGCAGTCACCTGATACGGTGACATGGAGCAGAGCCTCTGCACACCTCTGTGATTCCAGGGCTGTTAGCTACAGGAGCACAGGCTGCTCTGTCCCACAAGCCCGATAAGTAAGGTCACGATGGGATTATATGTCATTAGGGAGGATGCCATACTAGAGCGGTGAATTATAATTATATATTATAGTACCATTATGGATTATGTGACTATATGTTATGATTTTACCATGGAGGAAGCAACAATACGGAAGTATTATATGTATTATTTTGTGGTTCTGGGGATGGAGTCCAGGGCTTTGAACATGCTAGGCCAGTTCTCTGCCACTGAGCTATATTCCAAGTTCTTGTTTTTTTTTTTCTTTCTTAAAATATTTTTTTCTTTTATTCTTAAGATGATTATTATATCATTTCTCCCTTCCATTTCTTCTCTTCAAATCCTCCCATATACTCCTCCTTACTTGCTTGCAAATTCATGATCTCCTTTTTTCATTAATTGTCATTACACACATATATGTACATGAGTGTGTATGTATACATATATGTATATACACATACATCTTATTAACTATAACCTGATAGGTCTGCATAATGTCACTTATGTGTATATGTTTTCAGATCAGGGAGACATTTGGTACTGCATAACCAATTAATGTGCTTTTCTCTGGGAAAGACTATTTCTCCTGCTCTCAGTTTTCCTTACTTCCCTGCAGTTCTCTGTGCAGAGCTGAGGCCTTGTGAGTGTTCCTCCATCTACTGGGGCATACATATTGCAACTGTCCTTGTTTAGCTCATGTTTGTGAGACTTTATGAGTGTAGCTTCCGACATTCCTAGAAGACAAAATCTCATGGCAAACTCCTCGAGCCTCTGGCTTGTACAATTCTCTGCCATCTTGCAGAATGTTTCCTCCGTCTTAGGTGCGGAAGTTGTTTATAGATGCAGCTATTGGAACTGGGCTCCACAACTCTGCATTTTGAATGGTTATGGTTTTCTGTAATGCTCTCCCTCGTTTCAAAGAGAAGTTTCCTTGATGAGGGTGATGGTTACATTTATCAGGCTAGATCCTGGAGGAGGACATGGGAAGATCCACTCTCTCTGCCATGTAACTCAGGCTTGACGTAATGCTCCTCTTGTCTCCTCCTACCTGGAATTACAGGTGTATGCCACCGCATCCAGTGTAGCAGGAACCTGGCCAACTTCTCAGTTGGTTTTGTTTCCTCAGACTGGAAGCTTCTGTGTCCTCATCCCAATGGCTCTCAGCTGAACCGCTGCTCGAAAGCCTGAAGCTTAACCAGCCAAATGCTTAACCAGCCAAATGCTTCTAGTTCTTGGTCTTCACACCTTATTTACCTTTCTGCTTTCTACCACCACTCCCTGGGATTAAAGGTGTGTGCTACCATTGCTTATCTTCTATGTCTGTCTAGTGGCTGTTCCATTCTCTGACCCCAGATAAGTTTATTAGGGTGCACAATATTTCGGGGAACACAATACCATCACAGTCCAGCTCAGATTGTTATTGTGTGTGTGTGTGTGTGTGTACACATGTGAGGTCATAGAGCAGCTCTGTGGAGTCAGTGTTTTCCTCTACCTTTGTGTGGGTTTTGAAGCTTGAACGCTGGTCATCAGGCTCTTGAGGCAAGTAGGCAAGTGTTTTATCCACTGGGCCATCTCTGTCCAACCACAGATATGATCTTACAGGAGAAATATAATGTAAAGACAACATATACAATGTCAAGGATGCAGCTCAATAGTAGGATGCATTCAGGATGTGCAAGGTCTTCAGTTTGATCTTCAACACTATAAAATAATAAAACAACACAACAACAACACAACACAGTTGTATGAAAACACACACACAGCAATGCTAATTGAAGACTGGAAAACCAAAATTTATAGTCTTTTGTTCTCACAGGAACCTTGAACAAGAGCACATCATTTTCAAGTTTGTTTTATTCTTTTGGCCTCCTCCACAGGAGGCTATTCCATGATCACAGTTATGAGCAAATTGTGTGGACTGAGGGATCCGTCAGTGTGTCTAGAAAAATACCAGTAAAACTCAGGATGCCGGCTCAATGTGCAAAAGACCAGAGATGTTCTGATATTGCCTCCCAAATCCCAAGCCGTTGTTCTGTAGTTTAAGGCAAGTAAAAACATTTAATATTTGATAACTTTAATACCAATGGTGCACACTAATGGTTTAACATAAATGTTTCATTTTGATGTGGCCAAATCCATCACCTCCTATTAAGTTATCTGCTCCCTGTTATTTCTATTTTAATAATTTCAGTTTGCACATGCAGGCCTTTGATATCTGTGAAGTTCATGCTTTGGGGACATGGTATAAGGCAGGACTCAGAATCTTTTTGTTTATGGCTGATCCTCTGATCATCACTAAAGACATTGTCTTTATCACATAGATCTGACATTCCTGTTTATATTCTTCAAGTATAAATCTTTCACAATGGAATTTGTTATAATATATAAAGTGACTGGTCTAACTGTAGGAGCATGTAAACCCTGTCACCTCTTGGTTGTCCACATGGCATATTGATTTAATAACAGATGTGCTGTATGGAGTGTGGGGGAGATTAATGATCCCAGAAGGAAGTGATGGCATTAGAAAGATCCGGAGGGTCTCTAGTAAGCCAGACACTATGTTCATTGCTGTGTGCCTCCACTTTCTTCTTTGTAAGGGGAAAGCTCATGGCCTGCACTGTTTGGCCTCTTGTAGCTATGTGTGGTTCTGCAGTGAAGCTCACCACCGAGATGTGGGCAGAAGTAATGACCGCAGTTTTCACATGGATATGACTTCAAAGAAAGTAGTTCACTGCCCATTCTGACTTGCCTTTTGGCTGATATATTAATTTTAAATCTATTTGTTTATTTGTGTGTGTGTGTGTGTGTGTGTGTGTGTGTGTGTGTATACAAGTTGTGCAGATGTGGGCATGTCGTTACACACGTGGAGATAAGAAAAAGCTCTCAAGAATCAATTCTTCTACTTTGTGGGATCTGGGGATCAAACTCAGGTCATTAGTCCTGTGCACAAGTGCCTCTCTCTACTCACCGAGCATTTTGCTGCTCCTCTAGCGCACCAATTACCTTTCTCTTAATGTCATGAATTCTCACTAGGAACAACTTAAGGGAGGTGAAGTTCACTTTGGTTTAGAGTACATTGTCCTCCACCATAGCTGGGCAGCCAAAATGACTGTCCATGGCAGCAGGAACTGGGAGTGTGGCTTGCTAGATCTCAGCAATGAATTGGAAATGGAGAGGTGGAGGCTCAGCATAGCTCTCAAGACCTGCCCCTGGTGGAGGCTCAACACAGCTCCAAGACCTGCCCCTGGTGGAGGCTCAACACAGCTCCCAAGACCTGCCCCTGGTGGAGGCTCAACACAGCTCCCAAGACCTGCCCCTGGTGGAGGCTCAACACAGCTCCCAAGACCTGCCCCTGGTGGCCCTTTTCTACCAGCTGTGCCTGACCTCCCAAAACAGTGCCATCAGCTGGGGATGAGGTGTTCGAATACATGAACACACGGGAGTGGAATTTCACATCCAATCACAAGAGCTGAAGTCCATCTGCTGATCAGGCCTAGCTGGTGTTCTGGATGGACTCTGGCCCCTGTGTCTGCTTTCATATGCAAAAGGAGTAACATGCTTTTCTCTGCAGCCTCATGTGTGGCACTTGCTGTACAGTAGATAAGATGTTTGAATGATGACAGAGGCTGACTTGGGTACTGAGAAAGGGAATAAGGAAGTGGCATCTACAGTTGGTGTACCTGGGCAGGAGCAGCATGCAGGGTGTATGAACCTAGGCAGGAGTAGCATGCAAGGTGGGTGTACATATGCAGGAGCAGCATGCAGGGTATATGAACCTGGGCAGGAGCAGCATGCAGGGTGGGTGTACATATGCAGGAGCAGCATGCAGGGTGGGTGTACATATGCAGGAGCAGCATGCAGGGTGGGTGCACATATGCAGGAGCAGCATGCAGGGTGGGTGTACATATGCAGGAGCAACATGCAAGGTTGGTGTACATATGCAGGAACAGCATGCAGGGTGTATGAACCTGGGCAGGAGCAACATGCAGGGTGTGTGTACTTGGTCAGGAGCAGCATGCGGCATGGGTGTGGGTGTGGGTGCACATGTATAGAAGCAGCATGCAGGGTGGGTGTACATGTACAGAAGCAGCATGCAGGGTAGGCATACCTGGACAGGAGCAGCATCCACAGCTAGTGCAGCTGCTCAGGGACAGCATCCTGGGTGGGTGTACCTGGATAGGTGTGAGCCTTTTCCCCGGTCAGCCACTGAAGGGCTGGTGGGTCGGAGAGCATCAGGTGAGGCTCCTCCTGGTTTTCCGGTGTCACACGTTCCATGATCTGAATTGTCCATAGGTGGAGTATACACATAAATATACACATAAAGGTTTTGGTGGCCACACCGCTCTGGGGAAAGAGTAGGGAACTTGCTAAGATGACTGAATGCGGTGAGTTATTCTCTTGACCTCTGTCCTTTGAGCCTGCCTCTTCATGGCATTGCTACACAACATACATTTGTTACTGTGTATGGTGAGAACACATGCTCCAACAAGTAACTTTCTGAGACACATACCCCAGACACTACTTGGTTAGCTGGGCTTTGAGTGTGGGGCTGTCTGAGGAGACAAGACCAGCTGAGGATCCGGCGAGGTGAGATAGCTGTGGTTTGTTCTGTCTCTCTGATCTACCAGCATGGACCCCAATAACTCGCCTCGGGTTTGACTTTATTAATAAGAACTTTTAAGATTTCTGCTACATCTGGCGCCCAACGTTCGTGTTACGAATTCATGAAAAAGCTGTTTGCCTGTGGCCTTGTGAGCCCCAGCTCAGGTCCAAGCTACACTCAGCCGGTGGTGGTGGCACACGCCAGTAGGATTTGCTGAAGGAGACAGAGGCAGGAAGATCCCGAGTTTGAGGCCGGCCTAGGAGGCTTGGGAGAAGCTTTGGCCCGGACTGAGCCACAAACAGTGGTGGGACCATGGAAGCAGTGGCTACTGCTCCACGTTGCCAGCTCCTTCTCATTATGTTGGTGACTGCGGTGATGCTGCTACCTGGGACGAAGGGTTTACTGCTGCTGGTTCAGAGAAGAATTGCCAGGACCATCGAGTTACAAGAAAGCATCGGCAAAGGTCAGTTTGGAAAAGTTTGGCAAGACAAATGGTGGGGAGAATTTGTTGTGAAGATTTTCTGTTCTAGGGAAGAACGTTCATGGTTCCGAGAGACAGACATTTATCAGACTGTGATTGCTCCAAACCACAGAGGAGGCAAAAAAAAAAAAAAAAAAAAAAAAAAAAAATCTGCAGGAAACCATGACCACGCCTAATAGTGACTTTGAAATCTTCAAAAAGATGACAGGATCTTACAATGATGATTCCACATGGACTATGATAAAGCCATTAAGCCGATTAACACCATGGAAAAATCGACTTTGGACTACAAACTGGTCAGGACAATTTCGAGAGGACTAGTTGAGATGATCCAGCCTGACAGACTACTCAAACAAGGACTTGAAACAAGCCCTGAACTTTCCTATTATGCAGAGACTGGACAAATGATACAGGACTTGATGATTAACCCCAAAATTTTCTTTTCAAGGTTCCCTAAAGATATCTTCACCCCTAGAAAGCAAAAAGAAAAAGAGAATATAGATATGAGATAGATCATCGAATCTACTCTGAGAAAAAAGATAAAGAAATAATAGGATAAATAGGTGGATCATTGAATCTACACTGAAGAAAAAGGGGAAGATATAAAAATGACAAAAGGTAGACTACTGAATCTATTATGAAAAGAAAAAAGAGAAGATATGGATATGATAAGATAAAAAGGGAGATTATGGAATCTACTTTTAAAAAGGAACTACTTGTTTTAAATAAGATAAGTAATGAAAATTTTTTGGTCTGAGTTTATCAGATGTTACTGGACTAGACATTGTTAATATATATAATGGAGTTTTTGTCTGGATCTGTCAAATGTTAATGGACTAGACATCATTAATGTAATTTTTGTCTGTATATATTGTATATACTTATTAGATAGTTTTTCTTGTATTAGTTATAAGCTTTCTTTAATTTTAGACAAAAAGAGAGGAGATGTGGTGGTATTGTGTTTCCCAAAATATTGTGTACCTTAATAAATTTATCTGGGGTCAGAGAACAGACAGCCACTAGATACAAAGGCTAGAAAATGGTGGCACTCACACCTTTAATCCTAGCATTCCAGAGATAGAAATCCCTCTGGATCTCTGTGAGTTCAAGGCCACATTGGAAACAGCCAAGCATGGTGACACGCCTTTAATCCCAGAAAGCCAGCCTTTAATCCCAGGGAGTGGTGGTAGAAAGTAGAAAGATATATAAGGCGTGAGGTCCAAAAACTAGAGGCTTTTGGCTGGTTAAGGTTTGGGCTGGTTAAGCATTCAGGCTTTTGAGCAGTAATTCAGCTGAGACCCATTCCGGATGAGGACTCAGAGGCCTCCAGTCTGAGGAGACAAGACCAGCTGAGGATCCGTCGAGGTGAGATAGATGTGGCTTGTTCTGTCTCTCTGATCTACCAGCATGGACCCCAATAACTCGCCACGGGTTTGATTTTATTAATAAGTACCTTTAAGATTCATGCTACAGGGCTGCATTCCAGGAGACATCAATGTGGCAGCTTGGCATGGAGAGCTCATCTTGTTTTCCTTGGGGAGAAGGGCCCGTGGGCTGAGGAGGCCAGTGGCTCCCTCTGTGGATGTCAGACACTGACTATGCAAAGCGCTGACACAATGCTTGCATCTGCATCCTGCTCTAGTTCCAACACATGAGTCCGACCAGGCTCACAAGCTAAGTGTTGAAGATTTGATAAGCTCTGGCTAGCGAGAGGCTTCCCACCTATGCCCAGCACGCTGTGCAGGCATGACCACGGGATGGAGGCAAACAAAGACGTCACTGTCCACCTCTGGGCTGGCTGTGTTTCCTCTGTGGCTCCTGAGAGGAGACCCTTCTCAGCTTAGCCACACTGTCCTCTCTTGGTTTAAGGTAAAGAAGTTGTTTGGCCTTTGGGGGCATCTGACATCCAAGGAGGCTGTGAGAGATGAAGCAGCTAGTGACTGAAAGGCGGGGCTAGCTGAAGTTGCACACTAGGTTGTCACTTTCCTGAGTTTCTGAGAGGTCCATGGGCTCAGAAACTGGCTGGACAAAGGCTGCACCTTCTGGCTGTGCTGTACGGAAGAAGCCATTTATTTACTAGGCATCTCGGTCTGTTCTCTGTGGGCACCCCACCTGGCCTCAGACTATTCCTCAGAACGACTCCTCATTTCTCACAATGACGCTTGCTCTAGGGTCCTTGAGAGATGTAGGAGAAAATGCAGGCATGACCTGGCAACCAGCCTGTCTGGCACACTGCTTATAAATAATAAGAATGGCACACCATGCTCCAGAAGCCAGGACACTGAGTTCTGAAGTAGCCCGAGTAGGTAGCAGCTGGCCTGCCGATGAGTCTGCACTCTCCATATCTCCTTTAGTGTAAGCACACAGAGACCCTGGTGGTATGGGCGCTCATTGTCCAGTCTGAGGTAATGTGCTAACCAATCACAGCTGACGGGCTCCCACGATATAAGTAGCTGTTCACATACAATCAAGTAGATGCTGTTCCCTGAAACTGTCTCCAGAGTGGTTTATCTTCACGTCCTTTACCAACCTACTCACTGGCACCGCTGTCCTGTCGGGAGATGCTCCGGTAATGACAGCAGAGAGAGAGAGAGAGAGAGAGAGAGAGAGAGAGAGAGAGAGAGAGAGAGAGAGAGAGAGAGAGAGAGCTCTTTCTTTCTTTCTTTCTCTTGCTCACTCAAGCTCACTCTGCATTTGTATAGGCAAACAGGACTGTTATTTTGTTCAGCTGGAGGCCCTCCAAACCCAGGCTACCCTCTCCAGTTGATGTCCTAGGTCTTCATAATTTGGATTGCCTTCCCACGGCATTTGGACACATTTGATGTTCTCTCTTTGCCTCAGTTTTGAGAGCTGTGGTACCAACTGAGCACTGGGTGAGCCAAAGAGATTTCTGTGGGCGACTCGCTGAGAAGCACAGAGTATTTGGTTTGCAGACATGGATTTTGCCCTAATTCTCATTTTGTAGCTGGGACAAGACGGAAGTCCAGAGAAGAGGCAGGAGCAGCCACGTGCAGCTGATGTCATGAGACTAGCAGATGCGGGGGAGGGGCAGTTTCTGCGGGAAGTTCGGAAATAAAAGACTGTGTTCAATTTGATGATGGCTCTAAGCTCACCTGTAAGTCATGGCAGCTCAGTTCAATATTGTGAGTCCTGGACAGCTTGGATTATTGTCACACAGTGGAGCAAGATCTCTTTATTGGCTGCGGATCCCTGAAGCCTGTGCCCAACAGGAAATCAATGCACATCTTCCTGGCCTCACTGCCTCCAGAAGCCTCATCTTCTGATGTGTGTGTGTGTGTGTGTGTGTGTGTGTGTGTGTGTGTGTGTGTGTGTGTTTGGTCAGCTTCACAGTCTGCTCTGTGTCTGGATTATGGCTTTGGTTGGACTCTCATTTCTACGTCCCAAATTGCAGGTTCTCACATCTCCTTGGCATTAAGTGGCAGCGTGTGGTTGGTGAGCGCCAGGCTGTCTCAGAGCACTACCTGCATAGATAAAGTCTGTATCCATCTAGTGCTCACCTTCAGCTCTGCTTGGTTTAGCATAGCGAGTGTCCTGTGGACAAGAGGCTAACATTACAGGCAGCCTGGAGAGTCAGGGAACAGGCCAGGAAGTTCCTGTGGGTTGTATCTTGGTTGTGTGTCTTCTCCTCAGCGGCTTGACTACACAGTTCACAAAAGAGAAGACAGAGCAGAGTTTGACAGGCAGATGGGCTCCAGGTGTGACTGCCACTGCAACACAGGGCGTCCCTAGAAGGTCCAGCCCAGTGGCCAGGCCACGCTGCCAAGGGGAGGCAAGGGTGGCTTTAAAGTTAGCTATAACTTAGATTGTCTGGAAATGGAGTGCAGGGCTCAGAGGATTCCGATCAGCTCTTCTGCTAGCTGGAGTAGTTTTGGGGACCTGGGTTCCATGGTCAGAGATTGTGGAGACTCTGTCCCTCCTTTAACTTAAACACGGTCCACACGGTCTGCACTTTTGATCGTCTATTCTTATCCTAACAGAGGCTTCAGCAGCACCTTCTTGGGTGACTAGGAGCCTTGCCAGCCTGTTTACTGGGTTCTTCTGACACGGCCCTTGGGGTTCTGATAGCATCTACGTTTGAGAACAAGATTCTCTGGACTTATCTTGGATACCTTTCTAATCAATGGAAAGAGACACCGTGCTAATGGATGGGGGACTCATTTCAAGGCGGTGACTGAGAAAACACGCTTTCTTTTTCTCAAAGTGAATTCTATTGCCACCATCCGAGTAAGGCCAGCAGATTTTTACTCTTATGGTTACCTCACAAGTCTGGCACAGTTTTCTTTAACATGGAACAAATCAGCACACGGAAGGTGCTGCAGTTGACATCCACGGACGTGGGGCTTGCTGTGCTGGGGAGGTGGATGCATGTGGCAGCAGTGGTCTGTGGCACAAAGGGGAGTCTTGGAGGAACTAAAGAACTAAAAACCTAAAAGACTCTGTTTAGGGCACCCTGGCACGCGCTCCCCAGAATTCTGTTGTGATATCCAGAGAAACACATTGATCACCTTTCTGCCTTCTGTTTGTTCTGAGTAATTCACCAGGTCCAACCCTTGCTCGAGATGAGGGTTGCACAAGGCCATGACTACCTGAAGTACAACCCCAGCACTGCAGGAGGAGCTGCTGGGTGCCGGAACAGCTTTACCCCGTGGGCCAGAATAAGGTCAGGTTGGGCCGCTGCAGCTGAGGTTGGCCAACTCTGGGCTACCTGTGTCTCTGGGCTTCAAGTCTGCTGGTGTCCCAGATCTTGTTAGTCTGTGCTTCCCTGGGAAACCTCCCAGGGATCTCTGGAAGAAGAAAACCTGTATGGGTGGTCTGCTGTGGGAAAGAGAGGGTGGCTGTCAGAGAGGTGTTCAGCAGGAAGGCAGATCTTCCACGTTTTCCAGGTGTTTCCAAAGGCAGAGGACAGTGCTCATTAGAGGGCGCACTGTCTGTCACTGTTTACCTCCCTTAAAGTTTTACCATAAGAACCATTGCATTGAATAAGAAAACTGATTGGCCCTATTGGATGAGGAGCTGGGTCACCTCCTCAGGTAGGGCTGGGGTACTCCTTGTGGAGGGCTCACTGTGGATTTGCCTCCCCTCTGCTGCTTGCTGAAGCTCTTTCCTGACGAGTTTGTAGCAAAGTTCCTTGGAACTGCAAGCATTCTCGTCTAAACAATTGATTTTATGGTACTCAGAACTGTTTTTTTGTAAGCACCTCATTGGAGAAATATTCTTCAGTGTGTCTGCCAGCAGGCTGATGTAAAAAAAAAGGACAGAATTCTCTCAACCGCTTTCCCATGGTTTAATTCATTGCCCCATTTCTGAGGCTTCAGGAAAAGTCAGCCAACGAGGGCTCTGGGGGCACCATGGGGAAGGCTCTGATCGCAGTGCAGCAGGAGGCCAAGCCCGAGACAAGCCATGGTCTTCTCGCCAAGAAGCAGCTTTGAAGCCATTCCTCAGACACATGAAATTTCTCCCGGGCTCTCACTAATATTTCTGAGGCCCTCAGCAGAACTTGAAGGTGGTGTGTTCTTAGCAGATGTGTCTGAATGAAGGGGTGAGTGTGCCCCTCTGTTCAGTCGCTCACACATGGCCAGTGCACCTCTGCAGATGTGTCTGAATGAAGGGGTGAGTGTGCCCCTCTGTTCAGTCGCTCACACATGGCCAGTGCACCTCTGCAGGGACTCTGTTGCTTTTACTCAGTGAGGATACCTAGTCAGGTCTGATGTTTTTGTCCCCACAGGCTCTGCAAGGCATCTGCATCCACAGCACCCAGGATCACCACATCTGCAGGGCCTTCCTGCTGCCTTGGTTGGTTGAGTCTTTGGAAGTGGGGCTTAAAGGTGCATAGGGAGATTCATGATTATGAAGAATGCTCACTTGAGTGCTGGGTCATTTAGAGTCTCCAGAGAATTGAAATCATATGACTCAGAAGTGGAGGGGACAGGGAAGAGAATCATAATGGGGTCAACTCACATCTACCCGGAGGCCAGAATGAAGCCAGGGGCTCCAGAACGTCCACGTGGTTCGACAGGAATGTGAGCGTCATGGGTAGTTCCTGTGACCTGAGGGGTGGATGGTGTATAGCTTCTCTCCCGAGGGATCTGTACCTACAGTGTATTAGTTGGCTTTCTCCGGCTGTTGGAATAACTTGCCAGAGAGAGAGCAGCGGACAGGGAGAATGACTTTATATTGGCTCCTGGCTTCAGAGGCTTCAGTCCCATATACCTGGGAAACCTACTATGGTAGGAGGAATGTGTATGTGGTGGAGAATGGTTCATCTCATGGCAGAAGGGAGCAGAGAGAGGAGAAGGGACTGGGGACCAGGTGTGACCTTCAAAGGTACAAACCCCAGTGACCTCTTTCTACCAGCCAGGCCTGTGTTCCAGGATCTCAAAAGCAGCACCACCGTGTGGGGACAAGCATTCAATGCACAGGCCTGCCAGGGAGATTCCATATTCAGTTGTAGCACCTGCCTCCTTGTGGCTGGATGAGGTCAGGAGGATGGTTCTGAGTCTCACGGTGTCTCTTTTGAGTGGAGGTAGTGAAGAGGCCTTGGATGGTTGTTCAAACTCTCTCTCCCTAGTCTTGCAGCTCACAGGGACCTCAGGCTGAGCTGAAAAGGCTGCTGACTGAGTCTCAGTGTAGAGAACAGTGGCCTCATGAGTTGTCATTGCTGATCAGACCCAGGGGGCTCTGAAGGACGAGTCCCAGATTTGTAGAGGCGATTCACCAGACTAGAGGATGAGTGATTCTACCAGGGTTATCTCAGCAGACCACAGATAAAGGCTTGCCTAATCCCAAACATGCACAGAGATTGGAAGTGACTGGAGGAAGATGGGAGGACGTGCATGTCTCACGGATGCCAGGTCAAGGTCTGTGGATTTGCAGATTATCTTACCTTATCAACTCTATTTAAATCTACCCTGAATGTAAAATATTTGAGATAAAATGGCAAGTTGTTAGTGTGCAAGTTCAAAAATCAAGTTCTGAGTGGGTTTGCTGCGAAGATTCATGTGTTTGAGGCTGCCTTGGAAAACATCTGCCAGAACAAAACTTAGCACTCTGTAGTGGAAGATATCGGCATGCAGATTCCCTACAACTCTGTTTCATGTCTGCTATATAAACCAGAATTACTAGACACTCTATAAAGGTAAAAAAGGAAAGCAGGTGGACTCACATCCACAAATGACCTGTATGTTGAATAAGCAAAAACACTGACCGAGTTGTAAATCCATTACAGACAGAACTTACAGGAGACCACGGATGGAGAATATTAGCAGAGAACCAGAGAGCAAGAAGGCACAAAGAGGAGTCCAGAAATGAAAATTACAGTTTCTTACATTAAAACATTTTCTCAGCTAAAAGCAAACTGGACGTAGAAGAGAGGACACATCCCCTCAAAAACAGGCCAATAGAAGGGATCCAGACTCAGGATCATGAAAGAAAATGGATTGAAGGGGAAAAGAAGCCACAACCACGTGGACCACCACCCACAGAACAGATGTGACAGCTGGCAGCCCAGGAGGACGTGAGGGAACAAAGGTGTAGAGTTCCTCTCAAACCTGAATGTTCAGACTTACAGTACCCCAAGGTCCAGAAAGCTGCCCGTAGGAAAAGTACACCAATGAGAATAGAAACAGGGATGTGGTAGGCAAGTGTCTATGACCCTCGAGAGTGGAGGGGCTCTGCGGCCAGTCAGGGATGAAGTAAGATGTGCACTAGAATGCCCACTGAGGGCTGACCCCAGCAGGCCCATGTGCAAGGGTGGAAGGGAGTCTCTGCTAGGGTCCTGAAGCCATTCAGCTAGCTAACTCTTCATTCCCTTCTTCCGGGAACAGGGGCACTGACAAGACTCAGAAAGCTAGAAAACTAGATTTACAAGGCTTAGTCCCCTCATTAGTCCCCTTAGTTAGTAGAGCTGCCGGCTAACTGCGCAGGGATCACAGGCATGTGGCTTTCTCGAGGTGCCGTTCACTCCGAGATGGGCTTCGCAGTGGTGCAGAAGCCTCACCCTTTGACTCACCCTCTCTTCTGTGGGCAACAAACTCACAGGTCCACCAAGCCGGACTTCTGTGGGGCCACATCTTTGGCCTGTCATTGGTGCCCTGTCTGGGATGTATAGACATTTGTCCATGTGCCCCAAGAAAAAGTCACAGGATACCACTAAAGCCATCACTCAGCTCTGAGCATTGTACCCACACATAAAAAACAAAACAAAAACAAAAACAAACAAACAAAAATATAAGCAAGAATTAAGTGATTCATTTACTTTAAAATTTTTTTTTCTTACATACCAACTACAGTTTCCTCTCTCTCCTCTCCTTCCATTCTCTCCCCCCCACCTCCCTTCAGCTTCTCCTCCATCCACTTCTCCTGTCTCCATTCAGATGGGGTAAGTCTCCCTTGGGAATCCACAAAGCATGGCATATCAAGTTGCACAAGACCAAGCTCCTCCCCGCTGCATCAAGGCTAAACAAGGCATCCCACCATAGGAAATAGGTTCCAAAGAGCCAGCTCATGCATCAGGGACAGGTCCTGCTCCCACTGCTAGGGGCACCACAAACAGACCAAGCTACACAACTGTCACCCAGATGCAGAGGGCCTAGGTGGGTCCCGTGCTGGCTCCCTAGCTGTAAGTGACTCATTTTCAACTGAGCTAGTACCCTGGGAAGTCTCACTAATTGTAAGAAGATGGCAGAACACAGAGGGGACGGTATTGTGTTCCCCAAATATTGTGCACGCTAATAAATTTATCTAGGGTCAGAGAACAGAACAGCCACAATATTAAACAAAGAGATAGGCAGTGGTAGCACACGCCTTTAATGCTAGCATTCCAGAGGCAGAAATCCATGTGTTCAAGGATACAGCCAGGCATGGTGACTCACGCCTTTAATCCCAAGAAGTGAGCTTTTAATCCCAGGGAGTGGTGGCAGATAGCAGAAAGGTATATAAGGAGTGAAGATCAGGAACTAGAAGCTTTTAGCCTGGTTAAGCTTTTAGGCTTTTGAGCAACAGTTCAGCTGAGATTCATTCTGGATGAGGACTCAGAGGCCTCCAGTGTGAGGAAACAGGATCAGCTGAGGAATTGGCGAGGTTAGGTTGCTGTGGCTTGTTCTGCTTCTCTGATCTTCCAGCATTCACCCCAATACCTGGCTTCAGATTTGATTTTATTAATAAGAACTTTTCGAGATTCATGCTACAGGATGGTTCTGGATATAATGGTGCCGGAGGACAGGAGGAAGATGTCAGGTGCTCTGTGAAACAGTGGGATGAAGGTGGCCGGCAGCAAACAAGTGTATTCCAAAGCAGCTGATGGAAAGGATTCCTCCCCATTCCTAACAATAATAATACACATGTAAAGTGGCGAGCCTGCTGCTGACCCCGACCCCACCACTGCACAGTATACATAGAAGCGCATATCTGTGTCCCATTAGTAAACACAGCTTAACTATTAGAAGTGAAACTTGTCACAGAGAACGATAGCAGTGAGATAAACATAAGTGCCCCTTTCCTCGGGTCCTCTTAAACTTACCAAACAAGCAAAAGTAATTAAAAATGCATAGTCAGTTCTTTTATAGATGTAGGAAAAAGTAAAATTATAAATAGAGAAATGGAATATGTTTAAAAAAAAACCAGCAACACGAATGTTTGGAAGGGAAGAATATGGCATTGCTCATGAAGCGAGGTAACATGAATTCAAAATTTGCAGTGTAAATTAAGAGAGTGGAGGACTGCTACCAAATCAACCAGAAAATCCAGGAGGCTCAGCTACAAAACAAAAACGTGTTTAATAAAACATCACCATTAATGAAATCCCACTGAAATGCCAGGCAGAGGGAAACAGGGTTTCAGTTGACAGAAGTGGAACACATCAGTGTGTTGGTTGCAGCCAATGCAGCAGCTGCAGGGGAGCACATAGCAGCAAACAGTGACAGCAAAAGAGAGGCTGAGAGCCAAGCATGCTCTCCTTCTCAAGAACTTGTAAACAGAAAAGGAAATGAAATCCAATCCAATCACCAAAATTAAAATAGGAACTGGATTAAACAATGGAGCAAAGCAGTAAGACTACGAGTCAGTTCTCTGAAAACTTAAAATAATTGATAGGTCTCCAGAGACTGGGCGAGACAGTGTTAGAAGACACAGACTTCTGATTTGAAGAACCAAGACAGGAATGTTCCTGAAGAATGGAAGAGAGGTGGTGTCATGTCCGTGTCAAGCATGTGTGCACAGCAGTCAGTCAGTGTGCTTAAAGCCACACTGTCTTTTCTACTAGTCCCACCTCTGACATACAGCTTTCAAGCTGTTTCTCCCTCTTCCTAAATCTCATGCAAATTCATGAGTTTGTGTGTTTTGCATGCCAATACTTCAAATGTTGATGTGGAGGCCAGTGTGCTGTGGTAGAAGTCTCTGCCGGGTGAGCATGGTGTGTCACACGGACTCTGGGCTTTGCAGATGCCTAGTGTTGACATAGCACAGGTCACTTGATCTTCTTCTTCTTTTTTTTTTTTTTTTTTAAAAAAAAAAAAAAAAAAACCTTTAAGATGCCAGTACTCAGGGAGCAGCATGCATTTACTTAAACATAGTGGATAATGAGAGAACTCATTGTATCTTGCAACTCTCCTACTTAGAGGCTATGTCCCCAGGGGCTATTATGGCTGTACCACCTCCTTATAATGACACTTTTGCATGTGTGGTGGACACAGAGGCTGGACACCTGCCTCTGTTTGAAGCCTATGCTCTGGCTATTGGGTCTTGTGTCATCATGCAGAGGAGCCACGGCTGGTCTCTGAGAGACACATGGCCCAGCCAGGACCACTGTTAGATCTGTGCATAAAGCCATGAGGAAGCGGAAAAGGCCACAGACCCCAAATGAGTACACTCAAGTTTCCAGTACAGAGAGCCATGAAAAAAAAAAAAATAAGTGTAGGCTTTTAGAGACATTACTGTACAAATCCATGGGAAAGACAATACATAAAAGCAGAAGCCAAGAAACACTAAATAAATAGACATACTGCAATTAACCTATTCATACGGTGTGATTGGGTCAGAGAACACTAGGAACAACTTGACCAGCCGGATTAGGGAGTGTATTCATATAGTGACAGCATCAACAAATTAAAATGGCTGGCTCACATGAGCCACTCTGCAGGCAGAAAGTCCAAGGCTGGCCTCCCAACACTTGGCTTTCATGAAGACCCAGCTTCTCTTGTTGCTCTACAGTCCCAGTGAAGGGATTTGATTGTGACGGCCACTTCATGGTTCTAGGTGGTTACTAGCATGCCAGCCATTATAGTTGCCTCCCAGCACTAGGCCAGGAGGGCAGACCAAATGAGCCAGTTTTGCTGGGCTAGTGTGCTCGATCACCCCTTCAATACTGGAGGGTCACAATGACTCCAAAGCAAGACTCGGCCAGCCCAGCATGCAGCATCCTTTGGGAGGTCTCTCTGCAGGTGACTCCATCTTGTTCACCCTTCTGCTGGCCACGGCCATGGAGCACCTCTTCTACCCCAGCAGGGATGCTTCTCTTCCTCAGCCTCCCCCAGCCTCATGGCTGCACCATGACTTTACTGTTCTCTCTTAGTGCACAGCCTGAGAGCTGCCTCTTGTCTTTCCCGTGGATTTGCCTAAGTCCTGAGGAACTTGCGGTTTTCAGCATCTCACTCCTGTTGCCCATGCATCTTTCAGCAGATTGGGCCATGACTGGTTCTTTGTATTGGGCCCGGTCACCACGAATGAGCAGAAGTAGCTGTAACATTGTATGATGTGGTTGCTTGTGCCATGACAATGCATCCTGTCTGGGGAGTTCATATTTCTAGACTCATCCTGGATGTCTGCCTAGAATAGCTGCCCTCCTTCCCTGGCACGTGTCTGGTGCAGCCCTACATGCATTGTGGGAAGACCAGGGACACCTTCACGTGGACAACACGCACAGGCAGAAGGTCTGCTATGGCTGCTAAGGCATCCTGCCTCCAGGATTCTGTTTCTGCTGGAAAGAGGAAGACCCACTATCTGTGTTTGAGGACCCTGCATTCTCTCTTGCATTTCTACTTTGAACCAAGAGTGAGTCCCTTCTAAGACAGCCAGGTTTCAGATGACTGAGCAAGGAGTGGCAGGCAGGACCCACCTGGCTCCATTCTTCCATCTCCCTTGTCCTTATTCCTGTGGTCCCTCTTCCTGACCTGTGACTGCTTTTTCCATGATCAGAAGTGCTGGATTTATGGAACCCAGAGACATAGGAGCACAGCCACAATTATGGCTTCTCAGTCCCTTGCTGTGTGGCCTGCAGGAGATGCTGTTCCCATGGCTGCTGGTATTGTGTGGAGCATTTGGTAACTTGGTTTCAAGTCAGCACCCCACCACTGGCCTGGACCACACTGTCTATCTGCCCACCAGCTGGCAGGCACTGAGTTGGTACTAGGCTATTGTGAATTTTGCAACAGGGAACAGTCATGGGTGAGTTAACATCACAAAAGGCTACCTGCTGTGTGGCTGTTTTCAGGTGACTGAGATGAGGTCAAGTATTGGGGATGGAGACTGAGTGCTCCTGAGTACTGGACTTCTCATGGGTGGTGGAAGCTCTCCTGTTATTGAACAGTACACGTTAAATTGATGAATTTTATGGAAAGTGAGTTGTGCTGGAACAACACCATTTTGAAGCCAGACCTGCCCTCTGAAGGCCATTTATGGAGTTGTGTAGGCTGCAGCTCTCTCTCAACCTGCAGGCATGCTGGCACCTTTGTCTTGGCTTCAGCACACTGTGTGGCTGGTAACAGTCTGTGCCATGTTCAAACGTGGTCTTTGACCTGAGGAAACTGGGTGGGCCATGGAGGGCCACAGTGAAGTGAGGTTGCTGTGGGGACTTGGAGCTGCCCTGACGGATACAACTGCACCTTGGGGAGGAACAAGCGGGGAAGACCTCTGTCCTATTCCGTCTGGCTCCGGAGGCCACAGTTCAGTTGCCACATGGATTTGTTCAGGAGAGGACCTCCTCACTGTTCTTCTCTTCCTCTGTGACCCTGCTGTCTTCCTGTCAGGCTTGGGCTCAGAGCTCATCAGAGAGGTGGCTTGGTGGCCTGAGGAAAGCCGGTTGGGATCCTCTAACCTCAGGTCGCACCCAGAAGGGCATTGTTTGGTTGCCTTGGATTTTTGGGCTTTGTGTCTGAAGACTGCACATGTGACCTGGCGAGCTCTGAGAAAAAAGGAGAGATGTTGCTTTGGTGGAGACCTCAACCTCTAACAGGTTCTCTCTTCTTGCCAGTCTGTGGCTCTGGCAACAAGGCAGAGGGTGGAGTGACCTGCACAGCAGCTCACCTGTGGGGGAGGGTGTTCTGTGACAACGGGCTGCACCAGCCACACACAGGCACACACATGTACACACACATACACATGTACACACACATACACGTGTACACAAACACACACACATGCACAGAGGCACACACACCTACATGCACACACACCATGCACATAGATATACACATACATGCACAAAGGCACACATACCACATACACACATACATGCACACAGGCCCACAGGCATATACACATATCACACACATACATACCACATGCACAGACACACACAACACATACACATGCACAAGGCATATACACACACCACACACACAAACACACACACACATTCACACAGGCACGCACATACACATGAACATAAACACACATTCCATACAATCATACCACACACACACATAGGCACACATAAACACACACAGAGGCACACACAGCCCCCTCATGAACACACATGCACAGGCTTACACAACCTCCCCCCATACACATGGATATAGGCACACAAACAAACACACCACACACACACACAGGCACACACACAGACACTCACAGCCCACCCAAACTCACACACACACACACACACACACACACACACACACACACACACAGATGCAGCAGCTGGGGGGAGGGACTTTCCTTGTTCTTTTTCTCCATCTAAAATCTCATATTTCAGGTGACCACCGCACAGAGTTGGAGACACATTATCAAGCCGTCCCTCTCCTTGGAGGGCAGGGCTCCCCTTTCCTGAAGACAGGACCTTCTCGGTCCCACTTCCAGTGCTTCAGTTGTGGATAGAGTATAAGTGACGAACCCTTCAGTTGGGTCAGCGTCTGTTTCGCCTGCATCATGGGGACAGGCGCAGCACATCCTGCAGGTGCCGACCGTGGGGACCGTGGGCTCCCATGGGGACTGTGGGCTCCCACATGCCGACTCTGGCCTTGCTGAGTGGTCTCCCTCTCTCACTGGGAGCGTGAGGATGATGAATGCACCGCAGGACCGCTTTCATTAGGTGCGGCTCATTTTACCCAAAAGAAATCAGACAAATTGGCTTTTCCTTCCTCCCCTTCCTTTCCCTAGGAAGATTATTTACAGCACGCTTTTATTCCTCTCTTTCTATTCCTCCAAAGGCAATGAAAAGCAATTCTGAGAGCGCAGCAGAAAATCAGTTTTTAATCAAGAAAAAACAATCTGTGGGAAATAGAGATGTGCGGCTTCACCGGGGAGATTCCTGCAGCCAACAGAGCGTGCATCGCCACCCAGGCTGGGCCCTCCTCCTGACGTGGCCACCAACACACCGAGGGGGGCACTCTCGGAGTCCATCCTGTTCCCAGGGGCGGGTGCCCTGCAGCCTCTCACTGGGATGGAGGGTTAGGGTTTGTTCATCGATCTGTAGCATGGATCTCCTTTGCCTGGGAGTGGAAGCCCAGGTCACAAGGCGTAGTGACCTTGCACAAACGTCACCAACCTGGCTCTCCAGTGTGGCCCCTCAGCACTTTCCTCCCCTGTCAGAATTAGAGTTCTCAACAGGAGGTTTGTAATAGAGTCCTGGCACAGGGGCTGCCTTGGCCATGGCGCTTTCTGGGGTGGCCTCCTCCAACGTGGCCACACTGAGGCCTTTCCTTTAGCTGAGCTCTTTGGGATGTCCCTAAGAGTGGAGCGACGGTCCTCCTCAGTGCATGTTAATAACTGGGTGACCCGTTACCCCAGTCTCAAATTCTGTGCCCAATCCTAAACTCTCAGCACACAGGTCCAGAGTGAAATGTTAGAGAGTGGCCTTCTTTTCTATGTTGGTTTAAATATGGGTCTCTTCCAAAACCCCAGATGAGATTAATTGCCATGGTAACAGTGTTAATAACTGGAACATTCCTGGGGTGGGTCTCAGGCCGGAGGGGTTGCCCTTATGGGTGTGTTTAAAGCTACTACACATCTCTGTCTTCTGCCTTGAAGTCCCCACATCAGTTTCCCCTCTTGTGGGGTCCCCGTATCCTCTTACTTCCTTGGGGTCCCAATGTCCTCTCTATATCTCTAAGGTCCCCATGTCTTCTCGCCGTTCTTGGAGATGCCTGCATCCTGTCCTCCATCACTGGGTCTCTGGATCCGTCCTTAAGTTCTTCTCTGTGAGAACTGGTTTTGGTCTGGACACACCGGAAGCCCTGATACTTGGCGTGTGATGGCTCGGCAGCTAAAGGTTCTTGCCCAGGGCTATAGCTGCCACATTACAGTGGTAGGGACTGGAGGTGGTGGGGTCGCCCAAGTGGCACAGCTGCAGAGTCATCCAGAGCCCATGTGTCTGTGGTGTGCCTTCCTCCAGTGAGGGGCAGCACAATGGGGCCCAAGGCAACGCCTTGAACTGGTGCCTTCTGCTTTGAGAAGACCCTGAAGAACAGTCAGGCTTATTCCAAGCCCCAGTCCTGAGGCTGACCTCACAGGAGCTCTGTGTGTTGTCTGCATTCGGGGTCATCTGGGTGGAGGGCTGCAGCAGCCCCTGTCCCGCACTCAGCCCAGATGTCAGATGCCTCCAGACACGTGGCCTCGGCACTAGGTGTGATGGCAAGGCCCACCCCTCCACACACCTCCAGGTGGGGCTGGTCCTGTAGGAGGGGTTCCCAGGCAAAGGCCTTGTGCTTTGGCTGCAGGAGAACTGGATTCTAAGTCATCCACACTCTGGAGGCAGGCACAGAGGTATAATAGATCTGTTTGTCTTTCTGTTGCGACGGCAACCTGCTGAGGGGCAGGACAGCTCAGTGCTGAATGTGGCTGGACAGTGGGCTCTCCTAACACCTGAGGAGTAAAACATCAAAGACTGGAATGTGGTTGATATATTGTGCACCCCAATAAACTTGTCTGGGGTCAGAGAACAGAACAGCCATAGATAGACATAGAGGCCAGAAAATGGTGGCACATAAGTCTTTAATCCTAGCATCCAGGAGGCAGAGATCCATCTGGATCTCTGTGAGTTCAAAGCTACACTGGAAACAGACAGGCATGGTATTCTTCAAAAAATTAAAGAGCTTTTAATCCCAGGAAGTGAGAGCAGGAAGCAGAAAGGTATATAAGGCGCGAGGACCAGGAACTAAAGCTGGTTAAGCTTTTAGGCTTTTAGCAGCAGTTCAGCTGAGATCCATTTGGATGAGGACTCAGAGACTTCCAGTCTGAGGAAACAGGATCAGCTGAGGAACTGGCGAGACCCTTTAGGATTCATGTCACACTGGAATGCACAGATGAATGCAGGAGGACACTGATCTTCCCCTCACTCCTGGATCAGGAAACCCAGCCTCTGCCTGCTTCTGGGACTGCGGCTAGCCAGAAGGAAGCTAGGGTGGCTGGGGACCAGTGAGTCCCAGTGTTAAGACATCAACCATACAACTTAGCCCAATGCACATGCATCTGGCAGGCTTTAGCTTTTTCACTGTAATTTTAAATTATGTAAATAACTTTATATTCACAGAGTGCAAAGTGGTAGCATGACTTCCGAACACCATATGAGATAATTAAGCCAAACAACTTCTCACACATTCATTCTCCTAATATTTACTGTGTTCTGGGACATCTTTTGTATAAAACAAGGTGCACTGTATCTTGAAGAAACTTGACAGACTCTGTGGAGAAACAGGATGGAGTTTGGAGGCAAGGCCCTGCAGCAGAGGCTCTTGCCTGTGCGTACTGACTGGGTTGTGGGAAAGTTGAGGACCCACCCACCTCTAGATGGGGAAACAGCCATGATGTAAGTGGAAGAGTGGAGAGCACAGGAGGAGGGTGGCTCCTCTATCTCTCTACGGTGGCCTGACGAGGCTAGAGACCCTTGGCCATCTCTCCCTGACACATTAGCAGAGGTGGAAAGGGTGTGGTGTTCTAGGACGTGGGGCTCCCCACATGGCCTCAACCTGCAGGCTGCAAGCCAGCTCTGCCCCATTGGCAATGCCAGGAGCAACTCACTGAGCCCGAGGCTCATGGTTCACCCCCACATTCCCTTCCTGTCCACAGCATGAGGCTCATGGTTCACCCCCACATTCCCTGCCTGTCCACGGCACCAGGCTCATAGTTCACCCCCACATTCCCTGCCTGTCCAGGGCACCAGGCTCATGGTTCACCCCCACATTCCCTGCCTGTCCACAGCACCAGGCTCATGGTTCACCCCCACATTCCCTGCCTGTCCACAGCACCAGGCTCATGGTTCACCCCCACATTCCCTGCCTGTCCACGGCACGAGGCTCATGGTTCACCCCCACATTCCCTGCCTGTCCACGGCCCCAGGCTCATGGTTCACCCCCACATTCCCTGCCTGTCCACGGCCCCAGGCTCATGGTTCACCCCCACATTCCCTGCCTGTCCACGGCACCAGGCTCATGGTTCACCCCCACACTCCCTGCCTGTCCAGGGCACCAGGCTTCCTCAGTAAGCCCACCTCTCACTCCTCTGTGTAGAGCTCTGCAGGTTTGGAAACCGGAGGCATCTCTCTCTTTCTCCCTCCCCATTTCCATTTAGCTTCCTCTAGCTCGTCATCCTGGCCCTCCCCTCCCCCTCTTCTCCTCTCTCTGCTCTCTCCTTCCCCTCCCCCAAGCCCCTCTCCTGCCTTTAGCTCCCTAGGGTGCATCTTTATTACTTTTCATCTGCCAGCCTTCTCGTTTGATCTCCTTACCTGACCACCTCCAGGAAGCTCCCATCTGCCTGGGAAGACACGCAGCGGAGCAACCAACGTCAGTCAGTTCAGTCCCACGTGATGACAACGTTCGTAATTTCTTTTGAAAATAAAGACTACAATGCTCATTTTAGAAAATACAGAACATTCTGCAACAGAAATTGTTCCCAGCTTCCCCCCCCCCCCCCCCCCCGCTCAGAGAGAGCCACTGACTAGGTGGCTGTGATTCATCTCCTCTGCAAATTTACTTCAAGTAATTCGAAAACAATTTTGTATAATCCATCATTACCACCCGCACCATGGGAATGCACTGTAGGCCATGTAAGTATTCTTGTGGCTTATGAGTGTGAGGGACAGCAGGCTCCTATAAGGGCCAGGTCCCAACACTTTTGTCTTAGAAAACCACGTCACTAATACCCAAATGCACAGAGTGCAGTGGAAAGGCCCTTAGGGCAACAGGTAAGTGGAGTGTGCGGGTAAAACTATTTACAAACACGTGCAAAGTGATTTGTGTGGCATTTAGAGGATTTTTTTCCTTTTCCTTTTTAAAGAAGGGTTTTCATGTAACCCAAATTGACTTCAAACTCCCTATGCAGCCTTGAACTTGACCCACCCCCCCAAGTACCGGGATTTCACCATGCCTGACTTTACACAGCTCTGGACATGGTAACCAGGATTTTGTGCATGATGGGAAAGCACTCTGTCAATTGATCTATAGCCTCAAACCTGGATAAAACTTTAATTTTAAACACACATAAGCAGATTGGTGTCCTGTGTGTGAATAAAACTTCACTGGCTAATACATATAAATAGATGCTATGGTACATGCCCACACAACTCTCTTCATAAACACTGTGTCAGAGGATTGGTTGGTATGTATTTATAAAACTCTGTTGACAAGCAACATGTAAGTGAGTTGGCACAGTGTGTGGATACAATTTTATTTGTAAACCCAAGTGGCAGGTCAGTTTATTATCAGACCTTTGAAAGCAAAGCGAAGTCTCTAAGATCCCTAAAATCCAGGTGTGTCTAATCAGACAATTGCTGTTAAGGGATTTTTGTGCCTTCCACAATCCTTGTTTCCGTGTCTGCTTCCTCTTGTAGATCCAGAAGGATGAGCAATTGGTTGCTAGGGTTAGAATGTGGGTGGTTTTTTGTTTTGATTGACAGGTTTAGGTTATGGAAACCTTTGTTCGCTGCACATGTCCTTTCTCATGATGCACCTGATTTTAGTCGTATGCATGCACACTCGTGCATAGACATAAGACGGTAAGATTTCCCCCAGTTGCTTACTCAAAGAACACAGTGGGCATGATTGAACTTATACTCAAAACCAGTGCCGACCAAGTCAACCGAGTCAATGCACTGTCTCTGGGTCTAGGACACACTCTAGGATGCATTTGGCCACAAAAGGGCATTACTAAGGGTTGCTAGGGAGCTGTTAAGTCAGAATGACCCATTGGCTTGTTTAGCTAGGGGCGTGTGTACAGCCTGATGCAGGAGGGGTCCCAGGTTGCTAAGTGCTTTACTGGGGAATGCTGTGGGATGGCCTTTCTGTATGCTATGAATATGTGTTGCTACCATTGGTTAATAAATAAAGCTGCTTTGGCCTATGGTAAGGCAGGATGAGAACCATGTGGGAAATCCAAGCAGAGAGAAAGGGAGAAGGGTGGAGTCAGGGCAGATGCCATCCAGCTGCCTAAGGAACAAGTTCCAGCAGACTGGTAACACCATGGCTATGTGGCAAAACATAGATGAACAGAAATGAGTTAATTTAAGATGTAATAGCAAGCTATCTAGCAATAAGCCTGAGCCATAGACCCTACAGTTTGTAATTAATATTAAGCCTCTGAATTATTATTTTAAAAGCGACTGTGGGACTGAAGGACTGGGGCAGCACAGAGAAAGGTGTTTGGCTACAGGGGAATGTGTGTGTGTGTGTGTGTGTGTGTGTGTGTGTGTGTGTGTGTGTGTGTGTGTATCAAGTCAAGTGAGTTCTCAGATTGCTAAGTATCATTATGCTTGCTTACCTCTGTAAGGGTCTCCGGCTTCATCTCCCAGGTGCCTCTGCTATGTGGTACTTGTTCAGGTGCAGACAACAGTCTGCCAAGCTGACTTTTGTCCCCCAAAGGCCAACCACTTCAGAACTGATTGATTCAATGATAAAAATAGTGATTTCCAGAAACCTGTGCCCTGTAACTCCTGTGTCTGGAGAGGTGTGGCTGAGGCTCTCTGTGGGATGGGCTTAGCCAGAGCCACCCCTATGTGTGTGGTTTGGGCTCCAAGGAGGCCAGAGGCACTTCTAGTATAAGACCTCTGTTAATCCGAGAACGAGCTGGGAGACTACAGGAGAAACACCCACGTCCCCATCTCCTCCATCTCCTCCATGGGGCACAGAGCCCCATCCTGTGCCCTCAAGGATGTTGAGTGCAGACAATGGGCAAAGGCTTGAGTCTTGGTCAAGTGCAAAGCGGTATCTGATGTGAGGAATGCTGGCCCTGGTGCTCAGAAGCACTCAGACACAGGAGAGCCCGCCATTGTCCCAAGGTCCCTGTAACAAATGCCACACACCGGTGACTTAAACTCCAGGACATATCCCCCACAGTTCTCAAGGCCAGAATCTGGAATTAAGGTGTGGTGGAGCCTTCTTCCTGGGGGGGCTCCAGGGAGGATCTTTCTTAGTTCTTCCAGCTTCTGTGGCTCCAAGTGTTCCTGGGCTTGTAGCTATATTATATTTATATGATATAAAAGGTACGATAATCTATATTATATTACCTCTGTCTTCATCTTTTGGTGGTCTATTCCCTGATGTATTATCTAATTTTATTCACCCTTAGTATAGTGTCAGGACATCTGTCCTTGGATCTGGGGCCCAGCAGGTGCTACAGATGAGTGCCTCAGCTTCAGACCCCAACCCCAATCATTTCTTCAGAGACCCCTTTCCAAGTAAAGTAGCATCCCTGGGGTGTTTGACGCCGATGTCCTCGAGGGTCACCTTCTTACCCCGGCTGACTGTGGGGTGCAGCTCCAAGGACTGTGGTTTCAGCAGAGAAGGGAGAAGCTTTGCCTGGACAGAGCTGGGCTTGAAGGGCCTATGAGCGTGTTTTTGCTTTATGAGGTCTTTCCAGGAGATTCCTAGAAGCCTTTGCATCCCATCGGTTGAGATCAATACCACTAAAAGTGTTGCTCAAGTCAAAGCAGAAATGGAGTAAGAACCGTTGACTTAGGAACAGAGTCTGAGTCCTGGGTAGGAATTGTTGAAAAGGAGTTTTTTGATCAATATTGGAGAAATTAAATGAGAGTGATCCAAAGTGGGAATGGGCTACTCTAGAAAACAGGGTTCCAGTCCTGAGCTCCTTGCTTGGCTTCCATGAATGAGTGAAGTCCTTGTTGAAGAGGCAGAGTCTGTGCTGAAGTATCCAGAAGGAAAAGTTGGGCGGCCACTAGGTGGGAACAAAAGGGAAGGACCCACGGCCTCCAGCAGCAAGAATTTGAGCTTTCATGCTAGTAAAAGACACCAGAAATGCCAGTAACTTCAATAAAACAGAACACAGTCTCAGCCTGTCGTAGGTATCCACAGACAGAAAGACAGGCCAGGGTTCGGTGGACTCTGTCTTCCTCCAGTACTGGGGCTTCTGTGCCCAGTGCCATCTCACATGGCTTCCGCCAGAAGTGGCCTCAGAGTGGCTATTGGTGCCCCACGTGCCTCACCTACATTCCAGGTACGAAGGGAGCCCAGAGAAGGGCAAGAAAGGCTCTTTCCTGAACAAAGGAGTCAGGATCTTCCCATGAACTGTCTGGTGCTGCGGACTCTGGAAGGCCACCGCCCACCAGGAAGAGTGAAAAGAGGAAAGGATCGATTTGGCTTATCTGTCTCAGTTCCAGTCCATCAGGAGAAGCCAGGGCAGGAGCTTGAGGCAGGAACTGAAGCAGAGGCCATGGAGGGGTGCTGCTAACTGGTTTGCTCCCCCAGCTTGCTCTGTTTTACACACACACACACACACACACACACACACACACACACACACACACACACCAGATAGTTCTGCCACAGAGGGCTGGGCCCTCCCACATCAACCATTAATCAAGAAAGTGTCTCACAGACATGCCTACAGGCCAATGTGACAGACAGTTCCTCTTCACAGGTGACTCTAGTTTGTGTCGTGTCCAGTGCATAACTCGGTCCCTGCCTTCAGCTCCCGGTTCCTCTGTGTTTAATCTCCTTGGTGCTCCTCCTCTGCCTCTCTTCTTCAGATCTGATCTGTGGACGTTTCCCGCAGTAACTGAAGTCTAAGTTTTTTAGATTTTTAGGCCTCCTCTTTTTTTTTTTTTTCTTAAATGACTTTCTTTCTTTTTTTAATATCCTTGGACCAATAGTTTTAATTGAATTGTTTTTGTTTACTGTTAAGCCAAGGGGTGTATTTCCCCTGGTTCTACGACTTTTCATTTCTCCTGAAGTTAATGTCTGCATGACTGTTTTCCATGCTTTATTTTTCCAGGGAAGTGGTGACATGTTTTCCAAGATGTCATTGATCTATTAAACACCCAACAGCAGTGTTTCCAAACGTTTAAGCCGACCAAATGGTTCAACAGCTTCTCACCTCCAGGGGTACTTCCTCCCACACAGCAGGCCTGGTGTCTCTCTGGGCACTGGATTTGGGGACCTCTGATGTCTTCCTACAAGGCAGTGAGCACTCCTTTCCTACTGGTTTACAAATCTGTACCCCTTACCATCTTTCTCTTTCTTGTGTTGCTTAAGTATGCCTCTCAGCGGCAACTTAAGAAGGGGTACATGGGAGCAATTGCCTTGAGACACTCTACAAAAGCACTGCTTTTATCGTTGGTAGGAAGTTTGGCTACATATAGAACTGCAGGTTGTAAATCTCTCTATATTTTTTGTTTGTTTGTTTGTTTGTTTTTGTCAAGACAGGGTTTCTCTGTGTAGTTTTGGTGCCTGTCCTGGATCTTACTCTGTAGACCAGGGTGGCCTTGAACTCACAGAGATCTGCCTGGCTCTGCCTCCCGAGTGCTGGGATTAAAGGTGTGTGCCACCACTGCCTGGTGAGAATCTCTATTCTTGAATATGCTTTTTAAAATCAGTTTTATGGATGTGTGGTTTATCTGCATAACTTTTAAGTGTCCAGTTTGAAATTTGGGAAATATAGAATTTTGGTAAATATTAACCCAATCCAGTCTTAGAATACTTTCTGTGCCCCCGAGTCTTGTTAATCCCAATCCCACTCTTAGGGGCAGACAGCCTCTGATGCTGTTCATGTCTACATGATCTTTGATTTCCTAATGGGTTCCCTCACATATACTCTGGTGGTTGGCTTCCATTCTGGTGCAGTGTTGAACACTGGCTATCAACTATGAGGTGACTGTTGTGGGTAGTTTTGATTATCAGCTTGATTGGACCAAGAACAGTCTTGGGATTAATGGAGGTCACCTCAGGGTGTGCTTTGGTGGTGTTACCAGAGACGGTGAAACCTAGTCAGCGATGGGATCCTGATGGATTCATAATATGATGGCACCTTTGGGAGATGGGGAAGGTAGGAGGTAGAGCTGAGGTGGAGGAAGTTAGTCAAAGGTGTATTCGTAGGTATCACATCCTGGTCTCTTCCTGTGTTCTCCTTTTCTCTGCTTGCTGTCTGCCATGACCCAGGTTCAGCCCATGAGCCTGGGGCCAAATAAGCCCAGAGTGAACCCTCTGGAACAGTGAGTCAAAATCTAACTTTTCTCCCATAAATTGTCTGCACCAGGCAGCTGGTCACAGTGTCTTTTCCCTTTTGCAGCTAAAACTTTATGCAAAAGCCAAGAAGTATTGCTCTTTGACATCTTTATGGCAAGATGAGCATGTCCAGAGTTCTTGCTGCCATTTTAACTTTAAACTTGGGCTATGTGATTCTGAGCTAAGCAGTTCCCCAAATGTCCATCTTCTTTTATCTTAAACTGAGCATGCTTTGGAAATGTTTTTCTATTAGATATCTATAGGTTCTCCAAGTAACATTCCTATACTTCCCTTTCAGTTTGTGAATAACTCCAGGGCTCTGCTTGCCCACAGCAAGTCTGTCTTCGCTCTTGTTTCTTGACCATGCCTGTTTGGTTTTGTATTTTGAAAGGTGCCAGCCCCTGTTTTTGATTATGGTTGGTTCTGCTCTTTACTGTTGTCTGGCATTCCATAGTAGACATTTGACTTGGACTGCATAACACTGATATGAACACACACACACACACACACACACACACACACACACACACACACACACATGGTCTAGTCAGTATGGATGCAGATTTTTACCGGTGCAGGATCCTAGCAGAGAGTAGTGTTTAGGATTATCACCTCCAGATAACTTCACATCTTGGGTGTGGTGGCGTATGCCTTTAAGCCTAGCACTCAGGAAGTAGAGGTGGGTGTATTTCTGTGAGTTTGAGACTAGCCTGGTCTATATAGCAAGTTCCAGGACACCCAGGGCTACATAGCAGGACCCTGTTTCCAAAAACAAAAAGGAAACCAACCACAGGATGGATGAGGCGGTAGTGTAGGCCTGTAATCACAGCACCTGAGGGTCAGGCAGGAGGACAAGGAGTCACAGGGCAGCCTGGGTACTTAGTGAGACCTCATCTCAAAATCAAGCAAACAAATAAACAACACTGCTGCGGGCCGCAGGAATCTATCACAAGAACTCAGCTGGTTATGACAAAGTCACTACCTGGAGGAATCAGGGAATTCCTCCAGAGGAAGCCAAATCCCAAGGAGTTTTTGGTGTTGCTTGGCTTGTTATATATCAGCTGTCTTCTGTTATGAAAATCATGTGTGCCTTCATAGTTTTCCCAATTGATTTTTCCCTAAGAAGAGCTAACAATGTGGACTGATCACTCTCTAGACATACACATTCCAGGCATTTGGAGAACAGCCTCAGGAAAGGCTTTCTCTGGAATCAGATATCTCCCTTGGCCACTTTCAAGGACTAAAGGAGACATCACCCAGGTGGTCACCCAATTTCCGAGGATTAACAGTGATAACAACCCACAGGCGAGTCTCCTGACTTAAGGTAAATTCCACAAGGGGACACCGCCTAGGTCAGGTAGACATTAAGTAATAGCTTTACACAATTTAGCTCAGACCCCTCCTTTCTTACAGTCTTACTAACTTTATAGACCTCTAACTACTTACCTAACCACTTCTAGGAATATTTAGATAAACTTCTGTGCTAACAGCTATGCTCAGCCAGAACCCCAGTTCAAGCCTCCCTGTAATTATCATTATTGGTAGCATCCGGCCAGGTCCATCACCGGATGGAGGAAAGTACCTTATCAGAGATACCTCTGTACTCTCTAAGAACAGACTTAAGCATCCAGGCTACCTGTTTGAGAAGGCCTGGCGGATGTGCCAATTAAGCCTTACTTCCTCTTTTCCCAAACCTTACCACCAGTTCCAGATCTCCCTTTAACTATCACCAGAGGCATCTAGCTGTACACAGGTTGCCTAGCGACTGAGCACACTTTCCCCCACCCTGCAGAAAAATGGCAGATAGCTTGGACAGACAGGAGCTACAGAAAAAAAGAAGACTGTTTTATTTCTCCCATTGACCTAGCAACTTATAGATTCTTAACACTTTCTACCAACCACGTTTAAGATTATAGTTGAGCACATAAGAACCCTCTTCTTAGATATTACCTGAATTTAGCCTTTAGTTAATTCATTTCCCCATTGGTCACTTCCCTTTGGGGTTGCAAGTGATAATTAACGGTTATTGCCTCCCTGTGTGATTCTTATCACCCCTCCATTTAACCCTGGAAGCCTGGTTTTGCACTGCTAAGGGAATACTGCTTGTAAGTGTATATATACCAGGACTCCCAGGGCACGAGAAGACAGAGAAGAGAGAAGAGAATGGAAGAACGAGATGGGTAAGAACTTGAGAGGAACGAGCTAAGATGGGGGAGAACTAGATTGAAGAGCTAAAAGAGAGGACTAGAGGAACGAGATGGAAGATGAGGAAGAGCCAGATGGGGAAGAACAAGATGAGAAAGAGCCAGATGAGAGAGAAGGAAACGGGAGAGGAGCTGATAGGGGAAAGAACTAGATAGATGAGAACCTAGAAGGGACAGAACTAGATGAAGGAATTAAGATAGATCTTAGAGGGGATTGCAGACAAGTGTAGAGAGAAATCAGGCTAAAGATGACCTAAATATGAGAGAAGAATATAAGCTTATAACTGTCACAGAATAATAAAGTATATGGACTAAGGAGTTTCGTGTACATAGATTCATTTCATTTCATCAAAGATTAATTATCAGCTGGTTGTAGAGTCTTCCCGGACCCTGGGAGGGGACTATCGAGGGGCTGGACCCCCATAGTCCTCGATACAACACCAGAAATCTCAAAATTTGTGAAGAAAAGCTGAATTGTCATGGGAGTGGCTTTAGGCCCTCTCTGTGGCTCCTTGTGCTGTGAGCAGTTATTTTGTGGGGCTCAGTGTTGTGTAACTGAATTGTCTGGCCTTCCCAGCCTGAGATCACACTCCAGGGGAGGTACTAAGACTCAGTGTCTTTGAGATGAAATGAATAATCAGTTGGAAAATATGCTGAGGTTTATTCTTGTCATTTTGGACACCAGAGTTGAATCCATAGAAAAACCAGTTTTCTTGAGAAGGTGGAAGAACTTATGGTTACTGTGAGTTTCCTACCAGGAGTCACTGGCTGGAGAAGGGTTTACGCTAGCTCATCTGGCTCTCTCTCTCTCTCTCTCTCTCTCTCTCTCTCTCTCTCTCTCTCTCACTCACTGTGTGTGAGTGTGTGAAATCCTTGTTCCTTCTGCCTGAGTGCAAGCCTGGTCTCTGTGGGTGTGCCCTGCTGTCTGGCCTCTTCCTTTTCAGGAAGCCCCCAGCCTTCTGCTGGTGGACCTGGTGCTGTTAGGGAGGCCTCAGGTCAGTGGCTGTCCTCCTTGAAGAGCCAATGGGGATTGGGCAGCCTGCATGGAGGTGGCCTGACCATCCAGGCATTGGCATCTTCTTCTTCCACGTGGCAGCACAGGCCCCACAGAGGCAGCGTCCCCTCCTCACTCAGCTCTTATCACGACTGGGCCAGGCAGTGGCCAGGGCCTGTGGGAGATGCTCTGCCTCTTTCTGGAAGCTCTCAGAGGTAGAGAGGGAGATTTTCCTTTGGGCTGAACATAGGTTGTGCTCACATTAGATTGTAACCGCAGTGAACAAAACTGAGCCAGTTTTTTCTCTTCTTCTTGAGAGTTTAGCGTGAGCAAGCTCAGTGCACTGTCTCCCTTTCGAGTCCTGCTGATGAAAGGCAGGAAGGGGCCGGGGAGAGCTCCTTGTCACCCCTTTGTCCCCCATTTCATCATTGATGGGCTCATCCTTGTGGTCAGGCCCATGACCTGGGTGTTATGTGGTCCTAGGGCCTACACACTGGGCTCCATCAATCCCATTGATTAATATGGTTTCATGAAACCAAAAAGCCTCTTCATAGCAAGTAAACAACCAAGCAAAGAGATAGCCGTTAGAGTGATGGAAATTCTCGGCTTGCTGTGCCTCCAACAGCAGATTAATATCTAGAACATATAAAGCACTCAAAAAATGAGTAACAAGAAATCAAGCAACTCAATCAACAAAACAGGCTTGTGGAATGAACAGACAGGTCTCAGAAGATGTAACAAACAGTAGACATGTGAAAGATGTTCAGTCATTGGCCATCAGAGACACGCAGATCAAAACTATATCCAGGTTCTATTATACTCCAGACAGGATGACAGTCATTAAGAAAACAAATAACAATAAATACTGGTGAGGATGTGGACAAAGGGGACCTCCCTACACTACTAGTGTGAATTTAAACCAGGGCAGCCACTGTGGAAAAGTGTGAGGCTTCTCATAAAAGGAGAGTAATAGGTCAAGCATACAACCCTGGGTGCCCAGGATACCACTCCAAGTCACTCCATCACAGGGACCCTGGCACACAATGTCTGTTGCAGCACTACTCACAAGAGCTGGGTTATGGAACTGACCTAGGTATCTATCAAAAGAGACCAGGGTAAGAAAAATGTGGTTTAAGCTGGGTGGTGGTGGTGCATGCCTTTAATCCCAGCACTTGGGAGGCAGAGGCAGGTGGATTTCTGTGAGTTTGAGGCCAGCATGATCTACAGAGTGAGTTCTAGGACAGTCAGGGCTGTTACACAGAGAAACAGAGAGATCCTGTCTCAAAAAACTGAGAGAGAGAGAGAGAGAGAGAGAGAGAGAGAGAGAGAGAGAGAGAATGAATGTGGTTTACATATATAACAGATTTTTAAAATAGTTTTTAAAAGAATAAAGTTATGTCATTTCCAGGGAAATGTATTCAACTGGAGATATCCATATTGAGTGAGCTAAAGTCAGTCTCAGATAAATTCCTCATGTTTTCTTTCACTTGTGGCTCCTAGATTATATAAAGATTATATGAAATCATTTATATGTGCAGTTTGCGATTGAGACATCTAGAGCAGCAGTAACATATAGAGCTGTCTTTAGAGGTTTGACCACGACGACCTAGTGAGGGCAAATGCCTGGCTTCTAGGCTTTGCTCAGCTGTGGTGTTGACGATGGGCTAGTGAACCCGAGCATGTGGATACTGAGTTCCATGGTGATCCAGTGAACTCAAACGTGCACATTCCGTGTCTATGCTTGATCCAGGCTGCTGGATCGGTAGCTCCATCGGATTCCTGGTCAGGAAGTGCAATGGGTGCCTTTTCATATCCCTTTTCCATGCAGGCAGGTGCGTAACCAAGGAGACTGCTCTGTGGTGTTTGCTTAGCAGGGAGAAAAAAATCCGGCATCTAAGTTACTGGTTAGAACGATGCAGCAGCAATGTCCCTCGGGAGCATGCAGGCTGGTGGTCAGCAGTGCTGTGTGTTTAGAGCAGGCAGGATCCTTTGGCAGCCGGTGCCACCACCATGCCGCCTTTCTTGTCAGCGTGCACACCAGGCTGGGGGCGCCTTCCTGTCAGGAGGGAGGTGGGAGCTCAGTGAGCAGGGCTTTATGTCCTAGACACCTCTTCCAGTTTTCTCAGAAGGAGTATCTTGTACAAACTGACCCTGAAAATCCCAGGGCCTGTCTGGGAGGTCCATGGGTGATCCCCCTGGGAATTGTGGGTGCTGAGAAAGTGTGTTGATATTGGAGCTGTTCTGAGCTCTTCTTGTGGGCTTCAGGTGTGGTCACTCAAGGGCCAGCCGTGGGCAGACAGCACTGTTAGGTATAGTATTGAGTCTCCTTTTCTTCAGTCAGGGCCAAGCCATAGTCCCTTTCTCATGGGGTCCCATGTGTACCCCTGACAGCATGCTTCTCACTCAGCTCCCATGTATGGCTCTTGGGTATCTCTTCCCCAGTCAGCAGTTCTGTTCCAGATCTGTCCCTCTGGCTCTGCTACATGACCAGGGTCCGTTCTGAGCCAAGCAAGTGCTTATCTTCCGATGCTCTTCTGTCTTGGCACAGTGCTCCTGCATCTTGTTCACACTGAGACCTGTGCACAGGCCATCAGAATGATGTCCCCCATCCTTCTTCATGTTCATCCTCAACCACCAGGGAAGTCTCCCATCTGCCTTCCTGTACTCTCCTGTCTTTGGGAATCAGAATTTATCAGATCTCTCTCTGTCTCTGTCTGTCTGTCTCTCCTTTTCTGTTTTATTTTGAACATGTTTTTGTTTTCTTCCCACCCTCTTCCTACTTTGGGGACAGGGAAAGAGTCCAGAAAGATAGGGTCTGTCCCATCACTGTCCACAAACACTGAACATAGGTACCCCAAGTCCAAAGTCAGGGAGGCTGGAACTGTAACAGCCAGTAGCACGCTTTGGTCTTCATGGGAAGAAACAGGAGTCCCAAGAGGCTTTCCTGGAACTCAGGGTTGGGTCAGCCTCATCATCAGGCTGTTACTAGCTCTGCATGGTGGGGATTTAGGGATGGCCACAGTAGAAAGAAAGATGTGGAGCTGTCTGAAGCTACGATGACTCTCAATGAATACTCGTCCTTCTTGTGTGGACCGTATCCATGGCCCTAGGCTGGGTGGCTTGGCCAAGTATCCAGAGGGAGGACCCAGGGATTTGGGTGCTAGCTAAGTGTCCCTCAGGCCAGCTGTGCCATCAGCTGCCGAAGCAGCCTGTCCATGCAATGAAATCAATTGTAGCCAGAGCAGACAGGAAATTTTCCTCTTGGTGCCTCAAGTCTCCCAGGCTGTGTTGTTCAATGAAATGAGTACAAGAGCCGTTCAGCAAATGTATCTTTCAATTTCTCAAACTTGTTTAGTAAGAAAAAAAGCTCTAATCAGCTGGGATTTTAGAACTTCAGCAGTTCAAATGGGCTGAAAGTTGGGGTAATTTACAAAGGTTCAGATACTGCAAGTAAAAGCCAAAGAAACTCCAAGTCTGCAGAATTGTTTTCAAAATAATTTTGTCATGGATTTCAAGACAGGCAGCGTAAGTCACATGGGAAATATGGTTTTATTCCAAAATCTTGTGTTGTTCAATAAATAAATCCATCTTCATATGGCATCTGTTTGGAACATGATAATTCACGAACAGAGTGGCTGCTTTTAGAATGAGTAGAATTTACACATAATTTTCCATCAGCAAAATGCCTAAGCACAACTAAGTTCAGATCCATCCCCTATACCTTGGGTTGGGAGTGATAGGAAATCACTCTGAAAAAGTGTGATATCTCCTATGAACATTCTCAAAGCTCTCCCTTCATCCCTGGGTCCATCAATGATCTATTTTGGGGACAACTGGGCATGTGGAGGGAGAGTGTCACTGAACAAGCAAATGGCATGCCCGTGTCCGAAAGTTGCAGAGTCAAGGGAAGTGGGCTATGCAGGTTCTGGACACTCACTGTGGTGGTCTGAGTAAAAACGTTCCCCATAGGCTCATGGATTTGAATGCTTGGTTACCAAGCATTCAGAGTGGCACCACTAAATGGTGTGGCCTTGTTGGAGGACGTGTGTGACTGGGGATGAGCTTTGGGGGTTTCAGAAGTCCGAGCCAGGCACAGTGGCTCCTCCTCTTCCTGCTGCCTGCAGATCCAGTGTAGAAGTTTCAGTTAGTCCTCCAGCATCATGTCTGCCTGCATGCCGCCATGCTTCTTGCCATGACGACAACAGACTGAACCTCTGAAACTGCAAGCAAACCCCAAGTCAATGCTTTCCTTGTAAGAGCTGCCGTGGTCATGGCGTCTCTTCACAGCAATAGCATCTCTGACTAAGACCCTCACCAAATAAGACCACGAGCTCAAGTTAAAAAGGATCAAGCCAGAGCTGGTGGCACAGGTCTGTGATACTAGATCCTTGGGAGACTGAAGCAGAAGTTCAAGGCCTGCTTTGGCTACAGTGTGAGTGTAAGATCAGCTTTGTAGCTTAGCAAGACTCTGTCTCAAAATAAAAAGTAAGGGGGACTGGGGATGCAGTTCAGTGGTGGAGTGCTTGCTTAGCATGGGCAAAAGCCTTGGAAGAATGAAATTAGACCCATATCTGTCACCCTGCACAAAATCAACTCCAAATGAAACCTAAAACTTGAAATGGTGAAACTGCTAGAAGAAAACAGGCAGTATCCCGTAAAATATAAGGAATGACTTGCAGCTCCATTTACTCAGGGGTTAAAGACAACTGAAGAACAGGACCTCACAAAACAAAAGAGCTACTGTACAGCAAAGGAGACAATTGAGTGAAAAGGGACCCCCCAAGCCCCCATCCACTCTCAGCACCACCCTCTCACTCTCAGGTGCAGGCACAGTTGTGAAGCTCCCGGAATGGCTCTCCTTGGTAGGTTACTCCAGCACCAAGCCCACCCATGCCACCTTCACACTCTCAGGCTGGATCTGGATGGGAAAAGTGAGCTCTTCAGCACTTCACCTCCGGCACCTTCCCCACACTCCTAGGCCTAGCTGAGGCTGCCTAGATATTGTCCTGGTTTTCCCCGGTGCGTCCCCCCAGAGTCAAGCCCGCTCATGTTGTCTCCACATTTCCAGATCCGTTTCTGGCCTGGGAATGCAACTCCGGCACCAGCCCAGCTTTAAGCAAGCTAGAATCTTATATAAGACACCCGGAGATAGAAAACACAGGTATGTGGTCGAATGAAATGGTGAAGACAATTCAGTATTTGAAAACAGAATGTGGTAAAGAGAGAAATGCTGGAGAGGACTCAAGCAGACGAAGATGCACTTGAAAAACTCAGTAACTCAACTGAATAACTAAAAAACTCAGGGAAAACCCTTTAGTACAGTGGATCAGGATAGGCTATCAGGATGTGAAGATAAGGTAGAGAAGTTAGGCCATACAAACAAAGGATATAAAAATTTTTAAAATTAAAAGAAAGGAAGATTCAGGAACTGTGAGACAGCATGCAAAGAACAAATGCTTGAATTATAGGTATAAAAAAGGAGAAAAATCCCAGGTTGATGACCTTGATCTTCAACAGGATCGTAGAATAAAACTTCCTAGAGTGAGGAAAGATTTACCCATACAGTTAAGCACAAGAACACCAGAAAAGAAACTCCACGTGGCATATTACAAACCAAGCACCAAATAGATAGAGCAAAGAGAGAAGACTGAACACTGCAGGAGAAAAGCAACAGGTCGCCATCAGAATAACAGCTGATCCTGCAGCAATGCCCTTCAAGTTCCAAAAGATCACCCATGGCAACCTAAATTACTGTCCTCAGCAAAACCATCTGCCGTAATTTAAGGAGAAAAAAATCTTGGTGTAAACAGACTAAAAGAATTCGTGTCTGCCAATCCAGACCTACAGAGAAAACTGGAAGCAATACTTGGGACTGAAGAGAGGATTACATATAGCAAAGAGGCTCTAGAAAGAAAAATAAATGAAACTGTAACTGAAAAAACATAAACAGTGAAGTAACAACAACAAAATGACATCAATCAACACATACCTTTCAATAATTACTTTAAATGTTAATGACCTTAACCCTCCAATCAAAAGACACAGGTTGGCTGAACTCATTAAGAAACAGAGCCTATCTTTCTGTTATCTATAAGAAATTCACCTTTAAAGGTAGGCCCAACCTTGAAGTGAAAGGATAGAAAAAAATATTTCAAGCAAACAGGACCAGGAGGAAATCAGTTGTTGCTATCCTAATACCTAATAAAACAGACTTCAAACTAAGACTAGAAGGGATAAAGAAGAACACTCCATTCTTAGCAAGGGAAAAAGTTAGTTGGGAAAACATTAATATCTTAAACACATATGGACCAAACTATGGTGCATCTAATTTCATAAGAACCATGGTGCCATACTTAAAGACACAGATTAGCATCAATCCATTAGTTAGGAGGTGATTTCATTACCTAACATTCTCCAATAGACAGGTCATCTGGATAAAAATAAGATGAGAAGCAGCGGAATTTAATGACATTGTATATCAATGAACTTAACAGATATCTTCAGAATATTATAATCAAACACAAAAGGATATACATTCTACTAGGCAGCTAATGGGAGCTTATCTAAAATAAGAGTGAAATAACTATCTGATTCTAATGCAATAAAACTCAATATTGACAGCAAACAAATCCACAGTTAGTACACAAATTATTGGAGATTAAACAACTCATTACTAAATGGTGAATGGGTCAAAGAAGAAATCAAGAAAGAAATAAAAAAATTTCTAAAACTAAATGAAAAGGAAAACATAGCACAAAAGAACTTCTGGGTCATATTAAAATCAGTCCCATGAGAGAAATTTATAGCTCTAAGCACCTATATTAAAAAATCAGAAGGAGCACAAATAAATGAACCAAGAATACAACTGTGATTGTGAAAACAGAACAAATAAAATCCAAATCCAGTAGAATGCAAGAAGTAATAAAATCCAGGGCCAGAATTAATTACAAACAAAAAAATACAAAAAATCAGTGCATCTAAGAGCTGCTTATTTGCAAAGATAAGCAAGATTGATAGAACTTTGCCCCAACTACCCAAAAGAAAAAAAAGAGATACCCCAAATTAACAAAGTCAGACATGAACAAGGGCACATTACAGCAGACACCTCAGAAAGTTAGGCTATTATAAGAGAATATTCTAAAAACCTATAATTCATTAAGTTGGAAAACTTAAAATAAATGAACAGATTTCTAGATTCAGCCAAACCTCCAAAATTAAATCACAAAGAGATCTACAACATAAACAGACCCACAGCAAATGAGGAACTTGAATCAGTAATAATAAATCTTCTAACTAAATAAAACCCAGGCTCAGCTGGATTCACAGCAGAATTCTATCAGATTTTCAAAGACGTTCTCAGTTCTTCTGAAACTATTCAACAAAACAGAAATAGACGGAGCACTCCCAGACTCCTACAAACCCAGTCACTCCAACACCAAACCAGATAAAGCACACAAATAAGAAAACTAGAGGCCGATGTCCCTGATGAACATAACTGAAAATGCTCAACAAAATACTTGCAAACAGAACACAGACATACATAAGAGAGACTACCCACCATGACCACGTTGGCTTTATACCAGAGATTCAGGAGTAGCTCAACATATATAAGTCAATATATGTAATAAACCACACGGATAGACTTAAAGACAAATATCATGATCATTACAATAGATGCAGAGCCTGACAAAATCCAACATACCATCATGACAAAAGTTTTAAAGAATATAGGACTAGGGGGAATGCATCTCACCATAACAAAAACTGTATAAGAAATCTACAGTCAACATCATCCTAAGTGAAGAAAACCTTGAAGCAATCCCACTGAAATGAGGAAGGAGATGGGGCTGCCTACGCTCACCACTCCTTTTCAATACTGCACTTGAAGCACTAGCTGGAGTAATAAGGCAAGAGAAGGGAATTAAGGAATACAAATAGGAAAAGAAGTCAAACTATCTCTCTTTGAAGATGATATGATATGACATACATAGAAGATCCCAAAACTTCTACTAAAAACTTTTATAAATCATAAACAGATTAAACAACATGGAAGGATACAGAATGAACTTGGAAAAATCAGAAGAGTTTCTATACACAAACAAAAACATACAGAGAAAGAGATCACAGACACAGTCTCATTCATAATGGTCTCAAATCAAATAAAATAATCTAGGAATAAATTTAACCAAGGTGGTGAAGGACTTCTACAATGAAAACTTTAGACCCCTGAAGAAAGAGATTGAGACAGATACTAGAAAATGGAAAGATATCCCAAGCTCATGGATTGGTAGAGTTAATAATGTGAAAATGACTATTTTTACCAAAACCCTTTTACAGATTCATTGCAATCCCAATCAAAATCACCACAATATTATTCACAGAAATATAAAAATAAGCATGCTGAAATTTGTATGGAAGCACAAAAGATCTTGGAAAGTCAAAAGAATCCTAAGCAAAAAAAGTTGGAGGAATTACCATTTCAAGTTTCAAGATATGTTACAGAGTTATAGTAATAAAAACAATATATTCCCAGCACAAAAACAGACATTTAGACCAATCTAATGAAATCTAAGATCCAAAGATTGTATGTAACTGCAGACATCTGATAATCAACAAAGATGCCAGAAAGATACATTGGAGAAAAGAAAGCATCTTCAGCAAGTAGTGCAGAGAAAACTAGATATCCACATGTAAAAGAATGAAATTAGATCCATATCTGTCACCCTGCACTCCATTCATTGTCCCATTTCTATTCCCCGACTTTTATGCAAAATTTAAAATATATGGTAAATTGAAGGAGTTGATTTTGTTATCAACACGTGTTTATTCTTTTAGTCTTCTACTGACCTTTCACCATGCTTGCTTGTAATTTTTTCAGTATCTGCCTTTTTATTTGTGAAGACTGAACTTGGGAGCCTTCAGCTGCACCCAGACCTCTTTGCATAATGTGTGCATGGTGAGTGTGCTTGTGTGTGTGTGTGTGTGTGTGTGTGTGTGTGTGTGTGTGTGTGTGTGTGTGTTTGCTTGTGTGTGTGCTTGTGTGTGGAGGATTGATACCGACTCTGAGAGTCTTCTTTGATAGATGTCCACTTTCTGCATTGAAACAGGGTCACTCTCTTAATTTAATCCAGAGGTTGTTGGTATAGCTAGTCTCTCTGGCAGCCTGTCCCAGGGTTTCCTTCTCTCTACCTCTGCAGCCTGGAATTACAGGTGGGCTGCTCTGTCCACACAAGCATTTTCATGGTTGCTGGGCATCCACTCTTGCCCTCATGCTTTGGCCACACAGTGATCTGTCTTTCCAGCACCTTTATCATGATTTTGACATATATTCAATTAAAGGCAGACCTCAGCATGACTCCTCTGACAGTTCAGCACACATGTAATTGCCCAGAGCTCACTATCTGTTCACATATTATTCCTTTGGAGGTAAAATTAGATGGAATAAAGTGCTCAAATTGGCTTCTTTTACTTGACAATGAGTACATAAGGTCCCTTGTGTCTTTTCATGGCTTGACAGCCCATTTTCTTTTAGCATTGACTCAAATCCTATTGTCTTGGAGTGTCACAGTTTATACACTTACCTACAGAAGTACATTTCAGTTGTTTCCTAGTTTTGAACAAAGCTATCATAAACATCCACATATAGGCTTTGTGTAAACCAGTTTCCATTTATCTGACTCAAACACAGGCTTATGACTGATGTGTGGTATAGAGGGTGTGGGGCTTCGAATGAGGAATGTCCCCTGTGGGCTCAGATATTTGAATACTTAGTTCCCAGTTGGGCTATTTGAGGAGGTGGTGTAGCCTTGCTATGGGTAGGCTTTGAGAATTAATAGCCACATTCCTCTTCCAGCTTACTCTCTCTGCTTTGTGTCTGTGGTTGAAGATGTAATCTCTCAGTTCCCTGTCTTGGCTGTTTGTGGTCATGTCTACCCTGCCATTATGGGCTCTCCCTCTGGAACACTAAGCCTAAAGAATCCCTCCCTTCCATGAACTGCTTTTTTGTCATGGTGCTTGATCACAGCAACAAAAAAGATAACGAATCCAGAGGGTTGGCTCGGCTTCACAAGGGATCATTGACCTCCCCTGGTATCCCGTGTTCTTCATCCCTGTTATTCTACCACTTGGAAGCATCCATGTGGAGAGTGTTCGGGACTATAGCCATCTCAGATTAGTACTCTCGGCCGCAGTGGTTGTTTGGGGGCTGTGAAGCCTGCTAGAAATAGGGCCTAGCTGGTGGGTCATTGGAGGTGGCATTGAGGGTCAAGCCAGGCCCTGATCTGTCAGGATGTGAGGAACCACCACCTCTCACACTGGCTGTTACAGATGGAGTGGTTCCTGCTATAACCCCTTCCTACTCATGATGACTGTATGCCCTGAAACTATAATCCTAAATAAACTTCCATACTTGATGTTTCTGTCAGGCATTTTGTTATAGTGAAGAAAGGAGTGACTGATGCATTAGATAATCTGCTTCCAGATTGAAGCAGCTACCATCTAATGCATGGTGGTGTTTAGACCACACTCATGTTGCCTCTTGCCCTGTTTTATAAGCTTTCTCTTTATTTCTTTTCCTACAAATATTCTGGGTGACCCCTGCACTCTGACTGACTTGCTGTTTTTTCATTCTTCAGATGCTGTGCTAGTGTTCACATAGCTTGGAAATGCCAGTGTCTTAGACCCAGAGGACCACTAAGATCTCTTCCCAGACTGTTGTGATTTCAGACTTGTGGCCCTCTCACTCCCCCTGACCCACACCACTGAATTCTGGTCTTGGGTCTCCTGAAGTCCCCATGGCCTTATCACTACTGGGTTTTCCTGAGCAGCTGTGCCTGGTTATCGTCCCTTGCCTTGTCTGTGCTACGTGCCCTTGTCTGTACGTCTGTCTTCACGAATCTATCCACTTTGCTCCTCAGACGTCTCTGCTTCCCCAGCTCTTCCTGGCTGCTCTGAGCATGAGCACTAGCTTGCATGAGCTGAGGGGCTCCTATTTTTGTCCAGGGCCATATTTTTTGCTTTATGGTCCAAAGCCTCATATACAGATCCAGGTCCACCTGCAGAAGAAGCTATGTCCTCACCTTAAAGACAGGGAAATTGAGTCAGAGATCTAAAGTGGCTTGTCCTGGCCATATGTTCGGTGGCTTTCTAGAGATGGGTGCTGAACACCAGAGGCTCTTAGAGAGCTAGCTGCCCAGTTCTTAGCTTCTCCTCGGTTTCCATCTTACTCTGAAGGGTCAGAGAGTTGGCCCAGCGGATGATATGGCAGCCAAATTCACTATAAGCTTGATGGGCTCTGGCCCATAGGCACTGTGGTGTGGTTGTGCAGCATCTGTGAGTATGACTGGATCCTATTCAAGTGACTTTAACAAGTTAGTTCCTCAATTGATAGAACTCCTAGCCAGTGCAGCGGAGGCTCCCTGAGCAAGACACTCTTCCTGAAGACAATAGTCCCCACTGGTGGCTCCAACCAGCTCTTAACCGCAGGCTGCCAGGACAGACTGAAACCCAACTGCCAGACAATTCCTTACATAAAGATTTGGAGAATCCAACAGAGTTCTGAGTGATTGGATCTGGGGATACTTTGGAAAGGGTGCAAGTCCTGCCTGAAGCAGCCAGAGGAAAGACATGTTGGTCCATGATGTGTATGCATCTGTACAGGGGCAGATGGACTGAGGTTGTGGGAGACAGTGGTGGGCTGTATAAGTGCTTTTTACACAGTGAGGTTGGCTACTGTTGGAGCCCTCTGAGCTCTTCATTCAGCTCTTGGTTCTCGCCTTCTGCTCAGGATAGGCGTTCATGCCATCCTCAGGACACATGGACAGAGCTTCTCACTAAAGGAAGGCAGAGGGCCCAGGAACTGTGTTAGCCATATCCATGGTGTCATCTGGATTCTCAGAGCTGTCACTCAAAGAAGAGTGATACTTCCCTGAGAAGGTTTGATCTGATTTTTCTGGAAACCCGGGGAGCTGCAGTGTGCGCCACAGGAACGAAGCTGTGAGGGACCACTCAGTGAGGATACAGCCCCACCAGACACATGAAGGGACCACAGGGCCTGGCTCAGAGGTGACACCTGAGCCCGCTGGGTGCTCAGACTTACACAGGGCTACCCCTTTCTCTTCTGCTGGCTAGACAGTGGGTGTTGATGGAGCTCACGTGACTACCTCCTCACCTTCTCATTGGTCAATTGTGACTTAGCCATCAGCAGCCAAGTGCACCCTCCACTCCCACCCCTAATGTCTTCATCCTCAGAATATACCAGCTGCAGAGCTCTTGGAAATGTCACTATCGGTGAGTGACAAATGGACTATCGAACACAAAAATAGACAGGGTAGACCCCTGTGCTCTACAGCACTAACCTAGCATGCAGAACGAGAGTCCTGCCTGTGGGGGAGCAAACACATGAGCTCTTCACGTTGTCAACAGCCAAGTATTTAGGGCACGAAGTCTTCAGTAGCCAGAACTCACCACCCAGGCTTCCTTGCAAAGCCAGGTTCTCAGCTGAGCACTCTGAGCTCCTGCAGCCTGCAAGGGTCATCCCAATCCCAAGGCCGTGAGGGCTCACACAGGTCCCACTTTCTCCTTGTCTATCCTCTACCCCACCAGAGAGCCTCTGCAAAGCAGGCCCCTGCTGGTAGGCCTGGGTTCTTTCTCATTCAGCGAACCAGCCCTGCCGTGGGAGCTGCGCTGTCTGGGGATTTTCCAGGGCTTTCTCTGGAGGCTGTCTTTGCATGCCCTGCCTTCATGCCTCACCAACACCTGGGTGCTGCCTGAGGCGGGGCAGTGATCACAGGCCTGTGCACCCCTGCCTCTGTCTGTCATCACTGCTGTCTAACGGCCTGTGCTTCCCCCGCCGTGCCCACACTCACTGGCTTATGGTTCAAACAGACCAGACGTGCCCAGCTCGCCGCCCACCTTCCCCCCCCACCCTTGCCACTGCAGCCAGTGCCAGAGGCAGATCCAGGTGGCTGCTTGGTTACACTTAATTGTCCAAACAGAAAGTAAAGAAAGGAGCAGAGACTTCTTCAGCAGCCCCTCCCTTCTACCCTGTGAGGCCTGGACCTCAGCTTTGAGACAATGGAAGGCCATGGGTCATCATCTAGGCCATGACTGTGATTTTTTTCAACATTGAGAAATTGTCAACATCACAGAGTATGGTAGAAGGGATAGCTCAGTTGGTGGCTGTGTAAGCACAAGGGCCTGAATTCCATCTCCCAAATCCACATAAAAAGCCAGGTATAGTGGTACATTCTAGCAATCCCATGGAGGTGGAGATCGGCAAATCCCCGTGGCTCATTAGCCTGACAGCATGGTTTAATGAGTGAGCTCCGAGTTCCAGTGAAAGACTGAGGAACACTACCTACAGTTGACCTCTGAACTACACATGCATGCGCACAGGTGTACACACACACACACACACACACACCACACACACACACACACATGCACGCACTCACAAGAACATTCCCCTCACACTCCCACTGCCCACAGAAGAAGCACTTCATCTCTCTTCCCTTGGAGGGATTCTGTGTCCTCCCTGAATGATTGTTTAGGGGCGGCTTTCTCTGCCCACATGCAGAGGACATCGTCACCACAGCCTTGAGGACAGCAGTTACAGTGACAAATCTGTTTGCAGGTTTGACAATCATCAGAGACATCTATGTTCATAGATCCAAGTTGTTCTCACAGAACGGATTGTTTTATGCTGGGAAATCTGAGGCTTAGGAACATCCTCCATGGAGACCATGACGTTTCCTCTGTTCCCTTTTTAAGCTCAGAGGCCCTCTGGGAAAACCTCCCATTGCGGTGCACTTCAGAGCAGGCTCGGACTGGGGAGCTCTGATGGATGTGAGATCTGTCTTGTGGATCAGTGTTGGGAATATTCCTGAAAAATGACCTTCTCAAGCCAGCAACCACAGTGAGTCTGCTTGCACGGTGCCCTGCTTTTACTGGGAACTGGCCTTCTGGGACATGTAGGTGTCCTCAGGCCCTTACCTGCTGTTTCCTTGACAAATCCTCAAGTGTTTCAGTTCAGGAGCAGCGGCTAGCTGTTAGATTCATTACACCTTACGGGTAATTTTTAAGAGTTTCATTAATTCAGAAGAGTGAGCCCAGGTTTTGTCTAGTGTGAGGAGCTGAGGAGGGTGCAGACCTCAGCAAAGTCCTGTCAGCGACTCCTATTTGTTAATGTCTCAGCCGGGCTTTGCCTACAGACTCAGCTTCCATCAGAGTCACTTGTGGGCCAGCTTGTATTAGCACAGACCCTTTACCATCCGCTCAGGAATATTACCACAATGCCCGGGGGTGACAATCAGTGGGTTATGGTCAATTCTCTGTCAGGGAAATATGTTGCCATGCTAATTGGTTCAAATATAAAACTGCGTATGTCTCTTGAACAAGCTGAGGATGGTGTGCAGTGAAAACATGGTTTCATATGCAAAGTAAAGAAATCCTTGGGATACCTACCCTTGTACATCCTGGCACCCAACACAGGCCATGTCATACGGCTGGCACTCAGTGAGCTTTGTCAATGACAGAATGAATGCAGACAGGATTGGCCTGGCTCCTGTAGCCAGCCTGGACAGCAGTTTGACAGTGTGCCCAACTATCTACACTTCCCCTTGCTTTGCACTGCGTAGGCCTTTAGAGACCACCACTGGGCTTCTGTCTTTTAGGAGACAGGTACCTGTTCCAAGGTTCTACCAGACAGGGAAAAAGAGCACATGGTTGAGGGAGCGCTGTGGGCTGCTACTGTCTGGCTTGGCTCCAGCCACTCCCCTCCTGCTGGGTAACTCTGTCCTTCTTGTTTTTTTTTTTTTTTTTTTTTTTTTTCCTCAGCTGCCTTTCGGAATCAGTAACACCCCTGAGGCTGTGAGGTGAGCCAAACTCGCTTCTGGAGATGTTGACAGAGATTGCAGTGAATCTGGGTATTCAATGGGGAGCAGCTGTGTGCTCTGGGATAGCTGCCTGTGGCATCTTCCTATAAGTTAAAGACCTGTGTCTTCATTTCCAAAGCCCTGTGAGTGTCTCTAGCATGGTGGCTCTGAGCTTTTGAAGACACAGGTAATTGAATGGTACTCTGTGTCTGAACCAGAAGTGGGTGGAAATCTCGGGAGGGAGGATGGGTCAGTTCCATCTTCAGCCAGCTGAGGAGGTAAGGCTACACCATTGTGTCTAGGAAGCCTCAGCTAAGAAAGGAGCGGCAGTACACCTCGGGATGATGCGGGGTGTTGTCTGGGACAAGACTGCCTGGGTTAGCACGCCTGTTGCCCATGTTTCCCTAGCATACAGGTGTGTAGCCTGTAAAGAATTTATCTAATGGCTTCAGATAAGGAACTGGAGATGGGGGCCTCTGGGTCAGCCTCACCTCGGCCTCTGCAATGAGAGACGTGGAAACTGTTACTTAAGCCAAACTGCTGTCCTGTTTAGTTTAATTCCCAGAACACAGTGATCATTTAATTGGACTATTTTTATTGATTTTTGAGTATTTTACCACTGGAAAAAAAGCTGAGATAATGTGAGTTACATTTTTCAGAATTGTGGGCTCGTTCCTATTTCCCACAGAAGTAAAACCTCTTCTTGTTTCTCCATTTTAACAAAAGAGAAAAGTCTATGACTTTTTCAGTCACGTAATAAAACTACTGATTTAGCACATTGTGTGTGTCTTGTGCTTGTTTGTGTTTTCAGGACAACTCAGGCTCATCACACACTAAAGACTTCACTGTCAGCCTCTCAAAGTGCTGGGGTCAAGAGGGACACAGAGTGCCCACAATGGTTACTTCCCTGCCACCCATTTAATCAGAGTTTCCCCACTGTTTGGTTTTTCCTGGGAATTGCTAACACCTGAATCTTTGCCAGAAGATGATGTGCACGACCCTGGCGCTCATCATGAATGGGAGTGGCGGTGGCCTGATGACCTCACGATGGAGGCAGAGGATGGGGTCCAGCCCAGCAAGCTCTCAGAGTGTAGAGAGGAGGCACAGAGTCCCAGAGCACCTGCAGCCCTGGGCCCTGGGAAATGGCTGCCAGTGTCCTGATAGCAGTGGCTTGTAGAGCATGGAGCTTCCTCCCTGCCCCATGTGTGGGGTCTTCAGGACTCGAAAAGAGGGTGACACTCCTTTGGGCTCTACATCTCAACCTGCAACTGACTTCAGTGGCCCTAGAGAAGCATGGTGTGAGCTCCATTACAAAAGGTGCAGTACCCTCTTATTTATTTAAAATGCCTCTAGCAGTACACTATGACCTCGTGGGCCACACGATTGTCAGAACCACAGGTGTTGATCCCAAAAGCAGGTGCCTTTCCTTGTTGCTGTTCCTCCCAGTGACCTTGGCTGGGTCCCCACGTGGTCTGAGGCATCCTTCTCCCAGGGCGTGGCTCCTGAGCCCACAATCCTCATCTCACCAGCAGCATACATTGCTTTTACACAACACATACAGTGTCACTATTAGACACATGGAACAGACATGGGACACAGTGCCACAATCATACCAGCTTTCCATGCATACACCTGACTCCCTGCTTCAAGGTTTCTGGAATCTTCGACCACCAACTTCCTCTGCCTCTGCTCCCCTTGCTGCCCAGTACCCTCGTCCACTGGTTCAGTTTCCACATTCAGTCTGCACTCTGTGTGATGTGGGAGCAATTTCACCAACATACAGCCCACCTGCTGCTGCAGCATGCCTTGAGCCTCCCACCAGCAGTGTGGCACAGTTGTTATTCATGTTTTTAAAGTGAAGAGGATGGACATTCACTGTACTTTCATGACTTTCTGATGTGCTAGGACATGATGGGAACCTGTTGGGTGTTCAAAGACTGGGTGGGAATGGGGTGCGCTCTCTCCAAGCTGGGCGGAGGAGGTGGTGGCGGCTTTTGATGAAGAAGGGGTGAGAGTGGTCATAGTGGCCAAATTTCATCGGGATCCTCCTGATGTCTGCAGGGTGGAGCTCTCTAGGAACTTAAAAAATAATAGGAAAGCAGCCCCTTTAAGTGTCCGCCTGTTTTTGTTGTTGTTAGTATCATTTGCATGTCTGCCTCAGCCAGCATGCCAGAGAAGCATCAGAAATGGAGATGAGCCAAAGTGCCTTCCTTCCACCTGCTTTGCATGCCCTGATGGCTCTGGCAGGCCTGGCCGGGTGGCTGATCAAGACGGAATGAGGAGCATCATGGATGACCGCGTTACGGTTTTTAAGTATGGGCAGCCCATGCAGATCTGGAGAATATGCTAAGGAAGCTGAACTGTGCGTGCCAGTGTTCACTGTGAATGACAACCCGACAGCCCCTCAAAGATTTCCCTGCATCCCCGAGAGACACAGAACATACTGCATGTCCATTTGCTCCCTTGAAGCAACAGAGAGCAGATCCGAAATTACATTAGCCAATTAAGATACCTGCTGTGAGGGTCTCTCCTCCACGGACCAGCCCGAGAATTCTGAGGTTCTGCCAGACAGCTGGGCAGATATGGGTGATGGTGCTGGGTAGGAGAGCAGAGGGCGAGGCTCTCAGAGCCCCCAGAAATCTCCTCCCAGAATTCTTGTGTATGCTGTTGGTAAGCACTTCGGCAGCTGTATTGGGTTGTCTGGGAAGGGAAATGCACACCCGGGCTGTGCATTTCCGTCTGCTCTGAACCAGGCCACATCGGTCTTTGTCTCACGGGTTCTGGGCAAGCCCTGTGGTTTCGCCTCCTTCTCACCCTTGGCCGCTTGCACTTTCTGCTGCTGCTGTACCTATGTGAGCCCAGTGGTGGTGTGTCACAGGACCTGTTGCTGATCTTAATTGCTGCTCCCAAGTGGCTGGTGAAGCTGTGCACCCAGAATTTACACCCCTCTAGGGTAGCACCCTCTCTTCAATCGCAGGCTATTCAGACCATTTGGGTATCTCTCTTTGTCTCATTGATTCCAAAAGGAATCACTAAAATATAATATAAACCACTATGTCTATGGAGCATGTGTGTAGAGGAACATGCATGTACATTGCACACAGGTGCACACAGATGCACAGATGCCACAGATGCACACACACGCACACACACATGCACACACACACACCTTCCACCATAGTTCTAATATTCTTCATCCATGCTGCGGAAAACTTCCTGTTCTCAGAGAGACTGTGATGAGCAGACTTGGAGACTTCAAATCCTGAGCCAGGACTGTGGACAGAGCTGAAAGAGGGAATGATTCAGGGCATCACTGTCTTGTCACACAGATGAGCGTCTGTCCCTGACCCTGGGAACAGGCCATTCCACGTGGCAAAGGCATGGACAGAGAGGCCACAGGCAGGACAAGCGACTCCTGTCATGTCCCCAGATAACAGCTCTATTGTTCTTCTAGAGGATCCTGATCTAGAAAGGTCCTTTTAAATGCTAGTTTTAGGCTGAACTACAAGAAAAACTGTCTTTTAGCCTGGTTTGGTGGTGACAGCCAACTTTGGATCCACTCCTGTAAGGCACACCACTTCTCCTCCCCAGCCCTTTCAGGGACCTGTGGCGGCTTGAGTAGGAATGGCCTCCATGTGCTCCTGTGTTTGAATGCTTGGCCACCAGGGAGTGATGCTATTAGAAGGATCAGGAGGGGTGGCCTTACTGGAGGAAGTGTGTCACTAGGGGTGGTCTTTGAGGTTTCAAAAGTCCATACCATTCCCAGAGTCTCTCTCTCTCTCTGCCTAAGATCAAGACATAGCTGCTGCTCTGGCACTTGCCTGCAATGCTGTCATGCTCCCTGAAATGGTGATACTATTACACTAAACCTCTGAGACTATAAGCAAACCTCCAGTTAAATGCTTTCCTTCATAAACATTGCCTTGGTCATGGTGTCTCTTCACAGCAATAGAACAGTGACCAAGACAGGACATTAAAAGAACAGTCTTTGCTCTCCCTGGGCAGGCTGAGGCTTCTCCTTTACACCTTGCTGCCACCTGGTTCTGGTAAACTCTTTGCTTGAATGTCAGTCCAACTCTGTGTCTCTCTTTCACCTTGTTCTAAACCTAACAGGAGTAACAACAGGATCCTGCAGATGCAGGAGGCATGCAAGTAACAAAGGTCAAGGCGTTCTGGGCCAAGGGGGTGGTGATGTAGGCTGGGGCGGTGATGTAGGAACCCCAGCAGAAGGAGAATCTGAGGTGATGTCCCTGGAGCACGGGACATGTCAGAGACAGAAGTTCTCAGTGGCTGGAGCAGAGTGGGGCCTGATGTAGAGGAGACAATGGTCCCATCTTGTGGTAATATTGTGTCCCCCAATATATTGTGCACACTAATAAATTTATCTGGGGTCAGAGAACAGAACAGCCACTAGACACAGAGGCCAGAAAATGGTGGCACACACATTTAATCCTAATATTCTGAAGGCAGAGATCCATCTGGATCTCTGTGAGTTCCAAGCCATTCTGGAAACAGCCAGGCACAGTGACACACGCCTTTAATCCCAGGAAGTGATGGCAGGAAGCAGAAAGGTATATAAGGTGTGAGGACCAGGAACTAGAGCCTGTTAAGCTTTTAGGCTTTCAAGCAGCAGTTCAGCTGAGACCCATTCAGATGAAGACACAGAGGCTTCCAGTTTGAGGAAATGAGATCAGCTGAGAAATTGGCAAGGCGAGATTGGCTGTGTCCTGTTCTGTCTCTCTGATCTTTCAGCATTCACCCCAATGCCTGACTCTGGGTTTGTTTTTATTAATAAGTGTGGTGGTATTGTGTTCCCCAAATATTGTGCACTCTAATAATCTTATCTGGGGTCAGAGAATAGAACAGCACAATATTAAACATAGAGGATAGGCAGTGGCAGCACACACCTTTAATCCTAGCATTCCAGAGGCATAGATCTGCCCAAATCTCTGTGAGTTCAAGGCCACATTGGAAACAGCCAGGCATGGTGACTCACACCTTTAATTCCAGAAAGTGAGCCTTTAATCCCAGGGAGTGATGGCAGATAGCAGAAAGGTATATAAGGCATGAAGACCAGGAACTAAAAGCTTTTGGCCTGGTTAAGCTTTTAGGCTTTTGAGCAACAGTTCAGCTGAGATTCATTCTGGATGAGGACTCAGAGGTTTCCAGTCTGAGAAAACAGGATCAGCTAAGGAATTGGTGAGGTGAGGTGGCTGTGGCTTGTTCTGATTCTCTGATCTTCCAGCATTTACCCCAATAACTGGCCTCAGGTTTGATTTTATTAATAAGAACTTTTAAGATTCATGCTACAAATAAGAACTTTTAAGATTCGTGCTACACCATCTAAGCCAGGGGGTTTCTGTCCTCCCTGGTGGGGGAGAATGCTGATGGCCAGAAACAGAATAAGCTGTGGGTCTGCTCCATTTTCTTTTTAGTTAAAAAAAATTTAGTATGTGCTTGCGCATGTGTGTATGTTTGTATGTGTATGTGTATGCTTATGTGTGTGTGTTTGTGTGTATGTGTGTGTGTTCGTGTGTGTATGTGTGCTTATGTGTGTGTGTTTGTGTGTGTGTTCATGTGTATGTGTGCTTATGTGTGTGTGTTTGTGTGTATGTGTATGCGCGTTTGTGTGTGTATGTGTGCTTATGTGTGTGTGTACATTTGTGTGTGTTCGTGTGTGTGTGTATGTGTATGCGTTTGTGTGTGTATGTGTGCTTATGTGTGTGTATACATTTGTGTGTGTGTGTGTGTGTGTGTGTGTGTGTGTGTGTGTGTGTGTAAGTCAGAGGACAGCTCTCATGAGTCATTCACTCCTGTCACCTGGCGGTATCTCAGGATTGAACTCAGGTTGTCAGGTCTGCACAAGTGCCTGCCTCCTTGAGCTGTCTCCCTGGCTCCACAGTTCCACTTCTAGGAAGGTTTAAATAAGATCTCACCTCTTCCTCCGCCCTGATCCACTCTAGCCCACTCTGTGTCTTCCCAACCTGTGCAAAATAAACCTGACATCCTCCAAGTTCCTGCTGGCTGCAGTCATGGTCTGGGACCTCTACTTTGACTATAGCAATTCTCTGCTTTCTGTCTGTCTGGCCACAGCGCCGTGGGGTAGTATCCTTGCCTTGTCTGTGGTCCTTTACTAGGCACAGTGCTGGGATGGAGGATGGAAGGTTCAGATGTAGTGTATGTGGTACCCAGTCACTGAGCACAGAAGTGGGATTAAAGGTTTGAGTGCCTTGTGGCCTGTTTGTGGTCCTCCTGGATCAGTGTGGGGTGAAGGATGTAAGGATCATGTGACACATCTCTGGGCTCGGTCTACCTGCAGGCAGTGAGGATCTACCCTCTGGTTACAAAGCTACAAGCTACTTCATGATAGCTGGGTTTTCTAGGCCACCTGTCCACCCATGAGACTGGAAAACACATCCGGAAGGCGCTTTTGTTTACATGCTGAAACCCAACAAGAAATTAAGCCATCAGGGTTGGTGCCTGCTGAGGTTCCTTGGCCGGGTTAATGCTCTCCTGGGATTGCTGTCCCTCAGAGCTCTGTCCCAGTGCACCTGCCCAGCTGACCATGCAGGGGCTGTCTCTTGGCCTGACATTTGCCCATGTATCTCTATGCTCCATCCTACCCAGGCACCTCCTTGGCGGGAAAGTCCAAAGTGACGAAGAGCCGAGAGTCACCATGTGGGTAAGTGAGCTGAGGATCACTGTCAGGTGATAGAGCTGAAGACTGCTGCCTGGGTTACCCAATCTGTTGGCTAATTGCCCCAACTTGAGAGAGGGCCTAGAGTCACTATCACTGAGGAAAAGAGTTTGGGAAGAAGTTAGATTAACTTGGTTCTCAGCACCATTCCACAGACTGGGTTCCTGGTCTAAATAAAAGGGACCAGGAATGGGAGCTGGGCATCGGTACCTTCACCTTTCTTTGCCTCTCATCTGAGGATGTGATGTGATCATCTGTGAGATGAATTGCTAAATGGTCTTATTAATAAAAACCCAGAGCCAGATATTGGGGTGAAAAACTGGGAGATTAGATAACTAGGAAAAGCCACAGCCAACCTCACCTCACTGACACTTCAGTCTCCAAAGAGACCTACTTCCTGCATACCCATGCCTATATACCTTTGTGTTCTGCCATCTCATTTCCTTTCTCCACCCAGCTACATCATTTCCTCTTCCTGCCCAGCTCTGTCACTTCCTGTCTGTCTGTACAGACCTCCAGACCTTTATGGTTAGTGCTGGGATTACAGGTATGTACCACCATGCCTTGCTCTGTTCCCACTGTGGCCTTGGACTCACAGAGATCCAGATGGACCTCTGCCTCCTGAGTGATAGGATTAAAGGCATGTGCTACCATTGCCTGACCTCTATGTTTACTATAGTGGCTGGCTTTTTCCTCTGATCCCCAGATAAACTTTACTAGTATTTAAAGATAAATACTTTAAATATTACAATATTTTGGGGGACACAATACATCACCACAATCATCTTTCCCAGGCTCCTGCTCACATGACTTCTCTGCCATGAGTGATTCTACTCACTGTGTGAGTCAAAGCAAACTCTTCTATCCTTAAGTTTCTTTCAGTAGGTATTTTCACTGGCATCTGATATAGAAAATTGGTACCAGGAGTGGGATTATTCCTGGTCACATGGTTCTTAGACCTTTGGAACTTACTTTCAGAAGTCATGTGGAAGAACTTTGGATTTTGTGCTGTAAGAAGAGCTGTTGGGTCATCCAGTTGGGCTTTTGGAAGACCAGAAAGTCAAGAGAAATGCAGGTGGCAGAAGCCTTGCTCATGAGATTTCACAGGGGAACAAGGTCTCTGTTGGGAACTGAGCTAGAAGTGTTCAAGTAACAGCCTGGCAAATAATTTGGCCTCATTCTTTATCCTGGCACTTGAGTGAGGGTGAATTAAAAACAGATCAGCTTCCTTGGTGGAGGAAATTCCAAGACAGTACACCCTTCAGGCTGTGGCACAGTTTCTGCCCATGGTTTTTATTCAGATACAAAGTGAGAGAGTGCAGAAAGACATGGGAAATATAAAGTTTGATGAGGAAAGAACTATGAGCGAGTTAGAGTTGTGGAAAAGGAGAGAATTGTAAATGTTAGAGATTAGCAGCATCACGGGGTGGCTTGAATGATAATATGCTCCATAGTCTCAGGTATTTGAACACTTGATCCCAAGTGGGTGCTGCTCTTCTTTCTTTACTTTTCTTGAAGTTTAGGTGGTGTAGCCTTGCTGGCCCTCCACTGCATGCATTTCTTTGGACGTTCTGGTCTTCCAAATCCCCAACAGAATGAGCTTGAAGCTCTGCTTACCACACAAAGTCCCAAACTCTTCCACATTGCTCCTTACAGTCAGTTCCAAAGGCCTAAGCACTGCCTGATCGTGAAGAGCACAACTGGAAGGAGGCTCTGAAATTAAAATCTTACACCACTTCCAGGCCCGCCACCACCACGATGGACTCTTACCTCCCTGGAACCACAGCACACAAATCTCTTTCTTCTACAAGTTGCCTTGGTCTTGGTGTTTTATCCTAGCAACAGTAACTTACACAGATCTTTACAGAGAAATATCTTGCTATGCACTGGAATAATAGGAAAGACTCCATGAGGCAGGACTACAATCACTTAAAGCCCCATCTTGTGAAAATCCAAATCCAAATTCAAAATCATTTGAAGGGAGAGAGCTTAAATTGAGGCAACAAATCTTGAAGGAAGCATTTACCCAGGATCAGCCTGTGCGGCAGTTTGAAAGAAAATGGCCTCCAAAGGGAGTGGCACTATCAGGAGGTGTGACTTTGTTGGAGTAGACGTGGTCTTGTTGGAGGAAGTGTGTCCCCGTGGAGGCGGGCTTTGAGGTCTCATAGGTGCTCAAGACACCACCCAGTGAAACAGACCACTTCCTGTTGCCTGTGAGTCAATATGTAGGACTCTCAGCTCCTTCTCCAGCACCATGTCTGCCTGCATGCCACCATGTCCCACCATGATGATGATGGACTGAACCTCTGGACTGTAAGTGAGCCACCACAATTAAATGTTTTCCTTTGTAAGAGTTTTTGTGGTCATGTCTCTTCACAGCAATAGAAACCATAACTAAGACAGCCTGGAAGTCACTATGCAGCTGTGGGACAAGGGGCCCTGACTGGAATTCAAGCTGGCAGAAGGACTTAGCAGTGTTACCCACATGGTACTGGTTTTATAATCATTCTAGATGCAAGTGTGGGAGCCATGGAGGCTTATGCCAAGGTTCCAGAAGTCCACAGAAGGCAGGCAATATGAAGAAGGGTCGTATGCCCTGCGTGGGGTACCTGAGGGGTTATTGTATGAAGCCATGACACTGAAGCCTAAGTTTCAGTGGAGATCTCAGGATATTGGAGATGCCAGGAGTGTGGACCTCCACATGGGAAAGCTCCGTATATGGAATGGAATTGGCTCAGGAGAAAGGCTATGTATGCTATATCCTTTAATGCTAAATGGCAGGGCTATTCAAGCCCTTTGGAACCCAGGTGATTTCACCATGAACTCAAAATGCTGAACACAAAGCCACAGAGTCTGGTCTTTGCCGTATTGATTTTAAGTTTTGCTTTGGTCCAATATTTCATGCTATATTCTACTACTCATTTTGGAATGGGGAATGTTTACTCTGTGTTATTGTATAAGGGAAACATGCAACTTATTTTTGATGTTATAGGGGGTTGTGGTTAAGAAACTAGTTGAGTCTCAGAAGAGATTTCCTACTTACACTTTTGAACAGTGATGGAACCTTTAAAGACTCTGGGGGCTTTTGAAGTTGGGCTGAATACATTTGGTAGTATGAGATGGCTGTAAGCCTATGGAGACATGAGATAGAAGATTATGACGTAAAAGTGATGGACAAAGAGTAGAGATATGGTGGTTAATATGACCATAACAGAATGTGGACTCACCTGTTCTGTGGATGTGTCTGTGATAAAGTTTCTAGATTTGGTTAACGGGGGTGTGCAGACCCACTGTGGTTACCACCATCTCATGGGCTGCACTCCTGAACAGACTAAAAAGGAGAAAGCAGGCTGAGCACCAACTTTTGCTTCCTGCCTGGGGAAACAGTGTGACCAGTAGCTTTAAGTTCTTGCCACCATGATTTTCCCACCATTAGGGACTCTGCCCTCAATCTGTGAGTCAAAATAACTGTCCTTATAAGTTGCTTTTGTTGGGTGTTCCACCGTAGCAGTGAGCAGAAAGTAGCTGCCAAGATGGAGTCTTCTTTTCAGTATTTCCCTATCCAGGCACAAAAGCAACCATTGTCCACATCTTCATTTTATGGGATCATAGCTTGTAACCACGCCTGTCTTCAATGACGTGATTTGCAACCATATCATTAAGTTTCCTTTAAAATGCTGCTGGCAGGCTGTGGACCTCTGCGCCCTACCCCCAGGATGGGTGTGCCTGGTGGCTGTTGCTCACTTGGAGCAACTTGGAAACTCAACAATCCATAGAAACCTCTTAAAAATGGACAGGTACACTCCTGAGTGTCCACCCTGTTTTCTACCCAACCAGGTGACCCCCAAAGGAAGATTGGTTAATGCCTGGGTCTCAGAGACCCACAGGCCATGCCTCTAAATGTTGGCCAAGACTCATGCGGACCCTTGTTGATTAGGTTTGCTTTTCCACTGTCCTTCCTGTGAATGTCGGGTCTTAGTCTATTATGAGTCTGTTCTTGAGGTCCTGAACTGTCAAGAAGAATTGTCTGGGTCTCCTTCCATGGAGTCCAGTTTGGGGTTTCATCTGTGTTGTTGTGTTTGGTCAGCTGGTTGGTGGTCTTTGGTGACTGTATGTCAGTGGAGGTGGAGTGTGACATGTATTCCCTAGGTCCTCCCGGCTGGCAAGGAGGTACCATTGTACCAGGAATGCCCTGATCTTTGTATTAATTCACTGTCTTCCTCCAAAGGCAATTACAAGTTCTGGGGCACCAACTGGAGCCTTGCTGCCTGAGAGGCCACATACTTACCTACATAGTCTCTGACTACTTCCTGCCATACTCAGAGCTGACTCTGGCTCTAGTTGTCTCTGGACTACAGTAGCAGGGCCCTTAGGGTGAAGTACCAGCGTTAGCACCTCCCTGAAACTCTGCTGTAAAACTCCCTCAAGCCTACCAGATCAGGAATTGCAAGAGGCTAGTAGCTGTGCAGTTCTGCAAGGGTTCTCACAGCCCACAGGCTCTCACAGGTTCCCCCTGAGGCCACTTCAGTTCAGTCCTGTCCTCTCTCCCACCTACAGTTCTCACTCTCTTTAGGGGTGCCCTTTAGCCTGTCACTCAATCAGTGTCCTTGCCACAGGTATGCCTCTTGGACTGGGCTACCTGCTGCAGGCTCATCCAAGTCATCTCAGAAGAGTCCTGCTCTATCTCCTTCCCTCGTCAGGACCATACCTTAGCCCTTAGCATCTGTCTGTCTCTCTTACACACCACGAATGTAACGGCAAGCGGAGGACACTCAGGCAGCAGTGCCTTGGGGCATTGTAGAGTGTTTGCCACTGGATGTTTGCTTTTCCATGCAAACCCAAGGACCATGCTAGGCTTTGTGCTGAACTGTCATCCTTTAAACGGTCAATTAAATCAGTGTGTGTGTGTGGGGGGGGGATAAAATGAATGCATGATTTGGGATTTTGTTTTAGTTTGAGTTTTGGTACTGGGGATTGAATTTAGGGCTTTGGGCAGACTAGACAATTGATTTACCATACCATCTTGAGCTCTCATTTTTACTTCTTAAAATTTTAGGATGTGGGGCTAGCAAGATGTTTCATCACGTAAAGGTGCCTGTTGCCAATCTTGACAACCTGAGTTCAATCCCTGGAACCCACCTGGTAGAAGCCGAGAACTGACTCTTACAAATTGTTTTCTGACCTCCACAATGTGTTGTGGCATGTGCATGAGTGAGCACACAGACACACAGATTTAAAAAAAAAATGTAAGGTTTTCGGATATAGGCTCACTAAGTTACCCAGGCTGGCCTTGAACTTGGAATCTTCTTGCTTCGGCTTTCCCAGTTGTAGCACAAATTCTAGTTGGTCTAAATAATAAAAACCTGGAGTCATACATAGGGGTAATTGTTGAAAGATCAGAGAAGTAAAGGAGTCAGCCACTAGAGACTTCTAGCTCTAACAAAACCTCAGACTAAAAGGGCTGAGCTCCTGTCTCCTCCCACCATATATTCCCCTCTCTGCCTAGTCATATCACTTCCTGTCTCCACCTCCTTAGTGCTGGGATTAAAGGCGTGAGATCCCAAGAGCTGGAGTCATAGGTCTGTGCCACCAACCACCTGGCTGTTTCTCTTTTAGGCTGGATCAATCTCATGTAGCCTAGGGTGGCCTTGAACTCCTGATCTTCCTGCTTTCTCCTCCCAAATGCTGGGATTAAAGGTGTGTGCCACTACTGCCTGGCCTCTGTGGTTAACTACTGACTAGCTCTGTCCTCTGATATTTAGGTAGGCTTTATTTGTTAGAGCACAAGGAAAATATCGCCACACATGGTGGCTGGGGTTACAGATCTGCATCACTAGTGCTGGCTTTGAGTTCGGACATTTAAAAGACGGTGTAAATTTAAAATTACACAGGGCATTTTGGCATGACCTGGAGTCCTGTTTTCCACAGCAAACCCAGGACTCACGGTCACTGAGAGCTGGTTGGCCAATGCTCTGAGTGGACTCCCCACTGGTCTTCTGCAGGGAGCTAGAGACCCAGTGCAGAAAAAAGGAAGTTTATCAGTAGCGGCTTCACACTGATTCCATGGGGCGGTAAGCACTTGACTGTATTGGGTTAAATAAAATGTTATTAAAATTACTTTCACCTGTTTCCTATTTCTTAGTGAAGCCATGGAAAATGCAATAATGTGTATGAGGCTTGCATCTGTTTCTTTTGGACATTCTGGCCTACAGGATACCCAAAAGAGTGCATCTCAGCTGGGTAGGATGCCAAGCAAGGGGAGATGGGAAACCTACTCTTCCCCCAGGAGCTGGGCTCAGCCTGGCATGTACCCGTGACCAGGGAGAAAGCTCAAGGCCTGAACCAACCACCACGGGTCCCGGTGATGCTGGGTCAGGGTATGAAAGTCTGCTTCCTCACAGGGAACTGATTTGTGTCTGCATCCAGGGTGATCTCTGTGGGGGATGTCCCGCCTCCTGTGGGCCCTCTCCACTGGCAGGAAGCGGAACTCTGCCGACATGCTCCCTCCTGACCTTTCCAGAACACAGAGAGCAACTGTGGGAGACATCCTGGAGACAAAAGTAAACTTATTCTGTGCATTTCTGTTCCACGGGCTTGATGACTGGTTTTTGAATAAAGACAACTGAGAAATTTTCCTATAAAAATAAGATGGCTGGCAATTGCCCATTTGATGAAGAATTAAGGCAAACCACATGATTTGGATAACAGAAGGGATGTGAAGCCATGACGTAAGATTTTTGCTGTCTGTGAGTCTGAAAGTCAGTGGAACCATATTTTGGAAGAGTTTTTTTTTTTTTTTTTTTTTTTTTTTGTCTGCAAAATCTTTGTCTTTACTCCAAAATAGTATATATGGAAATATAACTCTGGCGTGAGTTCCAGTGGTCACAGGGTGCTCAGGGTCCTCCAGTGGCAGTGGGGTCCTTGGGTTTCTGGCAGCCCCATGTTGGTCTTCCTGGCTAGAACTCCAGGGGTGTGTGGAGCTCCTGGCAGAGTCGCTGTGATGAATGAATGAGGGGCGTTTGATGCTGAGGACCAAGAGCCAGCCAGTCCCACAGGCCAACCCTGGAGTTGATGGGACCCAGTGAAAATGACAGTGGGTCACTCTGCCGCCAAGATCGCAACAGCAGCACTCCAAATGAAGCCCGAGGAGTTAGGTGCACGCGGTCTGCATAGGACGCAGCTGCAGAAGCCAGGCCTGCCTAGGCACAGCACCACTGAGCAACCCATGGGCTCTCTTGGCCAGGTGTCACATTGTCCTACGAAGCTAGGACAGAGGGTGATGATGACTGTATGATGACGTGGGAAAGAGTTAAGGTGGCTGATGTGTGAGACCATGAGTGTTGATTGTGGCCAGGTTTGGTATTCTTTTCTTGGCTTTCTGACTAGAGCAGGGGGGTTCTGTATTTCTGAAAGGATAAAATACATCCAGGGAAACAGCCTGCTTGCATGACTTCCTTCCTTCCTTCCTTCCTTCCTTCCTTCCTTCCTTCCTTCCTTCCTTCCTCCTCCCTCCCTCCCTCCTCCTCCCTCCCTCCCTCCCCTCCCTCCTCCCTCCTCCCCTCCCTCCCTCCCTCCCTCCCTCCCTCCTTCTCTTCCCCATTTTTGGATACCATTTTTTGGTTGGTACAGGGAGTTGTAGGACCAAGGGCTAGCATCTTTCTAGTCAATCCCCCATTACTCCCTTTGTCTCACTGAGGTGAAATGGTGAGGTTCTCTTCCTATGCTGAGCAGTTGCACTCAAATTTGTTTTTCTAGAATGAATCTCAGAACCACATTTCCCCGGGCAGGTGGGTGGGTCTGAGGTTTGCATTAAGCAGATATGCTCCCCTCCGATGGTTTGTTTGTATCATACACCATCTCAGAGCTCCATTTTTCTAGCAGGTTGTATTTCAGTCAGGCCTGGCATGGTCCTTGGAGAGCCATGGGCTGGCCTTGTATAGCGTGGGTCTATTTTCCTGGGCTGGCCTGCTCTTCAGCTCAGGAGAGCATCATCCATGTGGATAGGTACCGTTGGATTCTGTGCCTGGCTTCTGGAGGGTGTACTCTGCAAGCTGCACTGTGGCTCCTATCCATCGGCTCATCTACCTGACTCAATCTATTTTGTGTCTGGAGCCGTGTTAATGGTGTCTTTCTGAGTATCTGTACATCATCCCTGGGTTCCAGGTGTTGCATGACTCACTGAGTTTCCCTCAAACCAATTCATTAAATGGCTTTCGATGCTGTTGGTAGAGGAGTGTTGCAGAAGCTGTTTGGCAAGGGCAAAGCAATTAAAAGAACAGAACAGGAGTGAAGAAGTGGCCTGAACAAAGCCACAAGTTAATTGGTACTTGTCACCCTTCTTTTCCAGCCAAGGGAGGTTGGTCCTGACTGGCATTTGGAGAAGGGAGTGTGTGGTGCCCAGGTCCTGTGATTTTCAAATTATGTTCCCAGTAGACTTCACCAGATCCCCAGGGAATTCTGCAAAGAAAGAAAATCACTATGGTATCTGCTCCTGCTCTCTTAGACACAATAAAGCACCAAGAGAGAGTGTATTTTATCATTTAAAAACAGCCCCGTCAAGAAAAAACTAGAGCTATGCTTTCACATTCTCATCATGCTGGCTGTGATATGTCGTTCTTCTTAATTCTAGTTCTCTTCTCCAGATGCAGTCTATCTCTGTTCTCATAGGTGAAGATCTGACTGTTCTCCAGGTGAGGGATCTGAGTGTTCTCCAGGTGAGGGGAGGGTCTGAGTGTTCTCCAGGTGAGGGTCTGAGTGTTCTCCAGGTGAGGGTCTGAGTGTTCTCCAGGTGAAGGAAGGTCTGACTGTTCTCCAGGTGAGGGTCTGACTGTTCTCCAGGTGAGGTCTGACTGTTCTCCAGGTGAGGGTCTGACTGTTCTCCAGGTGAGGGTCTGACTGTTCTCCAGGTGAGGGTCTGACTGTTCTCCTGATCTGACTGCTCCAGGTGTCTGAGTGTTCTTCTGACTGTTCTCCAGCTGACTGCTCTCTCTGTGACTGACCAGGTGAGGGTCTGACACCTGGGAAAGGAGATCTGACTGTTCTCCAGGTGAGGGTCTGAGTGTTCTCCAGGTGAGCTCTGACTGTGGTGAGCTCCAGGTGAGGGTCTGAGAGGTGAAGTATTCTCCAGATGAAGGTCTGAGTGTTCTCCAGGTGAGGGTCTGAGTGTTCTCCAGGTGAGGGTCTGAGTGTTCTCCAGATGAAGGTCTGAGTGTTCTCCAGGTGAGGGTCTGTGTTCTCAGGTGAAGGTCTCTCCTGACTGTTCTTTCTGAGGTGATCTGGTGAGGGTCTGAGTGTTCTGCAGGTGAAGGTCTTGATCTCTGCTCCCAGGTGTGGGTTTGGCTTTTTCTTCAGGATACCTTCAAGAGCTAGGAAATCCATGTGGACTTGGGGAGATTGAAACCATTTTGGGCAACCATATAATAGCTATAATATGGTCACCTTTCTCCTTATAGTTGTTTTTCCTCTTAGAATTTGGTCCTCACTTTTCAGTAAAGTAGCCATAAAATGATGAACGTGCAATTTAGAAAACTGAGTCCCAAGTCAAACAACCTGGACTTGTTTTTGGACCTCACTCTGTCTGAGTCTGTCTCCTTCCATCTTTGGCTGTAATAATGGGGCACATTGTGAGGGAATGAACAATGGAAGCTTCACGAGTGACCGATTTCTCAGCCTTAAACATGGAACAACGCAAGAGCAGATGGATGAGACTTGACATCTCCACAGAGGGGAGAGAAACAGGGCAGCTTAATGGACCCCAGGGCTGCCCTGGGAGCAGGCACCAGCTCTGCCCATTAAATATTAACTGGCTCTGTGGTGTGTGTGCTGCAGCAGGCACTGTGTTCCCTCAGAAGCAGGAGCAAGGTGCCATGCCTGCTCTCCAAACGCTTATAGTCAGGTGGTTGTCAGTGAAACAAACCCATCCAGTTGTAGACACAGAACCAGAAACGAGCTGTCTAGAAACATCTTTCTCAAAGAATACCAGTCAGCTGCACCCTCTGTCAGTTGGTGCCTTCCCAATGCTTCTACAACGGCCAGCTGGCTCTGCAGGTCTGATTCCAGCAGGCCTCAAGGAAGGCCAGGGGAAGCTTGGGCTTGAGTTCTGGAAGGAATCTATGAGGACAGAGATCTGCCGGCAGAAGGCTCTCCTGAGATTAACTGGCCTGGGCCTCACTCTGGATGTCTCCACCTTCAGACTAGGGTCTTTGGCTTCTCAGTAGAGGAAGGCAAGGTGTGACTAGGTAGTTTCTAAAGATTTACTGTCTTTATGCAGTCAGGCCAGTTCAGGTTTGCATAGATTGCCCAGAGGAAGGCGTGGAGTTCACATCATCTCCCTGCCATTTCACAGCAGGACTCTTCCAAAGCTGGCTGGTATTCCTGCTGCTGAGGTGAACTATGGCACATCTAAGGTTCTTCCTGAATGAGTCTAACAACATGTAGTAGGAGACATGCTGCCCCCAGGCTTGGAACATAGAAGAGTCTGCTCTGAACTCTGACATAACACTTAGGGGAAGGACATGGTTAGTGGCCACTGTGCTGCAGAATATGAGACCTGTTAAAAGCATATTTCATTTGAATTCAGAACTAATTCTGAGAATGCTGTCCCACTTACATACCCCATGGAAAACGGGACTGTATTTATGGACTTTTTCTTCATCTCAGCATGAGCAGACCTTATAGAGTCAACCTGCTTCCTTATTTTAACTGGGTGCCCCTGGCAGGCTGTAGTTCAACTGAAGGTAAGGGTGGGACATGACTGAAACACACTGAGACAGTGATTTATCTGGATCTGTGCTAAAATTAGGAGAGTTCTTACCTACACATTAGGCCGATTGCAAGCAGTTCAGGGTCCTGCAGCACGGCGCTCACCTGCATGAGGACTTTACTACGGGTGCCAGCTTTGAGAGGAGACAGCTCTTCCACCTCTTTTATGTAATTCTGCTTATTCCAGCTCTGTGTTTCTTGGCCTCAGTTTTAGTAATATGCATGGCAGACAAGAAGGTGACTCCTGGCTAAACCATTTTCTGGGAAAGGACCATGTAGACAGAGAGGTCTAATCCAGCAAACCTCAAAGATGCCACCCAAGGCTGAGGAGTCCGCAGTCATTGTTAGGAGAGCAGCAGATGCTCTGTAGACATGTGACTGTGCAGAACTGTGACTGTGCTGCTGGTAGGAAGAGACACCGGGCTGGAGGGATGGCTCAGTTAAAAGCACTTTGCTGCTCTTACAAAGGCCCCAGGTTTGACTCCCAGCGCCCACATTGTGCAGCTCACCATCGCTTGTAACTTCAGTTCTAGGGGTTTGGCGCGCTCTTCTGTCTTGTACAGACACTGCATGCACACTATGCACATACAAACAAAAGGGCATACAACAAAACTATAAGTAAACAAAAAATTTAAAAATTAAAAGAAGAGATACAGTGACTAAAATATTTTGAGGAAATCTCAAACTCTGCCCTTTTAAATTGCCAGGCCCCTCAGAGATCTCAGATCCTCTACTGGGCCACTAAGTGTGACAGTTCATATGTCACATGGTGTATTTCTTTTATTTTACCTCTACTTTATTAATTAAATTTGTTCTTTAATAATTTCACACCTACATTATAATCTTTTCTGAGTGCTCTCAGCCTCATCTTCTCTCATCTCCCCACTCCATCCACCTTCCCTTTCCTACTAACCTTTTTCCACATGCATGTCTTTTTGTTTTGTTTGTTTCTCTCTGGGTTCAGCCAGGGCAGTTTGTGTGGACTTAGTATCAGAACTACCCATTTGATCCTGGCGTACCCCAGTGAATACACAACCGAAGACAATGATTCTCCTTATCCCAGAGTTCATCACTAGCCTGTAGTTCAGCAGTCAGGGCTAGGGTTCCATAGCCTCTCCCCAATCTAGGACTGACTATTGAGAGAGCCTGTTTTGCGCATGCCCAGTGCAAGTAACTGCAGCTGCTGTGAGTTCATGATTGCCTTGCTCATGTTGTGTTTAGAGGGTGGGATTTCACTGCCTTCCTTCTATACTCTGGTGCATTGCATTCCACCCACCTCTTCTGGAATTTGCCTGTGCTTTAGAGGGGCTGAGGTTACATCTAAAGCTGGGGACAAACCTCGAAAAGTGTGAAAGTTTCTCACATAGTACTGGTTATGAACGCAAGAAGAAGTCTGGAAAGTAGATGTGGCTTGGCACTGTGTGTCAGGCTTGGAGTCTCCATGAAGAGACTGAGAGAGGCCATTGGTGAAGGTGGATCCTTAGCGGCCGTGGAGACCCCAGGATTGAAGGGGTCAAGGAGAAAAGCAGGCTTGGCATCGTGTGGCAGGGTGTGAGACCCTGAAGAGGCCAGGACAGATCACTGATGAAGGTGTAGCCTCAGCTGCAGCAGAGACCCTTGCATATTGGAGATGCCAGGACAGTGAGACTCCTCCAAGGACAACAGCAGGTGTGGAATGGAGCTAGCCTGTGTCTTCTGAACAAACTGTGTATTGCAAATGGCAGAACTGGAAAAGTGGGACCACTCAAGACCTTGGGTGTTTTGAATGTTAAATGGTCTTATAATAAAAAAAACCTGGAGCCAGATATTAGGGTGAAAACTGAAAGATCAGAGAAGCAGAGCAAGCCACAGCCAACTTCTCTTTGCCAACTCCTCAGCCAATCCTGTTTTCACAAATCCTCAGACTGAAAGCCTCTGATTTCTCATCCGAAAGGGTCTCAGCTGAACTGCTTTAGTTCCTATTTCCTCTCACCTTATATACCTTTCTCTGCCCTGCCATCACTTCCTGGGATTAAAGGTGTCTGCCACCACTGCCTGACTCTGTTTCCAGTGTGGCCTTGAACTCACCTAGCCAGGTGGCAGTGGTGCACACTTCTAATTCCAGCACTCAGGAGGCAGAGCCAGGTGGATCTCTGTGAGTTTGAGGCCAGCCTGGTCTACAGAGTGAGATCCAGGATAGGAACCAGGAACCAACCCTCCAAAACCCTCCAAACAAACAAACAAACAAACAAACAAACAAACAAACAAAGGATGCGTGCCACCACTGCCTGACCTCTATGTCTAATCTAGTGGCTGGCTCTGTCCTCTGATCCCCAGACAAGTTTATTAGAGTACACAATATATCACCACACTTGGGCGCCCAGAAGATCATAAGTAAGTTCCAGTCACTGGACACTGAACCTGGGATACCGTAGAATGTTGATTTTGCTTGGATCTGATTATAACTGTTCCCTCTTATAGCAAGAAAGTATTGTTTTTATTTTATAGGAATCCATAATTAAGAGACTTTAGATATTTTTAAAAAACTTTGAAATTTTAAATCATTGAAAAATGTAAAGACAATGGAACTTTTAAAATTATACTATGTTTCATATTGTTATATTAACATGAGCTCTTAGAGATAAAAAGGAAAGGTTAGTTATGGTTTAATAATGATGTGTATGTGTTTCAAGTTGATAAGGGGTCAATTGTGCTGGTTATACATTTTGTCAACTAGACATAAACTGAGTCATCTGAGAAGACAGAACTTCAGTGGAGAAATTGTCTCTATCGGATTGGCCTATGTACGTTTCTATGGGGGCATTTTCTTGATTAATAATTGATATGGGGGGGTTCAACCCACTGTGGGTGGTGCCAACCATGGGCAGGTGATCCTGGGTTGTAGCTTTTAGCAAGTTGAGCAAGCTATAGGGAGCAAGCTAGTAAGCAACTCTCCTCCATAATCCCTGCCTCTGTTATGGCTCAAGTACCTGCTTTGGCTTCCCTCAGTGATGGATAGTGGTCAGATGTGAAGCCAAACAAACTATTTCTTCCCCCAAGTTACTTTGATCATGGTGTTCACCACAGCAACACAAAGTAAACTTGCATGTAGGTTAAGAATTTGTTGATTTTGCTTATCTTCTAAAAATTATTTTTAAATTTTTATCTGTATATGTGTGTGCTTATCTGAGTTTATGTGTATCACATGTGTGTAGGAGCCTGTGGAGACCAGAAGAGGGCATCAGATACTCTGGAGCTGGAGTTACAGATGGTTGTGAGTCACCATGTAGATGCTGGGAACCAAACCTGAGTCTTCTGCAAGAGCCATACTTGTTCTTTACTGCAGAGCTATCTCTCCAGAACCTTGTTTTATTTATCTTTTCAAAGAACCAAGTATGTGTTTCAGTGATTCTTCATATTATTTTATATTTGTTTCTATTCCATCTATTTCTGCCCCAATCTTAACTATTTCTTTTCATCCATTCCTTTTGGGTTTGATTTGTTCTTGTTTTCCCAAGTACTTAGGGCCATAAACATTCCTCTTAGGAGTGCCTTCATTGTACTCATAGATTTTGATATGTTGTGTCTTCATTTCCATTTGGTTCTAGAATTTTAGCTTTTGTTTCTTAACTTCTTTAATGACCTGTTTGTCACTTGATAGTATGTTGTTTAATCTTTATGAGCTTTTGGTCTTCCTGAATTTTCTCTTGTTGATGCCTAGTTTTATTCAGGAGTAATAATTTCAAATATCCTATATTTTTAAAGGCTTCATTGTGTTCTAATATGTGATCTCTTTTGAAGAAAGTTCCATGTACTGCTGAGAAAAATTTGTGTTAAATTTTTTTCTTTGAAAAGACAACTGGAAGAAGGTACTGGAGAGACAGCTCTGCAGTTAAGAGCTCCATGGCTCTTGCAGAAGACCCAGGTTTGGTTTCCGGCATCTGCACAGTGACTCACAACCGTCTGTAACTTCAGTTCTAGGATTTGCGTAGAACGTTTTGTAGATGTCTGTCATGTTCATTTGATTTTTGGTGTCATTTAAGCCCAGCGACTCTCTGTTACTTATTTTCATTCAGGATGACTCATTCATCATCATCCCATTTTTTAATCCAGTATGCTAGTCATCTTTTCATTAGATAATTGAGACAATAAATATTAGAGTTATAATTTACACATGTGTGTTTATTCCTTCCGTTTTGTTTATTTTTGTTTTGTTTTCTTAGACCTCTTTTCATGAACTATCTTGATATTGTTTACTTCCCCCTGTGACCTCTTGGGTATGTTTATTCTTCTCTTCAGTCTCAAATATCCCTTCCAGTAACATTTTAAAATCTGGATCAGTTATCATAAATTCTTTTAGTCTGGTTTTATTTACCCATCATTTGTAGAAGACAGTTTTGCTGGGTCAAATAACCTGGGTTGGCAGTTGTGAGCTTTCAGAACTTGGACACTTGTTCATGTCTTAAATATCATCTAAAGTTTTCTCCTTGGAATCCCTTTCTATAGTATTGGTGACTTTGGAAAGGGGAACATATTGTATTAGTTTTTCATATTGCTTATTATTATTACTTTTTGTTTTTCCAACAAGACAGGCTTTCTCTGTGTTTTTCTCTGGCTATCCTGAAAATTGTTCTGTAGATCAGTTTGGCCTCAAACTCAGACATCTGTCTGCCTTTGCCTCCTGAGTGCTGGTATTAAAGATGTGCACCATCACTGCCTGGATATATTGCTTATTTTTATGATGGGTCATCTGGAAACCTGGAGTTAGGTTGTTGGTTCTAAGTTCTGATGTATCTTTGCCACTTACCTTGAGTCCTAATGAATGGTGGCGGGTCATATGAAGGAGAGGGGAACAGTGGAGAAGGTTCCTGAGTCAGCAGGAAGTGAGTCTTGGGTCTCCAACCCTGTTGACCAAATGGAACGGAGGGATGTTCTGATCGGGTAGGCGAAGATCTCATATGCTTCAGGTCTTCTTGCCCCATCTGTGCTGTGCAGCAGAGAAGTGTGTGGTGGCTGGGGCAACAGGGAAGGGGTATTGGTATGCTTTTGGGTCTCTAACCTTGCCAGCCATGTGGAATAGAGAGACAAGATAGCTGCTGAGACAGTGAGGCCTGGTTTTAGAGTCTTGGTGTTTTGAGTGTCTCACGATGATGGCCACATGGAGTGGGACAACAGGAAGTTGTGGAGGAGGTCGTGTGGCAGGCCAGAGTGTTTGAGGTCTCCAACAGACTGGCCAAGTGAGCAGAGCAGCAGGAGAATTTCAGCTGGTGGTAGGACCTGGCTGTTTAGGGTTATTTGTTGTTGTTATTCCTTGTGTGGAATCAAACATAAGAAGCATGGCCTATCTTATAATGTGATTTTGTTTGGTGGCTTAAATAAAATGTATGTTCTGTAGTCTCTTAATATTCCAGGGAGTTGAATTTCAACTTAAAGCTCATAATCTAAAAGCTATTAGCTTTTTTTAAATCAGTATTTTAGAATAGTAGAGATGTTTATTATAAATAAGTACTATAGAGATATTTTACAAAACAGGAGGAACCAGGTTTCTGTAATGTTTTAAATACAGTGAAATATCAGTGCTCTTTGATTTAGAAATAAGTAAATTGGAGAAGCAGGAGGCAGTTCTGATCCATTCAGCACAAGTGCTACTGCAGAGAACATTTCCTAAGGAATACTTTTTCTGCAGCCTATGGTCTCTCCGAGAGCTCGTTTTAAAGCTTCTGACATCCTAGCTATGCCCAGGCTTCCATCCTCTGCAGAAACCTTCATGGTCTCAGTGGAGAAGTCAGTGGGTGATGTGAATCATTCTCCACAAAGACCCGAGGAATTGCCCTCAGAGCCTGTAAGTGACCCTTGAGATCCAGCCATCTGCCCACCAAAACTTCCAGTCTATGTTCTTCGCTGCAGTCAATCTTCACTGTCACCTGGACTGGATTAAGAAACACCTAGGGCATTAGTAAGGCACACCTTGGGGTGTGTCCATGAAAGCATTTTCAGAAAGATTAACTGAGAGGTAAATTTATCTCTGAATGTGGGCATTATCTTCTTATGGGCTGGGGTCCAGGACTGCATCAGGAGGGAATATGAGAAGGCCAACTGAGCCCTGGTACCCCTCCCCCTTTTGCTTCCTGATCTGTTTAGATGTGAGCAATTAGTCCCATACCTACAGGCAAGGAATCAGCCACCCCCACTGCATGCCTTCCCTACCCTGAAGGACTGCACCCTCCAACCATGAGCCAGGGAGCTCCTTCCTGCCTGACACTGTTTACTGTCAGGTGTTTGATTATAACAAGAGAAGCAGCTAATATATAAAATTGGTATCGAGAAGAGAGTGTGTGCTGCTGTGATAAGCCCGGATCGAATGGTTCTTATGGTTCAGATCTTATGAACTAGTTTGTAGAAGGAACGTGAACAGATTTGGAGCTTTGAGTAGAGAAGCCCTGGAGTCTGGAAGAAGAGCTTAAGGAGGTATTTTAAAGGAGGATTTGGACGGTAAAGACTGCTCAGAAGTGGCTTCCAGAAAGGAATGAGGACTCTATTAGGGACTGCTAGAGACCATTCATGTTATCCTCTGGAAAAAGATATGGCCATGTTGTGCCCATGATATGAAAACTTGACTGAAGTAAATTTCAAGAGTAATGTTGCCTGGTGGAGAAAATTTCAAGATAGATAGTCACTCGGGTTTTGACATCATTATTGCCTTCTGCATTTACCAGATTTATAGCAAAAGAGAACAGCAATATGTGAAAACCATGGGGTTAGTGAGGAAGGGGGTGTGAACCTGGTTAAAATGGCAGACAGGGTGGGCAAAGAACTATAACTGTTAATAATGCCGATAGGAAAGGGATCTTTTGCAAGGCCTAGCCAACTAGGGTATAACAAGGCAAACTCATTTGAACTTCCATTTAAAAGTTCAACAAATAAAGAAAAACAAATAAAGCCTCTAGAACATTCTACTCAAGCAAGGCAACCTAGGGAAGTGTTTTCACAGGTTCAGCCTCAGAGGAACACAGAAATCCTGAAGCGATCGTCCAAAGAGGCCAGATGACATCCAGAGCTGGAAGCCACGTGGTGCATGTTTTCTAGGTACATAGTCTGCAAGGATTAAGAAGTCCTGGGTGTTTGAATCAAGGTTCCAGAAATCTCCTGAGACCAGGCAAAGTAAGTGGAGCAGGGCCAGGTTCTCTGGATGTGTGCAAATCTGTGAAAGTGAAGTCTACGTCATAATGGAGACCTGGAGATAATAAGCATTGCCAGGAACATGGGAAGTTTGTCCAGGAAAGCTGCAGACATTAAGTGTAATTGGCTCATGAGAGAGGCCACGTATGTTGCAGACAGAAGATCTGGAAGTGGAGAGGCTGTCCAAGAACACTGGAGCCCACACAATGCCACCAAGAGTCCTAGATATCAGACATGGAGCTGCGGAAGGCTCACTGTTAAGAGATTGTCTTAGAAAGGACTTTGAAACAGTATTAAGACTGTTAAAGATGATGGAGACTTTTGAAGTTGGACTGAATGTGCTTGGCAGTTTGAGGTGCCTGTGAGCCTATGGCAACCAGCTGTAGAATATTATGACTTCAACTGAAATATTTGGTGTCAAATTGACAAAGGTGGATTGTGATGGTTAATTCTGATTCTCAACTTGGTCAGATGAGTAAATGCACCAGGCATTAATGAGGCCCACCTTTGAAGGTATTTGTAGGCATTTCTAGAGAAGATTCAGAGCCACTCTGAATGTGAGTGACACCATCTCATGGGATACTTTCCTGGACTGGATAAAAAGGGAAGAAGGAGCAGAGCAGTGGCATTCTTTCTCTGCTCTTGACTGTCACAGTAATTGTGCCCAGCCACAGTGACACTGCCACAGAGGTAAACATCCTGCTGCCATGATTTTCCCCCATGAGGGACTGTATTCCCAGGACCATGAGCCAAACAAGTCTCTATGGCTTACATCTTTACGTTTCTCCTAGCAAGTTATTTGCTCACAGCAATGAGGAGGTAACACACCCACCAAACCATCAATAGCTTCTTTCGGCTTTTAAAAATCTTTCTTCCTATTCTTTTATTCTGTAGCACAGGTAGAACTGTGATAGGTTAAATCCTTTATACTCAGCACCACACTTTCTTATCCCACATAATCCTCCAGGCCTCGGGTCTTGGTGTGTTTTGCTTCCAACATCATTCCAAGTGGAAAACCTTATTTCCTCCATCTCCTCAGTATGGATCCCCAGACCAGATAATCTGTCTCTCACTTTGCCTTATTCTTGAGTGAAGGTCAGTGACAATCTTTTTAGTGTCATCACCAAAGGCCAAACTCACAGAGCAGGACCTGCCCTGCCCCCTTGCCAGACAGCCATGCCCATATGTGGTCACTCAAAGTCGGAATACCCAATGCATTCTTCGAAGGAGTTTTGTAGAAAAGGTAATTACAAATGATAGGGTAAAAGCTACCTCAAAAATTTTATGTAAAATAATAAACAATCATATGTGGGGCTTTTTATGATTCAGTAATTTCTTTTTAGGCAGAGGCACACGTATTTCATAAAGTATGTTTCACATGCTACGCTAGACTTTCAGAAGAACTGATATATAGAAGCCAAGGTGAAGGGGTGTGTGTTCTCCACAGTGCTCACATGTAACAACAGTTCATCAGAGGCATAGGCATACAAAGGTTAAGGTGAGTGTGTGGATGTCAAAGTGAGGTCTCTGGAGGCCAAGGTGAGTGGGTAGAGATCAAGGTGAGTATGTGGAGTTAAGGTGTATGTGTGGAGGTCAAGGTGAGTGTCTGTGGAGGTCAAGGTGAGGGTCTGTGAAGGTCAAGGCAAACAAGTCTATAGGTCAAGGTGAGCATCTATGCACAGAGGAGGATCCCATGATTCTACCACTGCCTTGGATGGAGATGGCTACAATTTTAGTCACATTTCAGTATGCCTTTTCTGTGTATCTGTAAGAATTATTCTGCTATTGATTTGGCAGTAAATTTTCTGTTAGTTCACCAGGAGCCTTCTGAGACACCACCAGAAAGCAACTCTTTAGCAAGGACTGGGGGTCAAGTGAGTTTTGTGTCTGTTACTTTAATGTAACTCAATGGGAGCACCTTTTTTCTCCTATGGGAATGAAGATCTCTTAGGCAGAACCACTTTCAGATCTCTGGTGTATGTACTACTGGTTTCTTTTCATTATAATAGCAATTTTGTGTGAGCTTGTAGTTGTATTTATTCATTTACCTATAACATGCTGAGGACGAAAAACTTGCAAAACTAACTTTTCATGTCTTCAACATTCAGATGGCCTAAGTTTAATAATTATAGATTACTATCTTTAAATATACCTTCAGCCAGGCATGGTGGCACATACCTTTAATCCCAGCACTTAGGATGCAGAGACAGGTGGATCTCTGTAAGTTCCAGCCAGCCTGGGCTACAGAACAAGTTCCAGGACAGCCAAGCTGCACAGAGAAACCCTGTCTTGAAAAACAAAACCAAAAAAATTGTGTCTCCAAGGAATATCTTAAGAAGGGTGGGTCAAGTTATCCCATTTCTTGTAATTTCATAAAGATAAAGGGGATGGGAAAGTTGGTTAGGATGGTCCCAAGTGGGGTCCTAGGTGGACACCAGTAGCTGAGGCTGGAACTTGTCTTAACAATGTGGCATGGCCGTTGCAAATGTGAATTCACAATAGCTGTGATTACCTTCACAAGGTGACCCAGAACTCCTCCAACTGTCTAGTTGTCATGAAGGACTGCTTCTTGAACTGTTTTGGATAAAAGTTCACATTATGGTCTGTGGAGATCACTGCTGTTACTGTAACATTGCTGCACCTACTGAGGCTGATCCATGTGCAGCTATGAAAATGGGAAATCTCTCCTGTGTTTACTAACATCTCCCAAACTGGAACACAGGGGGTTCGGCGGAGGCACGTGATTCTTTTTTCAACTCTCCCCTCCAGGAGTGAACTTTACACTGGTCTGGTCTGGACTGCAGGCTAGAAGCACTGGGCACCACAGGCTGAGTGCTCTTTAGTCCAGCTGGCCAAACTCAGAAGCAAGGTCCCCAAGAGCACACGGTCACCAGTCACACCCCAGAGACATTCAAGAGAAAGAAAGAACATACCCAATCTTAGAATGGTACAATGGATGGTGTTATCTGGCTGAGATGGAAGGACATGGAAAGTGGGAGGAACAGGCACCTGGAAACACAACGAAGAATTTCCAAGTTTTGTGATAGTTATAAGCCCACAGATGCAAGAACTTTAACAAATGTGAAGGAATCTATGAAAATATGGATCAGAATAAAATTGTAGAAGACACTGATTATGAGACCAACCTTAAAAGCAATTGTACAAAGCACTCCTGTTGCCTGGAAGAGTGAAGATAAGGATGGAAGCAACTTCTTGCTATGAACATGGCAGTCAGGAGGCATCACAGTGGCATCTCCATAATGTCAAAGGGAGAGATATAACTGAATAAATAAAGGGAAGAAAGATAATGCTTTTTTTTTTTAAAAAAAAATAGTGAATAATCTTTTAAAAACAGAGACTTAATTTTTTTGTTTTTATTTATTCTTGGAAAATATCATACATGTATACAATGTATCCTGATCAGATCTCCCCCATCTTCCCCCAGACCTCCCTAACACATCTCTTTTCTAATTTCATGTCCTTATTTATTTAATTTAACCCATTGAGTCCAATGCCCTTATGCACAAAAGAATGGGTTCATTCACTAGGGCATGGGAAACCTACCATGGTCCCGAGGAACAGTAACTCTTCCTATCCCAGCAGCCACCAGCTGCTCCCTGCTCCTCAGCTAGGGGTGGAGCCTTGGGGGCCCATCCCCAGTCCATGCTGGAATTTTTATCTGGAGTTTCATCTTGTGTATGTAATCACAGTGAAAGACCCTAGCCCTTCAGGCTTACACCCCCAAGCCTCAGGAAAAGAGAAACTTCAAGCACCAGGAAATGAGAAACTAAAAATCTAGTTCCAAGGGCCACCTGACTCAGCCATTATTCAACCACCCCTACAATGTAACAATGTAAAAAGATTTCTGTTAAGAGATGTGCTCAGCTGTGACTGGGATAGTTGCAGGTGTTCCAGGAAGGACCACTATGACCTTCGTGTAAACTCCACTCCTGCCCTGGTACCCCCCTTGAGGTTTCAGGAAGAATGTACACTCGGACGTGACTGTGCCCACTCTGTGATCAGGCCATGAAATTGTATGGGAATTGTAATCTTGTGGGTTTTGTGGGTTTTTCCTTTATAAGCCCTCATGGGACTGCAGTAAGATGAGGCTCTTGCTCTCAGGACAAGAGTTTGCCCTTCTGTACAGAAGCTTCAATTAAAAAAAAAAAAAACCTGTGCTGTTGCATCAACTGGACTGGAGTCTGGGTTCTTGGGGTGCCCACTTGAGACCCTAAGTTTTGGGGTCCAACAACAGCTATTGTGAGTTCATGTTTGCAGTGGCCATATCACGTTCCAAGGACAGCATTTCACAGCACTCTGTTCCATTCTCTGGTTCTTATACCTTTTCTGCCCCTATTCTCCTATTTCCTGAACTTTATAGTTGCATGTGACCTGGACATCCGGTCTATGGCTGAGCACTCACGGTGGCTTGTTTTCTGCACTTTGGACATTAATATATCTCTGCATTAACTGCTATCCAAGGCAAGAAGAAGCTTCTCTGACCAAAGTTGAGAGCAGTACCCACCTATGACTATAAATAAATATTCAGAAGGCAATTTGTAACCAATATGAGTGATTCTCCCCTTGGGCCCCTGGCTTCCCTAGCTATGGGTTTTGACCATATTTACAATACCAGGCATGGATTTCCTTCTGTATAGAAGGTCTCACATCCAATCAAGAAAATGGTTTGTTATTCCAGTGAACAGTTGTGCTACCATTTTACCCGGGCACATCTTACCGGGTGGGTAGGTATTATAGCATGCAGAATCCAGTGCTAAATAAGAACACAGATGTCTTTTCTCACCTAGAAGCCTGAATAGAACCTCGTAGCATGAAAAAGGTGAAGGAATGTGTCCCTAGTAGACCTTTAGTCAAGTTTCTTTAGACAGAGGGAAACTGGAATTAGGCAGACCCTCAGAACTCTGCAAAGGACAGAAAAGTCCCAAATGGTAGCTACAGGTGCTTTTTCTCTCTTAGTTAAATTTCTTTGCTAGATAATTGACTGTTTCAAGCTATGCATGAAGGGAAATACATGTTTTGGGGATAGCACATAAATGCTAGTGAACATATCACAAACAACAGCAGCATACAGGCAGGAAGGGTCACGATTGCATCCTCTTATGGTCCATGTTAACAGTGGCCCACTCTCCACTGAATGTTCCAGTGAGGGGCCTGGTATCTTTCTGTCCCACCAATAGCTACTGGGTGGTGGGCAAGATGGGGTTGGAGAAGGCATGGACTCATTCCTGCCTGGGCTGGGCAGTGGATTCAATTTGAATCTTTGTTTAGTCTCTTTTGATTGTGTGAGATACCTGTTTTCTGAAACTGTTGCCCTAATTAATCCCTAGTCACTTTGAAGGGTTTCTCTGACTTGCCTGCTGTCTTTAGCAGACCTAGAGTAGGATGGATGAAGGAGAAGGCCCATCAGTGAGCTGTGTACACATCCAAGTTCAGGTGTCCCATAGATAGAACTGTGGTGTACTTATACACTCATGTACAGGATCCTCCATGGTCTTACTGCCACCCTGGAAACTGGGCAAGAGAATGCTCCACTTGAGGCAGCGGGAAAAATAATGGTTGTGTTAAGATTTGGCTGAGCAAAGGACCAAGACAGTTGAGTGGACATACTTGTGTTTCCCCTAGTGGTAAAGGGCCTTTTATGACCTCTATGACCCACCAACCAGGCAACTGAGATGGGGAGTGAGGTGGTGACTCTTGAGAGAGAGGGCTTTTGGTGGTGTGTATTTTCTCTCTACAAGAGCAGAGGATCCTAGGAAAATCTTTCTAGACTTGGGAGGTTGATCTTCATTTAAAAGACAGTTACTGAGCTCATGTGACACTTCTCAGAATGTAGATCAGATTAAGCTGCTTGCTCAGCTGTAGTGAATTTGACTTTGTCCTGTTGTTGGGGACTATTTTTTCTCCTTGAGGGAAGGGAAGGACACAGTGCTGGGTAGCTACTTCAGCAAGTCACACCCACGCACAGCCATCTTGCTGTGACCTCTGATCTGACAATCTGTCTTCTGGAATTCTTGCCAGCCAAATTGTCCAGCCTCTCTGAAGAGGCCTTCTGTGCAGGTCACTGGTTAGGAGGACATCCCACACAGAGAGCAAGTGTCTTCATGAGACAGCCCAGGTGCAGAAACACATGCCAGACCAAAGCCAGAGCATGAGCCGCCATCCACCTCAAAGGCAGCAAAGGGAAGTTTCCTCGATAAAAATTTCCACTGGAGAAAAAATAAGGACTTATGTAGTCAACAATATCGGTTCTAAAAAATGCAATTTCCGGATTAATAACAAAGACACCGTTCCAGGGCGCACACTCCTTTAGGACGTGTGCTTTTGACCCACAGAACATATTGTGCCCTGTGGCTCTCAGCTGAATCTCAACTTAACAGTCCTCCCCCTTTTAATGCCTGATGTCTATTAAAACGAGTCACTGCTTGTACCAGGCCCCTTCTGGAAATGAGAATCATACCTCTCCGGATTGGCCACTGGTTAAATATTAAGCTGGCAACTTTCATATTTGTGTGTATATTGCATCGAAGTACAGAGAAATTCACAGAAAGACTTTCTTATATGAAAGCTTCAATATCCAGGCAATTTTGATCTCTTTCACCCTTAGATATATAAAAGTTTCACATCACAAATGTATCTGGACACAAACAAAATGTGATCTGTCTGTCTCATCCATTCACTCCCACGCAATACAAGCCTTAACACACATGTGCGCACATATGCACATGTATTTATGTGCGCATGCCAGGGAATTAATTTGTTAATGTGCTAAAGTCTTTTATGATTTTAGAGTCTATTTCAGCACTTGTGTCTTCTTGGGCTAAGGAGTAAAGGATGTGCTTGCATTTAAACAGATACCCAGGTATTTCTGTGATATGTTGGCTTTGAGTCTTTCAGGTACTTATTTGGAAGTGATATCATTGGTTCATACTGATTTCTGTGAGGGTTGAGCCAATTAATATCCCCACCAACAGTGGATAAGAGTTCCCTTTCTCTACATCCTTGCTGGCATTTGTTCTTGCTTTTTTAAAAATTTCTTAATAATAGCCATTCTGGCTGGGATGAAATAGAATCTTAACATAGTATTAATTTGCATTTTCTGATGGTAAGGATTTTGGAACACACACACACACACACACACACACACACACACACACACACCTCAGAAGACACCAGTACAAGGTGAAAAGAGGAGAGATACTAAGACGGGTGTGGGAGGGGGCAAATATGGTAAAGTGTTTGAAAGAAATTGTCTCTTTGAAATTCAACACTATGTGCAATGAATATACACCAATAATAAAGGTAAGTCTCAAAGTACATGTCATGACACAATCACTATAAAAATAGAAAAACCCTCAACTACAGAACAGAACAGGGTCACATCAACTCCCTGTCTTCTCCAATGAGAGCCAATAAGGAGGAACCCATGTATAAAGAACCAATAAGCAGGAGCCCATGTCCACAGTAGGTCGGCGTAGGTGCAGGTAAAGAACATGCACGTTAGGTAGGCACAGGTGAGGAACCTCACATCATGCTGTTCTTCAGTGTGGCACATGGGTAGAGGTTTGGGAAGCCCTGCTGAGGGTGCTGAAGATTCTCTGCCAGTCACTCCAGGCAAAGTGAGAAGGCCAGAGGGAAGAGGGATCTGGCCCCTTGAAAGGGATTCAATGTGCAGCTGAAGCAGGAGGTTGAAGAGAAATGTGTGCTCTTCCAGAAGACTTGGGCTTGATTCCAGCACTTACATGGCACAAACACATGTGACCCCAGTTCCAGGGGACCTAATGACCTCTTCTGGTCTCCATAGGCACTACACAGGTGCATACACACAGGTAGAATACTCACATACATAAAATACATTAAAATTAAAAAGATAAATCTAAAACCCAAGACTAATGTTTTCTAAGTACTGAAAATTGCTCCACTATGAAGCTACTAAAAAATGAATCTCTATTAAAAAGGCAAAATACATAATATTCATCCCGATCATTGTCAATTATTTTAATGAATAAAGTAGATATTTAAATACATGGTCTCATTTCTTCCTAGTTCTTGGCTAGATTTAGCTCACAAATTAATAAGAGGCATTTCTTTGAAAATTCATATATTGTGAATTAAATCTAGTTTGCTTAAGGTGAAATGTTCAGATATTTGACTTTTATGATAAACTGAAGCAAATCTTCCCAAATACCTCACGCTGTTTTCTTTCATGATTAGCCTGATGCCCTAGATGGGAGATGGATACACATCTCAGGGGTGACAGCTAGTCCATGGTTCACATATTCTTTGCCATGGGTCATAATCTGAGGCATGCATGGGGTGTCTGGGCTCTGCCAGGGCAGAGAGAAGAAACAGTTCTAGGGACATTCTGTTTTTCACCACTGCATATTTGGGGGTCTGTCAACCTCTTTTAGGAGAAATAATGGCATCCATTATTTAAAGTGGATGCTCTCCTGGCTCCGATTTTCTCTCATCACAGATCATGCACTCTCTGAACTTCAATAGTCCCATAGATATACATGTAGTCATTGGATATAGTCACTGTGATGGCCATGGAGAAGGCTATGTGAGGGTCTAAGGCATGGCATGATCATGGGGAGACAATCAAGATAGTCATGGGTAGAAGCTATAGATGATGATGGGTCAAAGGCAACAGTCTTCCACATTGGGTTATATTAAGGCTGCAGGCAATTGTCCTGGGCAGTGGTTGTTGTTGATGTTCACGGGAGAAAGTAATGATGAAAGTCACGGGTAATATCTCAGGGAATCAGCTACAGTGAAGGTCACAGGCCATTGACAAGGGTAATGATTATGGTGATAGTCATCTGAGAAAGTCATGATGATTATTGGGGCCAAAGATCACAGGTACCCTGGGAAAAGTGCCCTGTTTTAGAGAAACAAGGAACACAGACGTTTGGGTCTCAGACGGACCTTTGACCCTCGGGAACCTCTGCAGGCCCAAGCAGCAGGTGGTGACCTTTAGCACCTGTCAGTGACTGAGAATTGGTAGTAGAGCTGAACATGTCTCATGCACAGTGTGGCATGAGGATGGGAGACTGTATGCACTTGTGTCGCCTCCCGTGAAGACTGTCAGAGTGTCACAACCCACTGTCTGTCCTTCTGCAGCACCAGAATGAGAGCCACATTTCTATTTTAATTAGTTTGACATACTTCTGCAAAGATTTTCATAGGAAGGTAAAATAGTCATTCCCTGTGGTTTCCAGAGCTGCCTTTGAGCTCCTTTTCCTGCCTGGGCTCTGGACTCCTCTTTGGTTTGACAGTCTTCATAGCTAGCCAGGGGAAAACACTGCCTTCCACGGTTGGCGAGTCCTTTCTCAATCTTGCAAAGCAAATCAGGTGGGTAAGTTTTGATGGAAAATTCCAAACAAGCTTGTCTGTGTGTGGAGGTTAATTCTGGGGAAACTTTAATCACAAGTGTGAGCTTTGGAACCAGAGCAGTGACTCTGAGGTCTGGGTAGGGAGTCCACCCTGCTCACCAAGTGGTGTGTGTTGGTGTTCAGTCTGCACTCTAATTTCACAGCTGGTGTGTTTTCTGTTGACATGAAACTTAGAGGACAGAATAAACAAAAAGCGGACGGTGGAACTTCAGAGGGATTTTGACACAATGAAGTGTGGCAACTGATAGATAAAATCTGCTGGACTGGAACTAGACACGTCTATAAGGTTCTGAGTTTCAAAAGTTAGATCTGGAGGTGCAGAAATGAGATGGAGCAGATTAACAGCAGAACAGGCATTTCCTCAAAAGTGTGTTTTGAAGATGGAATCCATTCTGAAGATTGTCTCAGTCCTTTGCTCCTGTGATGAGATGTGGTCCAGCCTTCTGTGTGGATGGATCAGTGTGTGGATGTGCTATACCTATACTTTTTATGAATGTAAGTCCTGCTCCTGCATCACGTGGATGGTGAATGACTTAGCAATACCGCTGCTTGTATCCTTTCAAGTGGAAAAGCAGGCCTGACTGACATCTTGGCTACGGGGTCTAATGGGGACTGGGAACTAGGTTTGTAGGGTCAGGAGCCAGACCACATCTGGGCTGTCCTTGCCCCTCAGTGTGACTTTTTCTTACTTCAGCGTCCCGGGTGGGGTACCACTGGTCAAGCCCATACAAGGCTCGAAGCTTCTTGTGCCCCAGCAGGTGTGGAGAAAGGCTTCATCCATCCATACTATACTCCTTGGGGCTTCTGCCACAAAAAGTGCATGACCACTGCATCAGACACAATCATTCTCATTAGCTCCGCCTGGAGAGGAGCTCATGCGCAGCAGAGAACCCTGGGTTTCCTGAGCTGAGTCCCAGTGGGTCAGCTCCTCTTTGCTGTGAGAGTGTTGCAGTATTCACCTAGGCATTAGGTGAAACTTGACTTGGGCAAATGACACAACACATCAGAAGGCAAACAGGATTGACTCAGAAATAGAGTGGGGGCCCTCATAGGGTAGAATGAACGTGGGACTGTTGGGGTTATGGCAGAACCACCAGTTTGACACCTTTGAGCGTGCTTTATGACAGAGTGGGCCATCACGGTCCGACTAAATGTGGTGGTATTGTGTTCTCCAAAATATTGTGCACCCTAATAAACTTATCTGGGGTCAGAGAACAGAACAGCCACTAGATACAGAGGCTAGAAAATGGTGGCACTCACACCTTTAATCCTAGCCTTCTGGAGGCATGGATCTCTGTGAGTTCAAGGCCACACTGGAAACAGCCAGGCATGGTGACTCATGCCTTTAATCCCAGGAAGTGAGGGCAGAAAGCAGGAAGGTATTTAAGGCATGAAGACCAGAAACTAGAAGCGTTTTAGCTGGTTAAGCTTTCAGGCTTTCAAGAAGTAGTTCAGCTGAAATTCATTCTGGACAAGGACTCAGAGGCTTCCATTCTGAGGAAACAGGATCAGCTGAGGAATTGGCAAGGTGAGGTGGCTGTGGCTTGTTCTGCTTCTCTGATCTTCCAGCATTCACCCCAATACCTGGCTTCAGGTTTGTTTTTATTAATAACTTTTAAGATTCATGCTACAAGTGGCCTTGTTGAAACACTGTGGTATTCACAATGGCATGGGATGGTTTCCTTGGAGAGAAGAGGAGGCTGGGAGGATGAATGAAACTCAGTGAAAAGCAAATTACCAAGTTCTAAAGAAGGAATTACGGCAGAGTCAGGACTCAAGGCTTTAGTTGGCTGGTTCCACAGTGGAAAGGGCAGTGTCCTGGGGAGAGTGTCATGTTGCAAGCTCCAGGCATCATCATCTGAAGTGGGATAGGACAGCAATGGAGAAGACACAGAAGCATATGGACTTGAAGATGGTCAACAATCAAACCAGCTCAATGACTCAGCTGCAAATAAAAGCAATGGAGGCTGGGTGAGTGGTACAGCACAGAATACAGGGAAGGCCCAGTTCCTCAGCTCAAGCTGTCCCCAGAGACTGCCACAGGATGGCATATACCTCACGTTCCTGGTCAGAGGTTAGAATTCTGAGATGGAAGTATAAGGCCTCTGCTCTTGGTTCACAGATACCATCTTCTCCCAGTGTCCTCTCATGGTTGGCTCTTTGTATATCCTGGTATCTCTTCACAAGGAAACCATAATACTAACGACTTAGGTAACCTTTCTGAACCTTCTCTTAAAAATCTCCAAGTGCAGCTGCATTCTGACTCCTGAAGGTTGAAACTCCAGTGTGTGGATCCAGGGACCACAACACAACTCTGAACAAAGTCAACAGTGCAGGTAAAAGATAAGTAGGATTCCAAGAAGCGTATGGGACGGGACAGGTAGACAACAGGGCTGTGTGTGTGTGTGTGGCTCAGAAGTCCATGTAGATCTGCTGCTAGTCCTGGCTACAGGCCACAGCCTTGACATGGGGTCCTGGAGTCACTATAAGTTTGCTGTTATATTTTTATCTATCAATCAATATATCTATCTATCATCTTATCTATCTATCTATCATCTATGTATGTATGTATTATGTATGATGTATGTGTCTATCTATCTATCATCTATCTATCATCTATCTATCTATCTATCTATCTATCTATCTATCTATCTATCTATCATCTATCTATCTATCTATCTATCTTCTATCTATCTTTTGTAACAACTGCCTTGGACCTTTTGTCCCAGCAGCTCCTGATTCAAGTCTAGGAAAGAGGGAAGTATGGCCTTGAGAGGGGTGTGTCAGCATCATGGACTGCCATTTGCCATTCACCTCCACAACACCAGATACCTTTGTGTGCTGGAGCCTTATAAAAAGTCCCAATGCAGTGGAAATTCATATACAAAGAGGCCTGAGAAAAATAAAAGGACCTTTAATAAAATTAGATAGAAGTATGCCAGAGGGTGTGCCATCCACTTTTCAGGGTAGAGTGAAGGAGAGTCATGGTATCCTGAAGTCAGTTCTATGCAAATAACAAAACACCAGACTAGACTTTAAAAATATATACACCACACCTTCCCCCCATAGTCACATCACAATGCTGGATAGCACTCAGTTCAATTCAGGGGAGATTATGGACCATTGAAGTTCCCCATGAAGATTTCTCCTTTCCAAAGATAGCAAAGGCAGACCTGTAAACCTTGGTGTATGTGTGTGCCTTTGTGTTTGTGTGTGCATGCATACGTGCATGCATGTGTGTGTGTGGTGTGTGTGTGTGTGTGTGTGTGTGTGTATGTAGATGGTCAAATCAGTAAAGTGCTTGCTGTACAAGTATGGGTACATGACTTTAAGTTTTAATACCCATGTAGAAATCCAAGCATAGTGGTGAACGCTTGTAATCTCAGTACTAGGAAGATGGAGATTGGTGGATACATGGCTCACTGGCCAGCCAGCTATGGAAAGTTCCAGGTCCCAGTGAGAGACCTGATCTCAAAATCAAGGGGGAAGATCTAGAGGAACAACACCCAAGGTTTCCCTCTGGTCTCCTCATACATACACACACATGAACATCTATCCACATGAATGCATGCCCCCCTCCCTCCTCCCGGTGACATCTTGGATTTGAAGGTGAACAGAAAGCATAAATGGGATTATGTTCCAAGTCCAGGTCTCTGTGGAGTAGAAGAATGTGTTTACTGGCAGTCCAGGACACCAGGTAGAATCTAGCATGTGGAGGAGGAGGGCTTGGAGGATGCGGCCCCATCTTCCCAATGCCTGCCCACATCCAAGGGAGGGGCCTGGGTGACATCCTTCCGCAGCCTCGGACCCCTGCACCAACAAAGGAATCATGCTGTGGAGAGGTTGGTGTGGTGTTTCCCAGCTTTAACCCCAGACAGCAGTTTATTCTCTGCTTGTTCAGATCCTTCCAAGCTCCTTTTGTCTTGGGGACACCTTGTTTGTGTTAGGAGCTGTGGTGGTATTGTGTTCCCCAAAATATTGTGTACCCTAATAAACTTATCTGGGGTCAGAGAACAGAAAAGCCACTAGATACTTAGGATAGGCAATGGTAGCACATGCCTTTAATCCTAGCATTCCAGAGGCAGAAATCCATATGTTCAAGGATTACAGCCAAACATGGTGACTCACGCCTTTAATCCCAGAAAGCATGCTTTTAATCCCAGGGAGTGATGGTTGAAAGCAGAAAGGTATATAAGGCGTGAGGACCAGGAACTAGAAGCATTTGGCTGGTTAAGCATTTAGCTGGTTAAGCATTTGGCTGGTTAAGCTTTCAGGCTTTCTAGCAGCAGTTCAGCTGAGAGCCATTGGGATGAGGACCTAGAAGCTTCCAGTCTGAGCAAACAAGACCAGCTGAGAAATTGGCCAGGTGAGGTTAGCTGTGGCTTGTTCTGTCTCTTTGATCTTCCAGTGTTCACCCCAATACCTGGCTCAGGTTTGATTTTATTAATAAAGACTCTTTAAGATTCATGCTACATCTGACGCCCAACATTATCAAGACACTTGAACCTGCTCAATGAAGCTGATTCTTCCAAAACAAACAAACAAACAAACAAACAAACAAGATGGTGTCTTTCGGTTTCAGACAAGGAGAATACTCCCTAAGCCCTTCATGTGATCTTGTGTGCTCCATGATCCCACATAGACTGGACCCTTCAGAAAATACTCCTCTGAGAAGTCCTGGAGGACAATGGGTAAGTTTTATTTTTAAAAAGCAAGCCTTTTTGAGATATAATTTATGGGCACTAAAATGTACCCATTCTGGGGCACAGGTTATGACTTTGACAAGTGCACCCATGCAGTCATTATGGCCCCAAGGACAGCAAACGCTCCTACCCCACAGTGCTCTGGGCTGCCTCTCCCCAGCTCCCACCTCAACCTTGCCCCAGGCGGCCACCATCTGCCTTCTGTCACAGCAGGTTGGAGCTGTGGAAAGTTTCACTTGAGAAACATGATTGACTCTTCTTTTCTGTTCTTTTTTAATTACTCCCTAACAAAATACAAGACGTACACTAGTTTTCAAAGGTCTTTCAGATAACACCCCACCTGTTAGTTTTTTATTTCTATAATAATAATCAAAATAAAATAATAGATCGTTGCCTACAGTGCAAAAACACCTATAAGAAATCCAACAAAACAACAACAACAAATCTAAAACCTCAATGAATACCATGATAAGGGGAGTGTTTCCTAAATTCCAAATGCCTTTCTTTGTACAGCAGGTGCTCAGATAGCTGGGCCTTGGTTTTGGGCTTAACTGGACTCATGAGGACAGGGAGTGACTGCTGCTGTCACTTCCATCTCCAGTCTCCTGCAACCCCCAAAGCCAGTGTGTGTGTGTGTGTGTGTGTGTGTGTGTGTGTGTGTGTGTGTGTGTTGTTGTGATAGTGTGTGTGTAGAAATGCTCGATGTGAACCTCGACCAAAGTGGTGTGTGGTGTGGGTGGTGGCGGTGGAGAGGATGGCAGTGGCGGGTCGGGGGGGTGAGTGCGTAGCTGTGCGCTGTGTGTGTGTGTGTGTGTGTGTGTGTGTGTGTGTGTGTGTGTGTGTGCCATGCTATTGCCTTGGATAAATACAGGGGACTCTGGCTCAGCGTTCTCAATAGTGACCCTATGCTGTAGCCAAAGTGGGTCCAGAATGCTGTGTAGAGAGTTGGTCACAGCCTTGTGTCACCTCCCTATGTGGGAACCAGGGAGACACTAATGGGAGAGACAGAAAGGATACTCAATTTGGACTGTGAAGTAGCTAGATATTTACCCTGAAAGGCTGAGCTGACCCAAGGGTGGTAGAGGCTTTGTGAAAGTAGACTGTGTGCTCAATCTTTGAGGTGGGGCTTGGGGTGGAGTTAGAAGCACTGTTAGCAAGGACTGTGGGTGCAGCTGCATGACACCTGAGCATGTGTAGGAGGCAGCTCAAGCTCTGTGAGGGGTTTCCAGTGAATCCTTTCTTACTCACCTGCTGGGGGCCATAACCAGCAGGCCCATCAGGAACAGGCCATCTCTACAAACATTGCCAGGCTCCTGGCCATAGACCACAGCAAACTGTCTCATTGGTTTGATTCTGGATTGAGGGGGAGGGGTATCTGTGGAGTGTCCTGAGCTGGTGTCTCCTGTTCACCTTCACAGTAAGCCCAGAATGCCAGTCATGCTGATGGGCATGGAGACTTTCAAGGTGGCTCAGGCTGTTCTGAGCCTGGTAGACTGCATCTGATATGGATTGTCACTTGGACCACCCGGCTGTGTCCCTAGGCCTGGCATCTTTCTAGGTATGTTCAGACCATTCCTTTTTTTTTTTTTTTTACCCCTACCAAGTACCACTGGGTTCTGTGGGATGGTCTTTCTGTATGCTATGAGTATGTATTGCTCTTATTGGTTGATAAATAAAGCTGATTTGGCCTATAGCCAGGCAGAATATAGGTAGGCAGGAAAGCCAAATTGAATAGAGGGAGAAAGAAGGGTAGAGTCAGGAGAGATGTGAGCCATCCACCCAAGAAGCAGGATACCAGCAGACTGGTAATGCCACGGCCATGTGGCAGTACATAAATTAATAGAAATGGGTTAATTTAAGTTCTAAGAGCTAGTTAGTAATAAGCCTGAGCCATCACCAAACATTTATAATTAATACAAGCCTCTGAGTGATTATTTGGAAACTGCTGCAGGACAGGACAGGGTGGGATAGAGAAAAGCCTCTGATTACAACTGGGCTTCTGTAATGTTCCTGAAGATTGTGGGTGAGAGTCCACATCCAGAAGGTGCTGTCTCCCAGCTTCCCCTTGGCTCCCTGACTGTTCCTCCTGTGCTTCATTCTGGAGGCTCCAGCCACACCCTCTGCACAGTCTACAGTGAAGTCTTGTCACACAAACAAGTCCTACTTTTGAGTTCCACTTCCTCCTGCAGGTCACAGACCTCCATCCCAAGGTCACTGAGAGGATTTTTTGTGATGAGAGGATTAAAGCCTCTGACCAGAACCTGGCTTTGAAACTCAGTGAAGTTGGCTCATGGAAACAAGAGGCTGAGCCCCAGCCATGGCCAGTTACGGCAGGGGATGTGGCCCTTTTATGCATTTAACCCATATAGACAAATGGCAACAAGAAGTGAAATTTCCTCAAAATCAGACTCCAGGGAGAGGAAGAATATGATCAAAATATATTTAAACTTAAAAATTGTTTTAAATAATAAAAATATAATAAAAAAGAAAAAAGATAATGACAGTAATTTTGAAGCCAAAGGGACAATAATGAGTCCTAATACATATGTACATACACACACACACACACACATACACACACACACATACATACACATACACACACACACATACACATACACACACACACACATACACACATACATACACATACACACACACACATACACATACACACACACACACATACACATACACACACACACACACACATACACACATACATACACATACACACACACACACACACACACACACACACACACACACACACACACACACACACACACACGCATACACACGCATACATACACATACACGCATATGGAAATTTCGTTGTCTCCAGATGTGCACACCTGGAGTAGTGGCACCTGAGCTGAGGTGAGGAGGAAGGCTGAGGGTTCTGTCAGCTGCAGAATAAATACGGTGTCCAGGACAGGTCTAGAAGTGAGGACTCAGTCTCACCACACCCCATCTACTTCTGCTTACATTACAGCAAGGTTTTTGAGGCTTGGGACATAGGAGATCATGGTCACAGTGGGTCTTCTGTGCAGCATAGGAGGCAGGGTCCCAAAGAGGCCCTGCACCTTCTCTGACCAGGAATGGGATCTCAAGGTGGGCGAACCAGAAATAGCAGCAGACTTTGAGTAGCTCACAAAGAGCAAAAGAGAAAAACAGAGTCAGGTGATCTGCACTACCCACTCTTCTAGGTAACCTGCATTGACTCTGCCTTAAGATGCCCTGCACTGCCAATGGCCTCCAGGTGCCCTGCACTGCCCACTGCCCACAGGTGGCTTACACTGACCCTGACTCTAGGTGCCCTGCACTGCCCACTGCCCACAGGTGGCTTACACTGACCTGACTCCTGGTACCCTGCACTGCCTACTGCCCTGCACTGCCTACTGCCCACAGGTGCCTTGCACTGACCCTGACTCTAGGTGCCCTGCACTGCCCACTACCCACAGGTGCCTTGCACTGACCCTGACTCCAGGTGCCTTGCGCTGCCCATTGCCCACTACCCACAGGTGCCTTGCATGCTAGTGCCCAGCTTCCTCTGTCCATGTCATTCAGACCAGGATTCCTTGCTCAGGGAATAGTCCTGTCCACATTTAAGATGGGCTTTTCCACATCACTTAACAATCACAGACAGTCTCAGAAGCTAAACTTAGTCTAGAGAATCCGCCTGGAAACCTGCTTTTTGGCATCAATGAGACAATTAATTCTCACCATCACATTGATCTCTGCTGCCAGGTACCTCACTGCCTACTGTCCCTGGGCCTAGTTTTGGGCTTGGGAAGGAGATGATATGTGTTGAAATCTCATTTTAATCAGCAGATGCAGACGTGGCTGCTGCATTAGCTGGATGTGTGCCTCTGAGACCCACACTGGGTGCAACTCACTTGTAGGGCCTTGAGCTCTCATAGTTAGACTTCGTGTGATTGGAGGACCTTGCTAGGCCACTCTGATGACACACAGTATAAGCCAGGCCACACATAGCTGGGGTAAGGACTGTCCCTGAGCTGCTGGCAAGGGATATGGGGATCAGACATAAAGGCCACGGTAAGGCCTGCAGCAGCTCCAACGTTAGTCTGGTTTTGTCACCGAGGACAGCATTTGTTCTGGGAGGAATCTGCTTGCCCACAGCCTCAGCAATGCTCACAAATAGAACTTTCGTCGATATCACAGGGTCCAAGAAGATGGAGACTGGATGGGCCTGTTCTGCCAGGCTTGTTAGATCAGCACCGGGAAGGAGAAACCTGGGGGGAACTGGGGCAACCCGGAGCCATGCCAGGCTGGAGGAGGTTTGACTCCAGCTGGGGAGCGGAAATGAAGGAAGGCAGTTTTCCCAGATGCAGGAGAGAAGGAGATGTCTAAACTTGGAGCGTAGCAGTGATTTGGAATTCTTTCCAGAGGCACCCAGCCATCCAGCGAGTTCCAGCGTGAGCAGACAGACCTCTCCCAAGCCAAATTCTGGAATGTTTCCTGGCCAGGATGGAGACTACAGAGGGGGCCTCCACATTGCCCCTCTTTTTAGGCCCTCGTTTCTCTGCACTTCCTCTGCTGTGTCCGTCTTGGCCTGGCTGTCTAGTCTGGGCAAGCCTGTTTGTGGGACCTTTGAGCCCCCCAACCTCCTAGTGATTTTGGAGAGGCATTTCTGTAAGCATCCTTGCCTCCATTCTGCCTCTGCGTGGGCTCATCAGAAATTCTTTTTTTCTTTCTTTCTTTTCTTTTTCTTTTTTCTTTCTTTCTTTTTTTTTTTTTTTGCAGTGCATACCACATGCATGGCTGACTGCATAGACCTGGGATGCACATTCTGCATGCCTTGTGTCTCTTGGGCAGGTATATGCAGCCTATCTTCTATGCCCCCTCTCAAGTGGACACAAAATGCAGTGAACTTTCAGGAAAGATCAGAACAAAGGCTCCCTTTCTGCATGGATGGACTTGAAGTCCCAGCAGAGAGGACCACATTGAACACAGACTGCAGGGGGACCGAGCGAGGAGAGAGGAGGAATCCTGTGTGTTCCTCCACAATTGGACAAGGATGCTTTTGCATCTGAGTCCTCTGACTCTCAGCCACATCCAGATAGAATTAGCAAGCCCCGTGAAGACATTCCACCGCGGGTGGGGAATAGTGAGAACCTGATGCAGATCTGTCCCGGCAGCTCTGGGAATTGACGGCCCGCAGTGACCCCGAGTCACACAAGAGCTCTGCCAGCCATTCCAAGAACCAATTCCACATTGACACTCATCTAATTCATTATTTATGTAGCAAATTATCTTCCTCCACAGCAAGCAGAGGTCTTGCCAAATAGGCCTCCTCTGGGTCTTCCTGATTTTCTTTTGTTTTCTTTTTTTTTGGGGGGGGGGGCTGGGTTGCAGCTGACTGTGCAGAGAGGACCCCAGGGCTGTCTGTGTTAGGCCCAGGGTCCATTCATCTCTGCTGTCCCCATGCTGGCTTCTCTGCAGAGCTGTCCCCCTACGGCCCATGTGAGGTCCTTGATGGGGGATTCAGTTGTTAGACTAGGGAAGCTCCCTGCCCTGGTCACAGGGAGACCCTATCCACTTTCCAGTCCTCAGTGTGTCCATGGATGGTCCCAGGCTCACAGGGCTCATGGACACCTCAAGGGAACTGTTGGTGACCATCATGTTGGTTTAAGTGTGCATGGCTGAGTGAAGTGTGGCAGGGAGTGCACGGCGCTGCCTGTGTGGCCTGGCCAGGGAGGTGTTGCAAGGCCTGCTTCCGAGTGTTTCTCTCTGTGTGTAGAGGCAGGGGTGATGCAGGGGTGGGGGGGTGCATTTGCTTTTCTGAGGTTGAGAATCTGGATGCCCCATCCCCACCTGAGTTCATTTATGGGATGGCTATATATCCTACGGTCTAGCTTCTGTTAGCCCTGACACTTTCTGTCCCTGCCATCTTTATATTGATGCCCCGCTATCTGCTGCTGGCTTCCAACCAGAGATTTTTCTGGTGTCATGGTGGTCAGCAGGTACCAAATTCCGGGGAGTCCTCAGGGCTTTATCTAGTGTCCTAGGCAGCAGGCTCCACTGAAACCTTAAGTCTGGACTCCCCATTCTGAGAATTGAGAAGGAGTGATGTCATCTGGAGTGTGGGATTCATTCTCTAAGTCCAGCAAGCCACACAGGAATCGTGACTCTTTCATGTCTGGCTTTGCCCACCCACCTGAACGTGATGTCCTTCCCTCCATCAGTGACATCCTGCGGGTAGCATTGGTGACAGAGAAAGTGCCACTGTGAGTGTTTGAGCTAACTAAGATAAATAAAATTTGCCACCAGCATGAGCTGTGTGATTCCAATCTTAAAAAACAAAAATGATTAGAAATTATGCTACCATAACTGATATATTCTCCCTTAACTTTAATACTATGATAGGTTTCTATTTTCTCAATTCTGAAATAGTGTCTGACCCCCACTAACTCTATGTATATCACTTGTATGGGAACATGAAAAGTGCCAAAGAGTCTCTCTCCTCCTCCTCTCTTCTCTCTCTCTCTCTCTCTCTCTCTCTCTCTCTCTCTCTCTGTCTCTCTCTCTCTCTCTCTCCCCGTCTCTCTACAAGAAACATGAGCTGTATAAGAGTTTATTGGATGGTGCCTGGGGAAGTAGTTCAGTTAGTAAGTGCCATGCTAGCATGAGAAGCTGAATTTGATCCCCATAACTCACAAACAACAAATAAACAAACAAACAAAAACTAGATGTGGTGGTGTATACATGTAATCCCTGGGCTGGGGATATAGATAAAGGTGGATCCCCAGGGCTTGCTGGCCAGCCAGTTTAGTCTCATTGGCAGACCTCAGGCCCCAGTGAGAGACCTCTCAAAATTAAGGTACATCGAAATTGATGAATGGCAGCTAAGGTTGTTCTGACCTCTGTCCACCTGTATGTGCACACCGCCCATGTGTGTGTACCCCTTCCCCAACTCACACACAATTGGACCAATAGATTCAGAGGAAAAGCTCATATAAGGGCTGATTAAAGAAGGGTTCATGGAAATAGTAACAATGGCTGTTGCAGGTTCACTTTGATGTTATATGTGTTAACTGATATTAAAGGCACAACTAAAGATCTGGCCTGACATTATCAAACACAGCCAGGGTCTTTGTTCATGCTAAAGAAGGCAGATTAAATCATAGAGATGGGCAGTATAATGATACAGGACTGTGAGTGGTATTCAGTGGGACATGCGCAGCCAGCAACAGGAAGCACAGAGGTAGAGAAATGTAAGAAAGAAAATGCCTTTAGATTGTTTTGGGAGATCTTAAGAGCCAGTCTGGATTTGTTTTCAGAATTTATGAATGAAGCTGCACCCTGCTGCGGTAGTCCTCCAGGGTTGGGAATTTCTCACGCTCACTTGTCTTTCGGGTCATCTAGACATTTGCCAGATGCCTCCTTTTTGGCAATGTCGCTTGTGGGGACTTTGGTGGAGACACTAAGTATTCTGCTCCATAGAAGCTAAGAGAGGTCTGGGCAGAGGACTGTGAACTCTGCTGCTACCCTTGGAAGTGGAAAGTGGGGAAGGCTGTTACATTCAGGACAAAGGCATTGCATGAAAGGACAGATTTTGAATCTCAGTTGTGTTGGCTACATGTTCACCTGCTCATTTTGTCTCTGTTTTCCTACCTGATGATTGTGACATTAGCCATCTCTGTCCCAACCTCACAGAGACATTCCTCAGCCCTCAAGGAACAGGTGCTGACCAAGTGTTTATTCTGACAATTTCTCATGGGTTCCTTTTGCTCTTAGGACTGACCTCCCCAGATGGGTTCTGGGTAGTGTTGAAAATATGTGAAATTCTTATGGATTTTTTTGGAACACAAAGATAAATCTTGGAAATATACTGTCTAAAATAACAGAACTTCTACTAAACTAGAGGGAAACCCATGAAAAGACAAACTTAATTCATGAATCTGTTCTTTAAACTCCATTAGTTTTGTGGTCTCTATTTTTGGGCTGTATTATTAGGAACATTATTAAAAACTTTTGAAATTAGTTAGACTTTCTTGTTTTAGATTATTTTATTTTATGTGTATGAATGTCTGCATGCTTGTCTGTACACCATAAACATGCCTGTTGTCCACAGAGGTCAGATGAGGGTGTTGGATCCCCTGGAACTGGAATTTGGATGGTTGTGAGCCACCATGCGGATGCTGGGAACTGAACAGGGTTCTCTACAAAAGCAGCAAGTGTTTTTAATTGCTAAGCCACCTGTCCAGGATCTTTTATTAGTTTTTATTCCTATAATTGTATATCTCTTTATCTCTGATAATTTAGGGATTGAACTGTATTTTTGTGGAACACAAAAATAACTATAGCTGCACTGACACTTGCTTAATGTAATTTTGCTGTTTTTCTCTTTCTTTCTGCCTTTTATGTTAGAGCTGTGTGGTGAATGTGACAGTTTTTTCAACAGCTGAATAGGATTCCTTTGAATTCATTTTGATTACAAATAGACTGGAATTAAAACAACAACACATTTTCTTCAATGAGAAAACCTGAAGTAAGGGGGTCTGTGGAGATGGCTCGGTGGGTGTCTTAGTTAGGATTTCTATCGCCATGAAGAGACCATGACCATGGTAACTCTTATAAAGGAGAACATTTAATTCGGGTGGCTTACATTTTCAGAGATTTAGTCCATTATCATCACAGTGTGACATGGTGGCATGCAGACAGATATGGTGACGGGGAAGCAGCTGAGAGTCCTTCATGTTGGCCTCCAAGCAACAGAAAGTGAACTGAACTAGGCATAGTTGAGCATAGGAAACCTCAAAGCCGACCCCCACAGTGACAAACTTCCTATAACAAGGTCACACCTACTTCAACAAGACCATACTTCCTAAAAGTGCCACTCCCTGTGACCTTATGGGGGCCAATTGTACTCAGATTATCACATTCCTGGTCCCCATAAGCTTACCACCATATGTGGTGGTATTGTGTTCCCCAAAATATTGTGCACCCTAATAAACTTATCTGGGGTCAGAGACAGACCAGCCACTAGAGACAAAGGCTAGAAAATGGTGGCACACACACCTTTAATCCTAGCATTCCAGAGGTAGAAATCCCTCTGGATCTCTGTGAGTTAAAGGCCACATTGGAAACGGCCAGGCATGGTGACACATGCCTTTAATCCCAGAAAGCAAGCCTTTAATCCCAGGGAGTGGTAGTAGAAAGCAGAAAGGTATATAAGGGGCAAGGACCAGAAACTAGAAGCATTTAGCCTGGTTAAGCATTTGGCTGGTTAAGCTTTCAGGCTTCTAGCAGCAGTCAGCTGAGACCCATTCTGCATGAGGACTCAGAGGCCTCCAGTCTGAGAAAACAAGACCAGCTGAGGATCTGGCGAGGTGAGGTAGCTGTGGCTTGTTCTGGTTCTCTGATCTTCCAGTTCACCCCAATACCTGGCTCAAGTTTGTTCTTTATTCATAAGAACTTTTAAGATTCATGCTACAACCATATCATGATGCAAATTCCATTTAGTCTAACTTCAAAAGTCCCCATAGTCTGTGACAATCTCAACAATGTTTTAAATCCAAAGTTCAAAGTCTCTTGTGAGATTCATGCAATCTCTTAACTGTAATCCCCTATAAAAGCAAAGTTTAAAAAACTGATCACACACTTTCAACATATAATGGCACAGGATATACATTACCATTCCAAAACATAGGGAAGGAACATAGTGAGGAAATACTGGAGCAAAGCAAGACTGAAAACCAGTTGGGCAAACTCCACACGCTGCATCTCCATGTCTGATGTCAAAATGCTCTTCAAATCTCCAACTTCATTTAGCTTTGTTGACTACAACACACTTCTCTCTTGGGCTGTTTCTACTTCCTGTAAGCAGCTTTCCTAGGCAAGTATCCCATGACTCTGGCAACTTTAACGTCTTGGGGTCTCCAAGGCAATCTAGGCTTCTCCTTCACAGCTCCATACATTGTCCTCTCTGGGCCTCTGTTCAGGGACACCCCTACCACATGCCTGGCCTCAGCAGCATTTTTTAGTTGTAGAGAAATATTCCATAATCCTTTTCTTCTGTCCTTAACTCTAAAGCCAGAACCAAGTGGCTGAAGCCGCCAAGTTCTGCTGCTTACTGGGGCTGGAACATGGCCCTTTAGTTCAATTACATCTTCACCAGCTTTCTGTTTTCCATGATTTCCTTCACTGCCCAAGCTTGGCTGTCCTGGAGCTTGCTCTGTAGATCAGGCTGGCCTCAAACTCAGAGATCCACTAGGCTCTGTTGTAGCTGGAGAATTTCTCTCCAGCTCCCGCTGCCAAGTCCCGCCAGTCCCAGAACCCACTTATAAAATAAACACACAGACTCTTACATTAGTTACACTGCTTGGCCATTAGCTCAGGGCTATCATTGTCTAGCTCTCACTCTTATATTCAGCCTATTTCTATTAATCTTTACTTTGCCACGTGGCTCGTGGCTTACCGGTACTTTACATCTTCCTTGTCCTCACGGCCGCTCCAGGCAGTTTTCCCTCTCCTCCTCTCTCTCCATTCTCCTCTGTTAGTCCCGCCTATACTTCCTGTCTGGCTATTGGCCAATCAGGGTTTATTTACATATAGCGATATCCACAGCATTTTCCCTTTTTTTTCTTTTTTAAGAAGGAAGGTTTTAACTTTAACATAGTAAAATTACATAAAACAAAACAATTATCAAGCAAGAATTACAGTTACAATATTAAAGAAGATATCCTATCTATCTTATATTTGTGAGTTTAAGGTTTTATATCTAATTTATCTTTTATCTTAACTAAGGAAAATTTTAAGTATCTAGTCTTTAACTACATCAAAGACCTCAGAAGGATATAATATTACCTGAGAAATGGGAGAAGGATGCAAGCAACTTTCAGGAGTCTTGCAGGGTAGACAGAGACAGCTGACAGCCTGGACAGTCATCCAAAGTTCTCTTGTAAAGTTGGGGCATTTGTCTTCAGCCCACAGGCCTAGAGTCTCTCATTCACTTTTCTCTGTGTCCTGTAGAATGTCTGGCAGTTTCCTCTGTGAAGCAGGAACCTGAAGCACCATTTTATCAAGCTAAGTTCAGTGGTCACCTTCCTATGGGTCCTGCATGTACAGTTGATCAAGCAGTCCAGGCAAGAACAGTTTCTTGCCCAAATGGCTATTTTTGCCAAGGTGAAGATAAATTCCATATGCCTATACTCCTTTCTGAAGTAAATCAGTGCTGTCAGGAGCAGACATGTCTCACTGTCCAGAAAGTCTAAATTTTTAAAACATTTTAAATGCCATATTCTGTAGTCTTTGAAGTGTTTGAAGACTACCTATTTATCTGAAATATATCTATGTATACCTAGAAGACTTAACTAACATGGCTACAAATATGATTATATATAAATAATTATTAATCTATTTTTAATTATCTATTACAATTTTAAATGAGTTACATAAACATAATACCTCAAACAAGAATAGAAATATATATACAGCATAACAAAATTAAGTTTAAATTTGTATCAATAAACTAAAATCTATAGCAATGTAAAACATTTTAAATAAGTTGTTATTCTTTAAAAGTAGGTTTATTAATCTATTCTTTTATCTTATCATACTCTGTCTTCTGAGTGCTGGGGTTAAAGGCATATACCACCAAACCTAGCTCTAAGTTTTCTTTAATTCCTTTTCACAAGTTGAAACTTAGCTGGGTGGGATCCTGTATGAGGCCACCACTCCCTTTATTTCATTCTTAATCTGTTTGTCTCCTAGAACACAGGACTTAGTTCCACTCCATTTCCTGGTGCTCTTTTTCTCCTCAAATTGTATATTTTGTATTTTTCTGTGTTCAGCTTTCTCCTTTTCATTATAAATCTTCATAAGTATGAACACTATTAACCACATGATAGAGTTTATAGTAGAGTGTTCTGAGATTTCCTTTGCCAATGGAATTAATTCAAATATCTTCACTTTAACCTCAGGTAGATTTTTTGGACAAAGGTAAAGAGCAGCCACATTCTTTACCAAAATATCACAAGAACAATCTCTAGGCCTCATATTAATATTCTTCTCCACTGAAACCTCTAGAGCCAGGCCCCACAGTTCAAATCACACTCAGCACCGTCTTCCATGTTCCTACTAGGATGGCACATTAAGCAGTACTTAAAGTATTTCATGGCTTTCCTAATCCACAATCCCAAGGTCCATATTCCTTCAAACAAAACCATGGTCAGGCCTATCACAGCAATATCCAAGTTCTTGGTACCAGTTTCTGTTTTAGGATTTCTATTGCTGTGAAGGGACACCATGACCAAGGCAACTCTTATAAAGGAAAATATTTAATTTGGGTGGCCATTTCAGAGGTTTAGTCCATTATTATCACAGTGTGACATGGTGGCATGTAGACAGATATGGTGATGGGGAACAAGCTGAGAGTCCTACATCTTGGCCTCCAGGTGAACTGAACTAGGCATAGCTTGAGCATAGGATGCCTCAAAGCCGACCCCCACAGTGACACAGTTCTTTCAATAAGGCCACACCTACTTCAATAAGGCCATGCTTCCTGAGTGCCACTCCCTATGACCTTATGGGGGCCAATTACATTCCAACTACCAGAGTGGGTGAAGTGCTTCTTTACAAAGCATGAGTACCTGAGTTTGGGTTCCCAGCAGCCATGTGACAACCTCGGACTGTGGAGTGTATGTGCAACCCTAGTGCTGAGGAGGATCCAGAAAAATCTTTGGGATTACTGACCAATTAGCCTAGCCAAAACAGCAGCTCCAAGTTCAATGAGAGACCCTGACTCAGAATATACGAAGGAGACGGATAGAGACGGCTCCCCACTGTCAACCTCAGGCCTGCATGTGCATGTGCACAGGAAATTATACCCATATGCAATGCATACTTGGGCATCACACACACACACACACACACACACACACACACACACACACACAGTACACATCACATAAATAAAGAAAAGAAGGAAGGAAGGAAGAAGAAAGAAAAAGTGAGGGTCAATTAACTGTGTGTTTGTTTTAAAACAAGACAATGAATCTTCTAGTTACCTTAAGGTCCTTATGCATAAAACTTCCTAAACACTAATATAACCTTTCTCTAAATAGATTGATCTAGTAATTTCTATAGGAACTCCTGTGAGTACATAAAATTTAAAAATGGGATTAGATTAACAGTTGTATTATGCTCTCAGCCTCAAGCTTTGATTTCTTTCTGGTTGGTATTTATGCTGAGATGTGATATTTAAAATATATTAATTTTGATTGCTATCATCTGCCCTGAATAAAGCAAAAACAATGACTTTGTGAATGTAATTGTTCATTTTTCAAAATGACTTTCACTAATGGAAGTCACAACCCACGCCTTTACCTAGGCAGTTAGCCTTCCTGGTCTTGGGAGTTCTCTGTGATGTGATATCACACAGGCAGTCGCAGGGACTCCCCCACATGCAGCCTTAGAATACTGACATGCATTTGCTAGTTCTGCACTCAGAAAGCACCGTGGGCACTTGCCATGGAAACAATGAAGACTTGCAAAGTATGGTAGGACAAACTCCACTGAGTTAACCTCAAGCCCCTTGTAAGGGTATGGAGCAGTGGGCACTCACAGGCCAGGCCTTGGCAATGAGAACCAATGCCGTGACTGTAGGTATAGCCAGACACGGGCTCCGGATAAACACAGTGGGGCCTCTGGAAACCTTGGAGTCTGGGCTGGTGAGCATGGTGCCCAGGAGCACTGAGGGCATGTGAGGATGTGGACCAGGTGTTTCAGGTAAGAGGACAACACAGGAGGCACAGCCTGAAAGGAACCGATCACTGGGGTGGGGTGTTCGGGCCCTTTCCCACCTTGCTTTGTTTTGTTTGTTTGTTTGTTTGATAGAGTTCCACTCTGCAGTCCAGGCTGGTCTGCAAATTCGCTAGGTAGCCCAGGTTAGCCTTGAACTCCCGGTATTTATGTTTCAGCCTCCCCAGAGCCAGGATTGCAGGCAGGTGCCAACACTCCAGCTTCAGCCACTTTTGCTATTGGGTTTTGATCGTGCTCATTTTATATTGGGAATTAAACATCAGGAAAGGAATCTGGAGTCATCTGCCTGAACGGCCATGGACCTCCATGGGGTTCTTGGGCGTTCCTCTGTACTTGAAGGAAAGGTACAGCCACTGGCCAAGGACACTTTTTCTTTTTCCCTGGCCAGGAGGAGACCTGCTTTTTATAGTAATGCTATTTCCATGGCATGCTTATCCAGAGCTACAAAAATAACACTGGACCCAGTCTGGGCGGGTGCTTCTTGGTTGTGGTGCTAACTCGTTATTTGAAAACTGGTAATCTTTAGAGATGAGGCTGAGATCCACTGCCACACTGGGTGTGATTACAGCACTGTCTGATCATCTCACTCTTGCAGGAAGAACAGCACTGTCTCCTAGGCCTTCTGTGGCCCTCTCTCTGTCTCTGTCTCTATTTCACCTTCTCTTTCTTATTATTCATACAGAATAAGCCTTTCTAGTGTGGATGGACACTGGTGGCCATGTCAGTTTTATTTAATCTTGTTTTTTAGGATAAGCAACAATTTAGTAACCACAGAGGAAATGGAAAGTCAATTCTGTCTTTAAGATTTTATTTATTTATTTGTTTGTTTGGTTGCTTATTGTGTATGTATGTATGTATGCACACGCTCATACTTGAGGTCACAAGAGGGCATCAGGTCCCTTGGAGCTGGAGTTTCAGGCTGGTGTGTGTGTGTGTGTGTGTGTGTGTGTGTGTGTGTGTGTGTGTGTGTTAGAAGAGGGCATCAGGTCCCTTGGAGCTGGAGTCTCAAGCTGGTGTGTACTACGTTCAGGTCTTTTGAAAGATCAGCAAGTGCTCTTAACTTCTAGGCCATCTCTCCAGCCCTGGAAAATCCATTCTTCTCTGCTGTGGGATGGTCTGTATGTCAAATTGCTCTGATTGGTCAATAAATAAAACACTGATTGGCCAGTGGCCAGGTAGGAAGTAGGTTGGACAAGGAGAGAGGAGAATTCTGGGAAGCAGAAGGCGGAGGCAGGAAGACACTGCCAGCCACCGCCATGACCAGCAGCATGTGAAGACACCGGTAAGACACCAGCCATGTGGCAAGGTATAGATTTATGGAAATGGATTAATTTAAGCTATAAGAACAGTTAGCAAGAAGCCTGCCGCGGCCATACAGTTTGTATGCAATATAAGTCTCTGTGTTTACTTGGTTGGGTCTGAGCGGCTGTGGGACTGGTGGGTGACAAAGATTTGTCCTGACTGTGGGCAAGGCAGGAAAACTCTAGCTACACTTCTCATTCATTCATTCATTCTTTTTTTTAATTTAAATTTTATTTTTTATAACTAGTCCACAAACCACACAGTTGAGCTCCTAAATTTGGAGAAATCTAAGGGGTCAGCACATCCCAAGTCATTCTGCAGGGGAAACCACCTTCATGATCACAGTGACTGCCCTTTGCCAGGAGAGTGTGGGAAGTCAATTATTAATGCTTTTGCCTTTAAGACTTAAAAAAATTGTTTGGAATTTCTTTACCTTAAACAAGTAGAGAAAGGGAGGGGACTCAACAGCTTGAGTATTAGGTTTTTGTTTTTATTCTCTTTCCTGTAGGTTATGGTTCATTTCAGCTTGTGAATGTTCAGCTCTAGAAGATGCAGTCCGACCCATAAACTCAGACTAATTCAAGAGAAGAATCCCACTTCTGTTGTAAGCATTCTTTGATTGTGCAAAAAGGATTCCAAATATCTAATCTTGCTGGAGATCAATAAGAAAGACAATTTAGGAACTTGTTTTTCTCCTACCAGAACAATGACTTTGCTTTCAAAGTTCAGTCTTGCAGAAATGCTTTGTATGTGACTTGTGCTGGGTTCAGGTCTCTTTACTTTTAATTTGTTGGTTTTTTTTTTTTTTTACCATGGTATATTTTGCCAAGGGTGTTTCTTGCACCAATTAAGCATCACACCTTTGTTTGCCTTCTAAAGGTGATAATTGCATTAATAAGGCTGTTTATGAGTCTACCTTTGTATTCTGGGAGATAGATAGATAGATAGATAGATAGATAGATAGATAGATCACTTCTCAGGCTGCTGAGCCACATTTGCTAATATTTTCAGGGATTTTGGTGTCTGTGTATAAGAGATGTTGTTTGTACTGGCTAGTCTTATGTCAACTTGACACAAGCTAGAGTTATCTGAAGAGGGAGGGGCAGACCTCCATTGAGAAAATGCCTCCATAAGATCCAGTTGTAAGACCTTTTTCTTAATTAGTGATGGATTGGGGAGGGTTCAGCCCATTTCAGGTGGTGCTCCCTGGGCTGGTGGTCCTGGGTTCTATAGGAAAGAGGGTGAGCAAGCCACGAGGATCAAGCCAGTAAGCCACACTGCTCCATGGTTTCCGCATCAGCTCTGCCTCCAGGTTCCTGCCCTGTTTGAGTTCCTGTCCTGACTTCCTTCAATGATGAACAGTGTTATGAAGTATAAGCTGAATAAACTCTTTCCTCCCCAGCTTACTTTTCATCATTGTGCTTTGTGACAGCAACAGGAACTCTAACTAAGACAGTGGTCCACGCTCCCTTGAAATATCTTTATCTGGCTCTGGTGTCACGGTGTCACTACTTTGGTGGAGTTAGGAGATGTGTAGTAGAGTGACCTCACCTTTTCTCTTCCCTTTCCTCATTCTCCCCCCTCTTTCCTTCCAGCATCTGTAAGCGTTGGAAAGCTTTGGTGTCATTTGCTTCCTAGAGGGTTGACCCCATTCATTAAGGAAATCATTTGGGTGGGAACTTTCCTTGATGGGGAATCCTTAATTGCCAATTCACTATCTTATTGTGGATCTGTTTCTCTTTCATCCAGTTTAGTAATTTGTAGCTTTCTAGGAACTTGATCTTTTCTTCTGATTTGTTGAACCCATTGGCATAAAGTTGTCCATCATATTCCCTTATACAATCTTTCCAGTCCTGTGAAGTAAGTCACTGGTAATGGAAGGTCCTGTTTCATTCCCCATTTTGGCAGTCCCTCTCGTTAATGAACTATTGAGTATCTTTTCTTTGTTTTTTAGCTTTTAAAGTTAGCATGCAAAGTGATAGGTTTCATTATGGTGTTTTCATATTGCTTAGTCCTTATCTGCCCCTCCTCTTCACTACCATCTCCCTCTTTGCTCACCTCCTCCTTCCCAGTACCCCTCTTCCATTTTCCTGTCATGAGTATTCATGACCCCTTCCCCTCTCCACACTAAGATCATATCCCCTCTCATCATCCCCTTTCCAGTCCCATGACCTATACCTCTTTGTGTGTGGTCAGGTGGGACAGAGCCTGCACTCCTTGAAGATACTGCAACATCAGGCTGATGTATGGAATCTATGGAATCAGGCTGAGGCCGAGCAAACTCCTGGACCACCCCTAGCCACCAAAACTATTTGGTATGTTGTCCTCAGCCATCAAGAAGAGACACTGCTCTTGATTTTATCTAGAAGCTTGGCTGTGTTGTGAGGCGTCAATTTGTGCTCTCACTGAATGCATCTACTTTTCCTGTTCTATGTTTGGTTGAATTTCCACCTTGATGTTTACTATTTTTTCTTCCTGTCTTCATGCTTTGGTCCAGTTATCTCTTTTCTTTCTCTCACTTAAATATTTTAAAAAATTTTATGTGTAAGGGAGTTTTGCCTGACTTATGTCCATATACCACATGCATGCAGTGCCTGTGGAGGCCAGAAGAGGGCACTGGATTCTCCTCAAGCTGAAGTTACAGATGGTTGTGAGCTGACATGTGAGTGCAGGGAATCAAACTTTGGTCCTCTGGAAGAGCAGCCAGTGCTCTTAGCCACTGAATCATCTCTCTAACTCCAGTTTTGTACAGTGGAACCCAGGATACTAATTCAAGGGGTATTTTCACTTTTGACACAGGCATTTGAAGCGAGACACTGCCTTCTAAGCACCATGTTAATTGCATCCTCATGAGTCCTGATGTGATATGCTCCCAATTTTATTCACTGTAAAATGTGTTTATAAGTCTTCTCTAAAATCATGGAATTAATAGAATAAATACACATACAGAGAGAAAGGCGGCGGGGGGGGGAGGGGAGAATTCATTAGTATTTATTATGGATTACAGGCTATGATCTGGCTAGTCCAACAATGGCTGTGTCATGATGGAAAGACCAAGAATCTTGTGGTTGCTCAGTTCATGAGGTTGGACATTATAGCAGTCCCAGTTTGGCACTGGAGTCTTGGGGGACAGCTAGAGAGCTGTTCTTCCTCAAAACACTCTGGAGTCCTGAATAAGGATTTAACACTGGCTGCAGTGACAGGATAGACGAACTTGGCAGTGAGACTGAGGACAAGCAGGTGAACAGCAGTTTCCTCTTCAAACCCTTGTATTTAGACTGCCACCAGATGGTGCCCCCTGGGTTCAGGGTGGGTCTTCCTACTTCAACAATCTGATCAAGAAAATCCCTTACTAGAATGCCCAATAGTTTGGGTTTTAGTTGATTCCAGATGCAACCAAGTTGACAGCCAAACAAGTTATCACAAAAAGTACTTTTTAATTTCCTCTGTGACTCCAAACTCTTTGATCAATGATCTTTTAGAAGTGTGATTTTCCTTCCAAATGTCCTCAGATTTCACTCATTCCTTTCTGGGGATTTTTTACTTCATTATAGTTGTTGAATACTCCCATTTCATTAATTTTGAAATTAGTGAGATGTGCTTTGGGGCTTAGTGCATGAGGTATGTTGAAGACCACGCTTGGCCCCTGTGCACATTGTACTTGGAGAAGAGCATCTCTGTATGACAGCAAAGCTGGCCTCTGGCTCAGGACCCGCCTAGAGAGTGTTCTGTGCAGACTGCTCTCCATCATCCCATCTGGGGTTCTAAAGCATCTAGCTGCCACTGTGGGATTGCCTGTTTCTCCCTTCAGTTTGATTAGCTCTTCCTTCCCGAATTTTGAGGCTCTGTTATATGTATGCATTTGTATTGGCCATGTATTTTTGGCAAATTGATATCATCATCATCATCATCAATCATCAGATCCTCTCTTCCTTAAGTGCATCGAAGGGGCATCTGAGAATCATGTTCTGGATTCCACAAGACCCCATTCTGCTAGTAGAGCCTCTGTGTGATCTTTACCTTGGCCTTGCTCCCTGGAGGGGATCTCCTGGACTCTACCTAAAATCCAAGCAGATGGACTGGACCATGTCTCTCATTCCCACATCTTACCACAGACAACAATGAGCCTCCTTAAGAGGACAGGCTTCTGGGTGTACCCTTCTGTCCTGTGACAGCAGAAAGCATCATGTCCCTGCCGATGCAAGCCCTCTGGCCCTCCCTCCAACTTCTCTGGCAATTCCTTGGTTTCTCTCAGGTCTCCGGCAGTCTCAGTGTAGTGTCGTACCACCCACCAGCATCATCTCTATGCCAACCTCATGTGTGTCAGTAACAACCTACCTGAGGACCAGACGGTTCTTGTTCGTTTCCCCCTCTGAGTGGGTAGAACAATGCACTGTGCAGTCACAGTCAGAGGTCCTGGAGGGGCTCAGCTAAGCACTTGCAACTTCCTGCTCACGAGCTTGGGAACAGAGATAGGCGGCTGGAGAGCCGTGGTGCTCACTCACAGCTTGGGGTCAGTGTAGACAGACCCAGAACAGGCACATATACAAACCAAAGTGTTTGAATGGGATGACTTGTGTGCTCTGAGACACTCAAATCATGGTGGCTGTTCCAAAAAGGGAACATACTGAGGTGATCATGCACCTGCCATGGAACCTTCACACCAGCATGGAAGCTGTGGCCTCTCGCTTAGCCCTGGGAGTCACACTAGCTAGGTGACATCTGTTGCGTGACTTTGGCTACAGTGAGAAGTGCAGGCCAGGGCTGAGTCAAGGGGAGAGGAGAGAAAGGGCATCTTCTGATGGAGATTTTGACCATCATACACATCATCATGGAGATACAGCTGTCCTTTCCTGGCTCCACACCACCAACATTTCCTCAAGGGACTTCCTGTCTCCCTCACCCAGTACAGTCTACTATGGGGCTCAGCACCGCTCTTGACTGCCTAGCCACCAAGGAATAGCAGTGAGAGTTTCCAGCTCCTCAAGGGTCATGACCTTCACTGTCCACGAAACAGTGTGATCTGAGCCACTAGCAGGCTTCTCAAAAGTGCCAAGAATGTGATAAACACTTGTAGAGGAACAAGGGATGAGTTTGCACCACAGTTGTATAGTGTGCCCATCCCGATCCCCATCCCGATCCTTCTGTTTGGCATGTGGTGACTTTTCTAGCTTTAACTGTTTCTGGTGTGTAGCACGTGTCTGAAACCTTCAGTGCACACCAGTTAAATCCGTGATTGAAAGTGACTAATGTTTTATGCTTGTGCCAATGATTGGTAGAGTGCATTTACCCTAACACCTACTCTTCATGTTTTCTTTGTGACAGAGAAGGGAGCTGTACCCCTGAGAGGAGGAAGTCCTGGGAGGTGGGAATTATCATCCACATGGCTCTGAAACCTGAGCCTTCATGTGCTGAACAGCCCAGTCTGTGCTCATCACTTACCTGCTTGACAGATGTACATACATGCTCTTGTGCCCAGGACCCAGAGGGGGCCTGATAGACTGTATGTCTGCCTCTGTAGCTGCCTCTACAGGATGTAAGCAGTACTGGGATGCTATACAAGAGTCCTGAGGTTGAAAAAGACCCCTCTGAATTCCTATGATTTCATCTCAACCGACAATCTCTTAAAAAATACTTCATTATGCTTACCTCCCCCATTCCAAGGCCCTTTCATTGGTGTGTGGACCTGGGGTGCCATTGAAACGACTTGATATTCCCTTGCTAGTTTTAACACACAACTGTAAACTGGACACTATCTTAGAACCCACATTAGTCATTGAACTCAAACCAGCGTGGAAGTCCCAGTTAACAGGAATGTGGTGCTCACTTTCCACCAGGTCCCACCTCGTTCCAGCCCAGCATGCCTGTTGGTTTTCAACAACCTTTACCATAAATAAATGGCATTCTGATGTAAGAGACAATGATTAGAACACACATATATTCTACTCTTTCAGTTGTAACTATGATATGTGTGCATTCAGTGTTTCATTTTATGCATACATACATTATGTAGTTGATATACACATATCAATAAGCAGCAAATATGTATACCTCCTTCCTTCCTCCATTCTTCACGTGTATACACTCAAAATACTTCTGGCTAGATTTTTTTTGTGAGTTATAAGGGAAGCACTTTTTCACATAAAGAAAAGAGCTAAATATATTTTTTTGTGCATAAAAAGTTATAAAACCCAAATGTACACAATAACACAAACCCCAGGAGACTTTTTCATGACTGTAAGTTACAGGGTGCACTCTTTTATTTGTTAATAGAGGTGGAGAGGTGGGTCTCCTGGGGTAGAGGAAGATTCTGCACACAGCCAGAGATGACTGGGATGTTGAATTTGCCTCCTTTGCTGCGTGCTGTTCCCATTAGCAAGGTATCTGCAGCTATAATCATATTTTTGCATGTATTTCATAATAAAGCTTACTCTAAAGAAAAGTCTAGAAAGACACTAGCCTGGTAGATCACATAGGATGGCTGTGATCCTAGAGCAGAGAAAAAAACCTGTCTTGTTCTAACACCCTTCCCTCTTCTTCCTTCTTTATGAGGAGGTAATGTTGACTTGTGAACTGCACTGTGGGCTCCAGGTCATCCTTTTAGGCATTTCTGAACCTCTGGTTGGACCACACCAGCAAGGCCAAATTCCTGAGACACTAGCCTCAGACATTGCAGAGATGTTGACATTTAACACTGTTCATGAGATCCACTGTAACTCTGAATTCCACATGGTCCTTTGTGTTCATTTCTAAGGCAATTAACTAAACATATCTTGTAGCTTATACTTTTGTTGTTGTTTTTTTCAAGACAGAGTTTCTCTGTGTAACAGTCCTTGCTGTCCTGGAACTCACTGAGATCCGCCTGCCTCTGCCTCCTGAGTGCTGGGATTAACGGCGTGCATCAACGCTGCCTGACTGTGGTTTATACATTTTTTTTAAAAAAAGATGTATTCATTAAAAAAAAAAAAACTAAAATAAAACTTAGATAAAACGAGTCCAATCGTCTATCACTGCTGCTTTCAGTTTGGTGGAAGCAAAGTCCACTTGAATTTGAAAAACCACCAGCAGATTAATCTATAAGGTTTGCATGACATTAATCTAAACTCACACGAGACTAGATTAAATACTGTATTAAGAAGTAAGTTCAGAAATGTTGCAATACTGAAAAGAAGTAAGCCTCCAGGCTGTCACTAAGGCAGCCTGAGACCTCATGTCACTTGAGACCCCTGGCAAGTGGGTGAGGCAGGAATCCCAGCAGCCACCTCCGGCCTGTGCAGTGCGAGCCGGAAGCCAACAGGTGGCACAAATGCATTTGACTTGCACATGGGCCACCAGCGCCGGGGATGCCGCTGCGCCCCCTGCTTTTTAGAGCTCAGGCGAGCAGGCGCAGGCGCTGTGGCTCCCTTTGAGAGCCTGGTCCGCCGGGTTCACTCGGTCCAGCCCGGTCCAGCCGGGTCCAGCTGGGACCTGAGCCGCGCGCCGCTGAGGACCGGGAGAGCGCCAGGCAGTGTGCCCTCTGCTGGCCGTCCTCGGACTCGCTGCTGCTCCCAGCCGGCTCCCAGCTGGACCCGGAGTTGAGACAGGGATGGAAGCAGGTGGTGAGGATTAGGACCTGGCTGGGACCTAGTAGGCAGGGCAGGACTGGGTAGAGCCAAACAGGGCGTGAGCAAGGTTGTTGATGGCCCCAGGCGCTCTCTGGAGAAAATACCAGAGACCAGGATTCACAATTCAAAGTGTCTCAAGACTTGTCTAATGATGCCTCTACCGGCCTTCAGCCAGGTCTCCGGATGGGAGAGCATTGTGAACCTAGCAGTTCTGTACAGATCCACATTCTGGTCCCTTTCTTTTGTAAGGCTCCGGTTTGAGCTAGCAAGCAGGGAGGCCTGGGAGCGGCTCAGCTGGAGAAGGAAAGCCTGTCATTCCCAGGTTCCATCTCACTGGAGAGGAGCCCCGCCTGAACTTGTTTTTAATGTGTCAAATCGCAGAGGCAGCTTCGCGGCAGCAAAGTGTGAAGGGGTTACAGCCTCCCGCGCCTCTGGGAGGCCAGACACAGGTCTCTGCAGAGTGACAGGCCTGTTTCCATGCCAGCAGCCAGGCAGTGGCCCTGGGTTCTTGATCCTCATCCCACAATTTGTCACTTGGACACCTCTTCAAGCCCATCTTTATCACTGTCAGGGACACCAATGGCTCCTGGTGTCCCTTCTCTGTAGGCCTGGACTTCTGAGAGGTATGCTAGCCAAAAGTCCATGCTGAAGGGCCTCTGTTTCTCCATACCAGCCCAGGAAGGTGACGTCCTCACCAGGTTCTGCAGTGTCCAAAAGCTGAACGTCAACTTAGCTGTGTTAGTTCCCATCTATGACCATGGAAAGCACCTTAGCTTTGTGTGCCAGCAAGACTCTGGCATCTCCCTCCCTGCTGAGGGCAACAGGCCTTGCGGCGATGCATGGATGGATGGGATGGACAGAGGTACCTAGCCTTCCCAGGGTTGCTTGTCTTGGCACTGAGCTGCATGCAAACACATCACTCAACCTGTCACATGCAGCGATCTGGTTCTGCTCTTGTTTTCATTTTACAGAGGAGGACAGTGAGTCACAGCATCCTTTGCATGTAGAGGCTTTGCAGAGCTGCTGGTCTGTGTGGTCCTGCAGCAGACCTGGGCAGGGAGGTAAGTGCTCCTTCCTTGGAGGTGGTGTGTGTTCCAAATGCTTTGCCCAGAAGAAGGGAGGGGTCAGGCATCCTGGCTTTAGGGGCACATGGGGCTTAAGACACTCAGATCCTGTCTAGTCACCAGCAGTGGGCCCTTAAGATCTCTGACTGACTCCCCAGGCCACTCCTGATTCTCTTGCCCACACTGAGGGTCCAGGACAGGGCAGATCTTATAGGGAATAGGAATTCCTTTATTTCAGGCAGGGTGGTGACATAGTTATTTTAGGATGTCAGGCCCATTCTAGGAATCCATGAGATAAACTGTCAGAAACTGAAAGGAAGTTCTAGATTACACACACACACACACACACACACACAGGCACTGAAAATGCTTTTTTAATGTTTTAATCCCAATTGCTAGATTTGGCCTTTAGAGAGGGCCAAACACAAAGGATTTGAAATTCATCTTTGCATCTAGACTTTGGGCTGTGGGAGGGTCAAGGGCTAGAGCATCGCCGTGGCTAAGTGGATGTCTGCTGAATGACAAACGCCCGTGGTGTTGTTTGAGGGGTGAGTGCATGAGGTTGACATTCTAAGAAGTCACAACTTTAGCTCATTTCAAACAGTGGAGCAAACCCAAAGCCTTGTGGCTTCTGGTGGCAGCTGGTCCAGATTGAGGTCTGACTTTGAGGCAGCATTGACCTTTTAAAAGTCCCTGCAAAGTGCGAGGCATGAAGCTTTGGGAAAGCAGTCAAGCCTGTTTCCTCTTTAATTGATACCATTTAAAAACACGGTGAGGGCCAGAGCATTAATTGCCAATTACTTTCACAGAAATTTGTAAGGACATGTGAAAACCAAATAGAAGGAGTATGAACCATCAGAGCAAAAACAGCCGCTTGGAAGCCCCAGCGCACACGAGAGGCACTGCCAGGCCATGCAAATTAATCAAGCAACACCAGGCATGTCACTGTCCACCCGTCAGATGGACATTCATCTGGCTTCCTGGCAGGCTTGTGCTGGCAATGGCTCATGGTGTGTGGGTGCCGGGCACCACGGGTCAGAATAGCTCTAGTGCTAAATCTTTTAGTGATGTTTCTCAAGTGTTCTGTTCAGTTGTATTGACCCAATGACTCCCACCCGAGGAGAGGAAATTGCATTTTTGCAATTTGCACCATCGTGTAACTGGCCCTGGGGAACCTGGAAAGAGCCCTTTGTGCAAGAGCTGATCAGACAGCAAGCGACAGTGCCCAGTGGCTCTGGCAGGTTGTCGAGAGCTCTTGCCTGGGCTAGGGAGGCAGCACAGCCCATAAGATGCCTGCTGTATGAGTGGCCGAGCCAGAGTTTGATCTTCAGAATGTATGTGAGCAAAAGGCCAGGAAGGTGGAGCTACAGCAATCTCAGCATGGGGAGGCAGACCCAGGCTCATCCTGGGGCCCATTCGCCAGTGAGCCTGCCCTAAAAAGTGAGTTCCAGACTAGTCAGAGACCCTGTCCCCAACAAGGTGAGTGGTGCTGGGAAATGACACCTGACGCTGACCTCTGGCCTTCACATGTATGTGTATAATGTACATGCATTGCTTTCATACATTGCATCTGCATACTTGCACTCATACAGAGTGACAGAAGGACAGACAGACACACAGACACAGACACAGACACACACACACACACACACACACACACACACACACACTTACATGTTCCAGGCTTAATCCACAGCATTGCATATAGAGAATTAATAACAACAACAAAATATAAAGTAAGAGAGACAGAGACTGACATACTGTAACATTTTATTAGGAAAAAGCACGTGACCAGAACACATGAAAATTTACAAAAGCCATAGATGTGCACACATTTGTACATAAAATATATTGTGGATGTTTAATATATTTATGTATGCATTATATGTAATATATATGTATATATACTAATAAATACGTATTTAAGTCACATAGGAAATAAGACAGGATATTAGTTATTAGTATGAAGTTATCATTTCATGTTTCAGCTTTTCTAAAGGTAAGTTTTACTTTCATAGTCTCAAAATGTGGGAAAGATATCCCACCTGAAGGCAGCTGGCTTACCTGTCAAGCCTGCACCCAGACAGTGTGATCTAAAGCTGCTGTTTATTAAGAGGCTCTGTCTGTTTCCTGGCAGGTGGCTCCCCGGGTCACTCTGCACCACCCAGACCCTAAAGGCTTCTGAGAAAGTAGTCTCCTGACACAGAGGTCCCAGCTAACTGACAGAGTCCAGAGCACAGCTCTGGAGGTGCAGGGTTTTGGTGGTTTAATCATAAAGCCATCATTTCAGAGACCATTCTGCCAAGCAGACTGTGATGGGCAGATAGGAACCTTGGCTGACACGCTGGCCGTCATGTGGCCACTTTTGCTGGAATGTTGAGCATGGGGTGGCTTCGGAGTCAGGGGCACACTTCCTTTAAGCTGTGCTGCGGGCACAGTACTGCTGAATGTTCTGCACAGACGTGCGAATGTGCGGCTATTGGCTGCTCCTCTGAGCTGTGGGCAGCTCTGTTTGCTGAGCAAAGCATTACTGACAGAGTCAGAACAATTCTTTCCATTTTTTTTTTTTTAATAAAGCACATGGGTTCAGTTCTTTCCAAGGATCCAGAACAGAGGACATTTGAAACAACCACAAGAAAAATCTGTGCAGAGGCCTAACAGACTGTCACAGTATTTTATTTAAACTTAATTTCCTAGTATTTTAAAAATTTGTTTTAATTTGTTCTGCTGCATGTATATATGTGCACCACACCTGTGCCTGGTGTCTTTGTTGTTCAGAAGAGGGTATTGGATTCCCTGGAACTGGAGTTATAGATGGTTGTGAGCCACCATATGGGTGCTGAGAACTGAACCTGGGTCTCCTGGAGAGCAATTTCTCTCAATCATCTCTCCAGACTCCATAGCAATTATTTTAAGTTCCTTGCTAACAAGTTTTTTTCCCACACTTAACTTTGTTTTCATAAAAAAAAAGGACCTCGCTTCATATTAATGAGATTGTATAATCTTAATGGGCTTGTTTGCAATAGAAATGTGTTGGCATAAGAAGTCTTTGAAAATTATTTTATTTATTTATTTACTTATGTATTTGTGTATGTATGTGTGTGTGTGTGTGTGTTGTGTGTGCACATGTGCATTTTTTCACATGTGTATAGGGAGGTCAGAAGTCAACTTAAGGAGTCAGTTCAATTATTTTCTCTCATCATTTGGGTCCCAGGAACTGAATTCAGTCATCAGACTTGGTGACAAGAGCCTTTATCCTCTGAGTTACCTTGTCAGCTCCTAAGCTGACAAAGGCCATCTTCAGAAAGCATAAAGGTGTGGTGGCCAATGCCACAGTTTCACAGAGGAAGTAAAGGTGTGTAGGTGAGGTGAGTCTCGGAGATGTGAAAATGAGCCAAGGCAGAGCTGTGGGTGCAGCTGTGTCTCCATAAAATATATCCAAGTCCTAACCCGCAGTTCTTCTGAGTGCAACTTTATTGCAAATAAGGCATTTATATGGGTAATCAAATTAAAATGAAGTTTTTAGGGTGGGCTGGATCCAGCGTGGTTCAGTCCTTAGGTAAAAGGGAAACCTGGGCACAGAAACATACAAACACAAAGGGAAGATGGCTTGGAGGAGCAGGGACCATTTTTTGAGTATTACAGAGGATAGGTTCCAACAAAGTAATGGGGGAAATCAGGAAAACCATCCAGAAGACAAGGACCTGGGTCAAGAGTGGGCGTAGCTCAGGGCATGATGTTTTTAACTTCTAGGGCGACAGTGTTAGCATGAAGAGAGCAGCAAGCCCAGGAGAACGCATTTCTACTGGGGCAACACGTCCGAGGAGAAAAATCACGTCGGTGATCAATCCCATTGATTTGACAATACCTTTAAACCACCGCATGTTATCTGGACAAGGTAGAACACATATTTGATCCTAGCACCCAGAGAGCCAAGGCAGGAGGGTCTCAACTTGGAGCTCAGCTTGGGCTGCAGCATGAATTTAGAGCCAGCCTGGGCTTTATACTAAGACTTTGTTTCAAAAATCAAAACAAAACAAATAAATAAATAGATACAAAATGTCAGGTCTTAAGAGCGAGATAACAGCAGGTTCCATAAAACCAATGCAATTAGAAACTCCAGGAAAACGAAAGGTTCACGAAAGGAAAAGGATAAGATTCTACTTGTTCGTAATTCCCTTTTCCTAGGCTTCATAGTCAGTAAGACAGTTGAGTGAGGATTATGTAATAAAATGCAAAGTTGACAGGAAGTGAAATGTAAAGAGAATTTGGGAGGCAGAGGGAGAGCATGCATAAAGTAGGAAACCATACAGGCACTCTGCTAGTTATAGAACAAATAATAAAATCCAGCCCTGACAGGAAAGTGAGCAACCCAGGATCTAAAGATGGTGCAGAGAGTGTGCTGGTCAGATCGGGAGAGGGAGGAACTAAAGCCTCCCTGTAGCAAGTCAATAAATGATACCCCAGACTGGCAAATCCATAAGCAGCACCAGGAGCATACTGTTGAGTCAGAGAGGGACATTTAGCAGAGCAGTGAGTAACACGACCAACTTCAAAGCAAAAAAGCCAACATTTAACTATACTATTTTTGCCAATTTAATGACAATTTAAATTTTTTTTTTTTTTTTTTGCGAAATTTAGTAACTTAGAAAACTCCTTTCTCTCCCTCTCTCCCCTCTCTCTCCTGCAGGTCATTTTAAAGTTAAATGTACATGGTGTTTAATTGCTTGCCACCGGCTCCCTCCTCTTGTGACAGATAACTGTGAACCGACTGTTAAGGAACAAAGATTTTAAAACAGCTGCCATGCAGGCCAGCGGCTGCCTCTGCCTTGGCACAACTCATTCCCAGCACAGTGTCTTCATGGTGCCATTTCCAGTGACTTCTGCTCTCAACGATGAGGAGCCCTCTAAGAGGGGAGGAGGCTCTGCTGGCATGTCCTTCTTCCTCAGACATCCCTGGAATCCTCCTGCACTGCAGCCTGCCTCTTAACGCCACAACTACTCATAATGAGACCTGACCAGAATTACCTCCATGCCAGCGCATCTCCTGACAACCAAGCTTCATGCTTGCCTGGAGCTGAGCCTGTGAGGAGGTCCAATTCTTTCTTGGTTTCTGACAAAGGAAGTATCTCCCCCAAGCTCCGGAAACCGACAAATGGAAGCTGGAGTGAGAGGCAGGAGTGAGGGCTGAAGTGGCAGATGGGAAAAGCCAGCACGTTGGGTGTGAAATGTAACTGCCTTAGTTATTGTTGCCATGACAAAACACTGTGACCAAGGCAACTTATAAAAGAAAGCGTTTGGGACTCACAGTTCCACCATCTTGACAGGGAGTGTGGCAGCAGTCAGGCAGGCAGGCATGTAGTCATGTAGGCAGTCAGTCAGTCAGTCAGGCAGGCATGTAGGCAGGTAGTCAGGTAGGCAGTCAGTCAGTCAGTCAGTCAGTCTGTCAGGCAGGCAGGTATAGGGCTAGAGAAGTAGCTGAGAGCATATAGCTGATCGAAAGAGAGAGAGATTGTATAATCTTAATGGGCTTGTTTGCGATAGAAATGTGTTGGCATAAGAAGTCTTTGAAAATTATTTTATTTATTTATTTACTTATGTATTTGTGTATGTATGTGTGTGTGTGTGTGTGTGTGTGTGCACATGTGCATTTTTTCACATGTGTGTAGGGAGGTCAGAAGTCAACTTGAGGATTTTCTCCCATCATTTGGGTCCCAGGAACCGAATTCAGTCATCAGACTTGGTGACAAGAGCCTTTATCCTCTGAGCTACCCTGGAGAGAGAGAGCGGGGGCTGGGGGTGGCTTTTGAAACCTCGAAGCCCACCCATAGTGGCTTCCACTTCCACCAATAAGGCCACACCACCGACCCCTTTCTAAAAAGTTCCACCAACTGGGGACCAAGCGTCAGGCACAGGATCCTCTGCTGCCATTCAAATCACCGCAGAAGAGGTAGGCTAGCTTGGCAATGTGCCGGGCAATCTCAGGTGAAACAACCCCCAACCCTAGTCAGGCCATACTCCTGGAGTCCCAGAGTCAGGCTGGACGTGACCCAGTTCCTTTAGTCAGGGCTTCTCATTTTGGAACTTAAGACTTTCTTAGCCCCAAGGGATGAAGTGACCAGCTGACCCGTCACTAGGGCCCCTCAAATCTTTATGACTTGCTTAAAATTCCTGACATTAGGGAGCTGGACCAGACCCAGGGTGTCAGTTAAGTACTTAAATGATGTGCTTTCAAGTACATTAGTAACCATCAGAATGTTGCAGGTCGGCATTTGCTTTTTCTCCTACAACTATGGTGTGAAGGAGAGACAACAAACTGATACGGCACACGGCCCGAGGCTTCTTTTCTGAAGAGATGGTACAACAACCATGAAATGCCAAGCCAGGAAGCAGACACACCCACCTCAAGGCCAGCCGGGGCTGGTGGTCTGCCTCTGTGTCTATACATGGGCCTCACCTGTGGCCTTGGTGAAAGCAAACAGGACCATGCCAGCACTATCCCTGCAGTGTTCTGTCTGTGAACGGGAAGCTGCGAAGTGGTTACCAAGTCCCAGAACTCCATGTTGTTGTTGACCTGGGGAGAGGAGCACCCAGCCTCCAAAGGGAAATCTGACTCACCAACGTCTAGCCTTGATAGACAAAATTAGACACCAGGATCCTACTCAAAAAGGAATGTCCCAACTACCCTGGGGGCATGGATGAACAGACATGACACTGGGGTCAGAAATGGGAATGTGGAGGCATAAAACAAGATGTGCCCTCAGTGGACAGTGTGTTACCCAACCCTGCTCACAGTGGGTAGGAGTCTCAGAGCCCCACAGTCCCTTAAACATAATCAGGGGACATTAAGTGACGGGGGAGAAGGAACTGGCTACACAAGCCTGGTAATGGGGCTCTGCAGCAGGGTCCCAAGGAAAGCTGGGCTGTCTGGCTCCAGCTTTGGTCTTCATCCTGAATTTAACAGGGAAAGATTTGGACCACTGAGTTACAAGTCAGTCTCTTGCTGCGCATGCCGAGCAGAAGTTCTGTGAACTCTAGAATGGTCCAGAAGAGGCCTGCACCACTTTACTTCCTAAAGAATGGTTTCTTGAAAATTAGCATAGGAATGCATCCCCTCAAAGAACACTGAAAATTCACGGAAGTTACAGAGGCTGACTCTCCTGTGGAGGTGGCTAGCTTGGGCTGCTTTGCCTGTTGTCCATTATCCTGGAGTCTAACCATGGAGGGGGCGTGGCTAAGGGAGATAATGTGGGGAGGCATCCTTCTCCACAGTGTTGGCTGGCTCAGAAAGAGCCTTCTGTCAGCATAAGGGGAGACCCACAACCATTTATTTTTTTCCATTAAAATAAACAGCTCAGCGCTGACATTTTCTTTAGACCTGGTTTCCCACATCCTCATTTTCATGTATCAGGTTCTCATTTTACTTTAAAAATTAGCCTTTAATTGGGATTTTTGTTTTCTCTGTGAATAGCTAGTTAGGATTTTGTCCTTCAAAGTACATAATTGGTCTTCGCTTTAAATTTGTTATTTGCTTCTAATTTTTTCCCCCGCTGTTTTCCTTAACTGTGGTATATAAAGGCAGCTTTCAGTACATTCACTAATGGTTTCTTTGGACACTGGGAGATGATTATTTTTATAGTGTTTGCTTGTTATTCTATGAGACAGTATTCTCCATCCCCGGGAAGGCAGCTTGCTAGATAGCCATTACCCGATCATTTATTTTCTTTGATTTACAAACCCTGCTGCTTTTCCCCACTTAACCTGTCAAGGGCTGGGGAAGCGTTGGTTTCTGATGAGTCTTGATGTAAACGCAGACACCCTGTACTTCTAGCAGTCTTCTTACTCTCGAAGCTAAGTGAGGTCTGCGGCAGCAGTTTCTTCTCAGTGCGTGGCGGGTCCTGTGAGGTGATGCAGCTCTTTCCAATGCTTGCTTGTTCTACATTTGGCTCAGGCAGCAGCTGGTACAGATACATGGCCGTCATGACCCGGTGACCACCCTGGTTTCCACATCTCCTCCCCGCCATGGAATCTTTTCTCTCACACCTTGGCAGCATCTCCCCTGTGGCTCTCAGGAAGGCTGGAGGATACCCTCCCTGCTGGCCTGGGCATGGCCACAGTCTTTGGTACACAGTGTCCAGCCTTGATCCCATAGCTCTGTCTCTCCTGTGCCGTTTAATCAGGTCCCATGGGTCAGATTCTATCTCTACCTGGGATGAACAGAGATCTCAAAAACCAGAGAGATACCTGTAGTGAAAGACTCTTGACTCCTGCTTTAACAACTGTTAAACTGCTGACATTTTCAGACTCTTTGAACTGGTTAAGACACCATGCTTCCTGTTATTTCCTGGACCGTTGCCTCAGATTCCTACAACACTGGGAGGGGGTTTTCTTAAGTGAAATAGATCCTCAGATATCCACTATACACACAAGAGACCCCTAGCTCTCTCCAGACCTTAAGAAATCACCGCTCACCGGGCTGTAAAATGGAACTGGTGTTCTAAGCCTTCTGCTGACTTAACCAAATCACATGAACTGGCAGAAGCAAAGTGCAGGGCTGGAGAGATGCCTCATCAGTTAAGAGTGCTGGCTATTTTCCAGAGGACCTGGGTTCGATTCCCGGCACCCACATGGCAGCTCACAGCTGTCTATAACTCAGGAGTTTCAGGGGTCCAACACTCTCTATTGGCCTCCGAGGGCACCAGCCATGCATACGATACACAGATATTCATGCAGGCAAAGCACCCATACATGTAAAAAAAATTAAAAATCTAGTAATATGGAAGTAATAGCAGAAGACAATGGAGATAGAAAAATCATTGTTCCTATGAGGAGTTTTATATAAAGTACAGATCTCCTTAATAAAATCTTCATAACATAAAACATAGACAGACCTTAGGCTTTGAGCTCATCATGTAAGAGAAGGACTTGTATGCACTTCTGTTAAATTTCCCTGCAGGCCTCTTACCTTGGATTTGCTTAAGGAGTATAGGAAAATAGATGATTTTGTTTAAATAAGCAAGTTATTAACATTAAAAAATAATAATGATAATAAATATAAATAATAATATTACCCAAGCCCTTATGAAGCAAGACGCCTGCCCTTCTTCTTTGTTGCAGACACACATCTGTGGGTTTAATTTTAACAGGGTGTAGCAAGCAGGGCTGTTTGTAGAAGAGACGTGAGTTAGACACCTCAAGGATGTGACCTAGAGCCAGAGGTGAAAGCTGGGGGAGATGGCCTGAAGCATGGAGGTGAGTATGTGGGGTAGCTCTTGGCAGCAATCACACCATTCATGTTGCTGGCTGAGTGTTCTGTTCTTCGCCTCCTCTTCAGAAACAGCATTTAACTCCCAGGCAAGAACTAGTAATGCCGAGGTGGAGAAGGCTGATAGGGACAGGGGTGGCCTCAGCAAGATCTAGCGCTCAAACCTTGAGCAAGGAACTGGGAACAACGCACAACTAAGCACCCCTGTACCCCACGTGGATGGAGCTGATGAGAAAAACTTCAGGCACATTCGGAGCTGGCAGTTGGTCAGACGTTGCTATAATCTGATAGAATCACTGTTAGCATCAATCATAATTCTCTTATTTTGAGAGAGTGGGGCTCACTATGCAGCTCTGGCCAGCCTAGAACTCATTATGTAGACAAGTCTGGCCTCAGACTCACAGAGCTCTGCCTGCCTCTGCCTCCAGAGGGCTGGGGTGAATGGTGCACACCGCTACACCCAGCTAATAATAAGTTCTTCAAGTTTATGTTGTAAATACTCTCAATGTTCATTTTTATGTAAGAAAAGACCTTGGGATGGAGATATTTGACTCCCCAGTGAGCATCTTTTAGACTCTTTCTAGATCCCTTGGGTATCTTGAGTAAAAGACTGTTAAACAACCCGGTTGAACCACGTTTATGTCCAGGACTGGCCATCTTGAATATTCCACAGAAGCCTTGAGGAGGCCACACAACAATCGCAGCTGCTTGCTGCAGAAAGAAAGGGCAGTTTCAAACAGTTTGTGCAGGCCCCCTGCTTAGGGAGGGATGCTTCCCACAGCGGGCCGGGATCTTTCTACATCGGTAATTGAGACAGTCTTCCATAGACGTGCTCACAGGACAACCCAGGGTAGACAATCCCTCATTGGTACTCTCTTCCCGGGTTCTGTCAAGGCAATGATTGGAGCTGACCATTACATTTACTTCTAGCAGGGTGGGGTGAGCGGCAGCAGAATAGGGTGAGCTGGTAACCTAGAGAAGTGGCACAGACAGAAGAGCAGCAGGGGCAGTGGAGTGATGGCATGACACACCGGAGACGCCGAGGAGAGGTAGGTTGTCCAGCAGCTGAGGGCTCGGTAGGCTGAGCTACAAAAGTGGCAGAACAGCTTGCAACATGAGAGTCCTCGGAGGCGGAACCACAGGATGAGCAGTCAACAAGGTAGACTTGGGATGGGAGGAGGAGAGGAGGCTGAAAGGAGCTAGGCGAGAGACACCGTGGTCGCTGGAAGATCTCCAGACGTCTTTAGAGATGGGGTCTCAGCCACCCCAGTCCCAGGCGGAGGACAACACTGGCTGTTGTCAGAGCTGAGGAATCACTGATCTAGACCTGTCTGGAAGCAGCTGCCAGGGCCTAAGGAATCCAGATTTCCTGACCTGCGGGAAAGCCACTACACTAGGGGGCGCCACATAGCGGTTCTGCCCGCTGCTGCTCTTGCCTGCGGCTCCCATTCCCTGTCCAATGCTGAGGGAGGGATATAGAAGCTGCCAGAGGCCTTTGCAGGGGTTTTCTTGGTAACTTCCATGTATTTTTTCTATCTTCTCTTTGATCGCATGGGGAGAGTCAGAATCTGTTATTCCAAGTGAAGACAAAAGAGGATTTGCATGCCAGACTTCTGGGCCTCAGGGGTCCTGGAGCTACGGTGGCTGAGGGACAGTTACTTCTGTGAGGATCCCTGGGCTCCTGTTGTCCTCTGGGTACACTGCCCTGTGCAGTCAGTGCTCTCGCTCACTTCCTGTGTGTGTGTCACGGCCCTGGGCTTGCCACTGTACTCACAGTGCTTGAGATGTCCACCCTTTTGTCTTCTGACTCAGTAGGTTGCCGGCCCGACACTGTGATGATAGGTCTGTAGCTTAAACAACACGTACAGGTTTTCATCACAGTGTAAAAGACCCCTGGATTTTAAGAGATTGTTTAGTGACAGATGTTACAGATGTGGGAGGGGGGCGTGTGAGTCTGCATCTCTGTCCAAGATACACTTGGGTGGTGGTAGCTTCCCCTCTGAAAGGCCAGCCTGGCTATGAGACAGCTTTCGGGGCGGGATGTCTCTGAGATATATTTGCATGCTAGGAGTTGCTTCTGCCTGGGAGGGGGCCAGCCAAGCCCTCACATCCCGTGGCTGTGGATGCGAACCCTGGATTTTATCCACCTGCCGGAATCTCAGCTGGGATAGGGTAAGTGAAGGGGCGGCTTCAGGGTTCAGGGGTAGCTGCAGAGTACAGACATGCACCCCTGTCCTCAACCTCCAGTTATGTCTGGTGTGCACACAGATGGTTTCTGCTAACGGAGGTCCCACCTCACAGGAACTACATATCGCCCTGACAACAATCAAGTGCCATTGACAGAAGACAAGGCAAATGAAGCGCTGCCAGGGAAACTATGCTCTAGGGAGCAAGGACAGGCCCTGAGAGAATAATTCCTTTAAGACCCAAGCATTTGGAGGTGACAGAGAGTGACTGGGAGCAGGAGAAATGTCGTGTGCTTCTTCTCCCCCGAAGCAGCTGCGCTGGGTGGTTTCTAGGCCTTGGCTGTTTGCCTGTGGTATTTGTCCATTCTGCACAGACCATGTCTACAATGGACTCAGGCAGAGAGCCAGGGCTCAGAGGACAGTGTTCAGGGACATCAATATTATGAAGAAGAGAGAGGAGGAAATTCCCCAGAGGAGAGGACACATCTGTGCAGAATTTGTGGCTCAGCCTCAAAGTGACATGTGTGGGGAGATGCCCACATTCTCAACAAAATCCAAAAATCCCAACAACCATGAGGCTGGAGAATACATTAACACGTTCAGCTTTAGTCTACTGAGAGAGAGATGGGGTTTTGGGTGGTAACTGGAAAAGGTGACCTGCCTCTAGGAAAAACCACTAGTCATGGGGCAAGGTCAGGATCTGGGGCCTTTGCCATTTGCCCTTCACAGTGTCTGGGGTGTAATAAAAATACTAAGTATGTGAGGAACAGGTAACGTGACTAATATTCAGGAAAAACAGGCAAAAGAAGCCAAGTATGCATGCTCACAGACCAAAGGGGCAGCAGTCTTAAAGTCACCTGTGGGATGAGGACTACCAAGAAATGTACATTACCCCATCGATGGAGGTGGGCGGCATCTGTCCAGAAAAGTGGTACAGAAAGAATGCATTTAAATGCCAGAAAGGAAACTTACAGTACTCGAGGAAGTCTATTAGGCTTAACACCCAAGGTAGCAAAGAAGAAATAGGCTTGAGACAGAACAATAGAAACCAAGGAAAAGGTGGTTAAAAAACAAACAAACAAAAAACAAAAACAAAACTACAAATGCTTTTGTTTTTAGGTTCCCAAGTTTGTTTGGTTCTTTATATTTCTGCATCTTTTATGAGACTGCTTTCCACTTATTTAGTGTGTTTTTATAATTGCTCATGAAATTGTTTCTGTGATGGCTGCTTCATATCTGTGAGATGATTCTGGCACCTCTGTCATCTCATGTTAGCATCGCTGATGGTCAGTTCTCCCTTCAGTTTGGAATATCCTTGTCAAAACAAAGCAAACCAGCCAAGAACAAGTGCCAAAAATACGACATATGGTGGAAAGAAAACCAGGGTTTAACCCAATCATACAGCTCGGTTTTCACTCAAAAACCAGATAATGCAATTCATAGTCTTAATGACATAAAGGGGAAAGAATATAATTTACTCAGTCAATATAAAAAGAACATTTCACAGAGTGAGCACCTGGTCCTGGTGAAGCAAGCTAGGAAGAGGAGGGACTTCCTTACTGAGTGAACGGTGGGTTTCTTTTACATTTGTGTTTGTTTAGTTGTTTATTTACTGTGTGTGCATACAAGTACACATGTGTGCATATGTGTGTGCATATGCATGTGCACACCATGGCAATGTATAGCTGGAGTCTGAAGACAGCTTCTAGGAATCTGCTTTCTCCTTCCTCCATTGCTGCGGGCCGCAGGAATATATCATAAGAACTCAGCTGGTTGTGGCAAAGTCACTACCTGGAGGAATCAGGGAATTCCTCCAGAGGAAGCCAAATCCCAAGGAGTTTTTGGTGTTACTTGGCTTGTTATTTATCAGCTGTATTCTGTTATGAAAATCATGTGTGCCTTCATAGCTTTTCCCAATTGATTTTTCCCTAAGAAGGGCTAACAGTGTGGACTGATCACTCTCTGGACATACACATTCCAGGTATTTGGAGAACAGCCTCAGGAAAGGCTTTCTCTGGGATCAGATATATCCCTTGGCCACTTTCAAGGACTAGCAGTAATAACAGTCCACATGCAAGTCTCCTGATTTAAGGTAAATTCCACAAGGAGACACCACCTAGGTCTGGTGGACGTTAAGTAATAGCTTTACACAATTTAGCTCAGACCCCTCCTTTTTCACAGCCTTACTTTATAGACCTCTAACTCCTTACCTAACCACTTCTAGGAATATTTAGATAACCTTCTGCGCTGACAGCTATGCTCAGCCAGAACTCCCAGTTCAAGCCTCCCTGTAATTATCATTATTGGCAGCATCCGGCCAGGTCCATCCCCAGTGGAGGAAAGTACCTTATCAGAGATACCTCTGTACTCTCTAAGAACAGACTTAAGCATCCAGGCTACCTGTTTGAGAAGGCCTGGCGAATGTGCCAATTAAGCTTTACTTCCTGCTTTCCCAAACCTTCCCTCGAGTTCCAGATCTCCCTTTAACTATCACCAAAGGCATCTAGCTGTACACAGGTTGCCTAGCAGACTGAGCACACCTTCCCCCACCCTGCAGAAAAATGGCAGATAGCTTGGACAGATAGGAGCCACCGGAAAAAAGAAGACAGTTTTATTTTCTCCCTTTGACCTAACAACTTATAGATTCTTAACATTTTCTACTAATCACGTTTAAGAGTTTAATAGTGGAGCACATAAGATCCCTCTTCTTAGATATTACCTGAATTTTGCCTTTAGTTAATTAATTTCCCCATTGGTCACTTCCTTTGGGGTTGCAAATGATGATTAACGGTTATTGCCTCTCAATGTGATTCTTATCACCCCTCCGTTTGACCCTGGAAGCCTGGCTTTATATACCAGGACTTCCAGGGCATGGAGATTCAGAGAAGAGAAAAGAGTATGGAAGAACTAGATGGGTAAGAACTGGAGAGGAACAAACTGAGATGGGAAAGAACTAGATTGAAGGGCTGAAAGAGAGGACTAGAGGAACGAGATGGAAGATGAGGAAGAGCCAGATGAGAGAGAAGGAGATGGGAGAGGAGCTGATAGGGGAAAGAACTAGATAGATGAGAACCTAGAAGGGACAGAACTAGATGAAGGAATTAAGATAGAACCTAGAGGGGACAGAAGATAAATATAGAGAGAAATCAGGCAAGAAAGGAGCTAGACATGAGAGCAGAATAGAAGCTGTGTAGAGAGAGAACTATCACAGAATAATAAAGTGTATGAACTAAGGAGTCTCGTGTACATAGATTCATTTCTTTTCACCAAAGATTAATTATCAGCTGGTTGTAGATTCTTCCCAGACCCTGGGAGGGGACGATTGAGGGGCTGGACCCCATAGTCCCCGATACTCCTTGTGAGTTCCAGGGATCAAACTCAGGTAGCCAGGCATGGCAGCAAGCACCTTTGTATTCTGAGCCATTTTGCTAGCCCGGTGAAATGCACTTGTAAATTAAAAGACGTCACCATCAATGGTGAAATAGTGGAGTTTTCCTCCAAGGGTGAGGGATAAAGGAAAGGGTCTCCTCCTCACTATCGGGTTCCATGTCATAGAAAGCAATAGTTATCAGAATAGATTTGGCACAAGGCAGAGAAATGAGCCATTGGAACAGAACCTTGAGCTATCCATTCTGTAACAAGAACACTGAAGTGAGTCAATGGTACCACCGCAGTGGCTTTCAGCATGGATAAAGACAGCCCAATGGCATATTCATGTGTAGTTTGAGACTGACCACAGACCTCAACTTAAAAACTACGTAATTACTAGTAGCAGACCTAGGGAAAAGCACTGGTAGTATGCAAATATTTCTCAAGAAGGATATTAAAGCAACAAATCCCCAGACAATAAAAAGTTATACTAAATCCTAATAAAAAAAAATCTCGGTACTCCAAAAGACATCATAAAGAAAATGAGCAGACAGAAAAGACAGTAAGAAAAAATACCCACACAAGATGGATCTTACAATGCACTAGTGTCCATGATACATGGAGATGTGTCTATAGTGTAGCCAGGGAGGGCTACTCAATGACACTTCATAGTAGTTATCTGTCAGACTGTTCCATCAAAAAGTGCTCAACAATATTGTCTGTTTCTTTCTTTCTTTCTTTCTTTCTTTTTTCTTTCTTTCTTTCTTTCTTTCTTTCTTTCTTTCTTTCTTTCTTTCTTTCTTTCTTTCTTTCTTTCTTTCTCTTCTTTCTTCCTTCCTTCTTCTTTTTTTTTTTTTTTTTTCCTTCCTTCCTTCCTTCCTTCCTTCCTTCCTTCCTTCCTTCCTTCCTTTCTTTCTTTCTGTTTTAAATCAGGGGTATGCTAGTTGAAATCACAATAAGATAGCACACAAATGCTAGAAGAGCTAAAATTGGGGCACAGAAGACAATGGCAAATTAAATCAGAAGTTTGTGGCAACAAAACTTCTACTCTACAGCTTTGTGGAACTGTCCTGGCCATTCTCCATAGACCAACAGCCAGGCACATGTTGGCTCTCACTTGTCCTCCTGGTACTGGAAGGCAGACATAGGAAGGCAGGAAGTCAAGGTCATCCTTAGCTGTATAGTGAGTTAGAAACATAAAAACTTTGTCTTAAACTGAAAGACTCTAACCCTTCAGGCTTACACCCCCAAGCCTCAGGAAAAGAGAAACTTCAAGCACCAGGAAATGAGAAACTGAAAATCTAGTTCCAAGGGCAACCTGACTTAGCCATTGTTCAATCTCCCCTGCAACCATACAACAATGTAAAGAGATTTCTGTTAAGAGATGTGCTCAACTGTGACTGGGATAGTTGCAGGTGTTCCAGGAAGGACCACTGTGACCTTTGTATAAACTCCACTCCTGCCCTGATACCCCCTCCCCCCTTGAGGTTCCAGGAAGAATGTACATGCAGATGTGACTGTACCCACTCTGTGATCAGGCCATGAAATTGTATGGGAATTGTAATCTTGTGGGTTTTGTGGGTTTTTCCTTTAAAAGCCTTTATGGGGCTGCAGTAAGGTGCGGCTCTTGCTCTTAGGAGCAGAGTTTGTCCTTCTATATAGAAACTTCAATAAAAAACCTCTTGCCATTGCATCAACTGGACTGGAGTCTGGATTCTTGGGGCGCCCACTCAAGACCCCCAGATTTTGGGGTCCAACAAAACAAAACAAAAAATAAAACAAATAACAAAGTAACAGCAACCACTCCAGCATCCACTTACTTGTGACTCAGCCTGGAGACTTCTAGAGGCTGATGGACCTGTAAAAAGTGGAATTTCTTTCTGACAAAAGATCTTGCAAGTCATCCTGTGTTAGTTATTTCTCCACTGATGTGATTATAAACAAAACGACAAGGTGGCTTACAGAGGAGTGTTTATTCGGGCTTATGGTTCCAGAGGGATATGAGTCCATCATGGGGAGGCATGGCTGCAGGAGACTGAGAGCTCATATCCTCAATCTCAAATATAAAGCAGAGAGAATGAACAGGGTGTGGGGTGAGACTATAAACACGCAAAGACCACCCCCAATGACATACCTCCCGAAACCCCCAAACAGTGACACCAACTGAGTCCCCAGGGTTCAAATGCCCATGCCCACGAGGGACAGTCTCATCCAAACCACTACATATTCCAAGCAGACTGATTCACAATGGTCCTCATACTGGAGTTCTCTAAAAGTTCATATGACATAGTAGGGTAAAGAAATTGTGTATGCTCATACAGTGTGACAAAGATTAAAAAACAAAACAAAACAAAACACAAGCGCAGACATTGAGAGCCCAGGTGAAGCTGATGGACACACTCAGCAGAAGAATGCAGAATGGAGGGTCAGCTCCCGAACCCTGCAGGAGGTCTCGAGCAGACGAGGCTCCGGCAGGAGGAGACCATCTAAGGTTACAGGGATGCTCAATGTTGCTATGGATTGCAGAGGTGTGTGCATTTGTCAGGTACCATCCAGCTGCACACTTTTGATCTGTGCGTCATCTACACTGTAACTAAAGGCCACAGTTCCTGCTCTGATCGCTTTTAGGCTTAGGGTCCTGGAAAGTTTTCCATGTCTTCCTAGGCCTCAGCAGACGTGTAGCTATCTCATCAGCAATGGGAACGGGCCGTCCTCACTCTGGCAGGAGGTAGACAGGATTATGAAAACAAAGTTGAGAATGTTCCCTGGTCTGTGACACGAATATTAAAATGGCCTTTTAATAAAAACCCCGGAGCCAGATATTGGGGTGGATGCTGAAAGACCAGAGAGACAAGGAAACAAACCACAGCCACGTCTCACCTCTAGGACTCCTCGGCCTGAAAAGGCTTCAGTTCCAGTCAGCCATCACTTCCTTCTTAGTGCTGGGATTAAAGACGTGTGCTTCCCAAGTACTGGGATTGAAGGTGTGTGCCACCACCGCCTGGCTCTGTTTCTCTCCTAGACTGAGTCAATCTCATGTAGTCCAGGGTGGCTTTGAACTCACAGAGATCCAGATGGATCGCTGCCTCCCTAGTGCTAAGATTAAAGGTGTGTGTCACCACTGCCTGGCCTCTATGTTTAATCTAGTGGCTTGTTCTGTCCTCTGATCTTCAGGCAAATTTTATTAGGGTACATAATATATTGCTACACTGGGCTTTTGTATTGGAAGCAGAGATGTCTGTGAATGTATGGTCTCTTACGTTTAACAACAGACAGATGAGTAGGTACTTATGGATCTGTCTATGCCTGCATCCCAACTTGTCTCTCTCCTCCTGGGTCTGTGGTAGCATGAAGAGCCGGGAGAACCTCCGACCCAGCTCTCAGTTTCCCTGTCTTCTCCCAGAGAACACAGCGACTGCAGGGGAAGGCAGAGGAAGAAGAGTCTTGCTTGGTTGGAGTATAAGAAGTTGCCCATGGAATTAGAACAGTGTGTCTAATCGTGCAGATTCCTCAACCAACTGCCTTAAAACTAAGCCACCCAGACCACACTTTATTATTATGACATACTTCTGTGGACTGTGGCCAGACTGGTCAGTGTCCACTTGGATCTTTGGTAAGAGCGGTCAGTGCCATCTGGGGTTAGGCATGGCTTCTTGTTAAATAATGTAGTTTGAGTATCCCTTGTCCTAACGTTTGGGATCAAAAGTGCTGGACTTCAGATTGTTTTATTCTTGTGTTTTGTACAATTTGCATATAAGCAAGGAGACATCTTAGGGGTGATAATAAAGTCCAAAATCAAAATTTATTTATGTTTTGTGTCTTCATGCACAAGTGGGTTAAAAGTATTTGGTGAAACATTTTTAGTTTTTTTTTCACTGTAGTCTGTAATAAGAGGTCAAGTTGACTGTCTTCACATGGTATTAAGGCCATATCAACATTTCAGGTTTCTGAGCATTTTGAACTTTCAGATATGGGATTCTTACCCAACAACTGGAATGTGATTTGGCTTTTGTGAAATCAAGATATGGTCTCACAATGACTCAACACTATACAGCTACATTCCCTCACCTGAGTGGTTCAGGGAATAAGCCATCCTGGGACACAGCAGTGTGTTTCATTCTCATGCTGAAGTCCTGAGGTCACCAGCTTATCACATGGTTGTCCTCTGCTTGGCACCTTCAACAACACAAACATTTACTGAATAAGATACATAGATGTGTCTTATTGGACTCCTATGCACCCCTGCAGTTCTGCAGGGTGGCTGGGTAGTAGAAAGTAGCAATGGGGAGGTGAGAGCTGGCTGGGATGGACAGCTTGGACAGCTTCAGGTATTTTCCCAGAAACAGTGAGTGCTGAGTCCCAAACTTGGTCATTTGGGGAGTTCATGCTAAAGGGGGGTTCCTATGCTTTTTTAGAGTCAAATGTAAATGAAGCCTGTGGAGGAGGAATTGAAAGAAGAGTTCTGGAAAGTCCTTGCCCAGATTAGGAGAACATGGGCAGCTTTCAGATGACTGACATGTGGGAGGGCTGTCCAAAGTCTGTATCTATACTGTATAGTACAGTGTAAGGGTTACCATGGTATGAATTGAAGGCTTGAACTCAAGACTTCATCCTAGCTCCACCCTAAAGTCTCGATCATCACTTTCTCTCCCCACCAAGCTCTTTCTTAATTTTGATGCTTGGACAACTGTAAAATCTTGAACTCAGTCAGTGAAGTACTTGCCTTACAAACACAAGGACCTGAATTGGTTATCCAGAACCGAAATAAATCCCATTTTCCTTAAGTCATTTTTGATCATGGTGTCTTAGCACAGAAATATGAAAGTGACTGATAAGCTACACCACCTGCAGGTGACACACGAAGTGGCCAGTGAGGCAGAGTGCTGCAGAGCATTCCTTTACAGACAGGCACAGCTGGAGGGAAGCTGGTGGGTCTTAGGAGGTGAGACATTGCTCTGAGTGTGTCTGTCACACGATGAGACAAGATCACAGTGGAACAGGGACATAAAGCCCACTCTGGTGTACATCTTGAAATAGAATATCGATGTGATCGAGCCAGCCAGTGACCAACAAAGCTCTATAGCTCTACAGTGTGTGTTGGTGCTGTGCTATTTCAGAGTGTGTGTTGGTGCTGTGCTATTTCAGAGTGTGTGTTGGTGCTGTTCTGTTTCACAGTGTGTGTTGGTGCAGTGCTACAATTTCTAAGGCAGCATGCCTTGATGACAACCTTTGATGATGTGCTTGCTGCTTGGAGACATAGGTTTTGTGTTTTTTGTCAAGCTTTCAGTATGATTATCTTCTGTTTTTAACTAATGGTGAATTTTCCTTACAGATCTATTATGGTATATTTTAATCAGCTTTTCATCTGTGACAAAATCCCAGTGGTAAATAATTTCAAGGAGATAGGATTTATCTTGGCTCATGGTTTCAGAGGTCTCAATTGATGATCCTTTCTTCCAGGTTTTTTTGATTTTGCCTGTGGTAAAGCAAATGACCATGGTTGGGAGTGTGTGGCAGAGCAGAGCTGTTTGTGTCTTGGCAGCTTGGAAGTAGAGGTGTAGGGGAATGGACCAGGGGGGTTCAAATAATATACCCTATTTTCATACCCTTAGTGACCTGCTTCCCTAACCAAGCCCCACCTGCTAATGTTTCCACTACTTTCCAACTGTAACACCTGAGCCTTTTGCAGACTATGACAGAGCACACTATATTTGTCTTCATCGACACACTGTAGGTCATTAGCTAATGGTTCAGCTGAAGACAGCACTTGGTCCTGATGCTGAGTCAGGCTGTGAGGAAACTGTAGGTGGGGGAACTGATTTGTCTAAGTGAACTACTGATTCCCCACATGTCATTGGCAGCAGTGACAGGTTCTACATACAAGAACTAGCCCAAGAGAGGTAATGTGTTACTCTCATGAACTTTTTCTAGAGCTCAATCAGTTTGCTTTTTCATAATGGTGGCAAAAATCATGCAACATAAAATTAACCATTTGACCCATTATTAAATACATAGTTCAATAATATTAAGTATATTCACACTGACCTACAGAAACTATTTTAAAATAGACACACATCTACCATCTTATTCAGACTTTTAGGACCCATGGACTTATCCTAGACAAATGGAAACATATACTCTTACAAAGAATTGAACACAAATGATCATAAGCAGCTTAGATTGTATTTCTTAAAAACAACAACTACTACTACACAACAGTCTACCTATTCCAGAGCCAAGGAGCAAACACAAATGTATCAAAAAAAGTGGAATGACATTGAGTGCTATGAAGGAAACAGGAAACATACATGAGTGTGGGGGTGCATCAAAATGGCCCATCTTGTAAGCCTCCTGCAGCAGTCTACCTTCCTGGCAGGAGACTTCTGTACAGAGCAGCAACACATGCAACTGTAATTGTCAAGGTTTCTTACCTGTTACACTTTCAGTACTTGCCATCTCTTATTTTATTTTAGTTTAGCTCTTTTCTTCCTGTGTTCCCAGCTATACCATATTTACTGTGTGTGTGTTTGAATGAGAATGGCCTCTACAGACTCAGACTTGAATACTTGGTCCCCAGTTGGTGGAACTGTTTGCGGAGGATTAGGAAGTGTGGCCTTGTTGGAGGAGGTGCATCACTGAAGGCAGGCATTGAGGCTTCAAAAGCACAACATCCCCAGTCTCTCTCTCTCTCTCTCTCTCTCTCTCTCTCTCTCTCTCTCTCTCTCCTCTCTCCCTCTCCCTCTCCCTCTCCCTCTCCCCCTCCCTCTCCCCCTCTCTCTCTTTCCCCCTCTCTTCCCCTCTCATACACACACACACACACACACACACACACACACACACATACACACAACTTCTGCCTTGTTGCTGTGTCTCAAAACATAAGATCTCAGCTACTGCTCCAATGCCATGGCCACCTCTCTGCTGTCCTGCTCACTGCTGTGATGGTCATGGACTCACCCTCTGAAACTGTAAGCCCCAGATAAACACTTTTCCTAATAAGTTGCTTTGGTCATGATGTCTTATCACAGAAATAGAAAAGTAACTAAAACACTGTGGGAAATTTTTTCTTTGTTTCTGCTATCAGTTCAAAACACATCTCCATCTGGGGAGTGTCCCTGTGTCAGGAGATACAAAGGAAGGGAGAGTTTCCAGGGGGAACCTGATGCTGGGGTCTGCTGATGGGAGAGAGGAAGAGAGGAAGAGGTATGTGAATAATGGGTTCAGATAGTAGCAAGCAAAATGTGACCTGTTCATTTGTTACAGTTGTCGACAGTCACCAGATGGTAGAGAAGACATAGGGTCTGACCCACACCATCACCACAAGTACCTAGCTAGGACACAGTTTCCTGGGCCTCATGATGGGACCGGCAGGGTCCATATGTGCCCCAGACTTATGTATCCCAGGTTCAACAGACAGTATCAAAGGACCCCAGGTCCTCAGTTCATACAGCTCTTCACTATGCAGCGACATCAAGGTCCATCCCCCAGGACTATGATGCATATCCATGGATCCTGAAACCACTAGACGTGGCATTCTTTGCTCACTGGTTTTGGTTCTCAGAGAGCTGGAGAGTAGAAGCAGGAGGCCAGGGGTTCACTTCACACTGAGGTCAGGTGCCCTGTAAATCCAGTTCATCCTTTACGAACTCTCTTGAGGGAGAAACTCTTCATATCAGAGACAGCACAAGGCTGTTAGAGGAATTTATATGAAAGAACCAACTTGAATGAATGGGAATATGAATAACCAGCTGTGAGTTAGATGCGTTCATACTGGCCGCACTGTTGGGAACCCTTATTACAAGATGGAAATGCTGACCCCTCAGTGCTCAGCTTCACCAGCTTCACAACTCTTAATGAACTGGACTTGCCTAACAGAAACCTTAAGTGAGCTGGAGTTCAAGGGGCCCAGGCTGCCGGAGGGCAGCTTGGCTTCTGATGGGATTTCCCCCAGCACTCATCATCGTCCTGTGATTCCCACTTACCAGCTTAGTGAAGACTGCTGAGCATAATGTACCAGGAAAATGGATCAATTTTCTTTAACTTCAGATAACTAGTGGGGTCTAGAGGAACTGTTACCTTTAACACATGAATTAACACCAGTCTTTCCAGATGTGTGAACCTTCCAACACATATTCTGCAGCATCCTTGGAGGTGCACAGGTTGGGTGTATGTATTTCTCTGAAGGCACTGAAGTCGCAAGGGCTCTTACTCTCTCATCCCCTTGGTCAGAGAAAACAACTAAGGTCTAGTGCTTAGTCAGGGTCACCCGATCTCAAGGTGGAATTAATTCTATTGACGCATCTCTGAAATGCCAACCTACTCATCAGTTGGGGTCTTAGAGCAAGTCAATATTGGCTATCTACCAGGGACCCCTTCTCTAGGGGGCAGGTGCTCTAGACCAGTGGGGCTGACAGCAGGAAGGTGCCTCTCGTAGGATGTGCTTCACAGCAGGTTCTGAGTCCACACAGGTCGGGGCTAGTGCCACACCCATCCCCATGAGACCAGCATGCCTGTCTCTCTGGAATAAAACTGACTGTTGCTTTTGAATTCAGTGTGTGAAATGCTCTAGGCCTCCATAAGGCCGGCTTCGGGCTGCACACAGCAATGGCTGCCAAAAGATTCTGAGGTTGACATCTCTATTCTTTTGTCCGACAAATCTGTGCACTGGCCTGTAAGAAAATCAATACCGCTTTTCCTGGCCCCCTGCACAGGTGCGGTGATGGATTATTGTGCCCCCCTCCCCAGCCCACCTCCAATTTTGTTATCACTTTGCTCTCTGCTTTAGGGCTAAGCATCGATACCATCTCAGAGCTCCCATGACCTTATCCCCTGGCGATCATGTCCCCTGTGACTGAGTGTCGGTGTGACCATAAAGCCAGACCCGTATCTCCTGGGATCTCAGGGCCAATTTATGAGGCGCGTGATGCTGATGACACCCTGGAGCCTGGCAGGGATGGTCTTTGAGGTGTCACTGCTGAGCTGACCCATGTGCTGTTCTATTACCCGTGTTTGAAGACGCACCTCTATTAGATCAAATCGCCTCCGGAGTCTGATTCCCTCTGCGGTGGCAGTGTGGATGGCAGGTGCTCTGGAGGCTTTCAGGCTGCAGCCATCAGTCAGACACAGCCCTGCTCATCCGGCCAGATATCATCCCATCACGGGAGCGGAATGAGGGCTCCCCTGCACTGGGTGGTCTGGGGCTGTCCATGTCCCAGCCTCCAGGAGGTAGCGTGTGAACAGGGCTTTAGCAAACCTGACCAATGCTCGCATGATAGAGGGGGTGGGACCTGGCTGGAGGGAATGAGAGCAGAAGTGAGGGGTGCCGGGTCACGGGGGTGCTCTCCTTGCCCCCTCATTAAGTGTGGAATCCATTGTCATCTCCCAGAGGATCTAGGATGGAGCACCTACAGGGGATGGTGTGAATAGCAGAGATACCTTGTCAGTGTGCACAGGGTCCCTGGAGTTATTCCTGAATAGCTCCCGAAGGACCAGAAGAAGCCATGGCCGTCTCTCCTTCCCAGTTCTCTCCTTCCCACTGTCTCTTCCTCTGACTCTCAGTCTCTCTTTCCCTTTTCTCTCTGTTTCTCACTTCATCTTTCTCTCTGTTATCCTTCCATGTACCCCTTTACCGGACTCTGTCTGTCTGTCTCACTTCTGTAACAGGTCATACACTTTGTCACTTTTGACTCTGTCTCTGTATCTCTGTCTATCCCTGTCTCTGCATCCACCCATCTCTCTCTCTTCTTGCCTCTGTCTGACTTTTTTTCCTCTCTGTCTCATTTTGGACAGTCTTTCCAACTTTGTCTCCAACTCTCTTTCTGTCTCTTGTTTCTCTTTCTGTCTCTCTGTCTCTTGGTCTCTCTGCATCTCTGTCCTTCTGACTTTTTTCTGTCTTTCTCTTTGAGCCTCTCTCTCTCTCTCTCTCTCTCTCTCTCTCTCTCTCTCTCTCTCTCTCTCTCTCTCTCCTCTTCTCCCTCCCTCCCTCCCTATATCTATCCCCCAGACTATCTCTAACTGTCTCTCCGACTCTCTCTAATTCACTCTTTCTGTTTCTCTTTAACTCTGTCCCCTGACTTTGCTGGTCTTCATTTGAGGCTTGGCTCTCAGAGGTGTTTCATTGGGAGATGGTTGTTCTTTGCAGTGGATATAGAGTGGCTTCGGGTGGCCAATGGCCCGGGTTTAAACTGGAGTGAATGCACCCCTGGAAGGGAGCCATAAGGTTCACATTTTATTTATTCATCTTTGGGTTTGTTTCAACCATTTTTCTTTAAATTTTAGTACTGGGGATTGAAACCAAAGCCAGTTGATTGTAAGGCAAGTGCTATACCACTGGGCCTAACCTTAGGCACTTTTATTTTGAGACAGAGACTCACTCTGCAGCCCAGGTTGGCCCCATAGTCGCATCCTTCCTGCCTTACCCTCACAAGTACTGAGGTTATAGCTTTTAGCCACCAGGCTTAGCAGTTTTCCGTTCCTTAAGGCTAAGCTTAAAGTAAAATAAATCCAGGTAAATCCAGGTTTATTACAGAATCTTAAACTAACTCTTCTTATACATGTAATTATTGGGCAAAACATACATGATTTTAACTTAATTTGATTTTACCATGGTCTAAAGTTTTTGGCTAGTCTTCTTGAGAACTTGAGTGGATTTTAGAGAAATGCATTTTTAACTGGTGGAATAATTGGGACCTAAAGGCTTAAATAAGCCAAATTTCAATAAGAGTTAATGCCTAGCAACTCATGGGGAGGAGTCTCCATTTCTAGAAAGATAAACATAGGGATACTCATGACATTGGATTCTACTGGCTGTGGAGAGGCCAATGCTGGTCAGGTTAGGGTTACTCATGACGTGGTATTCTGCTGACTGAAGTGTGTGGAGACCCTGACACTGGACAGATGGTGATTTAGCTGGTTCAGAGGTCATATGTCAGCCTTTCCCGTCCCCTGCCATCGGCCACCACAGTCTCCTCTGCTGTGGGATATTTGAATATTATGTGAAGATGTATTGCTGTGATTGGTGTAATAAAAAACCAAATGGCCAATAGATAGGCCAATAGCAGGAGGTATAGGTGTGGCTTCTGGGCAGAGAGAGAGAGAGAGAACCTGGGAGGAGGAATCTAGGCACATGATTTTTGCCAGCACACTTGGAACAAGTCAGATGCGCCATACTAAGAAGATGTAACTGAGCCATGTGGCAGAAGGTAGATTAAAAACATATGGGTCAATTAATTATTAGAGCTAGTTGGGAATAAGCGTAAGCTAAGGCCAACCTTTCTTAATTAGTAATAAGTCTCTGGGTCATTATTTGTGGGCTGGCAGTCCAGAGATAGTCCGACAGGAAACCTTGCTGCAGTCCTTGTGGTGAGAGCGGTGTGGACGTCGAGCTGGCCGCCGGTGTTCCTAGGGGTGGCTGTTTTGTTCCACACTCCAGCTCTAGACCTCCTCATTCTCCGTTACTGGATCTGTGGCCTTCACCCTGTCAGATCAGGACAAGCAGACGCTGCTGTTAAGAGCTCCCAAGTTCAAGGAAGAAAAGGGAAGTAGGAGAAGAGGAGGAGGGATGGGCTGGGTGATGAGGAGAAGGCAAGATCAGGCCAGTGTCTCTGAGGGCATGGAAGAGAGGTGAACAAAACCACTCATGGACCCAAAGCAGTGCACGTGAGGCTGAACCCCAGTCTAACTGAAGGCGACTTGCTGGCTGCCCACTGCCAGTCTTGTGCCTAAGAAAGCAGAGGCGACACCCTGAAAACCTGAAACCCTGGGCTTTCCAGACAGGGCCTGATATTTCTTTCCTCCTTCTCCAGTGGATTCTCTAGAGGACATGGCCTGGTGTGCGGAAGCTCTCTGACTTCCTCAAAGACATGGGGCTCTTTTAGCCTTACTACCCTAGTGTTGAGAGATGAAACAGGTCTATATTCCTGCAATAAACCTGGATTTTTTTCCACAGTGAGACCCTGTCACATTAGTCTTAGGCTATAGCACTCAGAAGACAGCCAATCCCCAGATGTCTGGCCAGGGCCAGCTTGTGTTACTCTGAATGCCATGTGTAAGCATAGACAGAACTGTGAGAGCCAGTGAGCTAGGGAGGTGGAGAGCAACAGACCACTCCACAGGCTGATGAGCCAACTGCTGGGTAGCACAGTCTTCTCTGTGAAGTGTAAGTGTTTGGTAGTTTAGTGTGGATAGACATTCAAGAGAGACTCGACCTCTCAAGGGTGTTCAGCCTTATGACTAGATTGTGATATCTCACTTTTCATTGTGATAATTGTATGAGCTGATGGGAAGCCTTCTTATAGATAAGAAAATCAGGATTCAGAGAGGTCAGGCTGTAATGCAGGGTCAGAATTCAGGTTTACCTGAACCTGGATATAGGCAATGAAAAGTCAGGCCTGAAATCCCTGGAGACAAGGCTTAAACTTGTGGTCCCACCATGAGATGCTCAGGCCAGGCCCAGATCCATTTGTGTTACTAAGCCTAACTTCTTGCATAGCTTTTCACTCACAGTTAAAACTTGTTAAGGGGGTAAGTCAATGAATACTTGTTTCAATGATATGTACATGCATGTGTTTCAAACTCAGCTCACACTGAACCAAGATAAATTTTACTGGCATCAGGCCTTGGGATTTGGACACTATACTGTGCTTGTGTGAGCAGACTTGATGTATTTGAATTATCGGTTTGGTGTGGAGATGTGATTTTCAGAGTGCTAGTTAACAATTCAGTTCGAAAGGCTTGCATGTTTTAGGCATCTCCCAGAGAGAGGGGTAAAGGGCATGCATTCTTGACTCCAACCATTCAGCTGCAATGTGTCAGCTTCCAGCAGGAAACCCGATCCGAGTGTTAGCTCCCTGCAACTCTGAGAGTCAATAATTCACCATTTTAGGATTTGGCCCATTAACACAGAACAGCTTGAAACTGCATTCTCCATTGATCAGATAAACAAGTCCTCGGTATTTTATTACAAAGTGATGGACCAATTTAGCCATCTTTTCACCAACAATGGACTCACAGTGGATGTCAAAATGGCAAAAAGTCTGCTTCCTCGGGGAGGAAGAAGAAAGGAGCATGGAGCAAACACATATCATGGAAATGGCTCACCCAGACAGGAATGTATTGAATTCTACCAAGACCTTGGGTCAAGATTTGCAGAACAATGATTGGCTTTCTTCTTTGTTAATTTTGTTCCAGACTATATTCAGTGCTTCATTTTATACTTATATCATAATTTTAGCCTTATCTGTCTCATGGAAATAGATTGACTATATTTGTGAATTTTCATGCATGTTTTAGAGATGGTAAGGGTAAGCAGGTCATGACTGTGCCTTTGATGGCAACAGCAGACATGATGATCAGATGTAGAGTGGGAGGCTTCTCTGCAGAGGAATGGAGAAGAAGGCACATGTCTTTTGCTTTTCCAGCATTGCTTCTAAATGTTTGGAGATATTCATCTCCCACAGCATCCCTAACAATACTGGGGTGGAGGTGTGTGGAAACACATCTGTGAAGTGAGTGCATGGCTCACTGGTCATCCCACAAGTGGCCACCATACATATACTTGGAGGATAAACTTAGCTCATCTCTAGCAATACTGTGAATAACCTTCTCAACAGCCCAGGGCTTCTTGCTTTTGGAGGCTGAGTCTGCCCACGACTGCCTTCATCTGGGGGCACTGATGCTTGGAAGCTTAGGGTTGGCATGGTATATATGTGGCCCAGAAGGTAAAATGTTCCATCCCAGAAAGGCTTCTGAGGAGGAGCATTGTCAACCAATGTCTTCTTAAGAATAAACTGACAGTATTAGTTTTGAGTCTGAATGAAGATAATAAATGGGGGAAGTAGTCTGTTTATGTAGCCACAGTCATACTAAAACCAGGAGGATGTGTCTGCTGCAGGAATGAACTGTACTAGCACGAGCCTTTGAGATGTCCATAGATGAAGAACTCACATGGGCAAGGAGACTGAGAATTCACATTGACACAAGGACCTTGAGGACTCACATGTAGACAGGGACCTTGAGGACTCACAGAGAGGAAATCCCATGGAACATGTGTTTAGAATAAAACATCATTGAACAAATGAAGAAATGAGCTGCGGCCAAGAGAAGTATGAAATAGGACCTCACAATCCAGACCTTGGAATCACCAGAAACAGGCCTGAAATAAACATGATGGGAATCTCAGAAAATAGGAGGTCATTCAAAATGTGATAAAATAAATGTGGTTACCAAACTGAGGAGCCAAATGACTCCTCACATAGCTAGGTGAAACGAAAGGGTGATAACAAAGTCAATAAAGAATGATGAGATCAGTTGGTGGAAGTTCAGACTCTGAATCTGAGCTGGTGTTACTGTGCATAAAAGCTGGGAGACAGATCTTAAGAAATGATCTAGAATGTCACCAGAAAACAGACTAAGAGAGTGTTGGAAATGGTACAGAGAGGCAGACATGTCAGGAGGTGGTTTGCACCAAGATAAGCTGCGGATCCCCAGGAACTGCATGGATACACAATCTCAAGTCACAAAGCCCAGGGGTTCCCAGGCAGGACAGCAAAAAATGTCTCACCAAGACACTGTGATAGAATTAGAAGAATCCATGGACAATGACATACTCTTTTATCTCATGGAAAAAAAAATAATGAAGCATATTGCCAAGGGGGAGAAGGTGCACGTGGCAGCAGAGTTGGAATTCTCAGCATTCACTCAGATGAGGAATCCTCTGCTGAAGGAATTCCGACTCTAGTTAACTGGTGTGGGGAAGCATTGCAATACCCAGATACGGGCAGGGCTCATGGCACCACGTCCCAGCACCTTGCCACGCTGGTGCTGTGTTGTCCCAGCCCTGTGTTATACTTGCTGGTCTTTCCAACAGGATGCCACCCTGGTGCTAGGTCATCCACCATAGCGATGTACCACCCCAGCACTGTGTCACCCCATCAATGGGTCTCAATCAGCTCTGGGAAGTGATAATTATGGGAAGCTGGTTTCCACAACAGGGTTCAAGTCTTCAAAACACCAAACCTCTTCAGAAAAAACTCAGTTGAAAAGGAGAGAAAAAGCACAGCATTTGGCAAGTATAATAAAAATCCATCCTCCATCAACAGCACAACTATTCCCCACATTTATAAAACACCAGCAGTAGTGGAATCAGGAAATACAAACCTGGGCCAGAAGCAACAGTTAGAAACTTCCAGGGAGACCACAAGAAAGGGGGAGAAAGTAGCGGCCGACCACCACCTCCTGCAGTCAATATCTCATTAGGAAGTGGGGTGAATGTATTTCCAGAGGCAGTGGGCAAGCTCACAGCTGTGGTCACACACAGATGAATGGCCATGGAGACTTCCTAGGACCAAGAGGGAAAATGGACCTCATATGAGTTAAATGTGTGTATGATAGCCTTTACAACTGTGAAATTAAAATTCTGTAGAAACCATGGCAATGAGGATGCAAATGAGAGAGGTAGATGATGAGTGACTGATTATAGGTAGTTGATGGATAGCTAGCTAGAGCCATGATTGAAATGAGACTCACTGTCCAATTGAATAAGAAAGTAAGACTCAATACGCCAATGAGAAAGAATATCACTTTACATGAATATGAACAAGCAAACACTAATCTGAAAAGGACAGGGCAGCCATGTTTGTATCTGAAATGAGTTTTATAAGGTAGAACGCTGGAGTACCTGCAGGTTAAGAGGACTGTCGTCTGTCCACAGCAAAGGGTTAAGGCAGAGCAGCACCTAGGTCAGCAACAGCTACAGAATTCCAGACAGGCCATGCCAGTCAGCTGGGGCTTCTATATCAAAGTGGTTCAAAGGACATCTCCGAAGCCTAGAAATGTAAGGTGAGGGTGCCAGTGGTGGAGTCTGGTGAGGGCATCTCCTGGGTGCAGACACCTCCTTTGTCCCGATGCAGGCCCTACCCTCTGTCCACATCACCTCCTGGCATGCATCACCCCAGCACTGCCATGTGGGAATTATGCTTTGATATGGGGGGGCAGGGCGGCATAAGTCGATCCATTGTACATGTGATGTCAAAACAGAAAACAGAACCAGCAGTGAGGTGACCTGTGATCATGGCAGAATCTTCAGCTCAAAGGACAGGACACAGAGGCTCTTTGCGAATAGGATGATGTCCTCCATAGGGGCAGCTGCAGCACTGCTCATCTGGGCAGCTCTCCTGCCCTGGGGCCCGCAGGGTGTCCATTGACCCCAGTGCTCTTGTTTCTCCCTCCCCCAGCACCCTGTCTGCCATACAGTTCTATACCCAGGATAATCTGTTTTTCTAACCTGCACATTTATGACGTGGCTTCTTGTGGCAGTGCCCTGCCCTTCTGGGTGCATCAATAGAGCATGGGTGGGTGGAGTTCCCAGTCTTAGCCTCTGCTTTAGACCTCAAGTTTGTCACACTGGCCCTTAAGAGTTCATCTGAGATCAGGACACTGGTGTAGAGTTTTCCTCCCAGGAGGATACTATTCCTTTCCACTAAGTTGCTCAGAATGCTGCTTTACCAGATAATGCACATGCTTCTTGGGGGCTCTGTTTCTGACCACACAGCTAGCCAACTACCGCCTAGAGTAGCCAGTACTGCTTTCCAGGCTAGGGCCCTCCCTCTCACCCACTCTTGTCTGCCCAGTGCACTACAGGCCCTTTCCTCCTTCAGGATCTACTATCTTGGGCAGACTCTAAGGCATCAATGGTCTGGGATGCATGACTCATCTGTCTCAGATGTGCCTCTCTGCTGGGGTTCCAGCTTCCAGCTCCCTGGCATTTGCTTGGCTGTTCTCTATCCATTTCTAGGCTCAGAACTCATGACTTCCCTACCACAGTTCAGCCCTCTTCTTACCTCCATGCCCGGGCTCACTGTCTCCTGCTGACCCCCTAAACCAGATTGGACTTGACTTGCCTGCCATATGAAGACATACTCTGAGCATTTGAAGGATAAGCAGCCAGTGTTTAGTCTGAATTAGACAGATCCTTGCTGATCTTGCAGAGACCAGTGTCTTGAGGTTAAAAAAAAAAATTGACTGAACCATAGCCCATTGATGTCTAGAAAATTTTAGACATTTCTTGCAGTTTTGTTTTTTATTGCTGAAAACACCAGGGTTGGAACAATCTCTGCTAAGGAACAGAAAAAATGAGGATTGAAAGTTCCTTATGGAGGAAAGCCTCTGTGGGTGGATGAGGGAGAGTGTCTGGAAGCTGGATATCCTCCCTACAGGCTCACCCACACAGCTGGGTTTGGAGTGTGGGTATCCAGCAAGAAGATCACTCCTAGAAAAGCCCCAGAGCATTTGACCCAGCATCTACAACTCCTCACCTTTATGCGTCCTGCTCCAAACCTCTGGGATTAGATGCCTGTGTAAGGAACACCGCCTCCCCCCTCCATTAAATTCCCTACAGCGGCAGAGCCAGCAAGCCTGGACTGTGCCATTGCTGGGTGGTGATGGTGGTGGTGATGGTGGTGGCGGTGGTGGTGGTGGTGGTGGTAGTGGTGGTGGCGATGTTCCACCTCACATGGATGCAGACTTATGGTGGGAGCAGAGCTGTGTGCCATGGTCTCTTCCAACTAGTCTTTCATAACTTTAGCTCCACTGACATCGTTTGTCTCTATGTTTAGTTTTAACGTAAAAAAAAAAATATTTGCAATCAGCAAAGTGGGATTTTTGAGCCAACGCATCAATGATCACTTGCCTCAGTTTCCTGCTTCTTTGAATAGTGAAAAGTTTGAACTTTTATTTTGCACTGACTGCTCCAATCCATATAGCCTGCAGTGTCTGCCTTTTCCCAGCATCAAGGAGAAGCAGCCAGTGCTGTGCCATGTCCCCAGGACAAATCAACGAGACACACAGATTCTAAGGGGAATAGTTGACTTGTGAAGTTTAATCTACTACAGTTAAAACAGAACAACTTGTCTACTGCTGATCTCCACTTTGTAAATGTCTAACAGATACCAATACATTTTTCTTAAATTAAAATCTAACACTTAAAAGTTCTAATGCATTTGTTAACCTACTCACTGGTGGCTTCTGACACTCCAAGTATAAAAATTTCGCAGTGATTCCAATGGCTACAGTTGTGAAAACTCACTGTAGAGAGACTAAGTGTGCAGCAACTCTGGGTTCAGTTGTTTTAGTAAAGAAATGAGAAGTCACACTTGTCTTGTGCTGGCCAAGAGGGGCCACTGTCAGGTAGCCCAGAGAGGTCCTAGGTGGTGTCTCAACACTGATGAGGAAGGTTCTTCCCAAAGAGGTTGATGGTGGGAGCTCTCACCTGGAGTATGTGTTTAGGAACACCTGCCTGCAGAATGCCATCCATCTCCCTCCAGCTCAGCCTAGAGGGAAGGCACAGAGGAATCCAGACCTGTGGTCACCATACCACAAGGTAAACCCATGGACAGAGGATTGCCCGTCAGTCAGTATTCCCTACTGCTGTCCTGAGGGGTTTCTCTGGACCCACTACAGCCCCAGCCAAGCCCTGCCGCGTGTTGATGCTTGGTAGAGCCTATCTCAAGGCCATTCATCGTCCAGCGTGTGGATGATCTCTGACATTCCTGTGGTGACAACTTCTTACCTGTCCATGGAGTCTCCTGGTGCTGATGAAGGGAGACTGTAAAGGTAAATGGCGCTTTGCCTGTGTGAATCCTAAAGAACCAAGCCTGACAAGAGGGCTTCTGTAATGCAGAGAGCTGTCACTGGTTAACCAGGGAGGGCTCTCCCTTCATTTCCAGAGAGGGGATTCTGGGAGACAAGTGGAGCTGGGAAGCTTCTGTATTCCTCGCTCACAGCGGACTTGTCAGAGAAGACCAACAATTCCCTCCTTGGTCTACTAGGTGAGTGATGCCATCATGACAGCGGAACCAAAGCCACTGAGGGGCTGTATGTGCGCAGAGCTTGGGAACAGCGAGTAGCAAAAAGGGGAATGGAGAGGCTTGGTCCTGCCAGCTACAGCCAAAGGCTTCTGCCTGGTCCCTGGGCTCCCCCAAAAGGTTAACACCCTCTGGAGACCTGGTGTGCACGTGACCACCCTGGAACATGTATTTCTGCTGCATTGATCTTATTTATCCAGGTAGTCTAATTGAGGCTTTGGCCATGGCTGGATTTATCCCTGGGGCTTTGAGCCCAGTCCTGGGCCAGTGGCCTTGTGAGGGTGGGGCTGCCACACTGAACTGTAGCGTTCTTCTACTCTGTCTGCCAGACTGTCTGTCTTTCTTCCTCCCTCACCCCTAGAGGTCTGATAGCTCTGAGAACTGGTGCATAATTAGGCATCCATTTTCTTATTTACTTGCTTATTTATGTGTTTTATATATTTAAAAAAATTGTAAATAAATGTCAGCAGCAACAAGGGATGACCGATGGCAAGGGCAGACAGCCTGTCTCCTTCCGGGCAGTAGCCGGCTGGGCATCGATCCTTAGTTTCATAATGTAGTCTAATAACGGCTCTATTACCACCACCCGCCAATTGGCCCAGGCGCCCTCCAAATGAGCCACAAAGAAGCCAGCTTGTCAATATTAATTCCGCCCCGGAGATGACTTGTTACCGGAGAGCAAAGGTGTTCTGAACAACTTAACTCCTTGTCTCATAAAATTTAAGCTGCTATTGATCGCCTTCTTCTATTGTGTGAAAGATTAAACATGCGTGCTTGCATGCACATGCAGGCACACACGCGCGCCTGCCTGCACACACACACACTGGCACACTCAGGAGGCGGTGCCCACACAGGCTCCCGCCTCGATCAGGCAGGCTCAGCCCCATCTCCCCACCTACCCCGCATCATTCAGCAACTCGAAGCAAATTAAATCAATGAATTCATCCCAGCAGATGGCCACTTTAACACTCAGTTAGCCTTTAGATAATTGAGCGTTGACTCCGGAATCATAAAATGGATGGCTCGTTTGTACGTTTTACTGAAATAGATCGCCGAGGTTAAATAAATGAAATCCCATTTGTCAGGCAGTAATAAATGGGTTCCCCTTCTGCAAACAGCTCTGTTTGGCCTAATAAATACAGGGACGTTACAGCGTTCCTCCCGCGATGGGGTTACGGCTTAATGAAATGGTCTTCCCTCTGCTTGTTTTCGCCTCCTCCTGCACCGTGTGATAAGTAGCAAACCAACGAAGCTTGTAATTACAATCTTACAGAAACCCAGCCAATCTGTATATAAATCTCACCCTCCAATTACAAGATGTAATAATTTTGCAGTCAAGCTGGTAATGAGGTCTAATACTCATGCCTGCGATAATCCCCGCTGGATGCTGACTCTATCAGATGTTAGCTTTGTAATTATACTGGCAGAAAATCATTATTTCATGTTCAGCAGAAAAATGAGGTTGGTGGGAAGTTAATTTTCTCTATGCTCTGTGAAGCATAGACAAAATTTTAATGATTTAATCATTATGGTTATCCCTTTTGCAATTGACCCGCGTTACTTGTATAGAAACACTGGCATGCTTAAAAGTCCCTGTTACCCAGTAAAGCTTGCCAGGTATGCAGCTTTTAATGTAAGAATAACTGTAGACAATTAAACTATTACCCTGACGACAGGCAGGACTCATTCTGTCTTCAGTTTTCATTATTTACGTGTGCCATTCATGGAAATGTTTGTGTCTTGCCCACACAATGACAAATGGCAATTTATATGAAAAATCTGAATTGTGCTCTTCTGATGAGGTCAGAACTACAAAACAGCATCAGAGAAGAGCCACCTGAACAGATGAAACCTGAGGGGGTTCTAGAAGGAGACAGTTAACATGTCTCTGCTAAGAAATAAGAACAGAAAATGGGAGGGGTGGTTATCAGCAACCCACTGTGGGAACAAAACTGACTTTTTAAATATAAGACTAATATTTTTGACAGCATTAGGTGGGCTATTCACAAGCCATGTACGTTTAAGTACAGTTAAACAAGCTGCTAAAACATTTTCTTTTCATATTTTTGGCGACTCTCTGGGTACATGGGGATACCCTCACAGACAAGCACACTGCACAGAAGTCAATTCCGAGTCCTTCACAGAAGAATATGCTTTGTCCCTGGGGCACTCGGCCCACAACAGGCTCTGGAAACAGTGTGCCGCTCCCAGGCCTAAGTTCTTTGGTCAAGCTAGCTTTGCTTCTGAAAGTTCAAAACGTGTTAGAAGAGTGTTTATGTCTCTGGCCAGTGTGTGTAGTTAACCTAAGTCCCTGTGGTGTCCTGCAGCCTAGCCCCAGGCTCTGACTGAGGCCATCCCCACCCAGGACTGGACTGGTTGTTCTGGGGTGGAGAAAATCAAGTGTTGGGGAGGCATCTCACCCCTGTTTCTGTGTGTCATCTTTTCTTCTTTTTTTTCCCTTCTTGCAAAAGAAAATCTTCTAAGAAGAACTTCACTGTCATACTTCTCACGACTGTCCCTGATAGGATGGACTCAGGAATGGCAGAGCCAGCTCATGTCCTGGTAACAACAGGACTGTGCTGTGCCCTGAGAATGAGAAGACTTCATAGAAAAAGCACCATGGTAAATTTCTCTGTAAGAATTCCAGATTAGTGGACCCGCTTTGGGCTATGCTTCAACCATGGAGAGGGTTTCAAATGACAGGTCTCTCCACACAGTGTTATATGTGGGCTACACCATGATGCATCCATGAACTGTGGAACCACTCAGAAGCATGCTGTCTGTCATACCCTGGCTGAAGTGGAAGTCATTTTGGCTCATTTTGTCATTAAAGGTGAGGGGTTCCTATCTTACCAAACATGAGAGTGAAGAATCCTACCCTAGATCCACCCAAGCTTGGATGCAGTGGTCAGCACACCCTATAGGCACCAGTCTGTAATGCTTTATGACTCATGGCTGTGGTTCTGTTCTATGCAGGGTTTCATGGAGTCACATAGGCTAAATGACCCAGGTATACCCACACTCCACATGCCACACCTACACATGTGTACATCCTGACTAAAACAAATACACCCACACCTATCACACATGCACATCTCTCCCCAACCCCTAAAACCACGAAATGAACACTGTTTTTCAGCTGGACCAGAACATGCCCATGTGTGCTAACTGAGCAGCTTTTCTGTTCTTCCGAACAAGTATTGCCTCCCTGCTCTCTACCTCCAGCTCTTCCTCTGCTGCCTTCTTCAAGGGTGACCAGGACAACCTGATCTAGTGGTCCCTCCTGGCTTTTCCTATGGGCAACTCAGCTCATTGATCCCAGAGGTCTGTGGAGGGAGACACTGCAGCTGGATGGTAGATGAGTAAAGAATGCTGACTTCTGACGTGTCTCCCATTGCTCCAAAGGTGGGGATTCTGTGATTTATAAATACCAAATCTCAAGTTCCCATGAAGGGGTCCCTTTGTCCCTTTGTCTGTCTGCCTGGAGTGGAGAAACCTTAAAGAGAAGACCCAGAGTTGGGTTCTGGGCTCCTGACTCCTGAGCTGCTGTAGTGATTTGGGGGCCATAATGCATCCTAGCCCAAGTTGTCAGGCATCTCACTAGACAGGAGGCTTACCCCCCCTTAAAGTAGACAAGGCTTTCATTTGCTCATCCAATGATTAAGAAAATGATGAGAACTCCATGAATAAACAGCTATTTTTTCTACATGTCCTGATTTTTTTTTTAAATTATGACAGGGGCTAGAGAGTTGCCCCAGCAGTCAAGAGTGTTCCCTGCTCTTCTAGACAACCACAGTTCAGCTCCCAACATCCATGTTGGGTGGCTCATGACTACCTGTAATTCCAGTTAGTTCTAGGGCATCTGATGCCTTCTTTTGGCCCCCATGGACACCCACACACATGTACACTTACCCTCACACATGCATATACACATGACTAATAAAACTGTAGCAACTAAAGTGAATTCAGAAATGCACTTTTGAGTCCTGATAGATGTCAAAAATTCATTTCATTAAATACTCACAACATAGTCAGGCATAAAATATAATATACTAAACATCAAAGATGTGCATAATCTACCCTGCTTGGCAAGTCCAGGGATTATGGGTGAGATTTAAGAAGGTGAGGGACATCTGTTTATGACTCATCTCTTAAGCATCTGTCACAAATGTGGCCAGCTCTACCTCGTGCTTGGGAGAGCTGCCTGCCCTGATTTTCCCTACGCTGGCTGTGTTTCCATGTTTTTATGGGTAGCTTTGATGATTTGGTTTCTGAAGCTAGTGTGTTAGAACTGCTGAGATTTTGTGCAATGGTACAACAAGGGGTGGACTGTCTCCAGCCATGAAACCCTTCTACAGGGTCTTCCACAGTGTGGCGTCTATAGCAGCAACAGGGCAGAGCTCTGCTGGACCACATTCTCAGTACTGACTTCATGCTTGCTCCTGCACTTTAACAAGGGCTAGAGTTTTCCTTTCTCTTCTTTTAGTCTTGTTGCCATTGAGACATAGACTTTCAAGTGGCTTTTATGTCTGGAAGTTACTTAACATTTAAAAAATTTGCTTCAAGATGAAACCTTTCATATGCTCCAATGCCATGTGTTGACACTCATCAGAACATAGTTTTCAGTGTGTTCCTCACCCACACAGACTCAGAAGAGAGCATTTTTGGATTACAGGGTGATTTGGGAAAATTCTAAGTCCTTTTGATATCACAAACATGTTGGAACAGCATGAAATACGTTTACAAAGACCCATGCGCCTGCCCTGGGGGCAAGGGGGGGCAGCATTCCCAGACGCCAGGTGTTTCTAGGCACATTTAGATCTCCGGATGCTTGGTGGGCATGTCCTCCATTCCTGTTATCAGGCTTTCTTCAGATCTTTCGGAAGCTTCCATTTTCGTCGTTGCTGCTGTTTGTGTTGACAGGTCCTGAGGAACGTCACTGATGCTGTTACTCTTTCTAGTGTAGCAATAATACAGAGCATTGAACTTGCTTCGTTTTGGACTATTTATTACCTGTTTTGAAACTTCACGTCTTTTGACTAACACTTCCCAGTTCTGTTCATCCTCCAGGTGCCGGTAACAGCCAGCTGCTGAGCTTCTCCTCTGAGTTGACATCACCAGCTCCTACATGCAGTGAGACTACACACTGTATTCGTGCCTAGCTTACTCCACTTAGCATCGTGCTCTCCAGTTTTGCTGATGTTAACTCAGGTGACACAATTCCCTCCTTTTTTTTCCTTTTTTTTATTTTACAATACCATTCAGTTCTACATATCAGCCATGGGTTCCCCTGTTCTCCCCCCTCCCACCCCCTCTCCTTATCCCCAGCCCACCCCCCATTTCCACCTCCTCCAGGGCAAAGCCTCCCCGAGGACTGCGATCAACCTGGTAGACTCAGTCCAGGCAGGTCCAGTCCCTTCCTCCCAGACTGAGCCAAGCGTCACTGCATAAGCTCCAGGTTTCAAACAGCCAACTCATGCAATGAGCACAGGACTTGGTCCCACTGCCTAGTTGCCTCCCAAACTGATCAAGCCAATCAACTGTCTCACCTATTCAGAGGCCTGATCCAGCTGGGGGCCCCTCAGCCTTTGGTTCATAGTTCATGTGTTTCATTCATTTGGCTATTTTTTTCAATAATTGAGTAAAACCGAAATTTATTATAAGCCACAGTCGTCCTAGGGACCTCCATGCTATATATATAGCCTCCATGGTTCTATGGGTTGTGGTCTGATCGTTCTTTATTTTATATCTAGAATCCACTTATGAGTGAGTACATACCATGACTGTCTTTCTGGGTTTGGGTTACCTCACTCAGGGTGATTTTTTCTAGTTCCATCCATTTGCCTGCAAATTTCATGCTTTCATTGTTTTTCTCTGCTGAGTAGTACTCCATTGTGTATATGTACCACATTTTTCCATCCATTCTTCCATTGACAGGCATCTAGGTTGTTTCCAGGTTCTGGCTATTATAAATAGTGCTGCTATGAACATAGCTGAGCATGTATCTTTATGGTATGAATCAGCATTCCTTGGGTATATGCCCAAGAGTGGCATGGCTGGGTCTTGAGGTAGTTCACAGTCAATAAGACAAAAAGACAGCCAACAGAATGGGAAAAGATCTTCACCAACCCCACATCTGACAGAGGATTGATCTCCACAGTATATAAAGAACTCAAGAAACTAGACATCAAAATACTGAAGAGTCCAATTAAAAATGGGCTAAAGAGCTAAACAGAAAATTCACAAAACAAGAATCACAAATGGCTGAAAGACATTTAAAGAAATGCTCAACATCCTTAATCATCAGAGAAATGAAAATCAAAACGACTCTGAGATACCACCTTACACCTGTCAGAATGGCTACTATCAAAAACACCAATGACAGTCAATGTTGGAGAGGATGTGGAGCAAAGGGAACACTCCTCCACTATTGGTGGGAATGTAAACTTGTACAACCACTGTGAAAATCAGTATGGCGGTTTCTCAGAAAATTAGCAATCGAACTACCTCAATTCCCTCCTTTTAAAAGACAAGACAATATTCACTGTGCAAATATGACAGTGGATCCATCGATCCTCTCATCATTCATTAGGCTGTTAGTTGATGGACACTCAGGTCATTGGTGATAGACACTCTGATTGTTTCCAGCTCTCCACTGTTGTGAACAGTGTTTCAGTGAGAACAAGAATGTAGACATCTCTTCTACAGACTGGTTTTATATTCTTTGGATTTCTCTTCAGTAGTGAGCTTTCTAGATTCAGGTTTGTTCTATTTCCTGTCTTTTGAGGAAGCCCCACTATTTCTATGATGATTATATTAATTCTCATCTCACTCACAGTATCTGGGACTCCTTTTTCTCACATCCTCAACAGTGCTCATTATCTTTTGCTTTTGAGGTTAGTGACTTTCACTCTTACCAAATGAGCTACTATCTCATGGTGCCTATCTATGTACATGCTGTGTATATCATGTGTGCTCAGGCACATGCAAATATGGATATGTACATATGGAGGCCAGAGGACAATCTCAGCTGTCATTTCTCAGGCACTGTACACCATGTTTGTTGAGACAGGGTCTCTCATTTGCCTGGAACTTGCCAAGTACACTAGGCTATCTGGCTAGTGAGCCCAGAATCCACCTGCCTCCATCTCCTCAGCACTGGGATTGTAATCATACTTGTTTTTTTATGTTTTACATTTGTTTTGGGGATCATTCTCATATCTTCATGCTTGCAAAGTAGGCAATTGACCAGCCGAGCCCCTATTCTCACTGTGATCTTGATCTACATTCTCTTAGAGATGATGGTGTTTAGCATCATTCCTTCAGCTCTGACCATTTGCTCTGAGTTTGGGGAGGGGTATGGATTCCATTTTTTTTTTTCCGAGACAGGGTTTCTCTTGTGTAGCTTTGTGGATTCCATTTTAATGTGACCTAGCAAATGCTTTTCCCATTCTCTACTGGATACAAACTCTGTGTTAGACATGAGCTTGCAAATGCTCTCTCCCAGTCTGTAGATCCTCTTTGTCCCTCTGTCTCCTTTGTTGTACAGAAATAGTTTGAAGCAATATTTGCTTGTCCCCCCAAAAAATTTATATTTGGGGGGTTTATACCCCTCAATATTTTCTATAATAGTATTGTCTATCTTCCCTTTATATTTTTTTTCTAGCAGGGCATAGTTTGGAGATCCAAGTTTAATTCCATAAAGTCTATTGAGTTGGTTTTTATATGTAACACAAGGTAAAGGTTGTTCTGCATGTGAAGATTCAGCTTTCCTAGCACTGCTTACTGAGTTATACTGTCTTAACTTGTATGTATCTGGCAGCATTGTCAAAGATCAAGCACCTCAGTGGGTAGCTTTTGCCTGGCTCTCCCCTAATCTTGACTGGTCCTTGCATCTCTTTCTGAGCTGGTACCACCCTGTCTGTCATAGCTTCCCACGAGACCTGGAAATCACGTAAGATGTTCTCTTGTTACTACCCCACGTGCCCTTCCTGCTTCAGGTCTTTGGTGATGTCATGAAGATTTTTAGACTTCTTTTTTTTCCAGTTTCTTTTAAAATGATTTGTTTTTAGGTAGGTAGGGCAGTGAGCCTGCAGATCCCTTGAGGGAAAGTATCAGCCTGTAAGTATCTTCAAACTAAAGATATCTAGTCCCATCTCCACAGTGTTGAAATTGCTGGTGATTAATGCCTTTTCTCTCTTTGACAACGCCTTCATTTCTCCTTCATGCCAGAGGGATAGTGCCTCTGGTTATGGCATTCATGGTTCACAGCTCTTTTATTTGAGCATTGGAAAAGTGCTGGGCCTCTTCCTTCTGCCTCCAACTTTTGAGATAAAAAAAATCAGCTGTCATTCAAGTTGGTGTTTCCTGTAATCATGAATAGGTGTCCCCTGCAGTCACGTGTGGGTGTCTTCTGCAGTCATGACTGAGCCCTGAAGTCATGAGTGCTCTGCAGTCCTGGGTGGGTGTCTCCTGTGGTTATGTGCCACTTTCCTTGATCGTCTTATGTCTGTTGGTCTTTGTTCTTCACTGTTAGGTGTTTCTCTATGTTACCCTTGTGAGTTTCTGTTTGTTTCTTGTTTTGTATGTCTGGTGTGTGGCTGCTCATCTGGTAGGTGTAGAAATAAGTCTTGCTTTGATTCAGAAGCCTTCATTCTTTGCAGCTTCAGATACTTTCTTAACTGGTTTTCCTTTTTCTTCTGTCCTTCTGAGTCCTTAAGGACTTCAATGTTGAGTCTTATGCTATTGTATTGCAGGATCCAGGATCTCTCCAGTAAAATTTATGTCTCTTTCCCTCTTTGAGTTGAGTATGTGTGTATGCACACATGTGCATATGTGTGTGTGTGTGTGTGTGTGTGTGTGTGCAAGTATGCACATGCTCCTGAACATGTGTGGTGGTCAAAGAACAACCCTGCTTCTCAGTATTTGTCTTTTACATCTAGGCAGGGTCTCTCTGCTATCCATGACTCTTCATGCCAGGCTAATTGATCCACATGCTTCTGGGATTCCTATGATTCTACTTCCCATTTCCTGTAGGAGCACAGGATACCAGTCCTGTGCTATCACAGAGAATTTTAAATGGGTTATGGAGATCCCAACTCAGGTCTTCATGCTTATAGAACAAGTGTTTACCCACTGAGGAATTTCCCCAGCCCACTCTTCATTTACTGTGTTCTAATGTCCTCTGGATCAGATTGGATACACCTTATTAAAATTTCTCCCTTTCCTTCCTTGTCAACTTGGCTCTGCTGTGGAACCTATCCAGCCATTGCTCCACCATGTGACAACATCCAATCAGTGTTCCACCATGTGACAGTATCCAATCAGTGTTCCACCATGTGACAACAGCCAATGTTCAGCCATGTGACAACATCCAATCAGCGTTCCACCATGTGACAACATCCAATCAGCGTTCCACCATGTGACAACATCCAATCAGCGTTCCACCATGTGACAACATCCAATCAGTGTTCCACCATGTGACAACATCCAATCAGCGTTCCACCATGTGACAACATCCATAGTTCCCATGTGACAATCCAATCAGGTTCCACCATGTGACAACATCCAATCAGTGTTCCACCATGTGACAACATCCAATCAGTGTTCCACCATGTGACAACATCCAGTGTTCCACCATGTGACAACATCCAATCAGTGTTCCACCATGTGACAACATCCAGTGTTCCACCATGTGACAGCATCCAATCAGTGTTCCACCATGTGACAGCATCCAATCAGTGTTCTACCATGTGACAACATCCAATCAGTGTTCTACCATGTGACAACATCCAATCAGTGTTCTACCATGTGACAACATCCAGTGTTCCACCATGTGACAGCATCCAATCAGTGTTCCACCATGTGACAACATCCAATCAGTGTTCCACCATGTGACAGCATCCAATCAGTGTTCCACCATGTGACAACATCCAATCATCAGTGTTCCACCATGTGATGACAACATCCAATCAGTGTTCTACCATGTGACAACATCCAATCAGTGTTCCACCATGTGATGACCCATCCAGCTAGTGTTATACCAAGTGATGACTCATCCAGTCAGTGTTCCACTCTGTTCTACCATGTGATGACTACAATCATGGTTCCACCACATGATGATCCATCCATCCAATGTTCTCCATGTTCTCCCGTGTGATGACTCACCCAACCAGTGTCACCATGTGGTGACACACCTATCCAGTGTGTTCCACAATGTGATGCACCTGTACGTGCAGATTTTTACCAATGTGGTGTTTTCATTCTCTGAATTCCATTTGACAACCTTTTAATAAAACATTTGTCAAAGTACCTACTTTGTCTATGGAGATACACTGAGATGTGGATTTCCGACCAGAGATTTCAAAGTATTGGTTGAAAAGATGTCCACTTCCTCAATCAGGCAACTGTGTAAGCTGTGATGAAATGGAAGCTGGCCCCTGTCTGAACTGCTCTTATCCTGATTCTTTCAATTCTAGACTTTACAAAACAGCTTCTTAATGATAAACTGAACAGGTATGTGTCTGGGAAGGTATGTTTCCTTTAACACCCATGTAACAAGAAACTGAATTCTAATCACTCTGTTATGGCATTTTTCTCACTATTTAAATGTAAAAAACGTCGAAGAGTGCTTAGAACACACCTGACAGGGCGACTTCATTAACTGATTGAAGGAGAGAGGGAACCTGGCTGTCAGGTCTCCTGAATCACTGTCCACGGTGTGGTGAAGTCTGGCCAGCAGGGCAGGGCACCAGCATGTCTCTGTCCACTGAGAAGGACATTGTCCTCATGAGCAACACAAGACCAAGTCGTAGCTCTGTCACCCATGAGGGAAGGGTACAAAGTACTAGGAATGTCCCCAAATTAGCCTGAGGAACCAGCCACACTGGGAGGCTCCTTGGGTAAATGAAGAAATGCCTAGAGGGGAAGAACCACCACCACAGGGGATGCTAGAATTAGTGTCAGCCTGCTTTGGTTTAGGGACATATATCCTGGGATCTGGGTGAAGGGGAACAAAATCATTAAAACAATCAACTCTGTTCTTGAGAGTTTCACAACGACATAGAAACTAAGCACTGAGTTTTGACATTCCCATTCACTGCTCTGTGCATACCCTTCCCTCTCCTCTGCATCGGTGACTCTCCTGTGACTCTGCCAGCTGCCCCGAGTTCATGCACTATTTTATCCACTAAAAGCTCACAGTCCACACTAAGCTTTACCCTGGGTTTTAAGGAATATGTAAGGCCACGTATCTCTGCCACAGAAGAGCTAAGCACCCCGGAGCTCTGCCTGTCTTCCTCCCAGACCCCAGTCTCCAGCAGGCACAGCTCTCTGCTGCCTCCATCGCGTTTCCTCCTCAGATCTCTTGTTGGCATCACAGCCTGTGTTCTCGTCAGATTGACTCCAGTGATGTGCAATTCATTTTTAGGTTGCCTGTGCACCTCTTCCTGACTGTGAAGGCTTCTTCTCAGCTCTGAGTGATGTCCTAATGTTCACATGCATGCCGCCTGCTTGGCTGTGTGGGGGAGGGGAACATTAAGGTGAAGATTCATTCTTAAGTTTTAGGTGAGCGTCTCCTGTCACCTTTGATTTTGGTTTCTAGGATTTTAAGTTTTCTGAAGTCGATCTTACAAACTATCCAGAAACAAATGAGTTGGTAGTTAGGAATTGCTTTTAGTGCCACCAGTAACAAAAACCTGCAGGGCAGCAGGCAAAATGACTGCTGAATATTTTGTATGTCTGCTTAATTCATAATAAAGGTACCCGATTTTAAACATTTGACTGCATAGAAGGAGCAGAGACTCAGCTAGAACAAGACAGGGACTTGCCCAGAAGCTCTCCAGTATCACTCGGCCCGACGACTCTGGTTGGATTGCACTTTATTCTCCAGGGAGTCCCAGAGTGTCCCTTGTGTGGTGACTGATGAAGACTGGGCTAAGCCCAGAAGTTTGCCTCATATAAGACACCATATCATGTCTCTTTTCTATATGCCGGTAACCATGCAGCTTCCTTGTCTTAGAACAGGGCTTTGAGGTTATCTTGGGGTAGGTAGATTAGCTGCTGCTTCTTGTCCCAGCACAGGAAGTGAGTTGCTGTGTGATGTGTCTAATTACCTGACTCCTGTCACTCGGCTGTTTCTAGCTTTGGGGGAAGAACTTGGTGATCACAATCCCCAACAACTTGGACATATTCTGATCTCAGTGTTCACTGCTGTGGATATCACTCTATATAAATAAAACACTGATGGCCAGTGACCAGGCAGAAGTATAGCGGACAAAAGAGAGAGAATTAGGAAACAGGAAGAAGGAGGAGAGACACTCAGCCACGCAGATAAGCAGCATGTAAGACTGGTAAGCACCAGCCATGTGGCTAGTAAGTTTATAAAATGGTTAATTAAGATAAAAGAACAGTTAGCAAGAAGCTGCACGCATACAGTTATAAGAATAAGCGTCTGATATTTTATACATGGACTGTGGGACTGCGGGGCTTGGGGAACCTGGAGAGAACTCCAACAACAGTTCACCCAGCACTTGTGTGCACATCGATGTGACACACTCTGATGACTATGAAAACAGATGGAGATTCATTCAGTGATGTTGAAGACAGGCCCGTAGAAGCCCCTTTTACCTCAGAGCTTCATTGAGCGCCATTGAGATGCTGTCCCTCAAACCCTGGCCCAGCTCCGACACCCGACACCAGCACAATCCATTTATTGGAACTTTAGTCACACTTGGAAAATTTGGCAGACAGCTTCTCTTCCCATTTCTTCACCCACCCCTCCCAATTTCCCTGCACTCCAGCTCTAGGCCCTTGACCCTAGTCAGATGGCTTTTTGTGGCCAGATCTAATCAGTACTGAGTTGGACAAGGAGGACCCTTTATGCGTCAGATGTTGGGACAAGAGCAGTCCTGCTGTAGATCACTTCAATAAACAACCTGAGATTCAATTACAATGCCGGTCTGGGCTTTTATCTGGAGGTGACATCATTTCAATCAAAATGTAAAATAATACAACCCAGTAGTTGCAGGAGGTGGAGACAGGACACAGTCGGCTGCGTTCAGTCATTTCGCAGAGGGAGTGGGGGAGCAGTTCCTGTGCCGTGCAAGGGCCCCTGCTCCAAATGGAATGGAACTGGGAAGACTGAAGCTGGGGTCTCTGATGCGGGGGTACAGCCTAGTGTTTGCCTTTGTTCGTTTAATTAACAGAAGCGTGAAATCTTCCCACTGGCAGCTTCTCCTGCTGCTTTTGTTGCTTTCCCTGCTCCAAGCAGGCTTTTATTCATTCCATTTGTCTCCTTTGAAATTGTTTTAAAGGTGACGTCTGCAAACCATCATGAAAAGAAAAACGCAATTCAAGGGCAACTAGGTAGACTCCATACTGCTGAGGCTGTGGAAATGAGCAGGCACAGCCAGGCCTTTTCCACAGTGTTTTTGAGGCTAAGTAAGCTTCCATAGTTATGAGACATTCCCAGTTACCAGGGACAGTAGCCTCAAGACTCCTTGCTTCTTATCAGGCAATAAAAAGACAATTGAAAGCAACATGGAGAAAAGGAGGCAGCCCTTCAGAAAGGGATTGACATGGTGTCCCTCAGTTCTGGTGGTTGGGTTATTGACACTGGCCCTTGAATGGCCCGTTGCAGTTAATCAATGAGTACATTGTTTTTAGTTGAACTGTATTTAGTTCATAGCAATCAATCATTTTAAAAGGAAATAATCTATTACCTATCAATATTTTTCTTTGTTCTATATAGTCAAGCAGATCAGTGAGAAAAAAACTGACTTGAATGGGGGCTACAGTGAGGTCACAACAAGCAGCAACTGTACAGAGCACTGTCTACGCACCGTGATGGACAAGGTGTCTGTAATCAGCCTCTTACTCTCTCTCTCTCTCTCTCTCTCTCTCTCTCTCTCTCTCTCTCTCTCTCTCATTATTCAGAGGGCTGTGGTGCCCAGTGTTGCAGTGATTACATTGCCTTCTCTGAAGGGAGGGAGAGACAGAAGGAAGAGGGAAGGCAGGGAGGGAGGGAGGAATGGAGGGGAGAGAGAGAGAGAGAGAGAGAGAGAGAGAGAGAGAGAGAGAGAGAGAGAACAAGAGAGAAAATACATTTTTTGAACTTGGCCTCAAGAGGCCAGGAAGAAGGCTCAGTTGGTAATATGCCTCCCATACAGCATGAAGACTTGCATTTGGATACTCAGAACCCATGTAAAAAACCAGGTCAACACTTGTGATTTCAGTGCTGAAGGGGAGAACAGAATCAGGTGGACACCTAGAACTCATTGGCTAGCCAGCCTAGCTGATTTGATGGCCTTTCTGTTAATCAGGGTTCCCTAGAGGAAGAAAACTGATGGAATGGATATATCAGTACATGTGTACTGTACATGTGTGTGTATGTGTGTGTGTACATGTGTGTGTGTTGCATATATTTAAAGGGGATTTATTAGAATGACTTACAAGCTGTGTTCTGAGTAGTCCAATAATGGCTATTTTCTGACCGAAAGACTAAGGATCCGGTAGTTGATCAGTCTATAAGAATGGATGCCTCAGCAGTCCAGTCTGGTGTTGGAGTCTCAGGGAAGTCATAGAGAGCTGCCAGTCTTTGGTCTACATTGAGGTTCTATTAGCAGCTAAGCAGGCCAAAAGCAAAATCTTCCTTCTTCCATGTCCTTTTACGTGGGCTGCCACCAGAAGGTGCGGTTCAGGTTTAGGATGATCTTTTGACCTCAAATGATAAAATCAGGAAAATCCTTCCCACCCATGCCTAATTGCCTATGTATTAGTTGATTCTAAATGTGGTCAAGTTGACAACCAAGATTATTCATCTCAACCTTCAATAGATCAAAAATTAAAGGTGAAGAGTACACCAGGAAAAATGACAGATGTCAACCTCTGACCTCTACATAAACGCACACACGTATGCCTACGTGCCTGTGCAGGTGCAAACACCTGCACTAACAAGTGCGTCCACACAAACAGATGAGACCTAAAAGGTAACATAAGGGTGCACTCTAATGCGGCCCTTTGCAGATAAGATAATAGCCCTCCTTAGCCTATCTGAACTTCGTGTAGGCATTAAGGATTTGACAGACGGGAAAAGATGCATCATTGCCTAAAGAGGGGATCATTGTCATCACCAAGACTTTCTGGGGGGTTGAGGGACTTGCCAGTGTGGTCCAGGGGCTTGGTAGTCCTTGTGTAACAAAAGTGAAAGCAACCACAAGCGCTTCCTCCTCTCCCATTTCCAACACATGGGGCAATGCCACAGAGCAAGGGGAAGGACCGGCTCTGGGACTGCATGGGGGAAACCAAGAGGATGTTGGAAGGGAGAAAGTGAAAACTTGCCTAGAACCACCTGATCTTCAGATTTTCTCTGGTCTGTTTTTATTCTGGAAAACAAGGGTCCACAAGAGAGTACCGACAAGCTTGCCTATGCACTTAACAAGAGGGACTAAATGTCACTAACGGGCTACAGTGTGCCATAGCAGTTGTAACCTATAGATTTGCAACCTGGGCTGTGGAATAAACTGAACTGGTAACATTTTGAATTTTTGTCATTTTTTTTGCACAAATGGCTATTTAGGGAATAACAATAAGAACAGCAATAGCAACAATGATGATTATGAGTCATAAAAAGGGCTAACATGGACAAATCAAAAGTATCTTCTAGAGGTTGTGATCTGAGGCGTTCAGTCTAAGGTCCTGACTGCATGGTTTGATGTGGGCCCCACAGCCACTGGAGGACAGAATCAGATGCTCAGGGCTAGGCTATGATACCAGGACTGGAGTATCATTGGCTCTGGGAAGCTGTCTGTGGTCAGATGGTCCCCACCACAGCTCTGCCTCAGTAGCTCCTTAAAACGCCTGGAGCACTTTGGCCTTGGCTCTCCAGGGGCTGATGACTCCACATAGAATAACTCCACTTTCATGTTGCTGTCTATCATCTGTTACTAAATACATGTTTTTATGTGTCACATTTTTATTTTATGTTTTCTTTACTTTTATATTACTCCATTATTTAAAATTATCAGCACTTTAAAAAAAGAGAGATTCATCATGTTTATATATCACATTCATATCATTTTCAATACTAGAGGTATATGAAGGTTTTGAGAAAGCTCTAGATTATTTTACACCTGTTTTTGCAAATTTGATTTCATGGAAGTGTGTTACCACAGTGCTGGCTTTGTGTACAGATATTGAGTGAATGTGTGAAAACATCAAGTTGCTCACTAGATGAGGAAACTCCTTCTGTGCACATGCACTTTATCTGCATTTTTTCAATCTTAGCTCTGTGTATTAACATATGCAGCAGAGGCCCATCACAGTCTTTGGTGGACCTTATCCAATGTCTTTGCAAATGAAACTTCAGAAATTATATGAAATATATAGACTTAGCAACAGCTTAATGAACAAGCAATAGGTCATTAAAGAAAGAAATTTAAAAGATTCTTTAAAATCAAAGTAGAAATATATCAAAATAAAAAATAGTAGTTGCAGACATGTTCATAGTAGTAAGTTCCTACATTAAATAATAGAAATATTCCAAATAAATATTCTAGATACATCCCAAAGACCAAGAACTGTGGTGAAAATCTAAACCCAGAATGAGTAGAAGATTAAAAAAAAACAGGAAAGATCTGTGCAGAAATGGAAACAAAATAAAGAAATATAAAATGTAAACAATAAGAAAGGCAAACAGAATTGATGAGTTGTCACTACATTAAGGAAAAGAAAGAAGACTCAGATTTAAATTGAAGATGAAAAGGAAGGCACTAAAACCTGCTTCTGCAGAAACACAAAGGGTCAGTGGAAATGATATGAGCAAAGAAAATCCCAGGGATGGCTGACTTCACTTCTAAACTCCACCAAAATTTGAAAGAAAAATCAGGACCAATTCTTATATATTAAAGAACAGAATTGAAAGGAGTGTGGCAGTGCCTGGACAGCGAAACCACACAAGGACGGAACAGGAAAAAAGACCAGCAAGAAGTCATTAGCACTGCCCTGACTGGGAAACTACACAAGGTCACCGCACCACAAATGAAGCCAATTAATCAAGTAATCAACTACTCAACCAACCAACCAACAATCAACCAACCAACCAACCAACCAGCTAACCAACCAACCAACCAACCAACCAACCGCTCAACCAACCAATCAACGAACCAACCAATCAACCAACCAACCGATCAACCAACCAATCAATAAACCAACCAATCAACCATCAGATGCCCCTGGTCAGTGAAACAACATAACGATGCAGGAGAACAAATGATACCAACCAACCGAAGGGTTTTAGCCCATGTCTCCAGTGAACACAGAGACAAAGGTTCTCATCCAATGGTAGTAACAGAATCCAAGAACAAATCAGAAAAGATTCCTCTCCATGATATAGTTGGATTTATTTTAGAGATGTAGGAGTGTTCTAACACACACACACACACACACACACACACACACACACACACACACATCAATATGGGAGTATATGACATAAAAAAATCCAAAGAACATAATCCTATGGTCATTTTAATTGATGTAGGAAAAGTATTCAATGAAATTCAGCATCCCTTCATGATTAAAACCCTTGGAAAGATATCATGATCCAGACAGCATATCACAAGCTCACAACCTATATTAGGAGATGGGGAGGGGCTGACAGACAGACATCTTGAAAGGCCAGGAACAAGACGGGTGCCCACTCCCACCTCTCTTACTCAGTATGGCCCTGGAAGTTTTAGCCAGAGCAGTGAAGGGGTGGGCATATAGGAAGTGGGGATCAAATCACCCTTGTTTGCAGACAGTGTGATTCTGTGTATGGGACTGTTCACTTACAGAACAAATCAGCACACGTGGGTCATCCACAGGTTTGGTCTCACATTATCTCACATTCAGGTCTGTGTCTAGTTTGAGCTGATTTTCATACAAAGTTGTAGGTGTTAAGTTTGAATCTTCTGTATATCTTGGACACCTTTGCCCAGAATAAGTTACGTGTATATGGATGGAATGACTTCTTGCCACTCTATTCTCTTCCATCAGTCTGCTTTGAAACTGGTGCCATGCTGTTTGACTCACAAAAGCTTTCTTATATCTTGAATTCAGAATATGTGATGCCTTGGTCTTTGTCCATGTTCGTCAATATTACCTTAGCAATCTGGGGTCTTTAAAACAAATCTTTGAATAAATTTTTAGGTAAAATAGAACTACACTTTAATCCCCCCTTTCCTCTCTCCAAACTTTCAAATTGATAGCTTCTTTTACTTGATTATTATTGTTTATATGTATGTATCTGTATGCATAAATCTATAAATACAACCTTTTGAGTCTGTTTTTGTTGTTTGTGTGTACATGGTTTCAGGGCTGACTACTTTGTAGCATTCTTGTATACCAATACTGATATCCCTGAGGAGGAAATCATGAAAAATGATCATGTTTACAATAATGACTAAAAGATAAAATTTCTAATGCAAGCAAGGAAGTAAAGGACATCCACAGTGAAAATGGGAAACTGCTGGAAGAGATTGCAATGGACATAAAAAAGGAAAGACCTTTGCATCATACATCTGAATAATTACTGTTCTTACAATTTAATTAATATGAGATTTAAATGTCTATACTGCCAAGATGATTTACAGAACTGACACAGTCTTCATCGTAGAGCTGATTTTGGGGGGCACCAAAGCCCCTCAGTAGTGCCATTGTTCCGGTCTTGTGGAAGCAGCCATTTCTAGGAGAGGCTGTTTCACAGCAAACTTCCTGTTTTTCTGGCTCTTACAATGTTTCTTCCCCCTTTCCTACAATGGTCCCTGAGCCGTAAATGAAGGAGCTATGATGTAGTGTACTTATTGTCATTGTCCTTGCCAGTGGGTTCTTCAGTGGCAATATCAATAAACATGCTAATGGGGGAAGGGTGTGAATGTCATGGGGTCCCACCGCTAGACAAAGAACTACAGGCAACTAGTTGGGAGACTGCTGGAAGAGGGAGAATTATCCTCTTCCAGAGATGAGTATCCTTATTAGTTATCAACACAAAGTGGTTAGCCCTGAAATCATATACACACAACAAAACAGACTGAGCAGGTTGAGTTTACATGTTTGTGCATACATAACACACATATATGTATATAACAATAATAAAGTAAAAGAGGCTATTAATTTGAGAGGGGCCATTGGAGGTGTTGGAGTAAAGAGAAGTAACGTGATGGAATTTCATTTTAATTAAAAATGTATACAAAAGTTTTAAAAGACCCCAGATAGCAGAGACAATGTTGACCAAAGTGAACAAAGATGGAGGCATTACACTTCCTAATTTCAGACATATAGCATATCTGTAATGAGTCAAACAGCGTGGTATTAGCCTCAAAACAGACCAGTAGAACACAACAGAGTGGCCAGAAATCATTCCATCTATTTATAGAAGATATATGTAGAAGAAAGAATGTCTCCTTCAACAAATAGTGCTGGGAAAACCAGATGTCCACATACAGAAGATTAAAACTCAGCTCCTACAACTTTGTATGAAATCAGCTCAAAAAGGATGAAAGACCTAAATGTGAGAACAGAAACTGTGGGGCTGATATAAGAAAATGTCAGAGAAATGCTTCAAAACTTGAAACTAAAGGTCTCTCTCACCCGTTCAGTCATTTGCTGATGTGGGGGCAGCGTGTGGGGGGGGGGGGGATGGGGGGGTTGGGATTGGGGCCTTGGGGGGGGGGGGGATGGTGGCTGGACTGAGTAAGGTCGATCCGGTCGGGGGATTGATCTGGGGGGGGGGGGGGGGGGGGGGGGGGGGGGGGGGGGGGGGGGAGGGGAATCTGTGGCTATTATGTTGAACTAAATGATGTTGTAAAATAAATTTACTTAAAAAAATAAAAAAAAAAGGTCTCTCTCCACAGTATTGCTGTCTGCTGCAGGATGAATTGGTGCTTGTAAAGAGTGTGTTGAGGGTGTCTTCATTGCCCTCAGAGTTACATAGGGAAATCTGCCCATGACTCCAAAGATGCTAGACCTGGCAGGCACCACCCAGCAATGATGATGAGCTACATTTTCAATGATAAGCTGTACTTGGAAGTGGCATCATCCAGAAGGCATACCAGGCCACACTCTCACACAGCAAAGGGCCCAGTATTAATCAGCATCACCCTGCTAGTTGCCACTGAGATCTCATTTTGTAAGCAGCATAGCAGACAGGACCTTCAGGAAGGGTCCACTGCTCCCTAAACTCTTGCTCACCACAAACTCCAAGAGCTCCAGATGGATATTTCGTGTATTTGGATAAAACACGCCTGTAACACAGATGTTATACAATTGGGAGGCATCAAATTATGTTGTGTAGCGGCTAACTTCCAAACCTGCACACAAAACTCAGAGTGGAACCCTAAGCATACTGTTGGAACTACAATGCCCCCACACAAAATTCTGTTGCTGCACACTCTAGTCTCATTCAGAAGCTGCTCTCTAGGTGTTGACCAAGTCATATGTAAGCATTGTGGGAAGTAGACCTCTGGCCAGCAGGCTAGCATTCTCCTCTTGGAATACTTATTTTTAAAAGGCCTGACAGGCAAGCTTCAAATTCACATTTCCAATGCTTTATTCACTGTGAGCAGCATGTGACTCAGAAGCTAAGGTGCCAGTGTTAGGGCCTCTTAAACCAGAGTGACCATAAAGTGAGAATCACTTATTTCCTTCTGAGATCATGCCATTCAGCCCGGGTCATGGGCAGGTGGTCTCTGACTCAATGCAGATGCGTCTGGATAGCTTCCCCTAGAGACATGATGCAGACCTGGGAGCCCATCTCTTGCACACTCGGTGGGAAGAGAAGGTGGGTGTGCATCCTTTCATCTCCCTCGCTCCTCCTTTTCTCCTCCCTCCCCTTTATTTCCTAAACAAGCTAAGAATTTTTATAATTCATCACCTGGCTGACAGATGAGTCCTGCTGGAGAATATTAGAAAATGTCTCAAATCTCATATATATGCTAATGGTATGCCAAGACCGGCCGGTGGTGTGCCGGAGTTTTTAATCTGTCTTGGCCAGTGTGGAAAGTAGAGGAGACAAGTCACAGCCCCCGACAATTTATGATCAAACAACTGAATTGTAAAGGAAGAGGGACGCGCAGAAAGGGAGAGTAATTTTCTGATTTAACAGCGTTGTTACTACAAATAAAGAAATCTTGATTTTGACTGCTCTCGACATTAAATGAGTTTCCTTTGCCTGGTGCTGCGTTTTTCATTTTCAGATTCCTATAAAGCGCCCTGCTTAGATACAGGTGATAGATAAGGAAATGGCTGCATATGGAAATCAAATGTGTATAATAAAGACATCTTCTGTTTATTAAATAAACACGTGTAGATTACTTCTGTGGGGGAGGCACTGATAATTCTTCATTGTGTTCCCCCTTTCTTTTTTACAAGTCACAAAGAATCTTATTTAACAACTAGAAATGCTAGAGCAAAGCTCTCTTTATTACCTTCCCATCGTCCAGGCTGGGGTCTGAGACTCAGCCCATGCTGGATTTTGGCCTTCTGGTCCATGTTTCTGTGTATTGTTTCTGCACAGCACCATAAGCACTGTGGTAATCTGGGGGGAGGCTGCACCATTATGATGTGCTTGGCTGAATTTCCATACAGCAGAGATTGAAAGCAGAAGGGACAGGGATAGGAGCATGTTCATAAACTCAAACTACATAGAGCTGAGTTGCACCTGCTTCTTGTAAGTGAGCAAAGGGTCAACACAAAGGTGCATGTCCTTGAGCTGGGCTGCTTACTACTCCTGGCTCCTGTTGGTGCTAGAACTGACTGAGGTGGAGAATCAGAGGATGTTAGGGACATGGGTGCAATCACAGGTTCATTCAGTGACTTCCTGCAGCCTTTGTGAGAAAGACTAGCCACACACACACACACACACACACACACACACACACACACACGCACACGCACACGCACACACACGCGCGCGCACACACACACACACACACACGCGCGCGCGCGCGCGCGCGCACACGCACACACGCACACACGCACACACACAGAGCTCTCTCTCTCTCTCTCTCTCTCTCTCTCTCTCTCTCTCTCTCTCTCTCTCTCTCCCTCTCTCAAACTGGAAGCTTTGGTTGTCACGTTTTGGACCCCATTGCCCACAGAGCATGTTGGTTCAGTCGTGAATCGTTGAGCCACTAGAGTACTTCAGAAACATCCCCCACTGGCGTGATGAGTCTCCACTTCTTCCTAATTTGTAAGTCACTTGTAAATATTCTGGGGTGGTTCTTGAGGGTGAAGAGGTCAGATCATTGGCTGAGTGCCAGATCTTGATCTGTCCCAAGGAGACCTTTTCCAACCATTCTTTTGCAGTAGTGTCTTTCCCATGAAGGGAAGAGTGTGCAGAGGAGGGTCTCCTGGCCATGGCTTCCTCTTCTCCCTGGGCTCTTTCCTAACTCCATGCATTCTGGCCTCTGCCTCCAGTGATCTTGACTGCTGGAGTCAAGACCACCATGAAAGCCATGAGTTTCAATAGGAGCCTGTTCTTCATCTGGTCTCCTAGTCCCTCTATTTGTGCTCAGAGCAGAGTGACTTGGAATGTGGGCACTTTGTGCCAGGAATCAGGAGCTCTGTGAGCAAGAGCCCTCAGATCTCAGATCCTGTAGATTTATAGAAATGGGTTAATTTAAGATATAAGAACAGTTAGCAAGAAGCCTGCCATGGCCATACATTTTGTAAGTAATATAAGCGTCTATGTGTTTATTTTATAAGTGGGCTGTCAGACTGCTGGGGCTTGGTGGGACCTGGAGAGAAAACTCCAGCTACACATCCCTGAATGGTATGGGGCACTTGGTGGAGACAGTTCAGGAGTGCCCATCCAACCACAGCAATTACAGTCACTTACACTCACTGCAGTGATGAGAGTCTCAGATTGTGCAGCATCCTCAAGGTTCAACTCTGACTTTCGAGCTGCTGTGGCAGCATGCTAGACTGTTGGCCACTATCAGCAAAACCATTGCTTTTAGTTCTGAATAATCAGCGTTCAAGGTCACTGGAATCCAGGGTCAGGGTGGAGGCTGGGAATCCAAAGACACCAACAGACTCTGTGTGTACTGATGAGAACTTCTTCCTGGTCCACAGAACAAACATGCTTTCTTATTGTGTCCTCACTTGTTGGAAAAATGAATGGGCTCTTATGTGAGATTAAAAACTCACTAATTCCACTGTTAGCAGCTCTTTCTTCTTACTCTGATCTCCCTTTATAGGCTCTACATCCTAATTCCATCATCTTGGAGAGTTAGAATGTCAACCATGGTTCTGTGGGAGCCCACCTGCAGTCCACCACACTGGCACATCCTAAAAGCAGTGGTCATTACTTGAATGAATGCTGTCCTGTTATTTGTGTTCATCTTTTCAGTGAGGGAACCTGCCCCACCGTGTATAGCCTGTGTCATTGGAGCAAGAAACTGGTGTTGGCCTTGACTTCCTCTCCTATACCATGCTGTCAACCCAATGGTCATTTCATGCCTGTCCCCTTTCCCAAAGATACTTTATCAACTCCCCCAGCCCCTACCACCCACAGCTTTCCATGTCATGGGGGTCCTGCACACAAGTAAGTTTCTTTTCCTACATATCCCCTTCAGCACAGTTTTGAGTCTATATCCCAGTCACAGGAGGCTTAGTTCTCTGGACTGTCTCTTCCACAGGGCTTGCAAAGACCCTGTGTATATGGCTTCAAAGGCAGCTGGTCAGCTCCAGTTGCTCTGAAAGCTCCATTGTCAGTTAACTCATTGTTATCCACATATGTGCTTCCTGCAAAGTAGAATAGTAGGGATTCCCATACTCTCCTCAACAGTGGTGCTGTTGTCAGAAATGCTGTCATGTAGCGTGGGGTATTGGATAGAGTGACCCCATCATCATGATGTTAAGGTGACACAGATCCCCAAATGCTCCTATAGGTGTTAAAATTCAGCCAACTCTAGACTGTTGATGACAACCCATTGCCATAAACTCAGGATGGTAGATGGTTCTATGAGGAGCTACTTGAAGGACTTCACATTTGTCCTGGTCCAGCAGAGTCTGCTGTTTGTCATCTAATCTCCAGTTTCATTTAGATGGACATGTTAGTACCAGAAATCAAATCATCACACCCAACACACACACTGAAGACAAGAACTTATAATCAGATTCTAGGCTATTGGCTGTGTTTGTGACCTGTGCCATACTAAGAGATGAGTGTCTCATTATGATGTTGAGCCGTGAACAACCTGAAACAAGGCCCTAGGAAGGGCATGACTCTGCCATGTTCCCCACACGTGTGTCAGGAGCCCTGGTGGGCAGCAGTGAATGTCCAGTCTATTGAGTGTGAGTCTTTCTACAGTAACCTATGGAAAGCTGACCTGCCTGTCAGACCATTATGTTCCATTGGTGTCACATGGAGGGACACATACAACACAAATGCGTGAAACAGTTTGTCAACATGAGTTAGCTGGTACAAATGAACTTTAGCCATCCAGGAGAGTGAGATTATCCCACTACCTGGTACACAGAATAAAGAAATGCACTTTGGGGACATGAGCTGTGTGTGCATAGTTTCCTTCCTTCCTTCCTTCCTTCCTTCCTTCCTTCCTTCCTTCCTTCCTTCCTTCCTTCCTTCCTCTCTTTCTTTTTCTTTGACAAAATACTTGACAAGCAGATGAAGGAAGGAAGGTTTTGCTGTGGCTCACAGTGTGAGGAATCACAGCCCACCATGGAGGGAAAGTATGGCAGCAGGAGTGTGGATAGGCTCTTCACATTGTGTTCACAGTCAAAAGCAGAGAGTGAAACCTCAAGGCTTACCCTCCCTGGACTATTTCCTCCAGCAAAGCTCCACTTCCCACAGTCTTCCAAAACAGTGCCATCTGCTGGGGACCAAGTGACCAAACATATAATCCTTTGGGGACATTTTGTATTCCAACCTCAACATCTGTCCTGGGGTCCCTAGGCTCATGGCCATCTCATGATGTAAAATGCATTCAATCTACTTCAGAAGCCTCCATGGTCTTTAACAGCTTGACCACCACTCCCAATTCCAGAGTCCAAGCCTGTTCTGAGACTCAAAGCAGTATCTTAACTGATCCTTGTACAATAATATAGGAAAAATAGTCACATGCATCCAATATACAATAACATAGACTAAATAGTCACTAAATATGAGGAACAGGAAGACATCAAGGGAAGGTCAGATCAAAACAAAACTCAAACTCAGCAAACAACAAACCCTGCAGATCCATGCTGAGCATCTGGGGACGTGATGGAATCATCAGTCCTTGGCAGTCCTGCTCCTCTATCTCTGCTGCCGTTAGCACTTGTGACCTTTCTTCCATGGATGTCACCCAGGCCTTCAGCTTTCCTTGGCAGACATGCCATGGTTCTGCCTTGGCCATCATGCTGGAGATTCCATTACAACTTAAACTTCACCTTCACAGCTTTATGCAATGGTCCCTTGGGCCTTCTTACCGACAACAGAGCCCTGCCACACATTGCCTCGCCTCAGAAGCTTCCCGGAACCTTGGTGCCAGTTTTTACAACTGGTTCTCTATTACATTTTGCATGTCTCTAGGACCAGCCTCATGTGGGTGCTGCTCTCAGATTCTGTTTCCAGATCCAAATGTAGCCTGTGGCTCTTATCACAGCTAGCCTTTCTCTGCCTTGGTGGCTAAATCTAAGAAAATGCTTTCCTAAGTAGTTATTCTAGCAGGGAACCCTTTCCGTGGCTGTCTTGGTTAGGGTTTTTATTGCTGTGAAGAGACACCATGACCATGGCATTTCTTATAAAGAAAATATTTAATTGGGGTGGTTTGCTTACAGTTTTAGAAGTTCAGTCCATTATGATCATTGCAGGGAGCATGGCAGTGTGCAGGCAGATGTGGTGTTGGAGCTGACAGTGCTCCATCTTGCAAGTAACAGGAAGTCAACTGACAGTCACACTGAGGGAAGCTTGAGCAAAAGAGACCTCAAAGCCCGCCCCCACAGTGACAAACCTTCTCCAGCAAGGCCACACCTCCTAATAGTGCCATTTTCTTTGGTCATTTTCTTTCAAACCACCACAGTGATTCTCAGTTTAGGCTCTATCTTCTCAAGCATATTTGCATATTTAGGAGTTGGACCCTTTTCTTCAGGGACCCTTTCCTCCTGTCCAGCTGAAGGGCACCAGGCAGGCTTTTCTTTAATTGTGCTAATCTCTTTAACAATTACAGCTGTTTTCTTAATACATTCCCTGTCTGCAATTTTAAACACACTCACTGTCCTTTCCTTACTAAACTGTATGTTTTTCTCCTTATAAGATTGTTCTATAAATAGAAAATACCACACTGTGAGATTGTCCATACCCAAAGTCTACACATCTCAACAAATATCTACAGTTAGAATGGCCATTCTGAAGCTGTAAAGCTTCATATTGGATTTTACATTTTTGTTATCAAGTATTCTCTATCCCTCATTTAACTCTTTATTGATTCTTTGTGACTTTCACATCATGCATCCTGATCTCACTCATCTCCTTATCCCTTCCCATCCACCCTCTACACTTGCAACCGCCCCCCCCCCATAAAAATCTCATTGTGGAAGCTGTAGTGTGACACAGTGAGTCACACAGTATTCCCTTCAGTCCATACATCATTACTTGCGAGTGTTCATTGCAATGAGTCATTGGTCTGGTTCAAGGCCTCTGTTTTTTTGCTATACCTTCAATACTGGGCCGTTGTCCTGTGTCATGGAGATCCTGAAACTTTGGATCTGCGGGACTGACCCCTTCATGTGCTCCAGCAGATCATAGATGGGGTGGATACTGGGATGGGCCAACTCATAGCCCTGTTTCTAGGTCTGGGTGGTTGTTGGGTTGGTCAGCCTGCCAGCTCTCCCTCTTCCTCAAGACCAGGGTGAGCTCTCTAGTACTGCCCCAACTAGCTTACCCTATGTAGTAAGAAGTAAGGGGCAGGACCCATCCTCCTGCTTTCATGTCCTTGGGATGGCTTGCCCACACCTGCACCACCAGGGTCAGCTCTACTGTGTTGCCCAGGTTTGTGCTGCAGCCAATGAGATGCTGGGCCAGCTTATCAGCTCTTATGACCTCAGGGCTATCTCTCCCACCTGCCAGTGGTAGTGAGGGGAGGGTGTTGGGGGAGGACAGCCCCCCCTCGCTCACACCACCATATGGCAGATGAGGGGCAGGATCAGATCTCCCATCTCACATTCTTGGGGCCAGCTCACGCGCACCCCTGTGAACAGGTCAGCTCTAGTGCTGCCTAGTTCAGGTGCAGGACCTGCTCTCCTTAGTATTGCAGCTGGTGAGGGGCTGGGTCATGTCTCCTGCCCACTACAGGAGGTGAGGGGCAAGGAGAGAGGTCCTCTTTCCCTTGCTCAGGACACCACATGGCAGACGAGGGGGTGGGACCAGCTCTCCCACTTTCAGCCCCTTGGGGTCAGCTCACCCTCACCCCCACCAACAGGGTCAGTTCTGTCATGCTGCCGAGGCAAGGTGCAGGATTCCTCCCTTGAGTGAGGCAGTAGGTGAGGAGTAGGACCAGTCTTCCCTAGTGATGCGGTCAGTGAGGGGCAGGTACAACTCTGTGCAGCCCTACCCTCTCTACTGTCAGTGGTAACAAGAGCCACAGACATGAACACAGACTGCTGCTTCAGCAGGGCCACGAGCGCAGACATGACCCTTGTCCATAGCTCAGGCCCAAACTTCACTGTGGCCCCTGGGTGGCAAGCAGGCCTCTTCTACCTCAACCGGCTCCTTACTGCCTTCACCTCTTTGCATCTGCCTCTCTCCACAGGACATGGTCCGTTTTCTCTCTCTCTTTTCCATACATTGCTCATTACAATATAGCCTGGGCAGCCTATGTTTTCTCCTCTGGCTCCAGGGAGAGAGGCCCTGGCATCTTGGTCTCCCACTCATTCTTACTGGAAATGGGAGAGTCCCTGTCTTCTCTTCCTGGGCAGAGAGCTCCAGGCCAGCATGTGGATCTTTGTTTCCCACCCGGTCTTACTGGCGAAGGGCAGGTTCCTTTCAAATACTCTTTTATGCACTTATAACACAGAAAACACCAAGCTCAAAAGCCAAAAACTGAAAAATGTATGACAGAGTTAAAACTAGAAAAATCAATTAGCTTTACATTCTCTCTGATTCACCCAAACTACATATGTCCTGTGTCTTTCTGCTGTGGGGTCTTGCCCCACTGGGGACTTAGGTCACCTGTGAAGGGGTGGCCTGGAACCAAGGAAAGGTAAGTGCGCTGCTCACTCATTCCCCAGCCTCCCTCTTACCCGGAGACAATCAGACGCAGCCGGGGAGTCAAGTCAAGCAAGATCTCATTTATTGTTAGACAGTAACATCATCTCCTGATCTTTGTATCTTATCTCAGCATAAACAAGTCGAGCTGACTTCCTCTTAGCACCATCTTGGTAGCTCGTGGTTGCCCCACATTCTGCTTCACTTGCAGCCCGCTGTCACTGCGGACTTGGCTGAGAGCTGCAAGCAGCAGCCTTCGCACAACCTGGGCAGTATGTTGTCTTGAAATTTCTTCCACAAAACTAATTAGTCGATTACTCTTGAATTCACCCTCACTCAACTACTCAGGACATGGACAAAATTCAGCCAGCTTCCTTGCCAGAAGATAACAATATGGCCCCTGGTTCCTGATAGAACTCTTATTTCCGGCTGAGGTTTCACGAGCCATGCCTTCACAGTCCACATTTCTCTTGATTTTCAGGTTGTTTGAACTGTTATCAGAATGACCCATCACTTAGCTCTGCCCTTCTAGCTTGCCAATCCAAACTCTTCCACATTCCTCCCACCAGCCAGTTCTAAAGGCCCAAGAATCCAAGTCTGTCTTTCCTCACATGTCTTCAATTTACTATCAACTTGACGAAGTTTAGACTCACCTGAGTAGGAAGTCTTTGTTGAGGGGCTGCCCAGATCATATTGGCCTGTGGGCATGTCTGTGGAGGATTGTCTTCATTGATGAAGGAGGGCCCAGTCTATTGTGGGTGGCACCATTCTCTGGGCAGATGGTCCTAGGCTGTGTAAGAAGGGTTATTAAGCATAAGCACACAAGAGAGTCAGCCAGCAAGCAGTGTCCCTTCAGGGGTTCTGCTTCAGGTTTCTGGCCTGGTGTCCCTCAATGATAGGCTGATCTGGAAGTGTAAGCCAAAAACCCATCTTTTCCTTTACTAAATTTCTTTTGTTTAGAGTATCAAGGCAACAAAAACCAAACCATAACATTATCTTTTAAATGTTTGCCTTTATTTTTGGTTCAAAGAGTCCTTGAGGAGAAGGGACCTAGTGCTATAAAGGTATCACTGTCCATCTTGTCACCAAATGGGAGACAGACATCAGTTTGTCTTCCATGCAGCTAATTCTGACTCCTGCCAAGACTCATCTTTCTTTCTGGGGTGGCTGCTGCTTGGCTGGAAGCACCAGCTTCTCTCAGTATTGGACAAGGAAGAGAGGACATTTCCTGAGCAAGGCAAGAATGTGGCCGAAAGGCTGTGGGTTAAATGTTATTGATTTTAGAATGGGAGGGCTATTTCCTGCAGCTGTGATCGAATGGCAGGCTAGTTCTCAATTAATTTTTGTTGCTTTGTGTGTGACGTCCAGGTGGGGAAAGCTGGCCCGGAAGGGAGTGTGCCATTTTAGCGTGATGAGACTGGAAATGGTGTGGCTCCACCTCTAAGAGAAAGACTTGCTACTTTGAAAGCTTTCTTCAGTTGTCAGGAGACCCCTTAGATGCTGCTTTCCTCCAGCAGCACAAAGAATGAGTGAACAGGCAGACGGAGAGCTGCTGGGGCCCACTGTTCACCTGAAACTGGGAGGCAGTCTGTAGCCCCCTTAACCCCCGTTGGCGAGGGTTACATGCTCCAATTCCAGTGAGACCTACATCCAGCCACCACCTGCAGGGGCTGAGGCTGTACTTGTAGTGTAATGATATTGGATCACTTTCTAAACCTCATAGGATGTATGAACATCAGCGTCACCGCCGAGACCCAGTGAGGAGTGACAGTCATCCCAGAGGCACACCCAGCAGCTGCCCAGCTGCACATGCATATGAGTGCAGATGCCCTCAGAAGCCAGAAAAAAGTGTTGCATCTTCTGGAGCTGGAGTGGTAGACAGCTGGGAACCACCTGATGTAGGTTCTGGAATCGAACCTGGGTCCTCTTCAAGAGCAACAAGCACTGTTAACCACCAAGCCATCCCTCCGCTCTCTGTACCAGGTGTTAAGCCAGTGTCCAGCTGACGGTACACAAAACAGTTCCTGGTGTGGTGTTGAGACCTCCAGGTCTAGACTGAGGAAAGGTAGATGCTAGAGACCGAAGCATCCTGGGAAAGCCTAGGAAGTTTTTCTGCACGATGCCCCGTAGATCTCTGAAGACTGAACCAGCCAAGGCAGACATGAGTAGGGCTCCATATTAGCCTAGTTTCCGGAGTCTACAGATCTTGTTCTTTGCATCACATGTAACTTCTGGAGCTTTAAACCTCTGACACTCTCTACACAGGGTGTCTGTTTAATTTTCCAGTTCAGTTGTAACATTAATAACCTTTCCTGTTAAGCCTTGTCTTCCTTCTTTCCACCAAACGCCAAGGAAATGGGGGGAAAGATTTCTAGCCTGGGCTCCCTTGGGTTTCCGTGTGTACAGGCTCAACAATGGGAGGGTGGGATGTGAGGCATTAAACACCTGCTTCCAGGTGTCCTGTCTTATGAAGATGGCCTTGCCTGATAGGAAAGGCACTCTGATAGGAAAGCCCCACATACCTGTTTCTGACCCCTAACTTAAGTCCACTTAGAACCTGAAAAATCTGCTGCAAAAGTGGACCTGGCACCATCTAGTGGCAACATTTCTGAACAGCAGATACAAGTGTCCTGGGCCTCAGAACCTGGCCCACTCTCCCTCCCTCCTCCCTCCCTCCCTCCCTCCCTCCCTCCCTCCCTCTCTCCCTCCCTCCCTCCCTCCTCCCTCCTCCCTCCTCCCTCCCTCCCTCTCTCCTTCCCTCCCTCCCTTCCTCCTTTCTTCTTTCCAGCGGGGTCTCTCTAGGCTACCTCCTAAGCTTAAGTGATTCTCCTGCCTCAGCCTCTAGGACCGCAGACGTGTGTCACTGTGCTGGTTCAGCTTCACTCCCTTGGTGGGTGGGTGCTGCCCTGGGGCTCTGAGCAGAGAATAAAGACCATCTTGGCCTCATTTGAGTTTTTGCAACCTAGAGATATCCATGACTCAGAAAGAAGCTTGGAGTTCACCCAGTCCAAGCCCACATCCACAGTTTGCTTATCAGCATCCATGGTTATTTGCCCTCCAGTTGTGGTCATATTCAAGTTGCATCCTCACTCACAGAGGAGACTGGGCACACTCAGTGGATCAGTGGCCAAGCTAGGCTGGGTCTGTGCTTGCTGTGGAATGAAGCCACAGTCCTCCCTGGCCCTGTGTTATAATAACCCTTCTCCCTCCCACCTCGATGTCTTTCCATCTCTTTTCTCTCTCACTCTCCTCTCATCTTTTCCCTTGACAAATGTTTTCTGATCACTATGTACCTGTGCATGTACCACACACACAAACATGGTTAATCTCAGGGCATAGGTCAAAGCTGCTGTGTGGAGTCCAGGCAATGTACAGACAGAAGAGGGTGGGCTGTAGGGACAGTGGTACAACTGTCATAGGGTAGCAGACAGAGAAAGAACCCTGTATAGACTGTCACTAAGAAGCATAAAATAGAGCTGATGGCTGGGGATCCAGGATGGGAACTGCAGACACAGGACTTCTGCTGTTCAGTCCCTTTCTTCCTATTTCAGAGCCCTGCCTATCTCCCATCAGCTGCTTTCCTCCCGTTGAGGAGGTCCACACACACTCAGGAAGGAAGGCTTGTGACAACACTCAGGTAGGGACAGCCAGAATGCTGAGCCAGGGACAAACCAGTGAGATGAGACTCCATTTCTTCCAAATTTGTCCATCACGAAGTTGGACCAGGAATAAAAGACCAGTAGGTCATAGTCCTCCTAAGACAGCTGGAATATGCTTTCAAAATGTAAGCAGGTGACTTGAATTTTTTGTGGTCAGGAAGCAGGGACCTATCAATACATCACTAGAAAGTCCTCTCTGCAAGAAGAATGTGGGCAGAGGGAAAGACTGGTCCTATTTGGCAATGCATTGGTGCTGTTGACCCCAGCTGGAGCTGTGATGGGTCCAACTGTGCCCTCAGAAACTCAATTATGTCTCACTGATGCCATTTTCCCAGAGAACAAGGTTGCCAGCCCTTGGAGTCAATATTTGCCAAGCACTGGGCTTTTCATGGGGACGTGCAACCGATGCTTAGGAGGTGGACGGTAGTGATGAGCACTGAGGGGGTCGGGAAGGAGGCCTCCACCTTCCTCCAATTGCATCGAGTCAGCAGCTCTGGCTGTGTGAGATGTATACTCCGAGCTCTAAGTTTTTAGCTTCAATGTTGTCTTTTTAAATCAAAAGTAAGCAAATCCTGTGTAATGTGTCTGACATCTATTTATTACAGCTCTCCTCAGAGGCAATTTCCATCCTGATATGCCACTGCCCGATTATTATTAAAGAGTTAAGAAAAATGGGGCGTAGGAGATCAAGATTAGATTTTTTTCCCGGAGATGTAGCAGCAAAATGAATAGTGCATTATGAGAACATTAAGAAAGCAATAGAGTTTAAACTATTAAACAGATAGATGTCAATTGAAAGATGCTGGGTGGTTTGTTTTTTAACACTCCATTGTCAGAACTATGAAGTAGGAGCTGTGCAGGGTATGGCTTAAAACAATTGAGTGGGAAGCTGTACATACTGGAAAATGAATCACTTTGGGAGTAATGCCCATCTTGAAAATGATTATTTATTCTTGTCTTTCTAATTTGAAAAGCAAAACCACAGCAATGTAGTATATAGACAGGAGCCTCCCTCCTCACGTGAGGAGACAGGCACATTCAAAGCAATGGTTTGATTTACCTGTAAAGTAACATTTGAGGAAAGGGTCCTCCTGGTCCTCCCCAGTACCACTGCTACCAAGTCCCTGCTGGACAGAGGTCCTTGAATCTGGGACACACGGAGCCCATGTTCTTTCTCAATTGTATTCTGTGGCTGGGATTGCCTGTGGACACTCACTGTGTGGTGGTGGCTGGGATTGCCTGTGGACACTCACTGTGTGACAGTGGCAGTGGCTGGGATTGCCTGTGGACACTCACTGTGTGGCAGTGGCTGTGGCTGGGATTGCCTGTGGACACTCACTGTGTGGTGGTGGCTGGGATTGCCTGTGGACACTCACTGTGTGGCAGTGGCGGTGGCTGGGATTGCCTATGGACACTCACTGTGTGGTGGTGGCTGTGGCTGGGATTGCCTGTGGACACTCACTGTGTGGCAGTGGCGGTGGCTGGGATTGCCTGTGGACACTCACTGTGTGGTGGTGGCTGGGATTGCTTGTGGACCTCACTGTGTGACTATGGCTGGGATTGCCTGTGGACATTCATTGTGTGGCTGTGGCTGGGCTTGCCTGTGGACACTCAGTGTGTGGCTGTGGTTGGGATTGCCTGTGGATACTCACTATGTGGCAGTGGCTGTGGCTGGGATTGCCTGTGGACACTCACCGTGTGGCAGTGGTCCACTTAATCAATGTATGCACTTGGCATGGGCAGTGTGCTCTGCACTTTGCCTTTCCAACCACTGTGAGGAATATAGAGAATGGAAGAAATGTCCCAAAGAATTTTGTGCCTCTGAGCAGTGGGACACCAGGATGGTGGGATCATGGTGACTTCTAGGACATGATGTTCTTAGATAGTGCACACTGTGAGGCTTAGCGACCCCATTGCCTTTACTCATGGCTCTGGGCACTGAAAAGCAAAATTAAGGTGTGGGCATGACCTTCTCTGGCTGTGGAGACTGTTTCCTTTCCTCTCTTACACTCTGGTGGCTCTGTGTTCCTGAGCTTCAGGGTTATCACTCCAGCCTTGACCTTCTGGGAATGGGACTCTCCTTTCTGTGAGGCTCTGTCCCAGGCTCTCTGTGCCTCTGACTTGGGTTGACATCGATCGTGCCAGGTCTGGGTGACCCAGAGAAACTCCTCTTCTCAGCCTTTAATACCACTCACATTTCTCCCACAAGGAAGGGCTTCTTCCTTTGCTACGTGTGAGCCCAGGTTTAGGGACGATTGAAAATGTCATTGGCTGTGGGGTAGAATGGTGGTGTTTTTTAGGCTGTCGTCTCTTGCTTTGTCTGTGCATTTTCTCTACAGAATGCCACACATGCTTGCACTGTTTGATATACCTGTGGTAACAAGAGCTGACCAGTGCAGCCCTGGCTCTGTGGTGTTGTTTGCTATCATCTGACAAGTGCCCTGGTCATGGAAGTCCATCTGTCCACTGTTTCAGATGGGCCAGGAGTGAGTGCTGAATGGATGCAGCCTCTGCTCAGGGCCCAGCTGAGTATATTCTGTAGTATATTTGTCTCCAGAGTGCAAGGCTCCCCTCTAGTCACATGGCTGCTGGCAGAACCCAGCCACTAGCAATTGTAGCCCCGAGATGCTGGTCTTTTTTGTTGTTGTTCAGTTTATAGTGACCCTGAAGTCTTCAGCCTACCAGCTGTCCAGACCCTCACCATACCAGTATGTTTGTTTGTCTTTAATGTTCTGGAGATTGCTGCTCACACCTCTCTGCTAAGGCAGTCTTTACAGCATCAGCTGGCCTTGGGTACTACTTCTCAAACTTTACCCAAGGAGCCACAAGCAGCCCACACACAAAGGCAGGGGCCACATAGGCAATGGTCATTGGTTGTTTGGTACCCTGTCTGCAGTAATGTTTCCCATGTCATTTGCATAGAGGATATGACCATCATGCCAAGGCCTCCAGGAGTCTCCTTCCACCACACCACTGTCAGATCATCACTGGGACCTCTTAGGAATCGGGTGACCCAACAGCAGCTAACCACATGCCAGTCCCTTTTGTGATCAGACCTCATTGGTCAGCCTGGTGGCAGGGCATGATTGCTCATCAGAATAAGCTGGGCAAAGATGAGAAAGGATCCACAGTATAGGTCTGTAACCTTGACTCCTCCCTGTGAAGCACCCTTGCCCTCAACCCTTTCACCTCCCTGTAGGTAACCCATCCCACAGAGAAACAGGGTCCCCGTACCGGATCCTTCTAAGCCAACGTCTTCACACAAGACCTTCATGACTTCCCGAGTTCCACTGTGCTATGATCCTTCCGTTTCAAGGATTCCAGTTTGTTTTTTGAGAATTGTCCGTTTCTAACTACAGAAGACTTGATTTCAGTCCTACAGTCCTTTTGATTCCTGGCCTAGGCTTGAACTGGACATCTCAAACCACCCTCTCCTGCTGTCCCCCAATCCTTAAGCATGCTGGGAGCATCAAAGCAACCCCATGGTTCTTATATGCTCGGTGTCCATAAATGCACTTGTACTCAGAAAACCGATGCTGGCCCTAGACTCGGCTGGCCAGTGGAGCAGCAGTCAAGATGAGCCAGGGACCAGCGGAGAAACAGGCATCTTCTGAACTGCTGTAAAGGGACAATCAGAGGTCTGCATGTCGCTGAGTGCTGATACCTTTTCTTGCTCAGTCTGAGACAAAGGTTCAAAATGGAAGAAAAGGCCAAAGTTGCATCTCTCTGTGGTGATATTGTATTCCTCAGTATATTGTGCACCCTAATAAACTTATCTGGGCTCAGAGAACAGAACAACCACTAGACAGACATAGAAGCCAGAAAATGGTGGCACACACACCTTTAATCCTAGCATTCTGGAGGCAGAGATCTGTCTTTATCTCTGTGAGTTCAAAGCCACACTGGAAACAGCCAGGCATGGTGACTCACGCCTTTAATCCCCGGAAGTGATGGCAGGAAGCAGAAAGGTATATAAGGCGTGAAAACCAGGAACTAGAGCCTTTTTAAGCTTTTAGCTTTCAGCAGCAGTTCAGCTGAGATCCATTCGGATGAGGACTCAGAGGCTTTCAGTCTGAGGAAACATGATCAGCTGAGGAATTGGCAAGGTGAGGTTGGATGTGGCTTGTTCTATTTCTCTGATCCTCCAGCATTCACCCCAATACCTGACCCTGGATTCGTTTTTATTAATAAGGCCTTTTAAGGCCGGGCGTTGGTGGCGCACGCCTTTAATCCCAGCACTCGGGAGGCAGAGGCAGGCGGATCTCTGTGAGTTCGAGGCCAGCCTGGGCTACCAAGTGAGCTCCAGGAAAGGCGCAAAGCTACACAGAGAAACCCTGTCTCGAAAAAAACCAAAAAAAAAAAAAAAAAAAAAAAAAAAAAAAAAAACAAAAAAAAAAAAAAAAAAAATAAGGCCTTTTAAGATTTGTGCTACATCTCTCAAAACAGGCTTTTCCAGATCTTCATGACTTCTGTCCCCCCTCAGTTTTCCTTTTGGCCTCTCAACAGCAACTCAGTTACGTGAAAGTTCTGAAGTAAAGAGCTTAAGAATAGCTTGCCTCCCATAGAGGGGAAGCATGACAACTTTTCTTCTTCATAATGCGGGTGATCAAAGAGGCCTTTTCACAGAAGTGCTCTGCTTGCTGGAGTGCTTTGCTTTTGAAGGAGAGTGGCTCCCATAGACTCGTATGTTTGAGTGCTTGGTCCCCAGTTAGTGGATGTGTTTGGAAGGGATAAGGGGGTGTGGCCTTTTTGGAGGAGGTGTGTCACTGGGGGTGGCTTTTGTGGCTTCAAAAGCTCATGTCAGCACAAGTCTTGCTCTTTCTCTGCCTGTGACCTGTGGATCAGATGTGAGCTCTTAGATATTGCTCCAGCACCATGTCTGCCGGCATGATGGCATGCTCCCCACCACGATGATCATGAAGTAACCCTCTGAAACTGTAAGCAAGCCCTTAATTAAATACTTCCTTTAAAAGTTGTCTTGGTCATTGTGTTTTCCTCACAGTGATAGAACAGTAACTAAGACACCCCGTTTCCCCGGACGGCCAACCTCTACTCCTCTGCCAAGTGGAAAGTGTTCCCAGCTGTGTTAGGATGCAGGCTCTGAGTTTTCTTTGCTCCTGAGTGCCAGCTCATCTACAGCCCAAAGCGGTGCTTAGCAAGTCTCCCATGATTCCACTCAAGCCTTTGAGACAAGAGCAGAGTGGGAGTGACTCCAGAACACCCCAACAGGGGTTCCCAGACACGGAAGCCTGCTTCTTTGTGGAAGAGAACCCAGGGCCACTCCATGGGGAAGGGAAGTCTCCTCAACCCTCCTAAATGCCTAACACAGCACATCTCACACTCCCCAGACCTGGAGCATATCACATCTTCCCACAGAGCTCAACCAATAAAGTTATCATGGAATTATCATCAGCTGCTCTTGAAATATTAATTCTCACCCCTGGGTGGATTGTCTGCCACTGAGTGTGGGATTCCATCAGGAAATGGGAGCAGATCTGACAGGTGGGAGGGAACAGGGGGATGATAGCGTGGATATTGGAACTCTGGTAACCTGGGTTACATATAGAAGTCATGTGCCTGCTAATAGGACTCAAATGATCAAAGCAGAGGAGAGAGCTACTTACGCCATTAATGTTTGGTGTGGCCCTGCAGCCCCAGGGACAGCAGGTGAGAGACCTTCCAGAAAGAACAGGAAGAGGGACCAGAAATGTGTGGCAGCCACCACTGGTGCCACCAGACTGGGTACTGTGCAGGGAAGAGGCCTGTAGCTTCCCCAGAACCACCAGTGATGAAGACAGGTTGTGTAAATTTCCAAAGAACTCAAACAAGAAAGGGAAACCAGGTGGCCCATTCTCTCCTGCTGAGCCACCCAGGTTGGGTCTGAAGTCCACACTGCTTAGACATCTGGACCCAAGGCTGGTGGCTTCACAGTGAGGCTCTTTGGGGAAAGCAGGAGAGAATCAGAAGTCCAGAAAATGGCTTCAGGAAAGGGGGTAGTGATGTCTTTCTATAATGGCGGGCACTTGGGGAAGAAACATGGCTTTTGATTTGACTCTCCCCCAAGGCCTCAGGTTTTTGTTTGTCTGGCAGATGTGGGATAAAAGAGGGGATGGCTGGAGAGCCGTCAGGAGACGTTAAAGCGTGGAGTCAGCTCTCTCCTGCTGGCAATACCTTCCTCAGCACACCGCCATGTTTCCTTGCATATAGGCAGCTATACTTCATAAACAAATATTTTATGTGTATTTCCTTCCTTTCTTCTTTCCCTCCTCCCTTCCCTCCATCTCTCTGTCCCTCCATCTCTCCGTCCTTCCCTCCCTCCCTTCCTCTCTCCCTCCACTCCTCCTCTCTCCCTCCTTCCTTCCACTCATCCACCCATCTATCCATTCATCCTCCCACCCACTCATAAATTGTTTTTAATTAACTTATTGAGATCTATTTATTTATTTATTTATTATTGCGTGTGCATGTGGGAATGCATTCTGTGATGCATGAGTAGAGGCCAGAGGATAACATACAGGGGTTGGCTCTCACTTTCTACCTAGGGATCAAGCTCAGGTTGTCAGGCTTGGCCATCTTGCTGGCCCCATCTTTCCTCTTAGAATGTTAGAATGACATCACCTGTCTCATCTGCACTGAATTTGTGTTTTTGCTTCGTGTATATTACAGTGATAATTGTCTGATTCTATACCTGGGTCTCCTGTGGATGGATTGATACTTTACTCCAGTGGTAGCCACAGACGAGACTCAGTTTCCCCCTGGCAGACCATTCACATGCCTGGCAGATGTGCTAGTGGGACACCCTGGGAAACGTAGCTTGAAGAATATTGTGAGTTTTGGTAGATAGTGTGCCTTTCAGACCTCTGCTCTTCAACATACTACGACCCAAAGGTTATCAGAATTCTGTCTTCTGTGTCTGGAATCTGCTGCAGGAGAGGCACAGGAACAACCTGCTGATGGGAAACGTGAGAATCCTTGCACCATGGTTTGAAGGTTGGTGTCTCTTGTAATGTAAACCAGAGGTTCTCACTTGCAACTCCTCTGAGCAGTGGTCCCTTCTGGCTAGCGTTCATCCCTTAAGCATGGTCCAGTAAGGGCCAGGAACCTGTATGCAGTCATGTATGCAAGTGATCTGGGTAGATTGCCTGACAGTGTTCACATTTCCGTGATTGTAAGCTCGGAATGTGTGGCTCCTTCTTTGATGGCAGCCAGCGTCGTATCTATGAAACCTCCCCACAAAAGGGCCTGTTGCTCCTTTTCCACCCACGACTCTGCTTTTTATAGTTAATATTCTTGTGCTTCAGTTGACACTACAGTAGGAATTTTGTTGTAAGGTATGACATAGCCTGGTCACTTAGTAGGCAGGTCATCTCGACATTCTTGGGATTCTTTGATCTTCCACCTGGTCAGGTGACACCTGACTTTCTCCACTCATCATCTGCATTGGGGCTTCTCACCCAGGGTCTTTGTTTCATGCTGAGTTCATGGCTTGTAATTTAAAGTGTATTTCTTAGGTCTGAGAAAGCTGCCAGGTCCTCTAAATTATGCTTTATCCAGAGCTTTCTATTTTAAAAATATTTATATTTCTGGAATATCATTTAGAGCCATACACATTGTCTTCCTGGAAGCCAGTATAGAGATGTCTGTAGTTATTTAAGGTAGGGACACATTGGAAATGTAGGTTTTAGTGTCACTGATATCTTGATGGTGGGAAGAAAAGTTGCTGACATTCATTCCCATAGTCTCATATGTCTTTGTAAAAATTCTTAATGGTTTTGAAAATATAATTCCTACGTTTATAGAGAGATATCTTCTAATTTGTTTCTGTCTATTCTCTATTTCCAAGTAGTGATTTTTAACTGAGAAATTATTGCTTTGTAATTTAAATAGGAAGTGAGGCCTTCCTCAGGCTTTTTTCTTTTTACACTTGTTTGTTTTTAGAGATTTGACTTTATAGTCCAGAGGGTAAGTAATATTTTTCTGCTTCTCCTAACACCGCTTTGCCTTTGACCTGAGAACAGGATAAACTGCCTACTGCTTTGAGACTCTTTACTCACTTCAAAATGGGCATACTGTCCACTGAAATGGCTCTTGGGCAACTCTACAAGGTTGGAGGCCATATGGAGCTGAGAACACTGGCCCTTCCCTGTGCTGGGAAAGTTTGGAGATGACTGGTCCAACGGTTAGCGCAGGAAGGCAGGCAGAGTTGGGGAAATACGGGAGCCTTATCTTTGGGTGTTTGTGTTCATACCTGAGAAAGACATGAGGCTGGTGTGGAATAGCCTTTCTTTACCTGATCCATGCATATGAGCCAGATTCCATTTTTAATAAGTAGACATGATAAACCCCCACATAATTATTACATAGAAATGAAAAAAAATGAGTAGTTGAATCTCCAGACACACAAGTTAATGTCTGACCAGGAAAGCTCTGAGAGGGACTCATTCATCCTCGATCAAGCATCAACACTGCAACCAGCTTCCCGGTAGGATGGATTGACAAGACTGGGTCTCACACTCAGGGCGCATCTGTCTTGTACTCAAGAAGATGTCACTGCTGAGATCCCTAGCCTCCATAGTCCACACATCAGGGATAAGAATGTTCAGGCCTGGAGGAGTTCTGCTGATCCCTAGGACTGGCTGGCTACAGACACTTTAGATGGCCTTGATTTTTCTATTCTTATATTTAAAAGTGTGGTGTGACATTGAAGCATTTTTTTATCCTTGTCCTGACACCAGGAATACCTACTCTACTCTCTGGAATTCCTTAGTAGCTGTGGTTTCGGTTGTCCTTTGAGAGACTATATTGTCACACACACCCCATTGGCAGTTCCCACCAGCTTCACTGAAAACCTATTGGTGATCTCTTGTCAAGGTGCAGCCATATGGGTTCCAGATGAGCCCTGGGGAATGTTTGTCCTTCTGTTTCCTGAGCAACAGCCAGGTGGGTATTAACTTAACACATAGACCTCATTACCCCGCCATTGACCCCTCCATTGCAACAGAGAGAATTCCCAGCCCGATCTTGATCTGTAAACCCTTCCTTTCTGTTCCTCCTCCAGCTCTGGCCTTGTCTACCCTTCTGGTACACACCTTTCAGCTCTATCCCACCTGTCTGGAATGCTTTTGCCCCAGACTGACCTCTGACTCATGCTCAGAGGGACTTTCCTGACTGTCTGCTGGCAGCTCTCTTCCTGCTTCCTCAGGCTATGTGCTGCTCATCTGTTTGCTGGTTATTATAACCTGTTGACCAAGGGTCAACTCACAGTGGATGGCTCTCAGCATGTGGTGACTAAAGCCTGGTCTGTGTACTAGATATCCTTCCAGTCTCTAGTTCTGTGGCTGTTTTTTCGGTGACATCATTGATGACTGGTTTTACAAAGTTCTAGATACTTTTCTATGGGTGGTATCAACTACTGTTTGTACAAGTGTCTGTCATGGCTGCATATGTCTGTTGACTGTTCATGTGTGTGTCCTTTGGGTTGACTTCACATATGAGCCTGTTGCATTGGGCTGTTCATATATGGACCTGTTGGCTCTAGTGTTCGTGTGTGTGTGTGTGTGTGTGTGTGTGTTGGGTTGACTGTTTATGTGTGTGCCTATTGGATCTATATTGTGTCAACAATTGGGTATGATGACTCATGTATATTTCTGTTGAATTGATTATTCACATGTGTGTCTACTGACTTGACTGTCTATGCACATTTATTTTGTATTGAACACTCAGGTTATTAGTGTGTGGAGTTGGCTGTTCATGTGTGTGTGTGTATTGTGTTGATATTTCATGCATGTGCATGCCTCTATCTATTTGGCTGACCATTCATCCTGTGCATGTATGAGTTTGTCAGATGGAACATTTATGTATGTGTCAATTGGTGTGTCCATTCAAATGTATGCCTGTTGGATTGATAATATATGTGTGTTTCTGTTAGGTTGACTCTTCACACGTGTATTTGTTGCATTGACTGTTTGTGTGTGTGTGTGTGTTGTGTTGAGGCTTTTTTTATTACCATATTCCCTCTATAAGCTAAGGAACCCACAGAAGGCTAGAAGAGTCTAAACCCCAGACCATTTTGTTAAGTACACAACACTACAGAACGCATACTTGGTTCTGACATCAGCCAAGGGTTGGTGGTTCCCCAAGATCAGGAGGTAGGCCAGGAACAATGCTGAGCAGTTTGCCCTTGATTTTCTGGGAGAGAAAGTTAATAGTACTCTCTCCCCAAGCTGGTACTCCTGCTGTTCAGTAGGACAGAACACTCTGGCTCTAGTCCTGACTCTTCAATAGCAGAGATTTTTCCTGATGTGGTAATAAACTAAGGGGCTAGGTGAAATGCCTCCTATTTTTCATAAAAATTAAAAGAGAATGCCAACAGCTGTCTACCTCCAATGAACAAAAGGAAGGTGAGCCTACCACCCTGTCCCTATAATTAACGTCTATGAAATTCACTTAATAATTTCATAATTCATACTTTGTACATAATTGCTTCCCCTTGGTCTATAATTTTTTACAAAAGTATATCCAGTGATAATATAATGCCATAAAAACATCAAGTGCCAGTGAAAATAAAAACAAGAGAAAATTTATTTCAACAAATTCTTCAAAGGTAGTGGATGTGGGTTGGACACTGCTCCTGTGTACTTGAACATGTGAATTTGTGTGTGTGTGTGTGAATGCAAATGGGGGTGTGAGCATGAGACTATACATTCTTGTAAAGGTATGGGCGTGTGACTGTGTAAATGCCCTAAGTGTGTGCACTTGTGTATATTTTGCATACATATGTGTGTGAACTTCAACCGAGTCTGAGGCAGGAGGCCTTGGTCTAACTTTAGCTGGAGGTATCAGGCTCCATGAACTTTGGTCCTTGGGGTATTTTCTGAAGGCGCGGAGAGTTCTTGGGCCATAAGAACTTGGGCCCTGCTCTTTGCTCACAGCACAGCCACATTGCACCTGTGTCTGTGGTCACCTGCTTTTGCTGTAGGAAGATCTGGGAAGCTCACAGTGAACTACCAAGGTTCCTGGCCAAGGAGCCTCAGATAGAAAACTGGCCATATTCTCCTTTTCCTGGCCCATTGGAAGGGAGAGAGGTGTATGTTGGCTCCAAATGGGGCACACAGACTTCAAATACAGTCTGACGTGCTCTCTGTCGCATGCAGTCTTGGAATCCAGCTCTGCTCCTGGCTCTGTCCAGTCTCTCACTCTAGTTGTATTGGCTATACCTGGACAGTTTAGGGGACACTGTTCTTGCTGCAACCTGTAGAGGAAAAAGCCTTTTCTCATTTTGCAGAAGTGTGTTTACACATACATAAGTTTCATACTCCTACACAGGTGTACTCACTTGTAACAAGTTTTTTTTCTGTCCCACCAGCCAGCTCCCAAATGATGACACAGAGACTTATTAATTATGAAACCCTGGCCTATAGCTTAGGCTTGTTCCTAACTAGCGCTTATAACTTAAATCAACCCACTTATATTAATCTGTGTCCTGTCATGTGCTGTTACCTCTCTTCCATCTTGCACCTCCTGTTTCCTCTCCATGTCTCTTCGTGTCTCCTGCACACCTAGATTCTTCCTCCTCTTCTTTCTCTCCCTGGAAATCCTGCCTATACCTCCTCCTTAGCTATTGGCTTTTATCAATTTTTAATTAAACCAATCACAGAAATATATCTTTACACAGTGTACAAATATCCCACAACACTCACTCTGTATGGATACACTCACACCTGCATTTATATACACATAGACTATATGAATGCATTTACACATGCTCACATATGCACACAACTAATGCGTTCACACTTTGCATGAATGCACTTACCCCCACACAGTCATGCATACTACATGTACTCATATCCACACATGCATATTCCCTCACTCATGTATATAAACATTCCCACTCACATCCATGTTCACATACATTCCTCATATGTGGTATATGTAGCATACTCACACTTGGGCATGTGCACACACATGCACACGCACTTACACTTGCGTACACATGCATGCACTAGCATGCCCTATGGGGCAGAGGCTTGGGGTCCACCTGTGACTATCTCTCCTCTCCAATAGTGGCGCTGTCCATCCCAGGATCCTGTCTACATTACTACTCCTTCCAGGCTCCTGTCCTTGGCTCTGTACCCTCCTATGTTCTCTTTCTCATCCATGGTGCTGTCCCTCACATGTTCCTGTTCATGGTCCTGTGCCCTCCTGGGCTACCACCTACGGCACGATCCCCTCATGATTTTTAGATTCTTCACACAGTCAGCATTTAAGGACTGTCTTCAGACCTGCTTCTAATGGAGTCCAGAGACCCCAACAGCACAGCTGCTGAAGGGAATCACCCAAGATCCTTCCTAGATATCTCCTGGGATCTGTCAGGCCCTGGAATAGGGGCTCACTTTGGAGATGGTTGTCATGGTGATGAGTCTGTCCAGTCTCCTTCTGGCTGCCAGGAAGGCAGAGTCTAGAGTCCCCTGTCTCTCAGATCTGGCCAGACTCAGGTATAATAGGTGTTCTGTGGAAAAGCTTATTGTACAGCTGGCAGATAGAGCCCGGGCAGGCCCAGCAACCCCTGACCCCTGAGGTCACTCCCTTTTCCTACTGTGTTGTCCCTCTTCTAGTCAATGCATCATGGCACAGGAAACATGCGTTAAGTTTAGTGGTGATCTGAAGTTTCCTTAAGAAGCTGGTGAAGTGTTTGTGTGGGAGGATACCAGGTAATGAGGAATCACAAGCGCTTCCAGGATGGGAGGACAACCCTGAGCCATGACAGCAGAACCAGTGCCAGCAGTCTGTAGTCATGTGGTATAGAGGCATGCATCCCACCCACACCTTAGAATGCCTGGACTCCAACTGACCACCCCACCCCATGGGTCTCAGGAGACACAGGAAGCAGCAGACCAGGAAACAGTTGTTTAAACTTTATGGTGGCTGATCTACACCCACTCTCACGGGCATGGAGGTGCACAATTTCACAATTAGAAACTTCTTTCAGGAGCAAAAAGAGGCTCTAGGGACTTGCTATGACAAGTGGTGGCAATATTCAAAATTGTTAACTAATTTCTCTGATCAGCTGCCCCACACTCTGTCATGAAGCATGAGAGAGAGAGAGAGAGAGAGAGAGAGAGAGAGAGAGAGAGAGAGAGAAAGAGAAGACAGCACATAGGAGAGGGAATTGCTGGCAATGGGGGTGGGGGAGGGGCAGGGCCGGGGAGATCCCCTAGAGCATTGGGGTCCCTCGTGCCCAACCACAGTTAGATGGAAAGTCATAAAGGGGCTGGATGAGGCCTGGCTTCAGAGCAAGGGGAAGGTTGTTTAATTATTTAATGACTGGGCACTCATTTAAAGGCCGTTATGTATATTTTTAAAACAGGAAGCCCGGAGCCCTTCATTGTTGGCCAAGGAGCAGGTCTGAGCATGGCAGGCTGTCACCCTCATTCTGCGAGGCAGTTAGGCGGCCTTGGGCTCTTCAGAGAATGGTGGCCAGGAGCAGCTCCACCCTGAGCTTGCCAGGGTCTGCTTTTTGAAGCCGGTGAGTTCTAGAGTGAGGACAGATTCCTGGGGTCTCAGAGCAGTCACTGGCTCACGTTGAGGACATCACGCTGAGTGACAGGATCAGCAGGCCTGTCCCCCAGGGCTTCCTTCCGAGATGGGTGCCCTGTGTGTGGTCACTGGTCTGGCTGGAGGGCTGACTCAGGGTTCCCAGGGCAAAGACAGGTCACAAACCACTCTGTGAGCTTCCTCTCAAGAAGTGAGATGAACACATGGGAAGACCCAAGTGTTGCCTGTTTCTGAGCTGAAGGTGGGACACAGGTTGAGAGACTGTGTCCTTTTCTGGGCTATGCAGAGACACTTCCCTTGAGACAGGCATGCAGAAACAGCTTGGCTATTTAGGTTTGTGGTTTTTTTTTTTCCATACGCACCATGGGTTTTCCCCTGGTTGGGTCCAGGTAACAGTAAAAGCATGCTTGTGGGTCACAGGGACGGTTTCTGAATGGGGGGACTTTTGGTGGGATTAGCTTCTACCCAGTCTCGGAGTCTCTTCTCACTCTAGCTACCAGGCTTGCCAAGTGGTCCCTGCCTAGGGGTGGTGGCTTGAGACAGTTGCATAGAATTGATGGGAAAGCCAGATGGATTTGGACGCTGAGGGCTGCTCCCCAGCCAGCTTTTCTCAGGCCCTCCTACCTACTTCTTACAATTACGCTTCCATTGATTTCTACAACCCAAGGCCCCACCTAACCCTTCCCATCCTGCGCTCCCTCACGCCCACCTCTCTCCCGTGGTAGCCCATGTATGCCACCATGCCATTCTTTAGGCTCCTCATTGACACGCCGACAGGAAATTATTACACGTCATTACATTGCTTCAAACACAATTTCCCAGCCGTTCAAATCACTCTCAGCCAGAGCGCGGGAAATGGGAGCTGTCAGCTCCACTTAAGTGCGTCTCTCACACTTTCCTCTGGACAATGGACAATTTGTGTTTTCTCCTTGTAGGGGAAAAATGTTGGAAATATGTAAAGCTGGTTTAGCGGGGAGAGTGAAGCAGGAAAGAAAATAACCCCTGCTGGCTTCTTTGCTGATGCTCGCTACAGCTAACCGCTGTAACAGTCTGTGCCCCAGGCCCTCTAAACCTCCACACATGTGTTCTGGGCAAATGCGTGGAAGCGCCTGGAGGGTTCTCCAGTTCTGGAAGGCACTAGCCGTCCTCGGTGGTCTGTGCTGCCCAGAGGAGGCAACCAAGTGGGTGCCAAGCCTCCTGACCCATCACTCACCGGGAGCAGCCTCCGTTTTTTTTCCGCCTAGCTGCCACTGTGCCTGTGTGACTCTATCATATAGCCATTTGTCTTGGGGTCTTGTCTGAAATAATTTGAACTGCCAAATCCCGAAATGAATAGGTTTTGCTAACACAAAAGGCTAAGGAACTGGTTGGAAACTTTAAAGAGCTCCCCGGCCCTCGTCTTAACCGATCATATTGTTTGGCTCCCAGGCATTCTTCTGTCACTGTGCTTCTGCCTCAGTGGGTGCAGGATGATGGATGGCCAGGCTGCTGGAGGCGGAGAGAAAGAGCGCCGGCTGGGTCTGGGAATTCGCTAAGTACTCCTGGGCGCTTCAACCTCATCATTGCGCGCGGTGAGCCGGCCTCTGTGATTTATAAACTGGGGCGGTGATTAATGATCTTTTAAGTGGACAAGCCAGGGCAAAGCCTCACAAACAGGGCCACTCAGACATGACTACCACTTGTAGCTGAAGAATAACAGCCTTTGCTTGTGGATAATTGAGGCAAATCCGAGAAGCCCCCATCCATCAGCTCCAGAATCCACCTACTTTTGACGCCGGTCTCCTGACCAGGGCTCGTGGGCAGTGTCCAGAGCAAGCAGAGAGGAAGGGCATGTGTGGGGAGGCAGTGCTGTTACCGCAAAACCAGGGCCACTGGGAGGCATGCTCATAGCAGAGCATCACGTGGACCTCTTTGCATCCACTCCTAGAGGTCCCTTTCACGGCCACACCAATCTGGACAATGTACCAGGGCTTGCTTTTGTGTTACAAAGTCCTGGGCTACACTGAGGACTCTTGTGTGTAAGGATCCCTTCTGTCGAGTGGCAAGTGCAGGGACCCGCTATCAGGCCTGGACACAACAAGCCCCTTTGTGCCTGCCCTAGCTTCTTCCAGACCCTCTCCCCAGTTGTCTCCTTCCCAAGACACCTCTCAGGGGACTACAGCTACAGTGGCCGCTCTGGAGATTCGCTCTGCCCGGTGGTTACAGTTTTGTCAAGTTAATGATTATAATTGGAGCTGGTGTTGCTGCGGCATTATAAATAAATGCAGTCACTGCGGCACTGTGGCTGCAGGTGAGTGGGGAGCAATCAATATCGGAAAACCAACTTCTGCCAAGAAAAGAGCTCTCGCATCTCCCCAGAGGGAGATTCCAAAACCATTTCAATCTATCCTGAGCTCCAGGGAAATGGCACAGTGCTTCTGAGGAGGTAGGGTGGTTATGGGGGAGCAGGAGACCTCACAGACGAACTTTCTGGATGTCAATTAGAGGGCCTGTAAGAAGAGGAGGAAGCCTTGCATAATTTTAGAGTAAGCATGGCCCTTGACTTTTGAAGGATGTGAAACTGAGCCTGTGACATGCTTTTTGCAGGAGGCATGAATGAGAGTACAGAATTTCCTCTAAGTTTTGCATTGCCTGCAGCAGGGACACAGTGCAGAAGAGGGAATCCAGCAGGACAGAATCAGATTGGAACAGGATTGCCCCTGCAAGCCAGGGTTCTTTTCCCCACTCTGCCCAGATAAACTTGTGGGTTTTGTGTCTCTTTTTTTTTTTTAAACTTTTTCACATTGTCATGCATTCATTGTTCCTAGTAACGGGTTTTCAAGAACATTTTCCTGTCACAAACTCTGTGTTTCCTTCCCTCAACAACTCTGAAGCAGGTTCACTTCCACTTTCCTATAATATATACACACGCTCATGAATCTCACCTTGCTCCACGCAGGATGGGAAAGAGAAGCATGCAGTATGTTGGTGTGCACTCTGTGCTCATTGCTGCAGAGGTTTCTGTTTTTGAAGAATCCACATCTTTACCTGCTTCACACACCGTTTCCCTAGCTGGCTACGCCACTGCTTTGATTTCAGATTCTTTCACTGAGGAGGGTGCTCAGCATTCAGACACCTTCTTAGACTGTGGGTCATGATTCCAGAGGGGAACACATACAACTGAACACAAGCGTCATGAAAATTTGGCAACAGTTAAAAATTTCTTAACATGCAATAACCAGAACTTAATTAGAAGTCAGATGTGTAAGGATTCCAAGGTGTCCCTGGCCATGCTACATCACAGGACTCCACTGCAGCCTCGGTTCTGAAACATACAACATAGGTCTTGAGCACTGCACATCATAACACCAAAAAAAAAAAAAAAAAAAAAACCCAAAACAAAACAACAAACAAACACCCAACAATAACAAAAACACCAAACTTGGTTGTCTGATCACCTCAGCTCGGATTCTGGAGGAATGTATACTGAACTGCAGTAATTTTTACTTTGCATATGAAGTTTACTGATCTTACAGAAACGAAAAGTTTACTTATAGGAAACAAATATATTTAGTGTTTTTCCATGATCATGTTCCTTCCTCAACATACCAGTATCAAGTTAGTACACCTCCAGATTGCATTTTGAAAACATGCTCGGGTGCCAAACAGAGGGTAATGTTCAATGCATTCTGTCTCCTTAGACAACCCATGAACCCAGATAGAGCTGGCCATGGAGGATCCCAAAGGTTGCCCAGTGAGAGAACTTCGTTTTCATGGTACTTTCTTCCCCAAAGCTTGATGATCAGCCATCATCTGGGGTTTGCTCTGATTGGTTCAGTTTTCAACAAATCTCCTTCAAGCCTCTTGTGAAGCTGACACTTGACAATGGATCACAGGCTGAAGTGTGGTGTGTGGCCAGTGTATGCTAGTGCCTCAACACGGCTTTCTGAAGCAGAAGTCAAATGAATACTAATAACAGCTAAATGTGAAACACAAGGAAAAATGGGACAAAACAACACCCTGGGTTTATAAAGGACCATAGAATAAATCTGAATTTCCCTCAGCATCCATAAACCCATCACATCAGTAGCTCCTCCAGGCTCTTTCTGACTATCAGAGGTAGAGACTTTCTGTGTACCCACAGGAAAAAGAAAACAGCTCATCAAGGCCTGGAGAACAAAGACCTCATTTACAACCAGTGTTTCACTGAATAGAGTGGTTTGGGGTAGCTGCCTCTGGGGGTGGGGCTGCTTTCAGAAGGAAGGCAGCATGTGTGTGGCTTCTATATCCGAAGCAGACGACGGCATGCTCCTGCAGAAGCCGCTGAAGCGTCTTTGCAAAGTTTATTTTGCCATGGGTTGTTTCTTCTTCAAGCAGTTGTAGTATCGATTTCTCCCAGAGGATTAATTATCAGAGGCAGTCTCAGGCTTCGCTGAGATGGGCGGAAGGAGAAATGATGTTTTCATTTCCAGGAAGCCTGTTAGCCATCGTGCCGGCTTTCTCTGGAGCCCAAGGATCAGGACCCTGCCGGGGAAGGGCTGTCAGGAGTGCCATCCATCTGCTCTGCGGTTGTCTGGACTGGCCCAGGCACTGCAGACAGGTTCCTTGCAGTCCTCTCCCTGTGTTTGTAGAAGGGGCCTTCAGTGCCAGGGGGTAGGGGTGGGTGGGTGATCACGGACTGGCACAGATGTGAATGTCTGGGTTATTGATGGGGTGATGCTTTATAGACAGAAGAGATTTTAGACTGTGCAGGAAAACCCGCTCCTACAACATACATCTCCATAGGACCAGCCAGGCCTGGGGGTTGCTCAGTAGAACGGAGTTGCAGGGTACTCTAGAGAGAAACTTCTATGGATTCTGAGAATTGTGCTGATAGGAGCAGCAAAGGAAAGATGAAAGCCGATTCTGTGACTGGTCCTGACCCTTGCTCATGTGGAGCTCAGGAGAGCATCTCAACATGAACGACAGCATCATCAGCTTCTCAAACGTCTCTGTCTTCATTCCTGAATCACCTCTGGGCAGAAGATACAGCAGGTGATTAATGTATGCACTGTGTTTATTGCCCAAATTGGCTGTGATTTTTGGGAGACACTGTTTTCAGCCAAGGCCAGGGCATCCCTGGACTTCCAATAGATCCAGGGCCTTTTGGCGAACAGCATTTCCTGCCGAGAGCCAAGTAAACTCTCGCAGTTCTTTTGTTTATTATCTTTTTATGATATAAATATGATAAGGCAACAATGAAAGTATCATCATGCATCAAGGCAAAACATGTTGAACTTTTGTGTTTGAGTCTTCAAATCACAAGTCATAATGTTTTATCACAGCAGTAGAAAAGTTGCTAGTATAGAGGGCCATTTGGCCCTTGCTGGGGTGGTCCGATGCGTTTGTAAGCCAGTGCTCAGCATTCCCATAACTGTAATCTCTGTGATTTTTGAAGTGTGCATCCTGGCTTATCTGGTGACTTACGCCAGGTGCCAGATCCCGAATGTGAATGGAGTGTTTTCTTAAGTGGATGATTTCATTTCCCTTTCTTTTTGTTCCTTAACATTTTATATTTTTGAGACAGGGTCATGTTAAATTGACTAGGCTGACCTTGAATTTGCAATCTTCCCAACTCAGCCTCTTGAGTAGCTGGATTTGTAGCACTGTTCCACAGGCCCTGAAGAAGGTGGCAACAGTGTATCTGAGCATCCTGGAAACCAAGGCAAAGAGAGAAAGCTGGTATTCCACAACATCTATTTGGAAGCATTGGCCATCACGCTACCTTCTGGAAGGAACTTGGAGACATGCCAACTACAAGTCGCTCTCTAGAAGAGACAAGAACTGGACACTGTTACCCAATAATACACTTAACTGTGTTTTTACTAGAAACTGCTGCTGCTTTGGGAGTCGCCATGGGTGAATGCCGTAGCTGGGCAGTAGAGCTGCTGCCAAACAGCCATCAATCTGAACTCTTCATGTTCTTGATCCTTGGCCAACATGACCTTTGCTCCATCTGGTCTACCTGTTCCAGATAGACATAGGTGGCCACCTGCCTGCTGTGGGACTGTGGTGTCCTTCTCTGGGGCCTGACCCACCCATAATATCTCTATGCATTTGTGCACACAGTCGGTGCTCTTTGCCATAGCAGTACCCTGTTATTTCATCTTAATTTGTGAGGGCTTATCCTCCGAGAGAGGACCTTACCTTCTGTTTTAATTACTTTCCTATTGCTAGGATAAAACATTATGGCCAAAAGTGACTTACAGCAGAAAGAGTTTATTTTGGGGCTATGGTTCCAGAGGTTCTAAGAGTCCATTATGGTGGGGAAGCATGGCAGCAAGCAGTACACATGTATGGAGGCCAGAGCAGGAAGCTGAGAGCTTATCTTCAAAGGCAAGTGTGAAGCAGAGAGGGTAAACTGGAAGTATGGTGATCCTATAAACGCTCAAAGCCCATCCCAGGCGAGGTACTTCCTTCAGCAAGGGTCCATCACCTCCCCAAACATCACCACCAACTGAGAACCAAATGTTCAAATATCTGAGCCTAGGGGGACATTCTCATTCAAACCACTACATCACACTCTTGGAGCTGGAGACAGTAGCTTCAGGCCAGCTGTGCAGTGGAGGACAAAGAGCCCAGGTGGTTCATCGGACCAGGTTGAGCTCCTTCTGGCTTCCCTTGCTGGCTACAGCCTACAGAACTCGGGGACTGAGAAGACCTTAAGAATTACTTCTTGAAATGTGTACTGTGGCTTTCTCTGCCAGGAGTGATGGTGACCTAGCGTTTGTTGAGGATCAAATGTCATCCTCTGAAAGGTAAGCTCATGTCCTCCCCCAGGAGCTGGTGGATGTGAACCCAGGGTAAAGGGGCCTTATGAGCAGGCTGAGACTGAGACTAAGCAGTTCACTTCCTGCTCTCTACCAGGGCCTGTATCCAGACAAGGGTCTCTGAGAAGCTGGAGAGGACACACATGCAAAGCCATGTACAATGGAGCAGAGGTTGAGTTAGGAGCCTCCTGGCCAGTGGTCCTCTGGAGCTCTCAGGGCTGGAAGAGTAGGAAGGATCCTCCCAGGAGTTCTGGAGGGAGACAGCCCTGCCACCTGGCCTCCAGAGCATCAGAACAGAAAGCCTCTTGTTTTAAGCCACCACTTGGTATGAATTTTGTAGACAGCACAAACATCCCACATTACTCCAGAAGTGAGCTTGAGAATCAAGTACAAAAGCAGAGAGGACAACACAGTACTGAGTGGTACTGTAAGTACTGTTAGTTGGTAAGATAACCATTGAGAGCCTAGAGGTATACGGGGACACTGTGGGTCTCTGTCTCTGAGCGGCTTTGGGAATGTCATCTACTTCTTTATGATCTGGTTCTTAATTGCAGCGGAGGAAGCGATGACCATGCCTGCCTCATAGCTAAGTGAACATGTCAAAGATGAAAACCCAGCACAGGTCAGTCAGAGGCTGGAGGTGTGAACGCTGCTGGCTTTCTACTAATTTTTTCATGTGGATCAAATCATTCTCTACATGAGTTTTGTGTCCACATGAGTGTTTCTGAGAAAGGCTGAAGGGAAGACACACCCCTGTAGGGGCGTACAGCCCTGCGATTATGGTCATGTTGAAGGATGGAGCAAGGGACCATTCTGTGTGATAGCAAAGCCAGCCCGTCTTAGTGAGTTTCACTCCCTGGACATTGTTAGGTAGCAAGGGACTCTAGTGGAATCTCACTGGGATCCATCTGTGTGGTTTTCAAGTGCTTTTATTGGGTTTGAATCTTGTCATTTTCATCCTGAGAACTCAGTATTATGGAAGCTGCCACTGTTTCTCATGAAAACCCTAGTGTGTCCTGACCAAATGCAGAGCGTGGCAGCTGAAGTAGATGCAGTAGCTGCTGTGTGTCCAGGGAGCTGGGAGCAGAACAGGCTTGGACCTCACAGCAGCATCAGAGGAAGAACAGCTTTTCCTTCTGCAGTGCAGATACAGCCCAGGAAACTGGGGCCAACCTGCTTCAAGCTGGTGGTGGGAACTGAGACGTGATAGGTGTGGGTGTGACACCTGCCAGCCTCATTTCTGAGGATACTACTCATGGACAGTGGGCATGGGAAAAATAAAAATACTTATGAAGTGGGGGGTGGGTAAGTCATTTGTCTGAGGCTGGGGCTCTTTTTATCTCTCAGGACAGTGATCAGCATGCACCCATAAGTGTAAATCCGGCAAATGAGGCTAAACTTTAAATGATCATGTCACCACAATCAAGCCACTCCTGTGGGTGCTAAGGAAACACCGATGGTGTCATCTAGATAGTGTAGATGTAATGAAACAGAGGAGAGAGCCCTGGGGCACAAGGCAGTTGTGAAGCACTGTTAATATCTGCAAGAAATGAAAACAAACAATAACAACAGAACAAAACCAAAACTGTTAGTGTTAAAGATAACTTCTCTAAGTTTGTATTGTCAGCACTTGTTCTGAGATCATTGCCTGGAAAATATGCACACAGGATGTAGCTGTGATCTGATACCCCGATTGGCAGCTCTCAGACTCTTCCTTTCTGCCTCAGCTGCCTTGAACAAAAGGAAAGTTGGTCAAACAGACAACTGAACTATCCTTAGCCATCTTGAGCATCTGTGGAGTCCTTGAGGAAGCTGCATGAGGATTACAGCTGACTGTTGCCACTCTCCCCAAAAGATGCCCCAAGCAGGGCCATTTCAAAGTCTGTACTCATCACAAGCTTCTGTGAACTTTAGATGACCTGCAAACATTTCCATTTGGTCAGAACCAGAGCACTTCCCTTGAGTGTCCATCCCAGGAGTGCTGACTGGTGATAAAGAAGAAAGGCTGTGATTGGTACAGAACCACCTTTGAGCTATATATAAGTAGGCTGCCCAGGCTCACTCTGAGAGTCTGCTGGGGACACTTTCCTGTGCCATCCTCCGTGGTGTTACACCAGGCCCAACAGATCTTTTCTTGCCTACTTAGTAGCATGAGTGAGTTGATAACACAAAGAAGCAGAGAAACCACAGGGCTATGGCAAGGCAACAACCTGCTTTTGGCAGTGACAGCGGCGCAGCCATCAGTCTGAGCTGTGAAAGCAGCAAGGCTTCCAGCTGCTTGTGGTTGAAGTAATTATTTGTGGAGTCTGAGAGTGGCCAAGGCAAGAAGAAGAGAGAGGTAGAGAGATGGCCAGAGAAGGCAGAGAACCGAGGCTAAAGACAAAGGGTCATCGGGAGTCAGACAGACCATAGGCCCTGAGCACTAGGAGGGTTTCAGAGACAGGATCTCAGAGCCTGGACTGGAGCTACAGCACTGGCTGATTTTAAGGGCCACGGAATCTGGATGCTGAGGCCTATCTGGAGCTGAGAGCTGAAACAAGAGCTGTAATCAAGGGCTGAAATTCCCCAACTTCCTAGATGGAGCTCTGTGTCCCGCGGTTTACATGAGGGCCATCAGATTAGAGGGGACCATGTGGCTGTCCCCACCTGCTGTCACCCCCACCCGGTGCTGCCCAGCATCGAGGGAATAGAAGCTGCAGTGTTGGCACTTGAAGCATTTTTCCTTCTGTATCTATGATTTTGATTTGGGTAAAATGAAGGGTCAGCCAGAGGATTGGCAACTGTTTTTCACAACCCAGAGGAGAATTTCTGAATGCACACATGAGGTGGAAGACTTTCCACTCTCCGGCTGAGTGGAAGTGTTAGGAGCACACCTGCTGGCCGCACCCTGAACGCTATGTGTTTGTTCGTCTGGTGGACAGTACCGGTGAGTTTTCAGTGTGAAGATGATCCCTGCAGCAAAACTTGACTTAGTGACAGAATTGCAGTTCTTAGACTTGTTGGATCAATTGCTAAATGTCTATAAGGCCTTTGCATCTATATTCTCGAAAGACAGTGGGTAAACTCTTCTTATGACATCTGTGGGGCAGGTTTTGGTATTACTGTAATGCAGGCTGCATGGAATCTTCAAGTACTGCCTCTTCTTCAGCCTTCTGCATAAAATTGATAATTCTTCCTTTTCATTGTTTGCAGAAATACAGCAGTGAATTCACTTCTGTGGTAGATGGAAAGCTATTTGGACTTTTTTTTTGGATGTTTCTTTTACACACACACACACACACACACACAAACGCACACACACACATTTTCTTTTCATCTGTGTTGTCAAATTTAAGAACATTGAGTTAGTTATTCTGTTGTTTTCCTTCTTAACATTTAAAGCTCTACAGTGAGTTCTCATTCCTGACATCAGTAATTTGTGTCCACTACTTTCCCCAGTCAACATAGTTTCAGGACCATCAATTTTATTGATAAACCCTAAGATCCAGCATTTGGTTCTACATCAAGTCAGCCTCGATTTTCTTTGTTATCGTCTCTCTTATGCCATTAATTTCTGTTATCTTTACCTTTTATTCTTATGTCAGGTTGAAGTTGCGGTTTTTCTAAGTTGTAATTAAATACATGAAGTTAATAGTTTCAGCTGTTTCTTTTCTCTACTGCAGACATTTTAGCTTTGCAAAGGATTGGTGACTCTCCTGCGAAAGCTGCAGTGCCACAGACTGCTCTCATTCCCGTTCAGTTAAAATCTTAATTTGAATTTACTATTTTATTTTTTCATTTTTCTTTTTATTATATTCTCTATTATTTAAAATAATCTTAAATTTAAATATAATTTGATTATATTTTCTCCTCCCCCAGATTATTTCCTTTTACATTATTCCCCCTTCCCTACCCACTCAACTTTAAATACTTTTTCAAATAAACAAACAAAACCCCAATACAAAATAACCCCCCCCAAAGCCAAGAAAACAAAATAAAACAACATTCAAAAAGAAAACAAACACAAAAACAAAAAATAACCCACCAAACTACAGCCAAATAAAACGCGCACGCGCGCGTGCACACACACACACACACACACACACACACACACACACACACACACACTTGTGCAGTCCATTATTTCTTGATCAACTACTCCTGAACATGAAGCCTGTCCTGGAGTGGTTGATATACCCAGTGTTACTCATTGAAGACATCTGAATTTCCCTCTCCTAGTAGACATGACTCTAGTAGCTATATATTATTCATTCATTCATTCATTCATTCATTCATTCATTCATTCATGTTTTTAAAAATATAACAAATGAAAATATTAGCTGCCATGTCAGAGTTGGACAAGACAAACCAGCAGAAGGAAAAGAGCCCAAGAAGGCACAAGAGTCAGAGCCGACTCGTACCCACACTCAGGAATCCCATAAAAACACTGAACTGGAAGCCATACTATATATGAAAAGACCTGCTGAAGACCCGTGCAGATCCTGTGCATGCTGCTTCTGTCTCTGTGAGTTCATATGACTTGCATAGTTGATTTAGAGGGCTTCGCTTTTTGGTGTCCTCCATCCCCTTGGGCTCCTATCTTCTTTCCACCTGCTCTTCTGAGGGAGTTCCCTGAGCTCTGAGGGGAGGGATCCCATTCAGGGCCAAGTGTCCCAAGGTCTCTCACTCTCTGTGTATTTGGCTATGGGTCTCTATATTTGTACCCACCTGCTGCAGGAGGAAGCTTCTCTGATGATGGCTGAACAGGGCACTGTTCTATGAGAATTGAAGAATTAAATTATTTTTAAAACACTTTGAAGTATTTTATTTAGTTAACAAATATGTAGGTATTTGGTGAATTTTTTTCCATTACCAATTTCTATTTTAATTCTGTTGAGGATGGAGAACATTTATGCCTGGTGTGTGAGTTGAATTCTTTCTGCTTTATCAAGGTTCGCCTCTTAGCTCGGAATACAACAAACAAATATTTCTGCTATGTGTTTGGACCTGAAATGTCCATATTTGGAGGTTTGATCCTGACCCTTGTGGTCTTACTAAAGGAGGTGGAGCCTTCAGGAAGTGGGCATAGTAGAAGGAAGTTAAGGTACTGGGTCATGCCTTTGAAGGGGGTATTGGGATCCTGACTCCATCCCTTCCTGTCCCTCCCCCCACATACTCCATCTCTGACCTTCTCTCTGTCTCTGTACCTGCCTTTGTCTCTTCCTCATTTCCATTCCCAAAATGATGTGCTGCCTCACAGGTCCTGGACTGAGGTCTCTCAAACCTTGAGTCAGAATAAACCTGTCCATCTTTACATCGACTGTCTCACGTTTTATCACAGTGATGAAGCTCACAAACTTAGTAAGCACCCAGTGTGTCTCGGGAACAAATAGCTCTGCTGCATTTGAAATAGCATGGGGCTGAAACGTACCGGAAGTGTAACCTACCCTATACAATTGTCATTGTGTCTTTGCGTGACTCAGGTCACAACTTGGCAGGCATTTCAACTACTCTGTATTTTTACTGAGTTTATGTCTGCTTGCCTGATAAGTTATTGGTGAAGAGGTATTGACATCTGTAACACAACAGGACCTCTCTAAAATCAGTTTTTGTTGTGTGAATTTTTAGTTTTGTTATTGGCTGCATCGGTGTTCTTGGTGGATAGAATGAGCTGTTATGATGAAGTGACATTCTTTATCCCCAATAACATTCTTTGTCTAAAATGTCCTTTCTCTGGAATTACCTCCACCAATTTCTTTATTTTTAGCATGCCATCTTCTTCTTCTTCTTTTTTTTTTTTCAGAGCTGAGGACTGAACCCAGGGCCTTGTGCTTGCTAGGCAAGCGCTCTGCCACTGAGCTAAATCTCCAACCACAAGCATGCCATCTTCTTATCTGCTTTTCATATTTAGAGTGGGTGTTTGGTGCAGGGTCCCTGGTCTTATTTTTGTAAATTTTCAATCTGCCTTTAATTAGGGGAATTTGGACTATTTAACTATGATTTAGTTTAATCTCTCTCTCTCTCTCTCTCTCTCTGTCTAGGCTCTTATGTAGCCCAGGCTGGCCACAACCTTGCTATGTAGTTGAGGATGATCTTGAACTTGGAGACTCTCTCACCTCTACCTCCTCAGGGAGGTCCTTACAGGTGAGTGTCACAGCACCTGTTTATACAGGGATGGAACCCATGGCTCCATCCCTTGATATTTCTCTTTCATCTGTTCCATTTATTCTTTGTCTTCTGTATCTATGATTCTAATTTGTATTTTGTGGTTTATTAGCTGTAAATCTTTTTAGTGATTACTTTGAATTTGAATCTAAATATTGGACTCATTGTTGTCAATCTTCAAGTTATCTCCTTCTCTGGAATGTGGGTCCAATGCTCTGCTCAGTCTTTGTGATGTTGTTTTGAACTATAGTTTAGGCATTATAGATCTTTCAAAGCATGACTGTGACTTTTCTTCAAATAGTCAATATACTAAAAATATTAGTTAGTGGGAAAATGTCATTTACATTCATGTTTGCAATGCTCTTTATTTTTTCTCTGTGAGATCTTTTATATCATCATAGGTTTGGTAGCTGAGGAGACAAGTATGGTGTGTGTTCATAACAGAGTATTACTTGGCCATGAAAAATGGAATCTTGACGTATTCAGTGCTAGAGATTATCATGAAATGAAGTAAGCCAGACTTAAAGAGATGAACGTTATGTTCTCTTTTGTGCATAAAACTTAGAGGGGAAGGAGTTGAAAGTTAAAGAGGGGATACAGAAGGAGAAGAGGGCATAAGAAAGAATCACAGAGTGGACGCCAGGGCCCAAGTCCATAGGATATAGGGTCATCATGTCACAGTGACGCCTATTACATTGTACAATTAGTACACCCTAATGGGAAGAGTCCAGGGCTCTTGTGTCTGCCTGGCTACAGACGTTTTCAGTGTTTATTGAATCTAATGTTTCTATTTGTTCTCACATTTGAAATTTAATTTTCCTGGGTGCAGTGTCTGTCGTGTTGTTTTGCTTCAGTGTTTTCAGGTGTCATTTCACTGTTATCTGCTTTGTCTTCAGTGAGACATCGGCTTATGCTTTCCGCATGTTCATAGTGTATAGTTGCCTTTTGGCTAATTTTAAGATTGTTTTTAACACGGGCATAAAGCAGTTTGATTACAAATGTCTCCTGCATTGTTTTTCCCTGTGTCTCTACCTTTTTTATTTCTGTTTTATTTTTCCTCTGACCTTTCCCCCCTCCCTCACCCCTTCATTTCCTGCTCTCCCTCCTTTCTTCTCTTTTTCTTTCTCCTATTCTCTTGATTTCTCCCTGTTTCCTTCGTTTCTCATTTCTCTCTTTCTCACTAAGGAGTTGCTGTGCTTTAGGGGGGGGGTGTTGGCTCACAGCTTTCATTAGATTTGGAAACTTCCTCTTCAGACATCTTTCTTTCTCCCTGATGCAAGCTTTCAATCTGTCCTCCCAAGCTGTGTAATGCAGCTCAGTCCCCCTGGCTCCGGCTGGGACAGTGTGTTCCCTGATCTCTCAAGCGCTGCCCTTAACTCCTGCAGTCTCCAAACCCCTCTTGTCTCCTTCACCATGCTCTCCACCTCTGGTATTATCTGAACATTCAATTGATGTCTATCTTCATATATTCCACCTCTCTCCCTGGGCCCAGAGAGCTCCTAAAGAAGAATGTGGTCTTCGCACATCTTCAACACTCTAGAATTCCCAAGAATGAAACATAAAAATAAGAAAACTGAGCAAAGGGGAGTGGAAGGAGCATGGTTGGCCAGGGCTGTGCCAAGCATCTGCACTGGGGTGAGAAATTAAATCTTGTTCTCCGTTCTTTTGTGGCCTGGCTCGATAGATGTCAGGAGAGCAGTCTGGGACGATGCTTCTGCCCATCTCCAGGCAGGAGAATGGCAATGGACAAGTGTGGAAGGATGAGCAGGTGGTGTCCGTGCCAGTTTATGCTGTAGGACAGAGGAACTAGCACAGCCAGCAGGTGTGTCCAGAAGAGGCTGTGTGCTGGTCGCTGGGGGCTCTGAGTGCCATGGCAGTTAGTTAGTGCTTAACCTCTGCCTGTTAATGTTACCTGCTTCCTGTTCAATACTTCAGGGCTTGCTGGATGAAAGCAATACGAATCCTAGAATTCTTTGCATAAAATAAGACTAATAATGGTTCCTGCCTTACAAGATCTTGAACTATATACTGCCTCACAAGGACTTGGGACTATTAAGTAAAGTAACAGGCACAATGCTTCAAAACTGGGTCTGGTAAGTGTGGTATGAAAGTGTCACGATATTAGTTATCACCATAATCATTACCACCATCTCACTATCATCAAGATCACTTCCATCCCCACCATCATTATTACCATAACCTCCATTGTCAGCACCAGCAATACCGCCATCATGGCAATCATTACCATCACCACTGTTATCACCATCGTCCTCACACCAACACTACTACACCCATGATCACCATCATGGCCCTCATCAACAGTGCCAGCACCATCACCATCTTCATTACCGTCCTATCGCCAGATCATCTGTTGATATGATGACCACCCCATTACTATGACCACAAACTAGCATTTCACCCATCCCTAACAGTGACAACATGAAAGTTACCACTTCTTACCTTCACCAGTACCAGTACCCCTCTCAACATCATCTCAATATCAGCTTTGCATTGTGCTCTGGCCAGTGTGATCTGCATAGACGCTGATAATTGGTTTTTACTATATTAATGTCTGTCAGATAAGAGTTAGGAGCTCAGGCTCAGTCAGGGAGAGTCAGTTAGCAAAGGTTTGGTACATATAATTTGTCATCTAAGTCGACTTGCATCTGAGAATCAGTGTAGCAATGTTCTCTCTCACCTTGCGATAAAATAGTCATGGAGCTATGACTGCTGAGCCAGTGACCCAGTGGTTTGGGGGGCGTACCTATGACAAGAAGCATTACTTTGTTCCATTTGAGTTTCTGTCTGGGTCAGCTGCTTCACTAGGTTTGGACTGGTCCATATACCAAACACATTTTGTACAGTAATAAGATACTATATTCCTGGGACCTGATCTTTCTCTTAATACTTTTAAACTCTACATGAGGTCAGTTGTCAACTAAAGAGTGTTTGAATTTTACAGATTCCCCTTTCTCCTCCCCAGACACTAGTCCTTGTACGGAAGTAATGGTGTGCAATGTACCACAGAAGTGATGTCCCTACACTACAGATTAGAATGGCATGGGTTAGGACATGAGTATCCTGACTTAGTTTCTATATTCTTAGGACTCTGCTATACTATTATTTTTCCCAGTAAATTAATGATTTTTTTCCAGTATGATCTAAAAAATAAGTAGGCCACACCACTAGACATTTTTGTTTGGTTGCTTGTTTAGAAGATCACCCTGTCTTAGTCCCTTCCCCTGTGAGCCAGGCGCCTTGTGTCCAGCACTGTCCTCCACCCCGACTTCACAGAAGACATCACTCTCTAGTCTTAGTGAGATTCCAAGATGCAGATGTAAATGACTTGTCCAATGCCGTATCTGCCCTGGCTTTGTAGCTGGAGGATGAAGCTTCCACTTCCCCAGTCTGGTTGATCACAGGGCCCACATATGGTTAACAAACAGAACCCCAGAAGCTACTGCTGCCAACACAGGTCTTCACAGATCTTTAAAGGACAATTTTCAGCTTCACATTTGAGACACAAAGAAACCCAGGGTAGCTACCGTAATCCTGAATAATAAAAGAACTGCTAGCGGTATCACTGTCCCTGATCTCAAATTGTACCACAGAGCTGTAGTACTAAAAACAGCATGGTATGGGCATAAAAAATGACACATTGATCAATGGAATCAATTGGGGACTGAGACATAAATCCACGTACCTACAGGTACCTGATTTTTAAATAAAGAAACAAGTAAAAACACATTGAAAAAAAAAAGACAGCATCTTCAACAAATGGTGCTGATAAGACTGGATGACTGCATGTAGAAGAATGCAAATATATCCATACTTATCACCCTACACAAAACTCAACTCTAAATGTATCAAGGACCTCAATAAAAAACCAAATACAATGAACTTGATAGAAGAGAAAGTGGGGAAGAGCCTTCAATGTATTGGCATAAGAGACAACTTTCTGAATAGAACACCCATAGTGCGGGCACTAAGATCAACAATTAATAAATTGTACCTCATGAAACTGAGAAGCTTGTGCATGGCAAAGGACACCATCATTCAGACAAAGTGGCAGCCTACAGAACTGGAAAATATTTTTAACAACTCCACATCTGATAGAGGCCCAATATTCAAAATATGTAAGGAACTCAAGAAACTAGATACCACAAAAACAAATAACCCAATTAAAAATGAGGTACATATCAAAACAGAGAATTTTCAAAAGAGAGAACTCAACTGGCTGAGAAACATTTAAATAAATTTCAATGAGCTGGGTGGTGGTGGTGGCGGCGGCGGCGGCGGCGGCGGCGGCGGCGGCGGGACGCCTTTAATCCCAGCACTTGGGAAGTAGAGACAGGAGGACCTCTGTCAGTTCGAGGCCAAACTGGGCTACAAAGTGAGTTTCAGGAAAGGCACAAAGCTACAGAGAAACACTGTCTTGAAAAAAACCAAAATAAATAAATAAACAAGTGAGTCAATAAATAAATGTTCAACATCTTTAGCCATCAGAGAAATGAAAATCGAAACTCCTTGGGTATTCCATCTTACACCTGTCAGAATGGCTATGATAAAAAACAAATGACAGTTCACGCTGGTGAGGATGTGGAGCAAGGGGAACATTCTTCCTTGAGCCGCCATTATGAAAATCAGTGTGGTGGTTCCTCAGGAAGATGGGGATCTCTCTTTCTCAAGATCCAGCTATACTGCTCTTGGACATGAACCCAATGGACACTTTATCCTACCACAGAGACACTTGCTCAGCTATGTTCATTGCTGCTCTATTCACTGTAGCCAGAAATTGGAAACAACTTAGATATCCCACAATAGAAGAGTGGATAAAGAAAATGTGGAACATTTGCACAATGGAATATTATTCAAATGTTAAAAAATGAAATCATGAAATTCAGAGGTAAATGAATAGGACTAGAAAAAAATCATCCTGAGTGAGGTAACCCAGATGTGGAAAGATAAAAGTGGTATGTATTCACTTATATGTGGATATTAGCTGTTAAGTCAATAATAACCATCTATGATGCATAGAATTACAGAGCTGAGATATAGAGAAAGAGACAGGGAGGGAGGAATTAGATATATCTTCCTAGGAAAGGGAAATAGATATGGGTGGATGAGGGGGCTGTAATGGGAAGATCAAGGATCAAGTGGGTAGGGGGAGAGAAGATGGGGACAAGGGTGGAATACCAGGGGAGACAGCTAAAACTAAGGCCATTTGAGGGATAGTGTGCAAACCCGAAACAGTAGACACTTCCTACAATATATACATGGATGAAGGTGGTCTGAATGAAATCACCAATGGTGAGGTCAGAGCCTCAACTGGACATCTCTTGTCACCATGTGAAGTTTCCAGTACTGGGACTGGGTTACATCTAATTGAGTTGTTGGGTAAACAGGTTCCATGGGAACCTCCAAACAATCCAGGTGGTTGCCAAGACGATAGGTTGCTCTCCAAACCTGATTACAAGGCCCCACTGCTGAAGACAACACCAACGCAACTCACTGAACACGGAGAAGCCAAGCTGGTTCCTGTGTGAAGCCTTCACCTGTATGTGCAACATCTTTCGTACAGAAAGGCTCTTTGCATGCTTCAGAAGGAGAAATGTAAACACCAACTCTGCTGGATAGTTTTATGTCAACTTGATGCAAGCGAGACTTAAAAGAGGGGAACCTCAATTGAGAAAATGCCTCCACAAATCTAGCTGTAGGGCATTTTCTTAGTGATTGATGGGGAGGGCCCAAGGCATTCTGGGTGGTGCTACCCCCAGGCTGGTGGCCCTTGGTTCTATAAAGTATCAGGCTGAGCAAGCCATGATGAACAAATCAGTAAGCAACACCCCTCTATGGCCTTGGCATCAACTCCTGGCTCTGGGTTTGAGCCCTGATTGATCTCATTTCCTAGCTTCCTTCAGTTGTGGATTGTGATGTGGAAGTGTAAGTCAAATAAACCCTTTCCTTAACAACTTGTTTTTGGTCATTATATTTAATTACAGCGTAGTAATCCGAGCTAGGCCAGACATTGGTACCAGGAATGAAGTATCGCTGTGAAAAGCCTGGCTGTGTTGTTTGCTGAAGGGATTGTTTTGCTTTGGGACTTTGGACTAAAAACAGAAGGTGGAGGCTCTAAGTGGGGGTGGAACGGCCATCCTAGTAGGAGCAGGAAAGCTAGTGCTGAGGGAAATTTGAAGATTTGAGATTGTGGGGTCACAGCTCAAGAAGTTTCAGAGGGGAAGAATATTAGGAAGTGGCCTAGAGACCATTCTTGTGATATTTGAGCAAAGAATGTGGCTGCCTTTTGCCTTTGTTCTAAGCCTGAGGCTAAATTGAAGAGTATTGGATTAATGGCCTTGGCAGAAGAGATTTCAAGACAGCCTAGTATTGACTTTGTTGTGTGGTTATTAGTAATAACTCTTGCAGATCTATAATCAAAAGGAGTAAGCTGGACAAAGAGAAATACAAAATATACAGTTTGAGGGGAAAAGGAGCACCAGGAAGTGTAATGGAGCTAAATCATTGCTCAAGGAGACAAAAAATTTAAAGAAGAGCCCGATGCCAAATGGAATAAAGAGACTGGTGACCTCAGAGCAAGACCTCTCTCAGCTAAACTTCCAACTTGTAAAAAGAATTAAAGAAAAGATTAAGCAGTGAAGAATATTGATGGGAACCATCAACAATAGACTACTGATGCAAATGTAACTGAGCAAAGGGACCAGCCACATCAAGCACCAAAATTTGGCCATTTGGGACTGATGGGCTGGCTTTAGAATCAAGAATACAAGAAGGGGGTTGTGGAATTTCCTTTGTGGCTAAGGAAAACCACTGAGGCCAGGCATATGTCAGGGGTGTCCCTGAGGCCTAGAAAGGCCATTGCCTGAAGCTCTGAGGTGAGGCCTGGACTGTGTTGGAGACCACACGATGTTGGAGACCACACGATGTTGGAGATGTCAGAATTGTAGGATACCCGTGAAGGGTGTGGAACCAATCAAAGATAGAGAATGTGTTGCAGTCAACAAAACTGAAAGGAGTTAAACTTCTAAAGAACACTTTAACATTGGACATGGAGATGCAGAATTTCGAGTTCGTCCTGCTGTTTTTGGTCTTGTTTCGGTTCAGCATTTCCTCATTACACTCCCTTTCCTCCTTTTTTGGAATGTCCTTTGCATGTGTATTATGGTTTCCAGTTTAATGCTTTTATGGATTCCTGAGTGTGCAAACAAGTGGGTCGCTGCATCTATATCTGTTTCTTGCACCTTCTCTTGGGCTCTTTCCCTTCTGTTTGTTTTGTCCGATTCTGATGTATTAGTCTTTATTTTATTTCATTATTATCCCTTAGAAGCCTGTTTGCTTTCTGATGAGAGACAGAATGGGGTGCATCTAGATGGGAGGGGACGTGGGGAGAAACAGGAGGAGTAGAGGGAGGGGAAATAGTAATCAAGATATATTATGTAAGAAAAAAGTCCATTTTCAGGGAAAGAGGGAGAAATTGCTCTCCTTCCCATTCAGCTCCTTTAGGACCTGTCTCTCTGTCCTTACATTGATGAAGCACGTATGCCCACAGTAAGAAACAAATGCTCAAGTTTGAGGTGGATAAAGTTCTTGATTCATTACTTAGGCAATGTAGAGCTTTGTCTTGCCCAAGGGCTGGAAGGAGATATAACAAATAACAGCTGCCACAGGACAATTCACTGTTAGATCCATCACACATGAGGGAAAAAAGGGGGAAAAAAACAACAATGAAATTTTAATTGCAGAGTTTTGTTCCAAACTTTTGAAGCATTTTAGGGTCCAGGTATAGGTGTCAATCATTTCGAAGGCCTCAGTGGTGATGAAACCTTCCCAGTGACAACAGTTACTGTATGACTGGCTTAGTTCTCCTGCAGTTCTGAGTGATGATGCTGTCTTGGTTGACATTTGTCAGGGAGAGAATGAGCTTTGGCCCTCCTTCTCACCCCCTACTCCCCAAAAATGTGGTGAAAATTAATTCAGGTCACTGTGGTAGGATCTGGATTTGAACTTTTTCTTTTTCCAAATGAACAAATCCTGTCCCACACACAGGACTTTGCTCGGCAGGGGACAAGTTCAAGGAGGAAATGGACAGTGGGTGAGGTTTCCAGAAGTCTTTGAGCAGTATGGGGGTTGTGGGCCGCCACCTGACCAGGAACTTCACTGTGGCAGAAAAACCTCATCTGTTCTAAAGAAGAGAAACACACGGGTCGAGGGGACCCATTCATCTTCAGAACCCACAGGGAGAGACTGGCCCAGAAGAGAGGACCACATGCTTCCTCCAGGACTCAGGCGCAGAGAACAGCATCCTGCTTCACTGTACAGGTGTGAGCTGGGAAAGGAGACCAAGGTGAAGAAGGTGAAGAGGAAGGACATGGCCTGCACCATAGTGCCCTTGGGTGGTGTTTTCATGGCTGTGTAGAGCTTCCATTAACTTTGCCAGTAGACAGCGGTGGATAAATGTAGAGTCATTCATCACATCTGAAAAGCCTGGGCTCAACTGTTATGAATCAGAAACTCCACCCATGAGTGTGCCATCCATCTGCACATCTCTGCCCCCAACAGCCCAGCAGCTTGTTTGGTGAGCCTTTCTTCTGGGAGATAAATTCCTGCAACTCTTTCCTAAAACAGAGTCTTAGGATTTTATGATTCTTTACCTGGTGGTGGAAAGGAGTTGAGTCAGGCTTTGTTTCAACTATATTTACTTTTCCAAAGCCTGGAGGTGTCCTGTTCCCTCTGTGTATAGGAAAATGGCTAATGAAGTGCTGTAATTGATGTAACATTATGAAGCACGACCAGGGGCTGATGGGCTGGGCAGAGACTCAATCACTGTCGGCTCTTTCTTAGATGTGGAAGGCACTCCACAGGAAGAGTCGACGGGATGGACAGAGGATTTGATGTGTTGGATGCTGGAGTCCCGGGGTTCTTGACCCCACTGCCCTTGCACCGTGAAGGTTATTCCAAAGCTTGCGACTGTGTGTTCTGGCCTGTGCTCAGTCATCACCTCACACGAGATTCTGATTCATAATCATATTAATTGCACAGGGAGTCCTGCACACAGGTGGGAGTGTCTCAGAGGCTAGCTACATTATGGAGAAAGAATCTCTGAAAATTTCCCAGGAAGTGGTCAGATCCTTAGAGTGGGGGGTGTTAATCCACCTGAGATGACAACACCCTGTAGTGTTAAATAAAATTAATGAAATTCACAGGGACAGCAGATATTGGTATGTTTTGTCCTTTACACAGAAATTCTAGTTCCTTTAAAGATTCCTCAGGGAGGTGCCTCATCCACCAGCTAGCTCCTCTCCAGTGGTGCTCTGTGGCTGGGTAGCCTGTGGGCTGGGCTCTTGTCTATTCAACTTGCATAGTGCTATTAACACTGTACTCCAGATGTGTCCATATGGTGCTCAGCTTCAGGTCCTTGAAAAGGCCCCTTGGTTCCAAGGAGTCACAGTCTAGAAATGACACCTTTGCAAAACCCCTCAGCTTGTGTGCCAGGGTGATGCCCAGCTCCTGTCTTGCCTCCTGCTGATCAGATCACCCAGCCTTTGTCCTTACCCGCCTGCTCTGTTCTTGCAATGAGACAGATGGATTTCTAAAAGATGACGACCCCTCTAATTGTATCATATCCTAAATCTTGAGTTTTAAACACCTCCACATGGACTTTTGCTAATCTAGGCCACTACCAGCCTGGGACCCTGGCAGGCACAAGCTTTCTAAGTCCCTGTCCATCTGTCCCTGAGGGACCTCACTCTGTTGATCCTCAGTACGTTTTTCAGTGTCTTCTTTAGGGATGGTTCTGTCAGTGAAGGGACTTTGGACAGGTCAGGGCAAAGGTATTCTACTGGACACTGTCCAGATGCCTGCTTTGCCTGCCCAAGGACACTGTCCCCAAGGTCTGAGCAAGGTGCCATTTATGCACACATGTCTGTGCATGAATTCTGTGGATAACTTAACCATGGTCTTTACCTGCCTAGAAACTCACTGGATAGGGTGAGAGCCGTGAAGGCCTTAGAATCCTGAGACTCAGCAGTAAGAATTCCAAAGTGGGGCCTGGGCTCCTGGTTCAGAGCCTCAACCAAGGACAGAGAAACTGGGGGCACTTTAATCATGGGCCATGGGGTATTCAGATGTCCGGGCCTTGATCTGGACAGCATTCCCCAGCCAGGTGTGTCCCTGACCTGCACTAACCACTGTTGAGAAAGCACAGCTTCCGGCATCTGTGCCTTCAGGGAAGGGAACTTCATCTTGCTTTGCATGTTCTGTGGGCAGGTGTTGCGGGTGTAACCTGTTACTGGATCTTTCCTGCTAGTGCTGCTGTAGCCATGCACCTGGAAGTCCCCCCACATGTCCTGTGGGAGCAGGACCACTTTCCCACGGTAGCAGACAGTCAGGCCCTGTCAATTAAGGATCACTTCCAATTTCCCCGTTTATAGTCTTGTGGCTACTAAACATCAATAATCCCACCGGCCGCCTTGTCATAGGGAGATTGATGGAGCACGTCATCTCTCATATGAGGATATTTAAATGAGGATCACACTCCGTCTGCATCCCATTTTCCTGCTGAGCAGGAGTGCAACCCTATTAAATCAAATTATACGTGACTTTTAAAACTTCCCTTCTCAGCATCCAATTGAAGAGGCAAATTCCATCATAATACATTGACCCTTTTATGAGTAAATTGACTACTCAGCCTCTGGGGGATTTTTCAAGCTCCCTTTCCATATTAGGAATCAAAAGGCATGTGTCAGGCCCGACAAGAAGGACCCTGAGCTCTTGATGGTACCATGGCTGGATCTGGTGAGACAGTCCTGGCTACAGCTCACCTAACCTAGAGACAGCAAACAGGTTCTGCGGGTGTGGAGTGAGTGAACTCCAACATCTGGGTGAGGTGAGCCAAGGATGGAAAATAAAGCGAAGTCAGAACATTTAGACGATGGTGGAGATGGCGAAAGACCTGAAAAGAGTTGAGTCAAGAGAGAAAGTTGACATACGAGACAATCTTAGTCCATCCCTGTATAACTGGAAGTGTCACATTCCAGTCAGGAGCTGTTACAGGATCTAGAATCCAGAGGTGACTGTCTCACCTCAGAGATTGCTGATCCAGTTGGGGATTACTGTGCTTTGGTTGGGCAGAAGTCTTCTGATTACCATGCACACATTTATATCCACACCTCACACATGAACCCAAGCACACATGGACACACCTGTAGATCTCCCAGACATGCATTCTACATCCCACACATTCATGGATGCAGGCGCACACACAAATATCCACACACACACCGTAATACACACTTGCATAGATGCAGAAACAGATATGTACATACATACACACGTGCACACCTGCACACCATTGCACATATGTGCATATGTGTAGGTTCAAATATATGCAAGTAGACATCTGAACGCTGGGCTAAGCTATGGGAAAGGGTGCAAAGTGTTCCGATAAAAATCCAGAAGAAAAAAGACCAAGGATTAAAAGGGCTTTTGAAAGGTTCCCTCTTGTTAGAGGACAAAACAAAGTAGGTAATGGAATGTATTTATTAGTGTGTATCGAATCACTGGCTTGCTGAAGTTGGCACTGATGTCTGTCACAACACTGCCATCGGGGAGTGTCCAGGTGGTGTGTGATCCCCAGTCTTTCCTTTTCCTTGTAGATAATTGTGTTTCTTTTCACCTCTGGGAGCAGCTGGAACTTACCCTTCATTCTTAGAAATCAGATTTCACCAGGTATGGCAGGATATGTTTTCTGGCGAACTCTACAATCCAGATGTTTAGTCTTGCCTTGGAATTTGAGAAGTTTCCTTACGCTGCTTCTTTCTGGAGCCGCTGGTTCTTGCACTGTGGCGTGGTTCCCTCACCCTCTCGTCTGGGTGTTGTGCTTTGGAGCGCTTCAGCTTCCCAGATTATCGTTTTGCTGGGTTTGTTGTTGGTTTGGGGCCGTGGGGTTTTCATTGGAAAACTCTTAGCTTTAGAGAACTTTCTATTCCATTATTTTTATTTGCATATTTTTCCTCCTCCAATTTCTTCATAAATTCTATTCTATCTCTTTTTTTGAATTCCATGAACATCTCAATGCCCTGCTATTCTGCCTGACTCATTAATTTACTGGCACACATTCATTGTACACAATACTAGGTTCATAAAGTTCAAGTATATTGTGTGTTTTGGCCATGTTCACCGTCAAACCCCCTTTTCTCTAGATCCCATTTTCCCCTCTCACTCTGTCCACCATCCATCATTCTCTCTGGAAAATACCCAGGGGTGCTAGGGCTGGATCATCTCCTATGCCCATGGTTTTTGTAGCGACTACATGAGCTTACATTCTCACTAGCAATGATGCTGTTTTTCCAGCATCCTCACCGGCATTTGTTATTATTGGTTTTTGTGATACTCATTATTACCTGGATGAGGTGGGATGCCAATATCTGTTCCTTTGTCCGATTGTGTGTAACAAACATACATGAAAATCACTCCCCCGTGCTCCTTTTTCTCATCAGACACATTTGATTAAATACAGAGCCTGGGAGAGGCGCATTACTAACTTTCCATCACTGTAATGAAATATCTGGTGTTGTTATCAGAACAGACTAATTTTGGCTGAAGTTCTGGAAGCTCCGGACCATGGTTGATCAGCCTCATTTGCTTTTGGCTAGCTGTCACAGCACGAAGGAATACTTGATGGATCAAAACTGACCACCTCACGATCCAGGAAACAAAGTGGATCAAAAGAGAATGAGTTCCACAATTCTGTTCAAGAGTACACATCCCCAGTGACCTCAGGCCTTCTCTTAAGGTACAGTTTCCTAAGTTACACCCATGCCAATAGCACAGAGCCCCAAAACCAAGCTTCAACACACGGGCCTTTCCAAACTATAGCAAGAAAATCATTTTGAAAATAGGCAGCAGCCAGGCCATTAACAGACCATGAATAAGGACGCCATGGTCTGGCTCATAGTTTTGATTAAAAGGTAACAGAGGGTGACAGAACTTTCAGTTAAGGAAGCTTCTCTTTGCAACAAATGGAAACATTACAGAAAAACACAGCCAATTAAAATGCAGAGTTTGTGGAGCCCTCCTGCCACATCTACAAAACAACTCCAGCACCAAAAGGATCTCGGTGGAGTAAAAGGCAAAAGATTGTAAGAGCCAGAGAAACAAGTTGCTGTGACATTGAGACTCCCAGAGATGTCAGCAGCTACACATAAGGAATGCTGAGAGCAAGATAAATAGTCTTCTCCAGGGAAGAGCACATCAACTGGTTGTCCAATACTGAATGGTCAGCCCTGAAAACACACATGCAAGTAACACTATACAGACTGAACAGGTTGTATTTATGTATTTAGTAATATACATGTATGTATGTAACAACAATTAATGAAAAAAGAGGCCATTAATTGAAAGAGCAAAGAGGGGATTATGGGAGGTTTTGGAGGGAGGAAAGGGGAGGGGGAAATGGCATAATTATATCATAATCTCAAAAAATTAAAAGTAATTTTTTTCATGGAAGAAATCAGTTGTACCAACAGAATGCTTGAGAGATGTCCTATTGAAAAGTTAGCTTCCTGTATTAGTCAGTGTTGTGTAAAGGACAGAATGGAGAGTGTGTGTGTGTGTGTGTGTGTGTGTGTGTGTGTGTGTGTATGTGTGTGTGAGAGAGAGAAAGAGAATGTATGAGTGTGAGAGTATGTCTGAGTGTGTATGTGTGAATGTGTGAGTGTATCTCTCTGTGTGTGAGTTGTGTGTGTTTGTGTGTGTGAGAGAGACAATGTGTGAGTGTGAGAGTATGTCTGAGTGTGTATGTGTGAATGTATGTGTGTGTGTGTGTGTGTGTGTGTGTGTGTGTGTGTGTGTATGATTTGTTAAAACGGCATATAGGCTATGGTCTGGGTAGTCCATGTCTCAAGCCAGAAAGTCAAGAATCCTGTAGTTATTCAGCCCATAAGTTTGAGTGTCTCAGCTAAGAATGTTTCATTTTAAACATTTCAGTTTCAGTTTCTGGCTTTAATTTTATTTAAAATATATAAATAGATTTTGGCTTAGGATTAGGAAAGAATTTCTAAAAATTACCAAGGTGGCCCTAAATATACTTCTGCTATTTTGTACTATGAAGCCATAATCTCCACATTTACAATTATAAATGTAATAAAAAATGAAAATATCAGTCAACTGAACAATGTTAAAGATGCCGTGTCCTGAAATAAAATAAAATATTCAGCCAAGATCTAATTCTTTAGCAAAAATAAAGATCATCAGCCTATTAGAATGTAAATTTGCTTTCATCTTTAATAAATGATATAATTATATCTATAGCAAAATTGCATTAAAGTACATTTCTTTGTAATTTTTTAAATCAGTAAATATTTGATTTGTTTGGCTATTTTATGTTCCTATGTACTCAGAGGAGTCTAAGTATTTCTCAGGTAAAAAAAAAAAAAAGAGAAAGATCATTAGTGGAGGAAGTCTACATAAGTCTCAGCAAGAAGAAATCTTATTTTATCCTGATGACTAGGGTAATTAAATGCTGATGCGAGATGCTCAAACAGTGAATTGTTGTGTTCAGGAAACACAGTGAAAACCCTCAAAGGCTCAGTGGCCTCTCTAGTGCCCCCTCTGGGTCATCAGGGGTCTCTGCAGCAAACTCTGCAGCCCAGCAGAATTCCTGGCACAAAGGTGGGGTTGGTGAAAACTCAGGTGGCGTGGTGAGCTTTTAACCTGCAGCAAGAAGACACCAGCAAGCAGGATGTCAGCCCAGGAAAGGGACGTGCGCATCACAAGCTCATGCTGGCAAAGTCGGGATGTGCAGAGGACAGTATCAGTCTCTGTGGAGGTCTGGCCCTGAGAATAGCAAATGCTCTTGAAGATGTGCAGTAAGCATGGATGAAGTTATTTTTCTAAGAAAAAATGTAGATTTTTTTTCTTCTGATGCGTGGAAAGCATTGAATTGTGGGGGAGCAACAATAAAAGAACCCAATTTGGTAGCAAGTTGTAGAAACAACTTTTGGACCATCCCATCTTCTTTGGTGTTGGTGCTCAACCCCAAACTCCTGAATGCTCTGCCCCTCATCTGAGCGAGCTGAGGCCACAGGCCTGACTCACACTCCTAAGGCTTTGCCAGACCGTTGGAGGGCCTCGGCCCCAGAAGAGCTTCCTCTCTCCCAGCCTCTTGCTCTAGTCTGCAGAGGCTGTTTCCTCACAGCCCTGGTCTGCAAGAGAGAAACAGCCCCAGGAGTCAGAGGGGAGAGGTTGGAGAAACACCGTTTTCCTAAAGCGGGTTTCTATTGCTGTGAAGAGGCACCATGACCACAGCAACTCATATGAAGGGAAAACATTTAATAGAGCTGGCTTACAGTTTCAGTCCATCATCATCATGGTGCGACATGGTGGCATGCAAGCAGACACGGTGCTGGAGAAGTAGCCAAGTTTCCTGCATCCTTGTGCAGGCAACAGGAAGTGGTCTCAGACACTGGTGTGGCTTGAGCACGTATGAGACCTCAAAGCCCGCCTCCACAGTGACACACTTCCACCAATAAGACCACACCTACTCCAACAAGGCCACACCTCACTCCCTTTGGGGGCCATTTGCTTTCAAACCACCACCGGGAGACTGGAGTTCCGCACCCTGCCTGGTGGGCTAGGTGGTGGAGAGCGTCTGGAACTGCCATCCATTTTCTGGCTGTTCTAACTGAAGCTCAGAGCGCGCTCCTTTGTGCCTTCTCTGGCTGCCCAGAGAACCATTCTGAGGTTAGTGCTCCTGCAGTGAACGTGGCGTTTCACCCATTCCTTTTTGCTCCAGCTCATATTAGGAATGCGTTCCTCACTCCATTCCCCCCACCCCCCACCATCATCACCACCCCGTGTCTTCAAATCCGCGAGCTCACCACTGGGTTCCTTTTAGTAAATTGCATTTTGATTTGAAGTAATGAGTGAGGGTGTCTCGGCTTTTTATAATGAACAGGACTTAATTTAGTGTATTTCCAAAGTGCCTCTGAGAAGCCCTGTTTGGGGACACCATGTGTCAGACAAGCAGTAGGCAACAGCTCTCTCGTCATGGAACCAGTGATATTTTGTCATTAGTAAGAGCAGCACGCTCCCATTTAGGAAACACTGATGCCAAGTTGTCTTCCTCAGGGAATAGGTCCTGTGAGGAAGTGACGTGACACAGCAGGCTGCTTGCTGTCACACAGATGTGGTGGCAGGGTCTGAGGAATCGCTGCTGTCTAGAGGGGACGGCAACGTGCGTGTGGCTCTCCAATTCAGATCCCAGGCTGGCTTTGCTTGTCAACAAACCTCCTTCCCTAAGTTCATGTGTTTGCCTGTGAGATGAAACGCAGGGGCTGGAAAAGGGCTCGCCTCCAAGCATGGGGACCTGTGTGCGATCCCCAGGACCCACACAGGAAGACAAGTGCAGTGACTCGTGTATGACCTAGTGCTAGGGAGAAGGACAGGCAGACCCCGGGGCTCTCTGGCCAGTTAACCTACCCTGGTCGGTAAAGTCAAGGCCTGTGAAAGACGTCTTGATAGAAGGTAGGCAGCACTGAGGAAGGGCACCCGAGGGTCTCCTATGACCTATACACACACACACACACACACACACACACACACACACACACACGCAGACACACACACACACACACACAGACACACTACACACACACACAGACACACTACACACACACACACACACACACACACACACACACACACACACACACACACACACACACACACACACACACACACACACACACACTACAGTAACTTGGTTCCTTCTAACCTTTTTTTCTCCTCTTTGTGTGTGGTTTTGCTTTCCTGTTCTGACTGGATCTGTTGGAACTCCATTCTGGGCTTTTATTCATGAATAGGTCTGGTACGTCACACTGGTGGGTACTGTGCTATAATTGGTTCTGTACCCGGTAACCCAGCAGTATGTAGACATGGGGCCCAGGCTCTCAGGAGCTTTGCTGTCCCTCCAGAATGCCAGGACACATCTTGTGGGTCTGCTTGGGGTAACCTGGGACTGGGAAGACCAGGAACAGCATTGACATTCCCTCCAGACTTTCTTCATCTGATAAAGGGCAGGCCAATCACAGATACCACCCTGTCTTGACAGATGTCTCTGTGTCTTTCTTGTGGCTGATGACCCCAAGATCATAGAGAACCTTTGCCTCAGTGGCTTCCCTATATGAAGAAGTACAGTTTCTGCCTACTGTCTCGATGATGTCCCTTTGTGCTAGGCTAAGAGGTAGAAATTGCTGAGACTGCTAGTGGACGACATTAGGATCCTGGTGGGGGTCTAGAAGATTCAAGGTATAGTCAGTATTCACAACACAAAGATCATGAAAGGCCAGCCACAGACTGTCCGAGTTCCTGAACTTGTGAGCCGTGGACGGTGGATGGGAGGGGTGGGGCATGGGGCCTTCCACATATCTGCATATCTGCATATCTGCAGGCGAATGGTCAAATGCACAGGCTTTTTAGAACTTCCTGTGGAAGAACATTTGTTTCCATTCACTTAAACTACAGTTCTAATTAGTTGTTAGTCTGAATTATTAGGGGCTAAAATGCTTAAGCGAATTTGCACAATGTCCTCCATGGCCACTTGGCCAGGGCCAGGCAGCAAAGCCCAGGTCTATCTTTGTTTGGTACTGGCTGACTGTAGACCAGTTTGCTGAGTCTGCCTCTGCCTCTGCTCAGGGGTAGCTCTCCGCCAGCTGATTGCAGCTCTACCCCTAAACACGTCTCTCTACCTACTCTCCCTGCTCAGGGCCAGCTTTCTTCCCTCTACTCATGGAAGTCAAATGTCCTGGTTTCAAGGTGTGACTATGGATACAAAGACTGTGCTGTGTGATGTGGGCACAAGACTCCTGACCCTGCAGTTTCCTGGGAGCCCAGCTCTTTCAGCAGGGCCCACTGGCTGCTTCCCCGACACGCTTCGCTACCCCTAATAGCTCCCTATTACCAGCTACAATTTAGCATCTGAGCCAGGAGCTGGATGAGGGAAGGGGAGAAAGGAGTGTAAATTATACGGAGTAGCGGGGAACAAAGGTTTTATTTCTCCTGAGCACAACCCTTTGATAGGAAAACGGGGGAGACAAATGTGTTGCTAATTTAATTAAGTGGTATGAGATTTCAGGGTCTACAGATGCCATTTAGAAGGGGATTAATCAAGGGCAGGTGACGAAAAGGAACAGGCACAATGTTAGCATTTTTTAACAATCCGACACAGTCGAACGGCATCAAGGGCTCTTCAAAGGGGACACAGTTTGGCTTTGCTAATCCAGCTCTGCCTCCCCTCCCCCACAGGGCTTGGCTTGTGCTCTGAGCAGCCTTTACCGTTTTCTTTAAGTAATCAAGGTGCCTGAAATCCATGCACCATCCCTCCACCCACCATGCTCTCTCCTCTTTCTGGTCTCTCTGGGAGAAAAGGTGTCCCTGAGGTATCTCAAGCCTCTTCTGAGTTGGCCCCCAGCCCTCCACTAAGTAGTGCATGTGTCCTAGCCTCCTGGTTCCAGGGCTGAACACAGAACACACACCCAAACAGTGCTGTGCATCAGCAGTCCATGGTGTCTACTACCTTCTGCTTTGTGGCTTGAAGATCAAGGAAGCAGAGGACCTAGAGCAATGGGGAATGGGGGTGAAGACTCATATACTAGTCTTCTCAAGTGATCTTGAGTTTCAGACACCTTGGAGGATACTTTCTGAAGAAGAGCCCAAGTGGCATTCTGAACAATCCAGGCTATTCCCTGCTTCCTGTGTTCACATATTATGGATGGTAGAAGAAGTACTTTGTTTGGGGTGTCATTTATACTCTCAGAAGCCAAAGGGGCAGAGAAAAGGCTAGTAAATTCATGGTCAGGCAGGCAATTCATAATAAGGCTCTGGAATTAAGCAAGAGGGTTTTATTTCTCCAGACCTGGCTGTTAGTCAACTCAGCTCCGTCAGTGACTGAGCTAGAGAAAATTCTAGAAGTTTCCTGAAGATCAGAAAGCAAACCAACAGGTCCTGTAAGTGCAGAGGCCTGCGGGGTCTGCAGTGGGTTCCCCGGGGGCAAATGTCTGAGGTTTTATAGAACATTGTGCAAAGAGTTTGGGGACCCGGAGTGACTTCAGGAAGACTTTGCATTTGGTTGTAGCTGTGAACTGTCCCCGCTGGCAGCTCTGGTAGGAGGTCGTGGTGGGAACTTGAGGGGGTAGAACCTACCTGGAGGAAACTGGGTCATGGAGGGTGTGCCCCTTTGCTGCTCGCTGGCCGCCAAGCAGGAGGAACCTTTCCGCTCTCATGCCCTTCCTCTATAATGTCTATCTTGACACAGGCCTGCCAGCAGGGGAGCTGGCCAAGCATGGACTGGAAGCAGGCGGAATAAACCTCTCTTCCTTTCAGTGTTTCTCTTGGACATTTGTCTCAGTGACAAGAAGTCGAATAGACCCTCCTTCAGTGACACGAATCATTGAAGTTGGTTCTGTTCCCTGCTGAGCGCTAGAGGAACATGGTAGCAGGGGGATCACCCACTCACACTTTTCAAAAGAAGAAATTGTGTAAGAATGGTAGTTTTCTGGCGACAGCTAAAGGTGCCCAGAAAACTTGGACCTGCTGGGGCCAGCAGCTTCCCCGGCACTCTGGGGGTCCCAACTCTTACGTCCACTGTTTGAGCTGGTGGGAGTTGGACCAATAGGCTCCTTTAGAAAAAACTGCTCTCATGCTGGTGAGGAAGAGTTGAGAGAAAGCTCACTGTTACTCAGCTAAGTGAGAGCGAGGCTCCACAGGTGCCTGTTGAGGAAGAGCTTACCCCATTTATTCGACGAGTAGCAACTATTGACTGCCCTGCTCAGTCCCTTCAGGGGCAGCAAGGGCCTCTGAACACATAGCATGGGCACTGAAGACCAGGGTTGGAAACCTCTGTCCATCCAGCTAAGGAGCTCCTTCCCACTACCTTCCATTTTCCAGAGAGTAAGCCTGCCCCTCGTTCAGATGCAATTCCACCTGGATCTGGTGCTGCCCAGGCAGGGAATACGGATGGGGCCAGAAGAATGTAGACGATGAATATGAATCAATTACATTTCTCCACAGTGAGATAGGTAATGTCTTAACAAAGGCACCAGCTTTGACACATGGGTCTGGTTTGGTCTATTCCTGGATGTTCTTAAGTCTTAGTTGCCTCCTGTGAAAACAGAGCAGATCTTCCTGGAAACCTCCTGTGTTACTTTGTTGCTGTGATCAACCACTCTGATGGAGAACAAGTGCGGGGAGAAAGCGCTCACTTGGTTTATACTTCCAGGTCACAGTTCATCGCACAGGGAAGTCAGGGCAGCAACTCCCACAGGAACCTGGAAGTAGGAACTGATGCGGAGGCCATGGGAGAATGCTGCTTACTAGCTTGCTCTTATGGTTTAGCCAGTTTGCTTTCTTACACAAACCAACCCAGGACCCCTATCCAGAGATGGGCTAGGTCTCCCAACATCACTCATCAAGAAAATGGCCCCATAGACTTGCCTACAGGTCAATCTGAAACATTTTCTCGACTGTGTTTCCCTCTTCCCAGATGACCCTGTTTGTGTCAAGTTGGCATAAAACTAACCAGTACACCCCCAAATCTTAGCCAAGCTGGCTAGCTGTATGCACTGTGAACTTGCCACACTGGGCATCACAGCAGACCCCAGCCCCTGCCAGCTCTGCAGCTGTGAGGGTAACAGCCAGACACTGCTGTTCTGTGTCACCAGCGTTGGGGGAGGGGGCATTTTATTTTGTGTGTTTCCCAGCATGTCCTGAAAACGCCCATCTAGTAGATGAGATGATCAATATTTGATTAAAAACTTGGCTTTTTGTTAGATAATTTTGCCCAATTACAAACTAATAGAAGCATGGAGGCTGAGGTATGAGACTCAGTAAGTTTGATGTATTTAACACATTTTTTCAGGTACTTTCAATTTATGGTGGCTTCCATAGGGACGTAATGTCCACAGGGACATAATCCACGTGTCTGTGTTTAAGGACTAACTTTCATATTCATCAGCAAGGCCAAAGCACTCCAGTGAACTGGCCTCCTTCCTCTGGATCTTTTGCAAACCCATTTCTACCGCATTCATCCCACCCAGTTTATTTCCAGATTCTTAAACTCAAAAGGCCTGCCAAACCTCAGTGTCATAACAGGAAAATCCATAGACTTTGATCTGCAAACTACCTTAAAGTAAATATCCACAAGTGGACCTCACTGCCAGGTCAGTGTCTGTGCCTCAGACAGTCGCTTTCCAAATGATCACACGTTAATGTCGTAAATACTCTAACTTCACATTCAAGGCCTTGTCAAGTCAGTTATGAAATCTTTGAGAGCATCTGTGTGTCCAGGTTACTGACATATTCCCTTTCTTCGGTGGTTGTGGGAAACTCAGACCTGGCTGAACTGTGCCCAAAAGCAGATGGAAGAAGAGGAGGAAGAGGAAGGAGGAGGAGGGAAGGTGCAGAGCAGAAATGGTTCAGCCAGTGTCCCAGGATGAGTGGAGAGGTCAGCACTGGAGGAAAGTATTTAATTATAAATGTGCCCACAGAGAATCTATTACAAGGAGCTCTGAGCTCTCTAAGACAGATACAGAGAAATCCAGACTAAAAAACAGTCTGCCAGTGTTGAGTGTGAAAATGCTGCAGATGTAGCTCAGTGAGCAGAGTGCAGGCCCAGCATATCAGAGGACCTTGTTCCAACCTCAGCGTTGCCAAAAGGAGGGTAATGGAGGTGTACACAGAATGTCCACTACACAAAATCCCCAGACATCAGCAACCTTGTGCATTAGAACTGAGTTCAGGCTCTGTGCCTACTCTGTCCTTTGATAGGAGGTGAGCTGTGAGCCCAGAGTTGAGACAGAGGAGCCCTGCTGTGCCCGTGCCCGGCAGAGTTCCTTGTGGGGGTTGAGGGAGCTAGGAACAGCCATGGAGCACCGGGGAATGACAGTGACAGCAGTCTGTACCAGGGACAGGAAAGCCACGTGTGCGTAGGTACAAAGTGGACGGAGAGGAGCCAGAGTGGCCAAGAGGAGAGAGGGCAGATGGCCCCAGGATTTGCATGGCAGTGAGGTGGCAGTGGTGTGGAGGAGCTCAGTTGATAACCCTGTGTGGCGCCAGGCCTCTGGACTGGAGGCGGCGGTGGTACCCTACAGAAGGTGGTATGGGCTCTGAGGCAGGGACTTGGGAATCAAACATCTTGGGGAACAGAAAAGTTGGTCATTGCTACCAGGTTTTTACTCCACCCCTAATCACTGCCCCCCCCCCTCCAGAGGCCCCAAGAGGAGGCAGCCACTTGGCTTGCTAGAATGTTGATGCAGATGAAATGGGAATTTAACAATGTCTCTGGGTGAATGCATGTTGGTCGTCCCCCCCCTCTTTTTTGAGGGTGTCACATGATCTCACTGTGTGACATCTCAAATCTCCATCTTGCTTTGTTGGGCCTCTATGCATGAATAATTTTCCCAGTGCTTGTTTTTAGTGGGACCAGAGAAAGAGCGCATTACAGACACACAATCTCCTGTTGTCCGCTATCAGCACTCGGGGGGCTGAGCTGGCTTACAACAGTGTAAAGACCCCGGTGGCATGTGTTATAATATATGAGGTATTGTCCCCGTGAAGAACACACGAAAGAAAGAACATTGTTCTACGAGGGAGCAATTCACCGGGTTTTTCCCAGAGACTCTTGGGTCAAGTTTTCATGGGCCTATTTGATTTTCAAATTCTGTTTCTGCCCTCTTTCCTCTCTCGGAACAGAGTGTCCAAACTTGTCTACATTCACTTCCCATGTTTTGTGCATGGTCGATGTCCTTTAAAAAGAGTACCTCAAATAAGTCTTTATTCTTGTTTTGTTGGCTCTCATTCTGTGTTTTCATGAACTTTGGCCCCAGCCATGGCAACTGCGGGAAAATGCTAACAGTGATTGACAGGATTAGAGGAGCGGGTCCCCATCCGCATTTCAAACACTCGGGGAACAATGGGGATGGGGGTGATTGAATTAATGAGGGACAGGGCTGTCAAAAGAGCACACATACTTTACATAAACCTGATTATCTTTGCATGGCAGAAATGGAGAAAAATACCGGAGGGGGCCGAGCTTGGCTCTCAGTCCACCTCCAAAGGAGCGTGGAAGGCCCATCCTGCTCAGCTCAGCTGGCCTGGCCTCCCTCCCACGCAGCATCCATCAGCCATGCTACTTAACAAGTCTATTCAGGGGCTAGGGACGGCTCCCAATGGCACTCTTTTCAGCACTCAGCACCTCTGTGGGGTGGTGAGCTGTTTTGTTGTTAGTTTTCCTTGGGAACTTTTGCCTAATATTATCTAAGAACACATTCCAACCACTGGACTTGAGGTGGCAGCCAGGGTCCCTGCTGCTGAAGAGAGGCATGGGTCCCCACTCCAGGAACCCTAAAAAGCCCAGTGCTGAAGTACAGACTTAAATCCTGGAGGCCAGCAGCTGCAGGGATCATACTAGGAGGGTCATTCTGAAGCCTGAGGAATCCTCGCGGCCCCCCCCCCCCCGCTCCCGCAAACACACACACACACACACACACACACACACACACACACACACACACACACACACACGAGGACTACTACCTAACAGTAGAGTAGATCATATAGCAAGAAAACACCTGTCTCCAGGGAGCCTCCTGGAACTAGGGCTGAAGAGGTCCTCTGTGGATGCCCTTCAGAGAAAAGGTATAGACACAACCCTCCTTTTATGTCCGGGTCACGCCTGTATGCCCATGTCATTGGTCATTGGGCAGAAAGAACCATTGCTGGCACTGGGTTCTGGAATCCAACCTCTGTGCCACATTATAAAATAAGCTAAATGCCACTCACACAAGCATTCATGAGCCCAGGGGACAGATGCGCGAGGCACATATTTCTGCCATCCTCGTAGGGTCCTCAGGCACGCTTGTTCCTGGGGGCTGTTGGCCTGACTGATGGGGGCAAGCCAGCAAGAATGTCCGGAAACAGTTGCATCGTGCTCTGTGCTAGCAGACTGAGCATGGTGCAGGGTGGAGTGAGGAAGCCCTGGAGCAGATCACCTCTCACCCCTGGCCAGACTCCAGCCCTGCTGCCCAACACCCACTTGCCCACCTTGCTTTTCTAAGACTAAGGTTTCAGGGTATGGGTGAGGTTTGCACCTACAGAATAATCTCAAAGCCTCTGTGGCTCATCCTAAATGCATAGCTGACACATTGAAACACCAAAGCATAGAACCAAAAAACAAAAAAAAAACAAAACAAAAAAACCAAAAAACCCACCAGGGTTCCAGGTCCCCATGATGGCCCTCTCCCTTCTGAGTAGATTCTATCTGGAGCTGTTGTGCTGGCTCCAGAAAACAGGCTGCAGACCAGATCTGGCAGGACTATGCCTGGAACTCACCTGCACAGCTTCACACCTGTGTATGCATGTATACCACCCCAGGCCAGGGCAAATTCCAAGTGCTGAACCTTCTTGATTCCTGAGCACCAGGGATCAAGTACTTCCAGCAGTACTTCCAGCCCAGCCAGCAGGTGGCTCTGTCCCACACATCCTCCTGGAGCCTGCCACCATCTTCTCCTCAGGGACCCACACTCAGGTCACTGGCTGGCTGCACTGGGAAGGAGGGAAGGTGTCCTTGCTCTGCTCTCCAAGAAGAGAGGGTAGGGCAGAAGAAGGACGCATGCACTCTGCTGGCAGGGAGGTTGAGGACACCTGGACCCCGGGAATCTGGAATTTTCCCCGTCGGGGAAGCTTCAGAGTGGCAATAGTGCAATTAGAGGCTGTGAGAAGTAAACGCTGTTGATTCTGCATTTGCGCTTCCTCCTTCTTGGTGAAGTACTTGGATCCTGTGTCCTGTCAGCAGCCCACCTCAGTCTGGGTCCTTTGAAATTAGAGGAGTTCTATTCTTAAGAAAGAATTAATTCACTGTAATTAGTAAATTGATACTGTAAGTAAAGGTTTTGCTGAACATTTTAATTAAAATACACATGCAAGTATCACATCTGTTTAGTGTTTCATACTTTGCAGGGTTGAAGGCAGACAGCAGTTTGCTTCTGTGGCCTTGTTTCATTTCATTGAGGGTTAAAGTGCTCTCTCTCTCTCTCTCTCTCTCTCTCTCTCTCTCTCTCTCTCTCTCTCTCTCTCGGGGCTCCTTATTTAGCCCTGGCTGGCCTGGAACTCATGATGTAGGCCAGGATGAGACTTACAGAGATCTGCTTGCCTCTGCCTCAAAAGTTCTTGGATTAAAGGTGTGCACCACCATGCCTGGTGGACCATTTCATTTTTAAGGATACGAAGCATTATGGTTGCAGTCTGGGAAACATGGATCTAGGCAAGCAGCTTTCCTCAGCCATTAAGAGACTTGCCTGTTCTGGGAATTTGGATCCTCCAGAGCCACATCCAGCCCAGAGTTCAAAACACACTGTCAAGCTTACAGGGACATCTGGCCTCTGATGTGGGGCAGTGACATTCGGGCAGCAATGCACGTTGCTCTGTTAGACTTTGTTACCTTTAGCATGTGTCTGTAAATGGGTTTAAAGAAAGCACAGCCTATCAAGGCCATGCACAGCACGAGTGACCTTCTAAAGAGTTTGAGTCAGCCTATTCCTGTGAAATCTATGGCTTCGTGTAAGATGAGTGCACTGAGGTGTGTGTGTGTGTGTGTGTGTGTGTGTGTGTGTGTGTGTGTGTGTGGTGTGTATCAGAATGTATGAGACACAGCTGTGTGGGTAAAGCTGCCTGGACTTGGATCTCCTGAGGTCCATTTCCATCGCCTGTCCACGGTGCTGTTGGAGCTACCTAGGACAGCTCTTCTCTCATGCCGGGATTCCTTGAGCCTGTTATGTTTTTACTTAAATTTTTTTTTTAACTAATGATCATGAAACCTTCTCAACAACTATTTCAAAGACTCTGGTTGACCCTTGACAGTCTGGCTTCCCTCCACCTGCTCAAACTCTGACTCCTCCAAGTCCTGCATCCACCAGGCACCTGAGAAGCTGCCTCCAGTCGGATCTAACTAATGCCAAGGTCAAAGCTGAGAGGTTCCTGAGGGCTGCAGGAGGCCATCCCAGCTGCCTCTTGCAGAGCTGCCCGCCGCCGCCGCTGCTTCTACACTGCAGGGCATACATCCACAAGGTGGGCAGCTTGGTCCACATGCCCACTGTGCTGCTGAAGACTCTTCTAGCCACCCTAAGGCCTGGGTGGACCTTGTCCCTCCCATTTCCTACCCACAATGATTAATATTGATTGCCAACTTGACAGGACCTAGAATCATCAATGTTACACACCTCTAAAGATTCTAGATTGGGTTGGTTGAGGTTGGAAGATGAGCCCTGAATGCAGAGGGCACCATTTCACAGGCTGAGGTCTTGAACCAAATGAAAAGGAGGAAATGATCAGAGCATCATCATCCATCTCTCTGCTTCCTGACTGTGGCTACAGTGTTGCCAGCTGCCTTGAACCATGAATATCCTCCCATGATATAGCTTCAAACTTTAATAAGCCCTCATTCCTTAAATTGATTTTGTTGGGTATCTTTGTCACAGAAAAAGCAAAATCAACCAATAGAGCACTCCATTGTAGCTTGGACAATGGGCTCCATTTAAAGAGAATTCCTACCCTGTTACCCCTCTGAGTTCACCTCTGCCTCCAGCCAGGCCTAACCAGCACTCTCTTCCTGCCATAATTCCTGTAGCTCTGGGTAGTTTTCTCCAATGTGGAATGGAGCTACTCGGGCACAGGCTCACCAGGAATGAGAGCAGAGGCCCCTGGGATGGTGCCATCTCTGCCTTCTTATCTGGTGATTTTTACCTGGCACCTGCCTTCCCTTGTGGTGACAGCCTATTGCTTTGTGACTCTAAAGTGAACTGAGAGCCTGAGAGAAAGCAGTTTACCTGAGGACTCATCACCAGTTCTGCATCGTAGGGAGGCAGCTTGGCAGCATCCAAGGCGTCTTGCTGGCCTCACTGTCTCCCCCGACTCAGTGGGTTTCTCGGCAATGCAACTACTCTAGCCATTTTGCCTGGATTCTGAGATTCAAACTCCCGTGTTCTCATGCTTGCCCAGCTTGCCCAGTAAGCACTTAAGTAACGGAGCTATCTCCCAGCTCCAATTCTTAGTTTATTTTATGCCCAGTTCAGGGGCTAGAACCTAGAGTCTGACAGCCTAGAAAGTTTCCGACACCAAACTGTACCCCCAGGTGTCCAGTCAGGACTCCTGGAGCATTTGACATCGTTAATGAATGTTCTTATCAGTAATATTAGGCCATCCATGGTGCATCTTCTAGAGTGCAGGGGAGACAGATGTGGACAAGTACTGGGGTGCCCTGGCTGGGTGGCTGAGCGTTGGAGAGAGCTTCAGCAACCCATGGTAATCTCTCCAAGGTCTTTATTTGAGAGGGGCATACATGTTCTTGCTGACATTTGTGGCCTGTACACCGGTCGGAAGAAGCAGACTTGGTTCCTACCCATTGTTAGCACCAGGAAATTCTGTCTGCTGCTGGGAGGTCACTCACCTCTTCCTGCTTGTGGAGAAAAATTTTCACGGGTGATCTATGGTCTCTGGAAGTTTTAAAGTCTGGTCTATATTCAATATCACAGCTCTTTTTTTTTTTTAATAATGTCTGGAAGCTTGTCCACTTCAGCCTTTGCCTGTACAATAAAAGCAAAGTTACTTGACACTCTCTTTGGGAAATGGGGAACCAGGCAGGAAAGGGTTAAGTTGTCTGTGATTTCTCAATCAGCCTCAGGAAGCCTCAGGTCAATTTTGCTCATAAAACTCTGCACAAATATTCCCTTTCTTTCAGAGGAATTCTAATTCTGCACACAGACCAGAGCCACTCAGATTATTACACATTATTAAAAATTAATTTTAAAAATGGCCTGTTTTGTATCCAACTTTAAAATGGTAGTCACAGAAAGGCTGGAGACCCTGTGAGTACAGGATCCCCAAAGAACTTCTCCTTCCACTTGACAAGTAGGAGTCACTGGTTCTACTTAGTCTTCTTACCACTGTCCTCAGGATATTGACATAGCAAGGCCAGGACTTCCATAGGAAGGATGAAGTGTATGCTAAATTCATTCAAGGGTCACTGCACAGAACTCAGGAGGGCCATAGGCTGGTCCACAGAGCAGGTGGCTTCCTGAACCTAGTTCCCATTCTCTGCAGCCCCCCATCCTTTCAGGAGGAGCCAGCAAGTCTGCAGGGTGAGAGAGGACACAGTTGGTCAGACCCACCTGAAGAATCTCACTTAATCTTATTCAGTTCCTCACAGGTCCATGTCCAGATGGGTCAGAAACCCAGTGGATTCTTGAGGGATACCTCAGCCCACAGCATCAAGCAAAAGGTGTGGATTGAGCCCTGTGGCTCATCAACCAGTCTCAGTAGTGATTAATTTGCAGCCCATTTTCATTCATTCATACCCATCCCTTCTTACCCTGTCTTAGTTGGGTCACTCTGACAAAGAGCACAGGCCTAGTAACTTCTAAATCATAGAAAAATGTTAGTCCTAATGATGGAGACTGGAAGACCAAGATGGAGGTGAGGGGAAGGCTAGTCCCTGTTGAGGTTGGAGGGCGAATCTGCTCAGGCCCTGACCCTCCTGTAGATTCTATTCCCACTTTTGTATGTGTATCATCAGATATATTGGTATGGCCACAACAGTGACCTAATCTCAATCTCTCTCTCTTTCTCTCTCTCTCTCTCTCTCTCTCTCTCTCTCTCTCTCTCTCTCTCTCTCTCTCTCTCTCTCCCTCTCTCTGTATGTGTGTGTAGGAGAGGAATGGTATTTGTGGACCAATGTTCTTGTAAACTTCAGACTCAAGGATCTACTCAGTAATCCATCCATCCATCCATCCATCCATCCATCCATCCATCCATCCATCCATTAATCCATCCATCCATCTATCCATCCATCTACCTTCCCACACATTTCTACATCCACTTGTGCATCTATCCATCCACCCACTTACTCATCCATCCATCATCCACCTACTTGTATATCTACACAGTCATTGATTCATTTGCTCATCTATCCACTCCCTCATATCTGTCTATCTGTCTGTCTGTCTATCTACTATTTGTCTGTCTACCCACCTACCCATCTGTTCACATACCTATTCTTCTATCTACCCATCTGCCCATCATCCATCTGACCATATATTCATCCATGTATTTAATTATCCATTCATGTACCTATCTATTCCATTTACCAAATGAATATTTGTGGAATATTCATCATCAGCCACCCTTGGGAACCTAGGCATAATCCTCACCTCCCAGATAGGAAGCTCTGGGTTTGAACATGACTCTTCTTGCATTTGTAGGAAGGCTGCAAGACACAGCAGGACACTACAACTAGACTGGTAGTGTATGATAGGGTGTTTAATTCTGAAATACCACGTGACCTGGACCCAGAACCAATTAAACTCATTGCTAGTTCCTGTCAGCATCTTGGCCTTGGAATGAGCTGCCAATGTCTTCATTCCAGTACCCTATGGTAGCATCTGTCCCATGTCTCACAGACCACAGACCCTGTCAGGAAAGAAGCAGTCACTATGCAAACAGAGTTCTTATCCCTTGCTCAGTTCATCCGTCAGGCCCCATCAGGAGAAGGCACAGGCCCTGCTTTCCCAGATGACAGGCTTCAGTGGAGGCCACTTGGGGGCTGGGCACAGCAGCAGCAAGCCACATGGACCTCAGTCCACATGGTCCAAGTGGCCCTTTCCAGAGTTTTTTGGAGGCAAAAGCCATACCGTGAGGCTTTCTGGCACTTCTTACCACTCAGCACACTGTGGCCAGGGTCCCAGGTCTCATTCAGTGGTCATGGTCCCTTCTCCTCCACCTGCAGGTAACTTTTTCCTTGCCTAGGATCCCCAGTCTCTTCTGGGGTGAAAAGGTGACTTATATAGGGATGCTCCTTGCTTTTAGGGTATCCCGCTCCTGGAATGCCAGGAAGAACTCCATGGGACTTTAGATCCATCCCAGCTAGTGGATGCTGCCCCTGGCATGGGGATGATGTTCTTCCGATACAGGAGAAGATGAAAGTATCTGGAGACCTGTGGCTTCCTGAACTGGTCCTGAATGGACATCTTTCAGGGAATGTCAGTAAATCATCATCTATAATAAAATGCCCAAAGCAGGCAAAAGGAGAGGTAGCTCATGGCTCTGGAGGTTTGAAGCCAAACACCAGGCAACCCTTCCTCTTTAGCCTCTGGTTGGAGCTTTAGGTGTTGTGCGTGAATAAGTAGGAGCATTTTTAAACAGGAAGCAAAAAGAGAGGTGATCCCCACAGCCTGCTTTGAGGACACAATGCCAAAGAGCTGAGGACCTCCCGCGAGGCACCGACTCTTTAAGGTTCTCCCACTTCCCAGAAGCACCACTTTGGGGACCAAGCCCTTGACATTGGGCTTTGGGAGCATTTTGTATCCACATCACAGCAGGCATCAGGATTCTCTCAGAATGAGACATGCTTCATAGGGGATTGCCATCTGGATGTATCTTTTAGGGGGTTCACCTGTTATCTCTAAGCCTAGTTTTGCCATCTCTGGCCTTCTGGGGCACACGGAGCACCAGTGCCTGTGAGAATAGTACTGATTTCAGTCCTCTGCCATGCCCAGATTCATCTTTATACTGTTGGATTAGTATCTTTCTAGTCTGTGTAGCTGGGGCAGGTAAGCTTTTAGCATAGAGTACCATGCCAACAGCTTTGACAGGCCCCTGGCTCTGCATCCTGAGTAGATTGGTCTCTGGGTGCCTCTCGCAGGATTAGACACTCTGCTATCCTTTGGGTTTTGATACCCAGTGGCTCTGGCATTTATTCAGATCCTAGTCTCCTCTGCAGAAAACAGAGTACTAGGGCCCACTGGCAGCTTAAGGGTTAATTCTCAGAACTCCCCGAAGAATCCAAAGGGTCCCACCTACCTCCTGGGATGCTGGTTTGCAAAATGAATTTTCAGTGTATCTCCCACAATGACCATTGGTTGTAGGCCATAAATAAACACAATGCTGATGTTTATGGTTGTGGGGTCTGATTATGATCCATGGCCTGGCCTCTTGGAGTGGCTGAATGCCTCATCTGCACCTTGTGTGGCCAAACCCATTAACTTCCATGTGCTCTTTCATGGAGTGTTATTGCCCAGAGAGGATGAATCAATATTTCATCTGTGGAACATCTTGACTGAGGATGTCTGGGCCCATTGTGGGTCTGCTGATAATGGCTCCTTTATTCAAGCTGACTTGTAGGAACAAGAGATAAAGGAAAGAGGGAGAATTATAGCATGTGCTCTGGAGGTATGGAGGTTATACACAAGAGGAAGGCCTCAAGATGGGAGGCAAGCCCCAGGAGGAAGAGCAGGGGTTTGGAAATCAGTGAGGAGAAAGAGGTGTGCTTCTCAATAAACTGAAATTGAACTGGGCTTGAATAAACTTTGAAATGCATTGCCTCATAAAATGTTGATGTTATTAACCTTTGTTTCGAGCCTCAAAACAAGTGTTTTTCCTACACTCTGACTAGTAACTTATTCTTTGTACAAATAACTGCTAGCCGCTCTGAGTCCCGGTGCCGGCCTTCTTGGCTGTTCTGAGCACATAGTTTTCCTGTAATTGCCCTGTGTGTTCTCTGAGGTCCTCTATTCAGGGGTAGCTGAGTGGAAGTGTGAGTGAAGTGTACAGCAATGCTGACATCAGGCTCCAGGGTGGGACAGCCAAGAGAAGCCTGGTCTTCCCCAGCTTTCTGGCTCACTCAGGGGCTTCTGAGTATTCATCACCATGCATGTGAGGCACTTCCCAACTATGGGAAGGGGTGAGACTTGATGCTATCTACCATCAGCAAGTGGAGGGCAGAGTTGGGGTGACTTGCAAAGCCAAGATTAGGGGTGGCAGGAGCAATTAGGGTTGGCATGAACAAAGTCAAGACTAGGATAGACATGAGCAAAGCCAAGGACTGGCATTAACAAATCTGATTCTCATCCTCTGACTCCACTTGATTCTTAAGGCCGTATTTGTCTTTACTTCCTGTGATACATTGCCTCCATGATTCTATTCTCTTCACCCAGACCCCTGTCTTGGTAACATCCATGTGACTAGGGTGAGCCTTCTCTGTCTGAATGTGTCTGAGTCCTCCATCCTGGCCACGGCAGCACATGAGCCTTCTCAGATTCATAGGGTGTGTTCTCAGCCCGGCAGCCTTTGCAGGCACACCAAAGCCTGTGTCCAACCAAAGTGTGGCTTGTGGGCATTTACCCAGTGTTGTCTCTTGTTGTTAAGTTCTGACAGATGAAACAGGCGTGCAGAACCAAGCTGGCACTCTCTGTCACCTCTCACACCAGAGTATAGAATCCACATAGGCAACATTGGCTTGTTTTTGAGTTTAAACTATTTTTCAGTTTCTATTATAATTTTATTTTCCAATTTTAATTGTTTTACAGTTTCATACATTTATATAATAATTTTTTGGGGGGGCTGTTTTCATACCTTATTTCTCTCCCTCCTCCTTATTCTAAAGTCTCTCCTAATTTCATGTCTTCTTTTTGCATGGGACCAACTAAGTTTAATTACAGTTTATTGCCTGAGTGAGGATGGAGTGATACTCAGTGGTGTTGCTGGTTGTTTTTGCTTTTTTGGGGGGACCCATCACCCAGCTCCCAAATAAATAACACATGAAGAGTTATTCTTAATTATAAATGCCTGGGCTTAGCTTGGCTTGTTTTTTGACAGCTTTTCTTAACTTTAAATGATCCCACCTACCTTTTGCCTCTGGACCTATTGCCTTTCTTACTTTTGTATCTTACTTTCACTCTTACTGGGTGGCTGGCTGTGTGACTAGGTGGCTGGTCCCTAGTGTCCTCCTCTCCTTGTTCTATTGCTCCTTCTTATCTTCCTCCCAGATTTCTCCTCTCTGCCTGCCAGCCATGCCTATCCTTTCTCCTGCCTCGCTATTGGCCATTCATCTCTTTATTAGGCCATCAAGTGTTTTAGACAGGCAAAGCAATACAGCTTCATGGAGTTAAACAAATGCAACACATCTTTGCGTCATTAAACAAATGTTCCACAGCATAAACGAATGTAACACACTTTAAAATATTCTGCAACACAGTAGAGTGAGGACAATTTATCTGTAGCTATATCCCTGAAGAAAAACACCTATCCCCTAGCAAGTGTTGATTGCCTATAGAGCCTCAAAGAGGGACTTATGGACCCACCCCTCACCCATGATGAAATGTTGACAGACCCAATGTTGTGAAATACCCTGTGTGGAAAGCCACAACTGCAGTGAGTGCGATGGCTGTGCCATGTCTGGGAGACGACTTTTGATGCACATCCTCCCCATACTCAGCTCTCATATTCTTCCCACCCCCCTGTTGGCCATTATGTTCCCTGGACTTTGGGAAGGGTATTAGAGCTACCCCAGCTGACTCCATTTTAGACAGCCATGATTTGGAAGTAAGTGCTTTAATTTGAAAGCTTGTAAAGCAGGCATCTAACTCCTGTTGCATTACTTCTAACTGGGTGTCACTGTGTTAGGGTTACATGGCTCCCATTCTTCTGAGGTGTGCTGGGATCCATCAGTCCCAGTAGATATTCCACTGGCTGAGTTATCTCTGCATGAGAGGCATGTGTATCCATGGTTCTTGGCGTAATTTCTCCTGTTTCCATGAACCATATACATGTCAGCTGTATTTCTCAACTCATATTCTTAGTGAGGTTTCAGCTGCCAGTTCTATTGAGTTCTGGAAATACAGTGGTGTTAAAATCTTCCAGTGTGAATGAAAAACTGTTCCTGTAAGAGGTGTATGTACTGGGAGTGGAAGGTGACAGTTTTCTAGTTTTCATTGCTCTAGAATGTGCGATGGAGCCGAGTGACTCAGGTTCTCCGTAAACCTCCATCCTGCCCTGATCATTGATTCGGTCTGTGGTTGAATCTATGGACACTAAGTCATACTCCCAGGCTACAATCTGAATAAAAACTGCTCAAGTTGAGCTGAGGCTTTCCATACCCTGTAACTTGACTTCCAAATGGAGCCCTCACAGTAGCAGTTCTGAGACAGGCTCTGAGACTCATTCTGCATGTAGCACCTGATGTTAGCAGCATGTGCCAATCAAATGTGTCCATCTGCAGTCTTTAGATGTGTGGCTAGTACCCAGTGGTGGTCCAAACTTCTGAAAAGAATGAGATCAGACAAGGACTCCTCCTCCTCCTTTTTGTATTGTTTGTATCTATCTATCTATCTATCTATCTATCTATCTATCTATCTATCATCTATTATCTATCTATCTGTCTGCCTGTCTATCTATCTATTATCTATCTATCTATCTATCTATCTATCTATCTATCTATCTATCTATCTATCTATCATCTATCTATCTACCTACCTATCATCTATCTATCTATCTATCTATCTGATATATGCATGTATGTAAAAAAGTGTCCAACACACTTGTATGTATATGCATGTGGAGGACAGAGGGTATCTTATCTTACTCAGTCACCCACTCTCCAGTGATGCTTTATTTTAATTCGGGATCTCTCCCTGAACCTGGAACTCACTGAGTGGCAAGGATAGCTGGCCAATGAGCACCTGGTATCCAATTGATCATGCCCTCCTTAGGGCTAAACTTATAAAGGTGTGCCACTATGCCCAGATATTTACATGAACATGAGGACCCAGATATATAGACAAAAATATGTAACCAGGTCCTCTTGTTTGTACAGCAAGCACTTTACTGAGCCATCCCCTAGATCCAAAGACTTTTTCCAGAACATTATTTTCTGAGACAATCAGATGTTGTCTTAATGCTGTTTAGCTCCATTCACATTGATGTTGGAGGACTGAAGACTTGGATTAATATCTGGTCTCAGGTTCTCTACCCTGTTTGCTGAGCTCAGGATGGATCTGTCCTGATCCACCCTTCGTGTGATTCTTGAAGCTTTAGTGGAATAATGGCTACTTTGTGCTGTGCCCCTCACCAAGACAGCCCAATGGAAAAGAAACAGAAGTTGGCCCAGGCAGGATCAAGGCCCAGGCTGCACACAGGCTTCAGGATGCATTTGAGACCAGGTGCTCGGTGCTTGAGAGCCATGAGTGGCTGGAACGCGAGTGGAGATGCTTGGTTATTTTTGGCAAATGGCATTGTTAGCCTAACAACTGTCAGGATTGCTTGAATGATCTTAATTTCATGTACTTTTCCTCTGTGGTGTTCTAGACTACATAGAACAAGTCATGTAGACTCTATCAGGATGACTGTGAATTCTTCTTTGTGCCCCTGTGAGTGCCAGACATCTTTGTTTCACTTAGTAGATATTCAGTTTGGGTGAGTTCAGCTTAGCTCCACTTGTTTTTTGACAATTTTCCTCCTTCCTCCTTTCCTTCCTCCCTTCCATCATCTCTCCCTTCTCTTCTCTTCTCCTCTCTCCCCTTTTTCCTCTTTTCTGCCTTCCGTCTACCCTCCCTGCTATATTTTAGGTATTAGGTAGTCATAGAAGTCCAAAGCATCAATAATTGGTACCCATATGTGATGCTAGTAGAACAATTTGATAGGTGGTGGCTATTAAGAATCTTAGATCATTGGAGGCATGCCATTGAGGTGTAATGTGGGACTCCAATTCCACTTCTTCGCTCATTCCCAGTCACTATGTAAATGGCTTTCCTCTGACACATACCCTTCCTAACTTCTCCATGATTTGGCAGTCACCTACCTGATCACAAAACTCCAAACCTGTGGGCCAGAATGAATGTTTCACCTTTTAAAAATATTATCTCAAAATTTTCATATAGTCATAGGAAGTGAACTAATGCCCTTGCCCAGAGCTTTGAGAATCACTCTTGAGGTATTTGTAAAATATGCCTGTGCTGGCTAGTTTCATGTCAACTTGACACAAGCTATAGTCATCAGAGAGGAGGGATCCTCAATTAAGAAAGTGCCTCCATAAAATTAGGCTGTGCATAAGTAAGCTTGTAGGGTATTTTCTTTATTAGTGATTGATAGGGAGGGGTCCTACTCATTGTGGGTGGGGCTATCCCTAGGCTGGTGGTCTTGGGTTCTAAAAGAAAGCAGGCTAAGCAAGCCATGAGGAGCAAGCCAGTGAGCAGCATCCCTCCATGACCTCTGCATCAGCTCTTGCCTCCAGGTTTCTGCTCTACTTGAGTTCCTGTCCTGACTTCCTTCAATAATGAACAGCAATATGAAAATGTAAGCCAAATAAACCCCTCTCTCCCCAGCTTGCTTTTGGTGTTTTATCACAGCAAGAGAAACCCTGATATTGTGCCTCAGATGAGAGTTGTGTAATGTCTTTCTCATAAAGAAACTATATAATATTTTTTTTGGGAAACCCCTAGAATGCCATCTGATCACAGAAATTAGGCAGTTTTTAAAATTTGAATCAGTCAATTAATGGGCTCTGTGAAACTCTGTGGGTTTAGACAAATGCATGATGATGCTCATTCACTATGACAATAACATTAGTAACTATCCTGTGTCCTGAAAACCTTCCTGGGAACTCTACAGGTGCCCAGATCTTGGACCTGCTAACCTCTGGAACCACAAGCAATGTACTTCTGTTATCAGTATGTTAAACACACACACCCCTGTGGTTTACCTGCTCAGTCTTACATTTCTCCTGCAGCCATGCTGATGAGAGAACTCTGCACATGCCATTCTGTCTTGTTCAGATCTGCCGTTCTCTGCTGACAAAAGAGAAAGGGTTTCTCTTCCCTGTCTTTGCAATATCATCCCTAGGCAGGAGGGCCTAAGCTGTATAGGAAACCTAGCTGAACATGAGCCAAAGGGATTCTGCCTCCAGGTTCTTGCCTTGAGTACCTACTCTGACTTCCTTCAAGGATGAACTGTGACCTGGAAGTATAAGCCCAATACACACTTTCCTCCCCAAGTTGCTTTCGTCAATAGAAACAGAAAAGAAAACCACAACAAAGCATAAGATACATGTCTTTATTTTGTGGACTTGGTCATTAGTATATTTAACAAATTATCACCAGGGCCAAGAAGTCTTATAGTTCACCATCTTGTGTCTAGAAATGTGTTCCAACTTAAGCTGACAATTTTAAAAGCACAGCCTATACTACAGTGTGTTTTGTGCACACGGACATATTTTATTTTTCTAGCCCCTTTGATAGAAATGGCTATTTGTTCTCTGCAGAATTTCTTTTTGTCAAAGACCAGGAAATCCCTTATGTGTCTGTTCTGGACTCTGCTGTCCCCTATATAACACCCGAAATTGTGCCTAGCTCTGTTCTTCAGAGTGGTTTGGCTGTTTAAAATGTCTGCTTTATGTATACACTTAGAATCAGCTTTGTTCTCTCTGAAACCCTTTTCTGGGATGTTGTAGAAATACTCCATCCAGGCAATAAACACTTGACATTATAAATTTTCTAGTCCAAAAACATGGAATATCTCTCCATTTATTTAGATCTTGTTTTGCTTCTATTCATTCTGAGGTAGCTTTCAGGGCCCCTGGATATGCCTTTGGGTTTGTAACTAGTTATATCAAATCTCATCTGGGAAACAGAATAAGTGAGAAAAAACTGGTAAGATCATCCATGATAAGCAGCCTTATTTTAAACCTCAAATTTCATTTTTTTCCAGTAATATGAGAGACTGGTTAGACTCTGTTTAATAGTCATCTAGCTTACAACTTTGTAAAATTCATTTGCTAATTTTAGGATTTCTATTTAATTGCACATTTTCTAAATAAACTATCATATCATGGCAAATAAACACAAATATATTTCCCCCAGTCTGCATGCTTTGCTTTTTACTTAGGTTAGTTTTTCTTTGGGGAAAAGTGTCTTATTTCACCAACTAAAACTTTCTTTCAACACATTTATATGTACAGTAAAATTACACACAATGCTTGCTTTGGTCTTAGAAGGAAAGTGTCCAGTTTTTATCTTTTTTAGGGTAGTATGACGTGTGCTTTTCATAAATAAAAAAATCAAATTGTGAAAAATTATTTTTATTATTGGATTGCCAGTTTTTTTTTCCTACTTTGCATTAGTGTTGGAATTTGCCAAATAGTTTTATGTACCAATTGATATAATTATGTTTTATCTTTTTAGTCTACTTATACAGAAGCTTACATTTTCAAATTTTGAGATAAATTTGCATACTGGGAACAAATCCTGCATGGATTTGGTATCTAATTGCCTTCACACATTGTTGGTTTTGATTGGCTGATATTTTAATAATTTAGGACATTTTCATCTATTTCATGGTAGATATTATTTTGTAGTTTCCCTTCCTGAAGTTCTGACAAGGTTTATTAACTGGTTTGGTGCCATAAAATGAGCTGGAAAGTGTTGTCTTCTGTTCATAGCTTATGGAAAGGTATGGAACACTGATGTTATTTCCCATCACATTTTGGGAAAGATTTATTGTTGATATGAACGATCCTGTGCTTTCCTTTTGGAAGCCTATTGACTCCCAAGTCACTCATTTGATAGACACAGGGCCACTGGCAAGCTTTTCCCCCTCTTGCTCTGTTTCTCAGATGAGGTTTGTGATGTGATGTATAAGTCCTTCTGGTCTTTTCAGCCAATTGGCTTCATGTCCTTGAGTTTTTTATTTTCTTGTTCACCAATTTCTGCCCTCATTTTGATTGCTCCTAGTCTTTGGCTTCTTTTAGGCCTATGATGCTTGACATGGAAGCTAAGAACACGATTTTCGCTCCTTCCTGTGTTTCTAGCACACTGGTCTTTTGCTGTAAATGTTTCTCTATGATATGCTTCTCTACAGTTCACATCTTTGGCTGTTGCTGTGTTTTTACTTTCATTTGGTCCAAAACATCTTTACATTTATCATGAGAGTTCTGTTGCCTGTATGTTACTCCAACACCATTATTTGTAGAGGGAGAAAAGCACCTTCAAGGAGATGGACTGGGGAGTATGGAGCAAATCAGTAAGGTACAATGATGTGTGTATTAAAATGTCATATTGAAACACATTATTTTGTATGCCAGCTAAAACAATTCATAAGACATGATTTCTAAGTATTTGGAACTATTTCTGCTATGAGCTTCTCTCTCAATTGTACTGCCATCTGAGAACACCCCTCCACCCCTGCTGCCCAATACTTCCACTCTTGTGGATGGGTTAGGTGCTCTGTGAGCCAGAATGCTGCCACTCTTGGAGAATGCTCTGAGTTTGAGAGGAATGAGTCTTCCTACTGGTGGATTGAATGTTCTATAAATTCTCATTCAATCAGGCTCATTGATAGTGCTGTTTGGTTGACAGTATCTTTATGGATTGTCTGTATTCTTGGTAACCTACCAATGACTGCCAGGTTGCTGAGGTCCCTAGCTATGACAGTGGGAATCTCCCACTCTGCTATTTCTAGCTCACATATTTGGACTGGCTGTCTGAACATAGTCTTACAGAATTATCAGGTCTTCTTGGAAAGTTGCCTCCTCCCACTATTGTGCAATGCAGTTGATTTCACCTGTAGTCCTTGTCCTTCAGCTGAACTTGCTGCTGCTCTCTCAGCTCTCCTCAATCCATGTGGGCATACAAGGTCTTTCACCAGTCGCCTCCATGTGGTCCATATGTGTTTCCATTTCAACATGGATTTTTATAGAGCAGCCCATGAATCTCAGTCTTATCTGTCTTGTTTTCAGAACTCACTGAACTCTGCTGGTCTCTCTCTTTGTTATGTTTGGACATTCAACTCAAAGCAATTACAACTGAGTTGAGTTCAAATGAATTGTGTCTGGACCATTCTCTGTTCATTGCTGGGGACTTTTATTTCTGATTTCTGTGGTTTAAATCAAACATTATATGATTTTTTATTGCCTCTATTTTTTTTATTGTAAAAACTAGTTTGATTTTTCTGTTTATCATTAATCTAGATAGACACATGAGTTGGACACACATTATGACTCATACCAATGATTATAGGCCAGTCCAAGACCTGAGGGAAGTCAATGAAAGCATCATTGACATCCATCTAACCATCCCAAACCCATACACCTTGTTCAATTCTCTACCCACTGATCAACACTAGTACACTGTCTTAGATCTGAAAGATGCCTTCTTTAGTCTGCCTTTAGCCCCCAAGAGTCAACAGTACTTTGTCCTTGAGTGGCATGACCCAGAAATTGGAGTTAGTGGCCAATTGACATGTACTAGGTTGCCACAAGGATTCAAAAATTCTCCCACCATCTTTGATGAGGCCCCACATGAGAAGCATTCCCCACAAAGCACAAAACAGTACATATGGTGGCCAAGATGCTCCTAGAAGACATCCTGCCAGGTGTGGATTTCCTGCTATGACAGGGTCAGATAATGGACCAGTTTTTGTGTCCCAGGTGAGTCAGAATTTAGCCACTGCCCTGGTGAGTGACTGGAAATTATGCTGTGCTTATAGACCCCAGAGTTCAGGACCGATAGAACGCATGAACAGAACTCTAAAAGAGACCCTAACTAAATTGGCCTTAGAGACTGGCCCAGACTGGATGGCTATTCTCCCTTTTGCCTTATAGAGGGTTAGAAACTCTCCCTACCAGATGGGGCTGACACCCTTTGAAATTATGTTTGGTAGCCCACCCATATCATCTCCAGCCTGTAGACAGAACTCTTGGCAGAACTGGATGATCAGGATCTCCTTGATGCCATGCAAGGAGTCCAGTGGGCACACAATGATGTGTGGCCAAAGCTTAGGGCCTTTTATGAGCCTGGTGTCCCTCCTGAACCCCACAGGCTCCAGCTGGGTGACTGGGTCTACGTCAGAAGGAAGGGGCCCTTTGTCATCTTGCTAACTACGTCCACTGCCATCAAAAGTGATGGTGTAACTGCCTGGATCCACTACACTCATCACACCTGCAGATCCCTTCACACTCAAGGAAGATTACCCAGGGCAAAGGGATGGGAAGTTTCAAGGGATCCAGACAACCCCCTCAAGTTCTGGATGTGACACAGGCAGGAACATGACTCCTTCTGATGATTTTTACCCACCGGGACCTGAGCTGTGGGAAATCCATACGCACCTTGAAATCAGACCTGGATGATCATGAATGCAAGGATGGGAGCCACTGCTAACAGCACCTCCTCAACAACGCGCTACCCCCAAACACATGGTTCCCTGACCTCTTTGTGAATTTATGTGACCTAGTGGGGGAAAACTGGGCCCATCCAACCAGGAACCATTTCCGGGGTATAGTTGCAATTCCCCCAGAGAAGGAAGTAAGACCAGGAATCTCTTTGTCTGTCCTGCCCACTGCCACACCAAGGAACAGCAGCATAAATGTGGAGCTACCACCTACTGCCAGCCAGGAGTGTGAGTCCATGGGATGGACTGCGTGGACACCTCCCATATGGGGAGACACGAGAGCACGGGGACGAGAGCATGCACCGTGGGCCAGTAGTGAGTCAACTGTGGACTGTGTTTTGAGAAGGGATGCTTCCCGAATACCCATGGGCCACCAGCAGGGGGCGGGCATTGCAACTTGTTAGTTATCAAATTCACTAACTAGGGAAAGAAAATGGACTGGACAACTGGTAAGACTTGGGGATTGAGACTTTACTGCACCAGATACGACCCTGGGCTGATGTTTACCACTGGGCACACTCAGATCCAGTTAGGGTGGTGATAGGGCCCAATCATGTAGTAAACCCATCATCAGCCCCAAAACCCACACCCCTGAAAAGCACCCTAAGCCCCAGCACCCCCACAACCATCAGGTATGTTGGTCCTTTTGGCCACCAGGACTTCAGTAACCAGTCCGGCTGCAACCAAAGGAGGAGATCTGCTTCTGGAGCTCCTCAACAGGTCATTTCTGGTCCTGAACTCCACCAAACCTAACTTGACTACATCTTGTTGCCTCTGCTATGACACAGCTCTCCCCCTCCCCCCACCATATTATGATGTATTTGTTGTATTTGTCATGATTGTGTGTATTGTTCCCAAATATTGTATACTCTAATAATTTATCTGGGTCAAGAACAGACACATAACAAAGCTAAAATGTGCACTCACACCTCCTCCAGAGATAAATCCCTCGATCCCACCCATACCACAGCACCCCCCCAGCCCCTCCCAAGTGTGCGAGCAGAATATATAAGCTGAGCATGATGGTTAATTGCTGTTAGCATTCAGCTGAGCTAATTCACTGAACCATTCTGATAGGACACAGAAGTTCATCTGAAAACAGACAGCTAAAATTGCAAGTGAATAGTTGCTGTTCTTCTGATCAACAGCATGACCGATAACTGCTCGGTTTATTATTAATAAGAATGCTAAACTGATCCTAACCAATGCCGCTGGCAGTCCAATGCATTGCTGACCCTTCACACTCTGAAACTCCCAAAGTTATCTGAATCCCTACAATGATACATAGTGGTCCTGTCCATGGGTTTTACACCCTGCATTTATACCCAGGTCATCCTGAGTGAGGTAACTCAAAATCAGAAGGACAAACATAGTATATAGTCACTCAAAGTGGATACTAGGTGTAAAGCAAAGGATAACCAGACTGCAGCTCACAGCTCCAGAGAAGCTAGGTAACAAGGAGGACCCAAAGAAGAACACATGGATTACCCTGGGAAGGGGAAATAGATGAAAACTGGGGATGAGGGGTGGGCAATAGAGGGTAGGGGATGAGGGATGAGAATGTAAGGGAATGGGATGGTCAACCATGTTCTCAACAGTATGAAAGGCTTCTGTGTGGTGGTATGACTTGTTCCAAAGCTGATTTCCCATACAGAAGAAGAGTTACTCTACAAGTTAGAAACTACATCCCCAAAATGTATTAAGAGAGAGCCCATGGCAGCTCTCACTCTGAGTAACTCTGAGTATCCTGCTGGGAGTCAGCCTGGCTGGTTTAGGAAATGGGACAGCATTCCTGACCACACAGAGCCAGCACTATTCCAGCTTGCATGCCTCCATAGATACAGATATAGAACAGTTAGAAACTCCATCTCCCATCCCCAAGGGTCTCTGACATCCTTAGCTGAGGTTGTATTGCAGAACAGAGGGGGGCCTGGATTTGATCTTTCTTCATCAAGGAGGACTGTGCGCAGCTCTGGTGAGGAACTGTTCTACATACATCAGGATAATAAAGACTCGATGCCAAGCGAGGGAGGGCTGGAGGCGCAGGCATGCAACCAGAGAGGCAACAGGACGTTCCAATCGTGGTTTCATGCTTCTCCCAGCTGACTGCTCTGATTTCTGCTTTGTTGGGTCCCATGATTATATTGCCACTGCTCCTAACTTTTGGTCCTTGCATCTTAAATAGACTGGTACCATTTATGAAAGAGACTTGGGGCTATTCAGTGAGTGGTCGCCAGGTCCAGTTACCTGCCAGTGGCCACAAGTGCTTTGGGGGAAGCCAGTGACTGAAAGACAGCTAAGAGGCTGGATAGAACTAATATAAGACCCAGAAAATTGAGACCCACGATTGGGCTCTCATTGGTACTAGGAAGAGGAGGGGATGAGAGAGCAAGACAAATTCCATTTTAAAGAAAATTCCATTTTCTAACAGCACTTGGCCAGAAGCTGAACTTAGTTCCAGCAAAAACCTCAAACAGCTCCAAGAAAAATCACAAACAGTCAGGGTCCTGGTCAAGGCGACTGCATCAGGGTGGGCTGGCCAATGAGTAATTTTGGAAAACATTTTCGGGCTCCAAATGTCCTTATGGCCTTCTGATAGCCGTCATTGTTGAAAATTTCTCTGGACCCCAACCAGTGAATTCAAAGATTACATAACCTCACTCAATCCTGAGACGCCAAGGCTTATACCACCCTGCTTACAGTTTTTCTCTTTAAAAACCCCTTACTCTGAGCGCTCAGGGCTGCTTTCCTCCACCTGCTGCATGTACGATGTGCTGTACAATGATCTAAGCTCCACCTTATAATCAATAAACCTCTGTGTGTTTTCATTGGATATCAGCTCTGTAGTGATCTCATTTGGGGTCTTGCCACACAGACACAACAAAACTACCACCAAATCTTGCTAATATAGCAAAAAGCATTGGAAAAAAATCCAAATCCTGATCCACCAATCTTTCTAATTTTCAGTCTCTCTGAAATATTCTTCTGTAAATAGTGACTCTTGTTAAAGAAGGAGTTTGAATTGGACATCAACAAAGCAAACTTCAAACCACTGCCTTCAACTTTCTGTGTCTGAAATGGTTGTTCAGGAAAACTTGGTCTGCAAATGACATGGTCTGCAGCATTCTGAAACAGAAGTGAGGAAATAGCAGGGAATGTGCATGCCGCCAGTGTCCTACTCTGCAAGGAATCTACCATGTGGGTCACAGGCAAACCCTGCATTTCCCAGGCTGGCTAGGAATTTGGTCAGGTCTCCTCTCTGTCACTACTTTTTCTCTTCCAGTGTTTCCCTTCCCTCATCTTTACAACAATTGGAGATCCTTGAAGCATGATCCTAGTTAGTCTTAACAATAAAAACCTGGAGTCAGATATTAGGGTGAAAGTTGAAAGGTCAGAGAAGCAGAGCAGCCAACAGTCACTTCTTACCAAAATGGGGCAATTCTGCCTACAAATCCTCAGACTGAATGGGCCAAGATCCTGTTTCAACTCACCTTATATTTGTGTCTCCACCTCCCTAGTGCTGGAATTAAAGGTGTGAGCCTCCCATGTGCTGGGATTAAAGGCATGCCGGCTATTTCTCCTTTAGACTGGTTCAATATCCTGTAGCTTACAGTGGCCTTGAACTCTTGATCTTCCTGCGTCCTCTTCCCAAGTGCTACACACCTGGTTAACTAGTGGCTAGCTCCTTCCTCTGATATCCAGGCAAGCCTTATTTTTCAGAACAGAAACAAAATATCATACAACAAATCCTCCCATTTTATAAATTCTCTTTTCTGGGACCATGAGTGTGCAAAGTAGTCAGGAGCCTTGACAATAGGCAGGGTAGTTCCCTAAATCTAATTTTTCTATATATGCTACACACGGGAACAGCAGTCTCTAATGCTGGTGACAGTAGAGAAAGGAAGAGCCAAAGTGTTTGTCCTAGGGCTGGAGACAGGAGGTCCCCATGCCCATGGCCTGCTCTCTCCTAAGCCGATGTCACCACTGATGAGACCCAGTAAACAACCTCAGGAACACATGTGATAATTAGTAAGAAATAAATGTGTGCTTAAGTATTAATGAGATAAATATTTAGCAGGTTATTTGAGATCTTTATTACATCCTCTGATGTTTAAAAAGTAATGAGAGGTTTATTAAAACTTCAAGCTATGACTCAGTAAAGGAGTTTTCACAATGGACCCTTCTCCCTGAAGTCTCAGAGCAGAGGCCCGGATGTTGCATGGAGGTTGGCCGTCTCTGGGGGAGAGGCTGAGCACGTGCCAGCAGCCAAATACTGGCATCTCTAAGAATCTGGGATGTGGTCCTGGAAACACAGAACATTGAGCTTTGGTCAGTGAGAAGGACTCAGAACAGAGAGAGTCCTGATAACTGAAGACAGTTAAGGACCTCTATCAGAGACCTAGAGCCACCCCTCCCCCACCCCCACCACCACTGCAGAGCATGTTCCCAAGAGCAGCCACACACAGGCCTGCTGTATAGCCAGGGCTGCTGTGACTAGCACACCACAGAGGGTAGGCCCAGGGGTAAAGAACAAACTGGATTCTGGAGGCCGTGGTCAATGTCAGCCTGATGTGTTTCCAACTCTCCTCCTGGTGTTCATCTTGTTCTGAAAGAGCAGAGAGGTAGGGTGGGGGAGCCATGTGCCAGGTCTATAATACGAGGCCTATTATTCTTACGATTAACTCACTTCTAAAAAGTCTTGCCTGGTCATCCCCTGGGGATAGAGATACGCAGCTTTCAAGGCAGAGGCGTTAAGGGATCCCTAAAAGAAGCATTGTAGGAGAGTCTAGTGGAGCCTTCCCCATGCGACTCAATGAAAACAAGAAGCCAGTGGCCCGTGGGGAGATGACCTGGTCTTCAGGATGGCCCTAGCCTTGTTCTTCATGTCTACTAGATCTAGGATCAGATCCCATACAGAGACAGCTCCCACAGACCGGAGACCACAGGAAGCTGATAGCTAAGGGACTGGGAAAGGCCTAGGAAGGTGCAGGCTGTCTTATTGGACCAGGGCACCTGGCCTGACATGGAGCCAGCCACCTATATTTCAGCACACCTATAGTCCAACACACCTTCATCCCAGCATGCCTGCAGCCCAGCACACCTGCAGTATAACACACCTGCAGCCTAGCACACATGCAGCATAACACACCTGCAGCCTAGCACACATGCAGCATAACATACCTGCAGGCCAGCATGCCTGCTGTCTAGCACACCTGCAGCCCAGCACACCTGCAGCCTAGCATACCTGCAGCCCAGCACACCTGTAGCCCAGCACGCCTGTAGGCCAGCACATCTGCAGTCTAGCAGACATGCAGCATAACATACCTGCAGGCCAGCATGCCTGCTGTCTAGCACACATGCAACATAGCACACCTGAAGCCTACCACACCTAAAGCACAGTGCATATGTAGTCAAGTACAGCCAAGTGCACCTGCAGCCTAGCACACCTGGAGCCCAGCATACCTGGAACACTGAGCACCCGCACTCAAGCACATTTAGATCCCAGTGTACCAGCAGCCCAACACACCTGTGGCTCAGCACACCTGTGGCCCAGCATTCCTGCATCCTGACATGCCTGCATCACAACAGAAGGAGCTGTGCTGTACGTCACTGAAATTAGTTCACTCCTATGATCCAGAGACCACAAAACAAGACTACATTCTAGGAGAGAAGCCTGAGAGTCACTCCCGAGTCCTGTCCTGATCAGTCAGATGCTGAGTGATCACGATAGAGCTACCCTTCCAGACACTGTACCTATGAAATGGGCTGTGCAAACACCTGTCTAACCGTTCCCTGGACTGTGTCTGGAAAGAGAGTAAGGCCACCGCCGGCAGACTTTTCTTCTAAGGGTAACCATGCATGTTTCTCACTGCTGAAGGCTCCTTTGACGAATTTTGATGCCAGACTCACAGGGCACTTCCTCTGTGCATTTGAAAACCATGCCTCTGCTCCATGGTGAACAGAGCACACAGCACATGCATCTGTGAGCAGGGTGGCCAGTGTTCCAGGCTCTGTCTCATGGTCAACAATGCACATGGTGCAGGTGTGGAGCAGGACCGCCAGTGCACACTGGCCAGCCACACATATGTTCTGCTAGTCTTTAGGTTCTCCATTACAGGAGAGTGAACTACCCTAAGGTCTGTGTACTTCCCTTTCTTCCTCCTTTTTTCTTAATCTTTTACTTCTTGGTCACCAAAGGTTCAAACTTCCTTGAGACAGGAAGGTACCTTCACCAACAGTCACCCTTGCACAGAACCTCAAACTCCATTTGCGGTTGCTCCCTGGAGTGGATGCTGTGCCCTGCCAAGCCAGTACGTTTTATTAGGGGGAAACTGCAGTGCCACGGGGGGCAGCATGAAAACCCTAAGCCAGATCCCTTGGTAGAGCTACGGGACTGTAAAAGGCTCCCTTCCTGTGTGTCTGTCTGAAAGATTAAACGGGAAAGGAAAACACTGGTTCCCGTGGAAAGTGGCACTCTCTCCGTAACCTTCAGCATTCCCGCTCACCTGCAGAGCCCTACCCATAATGCACTAAGTGGATGATTAAAAAGAAATGGGGGCTTAACCGAGGCTAAGCGCGGGGTCCCCGGAGCCTGGCGGAGCACTGAACCGTGCCTCTACAGCTGTCTCCACACGGCCCGACATTCTTTATTTATTTGTTATGAAATATTTATGGGTGTTATGAAAGGTTTAAAATAATGTGTCTGTCTCTCCCTGTCTTTTCCCCTTTGCCCTGGCGCACTGTTTTCTAATGCATAAATAATTCTGGGCCTGGACAGTGGGCGGCACATTAGGAGGGGCGGGCCTGCTGTATCACATTTTTTCTGCCTGAGAGAAAATATCATTCCTAGTAATTTTCTACACTTATACAATCGGCGTCGACAGTAAATAATTGATGTATGAATTTAGGCCTAACTCCAACACAATCTGACTTTATGCCAAGGGTTACTCCCAGCAGATTTTGAGCTAAATCATCTTGCAAAATGGGTTCTTTCAGGGGAGGGGAAAAAAAAGCTTTTTGAAATTATTTTAATGGAAAGCAGGGACCTCCACACAGCGCTTCTTTTGACAGGGTCTTGCTTTGCGTGGCTGGTAATAAAACCAAGCAAGCTACACATTAAGAGTCGGGAAGTGTGTCATTTGTGATCATAAATGGATTTTTACAAAGAATGACACAAACTCTTTGATGGTCCCCTCTTTCCTCCTTCCTCTCCTTTTGTTGCATGTGCACCTGTGTATGTTTGTGTGTGTGCAGCTGCGTGTCTGTATTCCTGTGCGGTAGGCTGCCCTCTGCTTTCCATGCTGGCCCCTCCCATAAAAAATAGTTATGATTAAAATCATGGGTGAGATATGTCAGAAAGCTAAGGGCTTCTGACCAGCAGAGAGGATTCAGTGAGGTGCCAATGTCTCTTCCCCACGGTTGGAATCCTTTTGACCAATGAGTAGAAATCATTTGCTCATGGAGTCAGGGAGTAGAGTTAGGAGATGCTCTCTCTGCACCATTGTGTCCTCTCAGCTTCTCCTGGAGGATGCTGGGAAAATCCTCCTGGTTTGTACTGGAGGATGCTGGGAAGATTAGACAACAAATGAAATGAACAGGGGACTCTCTGTTACTGTGCACTTGGGAAGCAGGATAGAGTCATCAGACATCTCCCTTCATGTAATTACTTTTTGGCTGAAACGAAGATTCAAAGGCTGTTTTTTTAAGACAAAGCCTTCACATATTTGAATAATCTTTATAATTACACTCTCCAGTATTTACATTTGTGTAAGATTTTGTTCATTGCTTGTTCATCATTTCCTTTAAAAATATTGAAACCATTCTATATCAAATTTAATTTAATTTATGATGTAAGTTAAGAAGTATGATTTAAAACTTTGACAGCAGCCCCTATGATACAGGCAAAAAAAATTGTCTTAAGAGGCAAAAGCAAAATGACTTTCCTTTTTGAGTTCCTTCTCCACCCCAGCCCCATCATGTGACTGTGTTGGAGTCAGAGCACTGCTCTGACTTTATTCCATAGGTGGCAGTCATACCTTGATGCATGGAGATGGGAATACTCAAGGCAAGCACTGGCTGTAGAGTTCTTGCTCTTAGGGAAGTGTTTGATTTCCAGAAGCATCGTTCCCGTTTCCTTACAAAAAGTCTCTTCAGTGCACTCTCTTATCCAGTTTGCTCAATTCACAGAGATGAGCAGACTCAGGAATAGTGGCCAAAGGCTTTCCCTGTCAGGCAGTGGATCCAATTCTTACCTATGGGCATGTGTGTGCATGTTCATGTGTATGCATGGGTACACAAGGAGTGGGCACTCTTGTACCACATGTGCACATTATATGTGGGTTTTTTCAGTGCCTTATCAAATGTAGCAGAGGCTCTGGAAACTTCTTCAGGATCCAGGATGGAGCTGGTAGGAAGGATAGGCTCCTGACTGCAGGATTAGCCTCAGGCCCATGTAGACCAGTCACCTGCATCCTCACATGTGCATGCATGAGAGAATACCTGTGTATCTGCACAGCTGTCTGTAGGCAAGCATGTGTGCTTCATGGGTGTGTCTTGGTGAGTGAAGCATTTATCCAGAACTTCAGGGGAAGAGGCACCAATGGGCTGAAGCTGGTTACTGTCATGATGCTTATAGCAGTTTCCTCTTCAAGCTGGCACACTGAATCTATGTTTAAGAAGCCAGCCTTAGAAACAACCTGTCCGTGCTGAAGAGACAGAATCACAGGCTCATGGCAGAGGCCTAATGCTGCAGGTCATTCACTTGTGCAGGAGATGTATGAAGAGAAAATGTGGACTTGCACTGAATGTGTCTGTGTATGCATGTGTCTATATGCTGACACACACATATGTCTATCTGTGAGTTTAAGTGGAAGACTGGATCATATGTAAATATGTGTATATGTATATTGAAAATACATATGTGGATATATGTTTGTGTCTGTGTATATGTGTGCTCAGATGTGTATGTACATGTGGGGGCCTGCATGTGTATGGTGTGAAGATGTATATCTGTGTGTATGTGTCTGTGGGTTTGCCTTTATATGTGTGTACATGTAACAGTGTGTATAAAAATGTGTGTCTATCTGTGCTTACATGTGGCTGTGTGTATGAATATTTGCATCCATCTATGTTTATTCATATATCGATGTCTGTATATGCCTGCAGCTGTTGCTATGTGTCTCTGTGTAGTTATGTGTAGATGTGTCTATGTGTATGAGTCTCTGTGCCTCTACACATTTCTGTGTGTAAATGGCCCTGTACATGTATATATGTCTCTGTGTACATACTTGTGTGTGTGTGTAGATATGTCTGCATACAGGCCTCTGTGTACATAGCTGTATCTGTGTGTGCAAGCCTCTGCATGTGTAGATGTGCCTGTGTTTGTACAGGCCTCTGTGTGTGTAGATGTGTCTGTATGTGCAAGCCTCTACATGTGTAGATGTGCCTGTGTTTGTACAGGCCTCTGTGTGTGTAGATGTGTCTGTGTGTGCAAGCCTCTGCATGTGTAGATGTGCCCGTGTTTGTACAGGCCTCTGTGTGTGTAGACACCAGAGAACGTCTGGTTGGTGTCAGACAGGTTTGAGTTGTGGTCCACTTGTCTCGTTCCTCTTGACAGCGTCAAGCAAGTAATTCTCTGCCATGTTGGCTAGCCACCAGAGTTCCCATTTGGAGGTTAGAGAAGGAGGTTGTTTCTTTCCAATACATTTCAAGAAGAAATGATAATGGCACCCAGAAGCTCCAGTACCTCACAGACAGGCCAGGTCCACATGCACCCTGTCCCCCTTGCTTCTGTTGGTTACCTGCAGCCACCATACTCACCAGGTCCCTCTTGGCATCATGCAGCAGCCTCCTGGGCCAGTCTTCCTGATCCCTAGCTGTTTAGAGAACAGAAGATGTGACATCACTGTTCCCCAACTCTGAGCATCCTCCCCTGTGTCTGACTCCAGGCCAGGTAATGACCTCATGGACCACAAGGTGACACCAAGGGTGGGACCTGGGCCTTGGACATTGGCTCTCTGCTCTCTTACATGTTGCTACCTATGTGCAGTACAATCCTCTGTGGCTGATACCGAGCCTCCTAGAAAGATTGTGTTCTGTTTGATGTGAACAACAGGTGCTGTTCCTCTCTGGCAAAAGAATCTGGGGTGACTGCCAATGAAGAGTCAGGTATCTTATGACCAGAATATCACTGTTGTATAGACAGAAGACTTCTAAATAGTCTCCAAGAACTTTGTCCCAAGGAAAACATCAGGGGTTGTCCCCAAACTTTGCTTCTATAAGCTGACACATTGGCAACAGGGATTAGAAAGTCAGGGAGTGGTACAGAAGTGGCAGGCAGAGCTGTGACAGTCTCATGGTGTCCTCCTGCCTTCCCTCAGCCCCTCACAGATGATACACAGAATCCCAGGAGAGCCTGGTGCTCAGAATGAGGCCACTGGGGACATGGAGAGGCATGGTTGTGCCATGCTACTGGCTTGAATTCTTTAAAGAGCAAATTCTAATGGAAAATGTAATTAAATGTCTGTAAATAGAACACCTAACGGTGCTCCCTCTGGTGCCTGCACGCAGAGCTCTGCTGTTTGCCTAAGGAATTACCAGCAGCAGGTTCTCAGACACGCAGGGTCTCCCACCTCCATTGAATGGCCTCTGCCCTGTGATGGGATGCGCTGTCTCTCAGGCACACAGGGGAGACACAGGGCATGTGGAGCCCTGCATTGCTCAGATGGCCAGTGTCCCATGTCTGGGATGTGACAATTGCTAACCTCCCCAATCAAGACCCTCTTTATGGGTCTTCCTCTCACTAATGTCCCACCCAGGTCTTTACATCAATAACTGAAGAAGGGCCAGAGTTTTCTTAAGGAGCAGTGGTGTTCAACAGACCCTGGGTGGCAAGACAGTCTGGGTCTCCCGTAAGCTGTTATCCCCAGCTCCTTGTTAGCAGGCTCATCCCTGGAGGGGAAAAGGGTTCCCTGAGAGATGAGAGGTGGGTGTGGAGTTTCCAGATTACATCTTGGACTTCAACTTCAGGGTAGGTTACTAGAGGTCATGTATCAAGGAGAGGAGAACCTCCAGGCCATACGGTAGAACTATTCAATATGGTAGATGCTGGGAGGAGAAGTGGGGCCACCAATGGCCGTTTGTGACTTACCCTTCTTGCAAATAGGATGTCAACAGGAGGGTTCTCATGTGGTTTCTTATGGACAGAAAAGACGATACGTGTGTGCACAACATGTGTGAAGATGTGCGTGGCACATGTAGATGTGTGTGCATTTGTACACATGGTTTATGTGAATGTCGTGCACAAGTGTGCATAGCATGTGAGAATGCTCACGGCAAGTATGAACTTGTGCATGACATATGTGAATATGTGTGTGTGTGCATTGCATGTGTTTCTATGGTGTGTTTGTGCATGCGTGTGTATGTGGTGTGTGTGTGTGTGTGTGTGTGTGTGTGTGTGTGTGCACATGGCAGTTGTGAGCATATTGTGTAGTGATTTCCTCTGAAGTGAAATACTCCCTCCTGGAGGGAGAAAGGAGGCTCATGATAATCAGGGCACTCACAATTTACAAGGCTCTAGAAGCTGAGAAATGTTGCCAGATTCACTCCACACTAGGGTCATAAAAGTTGTAAATTATTGCTGGGGAGATGAGACCTTTTTCCATGGAGCTGACTGCCAGTTGTGCTGGGAGCTCCAGTGATGAGATTCTGGGGGTCATAACCCAGGATAAGAAGGGCTTTTCCATGTTGTGGCTGTCTTGAGTCCTGTAACTCAGTACAATAAGCTCACTGGTTCACTAAGCGGTGGAACTGTTTCTCTGGTTTGCCTTTGGTATTCTATCTGGAAGGAGAGATGTTCACCCACATAATCCACACAGTGAGTGTGTGTGCATGTGTACACATGGTATGCATATGTTCATGTGTGTGGTATGCAGGAGTGTCTTGCATGTGTTGTGTGTGTATATGTGATGTGCATACATGAGTGTGAGTCTACACCCTGGGGCTAAGCATGTTGGTGACAACTGACTGTGATGTTGGCTGCTTTTCTGGAGCTGAAAGGACCTTTGAGGTCATCATAGGAGCACAGACATTACAGCTACCTCCTCTAGGCAGAGTGTTCTTTCTGGAGACCTGGGCCAGGAAACGCAGTTTAAGATAAATGGAAAACGGGTATAGAGGGGGACCCCCACATTGAAGCAGGTCCCACCAAGAATGGGGGAGGTTGAGAGTCCTAGATCAGCTGCCATGAGCAGAGATGGGGGAGAAGGCACTTTTAGGAGGCCTGTGTCTAGCTGCATTGGGAAGCTCTGGGGTTGCCCATGGCACCTTCTCTTGGCTTCACACTGTCCTACATACACACCGCTCCCCATCCCATGCTGAGGGTAGGGAGGGGCAAGAAAGGCCAGATCCACCAGGCCAACCTCTAGGGAGAGGAAGGAGGTCCCATGTTTGGTGATGGACTCACAAGTATTTTTGAATATCGATCTACACTGAGGCAATAATTTAAGGCTCTTTGGATTCAAATGTGCCACTTGCTCCCAAGGACCCAGAAACACCTGGGTTGTCCTGAAGGGCCACATAAAAGGTCACTAGAAGGACTGACTGACTTCAAGGGACAGTGGGGTGAAGAAAAGTGATTCTGTGATGCATGCTGGACACAAATGAAGTTGGTTTGATGTGCTGATTAAATGCTAATTAAACTTCCTGGTGGAAGGGCAGAGCTCAGTGGCTGATGTTCATGGACTGAGTGGCCTACATACATTCAACTCTTCCTTGGAAATGGTGGCAGAGCTATTTCATGGCCTGATTTCAACCCTGATCTCTGTCTGCATCTTATTCTTTGTGTCTTTACCAAGCAAGAGAAGCTCTGGAGCCAGAAGAGGCATCTTATTGTCTGTGGTGCCACAGGGGTCTGCCTCGGAGATATGTTGTAACCCAAGTTCTTTGATGGTGCAGACATGGGGAAAGCCTAGGCTGCTTATGGGGCCAAGTATCTGTCTATCCAAAGAGGCAGGAATCCCGTCTAACTTCGCTGTGCAGGACGTTCGCTCAGACCTTTGTCAGCCACACTGCGAGGAACAATGCAGAGAGACTGGAGAAGCTTCACTCTATTCTTGGCTGGATCCCCCCCCTAATCCTGATTTCTAAATGAATACAATCTACTCCAGAACTCTTTAATGTAATAAAAATATAGCTCAGGGTCAGGTATGAAATTAATGACACGAATTCAAAGTATTAATGCTCAGTGGGATGAAACAACTTCAATGAAGAAATAATCAAACTCCGTAACCAGAGCCAAATGGAAAAAGACAGAAGCGAGGAACAATTCCAACAGCAATCTGTTATGAAGGAAATTATGAAAACATGTATAAAATATTTATTTTTAATAAGATGAATGTCCTATTTCTTAAAACTAAAATAAGATCAGAGTCCTATTATCAAAGCAGGCACCAGCTGCCCAGCTCCCTTCATGCGGATGGAAATGCTCGGTTTATCATCTTAATTTGTGCGGCCCCATTTCTCATCTTTTTGTTCTTTTTAAAGTTAAATAAGTAGCAATAAGAAAGCTCTGGAATTTTGTTCAGGTGAAGTAAAATCTATAGTGCATATGCCCAACTAGGAAATTCTGTGTGTGTGGTGTGTGTGTGTGTGTGTGTGTGTGTGTGTGTGTGTGTGTGTGTGCATATACGAGTGTGAATGTGGAGGCCAGAGGGCAACTGGTATCTTTCTCTAGGTGTTGTTTGGCTTTTTTTTTTTTTTTTTTTTTTTTTTTTTTGAGAAAGGGTCTCCCACTGGCCTGTAACTCGTCAAGTAGTTATGCTAAGCAGAGGGCTGTAGGCAGCCGCCTATCTCTAACTCCCCGAGCTGGGATTATAAAAATGTGCCACTAGCCCAGCTTTTAATTAGCTGAGTTCTGAGTTCAAACTCAGGTCCTCTTGCTTGCAAAGTAGCCACTTTACCAATGGAGCCGTCTCTCCATCTCCACCTAGGGCGTCCATGAGAGCCAATAATCATGGGGCGGGGGCTGGAACAGAGTGACTTCCACATCTCCCATGGAACTGTGCCTCTGAGAGGAATGGAGCTGATGGCCACCAGCATCCCTGAGCTAAGAAAGGTATGCATCTGCTGGCTGCAGGCTCCTGAGGAAACGTGATGATTCCTGGGGTTCCGTGTTGTGAGGACCTACCAGGGAGAATCAAGCCACACCCTCACTGCCCTGCTCAGTGCTCTTGCACAGCAGACACTTGGGATGTGACGGGTGTGAGGGGTCTCTGCCAGCCTTGCTCAGGCCCAACTCTACAGAGCTCTCAGGCTCCTGGTCTTCCAGCCCATGGGGGCCTTCAAAGGGGGCTCCTGGTTCCCATGAGTGGGTGCTCTCAGTCTCTACCTAACACCAGGTTTGCTCCAAGATGTGATAAAGGATACTCGTTGAAAGCTGTTCAGTACAGAACAACCTACCGGAAGAAAATGCACAGAATAACCTAAACAGACAACATTAGAACACGTTAAAGGAAGCATGAACACCTGGGGTCCTGTGAAGTCATCAGAGGGTTTGGGGGCTACTTAGAGTCAACTGGCAATTACATCTGTGAAAAGACAAATATGAAAATAAATCATTATATATGACCTCAGCTTCTGCAGAAGCACATTTATCTGCATAAGGTTTATGATTCAAAAAAGTGCATTTTTATTTCAGCTCTTTCTAAAAAATATTTCTTTCTTTTAGATTAAAATATAATTATATTATTTCCATGGCCCCTTATATCCTTCAACCATCTCCCTTTCCTTGCTTTATTTAAAATTTATGGCCTCTTTTTCACTAACTGTTGTTATATATATATTTCATAAAAATTCCTAAACACACAAAGACAGTAAATATGACTGCAGACACAGGCACATATACAAAGTGCCTCACTTGAAAAGCAAACACGAACTGTGTCCTTACGACCTCACTCTCCTCTTTTTATACTCTTTCACAACAGAATTTCTATATTGAGTTTAGATTCATTGTTCAGCTGAAAGCTGTTCATATCAACGTGGAGATGGGAGTCAAGTGGACATGGTCAACCTGGCACCTTTGGTCATCTGGGCTCTACTGGACTCTCTTTTTCCAAAACTTACACAACTGGTATTTAAGAGTTTTTTCCCTAACCATTAATTTTACCCATTTTATTACCTGTAAGTCTTTGGTGCTAACTTCTTGCGGGATATCTCTCTTAGATGTTCTGGTTCTTGGTGTCTATTTTTCCTTCAATAGAAGCCTTAGTATTTTTCTTACTCTGTGTCCTAAAGATGTTTTTTTTTTTCCAAGACAGAGTTTCTCTGTGTAGCTTTGAGCCTTTCCTGGAACTCGCTTTGTAGACCAGGCTAGCCTTGAACTCACAGAGATCCGCCTGCCTCTGCCTCCCAAGTGCTGGGATTAAAGGCGTGAGCCACCAGTGCCCGGCAAGATTCTTTTTTTAATTTATATTTTTATTATGTATACAGAGTTCTAACTGAACGTATGCCTGAACACCAGAAGAGGGCTCCAGATATCATTATGGATGGTTGTGAGCCACCATGTGGTTTCTGGGAATTGAACTCATGTTCTCTGGAAGAGCAACCAGTGCTCTTAACCTCTGAGCCATCTTTCCAGCCCCTAATGATTTCTTAATCATGTCAGATGCAATGTGTTCACAGTGTGCCTTTTTAGTAGTTTTATTTCCTAGGTGTGTGGACATGTTCCTTGTTCACACAGCCACATGTGTGACATGCACATGTTCATATTTCTTCAAGCTGCACACATTTGCAAATGCCTTTGCATCTCAGAGGTGAGACCACATGTTCTCTGCTCTCTGGTTTTTTTTTTTTTTGTGTGTGTGTGTGTTTCATTTTTAACTGTTAGCCTTTTAACTGTCTTTAACTTCTCAGATCTGGCCTAGCTGGTGTCCCTGGTGGTTCCCCCAGATGTTCTTAGTAGGTTCCTCTAAACCTGTTTCTACACACAAGGAGCCAAGGAGCTGACTTCCATGGGAGTTTCCTACAGGTTTCTGGTGTGGTACTAAACCAAGGCGCTGTTATTCATTTGGGCCAAGAGGTTTCTCCTTCTTCTATAAGGTCCTGGATGCAAAGGGATTTTTGTGACACAGCCCCTGCTGCTGTCAGTTTTAATGTTCTGGGTGCCAGGGTTTCCCCAAGGACGTTTGGACTCTGTACTTTGGATTTTGTCTGAATGGCTTTCCACCCAGGTGTCCTTTACTGTTCATTTCCATGTGGCCAGTGCCTGGCCCTCTGGCCCTCTCCAGGGCAGGAGCTTCCCTTCTCATCTGGCAGGTTCAGTTCAGTTCAGTTCAGTTCAGTTCAGGCAACAGAAATCTGTGCCACATCCCTCACCTGTTTGTATCACCTACACACCAGTAAAAATGTATTTTTTTTTTTTACCATTATTGAATTAAAGGGGAAGAAAAACAGGTGTCTCAAAAAGATTTTCGAATTCCCTGGGTGATGGAGTTCCTATGCTCATGTCTGTACCCCTTTCTAAATTCACCTATGATTCCATCACAATCCCCAGAGGCACAGGTGGACTCCCCATCTAACTTTGAAACAGGAGCATTTATCAATTCCATTATTACCAAGTCAAGGGTGAGCCTCCAGTTGAATTAAGCCTGGAAAATTCATGGCCCTGAGACTCACATTCAGCTGTTGATACCTTGATTTTTCTATCTGTAAAACAAAATACCTTAGCGTCCCTGAGACGGCGCCGCAGGTAAAGGCACTTGCTGCCAAGTCTGGTGACCTGGAACCCACAAGGTGGAAGTAAGGGACCAATTCCTGAAAGATGTCCTCTGACCAGCACATGTATGTTGTGGCATGTGCACAACTGTATGTGACCACACAAGTACACATAAATAAATAAATGAAATAAAGAGACAAATAAGATAAAATACAAAAAACAGAGGCTGGAGAAGTGGTTCCATGGTTCTGAACACATGCTGCTCTTGAGGAGGACCCGAGCCACCCACAATAGATGACTCCCAACCACATGCAACTCCAGCTTCAGGGAACCCAATGCTTCTGGCACCTGCATTCACAAGCACCAATGCGTACCCCTCCATGCATGCAAAATTAAATATAAAATAAACCTTTTAAATACTTTATTTGACCTTCCTTCACCTTTGAAAAAGAGCATCTGAGAACTGTGGAGAGCCCACACCTGAGCAGCAGGAGCAGGCTGATTCCCACTCAGAGTGTAGGGATTACCCTCAGGGGTTCTCCAAGACCATTCCAAAGGAGTAAATGCCTTCTGCTGATCCAAGTGATGAGGGGCCAGGTGCTCAGGAGCTGGCCTTGTATTGAGCAGGGGACAGAAAAGGGATGAAGGCCACTGAGGTGACTGTAGCCCATGTCAGCAGGACAGAACTGTATGTACAGAGGGATGTGGTGTTGGGGATCCCTGCAGAGCCGGGATGAAGGCTGTGCAGCCTGCAGCCACTGCAGGGTCTTCTCTAAGGCAATGTCCTGCAGCTGACTCCCATTCGTTTCCCCTGATGGTGATTGTAGAAACATGAAATAAATACCCCAGCATTTCCTATGATATGATGGTGCAAACGCTACACAATATGGTTATTCTATAGGTGTGACCACTGTGTTTGTATTTCTTACTTAGGGAATTAGGGTGCTGACCAGACTCCTCCCAGGGTAGTTTCCTACTTGGCTGAAGTGTGCCTGAGCTCCCTGGAGTCTCTCAGAGGCACTGTAGCTGACCCTGGAAGCACTGCCCATGCTTAGTCAAGGTCAAGGTAGTCATTTGGTCTCCTGAGAGGTCAAATGTCGAAACAGGGCTTCTTCATTGCAAAGTATCCTAAATCGCCTTTCATCAACGGTGTCACCCCTGATTGGTAGAGGATGTGGCCTGATCCTCCTGGACTAGGGGAAGGAAAGTGAGGCATAGAGCCTGGAGTTTTTACAGGGATTAATCATCCATCCCAAAGGCCAAGGCTGTGTCCTTGGACCCACAGAGAAAGTGCTGTGTGTCAATACAGCCACAACCCCACAAAGCCTCTATCTAAGCTGTCAAAGGCCTTGAGAAGTCCATGTAAGCCCGTTTTCCTATTTTCCCTGAATCCGTTTACCCAAGATTTTAATTGCTTTAAAATCCCTATGAATAAGCCCCGAGACCTTAAGGCTTCAAACCCTTCTCTCACAGGGCGCCCCGGACTGTCCATTCCTGTCTGTGTGGACAGTGCTCATTTCAGAGTCAAGCAGAGGTGGCTGGAAGTCCAACCGCAGCTGTTCCCTGGAGTGGACGATGAGGCTTGGTGCCATTTCTGTGAGATCCAGAGGAGTAGGATGTACAGGTCTCATAGCCATCTTCACCTGGAAATTTCTCTTCCTCAGCCTTGCCTGCTCCTGTCTTCAGTCAGTGCAACTCCCTAAGGGAGGGAAGAAGCTGTCTGGTGGCTGTGGAAGGGACATGGCGGGGTCCCAGGAATCTGGGCATCTGCCCCACACCTCAGCTCTCCAGCCCTGCACCTGCTTCCATGGGCTCTGAACACATCGGGGGATCTTTCTCTCCCTCACCCCTTCTTCAGTCCTGGAGGCAGCTTGTGTCAGGGAGTGGCAGCCCCCGCCTCACCTCTTTCTCCACTTTCTCTTTCCTTCTTCTTGAAGACTATGTTTTGTAGACGGCTTCCTTTGGACAGGGGAGCCGGGGACTGACCAGTGGTCTCCTAGACTTCTGCCACCACCACGGTATAATCCTCCCTTTCAGAAAGCACCCGACACCATCATCGTGGGCTGGGTCCGGCTGCCAATCTATAACGTTCCCGGCCATGATTAATCTGATAAATAATAAATATATCAATCTAGTCCTTTAGACAAGGACAAATTCTTAGCAGCAGGGAGGCATCAGGCCTCTTTTACAGCTGCCTGTAGTGCGGGGATTAATTATTTAATGGTTAATTCTTCGGGAAATGAGAAAGTTTTGATTAATGCTGTCCAGTGTCGTTCTTCGCTTGTTTGATATGTGTCAGATAATTTTTCCTCGGCAGTCACTCTGAAGGAGCCAGAGGCGACTGTCACGGGGCTCAGACACCAAATTGCAGGAGATTAATTGAAATGAAAATTTAGAGAGTGTCACCAGAAGTCGAGCCCGAGGTAACCTTTCCGGGTTAAATTGTGATCCTTCAGTGCTGGCCTCGCTCTGCCCTTGTACAAAGCAGTGCTGGGAAAACCCACTTTGGGCTCCAGTTTTTTTTCCCTCTTACCTCCAGGTTGGCCAGAGTGAAATACTTTGGTTGGTAGGTATTGGTTAGTAGCCACGTGTCACATTAAATACTGGTGTCAAGAAGGGGTGTGTATGTTTATGTGTGTGTGTGCATGTGTGTGTGTGTGTGCATGTGCATGTACGTGCTTGTGCGTGTGTGCCTGCGTGCGTGCGTGCATGCATGCATGTGTGTGTGTGTGTGTGTGTGTGTGTGTGTGTACCATGTAGAGGTCAGAATACAGCTTGGATTGCCATTCACTGCATACCACCCACCTTATTTCTTGAGGCAGGATCTCTCGATGGCCAGAAACTCTGAAGGCATTTCCTCTTACGGCCACAGGGCCTCCGTTCAGAACATTTGCTCTGCAGAGTTTAGACAAGTCCTTCCTGATCCCAATTTATTATAGAAATAACTTCCTGACCTTCACCTGCCCAATGGAGCCCACTTCCCAGTGCTCTGAGTCAAAGACAGAAGCAGTTGTTTTCAACTTTCTGCCTGCCTTCTGTCTCTGGATCTCTATTTCACCTCAGCCCGAAATTGTTTCTGACAATCATTTTCTCTCTTAATTTAGTGATTATGAAAATAAGGGGCCACCTGTCGGGCCAGGGGGAGGAAGCCCGTGGGGGATTTGGGGAGAGCCAGGTGTGTTTGTGACTGCGTGGGCTCTTGCTCCTGCATCAGCTCACAAGTGCCCCTTTGTGAAGCACTGCATTTCTGAGACACCTCCAGTTCTCATCACATGCGAATGCACTGCAAATCCTCTAGGTGTTTAGCAGACTCATCAGAAGCTGCTGCTCCTGAGTTCTCCACCTGATGTTCCAGAAACTCACAGGTAAGATCCCCCAGAGCAGGACAGACAGACAGACAGGGGCCCAAAGCAGCCATGATGAGAAGTAGAGACCTGGACCCAGGCTGAGCTGTCATCTGTGTCATGTGGGGTGTATGGTCCTCTCAGAAGGGGCGCTGATGATAAGGCTGTATTCTCAGGGCCCAAGACTGGCTATTCTGACCAAATTCACCCCGTCATCTGGGTCTGTTCAGTCTAAGTGTTGTGGAGATCCATATATGAGTTTGCATTAGTTGTTTACTCTTGCTCAGGCTGGCCAGATTACAGCGCATTGGTGGATATGACCAGTTGTCCCATGTCTATATAAAAAGTGGGTTGTTAAAACATTATAAGCCTTGAGATTGCTATTGTCCTTGGTTGCCCCTCAGAGGCAGAAGGGAAATCCCTTTTTCTGAAGAAACCATGTACTTCAGATGCAGAGCCCAGAGGCCTTGGGCTGAATCTGACCTGAAAGCCTCCTCCCTGACAACCAGCTTTCCCTAGCACCAGACGAAACCATTCAACCTTCCAAAGGAAAAACAACCAGCAATCCTACCTAGCAATACCATCTATGAGCCACAGCAACCACCAGCATGGCATGATAACCCTAAGGGAACCGTAGTGGCACACACACCTTGGTGATAACCAATAGCTTTCTGATTGAACTTAAGACCTGCTCAATTAGCCGTGCAGTAGTGGCACATGTCTTTAATCTCAGCACTTGGGAGGCAGAGGCAGACAGATCTCCATGAATTCCAGGCCAGCCTGGTCTACAGAGCGAGTTCCAGGACAGGTTCCAAAGCTACACAGAGAAACCCTGTCTTGAAAAACAAAAACAAAACAAAACAAAACCTACTCAAGAAAAGGGAAATCATGCTTGGTATTAGAAACTTAGCCTAATGCCAAAGGCTGGTGAAGTCATGGATCTTGGAGGAGAATCTACAAACATTATTTTACTAAAGTAGCACAACTCCTAATTACACTCTAAATATTTGTCCTATACCCACAGATAAGTGTAGTACTTACTTCTCACCAAAGAAATGTCTTTTGGCAAGAGAGAGAGAAAGAGACCTTTACGGAAAACCACAATTAATCAAAATTCAGAGTTATGGAGCCTGGTCCCAAGTGAGACATCTTCAGTGTGACTTTGCCTAAATCTCAGGGATTATCGTGAAAGAAGGGGCCTAAAGATTGCAAGAGCCAGAGAAGCAGGGAGTTTGCTGTGAAATTACATATTCTGGAAATATCAGAAGTTACACCCATGAGTCTTACCAACATGCTGCCTAAATATGACCTGAATATGGATGAAACCAACAGTCCTGTTAACATGGAAGGGGGAGGCTCACAAGGCCTCAACCCTAGACAAAGAACTACAAGCAGCTAAGGAAATCTGAGAATGGTACAAATAGCTGTCTCCAGGAAGAGCACACCAAGTGGTTATCCAATGCCAAATGGCAGTCCTGAAAACATACGCACATGTAAGTAGCATTAGATAGACTTATATTTATGGACATGAATATGAAAAAGAGCAGGGGAGGGGTATGTTGGAGGGCTTGGAGGGAGGAAAAGGAAAGAGAAAAGATGTCATTATATTATAATCTCAAAAAATAAAAGAAATTTAAAAGTGGGTACTCAATAGACTCTACATAGGAAGTATCAAATCCAGATCAGGAGTTTTGGCCCCAGTCTGGAAAGTGTCCCACGACAGGCTGATGGAGGGGGGCACGTGGGGCTTTGGAGGTCAGATGACCATATGCCGCAGTTCATTTAGCTCTGCCCCACACAGCCAGGACACAGCCACGACAGTATGCAGAGTGTGTCTTTCCAACATTCAACACAACAGGAGGCCAGTCATGCAGGGTGGCCTTTTGTCTTCCCCCGAGAAGGATGGTATGAGGCTCACTGACTGCATGCATCCATTTTACAGATGAAGAAACTACTCTGAGGGATGATGAGCATGCCCCAAATTCAAGAAGTCAGAGTGTGATCTGGGTCTTTGGTGCCAGAGCCATGCTTTTTTTTCATTCAGAGGAGCCACAGGATGAGCCAGGACCTGCAAGCTGTTGTGGTGTGGTCCAAAGAGGCCCTGGGCACACGAACATTTACAATTTGATAAACAAACAAACAAACAAAAACAAAAAACAATTCTTCCCAGAAGAATCGCAACTGTGATTTCTTTTCACATGTGTTTCGAGGACTGAGCAGGTAGCCCTGGAATCAAGTCTCCTGGGGATGCTGAATGGGCTTGGGAGTCCCTGCCCCCCACCCCATGGCCTTGATGTAGGGACAGGAGGCTTGATGGAGCTACCTATCTCTGGGTGACTCTAACTGCTCTTTTCCAAGCTGTCCCTGGTGAGACAGAGCTGGCTGAGTCTGAAGGTCATGTGTCTGAGGCTTCACCCAACCCCGGGAACATCAGAAGTGTTGAGAGATGGCTGCCCAGGCAGCTCACTCAGTCCCGCTCGCTCTCACTCTGGTCTGAGGACAAACACCATTGGCTGGTGCTGAATCGAAGAGTCCCGCATTCCCCAGGAGCAGCTCTGAGGTAAAGAATCTCACTGTGTGTGTCGTTCTGATCATATTTGGGTGGGACAAGGAGCCTTGTGTAACCCAGAGCATCCAATAATCTGCTGGTTTACAACATGGAATTAATTTCAGATGCATTCAGTTTCCCAGCTTCTGTGGCTTACTCCTGGGCATCAATCTGTCTTTTCCCCAATCATTCAAGCTGATCAACTTCCCAAAGGGACCTTGAGTCTCAGGACAGCATGTGAGCATGACCAGGTGGACAGGCATGAAGCCTACACCCCTCGGAGGCCTCCACCAGGGAAGCTGTACTTCCCCTGCTTTCTTCTTGAGCCTATTTGCATTTTAAATAATTAAAACATTAAAACTGAAAAATTTATAAATGAGTGTCGCTAAGAGAATCCTGCCTGGCAGACAATAGGAAAGGAATTTTTACCCCACTAGGGTCATGCTAATGTCTTATTTGTCACTCTCCCTGAGGGGCAGCCGCTGGTACAGCTGGCCCCTGCTGCTTCTGGGTGCCCAAATGGGCTCACAGAGCACACAACCCAGTGGACACACTTGCTTTCCACAACCATGCTCCACACAGAGACATAGACACACCCCACTGTGTGCCTGTGAACCTCTCCCAACTGGTGGTTGCTTGGGGACCCTATCCAGGCTGTGTTGACCCCACTGTGGGACTCACACCAGCAGAACCTCGCCTGTCCTCGGGACCAGCCAGGCTCCCCGCTCCCCTCCCACCCAGCACACATCTTAAAGTTCAGTTGGGAGGGGGTGACAGGCGCTTGGTCCAGCGTGGTGGCTCTGCCTGGTTGTAACAAGCGTCGGGACATTAGAAGCCACAAAAGCCGGGTTGGCCGCATCATCAATCACCGGCCTGACAGTTGCCTTCAGTTTGTTTGTTCCACTCTGCATAATAAGTGATTGGATCAGGTTTAATTAGATATTGGGTGATCAATCATTGCCAACGAGGCCACTCAGCTTGGGATCTTGATGCTGCAAGGAGAAAAGAAAGGGAAAAAAAAAACCCGAAAATCTCATCTCGTGTGCATAAATACTCGGGCCCATGAGCACACACCGTGGTGTGTGACGAGAGAGGTATAGAGATGTCTGCAAGACGCAGGGAAGAGAATAATTCACATCTGTGCCGCCGCTTGCCAGACAGTACCGCTGACATTTTACTTTCACTACATAATTACTTTTCAATATAATATAATATGCAGACCTGAGGGTGGAGGAGAAGCAATTAGATTACACACTGGGCCTTCTTCCCGCTGTCCCCAAAAGTGACCAGAAGCTGTCCTTCACAGAAGAATCACACGTATTGAGGCTGAGCTCATGCATGGGGCACAGGTTGGAGGCCCACTGTCTGCAGCAGGGACCAGTGAAGACCCCAGCATGCAGCTGGGCTATCCACTGAGATTCTCTGGCAGTGGCATCTGGCTTCCATGTTCCTATGCAGCTCAGTAGAGCTACAGAAGTAATTGACCTCCTCGGTGGGTTATTTGTTTATTTATTTACTTAGAGTCTCATTTAACCTCACTGGCAGAAGTAACAGGGAACATCATCACATTCATTATAGAGAGGTCAAGGGCCATGTCACTGCTTGTCTGCATCTCATTACACACAAAGGCACTGGGTCCAAGATGGGCTTGGGGACTTGGTGTGTTCATTAAGGGTCAATAGGCAGACTCCTGTGGTCCTCCTTCACTGCGCTGTTGTACCTCCAAGATTTTGCCTGTGCCATTAAACAGAAAAATGGCACCTTACTCTGTCCATGAATTCTGTGCCCAAGAGTCCCGGATAGCCCAGGATCCTGGAGGCCAGACCCTTCTATGTTCCTGGGGAGGGACACAGGGTTTGTTCCTCCTGTCTGGTCACACCGAGGTTAGGATTATCCTCTGAGTGCAAGGTACCACCCTCCATCTGGAAGACAGGTACAGATATGTCTCAGTCAATCAACAATTATGTAGAAGTTCCTGAGTGAGAGAGGGGAAGAATGAGTGGTCCAATGGATGGATGGATGAATGGACAGATGGCTGGAATGGTGGCTGGGTGAATAGACAGACTGATGTGTGGGTGCAAAGGTTGTATGGATGAATGAATAGAGGTTGGTAGGTGGAAAGGCAAGAGTGGATGGATGAACCAGTGGATGGATGAGTGAGTAGACAGACAGAAGGATGGGAGGGTGTGTGGATGGAAAGGTGGATGAGTCGATGGATAGAAGAAAGGATGAGTGATGGGTGGATGGGTGGTGAATGTATAGATAATTGAGTGGATGGATAGAAGGGAGGAACGATGGATGAGTGGATAGGCGAGTAGATGGATGGAGGGAGAAAAATGGGTGAGAGTATGGTAGATGAACAAACTCTACCAGGTTTGGGGGGCTTGGTCCAGCATCCTTGGTCATATGAACCATGGAGTAATGCTTCAGCTAACACAGAAATCCATGGATAATAAGGTGACATGTTACCCAGGAATATGAATTTTTTCTTTGACTCCAGAAAGCCAAGAGAGAAGCAGATGCCCTTAGAATATAACTATAGAATAACACTTGTTTTAGTTCATTCATGTTATCACCACAGAATATGAAAAAAAGATGCATGTATTTCATTGAGCAGCTGGGCATAAGTCAGGTGTACACCTGAAGCATGCAATGTAGTGTCTAAGAAGGATCAATATCTCCTCACGGGAAGTGCTATTGGTCAGGTGACCAACACCCCCACTTTCCATAGTGGGCAATCCAACATTTATTCTCCTCCTGGGAGTTTAGGGCTCTCCAACACCCTAGCATGCGCTTGAATGGAAGAAATTGTGAGTTACAAGGTAAGCCATCTGGTGCAGGCTTGTGTGACAGAGCAAGGGTACTCCATGCAGAGAAGATACCCAGGGTGGTGTGTGGTTTGGTGGCTGCCCCTGAGAGAATGGTGGGCTCAGTCATGCTGAAGGCCATCAGGGCTATTATGGAGCTGGTCTCTGGGTGGTTCTGTTCAGGAGCTGTGGAGATGGTTGAGTATGATACAACCAGAGAGTAGTCTGGCCTGTTTCCTGTGCTGATCATGAACTCTCTACAAACATCCTGTCCTCAACTCTCTGCAGGTTTTTGGTCCCTGTTGTGTGCCTTCTCTGGATATGCTCAATGTGAAAATGCCGTAAACAACCATACAGACTGTAGCTGTTTACTTGTTCCCAATCACCAGTTTATTTGTCTTGGGTCTTCCTTCCCCTGCCACATCATGGGTGAGGAGTTCTCTGTCTGCACTCAAGTTCATCTCCCTTAGTTTTAGATTCATCTTGTGGCCTGTTCTCTAGTCTCAAGGCCAGTAATATCTTTTTACCCTCTGTGGGGTAATGACAAAAACCCCGAGAGCTGAGAATCGCCGTGCTCTTCCTGGGAGTCACGGGACCCTTCACTGTCCTGACATGCTGAGCGCATTGTTCCCTGGACTTTGGTTTGTAATTTACACAGCAAAGACAGAGCTGGAGGTGCAGTAAGTGGAGAGAGAGGAGCTGTGGTTTGGAAGGTCTCCTGCTCTCTCATCTTTGGCTTTGCTGAAGGGAAGGCCCTTGCTCACTCCTGCAGCCGATCATGTCATTGGGCTTCCTTCATTTATTTTACCTTCCGTATGGTCCCTAGGAGTTGACCTTGCATGGTGAGGTACTGCCTTCAGTTGGGGTTAGCTGAGGGTGGGATGTGATCGAGCAGGTCAGCCGGGAAAGGGCAGAAATATGGGCATGACGCTATCACAGGGAGAACCCCTCGGTGGCAGAAAGACAGGGGAGTCACAGCACCCATGCCAGAGCCCTTCTTCATATCTGGATCAAGACACAGCAGCGATGTTTCAAGATGTCATATTCTTCATATTCCTAGTCTGTTCAGGTCCTAGCAGGGAGGGCAGTGTGGGACAGTGGCATGTACTCCTGAGACTGAGGCCCAACAGCAAGTGCAGGATGGCCATGGAAGTGCCTGTTCCAAGACATCCATCTGGTTTACACCCAATAGGAGTGGACATGGGATCAAATGCCCCTTGTAAGAGCAACATGCTGAGGGATGTCCACACCACCCACTTCTTCCACCTTGCGAATCTGGAAGCCACTTTGTGGGCCTTGAATAAAATTTCAGTAATAATAATAGCACTGGCTGCCTTAGGGTGCTGGCAGTTTGGGGAGGGGGCACACATTTATGACAAGTGGATTTGTCAGATCCCAGCAAGGGATGTCTCTGCCTGGAGTGTGGAGGAGCCACACAGAGATGGAAGGCCAGAGAAAGGAGCTTATCAAGAAAAGAGACATCTACAGGCTGACTGTGGGTCGTTGGCTTATAGAAGAGCACAGCCCAATGTTGTCTTCAGAGTGGCCTCAACTAGAAGAGAGAGATGGGAGGAGCCACATGAGCATATGGGTTTGGGTTGAGCTATCTGGAGCAAGACAGATACTCTGTCACTTCATGATTAGGTAGATAGAAGAATCCAACACCACACTTGAGACCCAATGTCTCTAAACTCAGCATGGATATATGCTTCAAACAAAGTCTTTTTTTAAAAGTTTATCTTTTTTTCCTTTTTTAATTTTATAATTAATTTAATTTTACATATCAGCCATGGATTCCCCTGTCCTCCCTCTTCCCGCCCCCTCCCTCCAGTCCAACCTCCCATTCCCACCTCCTCCTAGGCAAGGGGATTCAGCTCAGCCTGATAGATTCAGTTGAGGCAGGTCCAGTCCCCTTCTCCCTTCACCTAGGCTGAGCAAAGTGTCCCAGCACAGGCCCTAGGTTTCAAAAAACCAGCTCATGTACTAAGGACAGGTCCCAGTCTTACTGCCTAGGGGCCTCCTAAATAGTTCAATCTAATTGACTGCCTGCCTCACTTAGCCAGAAGGCCTGATCCAGTTCATGGGGCTCCTCAGCTATTGGTTCATAGTTCATGTTTCCACTAGTTTGGCTATTTGTCCCTGTACTTTTTCTAATCATGGTCTCAATATCTCTTGCTCATATAATCCCTCCTCTCTCTTGCCGATTAGACTCCTGGAGCTCCACCTGGGGCCTGGCTGTGGATCTCTGCATCTGCTTCATCAGTCATTGGATGAGAGTTCTATCACAACAGTTAGGGTGTTCAGCCATCCTATCACCAGAGTAGGTCAGTTCGGGCTTTCTCTTGACCATTGCCAGTAGTCTATTGTGGAAGTAAATATCTTTGTGGATTTCTGGGGACCTCTCTAGCACTTTGTTTCTTCCTGTTCTCATGGGGTCTTCATTTATCATGACCTCTTTTTCCTTGTTCTTTATCCCTCTCTGTTCTTGATCCAGCTGGGATCTCCTGCTCCCCTAAGCTCTTCTTCCCCTGACCCTTGCCCTTTATTACCCCCACTCATGTACAGTTTACTCATGTAGATCTCATCCATTTCTCTGTCCTTGAGTGATCCCTGTGTCTTTCTTAGGGTCCTCTTTACTAGGTAGCCTCCTTGGAGTTGTGAGTAGCAATCTAGTCATCCTTTGCTTTACATCTAGTATCCACCTATGAGTGAGTACATATGAACCTGATAGAAGAGAAAGTAGGAAGTAGTCTTAAACACATTGGCACCAGAGATCACTTCCTCAATATAACACCAGTAGCACAGACACTGAGGGAAACAATTAATAAATGGGACCTCTTGAAACTGAGAAGCTTTTGTAGAGCAAAGGACACAGTCAACAAAACAAAGCAACAGCCTACAGAATGGGAAAAGATCTTCACCAACCCCACATCTGACAGAGGGTTGCTATCCAGAATATATAAAGAACTCAAGAAATTAGACATCAAAATGCCCAACAGTTCAATTAAGAAATGGGCTATAGAACTAAACAGAGAATTCTCAGCAGAGGAAGCTCAAATGGCTGAAAGACATTTAAGGAATTGCTCAACATCCCTAATCATCAGGGAAATTCAAATCAAAATGACTCTGAGATATCATCTTATACCTGTCAGGATGGCTAAGATAAAAAACACTGAAGACAGCTTATGCTGGAGAGGATGTGGAGCAAGGGGAACTCTCCTCTACTGTTGGTGGGAATGCAAACTTGCATAGCCATTTTGAAAATCAATACGACGCTTTCTTAGAAAATTGGGAATCAATCTCCCCCAAGAACCAGCCATACCACTCTCAGGCATATACCCAAGGAATGGCCAATCATACCACAAAGGCACGTGCTCAGCTATGTTCATAGCAGCATGGTTTGTAATAGCCAGAACCTGGAAACAACATAGATGCCCTTCAACTGAAGAATGGATAGATAAAATGTGGTATATATACACAATGGAGTACTACTCAGCAGAGAAAAACAATGACATCATGAGGTTAGCAGGCAAATGGATGGATCTAGAAAAAAATGATCCTGAGTGAGGTAACCCAGACTCAGAAAGACAAACACAGCCTTAAAAGCTAGGCTTACACATATGTTTCCAATGCTCTGTCGCTTGTGGAGTGTGCTGGTGGCTCAGGTCTGGTACGACAGGATGGAATGGGGCTAACTGAAGAGTATGCAGGTGACTAGGGCTGAGGGTCTAGGGGTTCAGTGTTGGAGCTTGCCTCCACCTAAATCTCGCTCTTACCCACGTGCCCCACCTGCTCGACAGATGTGGAACTGTAGGGAGTGAGAAGCAACCCCATGGGAAGCCCTGCCTGTGTTGGCTTTCCCTGGAACCCTCTGTCACCTCTACTCCTCTGGACACACAACTCAGTGAGACAGAGGAACAGCCACTTAAGGTATGGGCACACACCACATCTGTGCATGTGCATATGCTTTGTACAATATGTGTGCATAGTCACCCCCCAAAGTAAAGAAAAATTGTCTTTGAGCTAACTGTAGATTATGATACAGTTTCAAATCAATAGTCCTTCCGCCTGCCTCACACAGGGTCCCCAGTGGTGACATCATAATAGGACATGTCATTTCCAGGGAGTGAAATTGGGTCTACAATTTCCACAATCCGCACAGGTTTTTAGATATCATCAGTTTACTGCACTTGTGTGTGCTTACCGCATGTGCTCTTCTTTTCAATTTTTGTTGTGTGTTTACTCGTTTTGTGGGGGAGGGGGTGCACATGTGCCTTGGCCCACACGTGGGGGGTCAGATGACAGTTTGTGGGAGTTGGTTCTTTCCTTCTACCATGTGGGTCCCAGGGTTGAGCTCAGGTTGGCAGGCTCGGCAGCCATCCCTCTACCCCCTGAGCCAGCTCACTGTGTTTGCTCTTATACACGCATGCGTGTGGCATGCAATGTGTGTGTATGTGTAAAGTTAACATGCACGGTTAAGTATATGTGTGTGTGGTTACTTGTGGGCACATGTGACTCTGTGTATTCAGTCTGAGCAGCTGACTCACACATGTAGCTCCTACCTCATTCCATGGAAGAGAATGACCTGTGGTGTTCAGCACACACTGTCACCCTTATTGTCCCATCCTGGCCTTGGGCAGGACTAATGCTCCTGCATTGTGCCCATCATTTTATGACTGTCCTGTGGGCATTCTGGATGGCAGGTGGGCCAGGCTGTCAGATGTTCTGGGACCATTCTGAGTGATACCTGGGTCCCTTCTTCCCCAGTGTGCCATAGGGACCAGTTTATATCTGGCCATTGGAGATAATCTGGACCATTTCCACTCTGGGATTGTTGAGACCCAGCTGCACGGGTGTTTTCTTGTGGGTCTTATCTGACTGCAGGTTTTCCTTTCTGGGATCATCAGCTTGGCCTCAGATCTAGTCACAGAGGACACCCATCACTAGTACCCTGAGGCCTGCTACACATTCTCCTCTAGGGGCTATGTCCTTTCATCCTCTCACACCAGCAAGCATCATCAACCTCTTCAGTACTCACACCTGCATTTACCACTCTTTTGGGTAATTGGTTTAATATTTTTGCCATTAATATTTTTTGTAATAATGAAAATTATGCGTACCTGGAAAGTACTTTAAGAAAAAGAAACAGAGAATCCCAAAGGAGCAAGTTTTTACTTGATACATTCAGTTATTAATTTAATTTATATCAATTTTGTTTCACACCCACAACAGATTGGGCCCATAGGGAGACATTAACCACAATTTGACTTTTGAACAAAGAAGTCCTATGTGATAAAAATGTTCATTTTCTTTAACATGTTAAGAAAAAGGAAATTTCCTTCCAGAAGTAGAGGGATGGCTCTGTTGGGAGGGGTGGGTGGTGCCTCCAGACCCTGATCATGCACCTGTTACGTTCTTACACCCCATGGAGCTGAAACCTCGTGACAAGGAGAAAGTCAGCAAGGCAGGGGCTGCGTCTGTGCCAGCCTTGCCTCATCCGGTGGGGCAGCCCTGGGGTCTAAAAAGTTCTGTGCCATACATGTTCAATGACCTGAGGGGAAAAGATGTCCCTCTTCAGATCACTGTTGGCCTCGTGACAGAAGTCCTTGCATCTGGAATGGCTATGCCATGGTGTTGCAGGATAGAGGTGACTTCAAAGGCCATTGATGGTTTCATTCAAGTGTCTGTGGTAGTTCCACAGATTGGGACTAATAAGGGGAATCTCCCTTTCCACTTACAGATAGAGACAGGGCTCTCCTAGCTGGGCTCTGCCATCCATGAAGGAGAAGGAGCTCCTCTAACCCATGGGCACTGGGATCTTTGAGTTAAAGCGCCAGCCACTGTCTGCCCTGGGTGAAATACGGCAGGTGACATAATGCTCCTCCTGCTTTTCAGGGACAGTCATTAAAAATGAAGAAGGGCACAGAGAGGCCCACAAGGCTCCGTGTTTACTGCTGTTACAAGAAAAGGACACGTTCTTAGCTTGTCAAGAACAATATTCATTTGTGTTTACTCTTCAAACCTGCCGGAGCAGCCTCAGCAGCTGTGCCAGGGACAGTGTGCCAAAGATAACCAAACAACCTTAGAGAATGTGTAAGGGCTGCAGGGCGATCTCTGGAAGAGATTTGAGAAAGACGTCACTCTGCTTGAGGTGGGGATGGACCTGTCCTTTTGAGAGCAGTCTGCTCTGAGCCTACTTGGAAAATAAACAGTAGATATGAATGACATGTGTCTGTCCGTGATGTTTGGAACTACTGTTCTTTCTTTGATAAGGTATTGATGTGAGCAGCTGGGCTATGCCAAACAACCTCTCTCCACAAAACGTCTGCCTGTTGGAAGGAGGCTCATCCATCTGGCCAGGAACACTCAGGTAGATGTGTTTCAGGAGCCATCACTGCCAGTACACCTTTCTGAGGGATGGGTGGCTGCTTCAGAGAATTCATGGATGTCGATTAAGCAGAATTTCTGCACACTTCCAGGAACGAGCAGCTGTGTGGGTGCAGAGTCAGCACCCCGCTTTCGGTGACATTGGGAGGCATGTCTTGGGACAACTGAGTCATGGAAACTTTGTAGAAGGAGCTTGGAGACCGTGGCCAGGCTAAGATGTCAGCTGTGTGTACCACCAGAATGAGACAGAGCCTTCCAGGCACTTTGAGAGCTGCCTGGTCCTTTATTATCTTTTCTTATCCCCAGACCAGCAAAAAAGAAATGATCAGGCAAGGTGTTTTTACATATTCTTTGAATGCCTTTCTTCTGAACAGAATAATAGTTGTATTTAACCTTCCATGATTAGCTTTAGAAAACTGCCCACCACAAATGGGGCAGGGGCAGTTAGTTATAGAAGTCATCAGACTGTCATAAAATAAAACTCTAAGTCAATTAAACTTTCTTGGATCAAATTCATGAATCAAGCAGCCCTAAGAGGGAGCATGGTATAGTCCCTATGCTATGACTGGCTAGAGATCACTACTGTGATTGGCTGGAACATGGCTGTTCTAACTAGCTTGGAAGTGATCAGCTTCTATGACCCTATCCCATCTCCAGTTGGCTGGAGTTGGACTCCTGTGACTGGCAGGAACCTGTTTATCCCAAGCACTTACTTTGAAGTTAGGATTCCTTTGTTTATATCCTGAGGCTGCGACACATGGAGGCAGTGTTGGGCCACATTTGACTTAGGGTGGCGAGGCTAGCCACTATCTACCCTTTCTCACAATACCTGTCCTTTCCAGACCAACCTGATGTGGTGACAATTTGCAGTAAACCTTTATTAAGTTTTTCTGGTTTCTAAAACACCTCAGAAAAGCCTAGTCTGTTGCTCTGAATTCTATTGACAGACCAGTCATGAAGGATGCTCCCAGAAAGGTGGCCAGCAGAGTGAAAGGCAGAGTTGCCAATGTGCCTACTGTTCTCAGGAGGGTGACCAGGACCCTTTGGGTGTTCACACCATGATGTCTGGGTATAGTGTCATACTCAAGTTTTGAGAGCTGAATGAGGTCACAGAGCTCATTGTTTATGAGATGAAACAGCTGTTTGCAGAGACTGCTTGGGTGGTGGATTGGTGGGAACATTGTGGTAAGGATTGTATGCATGCTTCTGTGGCAGAGGGTCAAGAACACCAGCTCACCCAGCCCAGCAAGGGTCCAGGGACTGGGGTCTGGAGGTTACATCAAAAACACCCTCTGAGGTCACACCTTTCAACTAATTTTCTCCTCCTCTAGAAAATAAAGTGCAAGTCAAGATAGCAGAGCATTGGTGGAAGATTCTAGATGTTCAGGAGATCTTAGTGTGGGCAGCCACAGAAAGCCACCCTGAGAGTGATGGCTGAACACAAGGTGGATGGTGGGTACCTGAGACTCCACAGACAGCCCTGCTGTTGCCACTGGGTACCTGGCATTGTATGGGCCCAGATGGAATACTAGCTTGCCACCATCCCTGGGTTCCCTGGGAATAATCCGCCCCCATGTCTGTGTTTTCTGCGGATGTAGATTCCACTGACTACAGATAGAAAACACTGGGAAAGCAGTGCTGTGTCTGACTTGAATGTCCTGACACAGTTGGGATGGGGTGACTCCTAAGTCACACGGGTCAACGTGTGTCCTAGTGTTCCGGAAGCCAACTCTGGGCAAAACAGCTGGTCTTGGTCAGTTTAATTGCAGACATGTCTGCCTCCAGACCTATCAAGTGCAAAGAGCATGCCTGACAGGGAGGCCTCCTGATCCAAACACAGCATCCTTCAATGCTGGAAGAAGCCTTGCCTGTGAGGTCTGGCATGGAAATCGGGTTCATAACAAACAGATGGATAAAGAAGATGTGGCAGACATACTCAGTGCAGCTTCATTGAGCCATAAAGAAGAGCCAAGTTTCATCATCTTCAGGAAAATGGATGGAACTAGAGGTCACAAAATTAAGGGAAATAAATAAACCAGACTCAGACAAATAGTGCATGTGTTCTCTCTCATGTGGAACACACACACACACACACACACACACACACACACACACACACGGCATGAAAATAGGAAGGAGAGGGGGACTAGGCAGACAGATGGGGGCAGGAGAGGGTAATAAGTGAACATGGTAAAGGACATATTGTACCTGAACAGAATGTCTCTCAGAAACACCTTGCTTTATATAACAGATATGCACTGATGAATTCTTAAAAGCCAGCTCAACCACAAATAAGTAGAGGAGACTGTGACCTTCTCCTTTTTCCATTGTGCCTCCCCCTGCGTGATCGCATTCCCATGGGGAGTGTGGGTCAGTGGATGGAGGACTCCCAAGGCCGATGCAGCTCAGGGCAGTGGGCCTCTCTGGACAGGCGCCTTTAAACGTCAAGGTCGAGGGACCATGGACCATTTTCTATGGCAGCAAGCAGGGAAGAACGCCCTTTGGAACTGGGACTGGGCTAGGAAACTCGTGTCTTCTCAATGTACTACAGGAATAAAATGACACAAAAAAACCCTGGCCTGGGAGGGAGATCAAGGCCTCTGCACCTGCCCTTGGGGCTTAAGAATTGTTCATTTTACATCTCCGTCTTATGTCAAAGCTTCAGGAATCAGCCCAGGGACAGGGCAAGGCAGAAGGGAAGTAAGCAGGATCTCTTGACCTTGGACGAAGCATCCCTGGGCCCTGTCAGTACCGCCCCTTCAGCGGATGCTGTGAGGGGATGCCAGGGAGTCAGAGAAGATATTTGCAGAACACTGTGGTCTGCTGACATCACAAGCCTCATTGCAAGGATTGATCTGTGAATGTAGCCACTGAAAACACCCTAAATCTGCAGAGAAGGAAGTCCTTCTCTAGATTTGGTATGCTGCCCCCAGATCTGGTTTTATGAGTCAGGCCACAGAGAGTCCAGCCCTGTGTGGTTCACTGTTAACACATGCTCACGAAGGCCTCGTGGTTTTATTTACTCCAGGAGAGGAGTAAAGTGGAGGGCACATAACTTGGTCTTCCTGCTACCCAAGCAGGGACAAATCCTGGCTGTGTGCAAGCTGCTGCACTTTAAATGTCAACTCAGACGTTGTGTAATCATCTCTGGACTTTTTACATAAAAATGCAAATGTACACATCCCGTTGGGGGACAGGAAGTCTCCAATGTGTACTCGAGCTGCGGTGTACTCTCCTGCCCAGGTCTGTATGCTGTGTTTGGAGATGCCACATAGCTTTCAAAGTAAGACACTGGATATATGCAGGTGAATATTCAATAACTACAACTTGCAAACCATTTCATAGAAAAAATGCAGTTTTGAAACATTTCACAACCTCCCAGGCTGTCTTCATTTATATGGTAATACCTAGAGATTCACCTCACTGGCCTCCTCTTCCCCAGCACAGGCTAACTAAATCTATTTTCGAGCGGCATTTTCACCTTGTAGGTGCTGTGACTCAGGGTGACCCTATGCCTTCCCTGCCTAGACAATGCTCTGGGGACATTAGTGTCCAGGACATACATGGCAGGATAATGAAGCATCACTTAAGCAAACCTCACAACCAGAGCCACCTTTTTAAAGTATTAAACCCAGGGCGACAATGGTCAGGACTCTGCATTGCCCATTTGGGGTAGAACCTCTGTCTGCCACGAAGAAAGAGCATGCACAGAGACCACCACAGGTGAAGCTGGTGGTCCAGGGGCCCTGATCCTCTTTCATCTACTTAGCTTTCTCGAGTCAAATAAGTTGTCTGACCCCATGAAGAGGTTCCTCGCCAGACCTCAGAATTCAAATGCCACCCCTTTCTGTCTCTGGCCAAAGCACTGCTCTGAGCATGCCTGTGATCAGAGAGACACTGGTAACTTACAAGTGAAGGGATAGGTTACAGGGTCTGGGAAAGGTGTGGTGCAGTCCGGCAGTGTTCTCTGGAGAACTCTGCTCAGTCTACCTCCAGCGTCCAGGTTCCAGGAACCAAGAGAGGGCGCATTCAAATTTCAGGTCTTCTCTCCATCCTCTCTCAGCCCCGCCTTGTAGGCGTGACCATTACCAAAGCCTCAGTGGGGGTTGGAACTTTCAGGTCAAAGCTGGAATGGCTACCCACTACAGGTTACATCGTCATGTAACTGAGTCTGGACTCAGAGATGGTCACACGGTCCAGACAGTTGTAGGAGCAGATAGAAGTTCACAAGAACAGCTTGATAAAGTCCTGGGAACAGAGGAAGGAACTCTTCTGGATGTGGAGGGAGGAATCTTCCCTAAGCTACGTAGTGTTTTTGTTTGTTTGTTGTTTTGAACAAATTGGACTCAGTATTGGAGAAGAGATGGGAATCCCAGAGCCATTACTTCAGGGGCCTTGGTTCCATGCTTGCTCAGTACTGGGACACATTTAGCTATAACCAACCATACACATGCACTAGGCCTGTATAGACAGGAGGCTGTGTACAACAAAATACGTGCATGTGTCAAAGGCCTAGCTAGCATGGTAAAGAAGTTTACACTCTATTGAAATTTGATGTATGTTTCACAAAATAAAATTGGCTCCGTGAAGCTGAACACCTGGGCCCATAGGATTCCCTAGGACTCTGGGGCTCAGGTAAATATCAGGCCTTTGAACTCCCACTACAGAGACAAGTGTGTTTCTTAGCAGACTCTGGGAGGAGTGGGTGGTGGGCACATGTGTCCCTGTTCTTGTCTGCCTGCTGCTCTGGTATATCCTTCAGAAGACACTGCCTTTCTGTCTAGGCCCAGCTCTTTCGACCCCATTACAGCCCACTCTTGGGGATCAAGCTATGTCATACAAATATACAAAGCACAGATATACTAATAATACCATTTATGTTGGCAACTTTATGTTTGTGTTTATTATATTTTCTGATGATGAAATGCTCATTGTGAAATAATAGGTAGGTATGTATCCCACAATCCTGTGCTCTCTGCTAAAGCTTAACCAGGCTTAACCAGTGGGTGCTGGGAAGGGGAGGGGAGGGGAGGGGAGAGCTGGAGGAGGTACCTACAGATTTGGAGCAGACTCTGGCATGAGCTGGAGGTGTGAGGATGACAGCTACCCAAGGGATGGAGGGATAAAGGTCCTCTCCTCTCTAAGTTCAGGCTGCCATTGCTGCAAAGCAGACCCATCAGCACTGGGGGTGGTGCCTGCGGAGGAATGAACATGTTCCTCGGGGTCCTCCCTGTGAGGTGTGTGGAGCTGAGTGGCCTCCAACTGCCCTGTCCCTGAAATTTAACCCTTTTGTTAAACCTTCTCAAGTTCAGTGTAGCAGGCAGACACAGCACTGTTGTCCAGGGCCTGGGCATCTCTGGGCAGCCTCCTATGGGGTCTGGGTCCTGGCTCATGACATTGAGCCATCAGCTTGAAGACCCAGGATCCTGGTTCACCTAGCATCTCAGGCATCTGCTCCAATGCACAAAGAAAAGGTGATGGAGGAAGAATTTGATGGTGGAGAGCATAGGTGAGCACATAGTTTCTGAACAGAGTGTGAGAGTCATTTGTTTAGTTACCTTAACATGCCACAGAGGAGGAGAAGGTTGAGATTCAAGACTTCTTGAATCCAGGCTGGAGTCTGCAGCTTTGGTTAGTGTCACTGTATCTGGTGTGAGTTGTGCTGTTTATCAGTATAGTGTGTGTGTGTGTGTGTGTGTGTGTGTGTGTGTGTGTGTGTGCGCGCGCGCGCAGGGGTGGATGCATGCATATGTGTGTGCTCTGAAAGCATAGTATTACAAACAGCCTGAATTCAGAGTAGTGGGTTACCATGGTCTGCTCAAGAGATGGACCAGCGACAGGGTATTCTTGACCAAAGCAGAATAAGTCTCTGAAGGAACCTGTGACTCCCTGATAGGCCCCAAACCTGACACTGAATTCCTGCTCTTCTCCAGTCCAACATACATGCATGTGCAATGCTGAGGTCATACTGAGGTGCTGCAGAGAGCAATTCTCTCTCTCTCTCTCTCCCCTTCCTCTCTTGGCAGTGTTAGCAGTATCTGGACATGTAGACCAAGCTGGCCTTGAACTCTTAATTCTCTTGCCTCAGTCTTCCAAGTGCTGGGGTCACAGGTGTGCTACCATGCCCCACTACCTCTCTCTCTTATCTCAGAAGCCTGGTGACTCCACACCCCACATCAGCATTTCCTTCTAAAAATGGACTGCCATAATTACATGTTAAATATGATTCAAATCTGCAGGGAACTGTAACTCAATAAGCATGAAGAAATTAATGAAAAGCTTAATTATTATAATAATACCATTAAAATCTAATAAGGAGAGAAAAAGTTGACTCATTTTACTTCAGCTTGGCCATCTAATATCTTTTTCTCCCTTTAGCAGAACTATAATTAATTTAGACTTGGGTTTTCAGAAAAGCTAAATTATAACCGTAGTGCTTCAAGATATTAAGAGCAAAGAAGCCAGAGTGGGAAGGAGGCATTCTAGGCTATAGGTATGTGGAAAGGGAGCCAGAGAGGTGACCAGGGTCTGCCATGCTTCCCACAGATCTCGTTGGAGAGGCAGCCGTTTTCAGTCCTCCAAAACTCGCAACTGCTTTTAATTATTTACCATTCTCTACAGCTCTGTCTCCTGTAAGTCTCTAGAGCCACAGAGCACAGAGGACCTCTTAGTTCAGGGAATTACATATAGGAGCAGTAACTCAAAGTGCTTAGATGCTCCTCTGTGTCACCACGAGTGTGTGTCTCCCTTGACCACACTGGCGGTTGTGAGAAAGTTCAAGTCGGAACAACCAGAACAACCCACAACCTAATCTTCAAGTAGAGGAGGACATCTTATCCATTTGATGTTGGAGGGTAACTGACCAGGGTCCTTTCCCACATTCAGATGTCAGGATCTTTGCTAGGGAGGCAGGATGCTGCTATCCAGTACCTGCCCTGCAGGATGGACTGGCCTGGATTTTGTATTGTCTTCAAAGAATATAGCTCCATTTGAGGGGTATGACAGTCACATTCCTGTCCCACCTCAGATCTTACTGACCATGGCTGTGTGATAGACCTCTGAACCCTGGAGTCATACTGGAAAGTGAAATGAACCTAGTGGTTTGATGTGATTGATGGCTTTTGTATGCTGAGTTCTTGCTACTCCAAGGCATCACTTCTACCTGTGTGCAGAAGAAAATCAAGCAGTTATAATTTGCTAGTCCTATCATGAGCACCAATTCAAGAGAGCCAGGAAGTAAGGGAAATACTTGTCCTCAGGGCTTCCCTTCCTGCTCTCCCTCCTTCATGTCTGGCATTTTAATTTTTTGTCTTTATTAAGAAATTTTTTATTCACTTTACATACTAACCACAGATCTCCCTCTCTTCCCTCCTCCTGCTCCCACCCCCACAACCTCCCCCCACAACCATCCTCCATTCCATCCTCCAAAAGGTAAGTCCTCCCATGGAGAGTCAGCAAAGCCTGGTACATTCAGTTGAGGCAGGTCCAAGCCCCTCTCCCTGCATCAAGGCTGTGCAAGGTGTCCTACCATGGGCACTGGGCTCCAAAAAGCCAGCTCATGCGCCAGGGATGGATCCTGATCCCACTGTCAGGGGCCCCTTAAGCAGACCAAGCTACATAACTGTCTCGCTTATGCAGAGGGCCTAGTTTAGTCCCGTGCAGGTTCCACAGCTGTTGATGTAAAATTACATCTAGCATTTTAAAAGTCATTCTCTCCTCATTTCTTTCTCCTTAGAGAAATTACCTTGTGGTTCTCTGAAGGCATGGGTTCAAAGTGTTCCCTCAGATGAGCATGTCCTGGCACATTCATCCTTCTTCAGAACACCATCCTTCGGTAAGTAGTCTGAGTGGACAGAGCTTTGATCTCAGGACTTGACAATGACTCCTTTCCTCCCGTCTTCCATGCTCCTGTGGGAGAAGTCACTGCACTTTGAACAATGTAGGAAAGTTTTCTTTCACCTCTTCTAAGACTTCTCACCATCATTATCTTTCAAGAGTTTGTCTACATGTGTCCCGAGAGTTCTACATCTGGGCCGACCGGCAGCAGGAAGAGACAGTGAGCCACTGGGTCTGGCTTGAGCTTTTGAAACCCCAAAGCCCACCCTTCAGTGACACACTTCCTCCAACAAGGCCACACCTCCAAAGATGCCACTCCCGATGCATCTGGGGGGGCATTTCATTCAGACCACCACACACTCTAATATCAACACCATGGAATTGTCTGTCTCATCCAGTCTGTAATCTTGTTGGTTCTCAGCATCTTGGGTGAGGGAGGACTAAAACCTCAACATGTCTACACATGACCGTGGGGCTCAGGGCCTGGCCTACCCTTCAGTTTCCTGGCACGTGCCTGCAGATCCATGCCTGGCTCTTCCTGTCCATGGTTGACACATAGTTCTGTCCTTCAGTGCACTGGGGTTGGTGAGGATGAAGCAGCCCACAGTCTCCATGACACCAGGGCTTTGGTGGCATGTCTTGCTCATGGTGATGGGAATCTGGTCTTCCCACTCTACCTTCCTTGACATAGTGGCAAGTGTGCAGCACCCCAGTACAGCCCTAGGCAGATGTGAGCCCAGATTTATCACTGGCCCTTTAGGAGGCATGTGGTTGGATCAGGGTGATGACTGTCTGGATTTTGTCTCTGGCATCTGATCTTTGAACCCACGATCTACAGGGTCCTCTTGTTGGCTTTTCTGTGTGCCTATTAGCTTCTCTGGGCTGTCAGGGACTGTGAGGCAGAGAGGAAGCACAGTTGACTCAGCTTGGGTCCTTCCTGGACCTGCGGCTTGCAGACCCACGGTCTCCTTTCACTTTAGGTTCTCCACGCGCTTGCTTTGTCTCCTAGTCAAAGATTTTCATTTCCCTCTCCCTTCCCCAAGCAAAAACTTTGTCCCAATTCATGTTTTTCTCTAAAGGAATTTACACTGTAGATCTTTTTTAGGGAGGTTTTAAAGTGAGGTTCGTACTTCTTATTTGAAAGGGTATTGATTGACTCTGCCCCCTTCGTGCCCTAGCCATGACTCCAGTCCAATGTAAAAATGTTTCTTATTTTTAAAATACAAGTTCTTTCAAAGGCAGAAAATGTTAGCTGGAGACTTTTTCTTCAGGATTTGTCACAAATATCCACATTACCACAAATGCCATTGAATATCAAAATGTTTGCCACTTTTCTTCCTTTTGATTTGCCTTTTAAATTCATTTTTTCTTCTCTCCCCTCCTCCTTCCCTGATTCTTCCTCTTCCTTATTCTCACACAGTGGTGTCCCAGGTTTGAGGTTTCAAAAGCCCAAGTCAGGCCCAGTGTCTCTCTTCTCCTGCTGCCTGTGGATCTAGACAGAGAACTCTCAGCTATGACTCCAGCACTATGTCTCCCTGCACGCCCCCATGCTCTTTGCCATGATGATAATGGACCAAACCCCCGAAACTGTAAGTAAACCTCAATTACATGCCTCCTTTATAAGAGTTTCCTTGGTCATGGTGTATCTTCACAGCATCAGAACACTGACTAAGACAGTGCTGTTAAAGGCCCACAGCTTCCTCTCTGTTCACCATCCATCTCCATCAGTTCAAGTACAACACGGTTAGGGATGACTTGGTCATATCTATACTTTATCCTTAGGGCTTGGAACCAGGAAAGAGCTCTGGAATTATGTGTTCAAAAAAAGTAAATATCAGAACAGCCACATCATCTTTACTTTGGAGGCCAAGGCAGCGTATTTCCTAGCACACAAATTCCAGGAATGAGATGGAGGCTGGTTCCCTACACTCACGTCAGAGGAGACTCCATCACTCACAGGACAACTTGATGGAAGATTTCAAGTGACCCCAGGGCTTCTAGGGTCTTCCTCTCCGCAGTTAGCCAGGGGGTGTTTCCTAATTTGCAAACTAAATGACAGTGGTGCATTTCTGAGCACTCTGTTCTGTACGGACTGTCACACACACGCTGGGAAGCATCCAGCACTGTCAATAATGCATGCTCCTGCTTCATTATTTTGAAAACATCTGTTGAGGAAGACACTGCACCTGAGGGGAACAGGGAAGTCAAGTGGCTCATAGCTCTGTTGGCCCTGATTCAGGGCCTGCAGTGGTACATCTCTCAGGGATGTAGTTCCAGGACTCCAGAGAAAGCTGGAGATGGGACCGTCTTCTGCCACAGTCAGAGGGGAGATGGTTCCAGACTTCTGCGTGCTGGAGTATGAGTCCTCATTAGAAGGGCACATGCTTGGCCATGTGCGTATTCTCTAGAACAAGGGAAGGGGAGGAGGGAAGGAGGAGAGCCCCTCCCCCAGGCTCTGAAGCCAGCAGCTAACTAATCCATGACCAGCTGACTGTAGAGGAGGTTGAGCATGGATTTCCCCACAGCTGTCCAGAGGAGCAGAGCAGGGCTTCCTGTGACTATGGCAGTCCCATGCTCTTGAGGCAGAGGAGTGAAGCCATGGGAAGAAAGAGAGTGAACCTGTTTCCTCATCTGAACAAGGGAGACCTACCTGGGGATTTAACTCAGACAGTTTGGTGCTCACCCAGCTTGGATCAAATAAACCAAACACAGCGGTGTATGCCTATAAACCCAGCACTCAGAAGATGGAAGGTCAGAAGTCCCTGGCCCTTCTTGGCTGCATAGTGAGTTAGTAACCAGCCTTGCTATAAGACATGATTTTTTTTTTTAACAAAACAAAGACAAAAAGCAAAACAAACTAATAAACAAAAAACCCAAAGAACACAGTCCTTGGATCTGTGTCACCTGTTAAAATGAAAAGAAGAATGTTTTGCTTTTACTGAGGACATGAAAAATTACATGTGAAAGACTCAATAGATAAACATTTCCTGAGAGTCATGTTTCCAGATTGCTCCACTCCATGTTGGCATTTAGCACTCGGAGCCAGCTGGGGGGTAGAGCATTGAGAACTGTGGAGTATTAGACTGTGAAAGCGAAAGGAGCAAGGCCAGGGACTCATGGGTGACTTGGGCAGGACTTCCAGCTGTCTTCAGAGAATTCCCAGAGGGAGTCAGATGTAGTTGGTTTCTTTTACTCTTTGGGGGCCAGCCACCCAGTTCCCAGATAAATACACAGAGATTTATGAATGCCCAGCCTTAGTGTGGCTTGTTTCTAGCCAGCTTTTCTAACTTAAATTATCTCGTTTCTCTTTAACTATATTGGCCTCTGGGCTTTTTAGCTTTCTTTATTCTATATATCTTTATTTCCTTCTTATTCTGTGGCTAACTATGTGGCTGTGTGGCTAGGTTGATGTGTGACTGTGTGGCTGTGAGGCTGTGTGTCTGTGTGTCTGTGTGGCTGAGTGGCTGTGTGTCTGTATGGCTGTGTGGCTGTATAGCTATGTGGCTGTGTGACTGTGAGGCTGTGTGACTGTGTGGCTGGGTGGCTGTATAACTGTGAGGCTTTGTAGCTAGGTGGCTGGATGGGTGGGTAGCTAGGTGGCTGTGAGGCTGTGTGTCTGTGTGTCTGTATGGCTGTGTGGCTGTGTGGCTGTGTGGCTGTGAGGCTGTGTGGCTGTGTGGCTGTGTGGCTGTGGCTGTGTGGCTGTGTGGCTGTGGTTGTGTGGCTGTGTAGCTGTGTGGCTGGGTGGCTGGGTGGCTGTGGCTGTGTGGCTGTGTGGCTGTGTGGCTGTGTGGCTGTGTGGCTGTGTGGCTGTGTGGCTGTGTGGCTGTGTGGCTGTGTGGCTGGGTGGCTGGGTGGCTGTGTGGCTGTATGGCTGTGTGACTGTGTGGCTGTGTGGCTGTGTGGCTGTATGGCTGTGTGACTGTGTGGCTGTGTGGCTGGCTGGCTGTGTGGCTGTGTGGCTGTGGTTGTGTGGCTGTGTAGCTGTGTGGCTGTGTGGCTGGGTGGCTGTGTGGTTGGGTGGCTGTGGCTGTATGGCTGTGTGACTGTGTGACTGTGTGGCTGTGTGGCTGTGTGGCTGTATGGCTGTGTGACTGTGTGGCTGGGTGGCTGGCTGGCTGTGTGGCTGTGTGGCTGTGTGGCTGTGGTTGTGTGGCTGTGTAGCTGTGTGGCTGTGTGGCTGGGTGGCTGTGTGGTTGGGTGGCTGTGGCTGTATGGCTGTGTGACTGTGTGACTGTGTGGCTGTGTGGCTGTGTGGCTGTGTGGCTGTGTGACTGTGTGGCTGGGTGGCTGGGTGGCTGTGTGGCTGGGTAGCTGTGTGACTGGGTGGCTGTGTGGCTGTGTGGCTATGTGGCTGTGTGGCTGGGTGGCTGTGTGGCTGTGTGGCTGTGTGGCTGTGTGGCTGTGTGGCTGGCTAGCTGGGTAGCTGTGTGACTGGGTGGCTGGGTGGCTGGGTGGCTGTGTGGCTGTGTGGCTGGCTGGCTGGGTAGCTGTGTGACTGTGTGGCTGGGTGGCTGGGTGGCTGTGTGACTGGGTAGCTAGGTGGCTGTGTGGCTGTTGCTGGCCCCGGCTGTCCTCCTCTCCATCTCTCTCTCCCCTCTCTTTATTGTCTCTGCCCACTAGCCTCACCTAACTCTCTCCTGCCTAGCTATTGGCCATTCAGCTCTTTATTAGGACAATCAGGCCTTTTAGACAGGAAAAATAACACAGCTTCACAGAGTTAAACAGATGCAGCATAAAAGAATGCAACACATCTTTCTATCATTAAACAAATATACAGAATAAATGAATGTAACACATCTTAAACTAATATTCCACAACAATCAGAGGCCTAGATACAAATGTGTATTGGTTTCTTATGTGATTTATTAATTGGTTGTTTAGATAATTCTTCTTCCCTTAATTTATCCTTACATTCTATGTTTGAGTTCACATTAGCTGTAAAAAAATCAAAATCAAAAGGAAACCCTGGGCTCATTCCTTCACAGTGAATGTTCTCCAAGATCACCTGGGGGTCAAGGGGTTGGATGGAGGAGAAAGACACTGGCCTGTGTGGCTCTGGCCCAGACCTCTGGCACCATTCCCTGGGTAACTGAACAGCTGCCTCTAATCCCACTCAGTTATGGGCACCCAGAAGTATCTTTAAGTAGATACTTTAGCGCAGTTTTTTTGGGGTGATAAAGAATGAAGTATTGGGGTGGGTAGAACTTGGGGAGGGAGGACTTATGGAATCATAAGCTATGCACATGCTTGTGAACACACACACAAGAGCATGTGTACAGATAAAAGTCTCTTAGCAACACAGAATTATTTGAGGGAACTAAAAAAAGAAGGCATCCAGAGACATCAGGAGAAACCTGAAAATCCATTGTGGGGGGAAAAATTCTCTGTCAGACATCAGGGTGAATTTCTTGGGTACTCATCAGAAAAAGGAAGTGTGTGTATGCATGTATGTGTGTGTGTATGTGTGTGTGTGTGTGTGTGTTTGTGTGTGTGTGTCTATGTCTGTGTCTGTGTGTGTATGTAATGTGTGTGTGTTGTATGTGTGTATTGTGTGTCTGTGTGTGTGCACATATGTGTGTGCATGCATTGTGTGTATGTGCATATTATAGACATAACTAACTAAAATCACATTAAAATCCTCCAGGGCACATCAGTATGCCCTATGGAGCACATATCGCCTAAGAGAATACAATTTGGTGATAATAAAATGACATTCGATATAAGCACAAAACTTTCCACAAAGCATGCATTTAAGCATTGTAGTATTTTCATATGTTTGAAAGTTAGGTCGTTCTCATAACTCAAGTCTAGTATGAATTTTAGGTAACCAGTTCTTCACAGTGTCAGAGGAAGAGTGTCTCTTCTCTTTAAAGGCACACCTACGACGTCGGGACTGAAATGGGTCAAATACGGCTTGAAATCTCCCAGGCTTATGTCCCACGATGGGCAGGGATGTTTGTCAGAGTCAGCCGTGGTGCTGTGCGTGAAACACCAACTGTCTACCAGGAGCCAGAGGCTGCAGAAGGAACCTTCCATACTCTGTGATGGCTTCGATGACAGGCTGATTGATGTCAGCACGGAGCCTGGCGATGTCATGGGGACAGAGATGGCTGGCAAGGCCTCGAAGAAGTCGAGGACTGAGCTCTGTGGAAGGGAAAGAGACTGGCTGTTCAGAGCAGCCACACCCCCAGCTGGATATCCACCAAGAGGGACCTGGATGTCCAGCAACTGAGAAGGTGCCTGTAAACTTCTCATAAGCAAGAGTCATGTGTGCAGTATGGTTCAGGCCTTTTATTTCTTCACTAATGGAAGGTAGGACATTCTAAGAAACTGTCCTGGCCCAAGCCAAGGCACCAGATTCCCCTGTATGTTTTCAGGTTAAGATCCTTTTAGTTGGAACAATAACACCTGTATGCACATGTGCACAGACAGATTTATAAGCACATACATGTATACCAGCATAATTCATACATATGTGCAAATACATACATAAATACTCACATATGTACACATGTAGAAGGATTCTTAAAAGTTCTTATTAATAAAACAAACCTGGAGCCAAATATTGGGGCACAATGCTGGATGATCAGAGAGACAGAACAAGCCACAGCTACCTCACCTCACCAGTCCTCAGCTGGTCCTGTTTGCTCAGACTGGAAGCCTGAGTCCTCATTCAGAATGAATCCCAGCTGAATTGTGTTGCTCCAAAGCTTGAAAGCTTAACCAGCCAAATGCTTAACCAGCCAAATGCTTAACCAGCCAAATGCTTCTAGTTTCTGGTCCTCACGCCTTATATACCTTTCTGCTTTCTACCATCACTCCCTAGGGTTAAAGGCTTGCTTCCTGGGATTAAAGGTGTGAGTCACCATGCCTGGCTGTTTCCAATGTGGCCTTGAACTCACAGAGATCCCAGATGGATTTCTGCCTCTGGAGTGCTAGGATTAAAGGCGTGTGCTATTACTGCCTAACTAGTGGCTTTTCTGTTCTCTGACCCTAGATAAGTTTATTAAGGTACACAATATTTTGGGGAACACAATACCACCACATACACATGTGTACATATGCACACACACACATGTTCATATACTCATGTACAACAACTCACATGCACTCTCATATGCACATATGGGTATGTGCGTGCATACACATGTGCAAAACACATAGTTGCAGACATGCACACATAACACAATGCATTCATGCATTAGTCCATGCACATTCACAACCTACATGTTCACTTATTTCCAAAGCAATATCAAAGTATTCAAAAGTAAAAGTAAAACCCGAAAGTATTTTCAAATAAATTTTTCCTAAGCCTGATGGTGTAGCTCAGTGATAAGGTATGTGCTTAGCATGTGTAAGACCCTGGGTTCTAGCCCCAGGTTCCCTAAAAATATCCTGTGCACCTTCTTCTGCACAAAGCTACTTTGTGAGATGCTTCAAACTAGGGTAGGGGAAGGTCCTGAATACAGCAACCAACCAGGGAAAGTGTGAGAACTCCCCTGCAGTGCACATACTAGAGCAGGTGACGAGGGAAGCTGGGCTAGCCAGAGGCAGTGGGACCGAGGAACAACCCTACTCCCAGGACCTGGGGATGGCCAGCTCTCCACACTAAGAGCAGGTGCCCAGCTCTGAGGAAGCTTAGGTACCACTGGTGGGTAGCAAAGAGAAGAAAACAGACATCGGGAATAAATGAAGGAGGATGGAATTCAACACAGAGAAAGGAAATCACAGGCCATGTTGAGATGTCACAGTCCATGTGAGCAGATGTGTGTGTGTGTGTGTGTGTGTGTGTGTGTGTGTGTGTATGTGTGTATGTGCCACACACAAGCACATGCTGGGAGTCATGGAGGAGAGTGGAGAGTGAATAGTTACCCCAAAGTCAGGAATAGCAGGTTACACGTGTTGCTGAGAAACTCAAGGTCCAATGGTACCTGAAGTTATGGGTGACATGGGCGAGGATGCTTGTGAGCATTCTTCTGTAGGCTGAGTTGACCTTTGAACTGTGTGTCTGCACTGATGTGATCACACTCATGGCAGCACCACCACATGTGTCAGATTCCTTCCTCACAACCACATGCCCAGAAGAGCAGCCACCACACTGAGCAGAACAGGCAGCCGGAACCTTCCTCCTGATTGCACTGGCATGGTGCCCACCAAAGTGAGTTAGTGATGGACATCTTCAAACTGCTCATTTTCCCATGTTCCCACGGGTGCTTCCCTAGGACAAAGCAGAGGAGTAAATTACATTTGTTCTAACCGAGGCCACAGAAGGGAAGAGCTGACAGCCAGTGGCTGGTGCTTGGCATGGGTGAGTGAGCATGGGAGGCAGGGACAGGAAAGTCCCTCCCAGGGCTGCCACCACTTGCCTGGTGGGTGCATACGTGCTGTCCTCTTGGGGACGGGTCCCCTGGGGCCCTCGCCATGCTTTGTGCTGGGTTGCTGGGCATGGTGTTTCCCAGAGTCAGTGTGTGAGCACTGAGCATGTCGCTCGCTATCCTACACTTTTGTTTTCAGGTCAAGGGGCTGTTCAACTCAAGATCCTCCTGCCTCAGCCTCCCGAGGTGCTGGGAGTGTACCATTACCCTTGGCTCAACAGAGTATTTTATCACGGTATCCAACCTACCAGGCACTATTTAAGAGATACAACTTGAACTGAAAGTGACTAATGAATTCTTTCTACAAAACCCAAGCACACTGCAGTGAAAGACGGTGGTTTTAAAGGTTCTTGGTTTGCTTTAGAGAATCAAAACAGGAGACAGTGAACTGAAACCAGCAGCTATGGGAGGTGGGGGCGGTCCATGGGGAACCATCGCAGGTCGTGTGGGTCGGGACAGATGGACAGGTGGACAGCCCAACACTAGAGCTCTTAGGCTCTCAAGCTTTCTCTGTACAGGCAGAGGGGCATGGTTGTCACCCAGAGTTGGCTGTTTTTTGTTCTTAGACGATTTTTAGACTGAGGAGAAATTAATTATGGCAACAAAGATGTCTGTTCCAAAGGCAGAAAGTCAAGGGTCTCTCTCCAGTAGGTTGTTCAGCCAATTCTCCCAAATGTGTTCCTAAAGGGACCATCTTCACTCAGGAGTAGTGTTTTCTGTGTACATGAGACCCCAGTAGGTATAAGAATGAGAATCCTGTTGGAGGCATGAAGCCCATGATGCTGCAGAAACACTCAGGTTGGCGACTCTGCTTTAGAAATTCAGCCAGGCCCAGCAAGGGTGAATTCTCATCAGCCCAGGAACAAATGATTTGAGTCTGTGGCTCAGATGTCCCTTCTGTGCTTCACCATGGACCCCAAGGCTCCTGGTGCCTATCTTACTGTCCTCCCCCAATGTCCTAAGTGTGTTGTGCTAACCCTGTTGGACTCTCCACAACCCCCTAAGTGGAAGCTATCACTAACTTGATTGTGGTTGTACCATGAGCAATCCTGGCTGGAGTACACAGGAGCTTGACCAGAGGAGGCATGTGAGAACTGTCCTTCCAGCACCCCCAGTGATATTTCTTTGGGGTGTAAGGTGGGGCAAGAACACTGTATTTCATAGATCTTGGTCCTGAATTTTTCTGAGATACTGAGACAGAGCAATCACTGAGAGTTGGGGGCTGCTGGAAGTGACCAGGTTGCATGATGGATGGTCAAGGTGGGTATGGGCACCTGGGAAAGCCTCCCAGCAGAAAGAGCAGGAGCTGGGCAGAGAAGGCAATGCAGGACCTTTGGTGTGATACCCTGGCTCCCAGGAGGAAAGTGACAGTGGGTAAACAAAGGCCGTGAGGTAAGAAGGGTGGGGCTCAGGGAGGCCAGCATCAAATGGGTCTTTGTACACTGCACAGTGCTGTCCCTGTCCTGTGACATACACTGAGTTGAGGACCACAGCCCTGTCTTATAGATTTAATTTTAGAAGAAATATGCTAAAATTTCAGGCACTTGGATACATACAAAATACTTACATGTTAACATGCACTGATTTCTCTGGAATGGCTGTAGACATGTTTTGTCACCAAAAGGTCTTCACAAGAATCCTTTGAAAACAATGTCATATGGTTAGGAGATTTCCAAGTTTTCTTCCATCTAATCTTGTTTCTGTCTAGAGACGTTGCCTTAGCCCAGGGAACATGTGGAACCCACATGTAGAGGAAGTCTAGAGGAGTCTTGGGAGGTAGTTGGCCATTATCTGTACCCATCTCTTATCTCTGCAATTTCTTCTCTACCTACTCCTGATTGCTTATGTTTTCCTGATCATCTATCATCTATCTATCTATCTATCTATCTATCTATCTATCTATCTATCTATCTATCTATCTATCTATCATCATCATCTATCTATTTTATCTATCATTTATCTATCTATCTATCTTATCTATCTGTCTATCTATCTATCTATCTATCTATCTATCTATCTATCTATCTATCTATCTATCTATCTATCTATCTATCTATCTATCTATCATCTACAATTAATTCTATCCATTTACCTATCACTTATCTTTCATATATTTAATTATCATTTACATATCTTTCATATCTCTACCTATCTATAATCTATGTATTTATCTAAGACTATCACCAGTCATCTGCATATCATCTATTTATCTAGATAACATTTATCACCTATTTATCCATCTACCACCTGTCTATATATCATCTATGTATTTATTCTTCTATCATATACCTGACATGTATCTATCTTAAAAATTCTGCTCATTATTGAGTTTCCATCTGTGTTGGAAACATTTTTCATGTCTTTCCTTTCTTGGAGTTTAAATCCTAGCTTGAAAAGCAGACATTAAGTACAATCTATACAATGAAAATTCCCTATGTTTGCACATGGTGATGTCTGAGTGAATTCAGTCTAAGGCAGTAGGAAAAGGAGCAGGGAGCAAATACTAGTCACTAGGAGGAGAGGTGTTGGAGACATGATGACGTATCAGTTATCGTCAGCCTACATCTCTCCACTGAAGCTACTAGAAAAAGTTAATAAAATATTAATAACAAGATGATTAATTTATTTTTTTTATTTTTTTTTATTTTTTTGGTTTTTCGAGACAGGGTTTCTCTGTGTAGCTTTGCGCCTTTTCCTGGAACTCACTTGGTAGTCCAGGCTGGCCTCGAACTCACAGAGATCCGCCTGCCTCTGCCTCCCGAGTGCTGGGATTAAAGGCGTGCGCCACCACCGCCCAGCTACAAGATGATTAATTAAATGCTTTAGAAACATTGAGGCAGTTATACCTAGAGGGACAGTGTCCTTGAAACAGGACAATAAAATGTAGTGGGTCTGGCACCCAGCACCATACCTCCCTCCAGGTGTGTGCAGATTCGAGGGTGGAATGTGGGCCAGACACCAAGAATATCAGAAGCAAGTGAGTGAATCGGGAAAGACACACAGAACTCTGGTTTCTAGGAACAAGCTTGAAGTGTGGGGCCAGTTTGCTGCATGCATCACTTCCTATGTCAGCAGCTGGCTTCGTACACATCGGCAACGGATAAACCCTCATGGTTCAGTGTTCCCACCAAGCCACCTCGTGCTCACTGGTTCCTGGATGCTCTTTGACAGTGTCTACATATAACGATGGCCCTCATAAGGGAAGGCCTTCAGCTTTGGTGAGATCTTCCATGTTCTGTTTATTCCTGCTTTGAAAGACAGAACACAGCTGGCATTTGCTTCACTGATTGGTCAAAAAAAATCTCTGCCTTTATTGGAGTGTTTAGTCATTTACATTTAGTGTAATTATTGCTGTGCTTGCATTGGGCCTGTCATTCGGCTGTTTGAATTTTCACCTGTTCCTCTGTTCTTCTTCCCTAGTCTTCTCAGTGTCAACAAAATGCTTGTAACATTCATGGAGGTTCTGAGATGCTCCTCTTAGTTCTCCAGCTACAGAGCATGCGACCAACAGACAGCTCTTCCTCAGTGATCCACATTCATTACTGTTCCTGAATGAGTTGTCCTTCCCATGGCTGGCTTCCAGCTAGTGACTGAGAATCGCAGACTTCTTCCTGTGCACTGTAGCTCTATCTGAGACACTCATCAGCTTTTCCAAGGGCTGCTAGACCTGGTTCTCAGTCTAAGACCGCTCCTACTCAGCCTCTTCTACTTTGTGAGAGGAGTTTCCCTCATTATGGGACAGATCCCTGCAGGAATTCTCTCTGTAACTCTCTGGGGTATTTCAGCCCATCCTGGTCTTTGCTTTTTGAACTATTCATGGACACTGGGCATCCTGGAGTCCCTCTCTAGCTTCTCCATTGTATCTTGCTGCATTAGGGTGCTTTAGGGGTTCCAACATCCATTTCAAACATCTCATCTCACCCAGTCCACTTAAGAGTTCATAGTCAGGTATTCCAGACAGCTTTCAAGACTGGAGAAGAAGCAGGTAGCAACCCCAGCATGGAGGATGCACTTGAAGAGGGCCTGGCACCCAATACTGTCTGCCTCTGTACCTACAAAAATAATACAAGGAAGAGGCTTTGACTATGTTCACTTTATATATGAAAATCAAATGTGTCATTTCAGTTCAGCAAGGTTACTGGGTCACTCAGAAAAGATGCAGGGAGTGAGGTCAGGCTCTGTTGGCAGTCAGGGATTTCTGGCCTCCAGAGACCACTGCCTCTAGGCCTCAGGGCCACCAGTAGAGCACTGGAAAACCCAAGAGCTTCACTGCAGTCTGTAGTCACACCTGCTGTGGTCACCATTTGCCACATGTAGGGCTGACATTTGGATCTCTGGTTGGTGCTGACTTGTGTCAGGCTGGCTTTCCCACGTGGATCCTTAGACTATGATCCATCTGTCCTCCATTGAAATTGATGCCTGAGCCTCTAACCTAGATTCAGACAGCCTTCTGCTTACTCTGGCTTGACCCGTGTACTATACGGTCCACAGGCATCCAGAGTCCTTGGAAACAGAGTCAAGTAATGGGGCAGTAGTGAGGGTCTGTTTTACACAGTGATGGAGAACTGAGAAGCAATCTGGTACCTGTCTAGTCTTTGCCTCCTCAGATATCATCACTGTTCCCTTGTTCATGGTATAGAAGGTGAGGCTGCTTCAGAAAGAAGGTAATCCTGCCTCTCCACAGCTTCCAATGGCCAGCAGCCTCCCATGGAGAAGGCTCCTTTTCTAGGTGAAGATAAGAGTCTGCTCTGGTTAGTTTTAAGTCATCTTGACAAAAACTAAAGTCATCTGAAAGGAGGGAACCTCAATTAAGAAAATGCCTCCATAAGATTGGGTTGTACACAAGCCTGGCACTGGTGGGGGAGGGCACAGCCCATTGCTCACAGCAGCTGCAGGACACCACCCTTGTTGGCTGCATCTCTGGTATAGACGTTTCTCCTGTGCGCCAGATCCCAGGGCTCTGCAGAGAGAGGCTCCTGGGTTTGTGCAATGGCCTCTCACTGCCCCATCATATCTTTTGGTTCTCAACATGAATAACCTTTGGGATCCCAGTGGCAGGGAGAGAGTCTGAGGTGTCTTTTTGTGAATTACAAGAACAGTACGATTCCGACTCACTGAAGGGAGGAAAACACCTTGACCTACCAAAACACTGCGTCAAGGCCCAACTGAACTTCATTGAAGTTAATTCCACCGAGGTGTTCTGGCCCCAGGATGGTGGCTCTTCCCACCAAGCAGCAGAATTCCATTCAAGCAGCGGGATTGTGCACACATGGGAACAGGGGCCACAAATGCTCACAGGTGAGCATGCCCATGTCTATGCCTTGCTTTAAAATGCCTCACAATGTGTCTTCTCCTTCTTTGCAGTTTCCTTCCATGGCTCTCTCTGGTTTTGTGTGGCTTAGTGACAGGGAGGTTCCACTACACTTGTCCCCAACACAAAAGAGGTACTGTTCCAGGAGAGCCTGGAGCATGTTGGCCCGGCAGATGGTCTCTGACCTTGTAAGAGTAGATGCCGGTGTTTGGCCCAGCAGATAATGTCACATCAGCTCTCTTCTGAGTGGATTTCCTTTGTGGAGAGGATGGAGACTGGATCTTCTCTCTCCTGGGTTTGGTACCTTACACAGAGGGAACCCAGACTAGGAAGTGTCCCAGCGGTAGAGTGCTCCTTGCCACCCAGGCAGCCTTCAGAAAAGCAGAGTGGTCAGGCCGGCACCTCCCTCCGCCCTGCCTGCCTGTCTTATTTCTGGAAGCTGTGATGTTCAATAATTCAGGGGGAGCATGCATCAGCATATCTTACAGCATATTTGATGTGCCAACAAACAGACTGCAGACTGTTTCGTTTCAATTAGCCCCTTTGTTGCCAACAAAAGCCCAACAAAACCCCCTGAGCGAGGGCCAGGCCTCACTCCAGCCTGTTCTCGGCCAGTTCTGGGCTCCTTGTGTGCACAGTGCCATGGCCCTCCGCTGCCGTCCCCTCTCACTTTCTCTGCTATTGTTCTCCTGGTGTCATTTTACCTGGGATCAAGTGACTTTCTCCAACCCAGAAATAAGGGCTCGGCTCCATTTTCAGGCTTCTTCTGATCTCCCCAGCTAATTGGCTCAGGTGTAAACCAAGCCAGCAGGGCAAAGACTTTGAAGTGAGTCTGCTTTGCGCAGAGCGCCTGGGAGCATCCGTCTGTGTGTCAAATACCATCCGGCCAGCCCGCTGCTCGGCCGCTAATGAAAACGCAAGTAATCAGGGTGTATTACAAGGCTCACATCCATGTTGGTGCTTTATTGTGAGCTTATCATTAACTTTGCAGGCTGGACTTGGAATGCAATCTAGCCAGGTTTTAATAAGAGGGGGCATCGGTGCCGCCTGTGCAAGGCACTGGGCGACACCAGCTGTGCCTTCTTTACATAGGGAGCCACCCTTCTCTTTGATCAATAATGCCTTTTCACTTTAAAAGGGGGCTCATTTCGCTGAGAGGTGGGTGGAGGGCCTTCTCAGCCCCGCGCCTGCGGTCTGTTTGTCCAGAATGTACAATTACAGAAAGGTCAGTCCACAGAACACGGGGGACTCTTGCTGCCTTTCCCAGTGCTGCCATCTCACTCTATTTAAAGGGTGCACTCACCGCAGGGCCCACCCCCTGTTTATGTTTTGATTATCAATGGCTGCTTTGCAAAGGAACAAAAGGAAGAAAAGCAGCTGGCCTTTTTGGACTCTGATTTTGCTCAGGTTCTCTTCATTTTTAATATGCAAGCCTGCTGCATGAAGCCAACATAACGAACACCATCCTCTCTATGGCTCTCCTGGACTGCGGGAAGGCTTCACGAATCTTACTTATACTCTGCCCCTGTGGTGTGACCCTGTGCTTCCTCTTTCATCTCTGATCTTTGACATCCGAGCCGCATGCCCACGGTGGGTGCAGAACCTTTCATACCCGGCTCCAGCACAAACACACAAGTCTTTCTATGGTGACTTATGCTGATCAAATATTTTGAAAAATTACACAAGCATTGATATGCCATGGGATGAGCTACACATTTCTGTGTTCTTCATACTACGATTCAGGAGCTCTTATGTGTTTGAATGGATGGAAGCACCCAGTTCCTGGACATGTTGCATGCACACAGAGGCATCATTCATGCCTTTATCTTCTGTGGTGCCCACAGCAGAGTACCAACAGACATTTGTTCCCTCATGTCCTGGTGACTTAGAGAATGGGGGCTACATGTGACTTTACAGGTGTGGCCTGTCTTCTCCCATGTCCCTGTGTCTCAGTAGTGTCCACATCCTGGGTCTTCTCATGAGTCCATCCATTGGGTAAAGGAAACCTTAGTGGTGATTTTATTTTAGCTTAGTCACCCCTTTGAAGACTGGCCTCTAAATGGAGCCACATTCTGAGGTCCTTAGGCTCAAAGCATCAGTTTGTGAATTGAAAAGATATGGTTTAGCCTATAGTGGTGAGAAAGTGTGTCACCAACTTTGCTATAAAGTAATCAAGTTATAGCAGAGTTATTGGCACCGTCCCTGTCTCTCAGCAGGGAAAAGAAACTTGCACAGTTAACAAGACCCAGGCATGACCTGGAAGTGGTGCCAGAGGCCACAAGTGTGCCTAGATGTGGGGACAAACCCCTGGAATGCCTTGAGGAGTCCATTTTGGAGCTCTAAGGCTCACCAAGAAAATGAACAGCTGGCCCCCTCAGTCTAGGCTCATAGTCTCTGCAGGCTCTGAGGTCAAGGGAAGGTCATATCCCTCCATCTTGGCACCAGCAGACCCTCAGTTGTGAGGATGGGGCCCTTGACCTAAACCACAGTGTCATGGGTGGGTGGTGTCACCTGTTGTGGGCAAATGCACATAAGCAACAACCAGGTCCCATATTTTGGTGTCCACTGACACTAGTACCAAGAGCAGCAGTTCCAAAGACAGAAAAGGCAGACAAACAACATGGTTCTCTCCAAAGAAGACTCCTCTAGGCCCAGCTGTGACATTTCAAGCAAGGCTCCCCAGAGGAAATTACAGGGAGCACACATGCAGAGAGAATGGCAGTCATGCCCACTCCCAACTCTGCAGGATGCGGGGTCAGGACTATAAGCCTGCGTACCACTGCCTGTGCTCTCTGTCCAGCCTTTAGTTTCAGACTCACGTCCTTCATTAGGCTTGTGACTGTGTTTTTCTGAGAGGCAGTCAGCCTCTGTGGAGTACAAGGAGCTGTGTGCTGGCCTATCTCCCTAGCAGACTGTTTTCCCTCCCTCCTTGAGTCCAGAGTGAGATGGAGTCTACAGTCCAGTGGTTGTTGCAGAGGTCAGAAGCTATCCTCAGACATACAGACATGTTGGTATCAGAACAAGACACCCTATGAGGGGAATATCAAGATTCCTGCACCCCAGACATGGAAACCCCATGTTCAGGGTCTCCCAGGATCCAGACAGGAAGCAGCAACAAAGCCTGTGTAAATGGAAGGGAAGGCACAATGCACCCGCTCACGGCTCCCATTGTTGGGGGAAGCAGTACACCCCACTCCTGCCAAGGGGCACCTGTCTATGGCACACACTGGTGGTGAATTAGCAGAACCTCACTGGGTGAGGTTCAGTGGCACTGCCTGGGGTAGAACGGACACATGTGATGAGTGAAATGAATATCTGATGCAGATATTGGTTGGTAATTTGATTGACACTCCTAGGTGAGGTCAGTGTGAATCCATGTAGATAGATGGCAAACCTACTCTTATACCAATGACAGCAGCTTTCTGGGTGAATTTAGTGACGTTCTCAAACACTGGAAGGAATTCCCTCACCATTTTTGTATGGTTGACAACATCATGGCAAGGGAAACACTGCACACCAAACTTTCCCATGCCTGTGTGTTTTAGCGATAGTTGGGCCTCATGTGTAGTCAGAGGTGAGGTCAGATGGGTAGGGCCTGCTAGTGGCTTTTACTTTGCTGTTTTGGGGGATGGGATTCATTTAAATGTGAAATTATGGTCCACATTGAAAATATTACCTAGAGGGGTTGGCATGCCTCTGGGTCTTGGGTGACTTGGAAGGCTCTCTATAATAATTATATTCTGCCTGTTTATGCCCAGCACCTCTTTAGACCTGATGTAGGCTGGGATCCTGAGTGGATGGCATTAGTCCCAGGGAGCAGCTTTGACAGGTGTACTCATTTCAGGCATGTGTGTTCCACATGTCCCACAGCCCAGCTGTGAAGAGTAGGATTCTCTAAGTTCACTGAAGATCAAGAGATGTTGGGAGGCTCACAGACCAAACTAGCAGTTTCCTTAGCAGCCTGGGTACCCTGGTTGACTCACCAGCACAGAGATTGTGCTCAGCTTTCACTTTCTTTTCACAAGCTGTGAGCTTGACCACCAAGGGTAGCTGCACAAACAGTGATGACGGCAGGCGATCAGGATCTATCACTCAGTGTGTGCTGAGCCGTCACTGAAACTAGCTGTTCCACAAAAGCAGGAACCCGAGGCTTCAGGGTGCAGGTGTAGGCTCCTGGTCAGAGAGCTGACTGGACTTTATGGAAAAGCCCATTGGTTATCTTCCTGTCTCAGAAGGCAAATCACTCATGGCTTTGTAAACTCGGAAGCAATGGACACCTTTCATTGTGTTTCAGAACATGGGTTTTTATTACCATGTTGCAATTCCTCCAGGGGTTTTGGGGCACTGTTAAAATGTTCATGTACACAGAGAGAGAAGGAGGAGAGAGGGAGGAAGGAGGAAGGGAACAGAGAGAGAGAGACAGAGAGGGAGAGGGAGGGAAGGAAGGAGGGAGGGAGAGAGAGACGGAGAGGGAGGGAGAGGGAAGGAGAGAGGGAGGGAGAGAGGGGGGAGGGGAGGGATCTTTCAGGAGGCTTTTATTTTGTCATGCATTTGTGTTTAAATCTGAAGATGGCTAAGAGAAGTCATGTTTGGAGCAGGAAGCTCTAAGGAAGGAATTTTCAGAAAGATCTTGCAGAAGTCACACATGGATGTAGATTCACTGAGGTCTCTTCATGGGTGGGCTCTTCCTGGAGAGAGGAGCTCACCCTCTGTCATGGAGCAACTGTGAAAAGCTGGATGGATTTCTATGCAGCACAAGGCTGTTCCCGCTGTGGCTAGGAGCCTGTTCCCTTGCCTGTCATCAGGACCTCATTATGAAGCCCCACATGGCTCCCCCCACTGGCTGCTCCTGAGGACACCTGTCTAATGAGTCTTTCCACCTCAGTTTACAGAGAAGCTCATTATACACGTCACCATGAGCGAGACTTTGCACACCCAAGAAACTGCATTAATAAACTAATTCCTCTTTTCCAAGGCTCAGCTACAGAGAGGAGCTTTGCCTGAGAAAGGTGACCAGCTATTACCAGAAGGTACTCCGTTAATTCATCCCTGATTAACTCATCCCTGATTAACAACAGCCCAAGTGACCACTATGTGACTCATATTTGAAAAAAGTTGTTTGAGAGGTGCTATTTTACAACTATGTTATTATATTACTACTACTACTACTACTACTACTACTACTACTACTACTGTTGTTGTTGTTGTTTGAGACAGGGTCTCACTAAGTATCTTTGGCTGTCCTGCAGCTCACACTGTAGACCAGAATGGCCTTGAACTCACAGAGATCCATCTCATCTCCCTCTGCCTCCTGAGTACTGGAATTAAAGGTGTTTGCTACCTGCCCAGCTTACAGGTACTACTTTTAAGGATAATTTTCCAGAATACTTATATTCTCCTTCACATTTCTCATGTTTGTAGTATGACCATAGTGACTGGTTAATCAGTCTAAAGATTTATTTTTCTTTGTTTCAAACCAGAGTAGCGATTTTGCTAGAAATCTGTTTACTGGTTAGCTTCTCTGTCCACTGACCAGGTCCTTTATACATCCTTGCTTCATGATATCTTCTCAGAACCACTCCACAAGCAACCATGTCCTTTCATTGAATGGGCCTCACGGATCTCATATTTTCTCATGCTGAGAAAGGGCAGATTCTCTACCTAGCAGTGATCACAGTGAGCAGAGAATACCTGGGTTGTAACTCAGCTCCACCCACAGTCTGTGATGTCCAAGACCACTGCATAAATGTGCATGACATGAACTCATGACAAATGTTCACAACTAGAAAGCTGGAGTTAGTATGTAAAGTCAGGAAGGGCAAAGCAGAATTTAAAATAAAAACAGAAGCCAGAAATCCCTCATGATCTAGAGAGAAAACAATTATTTCATTGAAATGTCTGGAAGATACAACGACTTTAAATGTGTACATAATTGAGCTCCAAACACACAGAGTAAAAATCAACAGGATCAGAGGAGACATGGGTAACTCAATAACTATGACTAGACATGTCAAAAATCCACTCTAAGTAATGGTTACAAAATGCAACAGAAAATGTAAGGGTAGATTATTAACTAAGTGATACTTTTTGAAAGCTTCTCCTAAGCAGTAGCTTGCACATGTTTTTCAAGTACACAGAAATAAAATATTCTTCAGGACTGACTATGTACTAAGCCATAAGTAGATGAAGAGTTTAAAAAGATTAAAGTCACTTGGAGCATATTCCCTAACCACAGTGAAATTAGAAATTATGGACAGACTAAAACTGTGGAGGCCTGTAAATATTTGGAATGCACAAAAAGGGTGAGACAGTAGATAGTACCCCCCCTGCAACACAAGCAGAGCTCAAGGTAACAGGCAAGTTAATGGGATGGGATGCATAGACAGAATTGAGGAAAACCATGTGACAATCTCCAGACATGGAGAAGGTGCTTGTAAAAGCTTAGCATGCTTTCCTGGTAGAAGTTCTCACCAAATAAACACTAAAGGAATGTGTCCCAATACAATAAAGGCCACGTGTGGCAAGTCCAAGGCTAAAGTCTCATTCAATTAGGAAAGCCTGAAAGCATTTCCTCTACGACCAGGGAGAAGCCACGGTGATCATTCTGTCAGGTTCTACTTGATGTGGAATTAGCAACACTAGACAGAGTGATTAGACAAGAAAACAAAATAAATGAAATGTGTTCAGATTGAAAAGGAGGAAGTTAAGCATCTCAGCATGATTTGGTGCTTAAAAACAAATATTTAGCTGCAAAATTGCTAAGAATTAGATGAATTCATGAAGTCTCAGCATACAAAATTGACCTGGACTAGCAGATCATTCTCCAGTGACAGGGTCCTAAGGGGAAGGACCAGGGGATGGCATGATAAAGAAAATAGGAAAGTTTGGATTCAGAAGGTCTTACACAAGGTAAGACCATCACTCATGCAAGAAAAATATTAAGAAATACAGCATCTTATATATCTTCATGGGAGAAAAATGGAACAGAATCAGCAGAAGTCTATCATACAGTGGGTGAAGTCAGCAGGGAGCTTACCAAGCAATGCTGCACAAAGAGAACAGAGGCCATCTCAAGAGTGTCAGAGACCTCACACACAGCAGCCTTGGGACTAATGACTTCGTTCTCTTCAGGGCCAAAACCAAGTTCCCAGGAACCAAAATCGTAACTCCCTTAAGGCCCTGGCCCCAGCCTGGACCTTGCCAAGTATGGACACAGAACTAGATTCCCTTTGTCCTTTCATGAGGTCTTCTGAGAAAGCCCAGGATAAGCCTGGCTCTCAAAAGAATCAACCTGCAAAACTTAGTTACATTCCCCCACACAACCAGCAAAATAGAGTACAAAGAAGTTGAAAAAACCAATCCCATTTTGGGTTGCCTCAAAATAAAATAGAAATAGATTTGATCAAGGAGGTAAAAAAATACTTATATACAGAAAAGTAAAACCCATTCATGAAGAAAATACAAATATATAGAAATATCCACTGAATTCTTGAATTGAAAGAATTGATATTGTCAAAGTGTCTCCACTGTGAAAACTGACTTAGCGATTCAGTGTGATCCTGTGAGAATCCCATTTTTTCTCCAGGTGGAAGAAAACAATCCTGAATTTCAAGGACCCTGAAGAGTCAAAAAAATCTTGAGCAAGAAGAACAAAGCAGGATAAATTGGACAACCTGATTTGCTCCCTCACAAAGCTGTGATATCCCAAATGGCGAAATGCTGACATAAAAAGACACACTGGCCAGTGGGAATGCAGAAGGGCATAGCTGCTTCAGAATACACTTCACAGTTCTTACAAAACTTGGGATACTGCTATTCTACACCTCCATTACTGTGGGATGGTCTTTCTGTACACCGTGAATATGTGTTGCTGCCACTGGTTAAAAAAGAAACTGCTATGGCCTATGGCAAGGCAGAATCAGAGCCAGGTGGGAAATCCAAGCAGAGAGACAAGGAGAAGAAGGCAGAGTCAATGAGATGCTGAGCGCTGCTGAGGAGCAAGATGTAACAGAACACAGGTAACACCACGAAGCCACGTGGCAAAACACAGATTAATAGAAATGCATTAAATTAAGTTGTAAGAGCTAGTTAATGATAAGCCTGAGCCATGGGCCAAGCAGTTTGTAATTAATATTAAGCCTCTGAGTGATGATTTTATAAAAAAACGGCTGCTGCCTGGGCGGGACTGGGCAGGACCAAGCAAAGTGTTTGGCTACACCCCATAATCATGCTTCCTAGGATTCAGGCCACACAAAACTGGCACATGGTGTTGACGGCGGCTTTGTTCACTATGGTCTAAACTTGGGAGCAACTGAGAAGTCACACAGTGAGCTAATGAATAAAGTGTGTCACCCACTGAAAACTAACCACAAGTCTCTGTGAAGGATGCTCTGTACTGATGAGAAATGGCACCAAGCTACAGACAAGAAGACATGGAGAACCATAAAGAGATATGTATGTAATTTTGAAGGAAAGATTCATGTGCTGTGACTCTAGCTGCACAGCTTTTGAGAAAATGAATAGCCATTGAAACAGTGAAGAGGTGAGGGGTGGCCAGGCTTTGGGGGGCAGTGAGTGTGTAGGGTATGTAGGATGGAGCAGGTTCTATGTGTGACATGATCGTGCTAGATCCATGGCATTAGACACCTGCCCACATCTACAGCACCCTAGTGAGCCTTAGGATGAACTGTGAGCTTCAGATACCCAGGCCAGTGGAAGGTCAGCTCCTGCCGTTGCCACACCCCTGTGGAGATGCTAGCAATGGGGAGCTGTAGGAAATCTATACTTTCCTCACACTTTTACTTATGTGAACTTCAAGTTGTTCTAAAAAGTCATTTGCTGTTATTTTTCTAAAAGCTGGCAATGTTGGGTGCCAGTGATGGCATGTGAAAACAAACCTTTACACACTACCAGGGAAATGTTGAAGGGCAGTGTCCTGCTGGGCAACAGCTGGGCAGTCGTCTAAGGTATGGATGTGTCCTCGTGACCACATCATGCTTCTGCCAAGGATACAACTAAGAGAACCAGGACTGTTGGTCTCCATGGAGCTTCTCTGTCCATGTTTGTCACAGCACAGTGTGAAACAGCAAACCACCAGGACAGCTCTGAGTCCGTCACTGTGTGCAAGGTGTGCAACCCGGACTGGCTGCCATCCACAAGGAGGAGCACAGTCCTGATGGAGGCTGTGGTGCACACTTAGACACATCGCCCTTGGTGAGATGCTGCCCAGGTGCACATAGGAACACTCATTGACAGGTGTACACACTTGGACATGGGTATGGACTTCTCTAGTTTGCCTGCTTAAACATTTCCTGTTGGCCTGTGCCACTCTGGATTTTACATTATCAGGAAGAGACAGCATCAGCACTGAGGATTCTCAATACCTCTGGCATGGAAAGAGGATGTAAACTTTCTAGAAAGACACATCTGTGGAGACAGGAAGCACTTTCAACTTTCTAGGCTGTGCTTAAGGGAACACAGGGAAATTTGGGATGGTGCTCTTAAGACTGAATTGTGGCAGTCAGTGTGTAAGTATATTGATAATGAAGAATCATTGAGTTGTGACCTAAAATTTTATAAATTATATTTAGAAAACTTTTAAATATCACAATGAATTACTTATGGAAATGCCACAATTTTTCAAACTACACAAGGATTGTATTCGATGAACAAATGGTTTCGTACTTTCATGTTGTAAAAGGAAGATAAAAGCTGGTGAGGTAGGACTGTGGATAAAGTCACTGACTGCTAAGCATGGCAATGTGAGCTCCATCTCCAGGACCCACGTGATAGAAGGAGGAATGGTCTCTCCCAAGTTATGCTCTGACTTCCACAAGTGGCTACAGCATTCGACCTCTAACAACAGAGATTAAATACATTAAAATGCAGTAAATTTTAAGTGGAAGAAAAACTGAGTTACAGCCTAAGCTCTGCCTTAAGCAGCTAAAACTATGATATGTGATCAAGTAGGAGTGAGGACGTGAGAGAAAGAGAAATTAACAAAATTGAAAAATGCAGTAGATGACATCAAGTTCAAACAGTGTGTCTATAATGTACACATTAAATGAGACCTTCCAGGCCAGGCTGGCCTGTGACAACAGCAAAGCTTGGGGACAGTAGACAGACAAAGACGCCGCACATATGGGGAGATGTAAAAGGAAAGGGGACTTTGTGAACGCACCAGCACCAAATGGCGAATATTCGTCCTGAACCAGCCTTGTCCTGAGATTTCTCTTTGAGTGAGTTGAGAAGGGACAGCCTTTCAGAATAGCATCAATGTCCCCAAAGATCAAGAGCTGATCGCTCAATGTTTGTTATTAAAACATCTGGGGATGCTCACAGGCAAGTGCCGTCAGTCCTCCAGACAGCAGAGAATGCACTATCAGACAATCTCCAAAAGAATAAAAATTCAACTACATTCATAACTCGGAAACTTCTAAAGGGAATATATTCATCAGAAGAAAACGTTACTAGAAATATGATAAGAAACATTACTTTAAAAATTATAAAATACAAAACCTCGAGCTGGAGAGATGATGGCTCAGTGGTTAGGAGCCCTGTTGCTCTCCCGGAGGCATCCAGTTCGGTTCCCAGCACCACACTGAGCAGCTCACAACTGCCTGCAGCTCCAGCTCCGGGGGGTTTAGTGTGCTCTTCTGCTTTAACAGTAAAAGTAAAGGCCAGTTTCACTAGTGAACACACAAAATACCAAACAAATTCAAAACAAATTAATTTGAGAAATAGAAATTACACACACACACACACACACACACACACCTGTGCATACATGAGGAAGCACATATACATATTCTTACAGATTCACATTTGCACACTTGCATACATATAGACATACACACACAGCACATATACATTGCATACACATACACAGATGGCATACACATCTGCATACTTATGTGCACACTTGCATACATGTGTATAAGCGTGCATACAGGTCCATCTGTACCTGCGTCATTGGAAAGTCGGTAATTGGCATTCAGTTTAGTAATTTCCTCAGAATTTCATCTTATTCTTCTTGCTCCAATATTTAAGAATAATTTTTGTCTATCTTGAGATTAAAATATATTCACATCATTTCCTCATTTCTCCCTTGCCTTTCCTCCTTTCAAACCATCTCCTGTACCTTTACTTACTCTCTTCTTAATTCATGGCCTTTTTCTCTTTAATTGGTGTGTGTGTGTGTGTGTGTGTGTGTGTGTGTGTGTGTGTTTCTAAACTCATAAATACAACCTGCTCAGTCTGTACAGTGTTACTTGTATGTATGTTTTCTGGGCTGACCATTTGGCATTGGATAACCAATTGGTGTGCTGTTCCCTGAGGAAGACTGTCTCCTGCTCTCAGCTGTCTTTAGTTGTCTGTAGTTCGTTATCTAGGGTTGAGGTCTTCTGATGCGCTTTCCCACATTAGGATCTTATTGGTGGTGTTACTAAACCAGCATAATCCCTAACCACACTCTGAATATTTGTCCTTATACCCACACATAAGTGTCTTTCTCACCGCTCGTCAGGGAATTTTCCCTTTGCCATAGCTGGAGACTGCAACCAACCAAACTGCAGAGCTGTAGCACCAGTTCCAGATGATACATCAACAACATATATTCTGTCCCTGAGGCTCAGGGATCACTGCAGAAAAGGGGGATGGGAAGATCGTAAGAGCCAGAGGAACAGGTAGTTTGCTATGATATCATGTTCCTAGAAGGGTCAGAAGCTGCACCTATGAAATCTTGTTCTGGTTTTTAAAGCATGAACTAAATGTGACATTGAGTTTTACCCTCAACAACTTCTGAGAGGCCTGGTCTTCTCCCCTGCGTCACCGCACAAATGGGGTTTGACACTTGGCTGGGGTGGGCGAACAGCCAGCCTTGGGAGAAATAAGGGAACCCACACATGTTGTCTCTGCAATGTGAAGTTCTCCTTGGGCCTTTTCCTTTTTCCGAGCTCTGTGCTGACCACCATCAATTAGGACCTGGATCTAGAACTTGTTCCACACAGGTAAGATGCCCCAGCCCACTGCCAGCCCCTGAACACGATATCTCACTACCAACAGCCTCATAATTTCTCTGTTCCCAGGCTCTGATCAGCCATGTTGGAAGGCACACATGGGCCTGTATGCTAAGGCTCCCCTTCACACTGGCTACCTTGCTCTTGCTACAATCTGATCTGGAACATTCTGGCCTAGGGCTCCCTGGTTGCTCCAACCTTCTGCATTGTAGCTTGGGAATGAATCCACTGCAGAGTCTCCAGGTTCTGGAGCAAACTGCTGGCCTTCCATTCATATGCCTTCTCCTAGAGGTACTCAAGGGGCTGCAAGAACCATCACGAATCTCCCTGGATAGGAAGTTTTCACAGGCCAGCCACCAGCGAGCTGTAGGTTGTAGGACTTGCCCACTGCTTTCACATGGGGCTCTGTGCAGACTCTGTGACAAGTAGGATTCGAGTCCTTCCCCAGGAGGCACACCGTCCCATCTCACAGCCAGGCTGTAGGTACAAAGAAAGAAAGCTCCATCAGGGTCGATGTCTCTACTCAGGGAGGGAATGACCATAAAATTTCCAGTTGACACAAATCAGAAAATAATAACTGAAAAAAATAGATTTTGAAACAAAATAAATCAGGATGTTTGAAAGAGCAGGGATGCTGGGCCTCGAGAGACAGAATGAAACAGAATAAGACAAAACATAAATTCTCTATGTGGGCTGAGAGAATCACTTATTTACACAGTTGGAGGTACTTGGATGTGGTGGAAATTAGGAATTAAAGACAACGGAGGAGCAGGTGCGAGTGAGGTGCTGAATGGCGGTGAGTCTGGATGGATCCGCAGCGCCATGACCATTGCAACAGAAGTACTCAGTGTCAGAGCTGAGGCGCGCAAGGTCTCGGTGCTATGAGCTCTGAGGTGACCACAGCTGGACTGTATATTTACATTAGAAGGAACGGCGATCTTTTTTTTTTTTTTAGTGAAAATAAAATTTAATTGTATAACATTTTCCAAGAGGCCCAAAGTGAATATTCAACAGTGAAAAGAATTATCTACAAATACATGTGACACTATAATGGGTTTCACAAGCACAATGTTGAGCAAAAGGAGCCCAGATGCAAAAGAATGCACAGCAAATAACTTAACTTTTATAAAATGTAAAAGCAAGCAAAGATAATCTAAGTGTATATGTATGTATATGCACACATATACACATATATCCTCTCTCATATATTATATGTCCATCATGATTAGTGTGTGTGTGTGTGTGTGTGTGTGTGTGTGTGTGTGTGTGTGTAGACAAGGTCTCTCTCTAGGTATGCCTAGCTGGCCTTGAACTTGCTATGTAGACCAAGATGACCCTGAACTCACAGAGATCCACTTGTCTCTGCCTCATGAGTGCTGAGTAAAGCTGTGCACCAAACACACCCAGCTCCATCGTATTTTAAATTTGTACACAACATTCATTTAGAAAAGAATACACTCAGAAGAGCAATACATTTTCATAAAAGGACTACACCTACCACCCAGGACATTGCCATGTCCTGGGGGCCCTTCATGCCCTTTTCAAACACAATTCCATCCACAAACATAGTGAATTTAATTTCATAAATGTAACGGTGATTAAAAAAAAAAGGAGCCAGTTGTAAAAGTTACTACCTGCCTCCCCTGCAAAGTTACCATTATCTCAATAACTAATAATATAGATTAGCTTTGCTTTCTTTTGTACTTTGCAAAAACTGATTGATATGCTGTGTATTCTTTTTTTTTATTCTGAAAGTTTTTTTGTTTTTTTTCTTTCATTTTACAATATTATTCAGTTCTACACAACAGCCACAGATTCCCTTGTTCTCCCACTTCCTGCCCCCCTCCCCTTCTCCCCAGCTCACCCCCCCATTCCCACCACCTCCAGATCAAGGCCACCCCCTAGGACTGAGATTGACCTGATAGACTCAGTCCAGGCAGGTCCAGTCCCCTCCTCCCAGATTGAGCCAAGCGTCCCTGTATAAGTCCCAGGTTTCAAACAGCTACCTCATGCAGCGAGCCCAGGACCCGGCACCACTGCCTAGATGCCTCCCAAACAGATCAAGCCAATCAACTGTCTCACCTATTCAGAGGGCCTGATCCAGTTGGGGGCCCCTCAGCCCTTGGTTCATAGTTCATGTGTCTCCATTCGTTTGGCTATTTGTCCCTGTGCTTTATCCAACCTTGGTTTCAACAATTCTCGCTCATATAAACCCTCCTCTTTCTCTCTAATTAGACTCCCAGCGCTCCACCTGAGGGCCTAGCCGTAGATGTCTGCATCCAGATTCCTCAGTCCTTGGATGGGGTTTATGGCACAACTATTAGGGTGTTTGGCCATCCCATCACCAGAGTAGGTCAGTCCGGCTGTCTCTCGGCCATTGCCAGCAGTCTTTTGTGGGGGTATCTTTGTGGATTTCTGTGGGCCTCTTTTAGCACTTTGTTTCTTCCTTTTCTCATGTGGTCTTCATTTACCATGGTCTCCTATTCCTTGTTCTCCCTCTCTGTTCTTGATCCAGGTGGGATCTCCTGCTCTCTTTCTCTCGACCCTCGCCGGAACGGCGATTCTTAAAAGGATCTGTGGACACAGGGCCAGGACAAAGACATGCACTTTCCTCCACGGTATCCTGGCCACCCTGCTCCCACCAAGCCATGGCAGGGGAGCCCGTTTGTGTCAAGGAGCTCCATGGCTCATCCCCTACTCTCATCTCTAGCAGCAGAGCTGGGCCTCTAAGCAGTCAGTATCTCGGTGGCCTGAGTCTCTTATCTGAATCTTGATGCCTGGATTGCCGACGCACTGCCGATCTCTCACTGGGGCTGGGCCGCCCCTGTGTGGAGGTGAGTGGCTTGTGATTACAGGCAGCCTCTGTCCATGCTGAACTGGCAACAGCTTTAACAGTACAGCAGGGTGGCCCAAACATTGGTATGTTGGGCCACACTCATGGCTAGCATGAGATGCATGCAGTCTTCAGGTGCCAGGGAGGACACACCTGTAGCACACACTGTGCAGCTGCCAGGCATTTTATGACGAGCCCATGAATACTCAAAAGTCAAGCCTCTAGTTTAGTTCCTCATAATCCAACAGCCTCTGACCATAACACGCTCTCCAGCAAACATCTGCTAAATGCAACTCAAATCCAGCAGGCTGGACGAAGACTGGCATCCCTTTTCTGTGCAAATGGCAAGGAATGATCATTCAGTCCAATTATTAGTCAACTGATGAAGGTCACTGGCTAATCAATGAGAGTGAAGGCTGGTCCTGAATGGGGACCAGAATGAAGACAGAGTTCATGGGTCACTGACCTTTTTCGAGATGGACTGAGTAAATGGTCATATTACTGTCAGAGACTTTGGAGGAGCCTCAACATGTTGACGAAAAAAGCCCAACGTACTTGCCACAGCCCTGTGCTAAATTATATTCCTCTCATGATCCCTGTCCACACAGCATAATTGTATATTCAAAGCAAATGCATTATTTAAACAATAATATACTCTCTATTAGTTCACTGCTTTGGGTTAATGGTTGGCTGAAGCAATTATAGGGCCCCAGGGAGAGATTCACAGAAGAGGAACCAAGACACTGCACGGGTAATAGGTGCCGCTTCTTTATTGCAGTAATTAACGATTTTTATACAGTATACTAAAGGATTGTCAAGATGTTAAGGATGGTGTAATGACCAACAATTTTCTTTTATGCTAACACAGGAAAATAACAAGACGGGGCAACATTGCACGGCCCAGACACCTAATGTGTCTCTCAGTTTTGTTTTCTCTTTCCTTCAAGATGCTGCCAAACGGGCCTGTGACTGTTAACAAGCTGCCCTGTTAAAGGCAGGTCTGGACACAAGCTGCCGCTGTGGGCACATGAGCAATCAAGGTGGCACATACAGAAAGCTCTCTGGAGCAGCTGTCCGGTGAGATGAGAGACAACGGAGTTTGGCAGTTTAGAGACTCGACAGAGAATAGACTCAGAGTCCTGGCGTTAGTGTTGTGAACTTGGGGAAGGACTGTGTGCTGAGAACGTATCTATATTAGCATATAGATAACATATAGAAAATGCTGGTTCTTCTATCGTTGCTCTTTGAGGTACAGGTGTGCTGAAGATGCATATACGTGAAGTAAGATGAAATAAATGCTGCTTCCTGGTGTCCGCATAGATGAGAAACAGCCTAGCAAACACTGGATTGTTTGTTTGGAAAAAACACACACGTCTGAGCTCCCAGGTGACTCCACTCGACCTTGTTTTCCTAGCTGAGGTTTCCTGCTGAGTCTTGTGCAAACATCATTAAAATGATACTTCTCCACCTTCTACTTTACAGTCTAAAAGAGAGAACACCAAAGCAAATGTACACATCAAGACGCAACACAATGTGTACAATTATGTAAACCTTAAACATAATTAGGGGGAATTCTTGGAGTGCCTAGCAAATTGCTAGTGTTGCTGGTTTGGATGTTTCAGTGTTTGCTCAAGGATGTCATGGTGGTTTCTGAGTATTGACGGCTGGTGAAGGAAGACAGTTCTACAGGTAAGGCAGAGGATGCGGCTGTTCTGGAAGTGAGGAGGTGAGAGCTCACTGTTGGACACCCACACGAGGTGCAGAGTAAGGCTCTCTGTCTCAGACCTGTGGTTAGTGTGGCCTCAGTGTGTCTGGATCATTTTGGGGTCTGTTTATGGAAAGCAAACACCAACAAAATGGAGCTGATGAAACAGGACTCAAGTAGTGTTCAAGGAGATGGGGCAGGCGCTGTCTCCCTCCTCTCTCCTTCCCCTTTACCCCCTCTTCCTGCTCTCATTTACCCCCTCCCTCTGCATTTCCCTCCCTCCTTCCCCTTCCATTCTCATTTGTCCCTGCCTCACCCCTGCCTCTCTCCCTCTCTTCCTTCTGATCCTTCCCTTCCTTCTCCTCTTCTTTGTCTCCTTCCCTCCATCCTTCCTCCTTCTCCCTTTTCATTACCCCTCCCTCTCCCTCCCCTTTCTCCTCTTTCCTCTTCCTAAATCCTTTTCTCTCCTACATGCCCTCAGTAATTGATACCTCTCATGTGTGTCTGGCATTTGCACCTGCCTCAAACATCAGTTCTAACAGGGTTTGGGTGTGTGTGTGTGTGTGTGTGTGTGTGTGTGTGTGTGTATGTGTGCAGTTCTGAAGTTTAAAGTTTTCTATATGTAAGGTTATACTATCATCAGAAAGGCATCTTCACATCTTCTGCTCACATTTAGATCTTTTTATTCCTTTTTCATATGATCTGACTATGCATCCAGTACCATAAATAGAGAAGTGAGGAGCAACACATTTGTCTCATTTTTGATCTCAGAAGAGAGCTCCTCAACTTGGTGGTTCCATGTGACTTCAGCTGAGGACCTGTCCTGTGACATGTCCCATGACCTTTGTCATGTTTAGGTACATTCCTTCTGTATAAATTTTCAGGTACTTTTATCCTGAAACAATGTTGAGTTTTGTCACTGGAAGTGGTCCTGAGCTTCTGTCCTTTGTCTTGTGAATGTGATGCATGATGTTTATTGATCAGCCTTTGTCAAACCATTAGCTTTCCCAGGGTCTGTCCCTCTTGATCTTGGTGACTGCTCCTTCTCATCTATGGTTGTGTTCACTAGCTTTTCTGGGAGGATTTGTGTTCCTGTGTTCACAGGTATATTATACTGAGCTGTAATTTTTCTCTCCTACAGTGTCCTTATTTTGCTTGATAGAGGAGGATGTTTGCAGAATTTAAGAATGGGTTTGGAGTTACTCCCTTAGTCTTAATATTTTGGAAGGGCTTGAGAAGAATTCGAAGTATTTCTTCTTCACATGCATGACAATATTCACCTATAAAACTATCAGATCCTGGGCTTTTTTTGAGAAGAGTGTTTTCTCTCTCACTTAAATTTTCATGTATTATTTGCCTTTTTATTTTTTTATTCATGACTAACTTAGTATGTTGTATATTTCTAGAATGTTTACATTTCTTCTGGTTTGTATACTTCGTTGAAATATTTTGGGTCTGACTTCAGAGTATGTCATCATCTAAAGTGGTGTTCTCCCAAGCAGAACCAGACAAGAACCTTCCACAGGGTTCCTTTGGCTGCCTTGGCCCAGGGTCAGTTTGAAGCATGACCTTAGCAACTTGACTCCAATGTGAAGGGTTTAAACATTTTTCATCTTACAGAGTGTTATAATTAGTCTTGACTGGTTAAATAGACAGGGCCTAGAAATCAATCACCTAGGATACATGCCTCTAGGTATACATATGAGGGATTATCTTGACCAGGGTAATTGAAGTGGTTAGACCCATCCTAAAATTCAGCAGCACTATTCACTTGGGGCTTGGGGTCCTGGACTGAATGAAAATGAGAAAGTGAGTTGAGCATAGACATTCCCCTCCCTCTGCTTCCTGACATCAAATACAATGTGGAGGAGTTTGGTACTTTGGGCTAGAAAGCTTAGGATGCCGGAAGCAGAGATTAATGAGAATTCTGGTGGGAGCTTGGATGACAAGAATGCTGAGAGGTAGTCAGTAAAGGCTTGGGTGATGAGGTTTCAGATGTTTCAGAAGGGAACAAAGTCACTATCAGGAACTGAGTTGGGGCCATTATTTTGGCAAAGACGCCTTCATGCTGCTTCTTCCTGAGAACTTGAATTTAGTTGAATTTAAAAGTAATGAGTTGTTTTTTTTTCTGGTGATTTATAGACAGGAGAGTACTTAGACTGGAGTATGGTTGCCTTTTACTGTGCTCATCTGATTGTATAGTGAAAAAGAGAAAACAAGTTGGGCAGAAAGGTGTAAAAATGTACATGTCATCATGTAGGAAACTTGAGCAAGCCAAATTTTGCAGCCAACACTTTGCTAAAAATGAGGTGTACTTGTTAGAGAAAATCATTCTCCTATGTACTAAGGAAATATGTCAAGAGAGCAACATCCCATCCATTAACAGATCCAACTTGTGAAGATGCAAACTTTGAAAAGCAAGAGCCTAGACCAAGAATGAAGATATTCCTTGATGACAGCTTTGTAGGAAGGTGTTTCCACACAGAAGCTAATTGAGCTGTGGTCTAAAGGGACAGAGCTCCATGCAGAGCTTGCAAGAGAATTTTGCAACATCATCCTACAGTACGGTTCTGTAGTCATGAAAGATGCAAACTGTGGGAATTGTCTAGTCTTGCAACAAGATTCTAGAAAGCCACTGAGGTCAGGCTCTAGAGACAAAGATCCTGAACAGAGATCCTGAGGTGCCACTGTGTGAGTCTGAATGTGGAGCAATAGAGACCCCAGGATGATGGAGATGCTGGGACCAGGAGATGTCTTCTGGGGAAATCTGTAAGTATACAGTGAAGTAAGTCCAAGAGAGGCTGTCTGTGCTATGAGTAGTGGAGTTATAAGGGTTACCCAAGTTTTTGGGATCCCAAAAAATTCCATTACTAACTCCATTGTTTGGTCTTGCTCTGGCCTGATCATTTCTTGTTGGGTTCCCACTCTTTAGAGTAGGAATGTTTATTCTAAGATACTATGGTTGGAAATGTGCGACTTGCTTTTCATTTTGTAGGTGCCTAAAGTTATGAGACTGCCTGGAGACTCAGATGGAGTCTTAAAATGACATTGGAATTATTATGATCACTGCAGTGTTGTAGGGGTCTAGAGACCATCAAGGTGACTGAATGTGAAGGAGCTAAGCCCACTCGTACAGGCAGATGCTGAGTGATATATGATTATGAGCACTTACTGGAGTTTATTGTCATTTACAGAGGCTCCTTATAACCCCGTCTTTCTGCATATCGGTTGTAATATGTACTCTTTCATTGCTGGTTTTATTTATGTGGAGCTTCTCTTTCTTCTTTGTAGTCTAGCTAATGTTTTCTTGGCTAATACTCCATAAACTAAATGTATTGTGCTGCTCACTGTCCATATTAGTGCAGAAAGCAAAGACGATTGTCTGGAATTTGATAGGCAGCCCATGCTTCTTTAATGAGAAGTAGAAAGACATTATATTTCAAGAAGTATGTGGTTTTCTTGTTGTTTTGTGCCATGTGTCACTTTTTTTAGTTTAGTTATTGTTTAGAAGCTAGATGCACCATCCATTGTTCTAAGAATTTACTCAGGTATGTGGTACTCCAGGTTCTCAGGGGTTACCTATGTACCTGTGCAGTCAAAAGCTGGGCAGCTGCAGTTGGTCTCTCTGCTGGTTCTTCTGTAGCCCAGTGTTTATCCCATGATCAGATCCAGGCCCCACTGCAGTTGTGAAATTCCTGAGGAAGAGGAGTCATACTGCCTGTTAGACTCTCTCTAAGCCCTCTGAGGAGAGTGGAGGAACCGTGCTGCTGTGTTCAGGTAACCAAATCTGCCCAGCCAGAGAGTTAATGACTCAATATCCCTCCATGTCCATACTTGGGAGAACAGGTATGCCCTAGTGTTGTATGATATTGTTTGTGTTCTGACAAATAATATTTGCCTGGAAATCAGAGGGCAGAGCTAGCCACCAGTTAACCATAGAGGCCAGGTGGTGGTGGCACACACCTTTAATCCCAGCACAACTGGGAGGTGGAGACAAGAATATAAGGCAGGTGGAGACAGGATCTTAGCCCATTCAGTGTGAGGACTCACAGAGACAGGATCCCCCTTTTGGTCTGAGGATCTGGAGAGGTAAGAAGTAACTGTGGCTGCTCCTTTGCTTCTCTGATCTTTCAGCTTTCACCCTAATATCTGACTCTGGACTTTTATTTACTAAAACTAATTAGGATCATGCTTCACCCCAGTTCATCTCAGATTTCTAAGGTGTCCCAAGAGGATCAAGAAAATGACAATCAAGCTGCTTTTGCTTCCCATTTAGTGACATGGGGAGAGCACAGACGCATTTCAGAAGTTCCAAGCTCTGAGTCCCTGTTAGAACTCCAAGGAACAAATGTCTGAGCAGTAACCACTCCTTGCCCTCATGAGACTGGCTCAACAGGAGTGCTAGCCCAGGACTGGACACCTTGGCAGGTTTCCAGTATGCCACCATGAAGCACTATGAACAGGGCCATATGCAAAGGACCAAGTCACCAGTAGCAAGATTCTAGGTTGTCATCCTGCCTACTAAAGTCCCAAAAGTATATACCACTGTGATCCCATGGGCAAATGAGCTCAAATTCGAAGGTGCTTGCAGATGAGTGTTTGAAAGAGGAGAGTGTGGTAGGAAGTTTTCCTGTGTCCTGCCAGGTCCCGCAGCCACTCAGACCCAAACAAACATACAGAGGCTTATATTAATTACCAATTGCATGGCCTAAGGCAGGCTTCTTGCTAGCTAGCTCTTATAACTAAACTCAGCCCATTTCTATTAATCTATATGTTGCCATGTCTTCCATGGCTTTACCAGTGTGTCATTACATGTTGCTTCCTGGATGGTGGGATGGCATCTCCCCCCTCTGCCTTTCTTCTTCCTGTCTCTTTCTTCAATTTCCCACCTAGCTATAACCTGACTTGCCATAAACCAAAGGGCTTTTTTTATTTGCTTTTCCCCATGTCCTGTAGAATATTTGACAGTCTCCTCTGTGAAGCAGGAACCTGAAGAGCCATTTTGCCTTGCAAAGTTCAGTGGCCACCTTCCCATGGGTCCTGCATGTGCAGTTTATGTAACATATTATCAGCAGTCCAGCTATGAGCAGTTTCTTGCCCAAATGGCCATTTTTTGCCAAGAAGAAGATAAATTCCATATGGAGTGTTTTCGATGCCCATCTTTCTCTTTGAAGTAAATTGGTGCTGCCAGGAGCAGACGTGTCTCACTGTCCAGAAAGTCTAAGTATTTAAAACATTTTTAAATGCCATACTCTGTAGGTCTTTGAAATGTTTGAAGATTACTTACCTAATTGAAATATATCTATATATACCTAGAAAACTTAACTAATATGACTGTAAGCTTGACTATCATAGATGACTAATTATTAATCTGTATTTCTTAATTATACATTACAATTTTAAATGACCTGCACAAACATAATACCTTAAACAAGAGTAGAAATATACATACAGTATAACAAAGTTAACTTTAAATTTTTATCAATAAACTAAAATCCATAGCAACATAAAACATTTTAAAAAAGTTGTTACTCTTTGTCCTATCATATCTATAATGTCCTCTTTTCTTCTTTAGAAAGAGATTGCATTCACAATCAAACAGCTTTAAATAAAAATAAACATTTATAAACAATATTTTGGGAATTTGGGCATAGCTTTTCATACCATTTCCTGCTTGTTGGGGGCACTGCAATCTTATGGGGATCCTGAGAAAATTAAGAATTATGGCCAAGTCCTGACTGGAATAGTCTATGACACTGTATTCTCTGAGCCAGTGGCCTTGAAGCTGTTCTTGATGTTGAAACATCTGGAGACCTCTCAGGGGGTCTTGGCTGATTAAACCATATTAGCCTGGAAGCAATCCACAGGTTCTCATCTTCTATGGAAACAAAAGCAGAACCCCTCTTTTCCAAAGCAACATATCCTTAGACATAAATTTTGAAGTCAAGGTATCTTTAAAATATATATATTGGTTTAACTCAGCAGCCTTTACAATAAAATGTCTTTCTGCAGTTAAAAAATCCCAAAGGCAATGCAATCCAGACTCTGTGTGTGATTCCATCTTTACGTGGCTTATTTTTTTATATTATTTTTACTCTGTAAAGACTATTTTTTTAAAATTATCTATTTCTTTATATAACTGTCTACTCTCCTTTTCCTCTCTCTTCCAAGCCTACGTACATTTTCGCACACAATGTAAACCATTTAGAGATTTGTTCCATCTGAATCTGTCTTTTTGTGAATCTGTTGCTGTAACCTGCAGCATGGCTAGGACTGAAACGGCAGCCTTGGCTGCTGGCTCCACCCACCTCAGCTTCCCAACATGGCGGGGGTAATTCACTGCCAGCTCTGGGATCCATGTTCCCCGCCAATTCTGGGAAGTAGTGGGCCTATGCCTCCAACAAGCAGCAGCAGCGAGTAGCCCAGAAACTTTTTTTTGTCTATACTAGCAAAAGCTAAATCCTGTGGCTTGGAGACACTCTGTGTACTGTGGCAGGAATCTGCCATGCTGAAGGTCAAGCACACACACCACGAACCCACCATAGAGTAGCTCACGGCCAGCCTGAAAGACAGAAGTAGGAAGCTGTTTTCAGCTCTGTTTTGGAATCATTTTCTAAGTTTTCTCAGGTTTTAGGTAGAAATTCGAGCCAACACATTGGACAGCCAAATGTAGCCAGAAGTTTTCCTGTGTCCTGCCCAGTCCCATAGCCACTCAGACCCAAATAAACATACAGAGGCTTATATTAATTACCAATATAAGTCAGTCCATTTCTTTTTTCTTTTCTTTTCTTTTTTTTCTTTTGGTTTTTCGAGACAGAATTTCTCTGTGTATCTTTGCGCTTTTCCTGGGACTCACCTGGTAGCCCAGGCTGGCCTTGAACTCACAGAGATCTGCCTGGCTCTGCCTCCCGAGTGCTGGGATTAAAGGCGTGTGCCACCACTGCCCGGCAACTCAGCCCATTTCTATTAATCTACATGTCACCACATGTTCCGTGGCCTTACCTGTGTGCCATTACATGCTGCTCCCTGGATGGCAGGATGGCATCTCCCCTCTCTGCCTTTCTTCTTCCTGTCTCTCTCTTCAATTTACTGCCTAGCTATAACCTCACTTGTCATAGGTCAAACAGCTTTATTTATCAACCAATCAGGGTAACACATATTCACAGCATGCAGAAAGACATCCCACAACAGGAAAGTGATTGTAGAATGAAGTCAAAAGCTGCATCCAATGTGGTAGGTAACAGCTTTCTGTGTATCTGTGATTAACACTAGAAATAATGGCAGGCAGGCTTGTACTGTACTTGATTAAGGTTGTTGTATAGCAAAAACTCAGACAAACTGTTTCTGGGGAAAATTAATCTGAAAGATAAAGGTGCTTCAAAATCAACATAAGTGAAGTATTATGGTGTATTTTTCTAAAATTTGATATCAAATAATACAATAGAAGTCACTAAAAGTTTTGGTTTTATTTACATATATTAGTCAAAACCATAACAGCAAGAGGTGCATAAAATAAGCAGTATTTTTACAACAGCAAAGATTTCCATGTAACTCACAATGATGCAAAAGAGAAAATCCAACAGTATCAACTAGACTGATGCTTTAGCTAGTATCTGCAGGCTCAGTGCTGTGTGGAGGTGGTCTTCTGGGGGTCGCCTATCATACTATAAGCCTCACCTCTCTAGAGTCAGATGGAGAGAACTGGTGGCTGGCTGCAAGCTTGGCCATGGCCCAGCCCTTTGAAGGCAGCTTTGTCTCCATGTACAGAACCAGGACTCTAATGTTAGCATTGGTTGTTGGGGACGCAGTTATATGTCTAAGTTCCTCTGGGTGTTTTCTCTAAAACACTCCAGGTCTTCTTTCCATCTTTATGCCAAAACTGAAGCAAATACACCATTTTAGGAGCCACATCTTTTGTCTGTCCTGTGCCTTAAGCAATGGTTTTGGTTGCACTGATTTCTTCATCCTCATGGGGTTCAGAGACAAGAGAGGAGTCTAGGCTTCTTCTAGTTCCATAAGGAGAGGCAGAGAAAAGTTGAGTGGAAACCTTGGATTCTTTTTGTGCTGTGCATTCTACTTCTAAAGTGTCTGTGCTCACAGGTGCTCAGGTCACAACAGACAGCACCAAGAAGTCCTGTTGGCCAGTAGGATGGCTGTTGACTCTGGATGATCAACGTGGAAATGTATTTATCCTTCACTGTCTGGACTGCGCAGACCAGTCACATACAAGTCCAAAGATATCTCTGGACAGTCCAATATTGAAAGACAATTCCTTCTTTCTGAGTAACTAGTAGTTTAGCAACATCCCATAATTCAGTGTTTAACTGATTAAAAACCCTTAACCTTTGCTCATTTTCCCTGTGAACTCTAGATTCCAGTTTATTCTCAAGCCTGACCTTTCTTGATGAGTGTGGTGATATTTTATTTGTGCACCCCAATAAAGCTTATCTGGGGATCAGAGGAAAAAGCCAGCTACTATATTAAACATAGAGGTCAGCCAGTGGTAGCACATGCCTTTAATCCTAGTATTTGGGAGGCAGAGATTCATCTGGATCTCTGTGAGTTCAAGGCCACACTGGGAACAGAGCTAGACATGGTGGCACACAACTTTAATCCAGAACTAGTTAACCATAGAAGTCTGGAGGTCTATACAGACAGACAGGAAGTGATGCATCTGGGCAGAGAAAGAAGGTAAGATGGCAGGGCACAGAAAGGTATATAGGCATGAGTACACAGGAAGTAGCTCTCTCTGGAGCCTGAGGAATTGGTAAGGTGAGGTTGGCTGTGGCTTGTTTTATTCCTCTGATTTCTCAGTTCTCACCCCAATATCTGGCTCCAGACTTTTTATTAATAAGACCATTTAGCAATTCGCCTTACAGATGACCCTTCTGTTTCTGGTATTTTCTGCCTATTCTAGTTATCTTCCGCCATGCTGCCACTCAGGTCTCTAATGATTTCTCCCAGGCAAACCATGACTTGGAACTTCAGCATTTTCTGTATTTTGCTGTCCAGGGAAGGCCAGTTGAATTCTCAGTTATTCTGTAGGTGGGCCAAGATTGCTTAGCATTTGAAGGGTCCTTCTAGCCAAACATTAGATTTTGTGTGTGTGTGTGTGTGTGTGTGTGTGTGTGTGTGTGTGTGTGTGTGTGTGTTACATATTTGTAAGTACCTGTGTGTGCATGCATATGTGTGTGGAGGCCACAGGTCAATGTCAAGTGGTGTTCCTCAATTGGTATCTGCCTTTATTTGGCAGTATGGCCCCTTACTGACCCTGGAGTTCACTGGGCACCTGAATTCAGGTCTATGTGCTTGGGTGGCAAAAATTTTACCATCTGTATCATTTCCCCAGTCCCAACCTCAAGTTCTCACCTGCTCCTTCCTCCATTTGAGAGACTTTTGCAATGCACAGTGGCAATGCACAGTGGCAATGCACAGAGACTTTTGCAATGCACCATGTCCTGAGTCCACTCCATCAGCAATGAGGTGCACGGCTCCACATGTCCCTGATGACATTGACAGAAAGATACCCTGATAAATGTAAACACCTCCCAGCATGATGTAGAAGGCAACAGCAAAGGGATGGGTGGCAATAGTAAGATTCCAGAGTCCCACAGTGGCCCTGGTTCTTGGCACACACCTGCTCCCGAGGAATGAAGGGAAGATGAGCTTACAGCTGCCTTGCTCCCCCTCCAGCTGGACAGCTGCTGAGGCTGCTCCTGCCTCCTTCACTAGTGTCAACAGGAATGCAGACACACCTTTGCCTTTGCTCGTGACCTTGAGGCTCCACCTGCCACATGTTATGAGACAGAAGTGAGGTCTTTGAAATAATGTTACATCATGTTTATGCACACAAATGTGAATCTGTGCACTTGGGTACCAGCACACATGCATGCCTGCACAAACACACTCATGGCGTGGCCTGCTCCTTGATGCTCTAACCAACTCTTACACCTTCAGCAGCAGGCAGAACTCAGCTCTCAGTATCATCCTGACAGGCCTGGGGGTGGGGGGCTGCTAGGCAATGGGGTGCTAATGAGCTTCAGGCTCAGAATGACATTAGGGGCCCTGAGGATGGTGGTTCTGTACCTCTCAGGTGCTCAGAACAGCTCGCTTCCCCCTATGCTGGGCAAGGGCTGTGCCTGGTGGATTTTCTTTCACTCATTTCCCCCCCAAAGTGGTATTAAAAGTTGGCGCTTAATGATAATGAATTGAATTGTCCCCATCTAAAGTGGACTGAGTGACAGAATGCTGGAAACCAAGAGATCCCCGACCTGGTGGAGAAAACAAAAGTAATTGGATTACACAAAGAAAATAAGATAAACATTCGCTGAAATTACAGTGACAGGCTGTGATTAACGAGCTGGCGGAGCAGCAAGCAGCGTTCAGCGCCTGGTGCCAGGGGGCCGGCTGCCAGGTGTGACTGCTCCTTCCTCTGCTGCGGGGCTTCCACTTGATTCTCAGATCAAGGTGCAGCATGGCACCTTGATTTTCCAGAGAGCCCCTCTTCTGCCGTCCGTCCCTCCCTCCCTCCTCCCTCCTCCCTCCCTCCCTCCCTCCCTCCCTCCCTCCCTCCCTTCCTTTCTTCCTTTCCTTCTTATCAAAGTTTGCACCACGGATGATGGAATTAGGACTTCCAGGGTGGGAATTTAGTTTTCATCTTGTCCTCAGTGTTGGGTTTCTGGTCAGTTGCAGGTAAGTTGGCAGTGCACAGGGTACTCATACTTGGTGCCCCAACATCTCTTCAGCGGTCCCCAGGGCTGTCCCTGGTGCCTGGGTTTTACTACGCCTGCCACAGATCGCAACACAGATGGAACACGCACTTAATAGGCAGCGAGTAGGAAAGGTGCTCATTGGTAGACTGTTAGTAGGTGAACCACTTTATGCTTGCCATTTTCCAGTCTTATAGAACAATCTCACAGTGGTAAAATCCATGGCTTGGGAATGTCCACTGACATTAGTGCCTCTGCAGACTGCCATAAGTCTTTAAAAGGTCCTCAAGGGCCTTACTTTGTTCCAGGTGCATGTGAACTGGAGGTGGCTGACCTTGCTGTCTCTCATGTGTTCCTCCATGAGGACAGTGGTCACATGGTCCATCTCTCAAGGCAGAGCAAGGAGAGGTTCTGCTCTGATCAGGGCACAGGTGAGAAGCAGAAGTATCTGGGGGCAGGCACAGGGTTACCCTATGCCTGCAGACAGCCCACAGGTAGGCTTTCATTTGTTCTCAAACCACATCTCTAAACCTTCTTTACCTGAGGGTCAACATGGTTACCCACGCTGCTTTGTCTTCTGCTGGGAATTCCTCACCTTTTCTTCTCTAAGACATACTATCCTGCTGTTCACCTTGCCCTCCCTGCCCACTGATGCTCTCAGGGACCAGGGCAGCAGCTGACTGACAGTTCCTTCCACTAGACTTCACCCTTCAGGCACCATAGAGTGACACTATGAAACCCACCCATTCCCCCTACTAGAACATGTTGCTGAGCTATGAACCCCTTTGTCATGATGGGTCTCAAATCTCGTCTAGCTGTCCAGCCCGTCAGACCTGAACTACTTCCTCAAAGCGGCACTCGGCCACTCTGCTTCCTACTACATTGTCAACACATCAGGTAACCAGAGCTCCCGGCTCCCCACTTTTTCACACCCTGTAGCTCCCACTGTCTGTCCATCTGTCACACCCTTGTTATTTCTGGTTGTAATGATTTGCTTGCAAACTGTGACTTCTTTGTGGTCAAACCAGAGCCTGCTGCATGTTTCTGTGGATACAATGGCTAGCCCAAAGTCTGTCATACACTGTATCCACTAAAATTCCGCTGGATGAATGTGAACTGAGTTGGATCTGTGTCAGACTGGGGCTGTCTTGGACATCTTCGTGTCTTAGAATCTATCATTCGGCATTAAGCATGATGTTGACTGAAGGTGATAAAGAATGGTGTCATGAATGAATCAACAAGTAAATGAATGATGAGCAAAGAAAAACTCCAACAGGAAGCTCTCAAGGTCTGTCCCACTTTCTGAAGCAGGAACAGAGCTCCCTTCGTGGTGCTGGGTCAGAAGCATTGACTACTGCTGGCCCTCCACAGACTGGACCAGGCCTGTTGCTGGCCTGCTACTCATTCCTAGTCATGGAAAAATGAAGCCTCCCAGCACACCGTTAAACCACTTTTCCTGCCTAGAAACTCAAGAAGCACAGCCCTCTTTTTGAGTTTCCTTTTTCCCATCTGCTGTGCTCTCTTCTTGGCCCGTGAGAATGTATAGAGCTGGCTCTTCCTCTTCCAGGACCTTAATAAGGTGGCTTCTGCTTCCTCTGTTTCCCAAAGATGAAGGCTATGTTCAAACAGTGCTGTCAGTCCACACCCATCCCTCCAGGGACCTGGTTACCAAAGGGCAGGGTAGGTGCCTCTCATTGTCCTTGTCCACCCACCCACTGGACCAGCATTACAGCTTCTAATATATGCATAGACAAGCCAAGCTTGGTAGTGACTGATCAATGTGGGTGCCACCCTGCTGTGACTCCAGAGTAGTTTCCATATTTCCATCCTGGTTTGGTTCACATTGTGAGCTTTGCTTTGTCTCACATGCAGTTTGTTTGTTTGTTTGTTTGTGGCTTGTACGTTAAGCCTAGCTCAGGAGAAAGTTGGAGCCAGGGACAGAGGACAGGTCTACACCTGACTCTCTTGCTTGTCAAGCTACAGGCTCTGGTTTTCAAACTTGCTAGTTGATAAAGGTGTCACTGGCAGACCTAGGGGCTACATCAGCTCAAAAACATCTAGTGGAAACACATTTCTCAGAGGCTTTGCCAATTTGTTCACTAGGTAGTAGGATATATTGTTGAGAGTTCGGTAGCATGGACTATTCAGCAGCTGATTCACCATGTGCAGCATCTACTGACAGTGTCCCAGAGACAAGACAGTGAGTTCAGAGAAGGCTGGGAATCCTGCACCTGAAAGTTCAGATATAGCTCCTACTTGAACGTGGATTCCATGTAGAGAACTCTGTGAATTCCTATGGGTCTGCCCAGACTCCAGAAAAGGGGGCATTCCCTTTGGGGTTGGTGTCTATATAATCTGTGTTAACTCCCATATTTAACTGAGAAGCCAGGATGAGGCACATGGAGCATGCTGCAGTATCTGCCAAGGTCCTACCTAGCTCGTTAATGTAGACTTTACATTTAAGTCCTTTTCCAAAAGTGCAGAATAAACACATCTTACTGCTTTTTAAGAAAACCAGGGCAAATAAGCTCTAAACAAGGGCTCTCACTGAAGTATTTCTTGAAACAAGACCCTTCCAGATTAGAGCCTGGAGGTCTTTATCTGTAGAGGGGACAGGTGAGGGCCAAAAAGGTGCCAGCGCATTAGCAAACCATCAAACCATGAATACCACTTCATTATTGCTTATTCTCTGACAAGCAAATTTGATTTGATTTATTTTGGGTGGTGCTAATGGTGAAACCAGAACCTACCTCACACATGTAGGCAAGTGCTCTCTACTGAGCCCCGTCCCAGCAGGGATATTAACTTCTGATACATGTTTTTGCTGTAGCCCTAGATTTTGCTACACACAGTTGTATGTCCAATGGCCTTGAGGACTGTATTTCCAGAGATTTTTGGCTCTGTGAAATATTTCAAAGTACACGAGCCACTCTGAGCATAAGAACGTGGGCTATTTGAGGCATACCCGGGAAGACCATGCTGACTGCCTCAGCGAGTTAACTTTGTAGTAAATTATGGGCAGAACTGTAGCTCAGGCGCTAATGATCATACATCTAAGCACCGGCTTATTTATGCATAATTTGCTACCATTGTGCTCAGGCTTACTTGGAGACTCATGAATCAGACATAAGCTTCATTTCTCACTGTCTTCCTGCCCTCCCAAGGTCAGCAGTGCCTTGTGCTCACTCTAAGCTCCCAGGGACTGCCACCTGACCCTCAGGCAGCCAGCAGGCCAGCCTTCTGGATGGATAATCAGACCACGCCAAGAATCAGAGGTGAGCTCATTCCCGCTAGAAGGGCAGTGACAGAATTCCCGTGTGGAAGAGTCCCATGACACAGGGCTTCTGTCTGTATGATCATGGCAGATCCCAAAGAGGAAACGACACAGATGCACCCAGCAAGGAGCAGCATCATGAACCAGGGACGGATCCAGTCCCGGAGGGAGGGTCTGGAGTTCAGAGGACGAACATTTGCATCACCAAAATCTTAGAGTTCTTAGCCTGTCATGTCCCAGGGTTCCTGCCAGGTTCCTGAAGTCTAAATCCTGTGAGAACCCTAAAGAAGCTGTCACACAAGACCCCTTCACCCCTGTTCACAGATGGGAAACTTCCCCACAGAATGTGCTACAGATGCTACTTGGTACTGGTGCCATCCTCTGTGGAGAAGCAGGGTAGAGCATAAGCTTCCAGAAAAGTTCTCTGGGAAACAGCCCCTGGCTCTTCCAAGTTTTCTGTATCAGATTAACATTGGCAATTAATTTGGCTGTTTTAGGCTCCTAGGCAAGTGACTGCTCCATTGATGTCCTTCCCCATACAGCAAGCCCGTATCTCTGCTGCTCTCTGGAGAGATACTGCTCTCCCACACACATTCTCCACTAAACATCATCCACTGTGCCTGCCCAGGTGCACCGGCTATCTGCAGAGAACATTGTGCTCTGCCGCCCAGTCCAGCCACTGGATGGAGACAGTCTTACCTCAGTTGCCCTTCGATGCGGTGACAATGCACCACAGACTCAGGGACTTCAAAAACAGGGATATATCCCTATACTTATGAAAGCTGAATCCAAAGATTAAATGTGGGAAGGGCTAGTTTCTGATGAAAGTCATCATCCTGTCTTACAGTCAGCCACCATGCCCCTCATGTCAGCATGCCGAGGTGTTTTCCTCTTCTTTGTCCCATCCTTATGCCTAGTTAACCTGTCTCTTCAGTTGGACTTACCTCTGAATGGTCACACTGTAGGTTGGGCTTCAGTGTATGACAATCCCAGAGGAGAAGGCCAGCTGAGCAGCAGAGACCAGAAGCAGGTGACTGAGATCGGAGACCCTATGAAGCCAGCTGGCTGCTAAGCTCCTGTAGACTCCAGGCAGTGATAGGAGGATCTAGTGAGATCTAGATGTACTTGTTGAACTACAAGTGGCTAATGTTGCAGGGTGTGATGTGGGATTCCAGTTGTAGGGAGCTGTTGGTCATTTGGGGGGCAGACTTAGAGAAGTGGCCCAGCTTTGTCTTATGAGCCTAGCAAGGAAACCACACCACAGCTCAGGACAGGCTGGAGGTTGTTGGGAAGATTCTTGGCTTGCTGTGCAGTGGAGGGAGCTGTGTTTGCAGCCAGTCAGTCATGCCTGAGCCTATAGTAGCCACCCTGCACTGTGGGTCTGGGAGCCCCAGACTCTGGCAACTAGCCCAGCATTGGGTTGGGGGGGGGGCACTGGCTGCTTTTGTGAAGCCTGAAGCAGATCCTGAGAACCTGACAGCACCCTCCACTGCTTAGCCTTGAGCTGTCTCTTCAGCTCGGTCCCCTCCTGATCCAACTGCTAAGCACCCATGATGATGGGGCCTGGACTTCAGATGCATATGGAAGATGGACAGGAGAGCAGATTTCCCTCTCAGAGGTAGATAGTTTACTCTGCCTTCTGCCCTCAGCCCTCTGAAAGCAAGCCCACACACTCTAACCATGCTCACAATGGGTCATGAGTGATGGCCCATTTCAACACAGTACCTGTCAGATCAGCTCATCAAATCTCCACACCCAGTTAGGTCACCCTGATGTCACATCTATCATGTGAACCATAGCTGGTCCCTGATGTTACCAGCACTTTATGTTTACAGTTGACATTTTCTCCTTGCCTTGTGGCTTATAGAAACGTCACCAGCATGCCACCTATCAGTCCTGTAATGAATATCTCCAGTCCTTGAGTATGGGTTCCCATGATGGCTAGCATTGCCAATTTGATAGACTCTAGAATCACTGGGAAGATAGGACTCTGTGCATCACTGTGGGTAATGCCATTTCCCTGGGCTAGGGTCCGGATACATTGTGACCGGTTTCCTGAAACTACTGCTTCCATGATTTCCTACCATGATAGACAGTCTCCCCTCAAACTACGAGCCAAATAAATCCCTTCTCACACATTTGTTCCAGGTCACTTTATGACAGCAACAGAAAAGAAGCTAAGAAATCCGCAATGATTAGATGTGATGTGGGGCACTCACCTGCCTTGAGGGTGAGGGTACTAGGTACTAGGCGCCTCCCGTTGTCTTGCAGATAGAGCCTTCTGGCAACAGGGTTTAGAATACAAACCCAGTTTGCCCACAGCCCAGATATTACCACTGAAGAACTCTGCACACTAGCTAGGCAAGGTATATGTGTGGGGGCTCTGTATTAAAGATTCTCCAAATTTTGTAGACACCCCTTCCATTCTGAGTGTTTCTCAGGGTCACCACAAAGAAGGCATCCAGCAATCTCCCACCTACCTTGAAATTGTTACAAAACCCAAAATGCAATTGATTTCTCCCCACCCAAGGGTGACTTGTTGAGTGACAAGTGGTACACAGAGTGACAATCCACGCCTGTGGAGTGGAGGGCCCACGTGAGTTTCCCCAGTACAGAGTGGGTCCTGTCTCCTGCAGGCTTTATCCACAAGACAACAGTAAACCAACCTTGAATTTGTGACATGCCTCCTAGTCAAAATGGCTGAGAACGGTGACAGCCTTCCCACACCTTGGTGGGGGCCACCATCCAGCATACTTTCCACCTCTCTGGCCTACCTGGGATCATCCTGTACCTGGAGTCTCACCCGTGACTCTGAACTGAGGCATCTTTTGTGATTATTCACCTACACAATGCTCTACAGCAGCCCTTTATACAGGCTTTTCAGTGTTCTTGTTATAGATGATAGAGCCGATTCAGTGTATATGGAAGGGCATGTGTAGGTTATTTGAAAATGCTATGTCATTGTGTACACAAGGATCTCAGTACCTCTGGCATGCTGGAACCATTTCCACACTGATGCAAAGAACATTCATATCATTCTATGATCTTCTTAAACTGAGGTCACTATTGGATCCATGACAATATTTCACAGGTCAGATTAGCACCACGCTTGGCGTTCCCAAGGAGGCTCTGAGACAGGGTTGCTCTCAGGGGAATGGGTGGCATACAGATCTGGCTGGGATGACTCACTGTGTGGTGTTGTGTATACAGCTGGCTCATGAACCTTGGTTTTTCTCGGAAGCTCTGCTGGGACAGAGAAACCTACTTTCGAGGTTTGGTGAAAATTACCCAGTAATGGACAGAGCCCTCTCCCAGGTTACAGAAACTCACGCTTGAGAAGTCATGGTGGAGTGTAGGAGTTCAGTGTCATGTTGTACGTGCTGATCTCAGGCCCCCTCCATGTCCCTAACAGAGGTGGACCTGCAGAGACCATGCTGGGGGAGACATTGGCTGCTCTGTAAGCAGGTGCTGCGGACAGAGGGCTGCAAGGACACTGTGGAGGACATATCCTCTTGCTCAGGAGGCAGGTGCCTCAGCTCCTACCTGAAGGTCACCTGCTCTCCACCCTGCGGCTCCTCCAGGTGTTGCTGGGGCTGTAACATCTGGCTGCAAAGCATGTGTGGATGCCAGCCATCCATTGTTCTGCAGGCTGCCGGTGGAGCCGTGAAGAGAGGGCACTTGCTGGACAGGAGGGTTAGAACAAAGAGGCAGACTGTGCCAGCACTGATCACCCTGAGCTGACAAGAAGCTCGCTAATCAACACGGTCGTGTGCTGCCTTCCGAGGGCAGGGCCCTTCCTTCCTGTCATTCTGTCTCCCACTTCCTTGCATTTCTTCGCACTCAAAGCGCTGTGATGCTCTGGGCCTCTTCCTCACACCTCGGTGCAGGCTGTGGCTCTTGTCCTGCAGCAAGCACCCAGGAAGCACAGCCAGGCCTGTGTGGAAACGCTGCCAGCAGCATCTGCTGACTCTCAGTGGGTTGCACACTCGCCTCCATCACTCTCCTCTCCCTGTCTACTCAGCAGGACTCCAGCATCGGATGTGTGCCAAGCCCAGCTACGCCGGCCCTACATGGGGCCAATGCGGCTACTCACATAGACAGGCAGCAGCCACAGCACATGGAAGGGAGCCGTAGAGCCTGGCTGGGCCCTGTAGCCTTTCTGAGAGTCTGTTGTTCTGTCTTCTCAACATCTCAGAGATTGTCATCTGTGTCCGTGAATGGGACAGCTCCACTGTAACGCCTGTCTTGTCAGCCATTCTCCCCATAGCATATCTGTGTGTCTGTCCCAATAATGGCAGCTGGAAGTGTTTACTTTCAGGCAGGCCTCTGCTGTGGGCTTTTAATTTTTTTTTAATTCAATTTAATTTTTTTAAAAATAAGCTAACCACTTGGCCTGCTCTGTTGGACACGACACTTCATCTGCCCTTTATTGGTCCCTGGCTTTTGGCATCTTGGACTTTCTGGGCATCTCTCCTTGCGAGCCTGAGGCTTATCTGAGGCTTTGGGGCTCTCACAAAGGACTCCGGTGCAGAGGAACAGGCCATGGTCAGCCTGCAGCACAGCGAGGGAGGAGCTTTGCTGCCTCCATGGCCTTCAGAATGGAGTCCATGACAGGAGGATCCATGGCCCCTGGAACAGAGATGCACAAAGGAGGAAGAACTCTGCTCAGGAAAGGTGTCTGCATCCCCTGAAGCACCTGAGAATCTTATGTTGTTGTTTTAGATGAGAACTAACAACCTAACCTCCACATCTCAACCTCTGAGAGGGAAACACTGGTACTGCACTGAGAAGAACAGCGGCTCTCTGTGAGATGATGGTTTCCAGGAAGTGGGATGCCACATGGGGGATGTCTCCCCAAATGCAGGCCCGCGTAACTCTGCACCCAAGCAGGTTACCATGACCACCTTCCCACAGCCCTGGATGTTTTTCAGTGCCTTTCAAGTATCTCATCAAGAGGAAGAACAAGCTTGGGCTGAGGCCAATCTGTGACGTCTGCTCCTCAAAAGGCAGAGGCAGGAGGATTGTCAATTCAAGCACTCCTTAGACAACTTAGTGAGTCTCTGTTCCAAAATTTAAAGAAAGAGGAGGACTGGCTGTTAGTTCTCTGGTAGAGTGCTTGCCTAGTGTGCACGAGGCTCTGGGTTTCATCCTGCGGAACAAGAAGGGAAATAAGAGAAAAAAAACAGGAAATAGAACACAGAGAGTGAGTAAGACTGGGGGAGACAGAGGGAGAGAACTGTAAGGTGGGGGTCCTTCTTTAGAGACACTCAGGGTGGTGACCAGCCAGCCCACTGCATTCCTTCATCTCCCTGCTCCATGTTTACACATCTCAACCGCCCAACAAACAGTTCTCTTCACTCTTTGCATCTCCAAAGGCCATAGGAATGTCAACCCTCTCTTTTAGGATTCAGGGACTTGGCACAAAGACAGTGTCCCATCTCTGTGATCTCTGCTTTGGGACTTGTTAGTGCTGCCAGCAGTTAAGGGAGGGCACTGTTAGATGACAATGGTGTTCAAGTGTTTCACCGTGAACGCTGGCGTTTCACGGGAGGTAAGAACTTATATGTTGGTAATCCAATATGCCCATCTACATGTTGGTTATGGGTTAATTTAAGTATAAGAGCTGGTCAGTGGTAGTCCTGAGCTAATGGCTGAACAATTTTAATTAATATAAGCCTCTGTGTGTTAACTTGGGTCCAAGCAGCAGCAGGGCCTCAAGAGCCGGGCAGGACCAGAAAAACTTCAGCTACAACCTTCCACAGACCAAACTTACCTCCAGCGATGTTCAGACCAGACGACTTTCAATTTGCCTTCTTGGGTGGCAGCCTCAGGTATCTCCAGAGTGCTTGGCAGTTTTCAGTCAGAGAGGATTTCCCAGGGCTCTGGAACATCTCGGGGTACTCACCCTCTAAGAGTTCTCTCCAGCCATCACACTCTTCCCCAACTGGGTCTGAGGTCCCTAAGTTTTGGGTTGCAGTCTCTGGGGATATAAATGGGACTTTCAGAATTTTACAGGGAGACCCCCATAGAAGGTCACTCAGACACAGTTTATAACCAATTGAAAGTCTTTATTCCAGCCAGCTAGGACAACATTCAGGTATTCTAGACCCAAGTGTAGCTCTGAGAATTTAGAGTAAGGGCTTTTTGAGGCACAAAACACATCCTGTTATCTCACTCAGCAGTTCAATGAGGAGGTTTTGCACAAGGAAGCAGTATAACAGAAGCTAAGACAAGCAGTTAGCTGAAGGGGGAGGTTTTGCAGAAGCAGGCAGTTCAACAGAAGCTAAGTTAGCTGGGGCATCTCGACCTTGGGTTCCTAGAATAGAGCTGGGTGATTTTCCATGGGATTCTCCATCAAGGAGATCAAATTCTAGTGATACCTAAAATAGTTTCAGCAAGCACACAAGGTAGAGCAAACTCTATACTGTCTTGCCCTGTCACAGTGTGTACAGATACTCTAGGACCAAGCTTGCCTTGGCCCTGAGCTCCCAGAAGGCCATTCAGCATCACTTTTCCTATGAGGAGAAATTAATCCTGTAGTTCTTTTCCTCCAACATCCATCTGCATTGCCCATTCAGTGAAGTGAAGACACGGTACACCATTAGGAAAGCGCAGGTGGACGAGGGCCCTGCCAGGACCCAGGCTTGCATCTGCTCTGGGCCTCATGGTTCAGCTAGAGATAAGGAGAGGAGAACTCTGAGGACTCTATGCACTGGAGAAAAGTGGCCAGGAGGAACATTCACAGCCACAGTGACAGCAGCCAACCAGTCCAGCATTAGCACCTCTGTGAACTACCAAAGACCACAGCAGTAGTGACTGCACCATCAGCGACAGTGTGAAAACCCACAGGGACAGTCGAGGTTACCACACATTTAAAGTCAAAGCCTGGACTCTGGCAACAAGCTAAGACTCAGTAATCTGTCCTCAATAGGCCAATTAACTATATAATCACAGTGAAAAGTGGAGAAAGATTTATTCAATGTGACCACACTGGGAAAGGTACAACTGAGCCCTATAACTCTCAAATCTATCTTTAGTGTCCTGATATGAGGTTTAGGTTTAAATAGAAGGCAGGAGATATGCAGATATATCAGCCCTGGTCAAGGTGTAGTCCCACCCACCATCATGGTCTCAGCTCCAGTCTGCCTCACAAAGTGGTCTGAAAAGCTGTCAGACGGTGTGAAATAACTTCCCAGGAGACAAGTTCCTCTTCTGCCTGGCAATAGAGCCCGTTTTTTCTTTCCCTAGCATGACACTCCTGGGGGAAATTTCAATCCCTTGGGGTGAGTTGTTTCAATAATATGAAAGCAAAAATGCCACTCTTCATTGTGTCTTTGTTCCTTTCAGACCAATTACATTATCTACAGTAAGACCACGGAGAGGTGAGGGCCTTGGCTGTGATGAAAGCCAGTGGCCAGAGGATGAGAAACTGTGCGCATTTGCCCCCCCCCACGTTGGTCCCCCCCCCATGTCCACTGCAACATCATGGGAGATAAGATGGACCAAGGTGAGGGCCTGAGTTGGGCAAACTCTCTCCAAAGTGAACTCCCAGGTGGGCAGATTTTCTCCTGGTTGGCCCTTGTCTTTTGTCTTCTTTTCACGAGCACACACAAGTAAATCAAAGCCCATCTGTCTAAGCGCTTTTCCTGTTGCTCTGATCAAACATTGACAAGCACCATTTAGGGAGGAACGTTTATTCTACACATAGTTTAACATACCACAGGTACCTGGACAGGGACATAAGCATACAGTGTCTGTCATGCACACCGGGACAGCCATGGTCCCTCTCCTGCTCACTGTATAGAGTGAATTCCAGAGGCATGCCCCATGACAGTGCTTTAGAGGTAGTCCATGAAGGTAGCAAAAGGCATCTACTAGACAGAAATTGCTAGCTAAGGGCCAGCAAATGGATTAGAGTAGTGGTTCTCAACCTTCCTAATGCTGCAACTTTTTAATACAGTTGCTCATGTTGTTGTGACCCCAACCTTAAAAATTATCTTTTGTTGCTATTTCATAACTGTAATTTAACTACTGTTAATATTCATATTGTAAAAATCATAAATATCTGTGTTTCCCAATGGTCTCAGGCAACCCCTGTGAGGGGTCATGACCCATAGGCTGAGAACCACTGTTATAGAGGCTAAAGATGCCTGCTGCCAAGGCTGACCAACTTGAGTTCAATCCCCCAAACCTACATGATGAAAAGAGGGGAACTGTCTCCTGCAAGCTGCCCTGTTATACATACACTGTGGTGCACACACACACACAAACACACACACACACACACACACACACACACACACACACACACACATACACACACACACATAGCTAGAGTTTTCCTGCCTGGCCCACGGTCAGGACAAAACTCTCTCACCCACCAGTCCCACAGCTGCTCAGACCCAACCAAGTAAACACAGAGACTTAAATTGCTTACAAACTGTATGGCCATGGCAGGCTTCTTGCTAACTGTTCTTACAGCTTAAATTAATCCATTTCCATAAATCTATACCCTGCCACGTGGCTCATGGCTTACCGGCATCTTCATACGCTGCTTGTCATGGTGGTGGCTGGCAGTGACTCCCTGACTCAGCCTTCTACTTCCCCGAATTCTTTTCCTTCTTGTTCCTCCTATACTTCCTCCTGCCTGACTACTGGCCAATCAGTGTTTTATTTACTAACCAATCAGAGGAACACATTTGCCATACAGAACATCCCACAGCGTGCACACACACACACACACACACACACACACACACACACACACACAGAGAGAGAGAGAGAGAGAGAGAGAGAGAGAGAGAGAGAATGAAAAATGAAGGCAAGCAAAAGAGATTCTAAAAGGAATAACTTGCTGAAGATATGGATGATTTAAAATAGCATACATTTTAAAACAAATAAACAAACAAGACATCCTCACTGCTCTGAAGAGACTTAAAGGGACCCAGGCCGTGTCTCTCACCTAGAACTCCTGCATATCTCGAGGAAGCGAGACTGTAGAGAGTCTGAACCACAGTGAGAAGAGACCTTGACTCTGCCATTTGCCCAAGTCACTTTCATAGTCACAGGTGTCCAGAGCTCTGCCGGGAGCAAGGAGAGCTCCCTCATGAGTGGGCCTGAACTGTGTTGATGCTTCCCTCCTAGACCCTCCCACACCCTCTACAATGTGCCAGAATGAATTGTTCCCATGGGGTGGCAGAAACAGAGTCCTGAGTGTAATGAATGGTGTCAGAGAGGATGAGATCTTCAAAGGTTGCAGCCTGGAGGGAAGGGGCTAGGCCATGGGGACCACATAAATGGATCAGTGTCTTCCTCTTGAGAATCACTTAACTCCTGCCAGTCTGGGTGCTCTGTGCCCTTATCACCATCGGCCAAATAAACCTCTCTTCTCTATAAAGCACTAGCCTCAGGTACTTTGTTACTGAAGTGGAAAGCAAATGAATCTACCCCTAACTAAGATCAGAAGCAAGCTCTCTGCTTGTCATCCTGAACGATGTTCTTGTTTGAACTTGAAGTTAGACACATTCCCATAGCGAAGTCGGAGGTGATGAGGACCTTCAAGTCTGCCCTCTAGCAGCCACTTCCTTCAATTTAGGGACCTCCTAAAGGTCTCCCAGTGTCCAAACACATGAGCCTGTGGCAGACATTTCACACTCAAACCAAGATACATTGAGCAATCTGAATGGGCCCATCCTTCCATCTCATGGTAGTCTACTCTGCTGGTTTCATTTTTTTCTAGGATGTGCATGTCCAAATTTGTATTCTCTTATCTAGATTGATGTGTTAATTTATTCGCCCATTGAACAATCTCTTCATTGTCGTAGCACTGTCTAGAATTTTGTGTTTTCCTTCCAGGAACAGGCTCCCCTAGCCAAGAGGGTATGGAGGCCGTGGGTGGGGGCCCTGCATGCTGAGGATGAACTCAAGTAGCCCTCGTGTGATCACCACACTACAGCACTGTGAGCAAAGCCCGAGGTTCAAGCCAGGATTGTATAATGAGGATACAATAAGCATTAGAGACATAGCATTGTTCCCTGTACCCCTCTGCCTCAGTTACTTTTCTACTTCTGTGATAAGACACCATGATTGTGGCAATTTATATAAGAAAGAGTTTATTTGTAGCTCAGAAGGTTAGAGTCCATGACCTTCAGGGTAGGGGACTTGGTAGGCAGGCACGGAGCTGCAGTGGCAGCTGAGAGTTCATATTTGATCCGCAAGCATGGGACAGAGAGAGCTAACTGGTAATGGTTGTGGGATTTTGAAACCTTCAAGTCCACCCCCAGTGACACACCTTCTAGTCCCTCTCAAACATTTCCACTAACTGGAGACCAAGCATTCAAATATATGAACCTCTGATAGCATTCTCATTCAAACAACCACACTCTTCCTTAACAGTTTCTGAAGCCTCAGGGCCCAAGTTCCTCAGGCCTTTCCTCCTTTGATGAGGCCACATTGATTTGATTTGAAGTCCAGCCATTCACCACCAAGTATTGTGGAACAACAACTTCCCAGATCTGTGCTGTGTCTAAGGGGCAAAAGAAGTGACTTTAGCCTTGTTGTCCTTTGCTGTCCAGTTGGCCAGATCACACAGAGAGAGGACATGCACACAGACCTGCAAAACAGACCTGCCTCCTCCACATGGCTTCCCCAAGACACTGGGGGATTTGAGTGATGAATTGACATGGTCTGAGGGGATCTCAGCCTCTGGGGTCTGCAGTTGACTGTTCACATGAGTACACATTGGAAGATCATGTGAGCAATGATGACTCTGCTCCATAGATAGACACACCCCCCCCCCATTCAGCACCAGGGGCACATGGCTAAGTCAGAGTGAATATCATTAACCATTTGGCTATGGTAGGAGTCTCTTCAGGTTGAACAGTGTCTGTCTGCTTGGATAAATGTGTGAGTTTGGGTGAGCTCCTCTGAGATGATGGGGAGGCATCACTGGGCACAGTACCCCAATTTCAAAGTACAGAGTGAGAGCTGCTACTCCAAAGGTTATCCTGATTTATTTGTTCCAACCATGGTTGCAGCCTTGCTTTCTATTATCTTAAACTTTGTCTGGAAAACCCTACATCTGGGATTGTCATGCTGTGATACTTTGCTGAGTTCTGAGCTGCTAGAAGTAAGCCCATGTTTACAGAGTTCCACACACATGATGAGATATCATGTACCTATCATGGTATATCCTTGGACAGGACTTTCTATGTTACCATGTTTTTGTTTTTAAACAAGAGTTTATCTCTCTTACTTTGGGTTCTGTGAATGCTAGATGCAAGTCTTGGCTTAGAGCTGAGAAAAGTACACAGAGTAAAATGTAAAATAAGGTGTATCTAGGACTGTAAGATAAACCATTGACTTTTAAAATGAACACTTTATAAACATGAAGGAGTAGATTCATTCCAATTAACTACTAGAAAGGCACAATGAGATTACTATCACTATAAAGATAATTTTTATACCAAGTGCAAATCTGTAATACTATTCTAGGTCTCTAGATATCATCACATGAACACACCTCTCAGATTAGCAGGGAGCAGATCCAGAATGTCTCTTCACATTCAACTTTGGCTAAAATTTGTTTTTCTGTCCCTTCAATGCTCTCTGCTTCTTGGTTCTCATGGAAGCAGCTGGAACATGAACAAGTTTTTTTGTGGGGTTGTTTTTCTAACATTGCTTTGCATTTATTATTTTCACCCATTCATTTATTGACCCTGCTGGAGATTAAACTCAAATCCCTGCAGGTTGTAGAATAGCAGTAACAATCACTACTCTGCTGATCCCTGGGACCTTTCTACTTTTCATCCCACTGTTTATACACACAGAGATGCCCAGAAGAGTGTGCTCTGTGGATAGGGTCCTGCTGTGGTTGTCCAGGGTCTCCGTACCTATGTTCTTGGGGTTTGATTTACACAGTGCTGCTACAAAGTGAGGCTGGCTGAGGAAGGGAAGGGGTCTGACTCTTGCCCAGTGCTGTCCTGAGGTGGCCACCCACCCTCTGCCCACATCAACTCACTGGCACCATTTAATCTCTCCTGAACACACCTGTGCACTCTGACTGGCAGGGACTGAGCTGACCCTGCAGTACCTCCACAGACTCTCTGCAGTAGAACAGCCAGGGTGTGCAGAAAACCTGGGCAGACCTCTGGGAATCACAAGGGATCAGTGTTCAGATTCTAAGAGTGATCCTCGTTGGTCCAGAAGAACCCACTGCCATGGAGTGTAGCCTTCTCAGTCCTGTGTCAATCAGGACATGCCTTCCATTGAGTGTCTTTATTTTCACCTTTCACCACCATAAATATGTACTGCGAGTTTGAGGATGTGAGTTTGTGGATTGACCAAGGGGGCAAGTTTGGGGACCACTGTTCATTTGTGACTGATTATTCCAGGATGTCTTCCCTTGTGACCCATCCTCACCAGCACTGTGTATTCCCCTTCTAGCCCAGGACTCCTTAATGGCTGCTGCTCAAATAGAAACAGCCCAGGGCTCCAGAGTGGATCACACAGCCCAGCTGCAGCAACTGTGCTTTCCAGGTCACACTGAAAAGCTTCATTAGTGGTATAACACGTCAAAACTAGTCACTTAAGAATGTAAACATCCCCGGAAACAGAACCAAGTCGGCATCTTGCCATCTGTTCCATGTGCCATTTGCTATCCTCACCATGGGCACTGATTTCCATGCTCTCAGATGAGAGGGAGCCTTCATCAGCTCCTTGTCCCCAAGCAGCACACATTGGCGATGTCAACAGCTTGCTCTGATGTGTGTGGGGAGGCATGGCTCTGGCTCGGTTGGGAGAGGTGGCAGCAGCAGCTGGCATGGTGTAGGACCCACTTCCAAGCTCTGCTTCTCTCTCTCTTTATCACACACACACACACACACACACACACACACACACACACACACACACACACACACACACACACACACACACAACAAACTGTATCTCATTATTAACAAGGACACAAGTGTACAGCCATGTTTCCCACTTTTGAAGCCTAGGACAAGGGACTTATGTCTCTCCTCTTCCCTCCTAACTCATTTTACCCCGATCCTTACGACAGATGCAACTAGGGGAGGAGGGAGGGAAGCAACCCCACCTTCCCAGAATCCACTTTTATTTTTTGCTTTCGAGAAGATTTTACTTTCAATTCATCTGATCAGGAATATGTTCTTTATCCCTGTTCTACATTCATAAATGGTGGGAATACCCCAAACTTGAGCAGGGATCCCACATTTCTACTTCCACAAAGCACAGAGAAAGCTACGAAGAGCCTATTGGCCTCCACGGCAGCCAACACAGCTGAGCATGCAGGTTGCCTTTGTGGGGAGTAGCCCAATGTACAGCTAGTCTTGTCCATGGAGCTCAGCCTCCTGAGATCTCAGGAGCTGGTTTTGATTCTGGTGTTTGGTCTCCTGGGCTGTAGATATTTTGGGGAGTCCTCATCCAGATGTGGCGTAAAGACCTGTGGATTTTTCTAGTTCACATGAGTACTGAGTAATGGATAATGTCACTGGTCTGAACATCCTTTCTAGAAACAGGAGATAAAGTCATGTTCAGTCTGGCTCCAAGTGACCTCCCCTCCCTGGCCCTGGCCCACTCACATCTCAGTGGCAGGATGACACTCTACTGCCGTGGGTGGCTGCTGTGCCCTGAAGCACCGCCCCTAGTGAGGCAGCAGGTACCTGCTAAGTACCTGCCCATTGGGCATGGCCCAGACGGGAACCTTAAGACCTGGGATGCATGTATGTGTGCTCCTTTCTTCTCTACCTCGTGGTCTTGGATGCTGGTGTGGATCAGGGCAGAGCTCTCTGGGGAACAGTGCTGGACTGCGGCTCACCTTCCTGGGATCCCTATTTCCTGTATTGTGAGTTTCGTGTATTGTGAGTTAACCCCCAAATAAATTCCTATAATCATTAAGCTATTTCCTGGGATCGGTATCGATTTAATTGCATTACTCTACTTCCTCCATCAAATGGCTGTGTCCACAGTGGATCCTGTCACCAACATCCACACAGTTCTTTCTGCTACCTCCACTGCCAATGTCTGCCCAGGCTGGGCAATTCTCCAAACTTGGCTGTGCAGACACGTTAGTCCTTGGCTCACCTCCTTGCTTCCCTATGCAGCTGCTGTCCACATAGCACAAGGCCTGTGTAAAATTACCAAGGATGCCCTGGCATCCTGTCTGCATCTGCCTTACGCTTCCCGAATGCTCACTCCCTCAGCGGGGAAGCCTCCACCCTCACTGTCACCTCATGCCACAGGAGCTGCTGTGCTGCACACCGCACCCAGGCCACTTGCGTGTGCCCTCTTCTTTCAGCTCTGCCCATAGCTGTTGTCCCTAATCTCACCGGTGTGCTTCCCTGTCCCCCTTTATGATCTCCCCAAACCCTGGGCCTTCTGGTTCCTCTTTCATTTGAGTCATGGAAGGAGAAACATGTCTCCACACTTGGGTCACTGTGCAGAACAGACCCATGAGCTTGGAGAAGAACCCACCCTCAGCAGGTTTGATAAATGAAGCCTCTACTCACCATATAGAGAAAGTGCCTGTTTGGTTCATGAGCAGACAGCAGATACCAGGCATTTCCATGGAAAGATGATACCTAGTCAATAGCCACAGACCAAGGGCATGGTCTCAGGAGCCTCTTTGAAGGGGTAACTTTGGGACATAGCCCTTAGGTGAGTGGCTATAGTTCAGCTGAACTTGTCAGTGGGGGAGAGCAGCGGGAAGCAAGAAGAACATGCTGGCAAGCCCCATGTGTTTGTGCACAGAGGGTGTGATAGTTTGTAGTAGTTGCCAACCTGATGGGATCTGGAACTTCCTGGCAGATGGGCCTCCAGGCATGCCCAGGGAGGATATCTTGATTACCCTAACTGAGGTGGGAAGACCCATCTACTATGGGTGGTACCATTTTCTGCTGGTACTATATAAGTGGAGAAATGAAGCTGAGTGTGAGTATTCATCAGTATCTGCCTCCTGACTGGATACCGTGGGACTAGGTGCCTTTGGACAGAGGTGTCTAGGCCTTGCTTGTGTCTTGTGCCTTTGCCCTTGGCTTCCTGGAAGACTGCATCGGTGGGGATGATCCCAGGCGTACCAAAAGTGACACACAGAGTGGGGACTTCCTTGAGCATCACAGTTACCTCCTCCACCCTCTGGTTCCAATACCTCAGGCAGAATGAAGCTGTGTTTCGCACAGGCAATACATTCATCATACTTAAGCAGCTCCCAGACACAAGTGAACTTCATATTGAGGTCATCTTGACCTTTGCAGCTCAGGGAAGACACTAATGCCCACATCGTGGAGCACTGGAGACATGCATGGGATAATGTAATTAAAATTGCTATCACTTTACTCTGGTCAGCAACAAAATCAACACTCAACCAACAGACTGTCATTGCTATGTCACAACATCTCAAACAAACCAAACATGCACTTGTGTGTTAGTCTCCGCCCCACCCAGATCCAAGTCACAGTCTCATACTCTGTGGGACATTAGCACACGGGACATGCCACGCTTTCAAAATTCCCACCTGCTGACACGGCTCTCCAAGGTTGAAAGTAGAGCAGGTGTAGAAACAACCAGAGTCTACGGGGACAGAACTGCCCGTGTGCTGCGTGCCTCTCAGGCTCTCGGTCATCTCCTGATCACTGAGGTCAGCTGCAGGAAAGCTGACCACTTCATGGTGGTTTTCCCCATCACTTATGTATAACATTTTAACTTACAGTTATCACCAACTCAACAGTGTCATTTTAAAATAAGTGAAAGTGTTAAGACATGAATACCTCAAGACATGAATTTATACCTTTTCCCTGTGGTATCAATAAATTCATCAATGTTTTCCTTTTTTATTTAGGTGTGTGAGGATTTGCCTGCTTGCTTGTTTGTGTGTGCAACAGATGCATGCAGTGCCTATGGAAGCCAGAAAAGGGTGAGAGATCCCCTGGACTGCAGTAACAGGCCACTGTGAACTACTGTGTGGGTGTTGGGAACAGAACTTGTGTCTTCTGCAAGAGCAGACAGTGTTCTTGACTGCTGAGCTCACTCTCCATCTCCCAGTGATATTGTTTTAAAATAACTATACTATGACATAAGCTCAGGGAGAGAGCAGCCAAACCCTGTGCTTGAAGGCCGCTTCACAAACTACCATTAAAAATAATTTTGTATGTCCCTTGAGATAGAGAACCAGCCTGCATTCTCAAAGCTGTTTGCAGAGCTGCACAGAAAGGTGGACCCTTCCCCTTCCCTTGTTGTATTTCCCTCTAGAAATGCCTCTAACCTCCTGTGTCCACAGGCAATCCTGAGGCAGGCTGCACCTTTCCTATGGTGTTCTAGAAGGAAGACAGGGCTTGTTCTACTCAACCATGAGTTAAAAAGTCCCACACCCAAAGCCAGGTGTTGAACATCTGACAGTTCCCAAGATGGGACGCCTACTACCTCTCACACATGAGTCTGATCAGTCTAAAGCCTCAGCCCCACTGGCCTGTAGGAAACACAGCTAGTCTTGAGACAGTGTCCTTTTGCCCTCCACCACTTTGTCTGGTGCTCAGGGATGAAGTGGTAGGCATCCCCATCACGCCTTCTACCCATGCCTGGTGCTCTGGAGTCCTCGTGTTTTCTCCCCTCCCAGGTCCTACGATGGACTATGTGACTGCAAACCAGGGTATCAGTATGCTTTTGATCTGTGATACGGAATGGTCTCTAATTCTGTGATTAGCACACAGGCTACATTGGGGAAGTAATACACAAACAGTGTGAAACAGAAAGTGTTATGGCTTCAGGGCAATGGGGCTGCTGCTTGGGCAGGCTATGGTTTCTATCATCTAAGTGCAGAGCGGTCCTTGATCCTTGTGATGCAGACAGACATGCAACCAAGTGAAATCTGCAAGAACCTCCGTGGATGGATGCTATCACCCACTTCCTCAGAGGGAAAGGACAGATGCGTCAACAGTGGATCAGCTGTTGGGATAATTATATTCAATAAGACATGGCAGGCTCCATCCCAGTCTAGTTTTGGGTTCTCAGTGAACTCTCAGAGGGGGTCCTGCTGACACGTAATTGTGCCTTAGAGCGAGAAGTGGGGAGCTCTGTCAGCTTAACTTACAGGAAGATTGGAAAGCGTGGAGGGTCTCAGCTGCAACCATTCCTTCAAACAGAACCTCAGGGGCAGCATCAGCCTTGTAGGGGAATGCAAAAGAAAGGCAGGGACATGAGCTTCCCTGTGCAGCCTCTCTCTCTCTCTCTCTCTCTCTCTCTCTCTCTCTCTCTCTCTCTCTCTCCATCCCTCCTCCTCCTCCTCACACTATCCTTCACTCTACTTATATCTCTATTGTAACTATAAACCCAGTATTTTGGTTCTGGTTCCAACAACTGAATATTTACTCAGAAACTAAGAAACGTTTTTAGAGGGCTAAGCACAGGGCTTACTTACATGCTTGCTTTACAGATCTGGGACTTCAATTTGATCTGCAGAACTCGCATTAAAAGCCAGCATAGCACACATTTGTAATTGTGGTGTTGAAGAGGTGGAAAAGGAAAAGGCAATCCCTGGAGATCACTGGCTAGCCAGTCTAACCTGTTTGGTGATCTCCAGGCCAGAGAGAGATTCTGTGTCAAACCTTGAATAAAAGAGCTGTCAACATGGTTCAGCAGGCAAAAGCTTGCTCTGAAAGCTTCATCTGAGCTTGAGCCCCACTCAAGGGAAAGGAGAGAATCCACTCTCAAAAGCTGTTCTCTGACCTATACACAAGCCATGACATGTGTGCACCCACAAGCGTGTATGCACATATGCATGCACATGCACTTGCGCACACACACACACACACACACACACACACACACACACACACACACACGCTAAATAAATGTTTAAAATTTTTGAAGTTTGACACTGCCTGAGGAATGACGCCATAGCTTCCCTTCCTCTTCCTTACTGAGTGAGTGCAAGGCTCCTGAGTTCTTTATTGTCAACTTGATGGGGGCCACAGCTCCTCTGCCTCGGTGGCCCTATATCCTCCAACTGTAACTCAGAACAACCTTCTCTGTCCTTGTTTCTTTTATCAGATATTATTGTCACCATAATGAAAAACAGCAACTGAACTAGAAACACAGCTCCAAGAAGTGGGACCGCTGACGTAATCAGCCTGACCGTGGGGTTCACAGGCTCTGGAAGTGATCTGAGGGGGGCATATGGAAGGGATTGGAGTGTTGGTAAAGCCCTTATATATAAGCACAGCTTATCATTGCAGTGGGAGTCTGAAGGACTAGAATGCTCGTAGAAAGTGGAGGGCCTGAATTCATGATGTTTCAGAAGGAAACAAAGATATCATCAGGACCTGGGCTCCAGGTCCCTCCTGTGACATTCTGGTGAAGAATCTGCCTCATTATACCATGCCCTGAGAACTTGAGTGAGGTTGAATATAGGAGCAATGGACTGATGTGCTTGGTGAACTTTGAGAACAGTGAGCAGTATAGGCCCATTGTGAGAAAGAGCAAAATGCACTGCAGAAAACTACGAAAAATGTGGAGTTGATGAGGAAAGGATTGGGAAAGAGTTGACTCTGTCCGCTCACAAGGCAGATTTGGCAGTCCTGTGAATGTTAGAGAGGTCAGAGACAACTGAAGAGAAACAACATGATCCACCCTAGGACAACAGAAAAGTCCCAAGGGTGAGATCCTGCCCCACGAAGGCGCCACTTGTGAAAACACAAGCTTATTTGAAAGGGGTGTGTGAACTGAGACTGTGGTTGGGGGGGTTTCTCAAAAGCAACTGCCTGGGAAAGTGTCTCCCCAGGGTGAGCACACAGAGGACAATATGATTGTAGTCCAGGGTATACCAGCTATCTTCAGCTGGCCACGGAACTTGACAGTGTCATCAACATTGTACGAGTTTTGTAGGCATGATAGATGCAGGACTGAGGAGTCGTAGTGTCTTGCACCAAGGTTCTGGAGAGCCACTTAGGAGAGAAACTGCTTGACAGAAAAAGAGTCTGGGCAAAGAGGCCCTGAGAATCTAGTGTGAGAAGCTGTGATGGTGAGAGATATGTTGCAATGGGAAACCCATAGATGTTGAAGACGCCATCACCATGGGATGCCTGTCTCCTAAAGCGGCAGGCATGTATTGGAGCTGCCTGAGAAAGAGGCCTGTGTGCTGCAGACAGCACAGGTGGAAGAGCAGGCCTAATCAAGCTGGCCCGGCTCAGATGATTTCATGAAACTTGCTTTGTATACAGGGGCTCATAGTTAAGAGATTGCCTGAGTCTGAAGAGAAACTCTGAACTTACACCTTTGAACAATTTCAGGACTGTGAAAGGTGGTGGGGGCTATTGAAGTTGACTGGGTGCATTTTGTTTTATGAGATGATCATGAACGTATGTGGACAAGGGTGGAAAAGTGAAGGTTAGTTTTTATTGTCAGCTTGGGAGTATTCAAATATCAGCATTGAAACGCTCATCCAGGCATATCTGTGAAGGGTTTTTTAGACTAGGCCAAGACTCAGCCTACATAACTGTGGACCACATCATCCCATGAACTGCTCTCTCAGGCTGAATAGCACCCATCTCTCTCTCTGTTTCTTGGCTGTGGTTGTTTGTGGTTGGCTATCTCAGCCTCCTAATGAACTGTCTCCTTAAACTGTAAGGAGGAATAAACCTTCTTTTCATAAGCTGGTTTTGTCTGGGATTTTGTTACAAATGGAAAAACATCATTAATACAGCTAGCGTTCTAAAAGGCCTATTATATTCCTTCAACCCCCAGTATCAAAATGAAACAAAATGAACAAACAAACAAAGAACCCATCGAACTACAAAGCAGGATAAATATCAAATAACAAAACACACAAGAGGGGCTGGAAGGATGGCTCAGCATTTAAGAGCTCTTGCTGCTGAAGAGGACTAGGGTTCAGTTTCCAGCGCCCACACCGGCAGCTCCAGTGCCTCCTTCTGACCTCCATGGGCACCAGATACACATGCAGTATTCAGTGTACTTACACACAGGCAAAATACTCATATAAAAATGAAAAATAAATAAACAAATATAAAACAAACAACAGCAAAACTCACATTCCATATATAGGTGTGTCATGGTCAGATACAGAACTGAGATAGTGAGAGATCTTCACAGGACAATAGAAGAGCAGAGTGAGGAAAATAAACCCGGAGAAAGAAAGAATGGGGTGGGGCAGGAAAAGATGTGGGAAGAGGAGGGGGAAGGGGTAGGAGAAGAACCTCACGTTCTAGGGATGTAGTGAGTTATACCGGACTTCTGTCAGAAGTGAGAGTGAGCTGAGGTGTAGGAGACGGCAGAAGAGCAGATGACCCAGTCCAGAGCCCAGTGTACAGCACAGTTGTGGTTTACAGAAGAGAAAAAAAAAATCTTCAACAGAATTGTGATTGATATATTGTGCACCCCAATTAACTTATCTGTGGGTCAGAGAATAGAACAGCCAAAATATTAAACATAGGTTTAGGCAGTGGTAGCACACGCCTTTAATCCTAGTAGTCCAGAGGCAGAAATCCATCCCCATCTCTGTGAGTTCAAGGCCACACTGGAAACAGCCAGGCATGGTGACTCAAGCCTTTAATCCCAGGAAATGATAGCAGGAAGCAGAAAGGTATATAAGGCGTGAGACCAGGAACTGGAGGCTTTCAAGCTTTGAGGCTTTTAGCAGCAGTTCAGCTGAGATCCATTCGGGTGAGGACTCAGAAGCTTTCAGGCTGAAGATTCGTGGAAACAGGATCCGATGAGAAGTTGGCAAAGGTGAGGTTAGCTGTGGCTTGTTCTGCTTCTCTGATCTTTCAGCATTCACCCCAATATCTGGCTCTTGGGGTTTTTTTATTTATTAATAAGACCCTTTAAGATTTGTGTTACACAGAATGGAACAGGAAGTTTCCTGCCAGCAGCTCCACACTGGTGAAGCATTCAGGTTCATTAGGGAGGAGGAAAATGATCCAGATCTGGAACCTAGGGCCCACAGGGAAAGAGGAAAGTGCTCACCTTCTTTCTCCTCATCGTCTAAAAGGTGTGAGGGGTATCAGTGATGAGTGAGCATATGAGTGAACAGGTTGACTGCACACCAGAGGCCTCGAGGCTCAGCATGTGGTCACAGAACTCCCACACCATCCCTGGAGCAGCAAGTCCATGCTCAAGTAGGGTTATTTAACAAAAGTGACCCTGAGCAAGGTCGGGATGGCAGGAAGTAGTTTTCAAATGATTAAGAGAGGAGCCAAAGTCTGACCATCTGAGGTACAGTGCCGCTCTCCTGGACACAGCAGGGAGGGCAGAGGAGCAAAAGCCAAATATAGAGAGGGCTGTGAGGAAGGCCACCCGTCTACAGCCGTGAGGAAGGCCACCCGTCTGCAGCACGCCCCACAGTATGCCACACTGCCCTTGAGCAGAGTAAGTGTACTAAGGGGAAGAGAAACTGTTTTCAAAATACATAAGAAAAATCTCAAGTAAGTGGTGACCGTAGGAAATCCACTTTAAATGTAAAGATGTAAATTGAGATTAAAGAAATGGATTAAAACACGCCCGATGCCACATAAACAAGATGTGCTGTGTGCTCCTTTAATCTCAGCTCTAGGGAGGAGGAGGCAGAAGGTTCAGACAGTCAAGGCCATTTTTTAAAATTATTACACAGAGTTCAAAGCCAGTCTGAGATAAATGAGATTCTGTCTCAAGACAACAAAACAAATGTGACCTAAAAAACTAACAAAACTTTTACATTTAAGTCCAGCCCTTTAGGTGGGGAACCACACTGCGATATCCAGAAATGTGAGTCATAGGGTGTGTGACCTGCTATATGAAATAGACTGTAGTGTCCTAGGTACTGTAGAATACATTCTACAATGTGTGACTGATTACATGCTGAATACAGCATACAACATACCACATAAAATAAAGTCAAATGTAGTTTAAAAATATTTGCTTATTCATTTTTATTAATGTGTATGTGTGTACCTGCACGAGTCTATGTGAACCCATATGTGTGCAGGTGCCCTTGGAGGCCAGAAGAGTGTGTCAGACCACACAGAACTGGAGTTACAGGCAGTTGTCAGCCACCATGTGGTTGATGGGAATTGAACTAGGATCCTCTACAAGAGCAGCAAGTGATCACTGAGCCATCTCTCCAGCCCAGCGTCACTATTTTTTAATTCCATGATTTTTCCTGGAGTTCTTGGTGTGACAGGTCATAATTTACGCATAACTACTGTCAACAGCTATTTTTTAAATCTCATTATGTAACACTGTTATAGGACTTTAATGTGCGCATACTGCATGCACAGATGTTTGGGGGTGCGCCCACACTCTCTGGGAGTTGCCCGTCCTCAGCCAGCCTCTGTGCAATGCCTACCTACGTTAACACATGCTGTGGGTGACGCTGAGCCGATATTGTGTGGTGCCTGTAATTTTGTTCCTCTCACTTCAATCAGATATACAGAGCATTGACAGGAGACCCGAACACGTGTTTCTCCTGTAGATTTTGACAGAGTGCTGTTATTTCCTGGAGGAGAACAGTTCAATTTCCTGGTTAGCTGCTCAGAATCTCATCCTGGGTAGGGGGACACCATCTCTGGGCTGCCCTGAATGGGGCTTGAACCATAAGGATGTCTGATTGGGGAAGTGATTAAAACTGATCTGTCCACCCCAGACTTAATGTCAGAATGATTGCCCATCTCTGTGTTCATGAAGTCTATATTGCATGCTGGGGTTAGTGATACAGAGATCTAATTAAAAGCTCCCAGTGTTTTTAACTCTATGTGGCCAAGTGAGATTGGTTGTGCAAAGCATACATGCTCTGAGCTTACTTACCCAAGTCTGCTAGTCCGTGGGCAGCACCAAGTGGTGCTTGGTGCTCTGGGAAGGGCATCAGTGCCCCGTAGGTGACAAGTCTGAGGCCAATGGCCCCTGTCTTGTGCTCTTTCTCTCTGCAGCCTGGGGCAGTGTAGTGAATCTCATCTCTCTTTCCCTTAGTAGGGCTGAATATCAGTGTGTCTGTCCATCCTGGTCACTCAGGGCTTCTGCATTGTGGCCAAGCAGAATGTTACAAACTTCAGGCAGTTTCCCAAGGAATGGCCAGGTCCTGTAAAATTTTAGGGAAGACCCACCACACCCCAGTCAAATGGACTGTCAACAATGAAAACAACCAAGTTGTTTCTACCTATAGCTTGCATCTGCACAGAGACCCAAGGCTGTCAGCACAGAATCATGTACCCTTGGGCATCTCCCACAGGACAGGGTGAGGACTAGATGAAGGGACTCTAGCCCACTCAAGCCTGACAAACATGTCTCCGGCAGGCCTTGCCCTTCCCCTGTTCCCTCTCCCATGCTAAAAACTGTTCAGTTACATACCTAAAGCTAGCCACCGAAGTTTATTCCCTTATTTGGCTACTTCCTCCTCCTGAGGCTGACTCCCAAGGTCCAGCTATTAAAGTATTGGAGTCCAGCAATCAAACAAACCCTTTGGCTGATCCAGTCAACAGTCTCCGTTAAAATTAAACACATCATCCTAACATGGGGGTTCCCTTTATAAACTGCCGTTTGCTCATCTCCTACCTTTGTCCCTTATTCACTGTCCTGTGCCCCTCTGGGGGGCTCCTTGGTGCTGAGGATTTGGTCTTGGGGAGTCTTGTGCCTATACCAATCCCTTCACTAGAGCTATCATTTTTTTTTCCATGTGAATTTCAGCTCATTTTTGCATAAGCAACTCATCCGTAGGACTAGTGTCCTGAGGACATCTCAGGGCACTGAAACAGCTACTCCTACTTAGGGACTGGAAAAGATGATAGCAGGACACCCCACCTCCCCCTGCCGCCGCCATACCCCTGAGAAGGGGGGCCACAAAATATTGCCATTATTTGAAAGAGGTGCTGCCTGTAAAGACTTTCTTGCCTTCCATCCTCTGCTCTGGAGCCCCCAGGCTAGAAACACTTGAGGTCTCTGCAGACACTATGTGTGAATCTCGCCTAAGCAGGCAGTCTGCAGCCAGAGTGATCTTCCTTCCTCTGACCTTGATCTGACCTTGTTTTTTCCTTCATTTCCGGCTTGCACTATCTCCCTCCGTCTACTGTGGCCTGGGTACTCAAGACTCCATCCAGGGTCCGTGGAGAACACCTGATTTCTGTCACCATCCAGAAAAGGAGCAGCAACCTCTTATGTCAAATGGGCAGCCAGATGGAAATAGCTTATGGCCACCACGGGCCCTCTGTGGCTTGAGTCAGATGGTGTCCTAGGGGCGAGCATCCCATACTACCCTCTCAGAGCTTGTGGCCTTCTTGCCTAGGCTGCCGCTGGGCTTTGCAGAGTACATATTTGGTACAAACCAACCTGCAAAGCCCAGTGCTCCTCGCCTCTCTGTACTTGTCTCCCAGGTGCACCAGCATATGCCCTTGTGATTTGCAGATTTCTGAGACACTAAGAAATCTGACCAAGCCTTGGGACAGCTGAGCTAACTGCCCTGGGCTGATCTTGAGGGTTTTCGTCCCACGTTGGGGCCCTCTACATCTACCTAGATAAATCTAGGCTTCCCTCTGTCTCTCTGACTACAGGGTGATATAATTTCACTTTAGTGTTTTGACTTTTAGAACTATTTCACTTACAAAGAAACTGAAAACACATCACAAAGCCTCTAAGGATAACATAGGATGACACATGTCAGGACTGCTAGACGCTCCTCTGCTCTCTAATATTACAAACACGTTGAGAGTTTCTTTTCTCTACAATACTGCATTTTAAATGGCCATTTCTTATTTCCCTTTAGGGCTTTGACCAGCTGGATCCTATCTTCAGCCTTGGATTTAAACAACATTGCCCATGAGGGCACTCAGAGAGGGGCTTCCTTTTGCATATGAAGTGGATGTGCAGGCCCTGCAAGCTTTCTGGGCTGGGGCTGGGCTGGGGCTGGGGCTGGGGCTGGGGCTGGGTGGGGAGAGGCATTCCTCTGGGTTTGGCAGCTTAATTTCAATATAGTAAAATGCAAACCCAAAGCTGGTAGCTTCCGGAGTGTGGACTTGAAACAGTGCCAGCCACGTGACAATGCGTTTCACGGGGCTTTGAAGCTTGGCTGTTGTGTGACGATATGTTTTTGGAGGGAATCGTGAAGACATACTTTCAAGTCAGGAGCCACACCTGTGCTATCAGAGTTGCTGCCGTTTGTTAAGTATGAGGCTGGTTAACAGCAATTTTCAGGTGATGTCTATATGTATGTCTAGGATGGCACACTCATTTTTGAATGGGAGCTCGGCATCCCTGGGGATTACCTGGGCCTTAGGATCAGCACTAACTCCATATTCCATCCACAGAGGCAGCCCTTCCTAGGGGAGTACACTGTGTGGTCCATCTTATTCACCTTGCCTTGCCATAGTCTGGCCACATCCTGAGCAGCTGTGTATGAGGACCAAGCCTATGGCTGGACTTGGGCCCTTTCACACTCTGACTATTAGCTTCAGAATGCCAACCATGGTCCACCGAGACTGACACAAAACATACCCTGTGCCAGCACAGCCTGTGCGTGTCCCTGGTCTTGGAGTTGAGGTTTTGCATGTGCTGCAGTATAGTTTTTTCCCTAAACTTGCTCTTCCATCTCTCAGCTCCTCGATGTGAGCACTCCCCGACAGGCCAGTGTGGAAGCTGGGACCCAGGACTTCCCCGAGGACACAATGCTGAGTGGGAGAGGCTCAGAGCAGTGGTGTGCTGTGTGGCTGTGAGTCAGGGGTTGGAGTGGGTTACAGTCACTTCCCTAAGTGCAAGGCAAACACTAAACCGTGGACAAGATCTCCTTGCTCCACCTCCTAGAGCTGTTCTGGGAGCCTGCTGTGGGGCCACACAAACCTTGCCTTGCACTGTGCTGAGGCTGTGAGATGGGATCTTTGAGTACATCCCTCCTTTGCTGTGTGAGGCCCAGGAGCTAAGTGTTTCTAGCCTTCTGCCACTTGGTTTTCTTCTCAGATCTTGATGTATCTTTCTAGTCTCTATTCTCCTTCCACAACTCCCTTCTGGGTACTGTGATCTTGAAGTGTTTGTGGAAACAGAAAGGTGATAATCAGCCTTCTATAAACACTTCCATGATGATGAGGGGCATAGCCCCTGCCTAAGTCGGACTACATGACTCTCTCCATATTTCATCTATTGGTTGGAGACAAGGCTTTAGGTTTCATGTCCCAAGTTGTAGGAGACACAGATTTTACTTTATAGGATTAAAGTACTAAGTTAAAGCAAGTATAAGATTTTTAAGCCAATGGGTCATCTTAGACAAGGCAAGAATTAGGGAAGCCACAGCTGTGTTCATTTCAGCAGCTTTTTTTCAGAGGTGAGATTCCCTGACTTGTCTAGGGAAAAGTCCTGCTCTTGGTGATGCTTCTATACTAAGAATGTGAAGATGGGGAAGAATATTGAGGATGTCTCCTCTTTGTTGGGCCTCCTTTTTGCAGGATGTACACTGGGTAGGGTTCAATCTTCAGGATCCCCATGGTCTCTCTGACCAAGAGGGCAAGCAACTCACCAGAGCTATGATGCTACGGGCATTTGCAAAGTTTTCCAGGCTCTTGTGTCCAGGACAGACAATGTAACCAGAAATACATGGTTAGAAAAGAAAAGAAAGTTTATTAAGAAACTGGGAAAACATTCCTGAGAGTGGGAGTGGGCTGCTGAGCAGGAGAAGGTGTACTCTCGAAAGCCCTGAGCCCTGAGCCACATACCCTTTTATAGGCCGTCTACTCAGCGCCTGCCTCTCCTGCGTTTGTTTACTGTAGGCTTTTCTCGAGCTCCCTGTGCTGTATGAAGTGCAGGGGGGAAAGGTTTATTGTTTTCTGGAAACTGGGTTTTTTCCCCACATGTTCATCGTTATGTGACCCTTTGATCCCTGCACTGGGAGTTGGGTGTCAAGGAAAAAAAATCAACCAAAGGCCCCCAAGCTAGTTATTTGAAGGGTTTGGTCGTTTGGTCAGCATAGGGCACCTCCTGCTAGTTTGTGTGATGCTAGCGCCACAAAGTCTTTCAAGAAGAGGCAAGTAAGACAAACCGGGGTCCCAGTCTCCCTAGATAATTTGTGATAAACATTTCTCAGTTCTGCAAAGAATGTTAATTTCCCAGACTTTTTATGTAAGCACCCTGTTAGAGTCTGAGTGTCTGACTCAACAACGCTGTTAAGGATATTCAACTCCTTGAATAACAGTTAGCATATCTCTGCCTGATTTCCTACAGTGGGGTCTGTCTACTGAGGGTCCTGCCTTTGACCACAGCATCTCCACCATTCACCAGTGACACTTACCCGACCATTGCCACGGCATCTCCACCATTCACCATTGACACTTACCCGACCATTGCCATGGCATCTCCACCATTCACCTTTGACACTTACCCGACCATTACCATGGCATCTCCACCATTCACCTTTGACACTTACCCGACCATTGCCAGGGCATCTCCACCATTTCAAGACTTCTCCTCTGCCTTAAGGAAACTACACCCCAGGTGTAAGGATGGCAGTAGCCATGGCACCATTGACGCCACCACCCTCTAGTCCAAGAGGTCACCCATCCATAAGCAGGTGAGTTTGGGCTGCAAAGGAAAGCTAGCTCAGAGAGACTCAGAGAGAAAACTGGTAAGCAGTGTCCCTCCACGGTTCCTGCTTCAAGTTCCTGCTTGAGTTCCTGCCCTGTCTTCCTTCAATGATGGATTGTGACCTGGAAGAGCAAGCTGAAAGAAACCCTTTATTTCCCTAAGTTGTTTTTGGTCAGGATGTTTTATTATAGCAAAAAAGAAACAAATAAGAATAGCCCTTAACATATACTTGATCAATGAAGAAAAGTAGAATTACAATATTTCTGCCTTGTTTAGTTTTTCAATCTGAGGCAGTGTTGGTGTCTTCTATCCCAAATACAGGTCCCGAGAGTTAACATTTGTATATGAGATCTTAGAAAACCAATGCAATGGTGGAAATTATTAAAAAAAAAAATACATCAACTAATTTACAACGGCAACACATTATCTGTCCAAGTAGCTTGATATTATGCAAGCAATGACTCAGTAGTCCGGAATCAAGATTCTGGATGGGGTGCAGCTGTCTTTCTCTTTAATGCTACAGGCTCTCAGTCACACTGTGGGACACCAAACACGCCCAAACTCCCCACAGTCTTTCTTATACCGTGTTCAGTAGCAGTACCAGGTCCTCTGACTTCTGTTCTGCAGAAATGAAACAAGAGATGACAGGGGGCCCATCCCCCACACTGTTGGGATGCCCACCAAATCTTGGGGAAACCCCGAAGACAGTGGCAGAGATCACTGGCACATGTGGGTCTGCATGGCTGTACCACTAGTAATGGAATTTTTTTAGAAACATTGAGGTAGATTACTGGCACTTTGCAGTGAGGACAAAGGACATTCACCCTTGAATGGCCCTTTCAAACTGTCGTTTCCATCTTGCATGTCCCGTGTCAATGGGTTGTCTGCAGAGCCACGAACTGACAGTATGCATTTGAAAGCATAGGTGAGCTTCTGCTCTCCTCTCAGAGCTGCCCCTCACACTCTTCTAACCCAGTGTCTGTTTCTGATAGGCAGACTACTTGGATGGTGCCCAGAGCCTCCAGCTCAAAGGCTACCTTGTAGACCAGATACTTTGGGCCAAATCAGGCCTTTTTGAGCTACTATAGTCTCACTTAAGATGTAAAGAGAGGAAGGTAAGGGAGACTGAAGGCCCCACACAGAGGCAGGGCAGCCTTGTCTGGGAATGCACACGCCGGAGCAGCAGCACCAAGCCCTGTATGGCCCTGTGGCTACTCAGGAGGCTCTGAAAGGTAGCAGCTTTCTCTGTCTCCTCTCTCCCTCTCTCTCTCTCTCCTCTCTCTCCACCCTGCCAGAGGTGAGCTCGGATGCCATTACACAGTGTTACTTTGCAGAAGTAACCAGGGTGCCATGCCCCCAATGGCATTTTGTTTCCCTGGCTTTGTTAAATCTTTTAATTAAAGCATGTTAACAAATGCAAAGAAAAATAAATGGCACTGCTTGCAAGGAAATTAAATTGAGGAACTAAGCCCATTTATAATTATTGTATTTCAATTAGGCTGCAACAGGGCTGGGTGAGCAGAGAGATAAAAAGGAACAACATTGATGGTGGAACTTCATAAATATTTGCAAAGTCCCGTTAGAAAGAGAACAGCATAAATAATGCCTTAAAACGCTCAGGTGTCCCTAGGCAGTGCCCTCTGTGCTAATTGCCAGCCAAAATAACAAGCCTTGTGAGTTTGAGGAAACATTAGTGAAACTCTAGGAGGCTGCACAGTCAACAAAAGCTAGGGATCCCTGTGAAGAAAGATGTTACAGCAACATATGATAAACTATTATTTCATCATTTTAAAATTAAAATGCAATTAAACTTTTGAAAGACCAAGAATTAAATTTCAATGTGTTTGTGATATTTTAATACTCCAAATAGGTGATTTTCCTGGGAATAGGGAAACTCGTAGATCGTTAGTGTGCCTTTCAACAGTTTTTTACACCAGACTTTTGAAAGATGAAATGATAACCAAATTCCTTATTCTGAAAAAAAAATAAAGAGAATTCAGTGGGTTTTTTAAATGAAATTCTATGTAAATTCTATCTTATTTCTATGAATTTATAGAGAGAAGAGAAGGGCTGTGCTCTCCTGTCTAGGTAAGCCTTCTGCACGCTCAAGCTCACCGGGACAGATACAGGGAACCCTATGTCCCCTGTCCTCAAGAACTACAGCCAAGCCTGGTGCGCACCCTGGCATCAATGTCCCCATGCTGTCAACAACCATGTTCCACAGCTCCACGCTGGCTTCAGAAACACCACAACAGCTGCCATTGTGGTGTCCCTCTCTTGGCAGAGGAAGTGGGGAACAGAATTCAGACCTCCTTCCTGTCTGTGGACTACAGCTTTGTGATGATCCAATCACCATGTTCTATACAATCTTGGGGTTTGTTTGTATTGTCTGGACTAAAGAGCAGGAAGCAGCCTGACATAATGAGCCACACCCCAAGGGGACACAGACTTTCCCACAACACACTGACATTGGTTCCCCATGAAGCCAAAAGTCAGTGCTGAGAGCCCTCAATACTACTGCGCAGTGAGATTGCATGCCTGTTGAATCTAACAGGAAACACACAGAAACTGAAACATTGGCCTTGAAGTAAGTTTTTTTTTTTCATTTTTATTGTTTAGGAATGTTATACATGTATAAAATGTGTTTTATCAAGTCCAACTCTTCCTCCCTTTTACTTCCTTCCCCATGTCCCTCCACTATACCTTTCCAATTTCATGTGTTGTTGTTTTTAACTCACTGAGTCCACTTAGTACTGCTGGTATGTACATGGGTGTAGGACCTCTTATTGGAGCATGTGTAGCCTTTCAGGGGCCAATGTCTGAAGAAGATTGTCTTTATCCTAATGTCACTAATTGCCAATATTTCCTCAGCTAGGGCTAAGACTCTGCGACTCCCCTTCCTTCTCCATGCCTGGACTTTGTCTGGCTTCATCTTGGGCGGGTCCTGTGGTGTTGCCACAGTCTCCGTGAACTCCTATATGCAACTTCTCAGTGATGCACAGAAAACACTCTCCTGCTGCAGTCTTCCACTATCTTAGAAATGTTCTCTACCATCTTCTCTGATAGGCCCCTATCCTTGGTAGGAGATGGCATGACATAGATGTTCAACTGATGGAGGAGCACCTATAAACTCTTGTTCTCTGCGTGTTGACCAATTTTGAGTCTCATTGTTCATCTCTATGTATTGCATAAAGAAGTTTCTCTGGTGAGTGCTGAGAGACGTACTAATCTATAGGTATAAAGATAAGTATATAGGGGAATATTTAACACTATGTCTATTTAGCAAAATTAATTATTAATGATAAAAATAAAATAATAATAAACTTTCCTTTAGGGCTTACAGTCTACCAAGCCATGGGTTCTTGGGCTCATCAACAGTGTTGTGTACAAATTCTGTCGTGTGGAGGATTTTTAAATCAATCATAAAGTGGTTGGTTATTCCCAAAATACTCATGCCACTCTTGTACCAGCAGGCTTATCTTTCCTGGAAGGTAAGTATTGTAGCTCACAGGAGTCACAGCTGGGCAAGATTGTTGATTACTTTCTCAGTGGCATGAATAGCACCTTCTATCATTATCAAAGCTTTTTAATAAGGATGGAGCTTTCAGACTGGTATCTTCCATGTCCTATGATTCAAGAATGTGGTGTCTTCGGTGATAGATTCTTACAATCAAGTTCTGGTGGGCAGCAAAAGCAATAACAATAGCAATATCCTGTAATATCTGTGGTGCCCCATTGATCAAAAACTCAAAGGAGAGAACCCATACTCAGCACTTGGCTTTTTATTCAATAGCCTATGGTGTCTGGAAGGACTGACCCCCTCCTACTATAGATAACTCCATTCAAAATCTCTTCTATATGTATATATTTTAGGGAGCTTCTACAGCAGGTTTCCACATGAATTTTGAAGTTTGTTAGTGTTAGTTGTCCTTCTTCTCACTCCTTTCTATGCCCTGCCATCCCAGCTTCTACCTCACTCAAGTAAACTTGCACCATAATTCCCCATTCTCCCTTCACATTGCCAGAGTTCTGTCTTCCCTGCCTTGCAATCCTGCATCATGGCTCCTTACTAGTTGCTTGGCATCTATGGGTACTCTAATTTCAACACACAGAGATAAAGACACAAAGCTAGCATCTACATGTAAGAGAAAACATGCAACATTTGTTTCTCTGAGTTTGGGTTATCTCATTCAGAATGATTATTTCCAACTCCATTAATTTACCTGTAAATTTCATAATTTCAATTTTCTTTACACATGAATCAAGAACAAGACAAGGATATCCACTCTCCCAATTCCTGTTCAATATAGTGCTTGAAGTCTTGGTTACAGAAATAAGACAAGAGAAGGAAATAATGGGATACAAATAAGAAATGATGAATTTGAAATATTATTTGTGGATGATATGATTCTGTACACAAAAGACTCTAAATCTTCCACCAGAAAACCCCTATAGCTGATAAACTTGTTCAGCAAAGTAGCAGAATACAAAATCGACAGCCTTTCCATGTTCAAACAACAATTATACAGAGGGAAAAAATCAGGGAAATAATCCCATTCACAATCACCTCCAAGGATATCATGGAATAAATTTAACCAAGGTAGTGAAAGACTCATGCAGTAAAAACTTTAAGACATAGAAAAAAGAAATTAAAGAAGATATCAGAAGATGGAGGAATTGCCTATGTTCATGGATTTGTGGGATCAGTATGTGAAATCAGCCATCTTTCCAAAAGCATTCTAGATATTCAACACAATCCTCATCAAAATTTCAGCACAATTCTCTACAGATACTAAAAGAACAATCTTAAATTTCATATGGATGAAAAAGACCTAAGATAGAAAAGACAACTTAATCCTGAACAAAAAAGAAACTACTGAAGGAATCATTCCTGATTTCAAGCTGTACTGCATAGTTACCATAATAACAGCATGGTATCAAAGTCAATAGAGACTCATTGATCAAAGAAATACAATTGAGGACCCAGACACAAGCCAATGATCCTATTGCCATCTGATTTTTGACAATGAAGCCTAAAATACACTTAGGAGAAAAGACAATATCCTCAACAGAAGGTGCTGGGAAAACTGAATTGGGACATATAGAAGAGTTAAATTGATTCTTATCGCTTACCCTGCAGAAAACTCAAGTCTTAATGGACCAAGGACTTCAGCCTAAGATCTGATACCCTGAATCTGTTATAGAAGAAAGTATGGAATACACTAAACATACAAGAAAAACTTTCTGAACAAGACCCAAGTAATTCAGACACAAAGACTAACAATTCACAAATGAGACGTCACAAAACTAAAGACTTCTGAGTAGCAAAGGACACTATCATTGGAATAAACAGGCAGCCTACAGAATGGGAAAAATACCTTCATCAGCCATGCATCTGACAGAGGACTAGTGTCTAAAATATACAGAAAATGAAAGAAAGGAAGCAAAAAAAGAAAGGAAGGAAAGAAGAAGAGTGGAAATAGTTTAATTTTTATGTTTTTAAAGTAGCCATTGTTTATCAGTTGGACACACACACACACACCCCACCCACACACTTCCTTCATGAAAACAAAAGGTTAGAGCATATCCTCCTTTCCAGCATCCAGGGGCAACTCTGGTAAATGGAGAGAGAGAGAGAGAGAGAGAGAGAGAGAGAGAGAGAGAGAGAGAGAGAGAGAGAGAGAGAGAGACTGTTGGCCCCTTCAGGCCATTCCCAAGGTCTGGAGTGTGAAAGGAGTGAGAACTCTGAAGGCCTACAGTGAATGAACAGATTCACTCCACAGTCTATGACTTCTTTTTTCTTTTTTTTTTTTTTTTTTTTAAAAAAAAACTTATTTCCACCCTTTCTCTCTCCCTTCTTCTCCTTTGAGATCAGGTTTCATGTTGTAGCCTCGGCTGTCTCTGCCTCCCCGGCACAGAGATTCCCGATCTGTGTCTCCACACCCCTTTACCATCTCCCTTATACCATAATCAACCCTCTCTTGTAACAACCAACCTCCCTGTGGCCTGGCTAGACCACACCCTCTTAGGAGCTTGCCTCAGACCTTGTGCTGGGGTAACACAGAGCCAGGCCTGCAGTGCTGGTGCTCTGTGGTCCTCTCCTGGAGAGATTAGGGGTTCAGGAATATGGGATCCCCAACCAGCCTCTGTTGACCTCTACCACATTGAGGAGAGAGGGGTGCTGCCTTGGTTTCAGACCTGGCCACTTGCTGGGTGGGGGCTCTGAGATGCTTTCTGGTTTCATTCCTTGGCAGCCTCAGTTCTGGAGTAGAAAACGCGTTTTGTGAAATCTGAAGGCATCACTCCAGTTAGGGCGACAGCTTTCCTCCAGCACACAGCGAGCTATTGTTTCCTGCTTAGCTCTTTGTAGTAAGAAAGGCAACTGTTCTCTCAGAGGACAGGTGACATTCAGAGGGACGCCCTACCTTACCAGGGTGCGAAGGCAGCCACAATGGGAGAGGTTCTGGACAGGCGGGCGGGTGCTGCTGGCCAGCAGGGGTGGCCACGCCCCGCCGTGCGCTAGGCCTGCCCTGGAGCAGATCCCGGCCTCTACCCTTGTCAAAGCTGCACAGTTGATCCACAATTGCTTTAGCCCGAAGCGCTTGACATTCACCCCCAGCAGATAATCGAGGAATAACATTTGCGTTACAGTTTAACACGACCTCGGCCTCTTGCAGCTCTTTTTAGATTAGCTGCTGGAAGAAAAAAAGAGCAGCAAAGAAAGAAAGAAAAATGGTCATTGACACCATGCTGAGGCGGGAGGCAGGAGACTGAACGCTTATTACTTCAGGGCACCTCTGCGGCGCCAGGAGCTGCGCTGCCCTTTTCTGCTGTGGGTGAGCGACTATTAAAGCGAAGGTATTAAAAGGAGGGCCAAGCAGTGTGCCAGGAGAGCAGGTCAAGCTGGAAGCAGAGGTTAATGGACTGACTATTACCTGGATATGAAGCTCAGTGCGGCCAATACCCAGGAGGATTCGGCTTTCGCCTCTCTACCACGAAGCTAAATGAGGGGGGGTCATTTGGCCCCAAGTTGAAGGGTGAGCTGGCCTGCTAATTCTCATGAAAATGTGTAAGGAAACTGTAGCACCCTTTCCCACAGAAGCTGTGTCACAGAGAGAGGACACCGCGCTCTTTCCTCCAGCAGACCCACTCCCAACAGTTCCCGGTAGAGAAGAGGCTAGACCGTCACCAGCGAGTCTTTGGGTCAACGCAATGGCCTATTTTTGAAAAGAGAAACAGGCATTTTTCAGTACTGGAAGCAGCCCATGCACTTCCCCCCATGAGAACTCTGTCCTGATAAAGGCCTTTGGTTTATTCTTTCCCACAGTGAGGACCAGGGAGTCCAGGCGTGCTGTGTCCGCGTCAGACCCCGGAAGTGCTGATGGCCAGAGGGAACTGCCATGTGTCATATCACCCAGATGCCACCCGGCATCCCGGGGGAGTCCACACCCAGCACACAACCTGAACTCACTTTTCCTTATCACTTGTCCACCTTCCACCTAGGAAGGGAAAAGAATTCTTCAGTGGCGTTCATGGAGCAGGAATTCAGGTTGGCGATGTACGCACACTGGAGGAACGAAATGGATCTTGTTGGCCCTTTCAACAATTGTGATATTGAGCTCTAGTGTTGAGATTTCTTTCACGTCATGAACTCAAGTTTCAGACCTGAAAATTCACAGGGTAATTCACAGACAGGGTGGTCTTGTAGCCTGACTAAAGCCAAACCCTTCATGGACAGACTATGATGTTGAAATGCCACCCGGGCTGGGGACTCTGAACCACTCTGACTGGATGGTGGCAGCGGCACTGAATGTTTTTAAATGCCACCTGCCCTGTACATGGGCTCCCTCCTCAGCCACGCGCCCTGCAGGTGCACCTGCAGCCACCCTCATCTTCGTTTCCTTGAATTGCTCTTTGCTTCACTTCCATGCCGAGGGCACCCAGTAGCTGCACTCAGGTAGTCCTGGTGGACAAGAGCTGGCGAGTCACACCCAGGGTTTGGGAGCACAAGCCAGAATCTGCCGGGGTGTTTATCACAGTCATCATGAAGGTTGCCTCATTGGAAAATGAGAGTCAAGTGAGAGCCTCAGTTGTTTGTAAATGAAATATGATCCCAGGCTTTGAAGCAAACCAAGACCGTGCCATTTAGAAGTAGGAAGATGTAGGAAAGAGAGAGCGCTGGGGTAAGAGAAACTGGGCGGTTGCTTACAAGGCACTGGCTTTCAGCCATTTCTCTGAGATGTGTCAATACAGTGAGAAGTCCTTCTGTGATAAAGCTCTGGAGGTGGCTTATAGCCCGGTCACCACAGATTGCCAAAGTCATTGCCGCTGAAGCCTTGCTGATGTCCCTGACTTGATTATGGTGGTGTGACTGTGCACAGTAGCAGTGGTGACCAAGGTTCCCTCAGCATGATAGTGTGTGAAGACTGCCCCAGAGTGTCCCCGCTCCCCAACATACAAAGGAAGGAAGGTGTCTGAAACTCCCACGCTGCCCCCTCTCTGAGAAGCATGGCCTCCTGACCCGAGCCAAGTGCTTCTTGCTACTCAATTAAGAGGGAGAAGATTTCACTGAGAGGGAGCTGAGAGCTTCCTTTGTAATTTTGCTGACCACTCCAATTATGGACATAATTACACATGTATTTCAAAAGCACGGGAGTCCGAAGACATTCAGCCACAAATAACTTGAGAGTCAACTGAATGTGTAACTGACCAGGAAAGCATTTAAGGGGGCAAAATCACAGTGACACACATTAACATGTACAATTAGTTTGTGTTAGTACAAGGAGGAGGTGTTAAAACAGCAAGGCTTCAGTGTTAAAAATGAGGTGAGTGGCCACTATTTGTCGGTGCCCCCAATCCCAGGGTGTGACCAGCCTGCAGGTTCCCACTGTGTGTGCATACACAGACACACAGACACGCACATACACACACAGGCACCGCACACGCAATCTCTGTATGCTTCCTGCGGGCAGAGGAGGGTCTAGAGTCTCCTTTTGGAGTGTTGGTCTGTGACTGATTCTCAAACCACCCCGGCCTTTACCACACAAAGACACAGCAACAATAGCCAGGCATCGGCGAATATGAAAATGGTTTGTTTAGTTTTTAGTCCAACAACCCTCGGGGGCTGTATCTCTCTGGATACATTTATTTCAGGGTACTTAAAAGCTGACTTCTATGAGATTACCAAGGCAGTGATTACTTTTGCTGAGAAATGTGTCCTTTATCCCTCTCATTCATCCACTGCTGCGATATTTCTGTTTGTCACAACGCCACAGCCTCTGATAAATGACTGAAGGCTGACTGCTACACTTTATTAAAAAGTAATAACAATTTTTGTACGCACCCTTCACATTGTAAGGGGGGGACCATGAATCAAAGGACACTGCCTGTCTGGGCCTGATAAATGGGCCGTTTACCAGCCGAGGAGTTATTTAGGACTGGCTATTAATTTAAATCACATTTATCTTCTCTGAGTGGGGGAGGTGGCTGTGATAGGGCTGCGAATGACCAGCGGTGCGGCTAAGTGCACATTATTTATTACCGTGGCCTCTACAGGGCTGCGCAATATGTTAAAAAAAAAAAAGGAGAGAGAGAGAGAAGAAAAAACAGTGCCAATTACAGTGGTTAATCTCACCAGGGCAATAACAAATTTCTTCCCAACACAAGACAATTTTTATTCTTAGACTTTTCTCCTCTACACACGGACTTTGCTTATAATTCTCCATCATTAAACTCAATTTTCTCCCAGGGTGGCTGCTCATGGGAAGTGCTCACTTCTCTCTCCCTCGCCTTTGTTGGGAGAGCAGCAATATTTTAGTGCACTTTTTCCACAATCAAGCATGTTCCTTTGAGATCTTAATGAATATTTGTGGATAACACAGAGGAATGGTGGATGTTACATAACAGGCCAGCCATATTTTATTATCGGGTATCCTCTCATTAATAATAATGCTTTTGCATAGCTTTTCAAGTCACCTCATTCTTAATAGGAAGAAGAGGAATTAGAAATAGATGATCATTAGCTTTTATTTTTTTGGCCAATTAACTTCAATTTGGTTGATGTAACGTGGAAGATTGAAGCATTCCTAATAAAATAGGTCTTAGGCAAATATTAACTCCAAGCAGGAAAATTTCCCTTGCTGTCACAAAGCTGAAAGCAGAGCCGTGCTGCTCCCCAGGAGTGAGGCTCCCAGCCATGTGTGTTCTGAGTTCTCGCTGCTTGTCACATCCTGGAGGTAGCCACGTGGCCATGTGGCATGTGGGTGTTGATTGGTAGCCCCTGATCGCACGTCCACAGGCTTAGCTGCTGTAGCGTCTTGGTGTGTTCTGTTCAGACAGCACAGAGGTATGTGACAGCCGAATCAACATTCAGTGTGAGTCCCCCGATCAGAACCTCTTGGGGAGTGGGAGCTTCACCCACTGATGCATACTTGGTCCTGTGCGGGACAGTTTTATGTTAACAACAAGACACAGTGTCCTGGGTGTTTCTGTAGTTGGAATTACATCAGAGTACTACTCAGGATGGATGTACACACAGTGGGAAACCAAAGTGGAGACACAGGGACTCTAGCCTGCAACATGGCATGGATGGCGTGCATGAGTTGGTTGGCTTTTCTTGGTGCTGTTTCGGTGAATGGTAACTGGTCAAGCCGTGTACTTAAGGACACAGACAAGGTGACAGGCAGGTATGTTTTAAGTGGAATCTTCTTTAAATGTTCAGTCCCACTGAGGTGCTAGCTTGTATCCCATGTCCAGGAAACCCTCCTGCAGTGAAGTGAGACCTGCTTTTGAGGTGACACAAAGCCCCGTTCCTGCTCTTTGTGGAAACTAACCATCCAGCAGGTGTCTTGACCTTTGCCTTTCCCTACACCTTTGGATTCCTCTCCCCAAGATGCGGTCCCCACAGCTGGCCTGTGGCAGGGTATTGTCTGTGTTTTTTAAATAGCTGTCTTCTTCTCATTGCTCATAATTTGTTAGTGGCTATAAAGATCAAGCCATCTACATAGACTGATTTAACTGGTCTGAAGTCATGATAAAATCCAGTGGTAGAGTAAGAAAAATAAAGTCAAATTTAGTAAACATAGTAAATGCACAGAAAAATCTATTATCCAGATAGCTTTCAATAAAATAAGTATGATTTCCCATCAGAAATACTTAGCACTATAATTAGAGTGTTATTAATATTAAGAAATGATTCTGGTAAAATAATAGAAGTAATACAGGTATGCAAAGTGTGAATTATAGATGTCCTTTAAAAGCTGAGCTTGATGCTACTCACGCACTTGTGGGCTGTGGTAAAGGTGTGGATTCCTTGAGAGGTGGAGCCGCTCATCTCGGATCACAGTGGGTGTAGTTTAAAGGATTAGAACCCAGTGCTGCTTTTCCCCTCCCTGCTGAGCTCTGACTCTGAGATGAATGGCTTACCCTGACCATGTCCTCCATGAGTGCTGTCTCCACTGGTCACAGGGCACTGAGGTTGACCAGCCGTGGAGTGACATGTCTGAACTTGTAATCCAAAATAAACCTTCCCTCTTTAGCAGTAAGACAAGGAGTTTCTCTGTAACATGAATTTCTTTCTCTTATACAGAGAAAGTGTTGTGACTCCCCAAAGTGGTAGAAGAGCCAGGCAAGCCTCAAGCAGAGGGAGACTCAGAGTGTGCATTATTTTAATAAAGTGACCAAAAATACTAAAAGTGTTTGAAAAGCTCCTTTGCTTTCCAGAAGTATGAAGGCCAACAGTTTGCTTGGCTGGGACACTGATGTCCTAGTCTCCCTAGTCTTCTTAATAGTCTGGAGTTTTAAATAATCTTACCAAACAACCCAGTGTATTGGCTTAATACAGAGAATCCAGTGTGTCTATATCTATTAAAGTAACACAAATGGGGCAGAAAAATAGTCTTAATTCAGTCTGCGATAACAGTTTACAGTGCTGATGTTTCCCACACGAGTTTAACCATCCCTTTAAGTTCTATAGCCTCGGGCCAGTAGAACTACAGAAGACAGAAAACAGGTGAACATAACCTTGTGTCATGCCAGGAAGAAGTGAGGAGATGGCCAAGGTGATGGGGGAGGCAGGAAAATCACCTGTGTTTAAACAGGACATGGAAGAATGGGTAGACTGGAGAATTACATAAACAGGAAGTCTCCTTACACAGTGAAATGAACATGGGGTTAGGGTTGCAGAGCTGTGTCATGAAGGCAGTTGGCACCTCATGAGTGTGCAGAAAAGAAAGAGAGTCTGCAGATTGCTTTTAAAGGACCCAACAGCAAACTCCAGGAGGAAAATTTTTTTAAAAAAATGCTTTTTTGGTAACAAGTGAGGTCTGTCAACCAGTTCTGCCACTTGCTACATGGATGACTTGAACAAATTGCTTCCTCTTTCTCATCAAAGAATGAACAAAGTAAGAGTTTTCATGCTTTGAGAAGAAGGAATATATAGAAATCATATGATGTCTGCATACAGTAGGGATTCAGTGAAATGAAGACTTTTTTTACTTCCTCTGTTATTTTCATCACCATCAACATTATCCCCATCATTATCATCCCTACCGTCATAACTATCATCATTTACATCACCACCAACGTAGCCATCATCATCACCACCACCATCATCATTATAATCACCATTGTAACTAACATCATGTGCCACTTAGCCTTTATGTCAACTTGACACAAGCTAGAGTCATCTGATAGCAGGGAATCTCAACTGAGACAATACCTCTCTAAGAATGGGCTATTGGCAAGTCTGTGGGGGCATTTTCTTAATTAGTAATTGATGTGGGACAGTCAAGCCCATCATGGGTGGGGTCACTGCTGGCATGGTGGTATTGTATTCTGTTGCTGGAGGACTTCTCTCCAGGTTCCCCAAGCCCTGCAGTCCCACAATCCACTTATAAAATAATCACTCAGACGCTTATGTCACTTATAAACTGTATGGCCGTGGCAGGCTTCTTGCTAACTGTTCTTTTATCTTAAATTAACCCATTTTTATAAATCTATACCTTGCCACGTGGCTGGTGGCTTACCAGAGTCTTTACATGTTGCTTGTCCTGGCGGTGGCTGCAGTGTCTCCCTCCTCAGCCTTCTGCTTCCCAGAATTTTCCTCTCTCCTTGTCCCACCTACTTCCTGCCTGGCCACTGGCCAATCAGTGTTTTATTTATTGACCAATCAGAGGAATTTGACATACAGACCATCTCACAGCCGTATTCTACACAAACAAGCTATAACAAGTAAGCCAGTAAACAGCGTTCCTTCACAGCTTCTGTATTGGCTGCTACCCCCAGGTTTCTGCCTCCAGGTTTCTGTTTGAGTTCCTGATCTGACTTCCTTTCAGGATAGATTGCGATATGGAAATGTAAGCAAAATAAACCCTTTCCTCCCTGAGCTGCTTTTGTTCACAGTGTTTCACCAGCTTAATAACGAAATGTTTCTGCTTCCTTTAACGTATCATTGTAAAATGATGCCCATTTTCCTTTATTATGTCTTAGTTTACTTCTCTCTGATAGCATAAGAGAAAAGCTAAAAATATAAGCTTCTAGTTACTTGACTGTGACTCATACCAAAGCATGCACAACAGAAAACACAAAGGTCAACAGAAGAGGCCAGGTACAAAAGGACCAGTGTATGAGACAGCTACAGTAAGTGGACTCTTAAAGTGGAGCTTTGCAGGGCCTGTGGGAGGGAAGGGAACTTACCGTCTAAGGGGCAGGAAGTTTGGGTTTAGGGTAATCAGAAAAGATCTGGAGCTAAACAGTGGCCCTGATTACACAGCATTTTGAAAATATTTGCTGCTGCTGGCATGTATACCTAAGAATGACTAAAATGATAATTTACTATGCCATGCAGTTTGCTACCATGAGAGCAGACACAAAATCCAACAGATTCACCAACAGTGAGTATGGGTGAAGAATGACCACTGTGGCTGTTTGTCACACTCATACCAAGGCATGCTCTGGGTGTGGAGATGGCTGGACGCTGCCCTGCTTGGACCCGGTATTCTTCTCCCACTTCAGAAGGCACTTCATTATTTATTAGCGAAAACAATCTGGCAGGCAATGTGCTGTCTGCAGCCAGAATCCAATACAGAAAGGTCACCTGCCAACACCTTAGCCAAAGGGTGTTCAAGGAAACACAAACAAACCTTTTTAATTTCAGCTGAATTGATTAGAGAACAATTGGAGGGTGCCACAGGTCAAAAGGATCAAGCCAGCAGGTCAGCAGAGAGAAAGGAGCCCAGGGCGGTGGTCACAGGGATACTGAGCTGAGCCTGGAGCACACAGCTGTTCTAAGCCCCAGCCCTTGTCTTTGCCAGTGAAGAAATGCCCATGGCAAACCCAAGGCCTTGCTTGAGTCACGCCAGGGCTATAGTTCACCTTATTCAGCATAGGTTAGAAATTAAGTTGTTTGAAGTCAAGTACACAAAGGTTCTCACGCATTTTACAGGCAAGAAGCACATTCCCATAGCCCAGGAGTCTCTCACATCTGGCTTGGAACCCAAGTCAACCTCAGGGCCTTGGGCAGTTCTGCACTCTTTCCTACAGGGTGGAAGATCTTAGGGGAGGAGCCAAAAGTCCTGCTCGGTGCTTCAGTCACACACACCTTGAAGGAGAGGGAAAGTGTCTGTCGTGGCTCCAGGGGCTCCAGTGACAAGTGGCAAGTAGATTTTTAGAGTTCTCGGAGTCCGTGCTATGCAGCTTCTGCAGGTCCAGGATCAGTAAACAAATGTGAGCACTCCACCCAGGGCTTCAGAGGATAAGTAAGTGGAAATAAATCTACAGGCACAGTTAAGGTTATATAAGCAAACAGAGTCGATCCGTCTCACTAACACTTGGATATGACCATGTTAAAGCAATGAAATCCTTTTTGTTGGTAAGACCACAACTGCCAGGTGCCCTACAAGGCCTTCTTTGGTCAATGTTTAAGTTCCAGGGAGTTCCAAGGTGTCATAACTTTTTCCACGCAGATGCCAGTTCCAGGAATCCCCCAGGGACCCCAGCCTTGTGTGTGTGTGTGTGTGTGTGTGTGTGTGTGTGTGTGTCTGTGTGTGTTCCAAGATGCACTGTCTAAAGCAGCCACCACTGGAGCCCAGTGACCGAGCTGAGCAGCAGGTTGGCGGCACCCATATCCTGACATGGGCAAACCCTAGGGACTGGAAGAAGTACCAAGGACCACAGAACAGGGGATCCGTGGCAGCTGAAGACATCTCAGCACTGCAGCTTGGGGAACAGCCTGGTGTCACAGACAGAGAAGGACATGAAGCTTCTTTCTCTCTTGCTTCTTGTTCACTCACAGAATGTTCCAGAATGTAAGTTAGAGAAGCATTTTTGCTTCTATGAAGAAGAAACCATCCCCATATTGGACGGCTACAGTCACGGGCTGAAATGCATCTCTTCAGAACCTGACTCACCCACCCAGTGAAGTGGGCCTCTCTGCAACCTGGTATGTGTTCCTTGTGACACATAGGGACATCTGAACCTTGTATTTACTCAAAACAATCAAAAGCAACTAACATTTGGAGCCTATGGATAATTTACCTGGAACTAGAGGGCTGAACTCAGGGCAAGGCTCCATGCCAGCATGTTGGAGGGGCTCAGTCTTGTCACTTTGTTGGGGCAGGAACTACTCTGATTCATGTGCTGTGGTAAGGGAACATGTTTCTCCCTCTCTATTAAAACTCATGAATTAAATGTAAGTATTGGAGAAATTATTTTGGCCACTCTACGTAGTTAAAAGGATATTTATTTAATGGCGTAACTCACAAATTAAGTAATAGGTAGGTCGCAGGGTCTGGAGAAGGTGTATCACAATCCAGTGGTGTTCTCCGGAGCTCTGCACAGTCCACCTTCACCGTTCAGCGTCCCGGCACAGAGAGAGCATACAGAGAGAGCGCTGGCCCATCCAGCTCTCGGGGTCTCCAGGCGCCTCCCCTGGCCCTACCTCATAGGCTTGACAGTTGCCAGAGTCTCAATGGGGGTTGGAACTTCCAGATCCAAGCTGAAATGCCTACCCACTACACGTAAGGTTGGAAAGTCAGCCAGGCAGTGGCCCTGAGCTTGTGAAGATGCCCACAAGGAGAGGGTTTCTTAACCTCCACCCGAGAAGTTTTTCTAGGATTCCAAGTATATAACAGTAGGACACAAGGACACAAGTCAAACACTTAATTGATAACAAATCATTTAGAAATGCATTTAAAAACAATTATTTGATATCTGTAACATCACCACTTATTGAAGGCTAAAACAAATTCACACACAAATGAGAGTCTCATTAAGGGATTAAAGGTGTTTGCACTGCAGGGCACAGAGTACCTTCAATGTGTCTGAGTTGATTGACACCTTCATTTCATAACCAGCATGGTGGAGGATGCTGTTTTTCATAAATACATAGTACAAAACAACAGACAGAAATTGGGGGTCATTTCAGAAACTTTTGGAAATCCTGTCCTCATTGTACAGCAAAATTCATTAAACTAAATTTTAAAGTAGCTCAGGTCAGCAATTCCAACAACAATTTTTTAAAAGCAAGAATTCTAATACGATATAGGATAAAGATAAACCAATTTGATGCTACAGGAGGTGTCAGCTAGTTCCTGTCAGTGTGACACAAACTGGAGTCACCTGGAAGGGGATCTCAGTGAAGGAACGCCCTATCAGAGTCACCTATGGGCAAGTGTGGGGGACATTTTCTTGGTTAGTCTGACATGGGAAGACCCCGCCTACTGTGGCTAGAGTCATCCCTGGGCTGGTAGTCCCGGGGTATGTAAGAGAGCAGGCTGAGCCCATCATGTCAGTCAGTCAGCAGCACTCCTCCATGGCCTCTGCTTCAGTTCCTGCCTCCAGGCTGCTGCCTTGGCTTCTCCGAGCGATGGACAGAAAGCTGAAGTGCATGCTTCTCCTCTCCAGGTTGCGTTTGGTAAGTGTTTCATCATGGCAACCGAAAGCAAAGTGTGACACGGGCTAAAGAGTGATGATGGGAAAACATGGAAGGATGAACTGTCCTTGTTTTCTGTTTTGAACCATTCCATTTCTGCAAGAGCAGAAAACTTTGTATGCACAGTGAAGAACACTGTAATTCACAAAATAAAACAGTCTCTGGTCTGCATAGAGGCATTCTAGACAGTGCTCCCTGGTGCTGCATGCTGTGATGGAGTCCACGGGGCAAAGTGCCTGTTCTGTGTCTTCAGAGTCAAGCCTTCCATGATACAACATGCCATGCCCACTGGACAGCTAACACAGTAAGGAAAGAGAGAGCAGGGGAGGGAGGAAGGGAGAGAGAGAGATGGCTGGGGAGGGCAGGAGGGACTGTACTGTCAGAAGCAGAGAGCACCCTCCTCATCCTTCACTTACTTGCTGGCATAGTCAACATGGGTTGCCTCTGGTCCACATTGATTCTGTGGACACTACTCCTTGAATGCTGCCTCTTGCCTTCTGGTCTCATTCTTCACATCTGCAAACCAGGGCTTGTTCTCTTTGTGAGACCCAGCCACTGGGTCAGCACGCCAGAAGCAAACTTCAAACATCAAGTCAGTGGGTTTCACATTTTCCCTGTCAATTAAATACCACTTATTACAGTCATGAAAATCATTGTATAGTTAGAATTAAAACATTATAGGAAAGTATGAATAGCAAGATACAAACTGTTTGTGACCATTAGCTAACTGGGGATACATGCAACATGATGCCGGTCTGAACGTCTGTACATCTTACTTCCTCTGGGGAACCCTCCAAAAATCAGCTGTAGGGTTATGGTGATCCTGTGCAAAGCTCTGCACTGAATCATTGCTTCCAAGAAGTATCCAATTTAGATATCAAGGTGAGAACTATTTTTTAAAACTATAAAAACAAAATTTTGATATAGGAGTTTGTAGTACCAGAATACTGATAGCGATGGCTGACTCAAGAACAATAAATCTGATTGTTTATATATAGGAGGTGATAATGGAGGGGGAGGGGAGGGGAGGGAGGAAGGGAAGGGAGGAGGGAGGGGGGAAGACAGGGGAGAGAGGCAGGGAGGAAGGGAGGGAGTGGAGGAAGTGGGAAGGCAGGGGAGGGAGGGAGGTTTGGGATAGAAATGGATAGAGAAGGAGATGAGTAAGGGAAAGGGAGACCCAGAGAAGGAGGAGAATGAGGTGGAATGGGAAGAGGGAGTGGGGATGGAATGGGGTGTGTCTGTGAGCCTGTCGTTTCTTCATTCCCATATCCCAGTGAAGTTTCTGGGACCCAAGCTGTACAGGACACAGCATTAAGCCCTTGTCTATTCTCTGTATTCAAGTCCTCCAAGCAGAGAGGACAGCATTGACTGGCTGTCTGGTAGCAAGCTCATCAGGAAAACATGAGGAAGTAGGCTGAAGGAAGATGATGAAGCCAAGGAGAACAGGAGTCCTGCAAGGTGGCTTTAGGGCAGTCCTGTGAGGTGCAGGTGACAGGTGGGAGAGCTTGAGCTGAAGGATTATTCTGAACACAAGGGGAAGTCCTAGAGGCTCCTCCTTCCTCAGACCCTCCTGTGGTATCAACTGAAGAAAGAATTCAGTAACACTGAGTCTCGAGACCACCAGCTGTAAGCATCTTCATGACCAAAGCACCACAGTTTGTCTCCAATGGAAGCACATATGTCAGAGGATCCACATCCACATGGGAGCCATGTGTCCGCTCTGACTGTCTCCAGCTCATCTCAAAGGGCAGCTCTACGTTAGAGGGTCCAAGACAGCACAGAGGGGCCCGATGTCTGCTCAGGCTCTCTTCTGTTCTGACCTGTCTGGAAGATGGACTGATGCTCTGGATGAAGGAACTAAAGTTCAGAGGAAATTGTGCTGCCCAGGGTGGACCTAGAGATGGAGGGAATCAAGGGGCAGGACAGTCCACAGTAGGCCAGCTGATGAGGGGAGCTGGGCTTCAGAACTACTTATGTAGATATAAAAAAATGATCAGATATATGTAGATATAAACCACCCCCCTACACACTCACATACAGATAAGGTCACTCAGGGGTGAGAACCTAGAGAAGACTCACAGGGGTAACCCCCACCCCAACATGCAGGCCTGGGTAGTCATAAACAGTGGGGCCTAGAAGGGGCTGGCAGGGAAGTCACTCATTGTCTTAGTGTTTCAGTTCCATACAGAGACACTGAAATGTTAAGGAAGGTGACGCGGGCTTTGGCAAGATGTTCCTGCTGAAGAAAGGGACAATGAATGTTGGCCACTGGTGAGGCAGTGGGTGGGGAGGGACATGCAGTTTTTGACTGGCTAAATTTGAACTGTGGCATCCGAATGCAATGTCCACCAGCAGAGCAAATGTCCTGTATTGACATCAGGAAGAAGGGCAGGACTGGAGATGGATCATAGGAAGGACGGCTCTTGAGCTCTGATATCAAACCAGGAGAACTGCGCAGCCGGCACAGAGGCAGCCCTTGGAATTCTGGGAGTTACGTTGGTGTGTTAGAGCGATCCGTGAGAAGACAGTGAAGAAGACAGCTGTTCGAGTTTGCAGTGTCGGAGTTGTGGAGTGTCTGTGAGCACACATGACACACACAGGTGTTAGGGTTGTGGATACACACGGGTCCGTGAGCACACATGACACACACAGGTGTTACAGTTGTGGACACACACGGGTCCGTGAGCACACAAGACACACACAGGTGTTAGGGTTGTGGACACACACGGGTCCGTGAGCACACATGACACACACAGGTGTTAGTATTGTGGAGACGCATGGGTCCGTGAGCACACATCACACACACGGGTGTTACGGTTGTGGACACACATGGGTCCGTGAGCACACATGACACACACAGGTGTTACAGTTGTGGAGACGCACGGGTCCGTGAGCACACATCACACACACAGGTTTTACGTTTGTTGAGGGGTTGGTGAACACTTGGCTCCTGGGCCACTAGATTGAAATACCCGGTGTCAGAAGAGAGGGGGCATGGTAAACAATACATGCCCCACTACAACATACACAGATCTGGAAGGGGCTGAGCCTCGGCTGTCCTAACCCTCCCATGTGGTGATGTTTTATTTGTGCTGAAATGTGGTGATGTTTTATTTGTGCTTTAATAAAGCTTGCCTTGAGATCAGGGGGAAAGGCCAGCCATTTTAAGTAAACAAGAAGTCAAGCAGCCCACGCCCTTAATATCCCGATCACTTATCAGGCAGGTTCTCTGTGTGTGCAAGGCCATACTAGGGAACAGAGCCAAGCATGGTGACACATGCCTTTAATCCCAGTACCAACCATAGAGTCCTGGAGGTCTGTACAGACAGACAATGACAGGGAAGTGAGGTAGCTGGGCTAAGATAGCCAATGAGAGGGCAGAACAGCAAGGCAATAAAGGTAAGAAGAAGGAGCTCGCATTTGGAAACTGCAGAGTTGGTGAGGTAAAGTTGGCTGGTGGCTTCCTAATTTCTCTGATCTAAGGCTTTCCCCCTGTATTTGACTCTGTGTTTTTTATTTAATAAGACCATTTAGAAATTAATCTACAATCCCAGGCTATTCCAGGAAGGACTCTCTGGGTTTGCCTCAAAGGGAAAAGGTCTGTGTTCCCAGCTGGGGGGAGGAAGAAGGCATAGAGAGGGAGTGGGACAGGGTCAGGTGATGTAGGTATAGGAGACTCACTGGATAAAGGGGGTGAAGCCTTTGAACCACCGAGGACCAGCAGCAAGGCTCTTGCTAAATTGAAGGATATGCACAGGAGGGAGAGAGCCCAGGGTGACACGTCACAGTGGTGAGAACCTGTGAGTCCTTGATGGGCTGAGCAAGGAACATGCTGGAAACCCTGGAAGCTATTCACAGCCCATGTTTGCCCCTTATCTGGGCTGGGTTTTGTGTATGGAAGGCAACATCAGTACCACTATAGTAAGAAATCAGAGATCTCCCACCATGTCTCTAGACAACCTTTGCCTGTTGTGTGAGCAACTTTTCTCATTGATCACACAAAAGCAATTGACAGAAGGGAAGGGTCATTGTGGCTCACAGTGGAAGAGTTCCCTTAACACACGACAAGCCATGATGGCCCATAATGCATGATAAGAAGGCACAGCAGCAGGGGCATGAGGCAGCTGGTCACATTGTATCCCATCAGGAAACAGAGAGATGGGTGTGGGTTCTTACCTTGACTTCTCCTTTTAATTCAGTCAAGGACTCCAGCCCATGGGATGGTGCTGTGCATGTTCAGAACAGGTCTTCCCAGTTAAAGCCTTCTGGAAGCATTGTCACAGACATGCCTGATGGTGTAGAGGATGCTGCATCCAGTCAAGTTGGTAATGGACACAAACCATCATAGACCTCAAAGAGGACCAGTGATGATGAAGAACTGGCTATCTGTGAACCAGAGTTCAAGGTCAGGGTACTGTGGACACGACTGACTCCAAAGCTGAGAACCCAAGCTGTCATAGTATCAGCTTGAACCAGAAAGACCCCAATGCATGATGTATTATAAACAAGGGACAGATGGGTCAGCAGAACTGAGTACATCAGAACTGCCCTCAGGTGAGGTCTTCATACAAAAACTAGTGATAAGCATGAGCATTCAGGTGACTATTTAAAGGGGGGTTAACTGAAGAATTTTAAAGGAATAAGTGAATAGGGAACATGTGTTAACTTGGTATTCACATCCTAGGAAGCAGCTTGTACTTGTAATCTAACTCAATTTATGTTTTGTATGTGTGTATGTATGGGATGGATAAGCACATTCCAGTGTGTGTGTGCTGTTATGCATCTGTGTACACATGCCTGCTGGGTGTCTTCCTCTCCACTACCTTGGCTAGCTAGTCATGCCCACCCAGCTTCTCTATGGGTGTTGAGGATCTGATCTTCAACCCTCACACTTGTATGGCAAGTGCCTTATCCACTAAGTCATTTCCCAAGCTCCAGTCTAACTTAATCATAACAAGTGTTTGCGAATGACGTAGTATCAGCTCCCTATTTTCCAGTGAGAAATGAAAACTTCAGAAGGGTTATAAAGTTTTTGTGTGGATGTAAATCAAAGCCAGGTACTTCCCACCAATCCTGGTTTTGATTGGGTGCCCAGAGAGGGCACAGAATATCTGGGAGTCCTTCCCTCACCCCAACACACACTCTGCTTCCCCAGTTTGAATTCCATAATGGAAAGGAAACTGAAAAGTGAAGCTGGTGAAGGATGAGGCTTGCCAGGCCATATTAAATGCTCCACACACAGCATGGTGTGGGACGCACTGGATTCAATTGTATCTTGTGGGCCCTCAAGGAAGGAAGATATGAATTCCTTCTAACTTCTCTAATAATCAAAATTACTTCCGAACAGAAACTTACCCAAAAAGCTCAATAAAGCAAAATTGAAGCCCCAATAACACAGTCTAGCTGCAGGAGTGTGGAGTTTGTGTAACTGAAGATTTCCTGAAAGTCCTCAGTGTTACAGCTTTACATGCACAGTGCTCTAGGATCATATAGATTCCTGCAATTCTACTGTTCATGTAAGTTCAACATCGCTGACTCTAGAAGTCTCCCAGATTGACTTCAGAGTGGAAAAGACTTTTTTGGCTACAGGGATCCAGTCCACAGATAGCCCTTCCTTGGGGACCTCTTCAAAGTTCTCTCTGCAACAGGGAACTGACACCTCATGCTGTAGCATCCAGGGACAATAGTACTCAAGCTCCAACTTAAGAAAAGTCTAAGAGCCAACCCACTTCAGAGCTGGCCAGGGTCACATGGCCTTCTTCTGGCTAGCCACATGCTCCTCCACCTTCTCATAAATGCATCCTAGGTGTGCTCCCTGGAAAACAGTCTACACCCTCACCTCTGTTCCCACATGGCACTTAGGGATCTCTTCCTGCAACAGAGAGGACCCTGGTTGACCAGATCTCCTTCTCTACTCATCTTGTTTCAAAACATGTTTGGCCATGGGATACCTGTCATTCTCTCTGTGAAGCTTAACTTCTCAGCAAGCATCTGCTTGTTTGGGGTCATTTTTTCTGTGACTGTTCCCCTTCAATGTGTTTAAAGATTAAAGCCCTAAGAGTTACCATGCATATGAAAAAATTATTTGCTGACCCTGACCCCAAGACACTGAATCCCAGACAGCAAGGAGCACAGTTTAGAGGGTAAGAAGAGCAAGTTGTTCAACTTGTTCTGTAATTAGCTGTGATACATTAGTAGCTTTTAAGACTTGAAGAGCTATTTACATTCATATGTCCCTAACTGGCTTCATCTCTCTGCAATGTGCTGACTAGCCTGAGTTTCATCCATGATTCAAGCTTGGAAAGTCTGGATGACTCAGGTTTGGATAAGTGAATAGTTAGGGGTACAGATGACTGTGGCTTCTTTCACATTTGGCTTTCTGACTCCTCTAAAACTTATGGGGAACCTGTGATGAGCATGCCACCAACATGAGAATCCAGCTTCCTGAATCTGGACCATGCCCAAGTCGACTTTGGTGCTTGTTTGGGTGTTTATCATCTCTGAAATACCTTTGACAACTACTTTAGCAAGATAAGCAAACAGCATTAAGTTCGAGGGTGCTGTGGTCCAGTGGCTCCTGGGTCTACTCTGCAATGTCCCTCTGGCATGCTGGGGTTTCTCCCAACCTTTCTTCCTGGCCGTATTTTTTCTGATAAACTTTTGCTGGTTTATTTCCTAATGAAATGCCCAGAGAACCATGTGGCAAATGCAGTATAGTTTCTGTCTTGAACTTCCAAATTTAGTCACATGTCAAGATCATTAAATGAAACAAGAATATCACTGAACCTCATCCATGTGACTGCCCTGGTCCATAGGGAGTGATGCTCTCTCCCTGGAGATGATCTCACTGCAAGTGGTGTGTGTGTGTGTGTGTGTGTGTGTGTGTGTGTGTGTGTGTGTGTTAACTTTTGCTATAGATATGTTACCTGTGAACAAAGCAGTAACCTTCCTCATATCTTGACCCTTTTTGGAAACAGCATCATGATGCCCACATCTTTCTATAGCTAGCTTTGAAGTTGATACATGATAAATTTGGACTAGACAACAGATGTTTAGGGCTTTGTGGACAGACATGCAGCTGTACCATTGTAATATAGCAGAGCAGAGCAGAATTGTAACACTTTCACTGGGGAAACCTTCCCCTAGTGGAGCAGAGTTGTAACTCTTCACTGGACCTGAGCAGATCTGTAACAGCTTCACTGGACCTGAGCAGAGCTGTAACAACTTCTCTGGGGGAAATTATCCCCTGCCATGACAGAGTTGTTACATTGGGGAAACCTTTACCTGGAGCAGGGCTGTAAGCTGCTATGCTTATGGTGATTTTGTGGTACTCCTTCACTTCCAACCGCCAGGATACCTTTCCATCTGAGCTGCAACATGTACAATGTGTCCTTTCATCTACTGGCTGTTTGTGAAGCTGCCTTTTCCACAGTTGAAATAGCAACTGTCATTCTGTTCAGTTTAGAATTATTTGAAGGGAATAGTGTATTTATGTTGAGTCTCTTTCTCTGTGAAGAATATTTCCCATGTGGCTGTGATTCTTTCATTAGTTGTTGGGGAAAAATGATGACAAAAGTTTGCCTCTCTCTCCTTTGAGAAGTGCACTCGGTGGCTTTTTTTCTTGTGGCTGCTTTGCTGATTTGACTTATAGAATACGAGAACAACAGTGACTAGCATGTCTGCTTTGTCTGCAACTTCCCCAGGCTTAGCACTGGGAGCCTTGTGTCCTGTGAGTTCTCTGGTCATGAGAATCTGGTTCTGAGAATCCAGAGATGGTCATCCCAGACTAAGACATTGTGTCATGTGCAAGACTTGGTCCTAAGATGCTTTGGTGGACTTTGGTGACGTAGGGGAAGTGTACGCATATGGAATGTTCTCAGTGAACTCAATGACCAGCATCCCACACACTGAGCTCCTCATCAAGCCAGTCAAAACTATAGCATTATGCGGTAAGGGCCTGAGACCTTGCCTCTGTCAGAGGAGCAAATGGCAGTGAGTGGCTTACTGAGAGGGGGATAGTCATTCTTCTTTGAGGCCATGGTCACTAGTAAGTTCTTTGTGCCCTGGTGGATGACTCCACACTCATGTGCACATGGGCAGTTCTAATTGGATTCAAAGTTATCCTTAACAATTAAAGGATGTCAGGAAGTTGGGAGGGAGAGTGGGTTGGAGGGACTAGGAGGAGTTGGGAGAGGTGGTGGTGGATGGTATGTATAACCAAATGTATGGAAATTTTGGAGAATAAAAAAATTTGAAAGGTGGTAGAATGGGATTCGACTAGTTAGGAACTGGATTTCAAGTGACTCACGTAAAAGTGACATTAGCTAAAAACATGTCTCTGTCTTCTGCTGGAATGTCATAGGGTGTGTAAATCATAAGCAGTAGTGTATATTTTTCTCACATTTGGGAGACTGGCTAGTCTAAGGGCAGGTCACTGTGGAGGACCTTCTTGCTGTGAAAGAATGTGGCTGAGGACGTGACAAGGTGTTCCAGTTTGCTTCTCCTGTGACCAAAACACTTACCCAAGGCAATGTAAAGATAGAGGCAACAGTTCCTCATGGAGGGAAGTCAGGAGAGGAGCTTAAGGCAGGAAACTGGAGCTAGAAGCCAACGTAGAGGACACAAAGAAGTGCTGCTGACTGACTTGCTCCCTCTGGCTTGCTCAGGTGGCTCTTTAACACCACCGAGGAGCACCTGCCCAGAAGTGGCATGCTTCTCATATCATTTTGTAATCAAGAGAATGTTCTACACACATGGCCGTAGCCAGCATGAGCTAGGCAATTCCTCAGTTGTCTCTGGGTTGTGTCAAGTTGAGAATCGAAGTTAACTATGATACATGGTAAGAGAGTGAGGGAGAATAAGAGGGAAGGAAGAAAGGAAGGAGGGAGAGACATTCTATTTTATGGCTAACCCACTGTTGTGATAAGGGTCCCAAGGCCTAATCTCATCCCTGATGATCCTTGTCTCTCAATACTGCTGCACTGGGGATTGTATTCACAACACTCCAGGCTCTGTCTACATGCTTATACCACAACCCTTAAAATATTAGACACACCAAGAAGCAGCTCAGATCTCTGTATCATTGTCAATATGTTGTCGTTCTAAGCATCGAGCAAGCAGTGACACCAAATTAGAATGGATAAATTGTATTTTTTATAATTTAAAATATAATAACCATGCGAACACAATAAAGAACTGGTAATGAAGAAGTTGAGGGATGAATTATTCTAAATGGAAAATAAATTACACTTGATGATAAGGATTATGAGCTCTGGGACTAGGCCTGACATGCCTGCAGCTGTATCCCAGGCCCTAGACATGCTTGGCACATGATTGCTGCTCAATACATCCTTGTTGAATATTTTTAATAACTTGTACTCACTTATAATAAATCTATCTCTTGATTAATTCAATTTTCTAAGAAACAAAACACACTCAAACCACCATGCCTTTTCTCTTCCAAGATCTAAGTCAGGGAGTAAAACAAAGTCCAAGCTACCCACTAATTAGGGGATCTGGTCAACCTTGAGTCTGACTTTCATGAGAGCCTGGCCGACACAGTCTGACTACATGGACTCCATTTAGAAATAGGAGCACTCCATCTCTCATTGCCTAATGGGTCAACATTACAAAATAAATGAAGCAAAGAGCCGAGCATAGCTTATAATGGCTGAGCCTAAAAGGCATTTCCAATAGTTCTGGTCACCACTCTAAGGATCCCCTCAGGAGCTCCACAGCTCTTGTATCTTTGTGTCTCCCTGGCCCACAGTTAACTAGGGTGAAGCAGGAATCCAGCTCATGGCCGGGCAGGTGGTCACTCACAGTCACAGGAAGCCTTTCTTGATTTGCACATGGCATCCTCTCTGCTCCCTCCAAATGAGTCAACTAAATGGCATGCTTCTCCAGGCTCAGTACAGAAGAATGAGGTGTGGCTCATAGTGTGATTGAAACATTATTTTACAAAATATGTGTCTGCACCCCATGACTTAAAAGAAATGAAGTGCATCAAAAGATGTAAATGGCTCAAGAGCTGCAACTAAGGCCAGGTATAAAGTGCTACTGAGATCTGTGCTCCAAAGGGATCCAGCCAGGTGGCTGCTGAACTTCAGGTTCAATTTTTACTGAGACAAGGATATGGAATGCAAATGTTGGGTATTCAGAAGGATGCTAAAGTCCTAAAAGTGTTCAGTAGCAGCTGTGGAGATTGTCTTTTTGATGTAAGAGTGATGACCCACAACCCCAGAATGTAAGTGGGGAATATCTGAGTGCATAGGTGCACTCAACCAAGACCTGGCTCACTGTCCATGTCTTCAGAGTTCTAGGTGAGCTTTTTCATACTCCTCACAAAACCCTTTTCTTCCAACCAGATAAAAACAAGATCAGTTCAGCCAATGAGAAATTCAAGTCTCCTTGTGGTCCAGATGCCAGTCAAGAAGATCACAACTGTGGCCATCATATGTCCATTGGGTGATGTCTACTTCTTCCTGATGCTTAGTGATGATCATCACCTAAGGCAATGCCTGGGAAATTATCAGGTGTTGTGCATTGTCCAAACCAATGAGGTGCCCCTGGGAGTGTGAAGATGTATACAGTGTGCATGTGTGTGTGTGTGTGTGTGTAGAAATCTCCTTTAATATAATAGAGGGGAGCTGTGTTAGTCATGGCTTTTCATAGCAGCAGATTCAGTGGCATGGATACCTATTACCAAAAGAATTTATCAGATTATAAAGTGCATGCTTAAAATCATCACAATTACAAAATGCATGCTCTTGTGGTTGTGACCCCAGTGCCTATTCAGTACATGTGACTACCTGACTTGGCAGTTCCAATATATTGTTGAAGGCCTGGAGGAATTCCTGGAGAGCTGTGGGTCTTACACACAGAAGAAGCTGTCTTCTGATATTAGTGAAGGATGACACAGGCAGAGGCAGCAGCAGTATCGATGTACTTGAAAGCAAGAGTGAAGCTTTATCCTCAGATGCCTTTATGTCTGCCTTTAGTCAGAAAGTGCTGCTGACTCTGGAAGAGGGTCTTCCCCTGCAGTTAAACATTCCAGGAAACCACGTATACCCACCAAGAAGAATGTCTTTTAGTGGATTCAACACAATTGACAACCAAAACTAAACAACATAGTCCTCAGCTGACCTCTGTGCATGAGCAGCATAGCCCTGCAATGGGAACTTTGACCCTTGAAGTCCTCTTGTTCTACCAGACTGAGAATGAGCTGATTTCTGAAAACAAGGCATTATTCTTCTATGTTATTCTTCGTAGTCAGCTCATCTTTCTCAAGATCCCCAATATAAACACTTGCTTTGTGTTAAATACATTCAAATGCAGAAATTAAATTCTACTTCTGCAGCCAAAACAGAGGAATAGGTGCACAGGACAATATCCCCTCCATCCATCTTTATTCATAGCCCCTTTCAAGCACTTAGGAGGTGGTGATTGTTCTTCCCAACCAAACAAAATGTGGAAAGAAAGAGGATTAATGTCTTTGGTGATGTACTAGGGGCTCCAAGAAAGGCTCTGGGCAGATGGTCACCTGCACCCTTAGCGAAGGTGGCTGCTCTTCTACATGGTCCTGCAATGAAAACCATCAACAAGTTGCTTAGTCTTATTAAATATTGTTAAAGATTCCAACTACGTCCTCGTCACAAAATTCTTTTTAACTGTGTGACAGAAGACATTAGCACAATGAATGCCAGGTATAAAGTGCTATTGATCTGTGACCCAAGGGACCGAGCCTGGCTGTTCCTGAGCATCAGTCCTAATTTCCAGCTAGACCCAGACACGGAATGCAAAGCTCGACCTGGGAGTCCTTGGTATGTTTGGAGAATGCCTGACGACCCCAGGGTACATGAGAAACTCGGTGAGCAAGCCTTCACCCTGGATTTTTCCTTCATAGCCTACAGATGTGTATGCTCGCTGCCAGACAGGCACCCTGAGCGGAACAGCATGCTTGTTCAGGAAAAGAACTGGGATGATCCCAAGTTCCCCTACCATATCTCCCAACCCTTACTCCACAGACTTTGAGAAAACCTTTCTCCCTTCAGTGTTATGTGTCTGAAATCCTGACAGGGAATCTCTCTGGGTTCTTGTTGGACCTGATTTCACTGCCTTCCATCTTTCTTCACTGAAACTCACCCTGAGATGTGGTCCTTGATCTTTAGTTCTGATACCCCATCATATGGTCTTCACTTCTAAGCCTCTCTCCATAAGGAAGCGGGAGGAAGCACTGTTTCTGGAGTATCTCTGGACTCGAATACCTCTGCCCAGAGGTGCTAAATTAAAAAAAGAACATTTCTGGAACAATCTGTTGCTGAGTCTCACTGGCTTCAATAGGGTATGAGCAACACCACTGATCCTTGAAGGCTGACATAGCCAAAAGGGCTATTGGGGTACAGTAGAGACGCCATGCTTGTGAGTTGTCTGGGGCTCAGGAAGAGAGGTCAGACGCATGCACTCGTGAGTCGTGGCGTGTGAGAACTGAAGATGAGGGGTATGTGGGTGCCATTGCATCAGTATGGCACTGGCCAGCAGCAGGCAATGCAGACAGGTAAGCCAGGAGAAAGGTGGATTACTCAGACCTTCACGGAGAGGAGGACAGCAGTGGCCTGCTGTGCGGGACGGGGCCCTGGAGGATGGTGACCTAGGGGTAGCTCTTGGAAAGTTCCACGGGGCTTTGTAGCCTGGGCAGCAGGCTCAGGGAGCCTTTCTCCCCAGTTACTGGACAGTTAGCAGCTTCCTGAGTCTTCTCGGTGGAGCCAGCATTCATGGGACCTTTGTTTCAATGTTCTCAATCTTAAGAATACCAAGTGAAGCATCTGGTGTTTTTCATGGGGACCAATCGATCTATTTCCACCTCCAATATCAAAATAAGGGATCTTAGAGATGGCTCAGTGGGCAAAGTGGTTGTTGGACTAGCACAAGGACCCGAGTTCAAATCCCCAGAACCAGTGTAACAGCCAGATTTGGTAGGAGGCCTCTGCAATCCCAGACCTGTTATAAGACGTGGGAGGTAAAGGCAGGAGACTCTCCCAAAGCTTTCCAGCCAGGATGTGTAGTAGAGAACAAAGAGACCCCGTCTCCAGCCAGGATATGTAGTAGAGAACAGAGACCCTGTCTCCAGCCAGGATGTGTAGTAGAGAACAGAGACCCTGTCTCCAGCCAGGATGTGTAGTAGAGAACCGAGAGACCCCCGTCTCCAGCCAGGATGTGTAGTAGAGAACCGAGAGACTGTCTCCAGTAGGTGTAAGGAAAGGACTAACATTGAGGCTGTCCTCTGACTTCTACAAGAACATCTGGCACACACCTGTGCTCCCTCTCACACACATGAACATACACACCCCTACTCAGAAAACACACACCACCCTCATCCACAGACTTTTAAAAGGTAAAATAAGGTCCCAATTTTATGATAGTAAATCTTATTCTGATAAAAAGATACACATAAAACACATTTTAATTGTTTTAATGTACCTGCATTAGTAAACACTGTCATGGGAAGATAACTCCTTGTTAAATGTCAACCTTTAACTTTTCTCCCATTGGGATACAGTTCTTTGTTCTGAGTCAAGACTCTGGGCATGAAGTGCATGCATGGGAAGCTTGCTAGGGTCCTGGGTCCCCGAGGCCCTTGGTTTCTGATTGTGGGGAGCCTCTTTCCATCTCAGGCTCTGGCATTAGATCATCAGACCTCAGATCCTCACACCACGTGAGTGATGCCCCTGTCCCCCGGCTGAGGGTGAGACTTCCTCATCCCGGAGGCTGGAATCAGAAAGTCATACCTGAGATGAGAATGCTTTATGGAAAAGCTTGTTTTAGCACTCACAGAGAGGAGTTGAGCAGGGCAGCCAGTTAGCGTGCTGGGCTGAGAGAGACTGACTTCCTTCAGGTCTCCAAAGCAGTATCTCTTCGAAATGAGTGAGTATAACTTTCGGGGTTTGGATAACAAAGCCAGGTTAGACACATTAGAACTCTCCTTTCCCCAGAATGCACCTGGAAATGATAAAAAAAAAAGCTGCCTATTTTGAGTAATGTTGGCAAAGTTTTCCAAGATTTTTACAGTTTGGCTCCAGCTTGCCACCACAGAGGGATCACTCTCGACACCAAAGCAGAAGATGAGCTGCAGACTTGCTGCTTGCTGAAGCCAGATCCACGGTCCTCAGAGCTCAGATGCCACAGAAAAGCTGAGAAAGTGTGTCAAAGCCGTTCCCCCTAAACAGAACCACCAACCATAGGTTCTGCAGACAAAGGACTCATGCAGCCTGCCGAGAACATTCTGAGCTTAAAAATTCTTAGTGGAAGAATGCTGGGGACATTCCTGCTTCTTATAGTGGAATCCCTTTAAAGACATTTACAAGGGAGAGTTGTGTCTGTGTTATTACATGTGCAGCTTCTTTGGGGACAAAAACATTTAAGTGGATAATGACCCACATGAAAACTCTTGCATATGTGTGCTCTGTGTATTTGTGTGTATATAGTATATACGTGGGTACCTATGTACTGGGGTGTGTGGAGGACATGAGAACATGTGTGCATGTTTACATGTGATATGTGCATGTGTGGATGTGATAGGTGCCAGAGTGAACTGAGTCTGTTCCACATATTTCTTTGCAAGATTCCAAATGAGGACTTGTGGGCATCTCAATGAGTCTGAACTCTCCACGGAGTACACTCAAGTCTCTGAGCTTTCTAAGGTACCACTTGAGGCCAGAAAAGCAGAAAGGGAAAGCAGACCTCTCTTTGGGTCTATGGAGTCACTGTTTGTTCACAGCAGAGGTGTGGGTGGTCCACACTGGTCCTGAGCTTCTGGGAAGCTCTGATGCCCCTCTGTGCTAGAATCAGCACCAGCTAACCAGACATGTGATTTGTGGAAGAACAGGAGCCCAAGTCAAGAGATGATGCTCACATCACAGAAGGATGCATCAAGTATGATGAACATCAAGATTCCAGGGAAGTGTCACTAGCTCTGGTCTGAAGCTTTGCCACACTGTAGAAAGGTCTCATTGGTAAGGATAGTGAATGTTTGTCCCTGGGGCACAGAAGCTGCACTGAAACTCTGTGTTATGAACCTATGTGATGCCAAGCACAGAAGGCTCAGTGACCACTTCAGTTAAGTTTTAGCACCATATGCCCTGTTACAACATGCCAGAAGCTCGATTTGCCACATGGGGCCAGGAAATCAGTCATGCAGGTCACCTGGATACTAGCAACCCTTGGCCTGAGGGATCACTGAGCATCTACTGGCCTAGATGAGGGCAAAGGAGAGGGTTGGGTTTTGGTGAGACAAGCCTGCTATGAGGTGGCTGCATCCCAGCCAAGTCCTGCCTGTGACAGAGAAGAAACTAGGAAGAGCCTATACCCCACAGACTCCTGCTGTTCTCAGGACCGGCCTACAAGGAGGACACTAACGGTAGCTAGTCAGTGGATGTCTTTCCTCATCCTAGGCAATAAAACATCGGTTTAGGGGAAGGCCAACCTCCAGGTACCATTCACTCCTTGGCCTCACTGTGGATCCCAGGTCAGGCTTCCTCAGACGTGGATTCTGGGGAATGCTCGAGGAAGATGTGCCCAGGCCAACATCAGCAGGCTGCTGCTCTCTCCATGGTCAGCTAGTCTTCACCTATAGGACACAATCTTGCAGGAGCCAGGCTAGGGTAAGGCAAGTGCAGCTCTGGTCTGGGACAACTGATAGATGTCAATGAACTCAGTGATTAGAGAAATAATATATAATGCAATGTTTTTAATAACTAAAATCAAAGAAAACAAAAGTGTATGATTAGCAAAGTTATAAATTTTATTGAACAGTTTTTATTTTTGAGCAAAGCTCTTGTTAGATTGCTGTCTTATCTAGGACTCACTAGGTAGACCAGATAGACCTTTAATTTCTCATGATTCTCCGGTGTTGGCTTCACAAGTACAGAATGGCAGGTGTGTGTCACTATGCCTGGCCTCTAAGTCTTGCATTTTTTTAAACACTTGATAGTCATTGCTAAGAGGAGCTAAATTAAAGCTGGAAAGACACAGGGAAACTGAGCAACTGTTTTTCTCACTGTAAAGCTTTACATTAATCTTGCTATTTTAAAATAATACATAAAAATGTAGTCCACTTAGATGCCTGCTTTCCTGCCCCCTTTGAATGTTGTGCTGTGGGTATTCAGTTTTAACTTACATATCCCTGAATTATAGTCTTCCAGGTACCTGTGACCAAGACTTTAGTTGGAAATAGAGTCCTTGATGATGTCCATACTCATCATGGAGTAGAGAGGCCCTGATGTGGAAAGTCTTTCTGTATTCTGTGAATATGTGTTGTTACTCTTGGTTAATAAAGAAGTTATTTTGGCCTATGGTAAAGCAGAATAAGAAGCAAGCAGAAATCCAAGAGAGATACAGGGATAAGAGGGCTGGGTTAGAGCAGATGCGAGCCTGCTGCCCAAGGAGCAACATGCCAGCAGACCGGTAAAGCCACGGCCATATGGTAATACATAGATTAAAATAAATGGGTTAATTTAAGATGCAATATCCATCTAGCAATAAGCCTGAGGCATAGATCAAACAGTTTGTAATTAATATTAAGACTCTGAATGATTATTTTATAAGTGGCTGTAGGATGGGCAGGACAGAGAAAAGTGTCTGTCTACATGACCCAAGTTCATTATAAATATAGTCTTATAAGGAAGAGATTTGGATACAGACAGCACAAAAGAATACTCCATGAGCATGGCCAGAGACTGGTAGCTGGGATCTGAAAAACCATGTGTTCTAGTTTCATTTCTGTTGCTGTGATGAATACCTTGACAAAAAAGCAGCAAGAGGAGAAAACATCTATTATCTTAAAATCTGGTTACAGTTTATCACTGTGGGAAAGTCAAGACAGGCATCTGAAGCAACCAATCACATACACAGTCAAGAACAGAAAAGTGGATGCATGCATGCTTGTTTGTGCTCAGCCCCTGAACACAAATACAATTCAATATTTCCTTTTTAGGGAATAGTGTTGCCCATGGTGGACAAGGTCTTTGTACATCACTTAGCATAATCAAGACAATTCCTTACAGACTTGCTCACAGGCCAACTTGATCTGTATAGTAACTCACTGAGTCTTTTTTCCCAAATGATTCTGGATTACATCAAGTTGACAATTAAGACTGGTCACCACACTATGGAATGTCACAAATGGCCAGCTGCCACCAGAAGCTGGACAGATACACTAGCAAATCTTCTTTACTGGTTGGTTTTTATTGTTGTTGTTTTTGTTTGTTTGTTTGTTTGTTTTTTCAACTTGATGCAAGCTAAAGTTATCTGGGAAGAGGAACCCCAGTTGAAAAAAAAGGCCTCCATCAGATTATCTGTAGACAGTTCAGTGGGGTCATTTTCTTGATCGATGATTGGTGTGGGAGGCCCCCTCACTGTGGGAAGTGCCACCGCTATGGAAGTAAGCCTAGGTTGTATAAGAAAGCAAACTGAGAAATCCATGTGGAGCAAGCCATAAGAATCATTCTTCCATGGATTATGCTTCAGTCCCTGTCCTAAGTTCCTGCCTTGAGTTCCCTCAGTGGTGGAGTATGACCTGAGAGTTCTTGCCCAAGTTGCTGTTGCTCATAGTATTTTTATCAAAGAAGTAGAAACTCTAAACAAGACATTCTCTCTCACAGCTTCTCCTGATTGCATCTATAGTCTCAGATGCACGACTTGCCCATCCCCAGGACCACTGTGACCTGCCTTGAGTCCAGGGATAGTCTTGGCTCCATCATGTGGATGCTCCAGAGATGTAACACCCATGATTTCTGCACAGTTTTGATCCCTGCCTGCAGGACCCTGAGGCTACTGCAAGCATATAGACTTGTAAACATCAGGGCTTCCAGGAACTGCTTCATCTTGGGCAGAGATATAGACTCTACAGCACGTTGCACATAAGGCTTGGTCTCTGCCTTCTACTTGCCGCTGGCTGTTCTGAGCTCTACCCTTGAGCATGCCAAGTCATCTTTCCTTATTGTTGGGATATCCTTTTCAGCACACAGGTTAGAGAGAACCTTTGATAAGGCTATGTAAAGTGGAAGTAATTTGTCCTGGCAATGATACAATGGGCAGGGCCCAAGCCTGGCCCACTGCCCTAAGACCAGACTTATTTGTGATGGCCACACACAGGATGGCCCTCCACTTTAGCTGGTAAGTATTCAGACCATACCTGTTCCAGTGAGAGTAAGCTATATGACACTGCGTGCATCCCACTGACTTCTGTATTCTGGTGATGATTGACTGACTTGTTGACCCCATTTGCCACAAGCTACACCATCTTTGGAGCTGGCCCTGTATGAAAGCCTTCTCTGCCTTGAGGATCAGCTGACAGTACAAGGATCTATAACACAGCTCTATAAGTTATTACTGAACTCAGCCTCTCTCACTGGAGCTGGGGCAGAGCTGTGGGGAATGCCCCCACAGCCACTGCTTTGCTGAGGGAACTTCCTAGGATGCAATTTTATTCCTCTCCAATCCTTTGAAATTTTTAAGGAACAAGATCAAATGTGCTCCAGCATCAAGTTCCCATAACCACACAGACACACTAAATATTTAAAAACTCTGCAATTCAGACAGGTGGTGGCAGGGTGTTGGATTAGCCACCTGGGTCAAGAAGAGGTGAATATGTGAGTAGACTGAGGTGCTTGGTGTAAAGCAGGTCTTGAGGGCACAATGGTACTATGTCCCAGAGGCTCTCAGTATCTCTCTGTCCTCTTCCCCATTGGTGACAGCCCTGACAGCCAATGGAATCCCAGTACCTACCATACAGCGACATATGAACTTGAGTGCAGGGATGGGTCCTCAGACCTTCTCTTTCTTGTGTAGACTATTGTGTATGGCAGTGGATTATTCTAAGACTTATAGCTGTGGCTGAGTTTCCCAGGATTATAAGTCTGTCTGGTAATGGGCTGCCAGCTGCCAATCAGTAAGTCTTTTCTAAAAAGGAGGATGGCACTTCATCCTTGGTTAAATAATTCAGAGTTTTTAAAGGCCTCTCAGATGACCCTGTCTTGTTCCTGAATCCCTGTTACCTGGCATTAGTTTGCAAAGATATCTAATATCTTCCATGGTCTCTTGGTGTTAGAAAGTACTACATGCAGCAAGTTGGGTTTATCATTCCTTGTCTCTCCAAAGCATTGCACTCTTCAGTCTTACTTTCTCCTTCCTGCTGTGCAGGGACTGTGGCCTCCATGAAAGTCATAAACACAGTTAATCTAAGGCCTCAACCATGCATGTTGGCCTGTATCTATGCAGATACTTGTCAGATAACAGTGAATTCTTTTCTTTTGGATATTTCCATTCTGAGATTCTGAAGTAGGGTCACCTTGCAAGACACTCTATGGTGATTCAGAGCTATCAGCAGTGTGGGTGATGGACCCAGACCTTCCTTCTGTCTAGCATCACACTTCCAACACCTTTAGAAGTATCTCAAAGTGCAAGCATATTGTTTAAGTGCCCCTCTACAAGCCCGTTGTCTTAGTCAGTGTTCTATTTGCAGTGAAGAGACACCATGACCAAGAAAACTCTTATAAAAGAAAGCATTTAATTGGGGGCTGGTTTACAGTTTCAGAGGCTTAGTCCATTACCATCATGGTGTGTGGCAGGCATGGTACTGGAAAAATAGCTGAGAGCTACATCCTGATCCACAAGAAAAAGAAAGAGATGCATCCTGGTGTGGGATTTTTAAAACTTCAACCCCCACCCTTAGTGACACGCTGTCTCCAATAAGGCCCCTCTTACTTCACCAAGGCCACACCTTCTAATCCTTCTCAAATAGTGGCACTCCCCGGTGACTAAGTATTCAAATATATGAGCCTATGGAGGCCATTCTTATTCAAACAACCACACATGCCAAATCTCTACACACACACCACCACCACCACTATGATGTTTGCATTCACCCAGAGCCTAAATGTTACCGTTTCGTGTCTGTACTAATGATAAAATACGCTGGCAAAAAGCAACTTAGGAAAGAAAGGGTTTAATCAGCTTACCATTCCAGGTCATAAACCATCATCCAGGAGAAGTCAAGGCATCAGAACCCTGAAGGTCCGTGTATATCCACAATCAAGAGCAGAGAGGAATCAATACATGAATATCCCTGCTTGTCTGTGCTTAACTAGCTTCCTCTTCTCTTTCACTGTTCAGAACCCCTAGCCTAAGGAATGGTGCTAACCACAGGGGCAGAGTCTTCCTACATTAATTACAGGCAAGATAACTACCACAGATATTCTCACAGACCAACCAGATCTAGACAGTTCTTTAACCAAGGGCTCTCTTCTTGGGTGATTCTAGGTTTTGAATTTGACAGTTGAAACTAACAGCACACTGCATATATTTCTACCACAAACGCAGCAAGATCAAACCTGTGGTTCACTATACACTGGATGTGACTTATCTCTAAGGTGCAATGTCTTTATACACATACAGTCTCATTTATGTGTGCAATTCAAGCAAATTATTGAGATCTGCCCTGTGAGCATGAGTGATGACCCCTAAAAAGGATGGACACAGGCATCAGAGTGTTACCCTGGGTCAGACAGTGTCTGTTATAAAGTTATGCAAAATCTGAGACCCAAAAACTCCAGAAGGGTTCTGTGCTATGTGCTCTTTGTGCACCCCCCATCTACAGAGTAGGGAGTCAGATGTGCATCCTGGTGCAAAACCACCTTGAGACTCCCAGGCAGGAGTACCGCTGTGGCAATGTCCAGGCTTGCTATGAGTAGCCTTGAGTTTGGTGTACCCCTGTGCTTCGTCAGTGAGGAGTCTCTGGGGAATACTGCACCAGGCTTATTTTCCCCTCACCTTAGCAGTGTCTGGCTATTTCATATTTTTCTCCTTGTCCTTCTCATTTGGGATCCTGGGGGTGGAAATGGTGCTTATCAACCAAGACCTCCTCAGAGTCCAACTTTCAAACTCAGAAGGTCAGAAAAAAATGTCTTAACAGGATCTGGATAAGTGCGTGACGCGACCCAGGTGAGGAGGCCCTACGGGTCTCTGAGGAGGCCTTGAGGTACACTCTAGACTTCTGGATCTGCTTGCATACCATTGGTCCTCTGCCCTTTCAAGATCATCAAGGTCTCTCCCACCCCTCTCTTCTTTCTCCCCATCTCTTTCTCTTCCACTCCTCGTAAATGCCAGACTCTTTGAGGAGCTGCATCACTCCAGTAGACGTGTAGGGCCTGTGTTTAGGCTGTTAGTGAACTGATGCTCTTTTGTTCAAATTTAATAAAATGACTATACTATTGGGACTAGCTTTCAAATACAGTGTGCATTGAAAACTTCCCTTTTTTCCTTTAAGAAGAAACAGCAGACAAGTTCTATGTCTAAATTTACAGCATTGTTGTTTTGCTGAGGGCTTCAGTCTCACTACTGCACAGGCCCTACTCTTAAGTTCCTGGCCATGGTCCCTTCCAGGCTCTGTGGTTCTGTGCACATCGACAGAGCACGTTTGTCTTGTGACCTAGGAATGTACCTGTGGCCCAGAGCCCCGGTCTATACCCCTGCTCATGAGGCCACATGACATGTTTCTGCCAGCCCTGGCATATCATTCTTCCAGATGGACACACCATCCAGTTGCACATGCACAGTTGTTCTGGGATATAAATAAAAGCTCCAGACTTCAGCATGGAGAGGGAGCAGCCCTCTGGACTGTGACTGCAAGTCTGCCTCCCTCAGCTCTGACACCGCCTGCCCCTTCACCAAAGTTCATCCAGGAGTCTCCTGCAGAGCCTCATGGGCTCAACTGCTATGCAGAGAGGTGACATTCAAAATGGCACAGTCCACACTTTTAGAGATGACGTGGGGTGCCCACAACCTAAATCTGATTGTCATCCTTTTCTTCAACTTAAACACACTCACAAATCTTTCTTAGCATAGACACGAAACCAGTGGCCCCCTGAGCAGAGCTGCCCTGGTCTGTCCTGAGCATCAAGGAAGTGGGGATCTAAGTAGACAGCTTGTCTGTTAGCACTACCCTTGCAGAATAAATGGGAAGAGACACCCTTCTGCCTACAGTGACAGACTGGACACTGAGAGAAAATGGGGTTTCAGATAAGCCCATAGGAACCCCCTGAATGCAGGAAACATGAGTGTACACACACTTCGAGTCCTGGACCCCAAGCATGTTCTTCTATACCTGTCCCATTGGCTACCTGTCCCACACTTCCTCCCAGACAGGCACGCTATCCCCAAAGTCTTGATCTTTTGCAGAAGGCAGGCAAGGATGGTAATATGACTCAAAATGTTGAGAAGGTGTCCTAAAGATCAAAACCAACTCTACAGAGGGCTGCACAGGGTGCAGTTTACTCAGCTACAGGTAAGGATGGGTAAAGGATTCCAGTGGAGATGCAGCAAACTGAAGCTTTCAGGCTCTCCTCCATACTCACAGGGGGCTAAGTGAGTTAGCCTACCCCTTCTAGTATCTGACCTGAGCCTCTAGGCTTCATATTTCAGGTTGAAAGATTTGGCTACCATTGAGTTTCTGGCCACGGGGTCTCTGCTCCTTTTTCCTGCTAAAAGTTTCCATCACAACCAGCTCTCTGCTTCCAGATCTCAGAGTCCACATTTTGTGCATGCTTATGTGCACTACACACCCACATACACGCAGCTGGAGATCAACATCAGCTTTCCTCCTCAGTCCCCTCTCCATCTTAAATTTTGAGAGTCTCCCACTGAACCTGGAGCTCACCAGCTGGCTAGGATGACTGACCAGTGGTCTGTGGGAGTCCATTCATTTCTGAGTCACCTCTCAGCTCTGGGTGTGCACAGGCATGCTCAGCTTTTTACCTGGGTTCTGGGGATCTGAACTTGGGTCCCTGCACTCGCATGGCTGAGCTGTCTGTCCAACAGATCTGCTACCTGGTGAGATTTGCATGCTCCACTGAGATGGTTTCAGACACACCAGGTCCAATATAGTGCAGAATTTTCTTTTTAGCCTGGAGGGAAATTAGTCCTTCAGGACCCAGCTTTGCTCTTGGCCTGCTCCTGTTAATTTTCCTCCACACCTGCCTCCCATTCGGACATGAAGATGATTTTATTTGAGCTACTGATGATTATCCGAATACCAGACTTGAAAACTGCAATTTTAAAAAGGTGAGTCCTAATCTTTCTGGAGGCCACTGCCGCTTTTTTCTTCCCCACACGTAGATATTAGATGGCTGTCTTCAAATCTTAGCTGACATTCCACGCCCAGGGAGTTAAAAGCATGTAGAATATTAAAGCCTCATCCTTACCTTTAAAATATACTTTAAAAATCTGTTCTCTGTGGGGCTGTTTCAGTCCCTGGATGATTCCAAGTGGCACTAAACAGCAAGTGAATTAGTCTCAGCATGAATCACTCCGTGGAAACGTATGGTTTCAGCATAATTGATTCCGTGGGTTCCATGAGAGGAGCTACTACCCGGGAAAGCAGTGGTAACTGATGACTTTGCTCTGCCCTGCCTGGCACAGAGTGACCTTGAACAAATGTCTGGATCCAGATTCTTTCTTCCTTGTCTTGGGGAAATTGAGATGTCAGAATGTCTCCCAGTGAGCAGGTTTGGAATTTCCCAGAACACACCTGCCCGGGGCCTGGGGAGAACTCTGGGAGTGCAGAGGCGGGAGGAACAGAGAAGGTGTGACATGGAGAGAGAAGGCTGAACCCTGAGAGCTGGTGCTCTAGGCTTGGGCTTGGGAAGGAGACCACAAGGTAACAGAAGACAAGGGCAGTGGCCGCCTCCAGCGAGGGCAGCTCGCCCCATCTGAGAAGCCTGGTCCCCTCCCTCCCCCTCAATTGCTCTGTCCTTCCTGGGCATTTCTTTCTGTGTTGACCTTTCAGGCCCTGATTCCTTAGCTCTCTCCACCTCACATGCCAAGTGGCAGTGACGTCTCTGCCCTACCTTCCAGCACTCCCTCCTCTTGTTGCTGTCACGGCCGGCACCCCAGCTGCTGCTGCTAATCACGGCTGGCAGAGTATGTCCCAGGGGCCTCAAGGACTCTGTCCCCAGGTCAGGGATACTGCTGGGGCTCACAAGAGCTCTGTTGTCAGTGTCCACAGGCAAAGAGCGGTGTTCACCATCCAGCAAGATGGAGTCCACCTCTCTGCTGAGGAAGCTTATGGAGTGCTAGAGAGACCTGCGAGTGAGACTCGGCGAAGACAGGCTCCGTCCCTGCCTTTCCAGACTTCGTGGCCTCCCTTGGCTCTCCTTAGCATCTGTCCTCCCTAGCACTCTGTCTCCCCAGCATGTGTTAGCAGGCTGGCCATTGCCATGCTGTCTGAGGCACACAACTAGTTCTGTGTGTCATCCAGGTCCTTGCCCAAGCTTCTGAGCCTCTCCTCTCTCCCTGGAGTCACTAGATCGTTGGGCACACCCTGGCTAAGCCTTCCTGTGCTTGGGGAGGAATTCTAGCCTCACTAACTGTTTGGAGGGCAGAACTCTGGCTGTTTCAAGGCCTGTGCACTGTTGCAGAGATGTGGGCATCAGGGGGACAAGATCAGGATACATGCCCACCTTCACCTGTGAAACCAAGGTGGGCACCAAGGCCCAGCACTAGAAGGGAAGCCCCAGGGCAGCAAAGCTGGGGATTCTGCCCCAAAGCACACTCTGCATTGTTGGGGCCTGCCTGGTTCTATGCTGGTGAGTGCTGCTGACATCCACTGGCATGGTATTCAACATCCTGCGGTGAGTCTGAAGGCTCCCTGAAGATAGCCTGTACCCCAAATGCCACTGGTGCTAGGCTGGGATACCCATCTTCCTGCTTTTTGCTCCTCTGGGCTCACAGGGCGCGTATCACACAGCAAAGCAGCCCAGTCCCCTGAATCTTCAGTTTCTTCAGCCATGATGCCTGGGATGGCACCACTGTCACACAGCAGCCCTGTACACCAGAGGCAGTGAGCAGCAGCCGTCAGCAGCAGCAGCAGCACTGCTGGATTTTCTGTGACAGAGAGACCGTGTAAGGGCTGATTTGAGTTTCCCGTCCCATGACCCCTTCTTGGGTCATAAGGTGCAGGGTAAGCCCCTGCATCAGAACATGCCTGCCCTTGAATCCTCTCTAGGTGAAGTCATCCCTCACGACACAGACAGGTCTGGAAAGAACGCAAGCAGGAACAGCTTTCATTTTCCTCCCATTAAACAGTGCAATGTACTGTCTTAATCTTATGCTAAATGCTTCTTTTTTTTCTTCTCTCTGTCTCTGTCTCTCTCTGTCTCTCTCTCTCTTTGATCATGGTTTCGTCTTGTGTGCATGTAACATTGCCAAGGGGAACACCACCCACATCAACGTATTTTTACAGCATTGCTTTTGCTCTGGTAGTAACTCAATTAATTAGGAAGATTGAGATCTCGTCTAATTGCACACTTTGCTAGCAGGAACTTGCTACAGTTGTCTCACTTCAAGTCCACTGACCCTTTAAAGAAAAGGAAAAGTAAGAAAACCAACCTCACATGTTTTTGTGGGTGCATAGCGCCTTTGCTGAAGGCTGAAAGCATCGCAAAAGGAAACATCCTGTGACATTCCCATCCCTGATCTAAATGATACTTCCTTTTCTTAGGTTCCACCCCAGGGCAGCCTTTCAGCAGGGTTCAGCTGTGGTGATATTAACAACTGCCATGCAGACAGATGGATGGCTGTAACTTCACATTCTTCCCTGAAGCTGCAGTTCTTGCCCCAGTGTGCCGCCACGCCCATGAGCTCCGTTAGCAGAGAGCTTTCATAAACAGCTTCAGACTGTGGGAAGAATGTCTTTGAACATCTTCAAAGGCATGCTGTTTCTCATGTAGACATGAGTTTTCAGTTGTGCAATAGAGAGAGAAGCAGACTTTTATCAAACCTTCCACAGTGTCAGCTCTCACCCATGGCTCTCCTCGTGTGGCCCAATGCTTGCTTGGTGTCCTTAGAGGCAGCATTTGAAGAAATCGCCATACTCTCAGACTTCCCCTCCAGGGAAGGAAGCTCCCTGTATTTTGACTTTCAATGCATGGGATGCATAACAGAAGATGTCGAAAAGCCAACACCTTGTAATTAGTCACCTTCATTGTGCTGTGGAGAAAATATTCTAAGAAGATTCTTTCAGCTGAGGACACCAGGGACCTTGGTTTCTCCTGGCCAACAACAGACCTAGAAGAGTGTGCATAGCTGTGCCAGTCTGCATATGTTCCTCATTGTAATTGTTCCAAGGGCCAAGTCTGGCTTCCAGAGCACCTACCTGGGCAGGCCTGTGAATACGTGTGCCTCTCAACAAAGAGGCTTCAGACCCATTCATCCTCTGGCTGAGACCCCAAGGTGTCTTGTATCTCTACCAAACTTTTGTTTGATTTTTTTCCTCTTTTTCATCACAGTAGTCACTGTGTTTCATCCATGAAATTGTCAGCCTCCTGAAGCCTGAGTCCCATGGTGTCACTTTTGGTTGTTTGGTTTTGGTCTGAGATTCATTCTCACCTGAGAAGGGGAAGTTCTTGCTTCTCTACATAGAATTCTGCAAGCCCTTCCTTGTATCTCCAAACTCCTTGGAGTCTGGAGGCAGCTGAAAGATGACAGTGGTTGGAACTCCAGTGGAGCCCAGATGCAAACTGACCTCCATCAGGGTACCAAATTAATCAGTCTCTCCCATGTTCCTGGAGGATAGAAACTGAGGCACACAACTGGACCGATATTAGGTCAGTACACCTGTCTAAATGCAGGAATTGTAACTTGTTAAAAGAAACCAATGAAAATAATCAGAAATGCCAGGAGGATTTACACTATGTGTGCGTGCTTCAGTACAGCTCTTCACAGCGTAAGCAAAAGCCACAGCTGGATTGTCTCGGCATCATGGAATCCTGTATGATGGTACACAAAATTTCATATGGCATTTATACAGTGGAGTGACATGATTGAAACTCAAAAATAAATAAATAAATAATAACAAATAAATGAAGAACAATCATGTACACACAGAGCAGGATTCAGGTGAGAAAGTCTGGAGAAATAAAATTACGATTTTTTTTTCTTTAAAATGTTAAGCTGTGTTTATTTTATGTGTGAGTGTTTGCACATGTGTTCCAGGGTATGTGCATAGAGACCAGAGAACACCATTCTCTTCCTCTGTGTTGGTTCTGGGGATCCAACTCAGGTTATCAGGATTGGCCATTTCTCAAACTGAAGTCATCAGGATGGCTCAGCACCATTAACTGTTGAACCACCTTACCAGCCCAGTTTTTCTCCCTTAAAAGTGCTATTCTAAAGTTTCCAATTTGATGTCAGGGGTGATTTCGTAACTAGCCAGGGCACAGGAGTCATATGCCAACAGGAACTGGAGACCAGTGGCAATTGTCCTGACTCACTGCAAACTGGAGAAGAGGGTTGTGTAAAGCAATAGAGAGACTGGACTTTCAACACTAAGGTGCCAACACGATTGGGCAGTATGGCTGGACATGCTGGGCTGTGGACAGATGCCACGTTGCAGTTTTTTGCATGGCAGAGAGAATACACTCTCTGGTAACTCCTTTGAAAAGGGCAATTTCCTGTCCAGTCTCCCACTTCACAACCTCATCTCCCAGGGACCCATCCACATAATCCCACCAGGCCCGAAAGGGCTTCAACCTGTGGACTGAGTGGGGGTCCAGTTCAGGTTATATTGCATAAGTAACAGCCCTACTAATCTCCAGCCGGCTGCCTCGGCACAGAGAGGTTTTGGGAAAACCCCATGGTGTAGAAAGGTCCTGTGGTGCACTTGTGGAAGAGACAGGCTTCAGAGTGGTCCAGTAACAGCTTTCACACTGGTTTCTGGCTAAAGTTACAGGATCGTGAAAGATGCAAGCCAAGTCAGGTGTGAATGGATTCTCTTAAGGGTCTTGATGAGCACCTTGCTATCAAGGACTCTAGCACCAAGGGGTGTGGGCATCCAATGGCCTTTGTGGCTCACAGTGAAAGAATTTCCAGCTTTTCCATGGCAGATCAATCTGTTCCTAAGACGATGAAGGAAGCTTCTTGGATGAGGGGCTGTCTTGGCAGGAACACTTTCAGGAGACTGCGCAGCCTGCTAGAGAACATTGGCCCTGGATGAGCACTTGGGGATGCTCATTTCTCCACAGCTCAGCATCAGAGGAGCCTTGTGGAGAAAACATGGCTCCCTCACTCAGGTTACAGGATTCATTGTGTGCTCTAAATATAAGATGGTAATTGTAGACATAATGGCGGTTTCCTAGTGGCATACAGTACTTAATATGCCGGGAGAGAGAACAATCCCCACATTAAAAGGAATTATTGTATTTGTCATAAACTCCTCCTAGGATAATTCCGCATTTGGCTCTGGGCGAGTGGGAGGGTGTCTTTGATGAGGAACATGAAGGATTACACGGAGGTGGAAGGTCAGGGGGCCGCACCTGACAGGTGTGCTCCTGGGCCCTGGCCAGGTAACTTACTAAGACTAACCTGGGGCACATTGACATTTGAAAATCAAGCCTGACAGCCAGAGAAACCAAAGTGCCTGACACAGGTGATGCTTTTGTGTTTGGAAACGAGGTTCAAGTGCAGGCTGTGGGTCCCAAGGAGCGTCTCCGTACAAGGTGCCAGGCTGAGCCCAGGGTGGGTGTGGGGAACGGCCCTGCTGATCTACGGGCAGAATCGCTCTCAGGAGCAGACAGCCCTTCCCAACCTCCTTTCTCCCACTTCTGAATCCTTGCAGCCAGGATACAGCTGAGCCTGGCAAGGAGATATGCTGCCACGGCACCCCGGGGACGAGCCTAGGGGCACACACAGTGACAAGGAGGGTGGAGGGAGCGAGGGAGGGAGAAAGAAGGATTCCTGCTTATTTTGCAGGGTCCGTAACATGGAAATAGAAACTGCAGCAAATAAAAGCAGGGGTGGTGGTGGTGGTAGGGGGTGGGGTGGAGTGGGGGGAGTGGGGGTTAGGGGGTGGGTGGAAGGTGGGGTGGAAGTGGGGGGGTGGGAGGTGGGGATCCGGGGTGGGGGTGGGTGAATGGGTGGGTGAATGGGTGGGTGGTGGGGTGGTAGGGTGGTGGGGATGGGAGTGGTGGGGATGGGGGTGGAGGTGGGGGTGGTGGGGGTGGTGTGGTGGTAGTGGGTGGGTGGGTGGTAGTGGTGGTAGTGGTGGGGGTGGTGGGATGGGGGTGGTGGGGATGGGGGTGGAGGTGGGGGGTGGGGGGGGGGGGGGGTGGGGGGGTGGTAGTGGGTGGGGGGTGGTAGTGGTGGGGGTGGGGGGTGGGGGGTTGCAAAGGGTTATAAGGAACAAGCTGTTGTCTGTATAACGCAGACCACAACGTTCACCTGAAATGAGAAGAGGTGCATGAGTGGTAACAGACACCCCAGGGCCTCTCTTCCTCTGCTATTGCAGTTGCTTGTCAGTGAGGGAGGGGGTTACCGGCCTTGCCCAATGACTGAGGATGGATGCTGCATACTCTGTGGATGAAGCAAACCTCTCATTCCGTCTGGGAACCGGCTGCCTCTATCCTGCCACCTGCTGAGGACCACGAGGACCTGAGCTCCTAGGTCCTCTAGCCACAGTCACTCTGTCCTTGGCAGTGTGGCAGAGACTCTCCAGCATCCACTTGTCTCAGTGAGGGGGCAGATGGCCTCCCCAGAACCTTTGGTGACTCTGAAGCAAACTGAGGCATGTGCACAACTGGCCCTGATGTTAATAAAGCCCCCGACTGAAGGCAGTGCTTTTCTACAAAAGGTCCCATCATTGGTTAGGATGTGGCTCTCTCCAGTTGTAATGACCCTGAAGATTCAGTGTCCCACAGGTGACCTGAAGAGTCCTCAGCCCTCCTGGTTCAGCCCTACAGCCCGTGATAGTCAGATGGAGAACATTCCTACAGTCAATTGAGTGTCCCAACTGAAGAGCTCAATTCCCAAATTCCCAAATACATTGACACCCAATGAGAGTCTGAGAAGGAGTTGAAGGCGACTCAGGACAAGATATCCACCATGAATCAATAGGTAAAAGTCCCTCATGTGCTCGGCACTTGGCTGGATTGAAGCTGTTCCCCAGAGCAAAGTTCCACAGTGACCCAAAGAACAGCCAGCCCCCGGGACTCCATGGACACTCCAGGGCTACCTGCCAGTGAGGCAGCCGGTTAGCTGGGAAGGTGTCCTTCCTCCTCAGGGCCTCACTTGGTTCCTTGGGACAGGAGAGTCTGGTTTTAAGGGAACTCATGCTCTTTTTCTGTTCCCTTAGATATACAGAGGCATTGGGTTAGAACTAGTGACGACCAGGTTTGCAGGCAGCTCCTCTGAGGAAAACCTGTGACCAGCAGCAATCCTTCAGCATCCTTCTCTGAGTCCCTGAGGAGACAAACCTTGGCCCACATCTAGGAGGGAGTTTCTAGACTGAGGTAGTTGAGGAGGAAAGACGCATCCTGAAGGTAGGAGGCACCACCCTATGGATAGGAGTCCCAGTATTGATCTCTCTGTTTCCCGACTGTGCATTCAATGTGACAAGCTCTCTCAACTCCCACCTTCCCTGTCATGGCAGACTGTACACTCAAACATTGAGCCCTAATAAAACCCTTCTTCCCTCGAGTTCCTTTCATCTCTTGCTTTTGCTATAGAAGTGAGAAGAGTGAGTAACGGTCCTGGAATACAGGGAGAGCTCCGGGAGGGTGCTTTGTGCTGAGAATGCCTGTGGCCTTGAGGCTCGAAGGCCACGTGAGGGACATGTGGGCATGTGCACGGTTGTGAAGAAGTGTCTCCTATCTCCAGTAGAAACGATGCTCAACTTCCTGGCATCTGGTGAGACATCTTCTTTAAGTCTCATTACATGGCAAAGTTACATGCCTTCCACTCCTGAGGTGTGATTAAACTCACATTCATTCTTGATTGAGGTTTGGAATCTTTTATTTAGGGAAAAAAAATAGACTTCAGAAGGCAGCGGTCTAGTGCTGTGTCACTCGGTGAGGCCATTAAATTTAATCCTTCCTTCACACTCACTCCAGGGGTGATTTCAATTAAATTTGTTCAAAATTTATCAGTTTCCTGCATGTTGGCATAAATGATTCAACACCACTTACATATTCACTGAGCAGAAGGTATGGAAGGGTGCACAGTATTGGTATAACTTTTCACCATTTCTTCATAAATTCTCCTAATAGGAGTTTCTATTATTTAAAACCCTTGTCTTCCACGTTAAATGGTCCTGTTGTTCTTGTAGCAATGGAATCTAATTACAGATGCAAATTTTTGGAGCACCCGTGGGTTACAAAAGCCACCCTGTCCCATAGGATAGACATCTGGCATTTACTCTCCTGGGGGGAGGTATGAGTATGACACTGGGGACACTGAGGAGGACGGAAGTGTGAAGAGAATTTTAGAATTTTGGAAGAATGGATCAGACAGCAAAACTTGGGTTTATTTGGGAGCTGGATCCCAAGGTGCTGAGGATGGATGACTGGGCTGAGAATGTCAGTGGTGCAGAGGGTAGGATGCTTGACTCCCCTGTGACCACATCACATACACATGTGGGCCCTTGAGTGACTATAGGAACACAAATTTACCTCTGTAAACTATGCATAGGGCACAGTTATGCTCCCAATAACTTAAGATCTGTGTTTGCCTACTCATCCAGAGGGAATATTTCCTTTTATGTTTTCTTCCCCACAACTGTATCAGAGAGAAACCTCAATGCATCTTATGTTTTCTGTTCACTTGACTAAAGGTCAAATGTGACATGGTTTGCTATTGTAAACAGAAGAAACACATTATGCTATCTAAAACCCCAGTGATGCAGATGTTGGTTGACCCCGGTTTAGCTCAGACTTTTTGCAGGTGAGAGCTGGCCTTATAGACTCTGTAGCTCTCACAGAATGCATCAGTTGGGAAGGTCTTCATGAGAAGTGTTGTCTTGCTTGCATGGGCATGACATCATGAGAACACTACAAGTGGGCGTTTACAATACTATTCTTCCATCTGGGGACAGAGCAAAGTACCCTAGCTTTAGTCCATCCAAAGTGTCATAGTTACAGATCTGAGATCGAAGGCAGATAATGAGATGTCCAGGCTCTTGTGTCTCAGACTCATGGACAGCAAATGGAAAGGAGAATGCTTACTAAAGGATATAAAGAAATGGGCTTGGGAAATCCTCAGGTCTAGATCCAGGTCTGGGCTCCAAATGAGAAGGAGGCAGGGGCCCTGTGGCCCTTTGTGGGCCACTCACACATAACACATGCTTTCTACATATGCTATGTTTCATTACCTACAGACAGTCTCACCCCGCTGTCATCTCATCTCTTGCTAACCTTGATGCTTTTCAGATCCTTCCCTATTCTATTCTCCTACTTCAGAACCACTGCTAGGAGCAAGCCCTTCTGAATAGCAAATTCAGCCCAATGTCTTCCTAAACCCTCGATCCTATCATGGCACACCATGGAACTTTGTACTAGGTTTTGCTGCTCTGGTGCTCCTGTGGGACAAGGATTCAGACAACTCACTCCAGAGCACAGCCATATCCTCCAGGAGGGCCATACCAGCCCCTGCTCTTCTCTGTGGCAGTGTTCCCATGTGTTTTTCAGAGCTGGGGGACTCAGACAACTTAGTTATGCTCTCTGATGGTCGTTCCCTGGGACTTACATCCTCCCATCTCCTGAGATAATGTTGTCTGTGGAAATGTGCATGTTATGACCTGCTTTCCACCAGTAACAAATATTCTCGTGTATCTTGGGAGACCTGAAGATGGAGTCATGATATGGGTCAGGCTGCTCTCTACTCAGTGAGACCCTCCCTGCCCAAAACTTCTGAAAAGAGCATCATTGAGATATTATTTGGAAATTCTTTGCTGTGATGGATGCCTTCCCAGACATGACATACATTGTATATCCTTTGTGTTTGTGGGTCAGGGGTCATCACCAGCAGACAGAACGATGATGGCAGGAGCCAAAGACAGAAGTCACACAGTGGGGACCGCAGGCCCGTGACCAGCCCCTCAGAAACAAGATGGCAGGCTCACGCTTCTGGAGAAGTGTCTGTAAGCTAGACTTCTATGTCATACAGCACAGCCTTCAAAGTCAGCTCAGAAAAGCAGACACTGAAAGCAGGTGAAGGCCCCAAAAGCTCCTCATTATAAAACCAAGTAGAAAAAAAAAACAAGATTCATCATTCTCAACTTTTTCAAAACCCTAGAAATAAAGCACAAATGCTTAAGTTAATCCACAGAGCATTCATGCAGGGAAAACAACTGGATCTCGGCAAGTGAGGTTTCCATGGTGCTTTACTCTGCCCTGTTTTCACCCCCTTCTCCCCAGCCACAAGTCTCAGACTTAGACTCCACAGCTTAGACTCCTAACAGAATCCTAGCAGCCACTGGAGAATAAAGAATGGGGTAGAAATCCATCTAGTCCCACTCACCAGCAGTCAGGGCCAGTTGACCTGTTGTTGGTGCCTGGAGAACCTCCTTCCTTTAATTGGTGCTCACTCAGCACAACAGACTTTTCTTCATGATGGGAAAACCTGCAGAGATGACCAAATCAAACTAGTGGGAACTCATGATAGTTGAATCAATGACTGTGGAGCCTGCATGGAACTGGACTAGGCCCTCTACATGATGAGACAATTGTGTAGCTTGGATGGAAAATAAAGCCAATTGTTGACCAAGATTGCTTGTGGTAGCTGGTAACAGCGGAGAGCCAAGCAGCTAGCTAAAAACCTTGAAAAAGCTAGGGACTCTGGAAACTCCAGGATATTTCTTTTTTTTTTTTTTTAATTAAGATTTTTTTCATTCATTTTACACACCAAAGATTCCCCTTCTTCCTTCCTCCCGCTCCCCCCAACCTACCTCCACTCCCTCCTACAAGAAGACAAGGCCTCCCATGGGGAGGCACATCCAGTGGAGGCAAGTCCAAGCCCTTCCCCCTGCCTCAAGGCCACACAAGGTGTCCCATCATAGGCAGTGGGTTCCAAAAAGCCCCCTCATGCACCAGGAATGGATTCTGATTCTACTGCCAGGGGACCCCCAAGCAGACCAAGCTACACAATTGTCTCATCATGCAGAGGGCCTAGTCCAGTTCCATGCAGGCTCCACAGTCATTGATTCAACTATCATGAGTTCCCACTAGTTTGATTTGGTCATCTCTGCAGGTTTTCCCATCATGATCCTCATGTACTTGCTCATAGAATCCCTCCTCTCTTTCTCCCATGGGACTCCTGGAGCTCTGCCTGGTATTTGGCTGTAGATCTCTGCATCTGCCCCCATCAGTCATTGGAGAAAAGCTCTGTGATGACAGTTAGGATATTCACACCAATCTGATCACTGGAGCAAGCCAGTTCAGTTCAGGTACCCTCTCCACTATTTCTAATAGTTCAAGCTGGAGTCATCCTTGGGGATTCCTGGCAACTTCCCTAGCACCTGGTTTCTCTCTATCCCCATGATGTCTCCCTCTATCATGGTATCTCTCTCATTGCTTTCTCACGTCACCACTGCCCAACAGAGGACATTTCTAAGAACTGAAAAAGTCAGGTATGTGTCCAGAGATGTGTTTATGTTCAAGAAAGAGCCAAACAAACCCCAAGATCTCGCTGCTAACTAGAGCTACAGCTCCTCAACAAGCAGGAAGTGAGGGATATGGCAGAGTTCCTTAAAGTGTCCTTGGTATGTTCAAAGACTGGAAGACACATTGATTCAATGACTCTAATACCTTAATTCTGTCCTCAGCTGATGACAAAGCTAACTGAACAGTCTTCAGTGACCACATATGAAGATTGCAGACTTACAGAATTTGTTATGAAAAGTTAATAAACAGCCAGCCAGCTTTAAAATAATATGAGCAACTAAGACCTGGAAGGTAGGAAATCTAACCTCTGGCGTCTCCACATTAAAGTATTTTAAATGTCTGGTTTGCTACGATGTCAAACTAGAAGACACAAAAACAAATGAGGATGTGTGGCCCAAACATGGGAATAAAGATCAAGATGTGGAATCTGTGCTGAGAGATTCAGACACTGGCATGCGATGCCAAGAACCTTGCTTTTGTTCTTGTTTTGTGATAAAGCCTTTTTGTGTAATCCTGGCTGTCCTGGAACTCACTATGTAGACAAGGCTGACCTTGAACTCACAGAGATCCCAGTGTGTTGACCTCCCAAGGGCAGGGATTGAAGATGTAGCCACTATTTCAGCTATCGCAATGATAGCTGCAAGCTATTTTGGAAGCTGTTTTTCAAGTGTTAGGATAATGCCAGGGCTTCATGTCAAAGTTACTAAGAGAAAGTTCTCTCACTAAGCAGAGAACATAAAATTATAGATAAACTACATAAAACTATAAAAATTGTGGGGTTGAAAAGGAAGAACCATGGTTCAAATGAAAAATTTGTTCAATCACAGATCTGGGTGCTAATGCATGAATTTGAAGAAAGGTTGACTGACATTTTTCATGGTGAAAAGGGGTATGAAGGACAGTTAACAAAGCCTCAGAGACACATGGACTCCATCAAACATGCAGAGACCTTTATGTACCATTGGATATGCAAACACCATTTGATTCATTAGACATGAAGAATGTTTAGACTCCATCAGATATGCAGACAACTATGGGTGCTGTTGGACACACAGATACCCAGGGATTGCATCAAACATGCAGAGAGCTATAGATTGTATCAGACATGCAGAGAACTGTAGACTCCATCAGACATGCAGATACCTGTAGACTCCATCAGACACACAGATACCTGTAGACCCCATTAGACATGTACAGACCTATGGTTCCATCAGACATGTAGAGACCTATGGCTCCATCGGACATGTAGAGACCTGTGGGTTCCATCAGACATGAGAGACCTGTGGCTCCATCAGATGTGCAGAAACCTGTGGGTTCCATCAGACATGAGAGACCTGTAGGCTCCATCAGATATGTAGAGACCTGTGGGCTCCATCAGACATGTAAAGACCTGTGGCTCCATCAGACATGTAGAGACCTGTGGCTCCATCAGATGTGTAGAGACCTGTGGGCTCCATCAGGCGTGCAGAGACCTGTGGCTCATAGTGCAGAGACCTGTGGGCTCCATCAGGCGTGCAGAGACCTGTGGGCTCCATCAGGCGTGCAGAGACCTGTGGGCTCCATCAGATATGCAGAGACCTGTGGGCTCCATCAGATATGCAGAGACCTGTGGGCTCCATCAGGCGTGCAGAGACCTGTGGGCTCCATCAGGCGTGCAGAGACCTGTGGGCTCCATCAGGCATGCAAACTTGTACCATGCCATGTATAGAAGGAGAGGAGGAAAAGGAAATGAAAGAGTAATCCATGCCCAAGCTGCTCTAAGAAACTCCAGTAAGCAACCAATTCCCTTTGGCTCTACTTGCCCTCTCCCTTGGGACTCTTTCCAGTCACCCATGCAGCCCTAGTAAGAGACCAGCTCCTAATTGGTTCAGTTCCCTTGAGATGCTCCCAAGCTATCTATCCTTTCCACATCTGAGCCTTGGGACTCCAGCCCAGTGTCCCATACTCATACCAAAGACACAATTGACAACCTAACTCCACATGCCCAGGTTACACCACAAAAAAACATCAGCAATAAACAAGACATATATGGCTCCTCATGTCCCACCTCTATCATCAACCACATAGTATGGTCTCAATGAAAACAATTTTGATGAAATTCAAGATATAGATTTTTTTAAAAAAATATATAAACATGTTCAAAGAGTTTACAGAATTTAAAGAAGACACAAATAAACACCTGAATAAACTTAAAGAGAGCAAGAATAGACCCATGATTGAAGCCCAAGAAAACATACAAGTTTGAATAAAATAATGATACAATTTCAGGATATGGAAGTTGAATTCAATAAGGTCATATAAACACTAAAGAAAGCCAAAATTGAATTAAATCTAGAAATAAAGTTCAATAAGTCTAATAAAAAGTTCAATTAAAAGCCTCACCAATATGGATGTCTTAGAAGACAGAATACCAGGGCTTGAAGATGTGGTAGCTGAATTGAATCATCCACCAAGAGAAAATGATCAACTGAAAGAAGAAATACATGAACAGAATATGCAGGAACTTTGGGAAAACATGGAAAGACCAAATCTACAAATTATGATCATAGAAGAAGGAAAATAAATTCCAGGTCAAAAACTTAGAAAATGTTTCAATAAAATCATAACATAAATTCTCCCAAATGTAGATAAAGAGAGATACAAGGTATCTTTTGTGGGAGACACACTCCTACCTCCCCTGCCCCCACCAGGGTACTCTTGAGGAAGGTGGAGTGAGAAATATTTAGATAGAAGGATAGAGGGGAGATAGATAGAAACACAGGATAGCCTTAGGAGGGACTATATCAATATCCACTGGCCCCTTCTGTCTCTTCTAAAGGGCCTTTTATAGGAATGCCAAGGGGTGGAGCAAAGACCTTCCACTAGATCAGCCAAATGTAGACCATTCCAATTACTTAGCAACCATGCACATGGTCAAGCAATCCTCTAATGCAGCCCTGCTGGGCAAAACAAGCTCAGATCTCACTAGGAAACCTTTGTGGGCCTCCACAACTCCCCTTCTAGATATAATAAAATGCCCCCAGGCCCATCAGATAGACTGTGCCTGTCTAGGTCATCCTTCTTCATTGATCTTCCTTACTTACCCATTGTGGAGATATACTTTCCATCAAGTATACTCTGGCTTAAGTTGGAAGCTGTCAAAAAAAAAGAAAGTTGCCTGTCTTTGGCTACCAACCTCTGGCAGTAGGGGGTACAGAGCCTAACTCAGCTATGACTCAGGTCCCTACTGAGCTTGCAAATAATCCGCAGTGGTCTCCATAGCTGCCACACATCCCAGCAGTAGAGGATAATAAATATGGAATATCCTTTTTGGAGTGGGTGTAAGGTGACTGACTACAGTAGTCTTAGCTGCACCAAGTCCTTTTCTAAATCAAAACCATCTCCTAACAGATGTTCAGTGAAATTTTCAATAGACTATTTTGATTCCCAGGAGAAAACAGTAATTTCAAAACACTTCAAAGTATCCACTCAAAGAAATAAAAACTCATGCTAATTGTAAAGATACTTTTAGCTGTTTAATTAGAAGTAGAATTTCTGTACAAACTAACTCAATTGTGGGAGGCCTACCCTTTTGTGAATAGAAACAGAAGGAGTGGAAACTTGTAGCAAGAAGACAGAAAAGCTCTCCTAATAATGACAGCTTCACTTAAGTTTTCCAGGAGCCACTGAGATCACAAAATTATATTTGGGGCTATCATAAAAAGTATTCAATCTATCTGAAGATAAAACATATTCCTTTAGAAATTAATGTTACCTAATTTGTCTAGACAGATATTGCTGGAGTAATAAAAACAATTTATACTTACATTCAACATTTACTTTTTACAAACTTACATTCAACATTTACACTTTTTTTACAGATTATTCAACATTTATACTTTTTACAAATTTGTATTCAAAAAGAAACTCTATAGAACTATTTTAAAAACTTATATTTAAAAGGAAACTCTATAGAACTATTTTACAAACTTTAGCACATATCTAGAAGAGATTTCTTAAAATAACTATTTACCAAACATATTCAAAAGGAAACTCTATAGAATTATTTTACAAACATATTTAAAAGGAAACTATTAGCAAACATCTAGAAAGATTTCTCAACTGAACTATCACATTTTCTTTTAACAAAACAGAAAGTACACAAATCATTTCTAAAATTTGGAGTTTATAGTCAGCCTTGATATTATTCTGAAAGTTTTCTTGAGAGTTTGAAGTCAGAGCCTGATTTATCAGTGACTCTAAGCTTGACCAAGGTAAAATTTCCTCTTCTTGATTTTTTAAAGCTGCTTTTTAAGATTATCCAGAGCGTTTGAAAGTAGCTTGTTGACAAATGGTATTATCATTTTAATTGCCTCCTGACAGGCAAGCTGTTTATCTGTTTCTAGTTTTCAGTAGGTAAGGCTAAGCTTTCTAACATCATTTGGGAAAAAAAAAACAAAAAAAAAAAAAAAACCTTCCTTTTGAGCTTGAAAAAACAGTTTTGGGGTAGTGTAGTACTGGCATCTCTGTTACAGACTTCATTTCCCAAACTGCCTTTCTCTATATCATCACATTACAAACTACACTATGGACTACATTTCCCAAACTGCCTTTCTTTATATTGTCTCACTGTTGTGACTGTATTACATTTCCCATGCTTCCTTTCTGGGTCCGGGAGAAAACTTCCATTCATACAATTTATATTTGTGCGGAAGCCAGAATCAAGTTTGTGCTTTTATCATGGGAGATTTTGTCTTCCCTAAGCTTGCATTAGGATGCTTGCATTACCATTTGACAGGTGTACCTCTCTAATCATATGTTTTCACCTGACACTCTTCCCAGAGTGGGTCATGCCTCCGTGTACACTCAGACAGGCGTTTGCTGCCAGAAATGAAACCCCTTAGGTGCTTCACTCCCCCGCCTCACTAGGTCAGTGAAAAGGAATGAGAATACTTAAAAAAAAAAAAAAAGAACTTTTTTTAGAAATATTTTTTTTTTCTGATGGAACAAAGAAAAGAGCATATTTTGCAGCCGGTGGCTCTGTGCAGCCCTACCTCCTGACTCAGCTCACCGCAGTGAGGCAGGCAACTCTCCCCATTCCTGCCAGCCTTGTTTGTTCGGCCAAATTTTGTCTCAGCTTTTCTCATGCTGTCATTACTGCTAGAACTCAGACCTTACCTCCCTTATTGCAGGGAAGATTTCAAAGTCTCCACTGCTGCCTTCATACCAGCAGATTCTCCTCAGCCACTGTTCCACCCTGGAAAGATGTCCCTGTTCGGCTTTCCACCTGTGCTTTCCCAGGTGTCTCTCACCAGGCTCTAGCTGCAGGGGATTCTGGCTAGGGTCTAAAGTATCTGCTGTTTTTCTAATACCAGCTTGAAAGGGAGATAGGACTAGCAGAGAGGATTTGCTCTGTTCTAAGAGGGTTTTTTTTTTTTTTTCTAGAGCAATTACAGGTGATTTGTCCATACTGATAAATGTTATTTTCAGGTGAGTTAATTTTTGCCCTTACAGAAAGAAATCTGAGCAGGAAAGACCTGAAAAGCTTCTGGTTTTTGAGAGAAAGATTACTAAAATTTTCCCAAGACTTCTATTTCCTAAACTTTGGGTTCATGGCCCAAAGGAAACTAATCCTGCTGGTATGATGTTTTCATAAAGTAACAATGTCTGCAGAGTGAAGAGTTTTATTTTATCTCCATCTGCATCAGGGAAATCTCTTTTGCTGCCACTCAGGACTCAAATCTTAGCTGTCCACAGGCCAAAACCTTCCACAGGAATCTTTTTCTGCCCAATTTTCTCATAATATTTTTCATGACTCAGATTCTTCCCAGGAGTTTGCGTTCATAGTCCCATAGTTCCTCTGTCTTGTTGCTTATCTTATCCTAAATTTTTTCTTACACTATATTCCTACATTCTACTTTATACTTTTTCCTTAATTTTTATAGATAGAAATTAAGAGAGAGAGAGAGAGAGAAAGAGAGAGAGAGAGAGAGACCTAGATAGAGAGATATATTCACTGCCGCCCCGCTTTTCACTTGAGCGTCTTTCGGCCACTTCACTTTCACTCCCGAAAACAGAATACCCCGCCTTAGTTTTACAACATAATCTGACATGACCAGATTTCCTGTGGGGCCTCAACCCTCCCTTCTTCAAGTCCCTGGCTCCTTCTGTGGAAGACCTGCTCCCACATTTTCCCCCCCAGGGGTACTCTTGAGGAAGGTGAAGTGAGAAATATTTAAATAGAAGGATAGAGGGGAGAGAAACAAATAGAAACACAGGATAGCCTTGGGAGGGCCTGGATCAATATCCACTGGCCCCTTCTGTCTCTTCTAAAGGGCCTTTTATAGGAATGCCGAGGGGTGGAGCAAAGACCTCTCCCTAGCTCACCCAAGGGCAGACCCTTCCACCTACTTAGTAACCATGCATGTGGCCAGGCAATCCTCTAATGCAGCCCCGCTGGGCAAATCAAGCTCAGACCTCACTAGGAAACCTTCCTGGCCTCCATAATCTTTAGGTACAAGAGAGCTATAAAACATCAAATCAACACGATGAAAAAATTGCTCATGGCATATTAAAGTTAAAACACTAAAAACAGAAAATAAAGAAAATGCATTGAAAGCTGACAGAAATAAGTCCAAGTTACATACAAAGGCAAGCCTACCAGAATAAAAACTGGTGATTTGATAAACACATTTAAACCCATGAGGGCTTAGAAGGAGTTATTCTAAGTTCTGAAAGATCAAAACTGCCAGATCAGACCATTATACCCACAAAACAATCTTTTGTAATTGAAGGGTAAATAAAAACCTTTCATGATTAAAAAAAAAAAAAAAGACTAAAGGAATTCATGACCACTAACCCATCTCTACAGATTATACTAGAAGAAATACTTCAGACTGGAGAAAAGGATAAACACATACAAGAAGTTATAAGATAAAAACACCAGGACAGTTAACCAAAAGAGGTACTTGAAACACCACAAAGTCAATAAAACAATTGGAATTAATACATATCTGTTAGTGATAATTCTGACTATTAATGATCTCAGTGACTCAATTTAAAAAAATTAAAATAATCAGAAGATTGAATAAGAAAACTAGATACAACTTTCTTGTTGCCTTCAACAAACACCCCTACCATCAAAGAAAGACAGCTCCTTGGAGGAAAGGATAAAAATGAGGTAATCTAAACCAATGGGACTAGGAAGCAGCTATCCCAACAGCCTAATATTTGTCAAAATAGAGTATAATATAACAATTATCAGAAAAGATAAGGAATGTTACTTCATATTCATTAAGGGAACAATCCGCCAAAGGTTATTAAAATTCTAAACATATGTGCATCAAACACGGGTGTACAGAATTTTAGCAAACATTTCCAGATGTAAACCACTGATTAACTCCATACAGTGATAGTAGGTGACTTCAATGCCCCACTCCTACCAACAGACAAGCCATTTATACACAATATAAACAGGAATATTGGAGTTAAGTGACATCATAAATCAAACAGACCCAACAGACATCTACATAGCATTTCCCCTGAACACTAAAGAATATATAATCTTCTTTGCAAATCATGGAATTTTCTTCAAAGTTTCATATTAGGACCCAAAGTCACACATAGAAAAACTGAAATAACATTCTATATTCTGTTCTTATCACAATGCATTAAAACTGTATATTAAGAGAAAGAGGACCGGGCGGTGGTGGCACATGCCTTTAATCCCAGCACTTGGGAGGCAGAGGCAGGCGGATCTCTGTGAGTTCGAGGCCAGCCTGGGCCTGGGCTACTAAGTGAGTTCCAGGAAAGGTGCAAAGCTACACAGAGAAACCCTGTCTCGAAAAACAAAACAAAAAAAAAACAAAAAAAAAAAAAAAAAAAAAAAAGAGTAAGAGAAAGTACACACAGAGATGGAGCTTGAACAATGCACTACTGAATGATGCACAGTCACTGAAGAAACCAAGAAGGAAACAAGAAGAATACCTAGGATTGAATGAAAGGAAAATACACACACAGATTGATGAGGCAAAATGAAGGCAACACTAAATGAGGAGTTTTCAGCCTAAGTGTCTATGTTTAAAAAAAATATCTCAGGACCTTGGAAAAACAAGAATGAACCAAACCAAGAGGTAGATGGAAAGAAATAATTACAGTCAGAGCAGAAATGAATGAAATAGAAGCAAACAAACAAAAACGCAAAGAAAGTGATGAAATGGAAAGATGGTTCTTTGAAAAGATTAACAATTGAAAAATCATTAGTCAAATTAACCAAAATGAAGAGAGAAAATGCAATTTAATAAAACTAGAGATGATAAAGGAGAAAATAAAGATGAAGAAAAAGACCCAAAATTGTAGAAAACAAACAAAAAGATCCACTACAGGTAAATCCTTTTTCATTAGTAATTAAATCAATAATAATGGATCACATCTCCTAATTAAAAGATTGGAGAATGAGTTAAAATAAATGTGTCAGTTTCCAATTCTTTCTTATACTCTATTTTCAGATAATAAAAGACAAAGTAAGAGACACTGGAAGAGAAGTAAAATGTTCAAAACTTATATTTGGAAAATGTGACATTTTCCATACAAGCTGATGGAACAATCAGAGGAAACATTCAGTTCTGCTCTAGAAGATCTGAGTCCATCAACAATGCTCTCACACACAGCACTGCAGTGAGGAACTGTGGAAAATGCATTCTCTCCAGGAGCCACAGGAAAGCAACCAGGACAGGCCACACGCAGGGCTGTAAAACAATGCACAGCTAGTGTCCAAGCCTGAGCTGTGAACAGTGCACAGTCTGCCTGCGTGCAATGGAAATCTGAGCCAGCGAAAGGACCCGAGAATCCCTACCTGGGACCAATTCAAACAACACAGCCATGAAGAGCTGCCGTGGAAGGAATTGGACATAACACTTGGAAGCTATTTCACAGTAAAAGTGGCTACATCAGGTAAAGAAGCCGACTAACTGTGTCACTAACACATCAAAAGTCTTGTCTAGAGAAAACTCATGTCATTAATCATGAAAAATGGAGGCATGATGAAAAGCAGCTTATTACATAATGTATATAGTTGTAGTAAAGCATGGGCTTGAATAAACTAAAGCAACTAATAAACATGGTAAGATCTAAGGAAGGGGGTTTGCAGAAAAATACTTTAGTAATGAAAATTAGATAATTTTATAAATAAGATATTAAAGATAATTAGAAGTATCTCACAACACTGATAAACAAAATTTAAAGTTAAAAGGAATGATTAAGTTACGAGAAAATATGATCTTCTAAAAGTAGGGGGAAAGTAGAGTATTGTAATAGTCTTGGATTTACCATGAAATTAACAACACAATGAAAACTAACAAGGCATCCCAAGTCTCCCAGGATCCGTTGTCTGGGAATCTATCAACATAGGAAACATTATGAAATTCCACATGAAGTTTGGCTGATTTCAGGAGTGGCTGACTGTAGTTACCATCTGAATGAAGAGTGATGCATTACACCTCTCCAACAAAATGAAAGAGAAAAACAGTGTAGCGTCTTATAAGGCGGGAGATACGAGAAAACTTAGCACCTCGTCAATAGACCTCTGCCAGGAAACTTCATAAAATTGGCAAATAAAACAAATGACCAATGATGTCACCCTGAAATGCTGATGTTTTTCTGCTGGGAAGTATGGAGTGCATGCAGGCAATGGGGTGAACCGTGAAAGGCTGGCAAAAGCAGTACAAAGTCCTTAATAACATGGTCACATGTATAAATAATTAAAGAATCCACAGCCAGATTATTAAACACAGCATCAGCCTGAGCACAGAAGATCACCACCCACGACCAAGTATGAGCTTGCACACTGACAGCAGACGATCGTTAACAAGCAAGACTGACACACATATGTCCACACTTGCGTGTTTAGGAAGCAGAAAGCTGGTGGCATAGCACAAGACGCTTGTTGAGAGTGTGTTTCAACAAAGGACTCTTGCCAGGTGTGTGAGTAAACCCGCCAAATGTTTTTAAACTGGCAAGAATGAGACCAGGCTGGATAGACATGGACTGATCATGGACTTCAGCAAAGGGACAAGGACATGCTTGGGACAGGGATGCCTGGACGGGCAGGAAACTTGAGGAAAACTTAGCGTACATTCCAAGGGAGTGTGGGGGCGCCTGACAGTAGCAGGGATACTTTCAGGTCGTGGCAACTGGTGGGGCAGGGACTCTCGGGGGCTGTGAGATGTAGGAGGAGAGAGACAACTCAGGGACAGGCATACTTGAAGGGCAGTGATGCCTGATGAGGGAGAGATGCTTAGGGGCAGGGATGCTCCATGGTGGGAAGGGACAGCTGGTCTAGATCCTCAGAAGAAGTTCAGTCTGGCTCCAGGTTCAACATCCGTGTTCCAGCTTTAGACCTTGTGTGTGCCACCCACAAGCATCAAACACTTTGAAGACACCTGGGTTAGAGAAGCCCTTCTCCCACTGGCCGCGCCTGCTCTAGCATCCACTGAGGGGCCCCGATTCTTGTTCTCAGAGCAATCCCACAGCGTGTATTTTCCCCTTTATCAAAATGCTCCAAATGTCCAACAATCTCAAGAGCATCCCAGTATTCACACTTCAGGTAGGCTGGGAACATGGGGCCCAGGCTGCCCTGTTGCGCCGAATGCTCACTTTTGGTGCTAAGTGCTTAGAAGACAGCATAGCATTTCATTAAACTCTTCCATTATGTTGGGTTCAGCCAGAACAACAAAAACATTTCCAGGCAACTTGCTACGTGAACAATCAGGTGAGATGGCAGCCCGACCATTACTTATCAACTTGCCATTAAAGTTTCAGAGGCTGTTATTAATTATTGAGGGATTAATGTTGAGACCCAGCTGCGCGCCCCAGTTCCTTGCAGGCAAACAGTGCAGATACCATACAGCAGGATGCGACATGCACAGTTGCCCAGCTCCTCTTGCTGCTTCAGGTTCTGGCGGAAAAAAAGGAAAGGAACCAAATTGCTTGTGGTGAGAATAGCATTAGGAAGAAACAAAATGAAAATGTCTACCAATATTTCACTTAGCAGCTGTCAGGGAAGAGCTGCTTGGAAAAAACATGGAGGGTCTTGGCCCAGGACAACTGTCTCCCAAGCCCTAGTCCTGTGAATGGGTGACAGCACTATTTGAATGGCCGTTGTAGCCAGAAACTCCCTCCCACACTGTAGCTTCCCCCAAATGGGAGTGTCTCCCCCTTAGCCGCCCCTGTCTCAACTGTGCTCAGAAGAGCATCCCCCAACATCCCAAGACTCCATAAGTGACTTTGGCTTTTTCTTCTCATTCTGATGGCTCCTCAATGCCTCGTGCTGTCATTCACTTGCCTAGGCAGAAGTGAAGAGTGCGGTGTGCACTTGCCCCTTCTCACACGGACCATGCCCCAGCCTCAGACATGCGCCAGCATCCCAGAGGCACAGCTGTTTGTCCCTAGATTGGCTTTTAGCTTCTGCACTGGGTGGAGAAGGACACTGATGAGAACAAAAGATGCCCTGGAGGACGGCAGCCTGTGTCTCTTGTTGCTGCCTCCCATCGCACACTGGCACATTAGTCATTAGAATGCTAGAACAGATTACATTCAGACTTCAAGTATGGCTTGCCTTAATCTCTATGTGTCTGAATTGTGATACAGAGGGTTCAAATGCAAGCATGTGAACATCTTTACTATTTTTAATGATGAATTACATCACATTAATATTTCAAACTTGCACTCAGGTTGAAAATACAGTACTAGTGGTTCATGAACTTAATTGGTTTTGTTCATTGGAAAACAAAGGGAGATAAGATTGCCTGCTCTGTCCTTGCGGTACCTGTGTGTGTCACTAAGGTGACCGCCCCAGCAGGACCTCACCTGTCACTGCCCTTCACAGATGGAAATCCATCTGACCACAGGTGAACTGGATATAGGCTGAATTGCAGAGGGATGGTTGGCTTGTCATGGAGGTAGCAGGTTGAGAGGAGGAAAGATGACCTTGTGCCTCCTACACCTGATGATGTTGGGTCAGGGAAGGGATCAAAACAATGGGTCTGTCTACTTGATCATACACTGCCAAAGCCACCTGAGGTTGTTGAAAACCAATACATTTACATCAGCCTATCTCAGGCTGCTGGCTGTGCAAGGAGGTGTGTGTGTGTATGTGTGTGTGTGTGTGTGTGTGTGTGTGCGCGCGCGCACGCGCAAATGTGTAACTATGTGTGTTCATGTTTGTGTGTATATGTGTGTTTATCAAGAGTAGAGTCAGGTCACTCACCTCTACATCAGGCAGATGTTTCAAGGATGTGCCCATCAGAAGTCAACATCAAGATCGATGCATGCAACCCAAACCACAGACACTGGCTTAGTGACTGCTTCTGATGTCCCATTTCACAGGCACGCTAGAAAATAGTCAGATGAGGTCATAGGGCACAGGCTGCTGATGGCCACAGACAAGTCATGTGGAGCCTGGGTTGTCCTTGCAGAGGCAGAGCCTGTGTCTTCCTCTGGGTTTGACTGGGTGAGGGTTTACTGAGATGATCAGCACCTGCACAGACAAGCAAGGTACTAAACATCCAACGGTGGGTTGAGCAGGTGTCTTGGGGAGCTGGTGGCATCAGGAATTGCTGGGTATGGCCCTTTGGAAGAAGATGCATATTTTCCTAAGACAGCACTGGAGTGAAGTGAGGGTCTGGAAAATGCGTAAAGGCTAATGGAGCCACAGGGGATTTGAATGAAGAAAGCCTGTTGGGAAGAACCTGTGCAGAGTTCTTGTGTACACAGAAGCAGTGTGGAGAGCCAAGCATACAGCTGGGCTACCAGAGACTATGCACACTAAATGGTAGAACATGTGAGTGCCCATACTACTGTGAACACATATCTGAAGGCATGCTTCTCAGGGACACATGCTCATTAATGAACTATGTGAAATGTCTATGTGATCACTCTTGTGTGTGTGCTTGTGTGTGGCTTGTGACATGATTTGAGTAAAGGCAGATGAGCTTGAACCTGGACTCTCTGAGCCTCACTGCCCTTAACTATAAATTGGGGTTGCTGAAAGCTGAATTCTCAGCTCTTGGGGTTTCTCTGAGGCTGCATGGGAATATGTATATGCATGTGCAGTCCTTATGGGAAATAAATGTCATGCACTTATTCCTTGCACTGACCACTATGGGTGCAGGCTGAATTGTGGTCATCCAAAATCCATATGTTGAGATTCTAACCCCAATAGGAGGGTATTTGGAGTTGAGGCTCTGAGAGGTAAGAAGTTTGAGAAGAAAGTGAGGCTCTGGTGACTTGATTAATGCTTTATAAGAAGAAATACCAGAGAGATGTTCTTTTCTTTATCTGAGAATAAGAAAGCAGCCATCTGCATGTCAGGAGGAGAGCCCTCACCAGAACCCACCGTGCTGGCCCCTGAGCAGGCACCTATCTCCATGCCAGGAGGGGAGACCTTACCAGAATCCACTGTGGCAGTCACTGATCTGACAAACAGCCTCCAGAATTGGAAAAAAAGCAAACTTCTTTTATTTGTGGGCCAGCCTGTGGCACTTGGCTACAGCAGCCAATGCTTAGTAGACACCATATTCTAGGGAGATCAGCAAAGGCTAACTATCCAAGTATATTTTAAAAGATGCGTCCATTTTTCAATGTGAGTTTTACGCAATGGATGAATATATATATTATATATGATATATATATATGTATATATTATATGGTATATACATATATACAATAATATATATACACACACACACACACACATATATATATATATATATATATATATATATACACACACACACACATATATATACCATAAAACATAGAACTCCATGTTACCAATTGGCTGTTAAGACATGCTCACTGGTACAATGATGGCACAAACATCATGGGAGTAACCAACCACATTCTGATTAGATTTAAGGCCCATTCCGCAAGATAAAACCCATATGTGGCCCCACTGTCAGGCCAAAATCTATGGCTAGACACAGGCCCTAGAGGAAAACCTACTAATGCTACTCTGCTAAATGGAAATGTTATTAACCTGACTTCTAATGACTTAATGCTATAACCATAAATTAATCTCTCCAACCACAGCAGAGAAACTGCAGTGGATGTTGATAAACACAAGCACCAACACCCAGTCACAGAGCAGAGAACAAGAGACTTCAGACTATGCAGCCCTAAACGGAATATCTATACTACAACCTCTCCTCTCCTTCTACTAGAATCTTCTACGGAATGTTGTAGAAGGGAGTATGGAAAGACAGTGAGAGCCCGAGGCAGTGTATGAATATGAGGAAGGAGTGTCCTCTGGGCAATGCAAGACAGCCAGACATATGACCTCACATCGATGGTGATAACATGTGTAAGTCCTGTGCAAACTCACGCCAGACCAAACTCCAGAATGGAGAGGGGAGCTGGGCACAAAATTCCATTCCTAGGTGACCACGCTCCGGTGGAAGACCACAAACCAAGAACATGTAGGCAGCACACATGGAACTTCATGTGCAAAATACAAAGGAGGCCAAGATGGATGGGAAAAGAAGTGGCATGGGTCTGGAAGGACTTTGGAGTAGAGATGAGTCAAAATACATTGTATGAATTCTCAAAGAATAATAATAAACAAGAACCACTGAAATATTTTATCTTCAAGTTTTCAACGTTTATAAACTAAAGAGAAATGAGCCCCTAAAATGTGCAAAAATCCGATGACACACTTAGAACAAGATTATATCAAGGTAGAAAAAAAATATCAAATAGGAAGAGGAGCCAGCAATTTAAGGCAGGAGAATCTGAAGGCCAGTGGTGTCTGCCTTCAGTAGTCTGAAGTCCAGCTCTGCAAAAGGCCTGGCTCTCCCCATGACAGGCCATTCCCGAGCGTGAAACTCTCTGATGAGCAAGGCTGGGTATGGAACTCAGTCCGGCAGCTGTGACTGATCTGCTATTACGCAGCTGTTAAGACCCCAGTAAAAGCCTTTTTGAGAACCATTCTGTCTTTAATTAGCAGCCACTAGCTGTCCTATTAAATCTAAATTAAGCACTTATTTGAAGCGGTTAATTTGGAGATTTAACCAAATGTGGACACCTGCAAGAGAGCAATTTCAGTTTCCAGGGCCTTTCAGGACCTGGTGGTTCTCAGCATCACTGAGCTTCAAGGACCTGGCTTTACCCCTTAGAGAGCCGAAGGCATCTCATGATGGGTATGGGACTTGGCAAGTGTGCGTACCCACATGTACGCACATGTGCAGCTGTGCGTGCCTCTGAGTGTGCTTAAATAGATGTCTTAGAGGCCAATAGCGGCAAATGCTTCTATCAGACAAAGCACAATTTAATGAACATGTGAAACCAGATTTCAGTGGTGAAGGCTTTAGTTAGCAAACATGCAGACAGCTCTGCCCCTTCACTGCCAAGTGCTTTACTGATTGTGTAACCAAGGCAGGGCCTCAGGAGCCTTGTAAGCTTCATGAGCTTCCTGGGTCTTATGACTCTCACTTCTCCCACAGAAAGAAGTGCTTCAATCTAGAGGAAACTGCCACAGGACGGGAAGCCTGGTCCCGCACATGCCGGGAGGAAGGCTTGTATTTGGAACTCAGTGCACCCATGATCTTGCTTACCAGCCACCAATTCCCAAAGTTCTTCAAAAATTACTTTTGGATCAAGAAGTTACTCAGTCTCTCCAATTTCTAAAACCCTGTGATGGTGACATAATTTAACTCAGTTTTGTGACTAACTGCATGCTGTTGTCCTAGGTTTAGGCACATTTCAGTCTAGCACTTTGTCTTTCATGAACACATGTCACTCCACTGAAGATAGGGGTAAGAAGAACCCAAAAGTGGATGGAAATACAAACACTAACACGGTCTGCAAATGCCTGCATTGACCACCTGCGGGAGCCCATTTGGGTTTCCAGTGGCTTTACCCAGCCAGTCTGCATAGAGAGGATGATTGGACCACGGGCCTGAGTGCAGGTGTCTGAGATGGTCTGCACTTGGCTGTGCTGGGGGGAGGTCTTTTGCTCCACCCCTTGGTATTCCTTTAAATACCCGAGGGCAGAGATAGCCAAATGGGTTAGGATCCAGGCCCTCCCAAGTCTATCCTGTATTTTCTTTTTCTCTCCCTTCTTCATTTCTAAGTCTCTTACCTCTCATTCTTCAAGAGTACCTGGGGTAAATAAATATAGGGGCTGGTCTCCCACAACCACCTTCCTAGGTCAAGGACAGCTACCTGTCACTGGTCTTTAGGTCACAGATGAACTCAGGTGTCCACAGGGCACCATGCTCTGCCTGATGGGTTGAGATCAGGCTCTGTGTGGGTGGGTGGATGGGTGGCTGGGATCAGGGGGTCACAAAGGAAGGCATAGTCTCGGAATTCCAGATAATCAAGCTTATTTACAAGTAATAGCCAGAAAAAACTCAGACAAGGGTGACAGGTTGCAATGAATTTTACTTTTCCAGTAAATTATGTTACCTGTTGAAAATGACCACTGCAGTAGAGACTATTATAATTGAAGAGTAACTGTATCAATAATTCTAATCAATAAGTAGTTATTCTTAATACATATTTGTTATCTAAAACAGCCCCTTTTAAAGTCAAGATGGATGGATTATCTACTGAGCTCTGAGTCCAACACAGGAGTGATTATTTTAATCCTCTACCCAGGTGGCACAGGCCATAGCCCGGTTTGCACCTCACAAACACGATGATGTGTCATATGAAGCCACAGGTCTAAGAGGTTATATACCTCTGTCTACATTGACCCAGAGATATGCCCAGGGCCTGGCTCTGGGCTTAAGCTGTGTTTGGGGCTTCTCTACTTCTCCCACAAAAGGACAATTGTGTGCAATCCCCCACCTCTTCCTCTCTAGCTCCCCTGAGGCCTTCTAAACCCCAGGGACATCTGCGTTACAAAGCCTGGCCAAGGAGCCTCATAGTATTTTAGTAATTCAATTTTTGAGAGCGAGAGCGAGAGCAAGAGAGCAAGAGAGAGAGAGAGAGAGAGAGAGAGAGAGAGAGAGAGAGAGAGAAGAATTTGAATCTGTATGGCCTTCTTAATTTAAAAAACTATTGATTTTTTATTATTTATATCAATATTATTTTATTATTATATCATAATAATATATTATTTGATATTTATTTATATATTAAAATTATGTATGATTTTTAAAATACTAATTTTTTTATTTCCAATTATGTGTGTGTGTCTGTGTGTGGGTGTGAGCACACGAGTGAGGCACCCACGGGGCAGAGGTCTCGGATCTCTCAGAGCAGGAGCTACCCGCTGTTGTGAGTGCTGGGAACCAAACTCGGGTAGGTCTTTACTCCTGAGCCCTTTCTCTGGCCGTGGCTTTCTTTATTTTTTAAATATTATTTCTGTTGCTGATGGAGCTCCTGAATGAATTACTAGACTTTTGCTCATTTTCCCATCACAGCGTTTCTTTAAGTGTATAAACACATATACGGACCTATATGAACATGGCACATAGAAGACTATATGTGGTATAAATGTCTACATGGCAGACATAACTTCCTGCATGTCTGGGGACCTACCGCCACTCTGTAGAAAGAACATACCAACCCTCTTTCATTCCTTTCCTCTGAACTTCCTGTGACAGTTTGTCCTGGAATAGAGAGCTCATCCGGTGCTGAACTGGTAAGAGCTGATCCTGCACTGGTTCCTGACGACTTCAGCAGCTTTCCTGGAGGGACGATTGTATAAGAACAACTGTTAAGCCTTCACGCCTGTGTTTGCCTCTGGTGTCATGCCAAGGAGACCTCTCTTTCTGAAGACGTTCGTGCCGGGCTTCATTCATTTCAGTCTTCTAGTCTCTGCTGCCCAGGATGATGGAAAGACATTTAAAGAACTATTTTCCACATTGAACACACATCGAAATGTCATCACTTGGATTTGCTGAAATAAAGCAAATAATAAAGTATTATTAAAATCAATTCTGCCTGCTTACTTTCACTTTGCAATTGGCTCATTTAGTTATTGCTAACCTGACAAATTCAACACAAGGTTGTGGAGGAGAAAGGAATTATTTTGTCTCCTAATACGGTTGTCTCTAGGGGTCAGTCTATGGCTGCTCAGTCACACATGCCTGTGAAGAGCACACAGTGCTGGGGGTGGGGTTCAGGTCGGGTTCTTTACCTGCTCATCATCAGAAAGTGAGACAGGAAGGATCTGATCTCTGTGAGCTGCTTCTTCATGCTGGTCCTACTCCACAGAGTTCACGGTACTTCCCAAATAGCACCCTCAGATGGAAACTGGGGCTTTCATATGAGAGTGTGTGAGTGACATCATTTTATTTTTTATTATGATCATTTATTTATGTGTGTATGTGTACTCACATGTGCCATGGTGAGTGAGCAGAGTCCAGAGCACCACTTGTGGGAGCTGGTTTTTCTCCTTTCACCGTGTGGGCTCTGGGGACTGACCTCTGGTCATTAGGCTTGGCATCGGGTGCCCCAACGCTCTGAGCCATCCCAGCAGCTGTGGAGCACATTACTTATTGAAACAATAACATTTTCTATCAGAAGTTTATAATGCACATGTGAGTTGCGTTATATTTCAACTGCACAGCCTCAGGCTGCGGAAACTTACCGTTTTGTATATATTCAGCTGGGACTTTGTTTTTGTTATTTTTCTTTCCTATGGTTTAACAGTTTTTAAATCATGGGTCCTCTCCAATGACTGAGATGCTTTGACCCATGACGCTTTCCATAGGATGACCCATAGTGCATTTTCTATCTGTGTTTTACACAAGTCACAAAATCGCCTCCTCGCAGTAGTGGTCATGAATTTGTGCCAGGCTTTGCCGGTTGGCATTTTAAAGTGAAATATATTTGTATTTGTTCTTTTTTCATTTTCATGTGCATGTGTGTATGTTGACAAGTGTGTGGGCACAAACATTGTGTGTGTATATGAAGGCCTAAGATTAACATCAGAAGTCTTCCTCCAGTACTTTCCACCTTGCTCCCTAGGGCATGATCTCACAATTAAACCAAGATCTTACCCATATGGCTACCCTAGCCAGCCAGTTTGTCCCAGGGACCCCCGTCTCTGGTCTCTAATTTCCACTTTCCAAAGTCTGAAATTATGGGTGCACCATCACACCTCCCTGACAATTAAGTGGGTTCTTGGGATCTGAGCTGTGCTCCTGTGGTGTGCTGGTTAGATTTAACTGTCAACTTGGCACAACCCAGAATCACCTAGGAAGAGTGGTGGACTTATCTAGAGCACATTGGCATGTGGGCATGTATGTAGGAGACTACATTAATGAAGGAGACTCAGCCCATCCTGGGTGGTGCCATGCCTAGGCTGGGGTCTAACCCTCCAAACAGCATAAAAAAGGAGCAAGCTAGCTGAGAGCCAAAAGAAAGCAAGGATGAGTTTGTTCTCTCTTAGCCATGGATGGGAAGTGACCAGCTACTTGTGTTCCTGCCTTGACTTGCCCTTGATAATGGACTGTAACCTGGAGCTGTGAGCCAATAAATCCTCTGTCTTCTAACTCAGGGTGTTTGTTACAGCAACAACCATGAAACTAAGACATGAATCAAAAGCTTTGACACTGGGACATCTCCCAGACCTCTGTTTACTCTTTCTAGGTTTAGGCCTGTGTCATGATCCTGTAAACAGGTTTAGGAAAACAATTTACCTAGATTAGCTATGAATTTATTTAATAAATTAATTAACTTACAAATGAACTGAGATCAACATCCACAATGCCAAGTTATACTTGTTGGTTTGTTCACACGTCTTAAGCTTCATGTGCATATTAGTATTGCGCCATCTTTTCTGCATTTGCTTGCTTGTTTGTGTTTCCCTTCGCTGCCACAAACACATTGCGACAAGTGTTCTTTCTTCTGTGGGTGTTACGCATCTGCTGGTCATCATGGTAGCATGTGTATTGTACGCATTTGTGCTAATCGATCACCCCTCTCATTAGCTCTAGTGTTTAAAGTTCAGTCTTTTGAATTTCCAGATATATATTTTTGTCTTCTAGTAATACTAATCACATTATCTCCTTACCTCTATTTTCCATAAATCACATATTTTCTTACCCTATTTTACTGGCAGACAAAAAAAAATGTTATTGACTGTGAGTTCATCTCTATTCTTAAAGTTAATATAAAAGTCTCTAACCCTAGTTGCTTGTTTTAGGTGGGGAACTTTAAAAATGTTTAAGAAGCTGGACATGGTGGCATATGTCTTTCAGGCCAGCACTCCAGAGATAGAGGCAGGCAGGTGGATCTCTTGTGAGTTCCAGGCCAGCCTGGTCAACATAGCAAGTTCCCAGACAGCTAGGGCTATGTAGTGAAAAACCCTGCCTCAAACAAAACAAAATGGCCCAATCCCAATAAAATAAATAAAAACAAATAAAATAGTTTCCGCATGTATACTACTCAGAACTTTTCTCTAAAGCGAATGTTTATATAATGATTTCCTTATACACTTTTGTACCAATTGGTTCATTGATGTGAGGTATTGATTTGATCCTGTTCCCGGTGTGCACCCGTGCACCCCTAAATGAAACAAGCTCATGGTGGAGCCTCTGTGACTTGCTTTCAGAAACACATTGTCAGGATCAGAACTACATGAAGTACCTGTATGTGCTGTCAGCTTGGAATTGGCTGAAATGATAGAAAAATTCTGAATTTTACCTCAAGCTGGCTTTATGAGAAGTGGTCCGGTGGATCGCCTCCAGAACCTGTGTTTGGAAAATGGGGGGAGGGTGGGTGCCACTCACCACCTCTCATCCTCCAGCCCCATCTTAGCCCATTTGGATGCTGCAATAAAATGTCCCAGGTGACCTTGGGACAGCAGGCGCTTGTCCTCCCAAGCTCTGGAGACAGGAACCCCTGGGTGGAGATGCTGGCATGTCGGGGAGAGGGACAAGGCTGCTGTGCGGGTCCTGTTTGTAAAGGACTGACCCACCTATCAGAGCCCCATCTTCAGGACATCATGCCCTCTCAAAGGCCCCATCTCTTAAAAGCTTGAGAATTTTTATATTCCTGAGATTTCACTTATTTTCAGTCATGGGGGTGAGGATTTCAGTTATAAATTGTGGGCATACACATGCCGACATAGCCCCCCACCCTTGGATCTAGCACCTGTGTAGTGTCCCTCAGTCCTCACCTCCCCAGCCTTCAAATGCTCTGTGTAGGATTACTGCTCTGTGTCTAACCTGTAGACCTTGTGACTATTGCACACTGTTGTCCCGTTTCCTCACACCACTGTCCCGTGGTGAGTTGCGTCTGTATTTCAAACTGAGCTGTCTTCAGTGTAACTTAAAAGTACTGCTTTGTACAATCACAGAGTATAAAAACAAGAGAAAGGGGATCTATGGGTATACATATACTTGTATATGTTCAAGTCAATATTAACATTTAGAAAGAAATCAACCAATAAGAAAATTCAGATGTTTTGATGCTTGCAAAATTTCACTGGGGTTATTAATTTCCCTATCACTTCTTTTGTAATTTCCTCAATTTGCACCATTCCGAGACTCTTCTGACTTTCGTGAGCAAGCTCCAGGAGCTGGTGGCTCATTTTCTGATACTTCCAAATTTGGATTGTGTTTAAACAGAAGCTGGAAGGGAAAAGATGGCTGCTGGTCCCTGACTGCCAGGGAGCCTCATGGGGCCAGCCTTGTCTCCTGCTTCCAGTCACACGACCAGCGGGAAGTCAGAATCTCACAGGCATTTCCACAGTCAGTTTGAATCTCCATTCATTCAAATAAAATATTTATCATGCAGCTTAAATAGTGTCTGATGTCGTTTTCATAAATCTCCACTTCCTCAGAGTTGACCTTGCTCGATGTTCACTGGCATTTCTGAGCCACCAGATGTCCATGCACTTTTCCCTTTGGGAACCCCTTCCTGCCCAAGAAGGGTACAAGCATAAGCCCTCGCCCTGAGTTGATAGGTGGAGATCTTCAAAACTGATTATGAAGCTGGACACAGTGGCACCTGCTCTCCACAACTATTCCATGGGTGAAGGTCAGGTGAGAGGTAGTTAAAGGATGTAGTGTATCAGAGCCGGGGAATCAGGGACATGCACAAAGCCGACTTTCTTGAATGGCATGCAGTTGCGCTCTGCATGTTGCAGAAGATAGGGTCTGTGAGAGATCTGTCACGGAGTGGGAAGGGTCTCGCGAGGCCGGACCATCCCTGAAGAGTTTGAAGCAGTTGCTGGAAGAAAAAGAGGGGCAGCGATGTAGCTACTGATGTCTGTGTTCCAGTAAACAGCCTCTCCCTCAGACTCCTGCAAACGACCCTTCCCCATGATCCTGTAAGAAATCTCAATGAAATTCACTAGATTATCTAAAAATATACAGAAAAACCTGAGAACGTAGAGGGGCAGATGGAGAAGCAGAAGGGGATTTGCTGTGGGATGGTCTGTATGTCAAATTGCTCTGATTGGTCAATAAATAAAACACTGATTGGCCAGTGGCCAGGCAGGAAGTAGGTGGGACAAGGAGAGAGGAGAATTCTGGGAAGCAGAAGGCTGAGAGAGAGACACTGCCAGCCACCGCCATGACCAGCAGCATGTGAAGATGCCTGTAAGCCACCAGCCACGTGGCAAGGTATAGATTTATAGAAATGGATTAATTTGAGATGTAAGAACTAGATAGCTAGAAGCCTTAGCCATTAGGCCAAACAGTTTGTAAGCAATATAAGTCTCTGTGTTTATTTTATGGGTCTGAGCAGCTGTGGGACTTGGAGGGACAGAGATTTATCCTAACTCGGCAAGCAGGAAACTCAAGTTACAGGGATTAGTGAGGTGAGAGCTGAGACATGGAGAACAGGAGCATGAACAGTATGTAAGCAATATAGTCTCATGTGTGATAGTTGTTGTTAACGCTTGTGGACTGATTAATATATATTATATATTATATCGAGTAGGAAAATCAAGCTACAGATTAGTGAGGTGAAGGTGATATGAGAACAAAGGCAAAACAGGTTTTCTAAAAGGATGTAATTTGAGATTTGCCACACTGCTTTTGCACAGCCAAAGGAGAACCCAGAATTCCAAGGACTCTTACACTGGTCTGTGCACAGGCCTTGGCTTACCAGCCTGCGCAGAGCTGAGTCATTCTTGCTCCTGTGATCAAGTGGTTCCTGTGCACGATGGGGAAGAAAGGCCTTGTCTCCTGACTAGCCGATGAGCGGAGCGGGAGTCGGAGGGAGTCCCATGTCAGGGAACAGGGCTTCCACCTTGAAGACAGTGGGTTGGCTTGTGTACTAGTTGAAACTCAGATTTTAAAATCTAAGTTCAGATTTAAATCCTCTCGGAAGAGTGGAGTCAGGGTTGAGGGTTCACGGGACTGGAGGACCCTCCGTGTTCTCAGAGATGTTGACGGATGGAAGTGAGTTAGCATGCTACCCCTTTTGGGATATTTGAATGTTGGCTGGATAACTCTGATCTATGGTTACAGGCATGCAAGCAACTGACGCCAGACTGTGGGCCGGCTTGATTCTCCTGTCCTTCTCACTCATGTTCCAGCTAAACAAACTCATCACATAAGTGGTGTAGCACCATTTGAATCCTACAGGGTTTGAAATGTGTTTTGTCTTTAACTGAAAAATTAGAGTTTTCTGTTATTGTAAAATACACAAGACACCTTCCTGTTTATAAGTAAGTATGTGCACAGTCATGAAAGTTTCTGCAAGGTACACTGGGAGTGTGTGAGAAACTCCTCAATATAAGCTGCAGTTTTAAGTATCATTATTTTAACTAAGCAACACACGTATAGGAAAAAAATATTATTTATATATTATATATATATAATGTTTATATATATAATATATTAATATATATATATTGTTCAGAGTAATAAGTTTGCATGCACAGCATGGCCTCTAGAGTTTAGTGGTCTCTTGCAGTCCCAAACTGGGACATCAACCCTACCTCTGAAACACAGCTGCCTCTCCCTCCTACCTTCCCACAAGGTACCTAACTTGGATCAAGAAGAAGAAAGTATGCCAGCGTTCAACACAGCAAGGCTGTGTCCATAAGATGTTGGTGACCATGGCTAATGGCAGACCTCCTCACAAATGGTCCCCAGTGTGGTGATATTTTATCTGTGTACTCCAATAAAGTTTATCTGAGGATCAGAGGGAAAACCCAGCTACTATAGTAAACATAGAAGTCAGGCAATGGTAGCACACACCTTTAATCCTATCACTCAGGAGGCAGGGATCTATCTGGATCTCTGTGAATTCATGGCCACACTGGGAACAGAGCCAGGGGTGATGGTATATACCTTTAATCACTGCACTAACCATAAAGGTCTGGAGGTCTGTACAGACAGACAAGAAGTGACAGAGCTGGGCATGAAGAGGAAGTGATGTAGCTGGGCAGAGAGAGGAAATGAGATGCAGAACAGAAAAGCATATAGGCATGGATATACAGGAAGTAGGTCTCTTTGGATGAGGATCTCCAAGTGGTGAGAGCATTGGCTGGCTTCTTTCTGCTTTTCTGATCTCTCAGTTTTAACCCAAATATCTGGCTCTGGGTTTTTTATTAATAATTTGTCCTACATCCCAGTGTATCAGGGGCTTATCTGCACTTAGCTATGAAGAGTCCCACACTATCTGTTTCTTCCACAGTCTGACCTGTTCCAGGCTCCGCTCTTGATCTCTTCTTCTAGGTCCAAAGTGAACACCTTGTAGAGTTCCCAGGGTGGGACTAGAATCCTCAGAGGCTGCCCCCTGGCTGTGGAATCTGGAGCTACCCCTTTGGAGATAGTCCTTGTATCAGTTACTTCTCACTGCTGTGGAAATACCTGACATAAGCCACTGAGGGAAGGAAGCATTTGCTTGTGCCCATAGTTTGAAGGCTCAGTTCATCATGATGGAGACAGCATGTGGGCAAGAGCTTGAGGCTGCTGGTCACATTGCTTCCACCACCAGAAAGCTGGAGGCAATTAGCACTGGTGCCCAGCTTGCTTTCTCCTTTTTTATTCAATCTGGGATTCCCACTAGGAGAACAATTCTGTCTACAGTTAGGGTGTTTTCCCAACTCAATTAACCTAATTTGCCTCTCTCAGTGGCATACCCAGGCTTGTCTTCTAGGTGATTCTAATTTCTGTCAAGTTATCTTCAGTATTAACCATCGCGGTCACTGTCAAGTACCATGCTGAGGCTCATGAAAGGCGAACAGGAGACATGGATCACTTCTGGGGAGAATTTAATTTATGGTTTTCTATTGTCTAGCCTGTTCTTCCCATTTCCTAGAAATGTAAGGACAGAGGGGGATAGAATGATGCCAAAAGACACTGCATCTGGGTATGAGAACAACACAGAGAGATTCTAGGGGCCCCCACCCCAGCCCAGAAAACAGAACACCAACAGGAACATCTGCTGTGGAGAACTTTGATGACTGGACGTCGTGTGACTGCAGCAAAGTCTGAGGAGGTGACATCACACAGAGCTTGGCACCGGGCCTTGCCTGTAGTTACACCAGGATGGTGTCAGCTTCCGTTCTTTCAGGATGTAAGCATCTCCAGACTGGCCCTGCAAATCGCCCTCAGACCTCCATACACCATGGGGTGTGAGTAAGCATGTGCGCACACGCAAACACACACACACACACACACACACACACACACACACACAAACACACACACACACACACACTTAACATAATAAAATAAAAATATTTATTGTTTGTTAACCCCAATGAATAAAACTGACCAACCACACACTGCAGAAGTGAGTGGAAGTCTGTGGCTCAGGATCCCTGCTGGAGGTCCCAGGCATCTCTGCTCCCTACTTGGATGAGCACCTTGCATGCACAGCCCTCACTGTCCCACATACCCTACTCTCTGCACTGTGGGGTCCTTCACTCTCTGCAACTGGGCCTTCCAGAACAGAGGAGCTAATAGCTGCTCATTTTGTAACCATCTTTTTTTAACTACTTTCAACCATAGCCTTGTTACCAGGTAGATCTGGAAGACTGGAGACATGCACCTCGCCAGTTGACACTGTGGGGCACCCACCTGGACTTACCCAAATGCTGGATTGTTGGCCTCTGTGATGTCACCTGCAGCCAATCTGAGAAGAAAGGGCGCAGGAGGAGGCATTTCATGGGTGCAGGTGTGCAGGCTCGGATGCAGAGCCTGCTGATTGGCTCCTCTCTTCCAGGTAGGAGGATGTGTGTAAGCTTCCTGTTGAGCTGAGCCTGAATGCTGTGATGATAAAGTGTGTTTGCAGGTTTGCAGTAAGAGGGACTTATGTATCTCTCTCTTAGAGCAGCCACACTGACTGGAAGGTGAAAGACCACAGAAGCAAAGGGGGCTGTGGAGGAAAGTTTGCAAAATTAGCTAAGGTTTATTTGACAATATTCAAGTAAATGAATCATAAAGTTTTAATAATGCTTCCAGACATGACACTGTTTCAGCATCTTTTCTGAAGGTCTGATATGTCACACAAGCTGGCATTAAATCCTCTGCATTATGATGACAGAGAAAAATGTGTACTTGTAGTGTAGCTATTGTAATGCAAATCGCTGTAGAGGTCAGGAGAGCCCTGGTGTTCATAAGCTCAAAGGCTCAAGCCTGTGAGGTCCCCCCCCCCCGCCGTTTCAGCTTCCTAAATATGGCCAGCATGTTTATGATAGCCCAGGAGATCTCAGGCATTTACTAAAATATTGTGCAAAATAAATGATACATGTATTTCCTTTAGAAACAAATTCAGGGACACCTGGTTAGCTGCACTGATAAAAAGCAAATTCTGGAAGATGTGGACAAGCACTCAATAAACATTGGCTGTGCCTCCCCCTAGTTCTGCCTTCCTTCTGGACTCAGCCTTCTGGTGACAGGACAACTTCTAATGAGGAAGATGCATAACTTTATAGAGAACAGCCAGAGAAGAGCAGCGAAAACATCATATTCTGACTGAGACAGAACCAGGAGCAAGCACAAGCTCCTAACTAACAAGTGTGCTCAGGGGTTGGGAATATAGCTCAGTCTTGCTTGTCCAGCATGTATGGAGTCCTAGGTTTGATCCCTAGCCCTGCAAAAACAAAGCCTTGGAGGTATGTGGGTACATGCATATAATTTTAGTACTTTGGATGTGGAGGTAGGTGTTGTAGAATATTATTTTAATGTGTGTTACATTTGTTTCTGCTGTGGAATATTTGTTTAATGACGCAAAGATGTGTTTTATCTATTTAACTCTGTGAAACTGTGTTACTGTGCCTGTCTGAAACACCTGATTATCTAATAAAGAGCTGAAAGGATAGGCAGGGCTGCCAGGCAGAGAATATACAAAAGGAGAAATCTGGGTGGAAAAGAGGAAAGATCAAGGAATGAGAAAGGAAGGAGGACTTCAGGGGCCAGCCATACAGCTGGGAAAGATACACAAAAGAAAAGGAAAAAGTCCAGAGGCAAAAGGTAGATGGGAGAATTTAGGTTAAGAAAAGCTGGCAAGAAACAAGTCAAGTTAAGGCCAGGCATTTATAAGAAAGAATAAGCCTGTGAGCTGGGTGGTGCCCTCCCCCCAAAAAAAGAGCCAAAAGAGTAAAAAACTACCAACAACAAGTAGGAAGATCATAAAGATAGAAGCTCAAAGTTATTGGACACATATCCAATTTGAGGTCAACCTAAACTAGCTGAACTCTCTTATAAATAATAATAATAATAATAATAATAATAATAATAATAATAATAAATAATAAAAAGAAGAAGAAGAAGAGAAGAAGAAGAAGGAGAAGGAGGAGAACATTTTAAATGCATCAGAAGGGAAAAATACTAAATTTTAACTCCAATCCTGACCTGCTCTGCATCCTGTCAACTTTACCATTGTTTTTTGCTGCTGTCTGTTGTGTTTTTGATGAGTGTGCAGATGTGTGAGGCTGGGGGACAACCTCCAGTGTCATCCCTTAGGCACCACCACTTTGCTTTTTGACACAGGGTTTTTCAGTGGCCTGGAACTTGCGGGTAGGCTGGGCTCCAGGCCAGCAAGCTCTAAGGATCAGCTAGTCTCTGCTTTCCCAGCACCGGGATTGGAGGCAGGTCCCCTATGCTTTTATAGTCTACCTATCTTCCCACCTCTGCCAATGGTTTTGAAAGAGAATTGGCACAGCTTGGCTGAACAGATTGTTCTTGTCATTCTTGTCTCTGCCATTATCACTGCCCATACTCAGGATGGTTTGTCTAGCGATGAAGAAACTCAGAAAAATGACCCTTGTCGGGTCAGCCTTTGTGCAGACTCCTCACTGATTCAAAGTAGACACAGCTGGCCCCACAAGCCAGTGTGGCCAGTGCCCGTCTTGCTCCCTGTAAATGAGATTGGCAGGGACCTTTTGCACATATCTGGAAGACACTGGAGGGAGGAAGAAAATGCATGTTTGGAAAGTATTGGCTCTGAGTTTGTGTTGAGTGTTTTTCAAGCCTAAGAAGCTTCAAATACAGTTTTGCATGTTGTTTTTTCAAAGATGGCTGTAGTCTTCATTCTGGACCACTTCCTTCCTCATGGCTCCCTAGTCTGTAGGATATGGGATCTCTGTTTCTATTTTCTCAAAGTAAAGTATTCACCTGAATGACACAGTTTGAAAAGAAGTTTATCCGGTGAAGCAATCTCTCTGAGGGAAAGTTGGAGTGGGCTGTTCCAAAGAGGGAAGCAGCCAGCAGCTCCTATGTTGTGGATTTAAATACATTTTTGAGAATTTGTGTAAGATGGGATGCATATTCATGGGGGTAGGATTACCACTCCAACCTCAACCTAATCATGGTAGACACAATCTCTCTTTTAGCATATTTCTTCTCATGTCTCTAAAAAGCCTGTGGGGTGTGGTCAAAACCACAACATAAATTATGAGAGTAAAGCTAGATCCTCTTGAGAATGCAGACCCTTCCTCAGTGACACTGTGTGGAGACTGAGAAGTACCCTGTGCCTTAGCTTCTGACATGTAGGGAACAGCCCAACTGCAGCTACAAGGATGTAGCTGCAAAGGGGTGTTCTGACCACTGACAGACAGCTGCACTTTCCTCTATCTTGTAGCTAACTCCCTGACCACCCAGTATCACCTGTATGGAAAAAAAAGTAGCTACATACTTCTAAAAAAAAGTATTAGAAATGTTATCTGTGGAGTGTGGTGATATATATTTTACCCTAATAAAATTTGTCTGAAGATCAGAGAATAGAACAAGCCACTAGATTAAACATAGAGGCCAGGCAATGGTGGCACACACCTTTAATCCTAGCACTTGGGAGGCAGAGATCCATCTAGATCTCTGTGAGTTCAAAGCCACCTTGGACTACATGAGATTGACTCAGTCTAGGAGAGAAAACAGAGCCAGACAGTGATGGCACACATCTTTAATCCTAGCACTTGAGATCTCATACCTTTGCTTGAGAAACACACATGCCTTTAATTCCCAGGAAGTAATATGACAGGGCAGAGAAAGGTATAGAAGGCATGAGGAAACAGGAACTCACTCTCTTTAGGCTGAGGATTTCGTAGAGGTAAGAACTAGTGGCTGGTTGTTCTGCTTCTCTGATCTTTCAGCCTTCACCCTGATATCTGGCTCTGGGTTTTTTATTAAAAGACCATCTAAGATTCAAGAACAAGTTCCTTTTTTGAATTTGTGAACAAGGAAAACTATAACTATCTAGTCTTCAACTCCTTCAGAGACCCGAGAAGAAAATAATATCAACTGAGCAAGCAGGAAATGCTAACAAATGACTTCCAAAAAATGTGAGAAATGACAGAAACAGCTGGCTCCTTTGCAACATTCCTTTGCAATGTTGGGTCAACTATCTCCTGCCTACAAGCCTAGCATATTTGACAGACTTATCTGTGAAGCAGGATTTTCTAAAGGGCCTTCCTACCTTGTTTTGGCAAGGTTCAGCAGTCCTTTCTTTTGTGTCCTGCTTGTCCATCTAGGTAGCATACTGTCAGCAGTTGAGGTAAAGGTACTTTCTTGCCTAGTTGCTAACTTTTGCCACAAAGAAAGTAAACTCCATATGGAGTTTCTATGATGCCCATGATCTTGTCTGAAGTAGATTGATGCTGCCAGGAGCAGACATGTCTCATTGTCATAAAAAAAAAATCTTAAATGCCATATTCTGTAGATCTCTGAAGGGTTTGAAGACAATCTAAAATATATCTCTGTTTGACCTTGAAAACATACAAATTTGATTGTAATAGGTGACTAAATACTAACTTGCATTTCTTTATATCCTATTTAGTTGGTAATAACTTTCAAGGACAAGAAAATTACATTACATTGTTAAATGAGTTTTTGAACAAGATTAGAAATATATGTACAGTATATTCTAACAAAATTAATCTCAATTTTGTATCAATATATAAAATTTGTATACAATATACAAAAATCCAATGCAATGTAAATATTTAAAAGTAGATTCAATAAATACCATTTTATCTTATCATATCTGTAACCTCTCTTTTTTCATTTCAGAGTAGATTCAATAATCTACCTTTTTATCCTATTATTTCTATAGAATACATTTCTATATCATATCGCCCGCTCTTTTTTTAGAAATTGATTGATTATGACCAATAGCAATTTTTAACAAACCACTAAACAAATACAAACATCCATAATCCATTCTGGGGGAATATGAGTGTAGTTTCCTAGACTACTTCCTGCTGATTGAGGGTGCTGGTTATCTTATGGGGACACAAAGGAAATTTAGGATTATGGTCAAGCCCTGATTAGAGTAGTTTGTGAGGCTATATCATCACAGCTAGCCATTTTGATATTGTCCTGAGCAGTTTATAGTCCAAAGCCAATCTTTGGATGGTGTTTGTAAGCTTAATGGCACTATCATAGTCCATGTGGAATCATTGTTGTGGGATCCCATCATCTTTTTGAGAGACTTCAGAGATGGCATTAGGCATGGTCATGTTTATTCCTTTTCTTGGTAATTGTTTCTGGGTAGTTCTCTCTTCTTCTTTGGATGCTTATTTGTCCAAAGACCTTTAAATTTCTCAAGATGATTGTTTCTATTTTCCTGAAAAGACAACAACAAAACCCTTCCCCAACCTAACTTTGAGGAGCTTCTAAATCTAATATTTATCAGTTCTGATTTATAATTTCTCCTTAAATTTTTGTTTTATTTTCTAAAGCTCTTCTATCATCCAGAGCAATATGGTTTCTTACAATAGGCATTAGGTTCTTCAATTGCTCTGGGGAAGAGTTTCTTCCATGATGACAGGAAAGGACTGAACAGAATTTGACATGGGAGCCTATCAGAGGCCTCTTGGGGTGTTTTCCAAAGGCAAAGGTAAGGGATTACTTTATCTGTCCCTTGTTGATCTATATTCGTTAGCTCAATGTCTACCTTTGCCACACCTTCTACATAATCTAGGAGGGAGCAGCAGTCTGTTCCTAGCAAAAACATTGTTTCCAGGAATGCCCTATTTACAATCCCTTTTTAGGTGACCTTCTTCACTACAATTGAAAAATTTGACATTACTATTTTTCTGCCAACCTCTGGAAATCACCTCTCCTATCCAAGCATCATCATGATCATGAAATTCAATATTTATTGTATCTCAGATCTATTCCTCCAAGAGTGCTAATCGTGCCTTTAATGGCCCAATTCCCCTTTTGCATTGTGCATTAGAATTTTCAAAAGTCAAAGATTCAATTATTATCTGTCTAACTTCTGAATTTGGTATCATTCTATTTGCTGCTGAAGTCAGTCTTTGTAAGAAATTCATGAAGATTTCTTTTGGGCCCTGTATAACTTTAGCAAATGACTCAATTATCTTTCCTACTTCTTCAATTATGTCCCAAGCATTCAAGGTTGTCATGTGACATTTAACTAGGGTGTGGTCATCATATAAAGATTGTCTTTGTGTATCAGCATAATCACCTTATCCAAGAAGTTGATCTTGGGAAATTTCCATACCTCTAGCCCTACTTCAGTGTTCAATGGTCTTAGCCTCATGGTAGTTGGAGACCAGCCTCTAAGACAGCTGTAACCAAATCTCTCCAGTCTTGAGGGATAATTCTATGACAAGTTGATCACAAATTTAACATCTGCTTTATGAAAGATGAGTGGATGCCATATGAGCCTATTGCTCCTTTGAATCTTCTCAAATCTAACATTTTCACAGGAGTCCAATCAGCTCTTACACAACTTTGAGAATATCTATCATTCGGTAGTTCCTGTAAGGTTATTGGATAGATTAAGGTTGGCTGTTTGAAAGCCTTAGGCTGTTTCTCAGTAACCTTATAGTGCAGTGCTGAGATTGGTTCAACTTTAAATTCTATTGTCTGGGTCTGAATATCTCCATGATCTGTTTTACCAAGTTTTTCTAAAACTTTTATCTTGGCACTCACATCAACCAACTTTTTAAATGATAAAACAGAAATGATCAAACAAATAAATATTTATAATTGACATTACATAAATCCCATCAACATTAATTATTCTCTCATTTAATTCTTCCACTTTTCAGACTGTCAATGGTATTATCAAACAGAGACCAAATTCCCTCCATTGTAAAAATGTTTCCCAATTTTTAATGTGGGAAAAAACTTTGTTTTAACTAATTCCTCCCTTTAAGAAATCCAAATTGACTCACCAAATCTGCTGACAATGACGATTCAGATGACAGTGTGGCAGCAGCCTGAGAAGAGGGCCCAGAGAAAGCCAAAACCCACCAGGAGAGGAAAGAAGTGAAAGATTCTGTCTGCACAAGGAGAATGTACAAAGGTGGCTAACTCCTGTGGTTTGGGGAGCCCAAAACACTGTGGAGTGTGCTACAGAAAGGCTGCAACAAAAACTTAGCCAACAAGGTAGAGACTCTGGCCACAGTAGCTCCTGCCTGAGCCACAGGCAAGTGGGTTTTGTGATATTCATGCCCCACAAGTTAGATGCCAGGTGTAGCATAAATCGCTAAATGGTCTTTTAGTAAAAAAAAAAAAATCCAGAGCCAGATATTGGGAGTAAATGCAAATTTTATTAGTATACACAGTATATCACTACAGTAGAGGGTCCCAGAACCTTCTGTGCTTCCTCGCAGTGTCTGGAGTCCTTTCTGTGACAGTCTTTGTGAAGACCACCACTATACATCACTTCCTCAGATCACCTTGACAGTCTACAAAGCATCCAGAGGACTGCACCTGCCTTGCACCCTAGTGTCAAATACTGGTTACCAACGGCCAAGCCAAATAAACCAGAGAAGATGCATACCTCATGTGAAACCCTGTTCCTTTGGCTACACAAAATTGCATTCACACAATGCTGGGTTTCTCACACTTAACTAACTTCCTGTGCTGTTAGTTGTAGTATGCCAATATATGGTGTGGAAAGAGAACAAATGGCTAGACTCCCTGGTAGTTGGAGATATGGGGCTTCCAGAAAGATATATGGGAAGATGGTGCCCTGAGCTTGAGGATCCTTCATAGACCTCTAGGAGCTTCCTGTAGTAGACTATGTGGGTGGGATCCCCACAGAAGCAACAGAGAGGTCAATACTGGTACTCCTGCCCAGTTTTGGACTCCCAGCTCCCCAGGTATATCATTCTTGGTAGCCATTTATGATCCTTCCTTGGCTGAACCTACAGAGCCACCAAGAATTTAGAAGTTTCCTGTGCTCAGATAAGTCAGTCCTCCCCCTGTAACTCTGTGCTCTGACCCATCCAGAATCTAGATTCTTCCCAAGAAAGCTGCAAATGTGCAGCTCAGTGACCTACTACAGGCTGTGGGATATCAGTGACACATGCGGGGTATCTTGGATAGATAGATATATCTAACCAAGCATAGAGAACTCCAAGAATTTGTCAGAAGGATGCTTTGGGCTCAATTGCTCTAACATATACCATAGACACAACGTGAGCTCAGCCCCACACTAAAAGGAAAGACTCATAACTTCTCCTCCTTTCCCAACCTCCAAGCTAAAGTTAGAACCTTACCATGGCTGTGAGTCTCCTCCACTGTGCCTGTCCAATGCACAGTGCCCACTGTCCAATGGAGAAGAATGTCTTTACTGAAGCTCCCTGGAACATGAATTTAGCCTCAGCTTTCACAGTGAACCTTCCCTGTCCCCCAGAACTCTATTGCAATGCTCTTATTCAGACTATTCTGGAGACACTGTAACCTGGGATCCTATGCTGACAGACACACTCAGGAGAATCATACAGATTCTGTTGTGGGCTGATCTCAGGCATCTTCTCAGGAAAAGAGATGGGATGTGGGCAAACAACCATTGCTTATATCTCATAGTTATAGGAAAGATGTCATGTGGCTCTATGAGATTCTCCAGGTACAACACTTAACTTGACAATTCAACACATGGTTCCTGTATTATTGGAGTCCATACAGTCCACAGTTTCTTTCTCAAGAACAAACTCTGACCCAGATATGGCCCCATGACAGCAGAAAACTATAAGCACGAGATAAAGCCAAGGAGGAATGTCCTTCAGGACAAAGCAAGGCCCGAGGCCAGGGAAGTAAGAAAAGAAGAACTCAGACAAGGAGGTCAAAGATGGTTTGTTTAAGCTCTGCTTGTGGTGTTCTCTCTAGTAGCTAGCTAAACAATACATAAACAGCAGTGGGAAAATAAGAAGTAGTCATTCCTGACGGGAACCCAGAGTCTTGCATCTGTGTTTACCTTTAACTTCCTCTCCTGGTACCTGTGATGCTCATGGCTGCACGGGCCAAGTCAAACTAGGGTTAGGATAAGAATGGAGCACAAAGACAAACTGCAAGATAGACAAGCATCACATCCTACCAGTATGCCTGTTGACTGATCTGTTACAGACCCAGGTTTCAACCAGAACAGGGTAAGAACCAAACCACATACAAAACATGTATAACCGTTGCTGAAGACACAAAAGTTTGCAGCAAATTCATTGCCATGTCACCTAAGTCAAAGAAAATCAACAAACAGACTAAGTGTTTCTCTTCTTTAATCTGGTTTATTTTGATAGAAGTCAAATTCTGGCTTCTCTACAGCTTTTTAACAAGAAGACTAGCTCAAATTTAACTGCACTTTAGTTTTAAGAAGCACTATGGCACCAAGAAGCCTGGTGCTTGCTACAAGAAAACTTGATCCTGAACCTTGGGTGCCTGGTCACTCTCAGCCCTGTCTGAAACCCTCATTGTGTTCTTTATTCCACAGATGCTGCCTTAATGCATGTCCTCCCAGAACCTGGGACTCTAAGTAGCTGAGTTCTGCTCCCCTGTGCTTTTTGTGTTGACTTACCATCTGGATGGCATTACCTCACCTCAGGTTCCTCAAACCCCAAGGCTTCTTGGGACTTGTCCCAACACCGCAAGCTTCTTGGAGAGAACCTTTCTACAGATCTTACCCTTAGAATCGACACATTGTCAGCTGATGCCCTTATTCAGAAGGCCCTCAAGTCCAACCAACCTTTATCATAAAGGTAGTTTTCAATCTTCCTAACACTGTAGCTCTTTAATACAGTTCCTCATGGTGTGGTGACCCCCAACCATAAAATTATTTTGTTGCTACTTCATAACTGTAATTTGCTACTGATAAGAATAATAATGTAAATATCTGATATGAAGGATATGTGAACCCTGTGAAAGGGTTGTTCAACTCAAGGGAGTCAGGACCCACAGGTTGAAAGCCACTTCTTTGTAGTAAAGACACATACTCTTCTCTTCCAGGCAGTTACACAATTACTGGTGGGCACTTCTTTCCAGTGGTGCTGCAGACTCATGAGATGCAGCTGGCCACACAGCAAGGTCTCTATTAGTTCCATTCTCATGCTATCCTCATTCTAGAAGGTTTCCATCACACATGACGATCTCTGTCCATCTCATCTATACTAGGCACACTGTTATTTTCTAGGAAGATGCTCCCTTTATGACCAGAGCTTACTTAGAACCGTGTGCTCAAATTCGCTATGCCAGTGCCCCTACCTGTTTATTCTCCCATCTAAAGACTCAGAACTGGAAAGTGTCCCATATCTTCTCTTTACAGCTTCCTGCCCTTGGCACAGGCCTAGCTCACTGCATTTCTAAGGGTCAGGGGCCACCTGAAGAGGCCCTACACAGGCGCAAGCATCTGAATCTGTTTCTTGACATCAGTTTCCCAGTGTCCATAAACTTGCCTGTTCTCATGAGGAGCCATATTCCGCTTGATCCTTCTGTAATACAAGTGTTTGAGTGCCACCATCCTGTTGCTGAGGGACCTCTCTGCTACAAATTCATAGCTGAGCCATCAGAATTTGAGAATACAAAGTCACTGAAGCTCACAATTCAACATTCCATGAAACTTTGTGGCTCTAATTAACTAATCTCCTGCATACCATAGGCTTCCTTTTCTTTTATGCTAAAATTCTCAGTCTGAATGGCATCATTCTAGATTCTCACAGGCTGTGTCCACAGCACACACAAATACTCAAAGATGTTTCCTTTTTGGTTAGTTTGTGCTCTTGCATGTGTTCTTAGAGCAGACCACAGTCAGAACGAATGAACTTCGAATGATCCTTCCAGATTCCTTTGAGGTGCTCTCCCTTAGAGTGCTTACTGGCTGCTCCAGGAAGTCTCAAAGTGGCACCCCCTTACCTTTGCTGCTGACTTCAACTTGATGGACAAGCACTACTGAAGGCTGCCCCTTGCCCAAAGCTGTGACTCCTATAAAGCCCTACAGAGTGGCTCCTGTAGTTTAACCACAATGCCACTGAACAACTTTAAAAGTGCCATATCTTGATCTGTGTAGCTTTATGTCCAGGTCTGTACAAATCACTCAATATCCATAAGGAAGGATCTATGAAAACTCACATGCCTGCCCAGACAAGTTCCAGAACAATGACCCAGTGGAAGGGATTGATTTTGTTTCTATATTTTTCTTCAGCTGAACATTTTTTTTTTATTTTAAAAAAATACAATAATATGGATGTAGTAGTTTGAATGTAATTGGCTCCTATAATCTCATAGGGATTGGCACTACTAAGAGGTGTGGCTTTGTTGGAGTGGGTATTGGCCTTGTTGAAGGAAGTGTGTCACTGTGGGTGTGTACTTTGAGGTTTCTTATGCTTAGGATACCACCCAGTGTGTCGGTCAACTTCTTGCTGCCTTCTGGTCAAGATGTAGCCAGCACTACATCTGCCTGTATGCTGCCATGGTCCCCATCAGGATGATAATGGACTGAACCTCTGAAACTGTAAGCTGCCACCACAATTAAATATTCTCTTTGTAAGAGTTGCCATGGTCATGGTGTCTCTTTACAGCAATAAAAACCCAACTAAGTCAATGGCTTTGATTTAAATTAATTTTGAATTTAGGAAGAATAACTAACAGAAATAAGTTTCTAAAGCATAATGCTCACACATTGGCTTAATAAAGATGTTTGAAGCAAGAGCAAAAGTGTTAAAAGAAGCTGAAAAAAAATGTTGTGCTCAAGAGAGCCAGTATCTATACCAGAGTTTAGCTTTCCTTGGGAAGCCTAGACTAGCATGGACCATCTGTGATTCTAGGTGGGGTAGCTGTCTTTCCACTGCCCACACATGAATGCACTCCACACATGACCACTGCTCACACATGCCACTGCCCACACATGCCCACTGCCCACACATGCCCATTGCCCACACATGCCCACTGCCCACACATGCATGCACTTTACACATGCCTACTGCTCACACATACATGCTATGCACACATGCATGCACCCCACACATGCCCACCATCCACACATGCCCACTGCCCATATATACATGCACTCCACACATGCCTACTGCCCACGTATGCCTACTCCCCACACATACCCACTGCCCACACATGCCTGCTGGCCACTCAGGCCTGCTGTCCACATATGTATGCACTCCACATGCCCACACATGCATGCACCCCACACATGCCTGCTGCCCATACATGCCTGCTGCCCACACATGCATACAGCCCACACATGAATGTACTCCACGCAGAACTTCTAAAGTCCTGCTCCTTCCATCTACCTTGGGGTTGTCACTTTCCCCAGGCAGGAGCTTTATGAACTACTTGTTGGTGCTTTTACCCTGTGTGGGTTGCAGCAGCTCCCAGGGGAGGTTTGGTGCTCAGTGAAAAGACAGGTATAGGGCTGTGACTCCTGAGGAGCAGCAAGCTAGATGCCCAGGCCAGAAACTCAGCTTGGGAATTTGCTAATGTTTGACCTTGACTGAACTGGCACCACTGCATGACCTCAGTTTCTCTTCTAGATGGGGAGGGATGGTTGCAGAGAAGATTAATTGGGAAATGGGTATCAGATCAGGCAGTTCTCAGCTCACCTGGCAGCTCATGAAATAACTCCCTGCCCTCTGGATTTTCAAAGCCAAACTACAAAAATTAACTTCTCTCCACAAAGTACATGTCTTCCTTGGTTACTTTTAATATAATGGGGCTCTGACATCCATGTCTTAGAAAACAGAAAAATCTAGAGCATCACTCATAATTCACAACCCCATTGTCAGAGGTGGGTATGGATCTAGAAGTCCTAAGCCCTGCTTGGCCTTAGGGCTGACCAAGCTCCTTCCAGGGTGACCATTCACCACAGACACCTCTGTTCACAGCTCTCTCTCTCTCTCTCTCTCTCTCTCTCTCTCTCTCTCTCTCTCTCTCTTTAAATCCCCACACAGAGCACCAAGGGTTTGCTCTTCTCTCAGCACACTAGTTCCCAGTCTCCCCTTAATTCGGAGGGGCTGGGATCAGCCAGCATTATTATCCAGGGCTCTGTGACCTTGGGGGTTCTCTTGTTTGAAAGCTGTCTCTGGCATGCCTCAGCTGGGCCTCAAATCTTCTGTGAGGTTAATTGAAAGATGGTCCCAGAGGAGCCTGTGCATGGGCTGAACCACAGGCATCTTTGCAGGAAGGCATTCAAGAAAATGGAAATGCCATTTGATGCAACACAAAGACGGGAACCATAAACAGAGAGGCGAAAGTAAAGTAGAGTGGTTGCCAGGCTTGGGCTGCAGGAAGATGCCACAGCACAGAGCGCCCAGGGTGGAGCCTGTGCCAGCCTGACAAGAAAGGGAGACCAAGTGAAGGGCAGCAGGCGAGTTCTGCAGCAGGTACCAGGAAGGGACCGGCACGTTTTCTCCAGGTCCTTGCATCAGCAGGAAAGTGCCTAGAGCCTGAGTCTGAAGCTTCAGGTCTAACTGGTGCATCCTGGTGCCCTGTGGCTGGCGAGAGCACCTGGGCCAGAGGTGGTTATTGAGGCTCTCCCACAGTGAGTTTGACGTGGGTAGCTTGTTTATAGGATTTTAAAGCATGTTTTCCCATGGAGTGCTAAGGAAACCAGCAAGAATTGCCCTTTCTGGAACACTGGGATCCAGTTCATTATGCTATACTGTGTTTCTCATATAGAAGTGTGAACTCCCTTTAAACACCCACACTCTGAGCACAAATAGTTATTCCCACCATGAGTGGGGCTCCATCTCAGAGAGGAAGACTGTGCTTCATGTTGCCTTCTTGCTGCTTCTACATATGGAGCCAACTCCTCATTCTCTCATGAACCACTGCTTTCACATTCGCTAGAATCCACCAGCACAACAATGAATTCCCCTTTCCCAGAATGCCACAGAAGGGCTGTGTTCCTCCTATATGTAGTCTTCTGGTGTTATCTGCGTATACTGTTCAGGGCTTCCTGGGATAGTGCCCACTGGACACAATCACCATTATATGCAGCTGCCAGGCTCTGTGACTTCTGTTTTGGAAGCTCATTCATTGTGTTCTGGGTTTCTGAGTAAACCTTCAGAAGTACAGTCTAGGAATTGGAAACAACACTGTAGAACACAGGTTCTCAGTAAGGGAGCTCCATGGGGCAGGTCTGGAGAGCCAGACACCAGTGTCCCTGAGCGTACCAACAAACCCTTTGGAACTGCAGTCCGGAGCCATACCCTCTCCAGTGATGGGAGAGGAGGTGGGGTGGGCAGGTATCAACAAGAACACCACCAGGGACCTGTGACAATCCTGAAGGACTGGTGATGTATGGCTGACACTGGGGTCTCTAAGGGAGAGAAGATTTTTGGTTCTAGGTGTGGGGAGATGATAAGGAGATGCTGCATCCAGCTGCAAGGTGCAGGTTTGGTTCAGCAATCAGGAATGGTGGGCATCCTCATGGAGGAGGAGGGCCCTTGCCCTCCATGGCCATGCATCTCCTCCAGACCCTCCCAGCAGAGCCCAACACCACACAGTCCGCAGAGGAAAGACTCAGTGCACATAACAAAATGAAGTTCACTGTTGTAATTGGCAGATACAGGAGGCCAGGCCGGTGGCTGAACCAAGATGAGCAGTGGTTACTCTTTGATGCACATAACAGAGGTTCAACCCAGCCTAGGTACAAGCTGCTTCCCAGTCCAGGTCAGTCAAACCCTGAAATACTCTCTACAATGGCCTGACAGATCTCTCATCAGTGATACAATGAACTGGGCTGTGATCATGCCATAGATCCTTCTCACACCACTGAACCAACCCAGGCCAGTGACCAGGGAGGAGTGAGGCCCTAGATTCTCTTCTCCTCCAGTGCAGAATGGAGATGGCCAGCTCACTAGAGGGCAGAGTCTTTAACATCAAAAAGAAAATCTTTGCTTTGGTTTCAGAGTTTCTCTATTGACCTCATGCTTCTAAAAAATATTTTTACATTCTGTGTGTGTGTGTGTGTGTGTGTGTGTGTGTGTGTGTGTGATGTGTCATAGCATATCTATGGAAGGTCAGAAGACATCTTGCAGGAGTCAGTTTTCTCCTTCCAGCATATGGGTCCGAGGGATCAAACTCAGGTCCTCAGTGCTGGTGGCAGTTGTCTTTACCTTCTAAGCCATCTGTCTTACAGGCTCTGTTGAACTAACTCGTGGAGGGCTGCCATGCCTGTTCTCATGGCTATGAGCTCTTAGTGCCATAGAGAGTAACAGACATAAGTGTCCTCCCTTTGTCTACCTGCTCCACAGCAGGCCAGGGGTGTGGGTATGGTCACATGGGAGGGCTGATGTGGCTGCTATCACTTTCCATCATTAACCCAGAGTTGGGACGGAAAAACCTGGCTGACACTCCAAACTCACTGCTGTGGTGTTTGCTCTTGCCACTGACTACTCACACACAACCTAGACACCATGCCAAATACTTCATGGGCCAGTCAGAGGAAAAAACCAGAAGCTGTAACTCTAAAACCCAGGGTCTGCAAGCCTGCCTATCAGATCTACTACCTGCTGCTGCTGGAATCTAGGGGTGTTTTAGCCATCAGGAGGGCCTAGCATCCTAAATGGGGGGACCCACATCCCCTTGTTTCATGCTCACTCATGCTAGAGATGACATCATCCTGAGGCTACAGGACAGAGGTTCTACCTCATCATGGGACAAGTCTGCTGTGGGATGGTCTGTATGTCAAAGTGTTCTGATTGGTCAATAAATAAAACACTGATTGGCCAGTGGCCAGGCAGGAAGTAGGTGGGACAAGGAGAGAGGAGAATTCTGGGAAGCAGAAGGCTGAGGCAGAGAGACACAGTCAGCTGCCGCCATGATCAGCAACATGTGAAGACACCGGTAAGCCACCAGCCATGTGGCAAGTATAGATTTATGGAAATCCATTAATTTAAGCTATAAGAACAATTAACAAGAAGCCTGCCATGGCCATACAGTTTGTATGCAATATAAGTCTCTGTGTTTACTTGGTTGGGTCTGAGCAGCTGTGGGACTGGTGGGTGACAAAGATTTGTCCTGACTGTGGGCAGGCAGGAAAACTCTAGCTACAGAAGTCTGTCACAGAGCCTTCACAGTCTGCAGTTTCTCTTAGTGATCAAACTTGTTTGTGCTCCAGGACCTCATTTTGGATGATAGGGATCAAGACAGGAGCCATTTCATCGAGGCAACAGTGCAGCGGAGGCCAACCTGGGAGGCATTCCTGCTTGTTCTCGCAGACACCCTTGGCAGAGGCCAGTTGTCCACCCCACTCAGAGCAGTGTAGCAGGAGGAACAGAGATATCCTCATTGAACCCATGGTCCTGTGGAGAGCCACTTATCTCCCTCAGACTTCATAGAAAAGAGGATTCCTCTTGAATCTCACAGTAGCCTTCATGTGGCAGCAGAAGACAGACCAAGGCTTCTAGGAAAATCTTGAGTCTCCCTTGGTTAGCGTGAAGATGGCAGAAGAAACCATGATACATAATCAGAGTCTGTATCAGCCATGCATCCCTGAAATCTGCACAGAAAGGGAACACAGGGTGTCCACATCCCAGGCTAGATATCCCCAAAGGAACTGAGAACAAGCACTGCTCAGACAGGTAAAGTATGGTCCTATAAGGATTTCTCCCTGGAAATATGAGGCACTCAAACTCCAGCTCTGCTTTTCACGCTTTCCATCACAGGGCAGATAGCCTACCTCAATACAGGCTTCTTCAGAAATATGTATCATCCACAGGATAGTGTGCTACATGCCATCCTTGAAGACTAAGGTGGTCAAGGAAGAGGTCTGGTGGTGTTTGATTCCTGACACTCTCTAAGCCAGCTGCCTGAGCCAGGACACAGGACACAGAGTCCCAGTGCATTCTGTTGACTGTTCTCAAGTTTGTATGCTGTGTATTTGTAAAACTTTATTAAAGACCACTTGTAACTATGGCACTATTTAATAAACTAGGGCGTGTCTGCTCTGAGACATCTTCATACCTGAGCTAGCATGTCTACCACTGCTGAAATTTCCTGTGCTCCCATGCTCTTAGTAATGAGTATGATCAATTTCATATATTGTATGAAACTCTCAAAGAATTAATAAAAATATTATATTTTAAAAACTATATTAAGAAGTCAAGAGCAGATAGAACCCACCTCAGTTGACTTCAACTCAGGTTACATGCTGTGTCAGGCCACATGCAGCTCCTCCACCCAATTCCTGACACCTGAAAATCTAGAGTTCAACGTGTTTTCCACAGGAGAGAATAAGATGCATCGAGGCTCAAAACTGTGCCAAGAAAATGCTTGGCTCACCAGGCCCTGGAAGGTGGTGGGGTTCCTAAGTACTTCTAAGTCCTGAGGCTATTCCCCTAATGACTTATGACAGACCTGTAGAGTGAATTGGTCCAAACTCAGAAATGTGCTCAGAAAATATATCTGTCTGAACCTGGCCTCAGAACTCCTTCCTGGGACAGTGGTCAATCACTCCAATTCTTCCTGCATTTTATGGATGGCAGGCAGGAACATGTGAGCTTCTAATGAGAACCATTTAAATTTAGCTAATTTTATGGCTCTCATCTGTAAAATAAAAATGAGAAGAGCATATTTCCTCTGCGTAATGCTATGCAAATTAATTAGCAGCAGTTAAACATATGGAAAAATAAAAAAAAGTCAATAAAAGCATTAGCACAGTATAAATCTCCATCCCATTAGCAAAAGTTCAATCTTCCCTTGGAGGGCCTCAGCTCTTTCTCCATTTACAAGTCTTTCTAGTATGTATTTGTTTTCTGTGTTCGAAACCAAAGCCTTGCTGTGCAAAGCGGGCAGGCAGGGAAGGGGAAGAGGCATGTAGACATTCCAGTGCTATGTCTTCAGCAGCCCTTCCCTGATCCACAGCCTCTTCCTGCAGACTAGGCGTTTCTGGGGCTCCTCAGCCAGCCATGTTGGTTTCTCATGGCTCCTGGTCTCTGTCCTAATGGACGGAGTGGGGTGGTAGTGGTAGATCTGCTCTGAAAACAATGTTCTATTCTCTGATATAATTGGTTAGAAGATGAAGCCTGGGTTGGGGAGTTATCTGCTTCTCAGCCTCACCTCCTTAATGGGGTATGATGGGTGGCTCTTTCTTCCTTCTGGGAGAGGAGTAGTGAGAGGAACCTGTGTCCTTCCACATCCCTCCATCCCTTCTGCTCCCTCCAGTGCTCACAGGCTCAGAGGCAACAGGATTCTATCAAATCCTTCTGCCTAGCCACTGACCCTCACTTAAAGAGCCTTGTTCCCCCTGGAATGCAGACCACTTCTCTCATGTATATGGATTTCCAAAGATCCAAGGATACCTCCAGCCTGACTGTATGACCATCCCCTCCTTAGAGACCCCTTCCCACATATGGTCTTCACACCTCTGAAGCTTCATCAGGGACAGTTTTCTGTAGACAAAATTCTAAACAGTCTTAGTAAATAAGAAACACAGAGCCAAATACAGAGGAAATAGCCAAAGAGATCAGAGCAACAGCCATGACCAGCCTTAGCTTACCACCAGCAGTAGCTTCCCCAGAGAGAGTTTCTTCTGCCTGACTCGTGTTTTTATTGTCTTTCTGTTCTGCCTTCTCATTGGCTCTAAGCCCAGCCACATGACTTCCTCATCACTGCCTGTCTATACAGACCTCCAGGTCGGTCGCTATGGTTGGTACTGGGATTAAAGTCTCATGTCACTATGCTTGGCTTTGTCCTTGAACATACAGAGACTCTGTCTGTCATGTGATTGGATTAAGGGTGTGTGCTACCACTGCCAGACTTCAGCTTAATGGCTATTTGACCTCCAGGCAACTTTATTTATTAACATACACATAAAATATCACATTTCATCACAAATAAAATATCACCATAGTTTTCTATCTGTCTGACCAGTCCACAGATCCACACGTGGAAAACCCAGATCTCACCCTCATCACTCATCACGGAGCATGTGCCACCAAAGCCAGAACTTGGGGAGCATGGGTTGATTTGAATCAGTCAGATGATTGATCCATGGATCTCACTTGGAATGAACAACACTGCCCTTGGCTAAAACATTTGATGAAGGACACAACAGCCTCTGGTACAAGAAGTGTTTAGGATGGAAGAATCTTTCACTTAGTCGTGAATGATTTGTTACATACACACTCAAGTTTCAAGTTTCTGCAGCCACTAACCCCTATGGGTCTGAGGCCATTGCCAGTTGCCAACCCAGGTTGCCACCACGCTGAGGCTGCTGGCCCTTCAGCTCATCTGCCCTTGGATGAATTTCCCTATCCTGCATTCCTGGAGGTCAGGCACACCGCATGAGTTTGTGTGCTGGGCCCCCTCTGAGCTCCCAGTGTTTCAGGTGTTGGAAGTCTGTATAGATCCTGTATAGAGATGGGCTTCCCAAGTGTAAACAGGATTCAGAAGCTGTGCTGGCAGCTGATGAGCCTCTGTATGTTTTAGAAGATAATGTTGAAAGTTGTGCTCCACTTCTTGGGAAGCAAGGAGAATAGTCCTGGGCACACCTTGTACACATTGTCACAATGGTCAGACACACACTTGATGGCAAGTGAGGCCCAGAGAATGCTATCACTTCCATTTCCCTAACACATACCCTGTAAAGGAAATATGCTGTGGCCACTGCTCACACCTACCCTGTTCATCCCCTCCATGGTATGGCATGGTGATGAAATTATTCTCTGCAGCAATAACAGCCGCAGCAGGCCTTGCAGGACATCCAACAGCATGCCAGCTATGAGACAGGAAGGAAAGAATATGCTAGGGACAAAGAAGTTGTCACTCTCCACTTGGGTTGCTTCTTTGCTGACAGTACCAAAGGCACCATCCCTTTGAGCACAGACTGTGTTGGGAAAACGCAACAGAGCTGGCAGACTTCTCTAGCTCAGCTCCTCTCCTAGCAGTCTCTGATGTCTTTCCAGCCTGCATCTCCTGCCTGGATGAAACAGATGACTTTCTGGGCTAGCTCCCGTCGCAGCAGGCAGGAGCAGCAGTGACTGATTGGCTGAAACACGAGGATTAATGGGTATTTATATTTCATTAAATTTTATGCTCACTGGAGAATAATGTATCACTTGCAGATATTGAAACATATGTCAACCCTATCCACTTACATATAATTCAATTTGACTTAAATGCATTGATCAAATTTTATTAAAGTCCAATATATCTTCCCAAAAAGCCTGCTAATGCTGGATTGTCCCTTCAGAGTCACTGATGAAAGGGGGTGATTGTGCTCTCATTCTACTGTGCTAGTGCTATTGGAGGGGGGCGGGATCTGCTGTGGACAGAACGCTCATCACTAAGTGGCCAGGGCTGTCTGAAACACTTGCAAGAGAGATCTTCCGGCAAATTTCCAAGCAGGAGCCCATACTATAATGGCTCCAAAGAGGGTCAGATCTCAATGTCCAGACAAAGGGGAAGAGGTCACTAGGAATGTCTCCTGGAAACAAGCTATGGAGATGCTGTGTTTACCTGCCTTGTTCACACACAAGCCTCATGGTGAATTGCACATTGCAGATGCCGGCCCGGGAATATGTGGATGCTTCTGTCAGTGTTGAAGATGTGAGATGTCACTATCTCCATGTGGCTCGAGGCTCCACAGCTCACTCCCTGCCTTCTTTCCCCAGTGCCTACAAAACAAAAGAAGTACCACTTGCTGTGGCCACAGCACAGCTAGATTGGTGGTGATAGGAGCAATGTCTGGTTTATAGATTGCAATAGAAATTTAGTAAAACTGAATAGCAAACACCCATATTCTATCAGAGAATTTTTAATTCCACAAGGAAATATACTTTCTAACTACTGGACACTGTATGTGTTTGGAGTATATACATGCATTCTTAATAGATTGCAATGATACATGTTAAAATACTGTTGCCTAAGTCCAGGCATGATGGCATACCTTGTGCCTATAATCCCAGCACTTGGAAGGCTGAGGCAGGGGTATCATCATGGGTTTGAGGTTATCCTAGGGCATAGAGTAAGAAAGCACATTGTCATCTAGATTAGACACAAAGGGATATTTCTGTAGAAATGCTTCTCATCCGTGGGAGGGGGCAGTGAGGCAGTAGGAGGTCTCTGCCCAGGACCCCTGCAGTATGCTACTCAGTCACAGCAGCCCAGGCTACAGACCAGGCCCTGTCACATCATGTGCAAGTGTGCAAGTATAAAGGGGTCACCAGTTAAGAGGAATCAGTCTTGTAATTGCTCAGCACAACTTAACACAATACTGGATCAGCAGCTTCAGCAGACTTGCTGGTTGTGGGTAAAGACAGGAACAGATTCCAGGGCTGACCAAAGAGGACCCACCTATCCCCTACCTTGTTCACTGCAGACAGTGGGAAAACCAGTGTCCACTGGCAGGACTGGGGGCCTGAGACATGGTACACTTAGATGGGAACTGATATAGAAATATAGAATATAGATATGATAGGATGAAAGGGTAGATTATTGAATCTTCTTTTAAAGAGCAACAACTTGTTTGAAATGTTTTACATTGCTATGGATTTTAGTTTATTGACACAAATTTAAAGTTAATTTTGTTATACTGTATGTATATTTATACTCTTGTTTAAAGTATTTTGTTTGTGCAACTCATTTGAAATTGTAGTGTATAGTTGAGAAATACAGATTATTAATTAGTCATCTATGATAATCAAACTTATTGTCATGTTAGTTAAGTTTTCTAGGAATACATAGATACATTTCAATTAGGTAGTAATCTTCAAACACTTCAAAGACCTACAGAATATGGCATTTAAAAATGTTTTAAAAACTTAGACTTTCCTGTACAATGAGACATGTCTGCTCCTGGCAGCACTGATTTACTTCAAGGAAGGTGGGCATCGAAGACACTCCTTATTGAGTTTATCTTCTTCTTGGCAAAAATAGCCATTTGGACAAGAAACTGTTCTTGCCTGGACTTCTTGACAAAATGTTCTATCAACTAGACATGCAGAAGCCATAGAAAGGTGACCACTGAACTTTGTGAGGCAAAATGGTCCTTCAGGTTCCTGCTTTGCAAAAGAAACAGTCAGACATTCTACAGGACACAGAGAGAAGTGACTGAGAGACTCTAGACCTATGGGCTGAAGATGGATGCCCCAACATTGCAGAAGAATTTTGGATGAATGTCCAGGCAGGTAGCTGTCTCTGTCATTCTAGATTTTTGAAAGTTGCTTACAATGCACTTTCTGTTTACTTATATAATATTATATCCTTCTGAGGTCATTGATGTAGTTGAAGACTAGATAGTTATAGTTTTCCTTGGCTACAATAAGAGATAAGGTAGATATGAAACTTCAGACTCACAAATATAGGACAGATAGACTATTTTCTTTAATTTTACAAAATACAAATAGACTAGATATTGTAACTGTAATTCTTGTTTTTTATATGTAATTTTACTATGTTAAAGTTAAAACCTTCCTTTTTAATTAAACAGAAAAGAGGAAATGCTGTGGGATAATGCTTTTGCACACTGGTTTAATAAAATACTGATTGGCCAGTAGCCAGGCAGGAAGTATAGGTGGGGCAAGCAGAGAAAGAGAATTCTGGGAAGAGGAAGGCTGAGTCAGGAGACTCCAGTCTGCCTTCCAGGGAGCAGCATATAATGACACACAGGGAAAGCCACAGAAAATGTGGTGGCATATAGATTAATAGAAATGGGCTGAGTTTAAGTGTAAGAGCTAGTCAGTGGTAGGCCTGAGCTAATGGCTGAGCAGTTTTAATTACTATAAGCCTCTGTGTGTTTATTTGGGTCTGAGCGGCTGCAGACCAGGTGGGACACAGGAAAACTTTCACTACAGGGAACACATGAAAGCAAGGGACAATTGGAAAGCACAGCTGACATTTCTCCCTAGGCAGCAATTCACTCCCCTCTTCTCAGTGCCCAAGACCTGATCTCTGGCTCTGATGCAGGTACCAAGTACAAGGGAAGCTCCTAGGTCCTTTGCTTGCTTGTGACTCAGTAGCTAACATGCTGTTCCTGCCATGTACATTATGGGAAAGGGAAGTACACATTGCTCCCCATACTGACACCCTTAACTAGAGGAGGGAGGCCCTGTCTGGCTTCTGGCTGTGCTGCACACCAGGCTTTGCCAGATTCTCTGTTTTTTTTCTCCCTTGAGGAACTCTGTAGTCTCCCCCGTATTTCTTCAGCTAATATCCAGATTTCTCGACTCTTGTACTGCACATCAGGATCACAGAGTAGCTGCACCATCCCCACCTACAGATGTCTTCCTCCCATTACCTGTAACCCCTGGACTTTGAATCACTTAAGGTCACAGCTTCTATATCACTTAGTCACTAAGATTAGATTAAGGTGATAGGTCACAATTCTTCCGGGGCAAGGTTTGCACAGTTCACTGAGGAACCCAAGGGAATGCACCATTTAGGTATCAGGGACTCTTAACCATTTAACAAAATTAAGTAGGTCCATTTGTGACTACAGACAAGAACCTTTCATATTTCTTAGTTGTTATAAATACAGTCTGCCTAGGCTGAAATCTCTTACTAAAACCTCCTAGAGTTTCCTGGTACCAGGGAATACTGAAAACACTACCACGAAGTCCAGGTTCACAAGGCATCACTCAGCTTTCCTTCTTGAATAGTACATAGGATATGATATGCAGAAAGCAAATCAACAGAAGAAGAAAGAAAGTGAGCAAACAAAAGCTACTTGAGGACAAATCAGTCCTGTTTATTCCTTTCAGTTGACTCCACCACGAGCCACCACAACAAACAGTGCAAATGCCCTGCTCAGCAAGCCCTTGAGATGACAAATTATTACAGGATAGAAGGATAAATGGGTGGCTAGATGGCAATACAGATGGATAGATAGAGGAACTGATGGAGGGAATGAGAAAGGGAAGAAGATGATGAATAGATAAATGGAAGAATGGAGGGATTGTAGATAAATTGATGAATGGAGCTGGTGGATGGATAGATATAGAAGTGGAAGAAATAATGGATGATGTGTAGAAAGAAGGATGAATAAAGATGGATGGAGAGAAGGAAGGAGGGGTAGGGTGATGGGAGGATAAATGGATGAGTAGAGAGATCTGATAGAGGGATGGTGAATGGGAGATAGATGAATGGATGAATAGTTGGATGGATGGATGGATGGGTGAATGGATGGACAGATGGATGGATGGATGGATGATGGATGGATGGCTAGATGGGCAATGGAGAAAATAACACCATGTGAAGACACTAAATATAATCTCATTTTACTCCTTGACACATGGAGAACAATAGGAGCTTGACCTGCTGTCAGGAGGTAAGGGATTGCTGAGGGCTTCAGGGAGGATGTGGGGAGCTGGCCACAGCACTGTTCATAGGAAAGCCATCAGTACACATGACTAGCTAGGAGAAAGGGGAGGTATATGAGGCGGGGCATGCAACAGACTCCAAAATGACAAGATGGCCTCATTTCTGTGCTTCTCTTGATCCCATTATTCAAAGCGGCCCCAAATCTGGTGCTAAAGTGCTGCTTTAAAGTGCTTTTTAAAGATGTTAAGGCTGTGGCAGGTCTTGGAAAGGAATCCTGTCAGTTGGGCATCTTTGAGCGTGGGTGATCTCACTCTTCAACACAGTTAAGCATCAGTGAACCAAGGCTGATAATAAACAAGGTCTTCATTTAGAAAGATGCAGGAAGGCAGTTCATGTGCTGATTGGCTCATGTAATGTAACCCATATACTCATGGGAAGCTGGTCTGAATGTCTGAATGCTCAACATTCTCTGCCTTGGTGCTCACAAGACTGAAGGACACAATTTGAGTGAACGTGAGGGTTCTGGACTTGTCTGAACCTGGTCTACTGATGACAGCACCCACATCAGTGGTGCATGAGATGCCATGGCAGCTGTCCTCAAACTTGGCACATTTTCAACCAACTGGAAATCTTTTCTAAAAATGAAACAAAGTCCCTAACTCCTGCAGAGGGAGCTTCCTCATCTGGGATAGCCTGTCCAGTTCAAAGCAGAGTCCTCAGGGAATCTCTGGCTCACATACCATTTCCAGGGCAACAGGGAGCCAGCTGGGAGCTTTCCTTGGAAACAGAACCAAAATCAATGTGCTCTAAAATTGGACAAAAGCACTGCACTTCACTCAATGAAGCTCCATGTAACCCATAGTCCCTCCTCACCCCTAGTCCCACAAAAAGGGACTTCCCAGAGTTCCGAGTATGTGGCCAGACGGTGGATGCTATGATAAAAAGCTTGTTTCTTGGGTCCTCCTTTCTCACCAGTCCCTACTATGTGACCTCAACAGTTTGCACACACCAGTGGTGGTACAGTTTCCTGTCTACGCGGTACTACCTGTCAGCCTTCCGCGAAATCCTCTTGGGACCCAAAGGGCCCAAGTGTGTGATTTGCTTGACACCAAATCTGGCAGGCTTTTCCTGAATACTGATGGAGCTAATTGATAGTTTTCTTTCGCCTGAGTTTGAACTGTTGAAAAAGATAGAGAGGAGTGATGGAGGATGGAATCCAGCCTTTGGGGATAGAGCTGGTGAAAAATGGTAAGCAAGGTAGGCTGAAGCCACACGCTTCTTTACATGAGCCTGAGATAGGATGGCTGTCCCTATTCTGTCCCTACTGAAGAAGGTTATAATTAAGGCAGAATGACCTCAGTAGATCCAGAAGGAAACATCCCTAACCTGTATTCTATCTCAAACTACATCTAGCCTTGTTGCCAAGTCCAGACTCAGAGGTGGATGACTTTATGAAGATCCTCTGACAATAAAAAACCAAATTCAATGGGAAAATCCCCTGGAGAATGCAGAAGTCTATATACTGAGAATTAAATTTATTCTCTGAGTCTCTGGAGAGGCAGCCAGAGCTTGGAGAGGTCTTAGTACCTGCGTTCTGAGCCATTTGCAGAGTGACTACAGTCCCTACAGGCCTCTGGGAGTGTTGCAGAGGAAGCTAAATCCTCCACACACCCCTTCTCTAAAGAGCTACCATGACCCCAAGTAGGCTGTTACAGGCTCTGCAGCTAAGAAAAGCAGTCCACCCTGGGTGCCACAGTCCCCTTGGAAACCTATAGAATGCAGACACTGGAGCCGGTCAAGGACAACTTAGAGACCCCCAAATTCATGGCCAATTGACTGGCCTCTGTGAACGGCAGACAAAGGCTTAATCACAACCTGCATCGCTGTGAGGAGCCCAATCTTGTAGGGAATGGCCTGGCTTGCTTTACTTCCTAACTACATCTAGGCATGTGCAGGACCATGTGGCCCTGAGAAGCTCTGACTGGAGCTTCCTCTCCCTTTTTTTGAGCCCACCCTGAGCCTCTCATTGCCATTCCCATCCCAACTCTGAGGAAACGGCCTTGTGGGGTTGTGTAACATCTCAGTTCTGTCCATGGAGGTCCACGGCTGTCTAAGAGGAACGCTCTGCTCCACCATTCCCGGTCCTGAAAGGATGGACTCAAGAGCTGGGCAGGACTTCCTTTCCTGCTGTGAGCCCATTACTCTCCAGCAGGGATGCACGTACAGGCCCATGCTGTCTCCCAGAACAGTCTTCAGCTGACCCTACCCTGACGTGTGCTGTGACATTGAGAACTAGGAAGCCAAATTTACAGCCAAGTGTGGCCCTGTGTGATGTCATCACATGTGATGTTACTACGTACTGTAGTAACTGGTTTACCAAAGACTTGCTCCAGGATCACTCCATTTGCTGGAGTCACGTGCTCTGAGCCTCCAAGAGGATATGGAAACAAGATTCCCAAAGACGCTGCACTCAGTTCTTCGTCCTGGTCCTGGAGCTTTGATGTGATAGTTTGACTTTATGCGCCTGTCCTGAGTTTATTTACTTACGCAGGAACATGAATTCCTTCCTGAGGTGCTGGTCAGAAGTGACATAAACAAGCGTCCCAGAAAGAGAACCCTTCAGCTGTGGCCGGAGTCCCTCCCGTCATCCCAGTGGGGGTAGCATATGGCGCAGCAGCTGGGGACCAGCATGGAGCACTGGATAACGAGGCCCCTTTGAATCATTAAGTAGCCTCACAAAGGAGTCCTTCTACCACTCCATGCTGTATTTAAGCCTGTGAGTCAATTAATATTTAAAAGGCCTAGTGGGCCTCAGTCATAGGCAATCAGAAGGCATAAGTGAATGAGCCACAAAGTCAGGGTGACCTGGCTGGGAAAGCAAGGTCCAGCAGCCACCACCCCCGTCATCAAGTCAGATAGCTTCTGTCCACCCAAGCCTCAGAATGTTTCTCTTCACACAGTCGAGGAATCCACATACACGCAGCCCAGCCCTGGGCTCTAGGGACTTGGGTGGTAATGAAACAGCCCAATTCATCGGATGTTCATGGTCCATCTCAAAATACAGGCAGAGAGAGTGCCCTCCTGGTGAGAGGTCAGTAAGAACAGGCTATCATGTGTGGGGACCAGGATGTCCCTTCACATAACAGGCAAAATTATGCAGTCAAGTGTGGTCCTTTTGGAGTGGATAGAAACATGGATAGTGCCAGGCTTCTCCTAACCTTCCCCCAATTCACAGGATGCAGGGATCCCCTGTCAAGTGAGAGCTTCGGTTTGTGTGGTGTGGACCTGGCTGAGAATACATCTTGCACACCCGCAGCCTCCATCCAGCTCTGCTGGCTGAGACCAAAGTCTTTGCATCTACCACAGGCAGTTTTTGTGTTACACCCTCATTACCCTAAGTGTCAATAGTGGGTATCAGCAATGTATCTGCCGGGCCTGGTGAGGACCAGAGGTGTGGCCTGACACTTTTGTCTTAGCTCCCACACTCTTCTCAAAAAACTTGGACCACACTCACAACCACGGCCCACATCACAGCCAACCCCACCACAAGCACACACACTCACATGCACAGGCACATACACACATGCACACACATTCACATGAATAGGCACGTACCCCCCACATGCACACATGTAACTGAGTGCACACACATGAACAGGCACATACACACACACACACTCACATGCACAGGCACATACTCACATGCACACACATTCATATGAACAGGTACATACCCCACACACAATCACATGCATGGGAACATATCCCTAACCACATACACCAAGCACAACACTCACATGCACAGGTACATACCCACATGCACACACACACACACACACACACACACACACACGCACGCACGCACGCACGCACGCACGCACGCACGCACACATACCTAAAAGGAACACTGAGGCCACAGTGGATGCTACTTCTCAATGCAGCTGGGTTGTTCCTTAATCATTTTGTTTGGTTTCGACTTTAAGCAAAACAGCAGCAGAGCCCAGGGAGGGTTTTGTCTGCTTCAACAGGCTGTCTCAGGAATGGTCATCTGGGCGGGGTGGGGTGTGGGGGTGTGGGGGGGTGGGGGTGGGTTCAGAGCAACAGTCTGAGGGGCTGCTCTTCCTAGATGGTCATGTGAAGAACCCACGTTCAGCCCAGCCTAGAACCAGGGCTGGCTCATTGTACTGCCTTGGACTAAGTACTACCTGTGCCGTTTTGAAGTACTGAGTCCTTCCCACCTTAGTTCCAGGACAGCCTGGCACCTAACTCTCTAGTGCTATGGGCGAGCTTCCCAGTGCCAAACTGAGCTAATAACCACATTCATAATTCAAACTGTTCGTGCAGGGGCAGAACTAGCTGAGCTGGGTGGCCCTGTCCCCTGCACATCCACGGAGGCTGCTCTGAGGTCAGTTGGCAGGAGCGCATAGGGATCCCAGGATACTTCCTTTCACATGACTAGCTTAGCAGTCTGATGGGAGAGTCAGCTGGTACATTTGACCCGAGCACACATGTGAACTGGGGGTGGCCAGCCTCTAAACTATTATATTTCCACTGGTGGTGCATACCTTTAATCCCAGTACTCAGGAGGCAGAGGCAGGCAGATTTCTATCAGTTTGAGGCCAGCCTGGTCTACAGAGTGAGTTCTAGGACACAGAGAAACCTCATTTCAGAAAACAAAAAAACAAACAAACAAATGAAACAAAAACACTGGATTTCCAACATGGACCTGCTGGGGACTCTAAAGGGTAGAATCTGGGCCATATTCTTTGATCCCTCCTTTCCAAAGCCCACCCAGACCTACATTCCTAGGGAGCAAGCCAGGGAATTGTTCTCACTTCTTAGTTACAGCATGTAGACTCTCGTGGGATCTTCCAGGGTACCCATAATCTCTTTCAAAATAGGACGGAGTCACTGTAGTGAGGGCACTTGGTGAGCTGTGATGGACAGCTGAGCACTGTGGTTCTGAAGGCAGTCGGGGCTTTGCCTGCTGATGCCAGGAACCTGGATGAGAGTTTTCAGAAACTAGAGAAGTGATGGATGAGCCCTCTGTCTAGTTTCTAAAAGCTTGGTACAGACAGAGGCACTGAAGCAGGAGGCTCATCTCAATGGGCATGAGTCTGAAAGGGAACCTTAAACACTGGGTAAAACTCAAGACAATATTTACTGTGGTTTGGAATTTAGTGGTGACTGAAGGAGGAACCCAGGCAAGGTGTGGGCTAAGGTGTGTATATGTGGTGTGTATATGATGTGTATGTGTAGATCGTGTGTGTGGTGAGGGCTTTATGTGTGGGTCCCGATCTGTGGCACAGGCTGCGAGGTGTTGTGAGGGTGGTGGTGTGTGGCCTTTTTCCATCTTTTAAAGCTCAGAGGTTCGTGAGGCACTCACTGTCGGCCAGGTGTGCCAGGCAGGTGTCTAGCGATTTCCTGGCTCTTGCCTTACAATAATTAGGACAGGAGCACGCAGCTGCTTTCTGTAAGCCTTGGTTCCAAGTGAGTTCACTTTAGTTAGAAACGACTTGGAGAAACAATGAGAGAAGCAGGAGACTCAGAGCACATGCTCCGTTTTGTTTGTTTTACATTTTCAAAACAATAGAGGGCAGGAGTCTCAAACTGATCCTGGAGGCTCCTGAGCAATTCTCTCTCAGTCTAAGGGAGTTTCCCCCTCAGTCATGTGCTCGCCATGGCTCTGAGGAGCCGGGTTTTGGGGCAGGGTTCCCAACATTATTTGCAGTATTGTATTTCATAAGGGTTTGTAGGTTTTACATAACAATGTGAGTTAAAAAAAATCCTTCTTATTATTCCCAGCCCTCACTGTTTGGGGGGTTTTTGTTTGCTTGTTTGTCTGGTTTTGTTTTATTTTACTAAGAAGTCAGACAGCGGTCTGAGTTGTTTTAACCTATCTCTACAGATAGACAGACAGACAAGCAGGTAGACAGATGGCAAATCTAAACCTAAATAAGAGATTTTATGGATGTCTGTTGCTTAATGTCAAGCGCACATGAACATGACAGATCGGAGTTGTACCCTCCATTGAGACTGGTAAGGCATGAATAGTGTGGGCTGGCTTGGCTTCCACACTGATTACATGCTAGCCCCGGTGTGTTGTCTCAGGGATCTCCACACATGGGGAGACGAGGCTTCTTCCCACTGTGCAGAGACGAAGCCTGTGACTCAGGGTCCCGACACGCCACTGACAAAGCTGGGCTGGAGGGAGGAGGAGAAGAGGCCTGCATCAGCGAGTGGCCAAGCTTAAGTCAGTGCCCCGGAGTTGCAGAGCCTACAGCTGAAGACAGGAGCCCCAGGCTAGGAAGAAGCCATGGTGTGTGTGTTCTTCCTTCCGCTTCTGTCCCCTGGCTGAGTGCTTCTGGGATCAGTGACAAACTGGTGGCTGTGGGGTCCATACCCTGTGGTGCCGCTCATTTGTAGCTTCTCTGGCCTCGACTCCCTGGCCACAGGGTCACCCACCTCAGTGTGACAGCTCTAAAGTCCCCAGATTCTGTTCCATGTCCCCCACTGAGAACTGAAGCCCTAAGTTGACTTCACTGCCTGCTCTCACACCTGGAACTAAGATAATACACCTTGTAATGTGGACATTCTACTAACTCGGGAATCGAAGTTTGTTCTCCGAATCTCCCTTTCTGCCCTGCCCCAGGAAAGGAACGCCTTCACCCACACCGATGCTGCCTGTGATTACTGACTATTCTCAGTAGACTTCACATTGCACCTGTTTCTGACGTGGACTCCTTGAAAGGCTCCGGCATCCCTCTGCTGTGAACCTAGGAGACTATTTCACAACAACACCTTGCCAGCTGTCACAGGTACAAACTACCTGGATATTTAGATACCAGAGTATCTAATAGGACACTATCAATCTTTTATAGAGAGGGAATACATAAATTATAAACAAATATGTCCTTTGGTCTGGTCGAACAGCACCACGATCAAAGACACACAATGGCGATGCATTTGCTTCCACGGGCGCTGTCTTCCCCAGTTCGCGGCTGTGCTGATGGACAGCCGGGGAGCTGTCGGCTTTGGTTCATTTGTCACAGTACACTTACCTCCTGTGGTTTTAAGTAATCAATATGGGAGCTGAAATCACCTACTGCTACGTCCGCTACCTCCTATTTTGTCCACTCATAAATTATGGATCGCTGCACAACATCAAGTCTACAATTTCGATTGCATTTGCTAATCATTGATCAATAATTCAGAAGCTGTGCCTCCTTCAAGGGCCCCGATCTCCTACAGCATCTGGCACTGGCTGACAGGGAGCGAGAGAGTCCCTTATCACAAAGAGCAGCCGAGAAAACAACTTGTTTAAAGTCGCTCCTCGGCCTTCCTCTTCGTGTTTCTGATGAGGGCGACTGTTTCTATTTGGCGCCTTCCTCTGACTTGGGCGGCTTCAATGACTGTCACTAGGTCTCTGCAGTGGCCTCTGTGGGGTCAGGGAAGGCCTCTTTCTGCTTGGTTTTATGTGTCTGTCTGGGGGTGCACCCGGTCTCATGGGGGCAGGGAATGTGTTTTGCCCACACTGTCTGACCCTGTGGCTGTGGAGGCACAGCGGGGACAGCATGTCTCCTGCCTCTCAGACTCATAGGCACAAACCACAGATTCATAAAAGACTCCGCAAGACTCTGCCCTCAGCAAAGTCCTTGGTAGAATGCTCTTTTGGGCCTGACTCCTTCAGAGTCCACTATACTCAGCTTCCCTTCTGTTAGTCGTAAGTTATGCTTAATCCAGCTTGTGGTGTCAGGCTGAGCCAAGTTAACAATAATAACGTGTTCACAAAGCACTCCGCCTTTGGATGGAAGGGATCCTTTCATCTCAGCCTTTTTGAGGACAACAAGGTGGAGCCCTGCCCCCTTGCACAAGCCTTTGGCTGGCTGCTGCTGCTGCTGCTGCAGACCTGGGAGGAGGAGCAGGCACTCTGTACAGAGCAGAGTGCAGAGCAGAAGCCATCCTGAGCTGGGGTTTCTGAGGAGCCATCTCCACAAAAGGCAGGAGGCCGCCGCCGTTTTAAGTTGCCCTGCCTGGGCACAACCCACCGCCCCCCTTGGAAGGAGCAAAAGGGCAAGGGGACCCTTTGTGGGCTCCCCGGGCCCACGCTGCCTCCTTCCCTACTCCTGGATGCTCCCCTGCAGCCCGCTTTCTATAGAAGCCTGGCTTCACCCATTGTCACCACCCTGCAGGAGGGCAGCAGCCAGGAGGCTCTCAATAACTTTAACTTTTAAAAAGTGGGGCGGAAAAAGAGCGGCGGGAAGGGCCAGAGAAGAGGGCAGAAGGAAAAGGTTTAAGACAATCTGTGGCAAGAAGCAAAGCTGGCAGGGCAGGCAGAGTAGGCTGCTGGGAGGGAGAGAAGAAAAGGAGAGAATGGGAAAGAGCTTCTAAATCTCCAGTGAACTTATGAGAATGAGGGGGAAATGAAGACCTAAGAAAAGGCAACTGTCATCCAAGGACACCATCAGTTAAAACAGCCCCGGCCCCGCTGCCTGCCCTATTGACTCAATCTCCCTGTTTCTACAGGCTCAGACGAGCACCCTACCTCTCCTCTTATTTCAAGTTCTAACCCTGAAGGTGACCTAGGTGGCCGCCGAAAGACAGACTGCAGGTAAACTGAGGCAAGCCCAAAGCTGACCCGAAACTGAAAGTGGAGAAGCATGAGCAGGTGTACTAAGGTGGGGGGCACACCTTCTCCCCACCCTAACTCACGAGCACAGGATCCAAGAACCCGCACAGTAGACCTGATGGAGAAATGGTACAGGTGGTACTGGTACAAGCACGCTGAAGTCACCCTGACTTGCCAGTCACTGCAGAATGCATGGCTCACTGTCCTGACCTTCCACATTCCTCCAAACAGCCCGACAGCCACACCCAAAGCTCTGTCCTACTAAGTATTTTGCAAAGGCTCAAATCCTATGAGCTCATGGTCCAACTCCTTCCATAAGCAAAGCCTTCATATCTGGACTTGTGGTCCTCAAGACCAAAGAGTACCCTCAGCACTGACTCCTAATATCAGAGATTGTTGGCCACAACAAGCAGGACAATGGGTTGACCTGAGATGCAGGACCAGAGCCCCAAAGTTTCTCTGGAGACTTTCCTTGGGGCCCCAGCCCTCCGAGAGGCAGAGTGATTGATGCCATAACATCTAGAAAATGGGAGTCAAGAACATTTCTCTTCTGTCTCAGGCCTCTGTTTCCTGCTGGTCACAGAAGACAATCCTCTAGTAAATTAGTCACCTCATTTATTGCTGTAACAAAATGCCCAACAGGAACAACTTAAGACTAAATGGTTTACTTTGGCCCACAACTGGAGGATGCAGTCCATCATGGTGGGAAGGCCTGACAGCAGGAATGTGATCACATTTGCATCTGAAGTCAGGAAGGAGAGAAAGAAATGAATGCTGATGGTCAGCTTCCTTTCTCCTCTTTTCCATTTTCAGTCTGGGATCCTAGTGCCCGGGATGGTACCACCCACATTCAGAGTCTCTGGGAATAGCTCCACAATACACCAAAGGTATATCTCATAGGTGACTCCAAGTCTAGTCAACTTTACAGGGAAGGTTGACTGCCACAAGGAGCCATACCCAGAGATACTGTGTTTGATTATCACCTTAGAGAGAGTGGGTGGGGCTCCTATGAGGGAACTGTTCATGAATGCACATGTATTTGTCTGCTGGGAGAAGCAAAGACCTGGCTCTCAGACACCTGTGCCTCTACTTACCATGTGGTGGTTTGCATGGGAATGAAAGCATAGGCTCATGTATTTGAATACTTGGTCCCTAATTGGTGGAACTGTTTGGGAAGGATTGGGAGAAGCCTTGTTGGAGGAGGTGTGTCACTGGGCATGGGCTTCCAGGTTTCAAAGGACTCACACCATTCATGTTGTTCCTCTCTCTGCTTCCACTGTCAAGATACAAGCTCCTAGCTATCCCCGCTACCACGACTTTGCTTCACCATTATGGACTCTAACCCTCAGAAACATTAAGTCCCAAATTAAATGTTTTCTTTTATAGGCTGCCTTGGCCATGGTATTTTATTACAGCAATCAAAGAGTAAATAAGATCCAGTGTCAGGCCTGAAACCAAACAACAGCGGAACAGGCAGCCCTGTGGCTGATGAGGCTGTGGATATCTCTGTGTCCAGCCAGAACCAACTGCAGGGTGAAGTCCACCACTGCTTGACCCTGTGTGTGCCATTCCAGGGCCTGCATTGGTACCCAGGGATTAAAACACTGATGAATCCTGGGAGACTTGGGTTGCTTAGTTTCCCCACAGCTTAGCATCCATTTAGAAACCTGACATCTGTCTGTTTTCTGTCTATCTGTCTGTCTATCTATTTCCTATCTATCTATCTATCTATCTATCTATCTATCTATCTATCTATCTATCTATCATCTATCTATCTATCATCTATCTATCAGTCTATCATCTATCTATCAGTCTATCTCTCTATCATCTATTTATCTATCTGTCATCTATCAGTCTATCATCTAGCTAGTAGGTAACATCTCTTCCATATATCTATCCTATCCTAGCTATCATCTATCCATCTCTTTTTCTCTTTATGTCACCTACATATTTTTCTAAGCCTGTCTCTTGCTCACTCTATCTAATGCAAACTCTATTTATCTACCATCCATTTATCATAATCTTTCTCATTGATTCATGCAATTTTCTTTCAACACATAAATAATTCAGTTTTCTAGTCAACTAACTGTGGGGCTACTACCTCCACTGTGAGACCTTTTACTTTCTCCTTAATTCTGAGTATGCTCAACATGTCCTGGGGGCCACATCATCCTGGCCTGGAACAAGGAGTGGTCTGGAGCCCTGGATTCCAAATGGGTCTGCATGGTGTCAGCCTGCTCTATGTTCTCTTTCATCAGAAGGGTCAGGGGACTTTCTGTGTCTGAGAAGAATGCAAGTGAGGCCTTGTCCATTCATCCACTTATCCCCTAAACTTTGCTATCCAAGGAACCAGAATAGCTTAACCATTTTCTATGGTGACCGCAGAGGCGGGATACAGTGACTACTCTAAGAAGTCCCTGTAAGGACAGACTTTTTTTTCCCTCTTAGTGTGTGCATTTCACAGCCCAGAAAATGATGGTCTGAGCTTTTGTCTATAGACAAGCTGTGTTCTGGTCTCAGCAGCCTCTGTGCTTTTCCAGCATCAGCATCCTTATCCAGCCTATGGTCCCCCCATGAGATCTGAGCCTCTCTCCTCCTCCTTCATGAGACTTGCCCCTCCCATTTTTCTTGCTACACTTCACCTACAGCTCAAGACTGCTTCCTGCTCTGGGTTAGGAGTACAGAGCCTAAGTATGGAGACCGATGGATTCAAGCAATTCCACAAGGCCCCTGGACAGTAGCCACCTGCTGTGCCAACTTCTTGGTGCTGGATTCTACCTGCTTCACTAGTGACAAGGAGGTCTCCACCATGCCACTTCTTCTTTCCCGTCTCCATGCACTAGGCCACTCAGCTTCCCTGCTGTCTGCAATGGGTGTCCCTCTGCTTCCTCTGACGTTGCTAACTTCTCCGATTCACTGCCCTTCCTCCCCATGCTCCTGTGTGTGCAGGCACCTATGAGGTTCTGTCACATGTATGACGTTCTGCTGTGCCAACACATCACCTTGTTCACTGACAGGAGCAAAGTCTGGCCCTGCCGCCTGCTTCTGGCAGCCATCGCTTTCAATATGTTCCACAGGCTCTATCAGTCCAGGTCTGGGGCCTCAGAACCAGAAAAGGAAGTGGTCTGGGGTCCCTGAAGGTTTAAACTAAATTTTAGGGGAGCTCAGATTAGGTGGAACCAGATGTCTTGTGTCAGCCTGATTTGAAATGATTGGCTTTAGCTCACTGCGTGCCTGCTCTTTTCATCCCACTACAGACTTCAGGATAAAACACAGAAGCCACGCACCCCACTGTCAGCCTCAAATATTTTCTCAGAAAACAAAGGGACATGGATAAGGTACCCTCTGCTTCTCCATCTTGAGGCATTAACACTTACAAAAGCTTTTATCTTTATCTATTCTGAAGTTACAGAAGACCATTTTCATCCAACTTTATATGGGACCTTGGGCCCATTTCACCTCCTACTAGAGTCCTAGTCAGTTTTATTTTTGCTTTCATACCATCATACGCAATGTCACCATATACATATATGATTTTATGTATCTGTATAAAATCTAGTTCCTGCAGATGAGAGAAAATGTTTGTCTTTCTGAGCCTGACTTTTAGTAAGCCTAATACGATTATCTCCAATCACACACTTCTTCCTTCAAAAGACAGGACTTCATTCCTCTTTAAGGCTGGAGGGAAATCCATTGTGCATATAAACTACATTTTCTTCATCTGTTCCCTTGACATCTAGTTGGTTCCACAACTTACCTGTTGTGTATAGAGCTCCTGTGAACACTGACATGTGGGTGTCTCTGTGACATGTGCTTTGGTAAACTTGGAGACCTATGGTAAATACCCATGGATGCCGTAGCTGGGGCACATGTGGGTGTAGGTTGACTTTTGGGGGGATCTCCATATCGGCTGGACTCGTTGACATTCCTACCAGCAATGCATGTGTTGACATTCCTACCAGCAATGCATGCGAGCGTTCCCTTTTGTTCAACATTCTCATCAGTGTTGTTGTGACTCTTTTTCTGATGAGGGCAAGATGCAGTCTCAATGTAGTTTTCATTTACATATCTCTGATGGCTACTGAGGTTGAACATCTTTTCATGTGCTCATCAGCCATTTGGCTTTCATCTTTCAGAAGTTTCTGCTCATTTCCTTAGACCATTTATTGATTAAGGTGTAGAGAAAATACTTCAAGATATTGGAATAGGCCAGTACTTTCTGAGATACTGTCAACATCTAGTAAATAGGGCTCCGCAAATCCAAACGCTCCTATAGAGAAAAGAAAAAAATAAGGAGTAGGTTGTTGTTAAATAAACATCTAAAGGAGAATCTGAGTTAAAAAATAGTAATACTATTAATTAAATAAAATAAATTTTAAAAATGAAAGAAAGAAAAAAAAAAGCAAGCATTATCCGGGGAAGCCCGAGATCAGCTGTTTCTTAACCTGCTGCCCACCTTGTTTCTGAGACACGTTTTTCACTGGCCTAGAACTCACAGAGTTGGCTCGTCTGCCTGTCCACTGATCCTCAAAGACCCACCTACTTCTTTCCCTTCAGAGCTGGGATTGCAAGCACATGCCAACATGCCCAGATTTTCTTTGTAGGGACCCAGGGACTAGAACCCAGGTCCTCAAGCTTGCAAGGCAAATACTTTACCGAATGAGCTATCACCCCAGTTCTTTCATTTGTTTGTTTTCCAGGTCTTAAGCTGGCTCTTGGACAACGGAATTGCTCTTGTTGTCACACTGAGTTTCTACTAGATGTTGCTGATCTAGGAAGAAAGCTTCAGGGTGGGGCCAAACACACACAGATGAGCAAGCCATGACCTGAAAAGGTCAAGACTGAGATTACCATTCAAAGCATCTCACAGACCTGAATGCCTCTCACACACTGGCACACTTTGAAGGTGGTCAGCCATGGGCCGGCAGAGAGTAAGGAGCCCTGAAGGAGAGGCAGAAGGACCACTCAGTAGGATGGAGGCTCAAGGTAAGCCTGGAATAACAGCCCAAGGAGCTCCTTTAAGGGCAGTCAGGGGTATCTATGTTTGGCCAACTGTGCCTTCTGGGATTTTCTAGATGCATCTGAAGTGGGCAGATGAATTAACTTGCCCTAAGCATCTGTAACACCCAAAATGTATCAAAGGGCTCAAGCCAGCAGTCACTGGAACTGGATGGAAAGGGGAAAAATATCAGATAATCCAAGAGACATGAGACACCTCACAATTTGTTTATCACGTGTGCCTTGACGTTGGGAGGTTCCTGAGTGGGGAAGTGTGAGTGACTTCTCCGTAACTGTTCCAGTGTAAACCAGAAAACAGAAGATGTCCTGTATCCATAGGCTCCTCGACAACTCTTCATTTTTATGTTTAACTTAAATATGTGTATCCTGTGATCTGCATGTGGCTTAAAGAGCCCTGTAGTTGCATCTCCAGTGGAAAAACAAAAGCAACACCCCTCATTCACTGACAATGTTCGCTCCCCCCATGTCTATGTAAGTAAACTCAAAGGCAATGGGAGAGCTAGTTTAGTTTTGTTTTGTCCACATGCAAGACTGCTGCTACATTCCACAACATTTGTTGGACAAAATTCAAGTCTTATAAAACACCATTCTTATGAGTGGAGTTCAGTGAAGTTTCAGCATTTGGGAGGTTGTATGTCCATCACCACCCTCTAGTTGGAGGACATCTCCTTTCCTCCCTGCGGTGGTTTGAATGAGGGGTATCCCCCAGAGGCTTGGGCATTTGATCACTTGGTCCCCAGTTGGCAGCTGTTAGAAGAGCTTTAGGAAGCCCAGCCTTGCTGGAGGAAGTATGTCATTGGGGGTAGGCTTTGAGGGTGAAAGCCTCATGTCACATTAAGTTCACTCTTTGTTTTGTGCTTACAGTTGAAGATGTGTGCTCTCAGATTCCTGCTGTAGCTGCTACACCTCTCTGTCTGCTGCCCACTGACTGCTGCCATGCCTCCCCACCATGACAGATTCAATCCCTATGGAACTCTAAGCTCAAAGAAACTCTTCCTTCTCTAAGTTGCCTTGCTATTGCAGGGCATTTGATAACACTGTCAATCCTGAGGTTATGTTATTTACTGGAAAAAACCTGTTTTTAGTTGTGGTGTGGCTCAGACCTGGCACACACCTTTAACACAAGAGCTTTCTGCTTAAATATTGTAAACAGGATTAAATAAAGTCAAGAGGCAGAGTAAGGAACCAATTGATAGGAATCCTATGTTCAATAGAATTATTAAGATAAAAAACCATAGAGAATAAGAGAAAGTCAGGAAGACAGTTAGAGAGATGCAAAGTAAGACACTTAGTTGGAGGAATTTTGGGGTTGAGATGGTGTAGAGAAAGGAAGCTTCTGGGACATCTGTGAAGGAGGGAGATCAGTTTGGTGCTTTTTCTACCTCTCTGAGCTAGCAGGCTTCCACCCCAGCATCTGGCTCCTAAGTCTTTATTTGTAAAAATCAAATGAGATGTTGTTAAAAACAGCACCTTGCTCATGGTATTTATCACAGCGACAGAGAAGTAACTAATACCCTCACTGTAAACTCTGTGCTTCTCCTGGACTTGTGTCTCTGACACCTGCTACTTTATTTTCCAAGCTTGAATATGGCCTCTTCAAATGACAGCAGGAAGAGGGGTGAGCATGGGAAATAAGCATCAAGGTACAACAGAAAGCCAATCAAAAAGTGGGGTTCAAATGTGAAATGTCAGTGTATGGGTGGGCTCGTCACAGCAAAGAACCCAGAACATCCAGCTTCACTGTATGGAGCAGCCAGCTTCAGTGTATGGAGTGACCAGCTTCTTCACTGTATGGAACAGCCAGCTTCAGTGTATGGAGTGACCAGCTTCTTCACTGTATGGAGCAGCCAGCTGCAGTGTATGGAGTGACCAGCTTCACTGTATGGAGCAGCCAGTTTCTTCACTGTATGGAGTGACCAGCTTCTTCACTGTATGGAGCAGCCAGCTTCACTGCAGTGTTAACTCTTGGGGCTCTGGTGCTCTCAAGCCCAAGGTTGAGATGCCCGGTGGGACTCTTGTTCTGACTCTTCCTGCTTCACAGACAGCTGCCTTCACCATGTGTTCTCCTACTGATGGTCAGGGAGCAGAGACAACTACACAAAAGGAGATAAAGACAGGCAAGGAGACACAGAGAGAACAACAGACACGAAGACAGAACCTACTGAGAACCCCTTCCCACATGGAGACTAGGCCTGTGCCAAGGACTCTGTCTGCTTGAATTCTTCTCAGCCATGTTACCACGCCAGAGCGCTGCTGTGCCTTAACCGTCACCTCCCAAGATCATAACGATATTTATCTGACACTGTGGCAGAAGCAGAGTGGAACCTCTAGGTCAAGGACTGGGTCAAGGGCTGTGTTCTCTTGGGATCTGGATTCTGAGGAACAGAAGTTTGGGCTCCTTTTACTTGCTTGGTGTTGCTTGCACTCCATGTCCTCCTCCCCATGATGGACACTGTGAGCCACAATCAACTGTTTCTTTGAGTTCTTTTGGCCAGGATTTTTGTTGTCTCAATAAGAAAACTAACATGAGGTGTTCCTTTCCCCCTTTGCAACCAAACATTATTTCTTTCCAAGGCCCATCTAGCAGGACTTGACTGATGTTTTGTTTAAATCTCCATTGCTTTTGGGGGGGACTGTCCTTTCATTCACTCTTTTGAATGCCCAACAAGTTCACAGAAGGCAAGAATATGAGTTTCTCCGTTTGTACCTAACAGCACCCTGCACAACTTAGCGCCTAATAGGAGACGTCCGAGGAGGGTGCTGGCAAGCTGGTGATAATGGACTTTTCCTGGGAAAAGTCCATCTCCTTCGAGAGAAACTGGCTCCCTGGGATTAAATGATGATGTAAAATCAGTTTTTTTTTTTTTTATCTTTGATGAGCCACAAGGTTAGCGGCTTGATGTGGGGGTTGGGTAGCTGGGGAAGTGCTTTGCGAAACTGCATGATTCTCCCCACAGAGTGTTCGCGGCCAGGGTGGAGAAGCTCCAATCCACCCCACCATGTCCACTCTGTGAGCTCGCTCCCGGCTGTGAAGTCAGAACCATCCAGCTCATCTGTGAGGTAAATAGCACGGCAACAAAGATGCTTTAGAGCCACCTGAAGCTGGAACTTCGGAAGCTGACTTGTCCTGTTGTGGGCGTGATTGTGTTTTTCTTAGGTTTGGGTGACGTGGCCTGTCCCCGGCCAGCGTCACACTGAGGAAGGTGCAACCCTTGCAGGGATCTCAGTGACTCCACAGGGGTCAGAATGGGGACCGTCGGTCTGCCTGGGGAGGTCCACAGAAAGCAGCCATGCCCAGGGTCACTAGAAGCAGAGGAACTGCTAGGCAAGATTCTAGTCAGGAGAAGCCATGACTGAAGGGAAGGGCTCTGAGTGAAGCAGGGGCAGGCTGGTCTCAAGGCTCAACCCAAATGACCTCAGTTGCGTCCGCTGAGAGTAGAATCCAGGGCTTCCTCTTGGCACACTCATCCGGCCATTCCTCAAGTCCTCATGGCATGCACACTGTGCACTCTGCCCAGGACCTGGCAGCATGAACAGCTCTGAAGGAGGTTCCCATTGCCCCTATGCTTGTGAGGTTCCATTCCAAGCAGGCCCCAGGCCCCAGGTGGAAGTAGACATGTTAGCTGGGGTGTTTCTTCCAAGGATAGCAGAGTTAGGGAGGTAGCCATGAAGACAGACATGGTTAAAATGCAGGAGAATATGGAACATGACAGCCACCCAGGAGAGCTCCTCCTAATGAAAGCCAGTCTCTATTCTGTGGCCCTAAGGGCTGGCTGCCGTGCCTGAGCTCAATGTCTAGAACAATGACTATTATAGGTGAAAGAAAATGCTGGTGTTCTTCCAAGAGATGCTCTGTCCACAGTCATTCCGCGGGAAGAAAGGTGTCATTTTAAGCCTTGCCTTGAATCTATCGGTTGTTTTCTGAGATGGACACCAATGCAGCTGTTTAGCGCCCTTCCCCTTCCTGTCAGAACATGCAAGGGACTGTGAAAGGCCATTCTTCCCCCTCAGAGTGAGGAAACAGAGGACCGATAAAGAGGTATCCTTTCCTAAGAAGGCCAAACTTGGTCTCTTTCATCTGCCTAAGACATGACTCCCTGTGAAGCCTTCTCCAAGGGCTTCCTCCAGCCACAGTGAACCCTCCGATACCCCATTGTAGACCAACCGTGCAGCTGTAAAGAAGAATCAAAATGTCAGTTTCTGACTAAAACTCATGAAGGAAAAAATTAAATCTTGTCTTTTAAAGGTATCGTTTATTGTCATGGATATGGGGGGAGGGGAAACCACATTAATGAGAGGCATGAAGGAAATGCCACACTTAGTCGGAGAGTTTCTTGGCTCATCCCAGACTTCACCGTGTTCGCTTCTAGGCCTGAAGAGTGCAGCTCTCGTTTTATTCTGAATCATCCACCAGTGGTTTCTATTAAGACAGGGAATAAGTGACCTAGAATCTATTCTTTAGGTTTGTAGAACTTTTTCTCAAAATTCAAAAACATCCACATAGGAGTGTGTTTCTTCAAAGACAGGGTTGTGAGGAAGAATGGAGGAGAGGAGAGAGGAGAAGAGGAGAGCCTCTAGTGAGAGAGGCCCTATTCTCTCCTGAGCTCCCAGGCTAGGCACACATCATGAGGGTGCCCTACGTCTCCCAGCTCCCCGTGGGAAGCATCTATGTGGATTCACTTGGAATTAAGTTAATTGGGTTCGCTGTAAGGTTGTCCTCCTTCCCGCAAGAAACTCTCCCAGGTCTTCCTGCGTACTCCTGGTCACCAGACTCCCGGCCATCTTGTTAGCCAGGACTTTAATTAGCTCTGGCATCCTCTTCATAATGATAAACGCAGAGATGATGAATGGAAATGCAAATGCCAGTGAAGCGGCTCCGCCATCAGCGGGAGCATCGTTAATACCTTCCCACTGGTAAATCGATCACTGTCACTCCCGGGTGCTGTGTTCCGCAGGGCTCATGGCTGTGGGCCAGAATGCCTTCCAGAGCGCAGGCAGGCCGAGCTTGGTGGGACCTTCCTTCCCATATGCTTTTACTCATCTTTTGCTGAATATTTGTTTGGCAGCCGGGGTTCCAATATATTTCCAGCTGAGACGATAACTAATTTGGGTCAATAAGCAAATAGCTAATTTACAGCAAAAATAAACACAATAAGAAACTGTTCTCTGAGCAGTGAAATCTGAAAGAAGGTTGACATATCAAGTCTGATGAACCTGGTCATCGCTAAGCTTTCCACGTGGCACGGTGGGCAATGTCTGATCTTGCGGAAAACTGAGTTACGACTCAAGATGTCTGGACACAAAAGCTGTTCCAGTTACAGCACAGTGGCCTCCTTCAATGTGGTTGTGTGTGGCTGAGGTGCCTCTTCTTCAACTAGGAGCCCAGAATGGTGCCTCAAGTTTCCCTGCTGAGGATTCTGAGCCTCTTTCCGGGTAACAAGCAACTGTGAGTTCAGCCTTGGCTCTAGCGTGGCACTTTAGAGGGGATGTTTTACATTGGTCTTTAGATGCCATAAAGTCGCAGTGTCGAGAGGGTCTCCATCTGGGGGAGGCACTGATAGAGGCCACCCACTCACTGCTGTCACATCTCTCCAGCTACACATGGTTTTTCTCCTGTGCTCCACACTACTGTCTGTCTCCATACTGACGCGCAATTGAGAGACGATGTAATGTCCTCCAAAGAACACGGGAATCTTCAGGTGAACATCCTAACCTCTTCAGGTGGAATGGAACATGACTTGGATGCCATACCAAGACCTTCCCTACCCTACCTAGTTAGAGGAGGACTGAGCCTTTGTGATGTGACTCACTGTTGGAACTTGGACCAAGAGAGGCTTTCCTGAGGACACCTACTTCACAAGTGCAGTCTAGACCACTGGGGACAGGCTCTCTGCCTCCACTCTTCTGTCAGTGAGTGCAGAGTGATTCCTGTCCTTTTTTTTTTTTCTGCCTTTCTGCCTTGTGGGATGGGCATGGTTCCCACTTCAGAGACAGCCACTGCCACCTGGTTACTATTGCATGGAAGCCAGAGGCTTTACATACAGGTCGTGATTATATCCTCTATGCCACACATCCCTTGTGCGTGGCCTCCCCATCTTTTCTGTATGTTCCAAGCATGGTAAGTACACTCTGTTTCTGATGTCCTCATCCTTAGCCTTCCACATGGACATTCTTCCTTGGACCTTGCTGCATCGCTTGGTCTCATCTCTGCCCCAGTCCATTCTTAACACAACAGCCCGGGCCATCTTGGGAAACCTTGCATGTGACCATGGACTCCTCACGCTTAAGGTACTCAGAGCCTTCCTTGCCTGAGGACACCCAAAGGTCTGAACTCTGGAGCCAGCCACCCTGTTTTAGACCCCCAGTCCTGGTAGCTCAGTATGAATGGCGTCACCACATTCCACAAGTGACCCTTCAGCTAGCTTGCAACTCATCTTCCAGCCTCTGGGAGTAACAGTTTATGAGAGGTACGAATCTAACTTCACCAAGGGCGATCTTAGCTGTCTTTGGACCTGTGCTATAAGAAGCTTAACATCAAGCAGCCTTGCAGCTGCTTCTGGACAGCCAAGCCACCATCTACAACCATCATCCATCACTGAAGCCTGCCATCTTGGAAAGCTGGCTGGCTGGGCCTGTGGTGAATCCATTCTAGCAATAGCTGATGATATAGCCCAAGAGGTCCATGTGCCAACACTCCATTAGACCCAGACCACCTCTAGAATGCTGAGAGCTAAAAACGCTGGATTACTCCCTTGAGCCACTAAGTTTTGTGGAGAAGCAGGTGGAATGGACACACTAATACTGTCAGTGCTGGCCAGTGGGGTTAGTTCACTGCCCCACGATGGCTCCTCCTCGTCATTGTCTCTCTGCACAGGACTGAACTTCTTCTGAAGACAGGAAGTAGCTGCTGTTTTCGACATCACTGGAAAAGCCCAGTGCCTAGCAGAACCTCAGTAGGATAAATGGGTGAGAATAAATGTTAATCTCTGGTGGCACTGCTTCATCTCCTAACCAGTGGATAAGTTCTCAAAAGTCTATGACTACGAAGCCCAGAGGACTAAGTGCAGGACTTTTGCTGCAGAGAGCATTGTTGATCACACCCAACACAGATCCCAAGTATAGGCGTGGCTGGGCCTGGCCAGAGTTAACCATGCCTGCTGCTGGGTGAGCATCACATCTAGTTTTAATTTCATTCTAAAAGTTTATATATAAACTTTGCAAAACAGAGCTTGTGTGGTAAAGAAACACAATTAAATTTCAAGTTCAATTTAAAAATGTTAATATAAATTTTTTATCAGGTTAGTAATTTATGGCCCAGACCCACCTAAAAGGGCACTGAAGACAAACAGTTCTCCTCTCCCCTAAGCTGCTAGCTACAGCTGCAAGGGATCTTTAAAATGTGTTTTTTTTTAATTAAAATTATCACCTTGAATTTACATCTTACGACAGTATTTCCTTCCTAATGAGAAATCATAAAAGCATCTTTACTTAAGGGAAAGTAATTTCTCTCTAAAATAAATAAAGAGAAATTAATTTCCAACTGACTATAGGTTAAATATTTTATTTGGTTAGTATAATGACAACACAAATAAATAAATAAAGGGAGAGAAAATGTTTGGTTACCTAGGTATCTATTAAGGCTTTGGCATGCTTTCTGGAGTGCTAGCCAATTTCAATAGCATCAGGAGTATGAGGAAATAAATTAGACATTTTAATTGTGAGATTATAACATACTGATGGAAGGGTTGGGAGGGAGCCAAAACAAATTTTAATGACAAAACAATAATCTAAGCAAAGTTGAAAACATTAAACTCTATGAGCTTCAAAAAGAAAGCAGCATTAGCTCTTGCCAAGCTCGTGAGGCTAACCAGAGGATACAAATGGCTGACATACTTCTCCAGACAGCAAAGTCTGCTTTAAACAGTAAATCAAAGGTGTAATTGGGGAAAATTTCAGTCAGCATTAATAACTGATACTTAAACTGGAACGGCTGGGAAATTAGATATCTAAGGAAATTTTAACTTTTTTTTTTAAAAAAAAAAGTGTCATGATGCCCAGCCATCTGTGACCATCACTGAGGACGAAGACTGTTTTAAGACCTTAGTTGAGAAACAGGACCGTGAGTGAATCAGCCTTGGATGAGAGAATGACTTGTCAGATTCCTAACAATAGAACTATTCTCAGTGTAACTGGCGACTTGGCAGAGGGGCAAGCCCACGGGAGATGTTTGTTCTGCTCAAATCTGATTAGCCTTGATTGCCACCTTCCTGAGACACGGGGCCACAATGCTCCAGACAGCGATGAGCAGCAAAGGGCAGCTGCTCAGCCTGGCTTGTGCTGTCCAGCTGGGTCCCTATGTATGAGGCTCATTCCCTGTTTGAAGTCTGACCCAGGACAGCATGATATAGAACACAGACTAAATAAACAGCCTAGACTAAGTGAATTAGGGCAAAGATTTTTAAAGCATGGGTCATAATTCCATATGGGGCCTTGTAACTGAATGTCAGGGTGGGGTGTGAAAAAATTTGGCAACAGTAAAAGGCTTCTGGATGTTCAGTGACCAAAAATTAATTCAAAATCAAACTCACAATGAAACCAAGGTGTTCCTGGCAGCATTCCTCCACATTGTATCACGTAACCACGGCAGCCTTGGTTCTGAACACGTAACAGGAGCACTTTGCACAGCTCACACTGAAGTGCCATGCAATGCCAATGAAGGTTGCAGAGCCCAGGACCTAGTAACCTATGGCATTTGCACCGAACATACATTTTCCAACTTTTACAAAACAATGGTGACTTCACTCTGGAAATCAAAGACCTTTAATAGTTCCCGGCCACCATTCCTTAGCATAAAGTACCAAGTTGGTACAGCTTTGGAGGTTGGCAGTGTGGCTCACAGGAAGCCTTCAGTTCAATTTCAGGACAACTATGTTTAGGACTGTGTTGTATTGTGATGTTATTTAAAAATTGCTCTTATCTCATTTTTATACAGAAAAATATTCAACTGCAGCAGAGCAAAACTCTTAGATTTCTTGACCATAATTGCTGTATGTGTACTTAAGTATAAATCCCAGTCTCTTAAGCACAAACAAACACAATTTCCGAAGGCAAAGCTAGTGGATTTGATAAATTATTAGCAGTCTTTTTTTGTGGTTTGTAGCAAAAACAAATATATAGATATGCCACTGAATTTAGGGAGAAGAACTGAAAATGCATTTGCCAGAAGGTACCACCCTTAAATTGACCACAAGAAGAAATGCAAATTTCTTTGCAATATAGATTTGCTTTTGATAACATTGATGATGAAAAAACTTTACTTCAGTTGATCTGTTCTTGGCATTAAAAGCACAAAAACAGACAATTTGAAACAACATCTTTTGGGGCTGGAGACATGGCTGAACAGCTTGGAGCTCAGACCTTTCTTGTAGAAGACAAAAGTTCGGTTCCCAGCACCCATGTCAGGCAACTCACAACTCTCTACAATTCTAGCTTCAGAGGGTCTGAAGCCCTTTTCTGGTCCCCACAGAGACTTGTATGCATGTGGTACACACACACACACACAGAGAGAGAGAGAGAGAAAGAGAGAGAGAGAGAGAGAGAGAGAGAAAAAGAGTAGATAGCTAGATAGATAGCTAGATAGATCGATAGATAGATAAATTGATAGATAGATAGATCAGCTAAATAAAAATATATATTTAAAATGACATTCCCATATTAAACATGCAGCTGGTGCACCCAACTGAAGGAATATTTTGAGCAACTTTTAAAATCTTCAAATAAAGAGAAACGATGTTTTGGGAATCTATACCACTGAAAAGCATTTTCTTACCTCCTAGGAAATGGCTTATTTAATTGCCCAAACTGAAAAGCCCTGGGCCATCAGAGGTGAGTTATTATAACCTGTTGATGCTGAAATGTCAGGAATTGTTCATGGGAAAGAGAATGAAGTGTCTTAACTGAGGGATGCTGCTTCCAAAACGATCTCTGAAAGTCACATGGGCCTATGTCAGCAGCTTAGTTCTAGGGCAGCCCGAATCTTGTAATTCAGTGACACTGAACAGCTGGTGTGTCTAACTGGACACAGTTGTTACTGTGTGTAAGAAATTTTTTTTTACATTTTCTTACTGATTGTGTGTGGTGTGTGTGCATATGAACCCCACACTGCACAGAGAGAGGTCAGGGGACAACATTCAGGAGTCGGTTCTCAGCTTCTATCATGTGGATCTCATGATTCAAACTTAAGCTGTCAACCTTAGTGGCAAGTGTCTTTACCTCTCTGGCTGGGGCCCAAACATACTTCTCTGAAGGACCCAAGGAAGATATTTATTTGAAAATCCATACTTTTCTTGAAGGTTTATAATGGAAAGACTATGTTGGTGTCTGTACATGATGGTGGTCAGGGGATGTTTGTCGTGAAAGGCAAACAGGTATCCACGAATATACCAGCTTTACTCACTAATTGCTCAATAGAGGCTCTGGAGGTCTAACACTTACCACTGGAGGTAAGCTCTGTTCAGTGACACCATCAAAATCAGTAACTTCATGAAAAGCTGTGCCCTGAGAAATGGTTTGTTTCAAACATCTGTGAGACATGGCTGTGATGAAAAAAACTTAGTGTTACATGCAGAGGTTTTGGTGGCCGTGTTTAAAGAAGTGATGGGCACTAGAGGATGGATGTCTCATATTTTTCAGAGTAGAAGTCCATGTAGCTGGAGTTTTCTCCAGTCCTGCTCAGCACCACGGACCCCAAACCACTTATAAAATAATCACTCAGAAACTTTTATTAATTAAACTGCTCAGCCATTAGCTCATTTCAGGCCTACTATTGACTAGCTCTTACACTTAACTCAGCCTGTTAACTCATTTCTGTTAATCTATAGGTCGCCACATGTTCCGTGGCTTTACCTGTTGCCTTTACATGTTGCTCCCTGGATGGCGGGCTGGCATCTCCCCACCTCCACCTTCCTGTTCCCCCAATTCTCCTCTATGCTAGTCCTACCTATACTTCTTGCCTGGCTACTGGCCAATCAGCGTTTACTTATCAACCAATCATAGCAACATATTTTTACAGCATACAAGACATCCCACAGCAAGTCCAATTTTGTTAATTTTTTCATAATGAAAAAAGGCTTTCAAAATGGTGTTATAGGTCTGAAATGTAACATTTAAAATTTAAATTTAAAATTAAATATGTCATTTCAAGCAAATCATTGAAACATACTTGTATTAAAGGGTAAAATTGAAAGTTACTTACAATGTTAACTAATAGAAAAATGGAATGAAAAGTATTTCTGTATAAATGTTCACATCCACTGATGGTTTTTTCTTTAAAAACAACCTCCCCAATAATTCAGTTGTAAGAACTTTAGTTGATCATCCAAAGCATTTGGAAACACAGTTTCAGAAATATTCTCTTTAAAATTTTGATTCTAAAAATCTAGTGGGTTAGTAAACAACATTCAACTGAATTTTTTAAAGAAATCAATCACTTGCTATTAAAATCTTAAGAAAAACTACTGAATTATTAAGAAACATAGGCTTAGAACTTGGGTTTTATAAAAAAAAGTCAATTAAATTTTGACTGGATTAAGATAGAATTTCAACAATTTCTGAATTTCCTTAAGCACATCTCTGCCATTCTTCCCTGTGTATTTCTGTAAAGCCCAGGTCTCAGTTTTGATGATTATAAAAGCAAAATATCAATTCTGAAAAATCATTTATCACGTCCTTTAGTATCAAATGTTCATCTAAGATTCAATCCCTTACATAAAAATAAAGCTACTTATATCATTGTCATGTACATTTCCTTTCACCTTTAGTAAATGGAAACATTATATGAATATCAGAGAATTGCTTTCAGACAAATCTGTTAATAAGTTATTACTGGTCAGTGGTTCCTTTGTATGCCTGTTTCATAGATCTATGTACCTGGAGTCCTGTAGAAATTTCTCAGCTGAAAGGATTGAGAATAGAAAAAAGTTGAAGCCTTGGTTTAGGGAACATTCATCTGCACTAATAAAACTTTAATCAGCTGGTTGATGTACAAAGAAATCCATGTTAAATGACTATGGTAGTGAGTTACGATAGATGTAAGTATCTGAGAAGTCAGTTTAGTCAAGAGGCTGGCCATGCCTCCCTCCCAAGAAAGACTTCCTGACCTACTGTGTCAGTAGCCACTTCACCTGCTTCTGCTCCACAGCTCCACAGATGAGGGATCCTGCTTGTTCACACTCACGTCTGGTTCCTCTTGCTCACACCGAGCTTGTAGGGGTTCTCCACGTTGCCCTTAGTAGCAACTTTACCTGCATTGCTGGGTATTTTTCTATTCACATATCACTACAATGAATTTAGTTATCTATCTGTAAAGGAGTTTCCCTAGCTTGTCATAGCTGTGAATAAAACTCATTTGAGGGTTTGAGACAAGTCTTATTTGTGGATGCTTTAACATTGCAAAGAATATATATATTATTGCTTTGCAAATTAGATTCACCATTTCAAACTCCCAGCGAGACACAGAGGCCTTCTACCTTGCTTTAGACAGGATCTCTTTGTTGGTACTGCCTGTACCAGGCTAGCTGGACCTTAAGTTTCTGGGATTCTTCTAGCTCCAGCACCCATCTCCCTGTGGAAGTACTAATGCTACAGACACTTATGCTAATATGTCCTGCTTTTAAATGTGAATTCTGGGGATTTGAACCCAGAACCTCACATTTTAACCACTGAACCATCTCCCTGGGCCAGTCCACTATTTTTTGGGGGGAGGGATAATATTTTCCTTGTTATAAGATTGTGTCATGATCTGAGTATTTGTGTGTGCCATCAGGTAGATTCACATATTACACAAATATGCATTGTGCAAACACACACATATGTGCTGAATCAGCAATTGAATATATGTGTATACATATGCACTCATTCAGAGATGCCCATTCTTAGGAAAGTCTCTGATCACGTTTCTATCCTAACTATTTCCCACAGCTCTGGCTTGCTTGTTCATGTCCCTGCTGCTGTCTTTTGAAGACCCCAGCATTTTAAAGCAGATTCTGCCCAGCTTATCATGCCTGCCAAAGAGCTTATTCATGATCATTTTTGCAAGACATGTCTAGTCTCTTCTTTCGGTTTCAGTCTTTGTCTTTGTATCTGAAACATGTCTCCTGCAGACGGACTTAGTTTCTTCTCACTTTTTTCGCCAGCCTTTGTCTCTGTCTTAACAGTTTTCATGGTGAACTCATGCAGACTAAAAGTCATGATTGAGGTGGTCTGGTCAGATCCCTTCTGCTCTGTACTGACTCATTCCTTTTGTTACATGAATCCATTCCATGGCCATTTTGTTTGTGCTAAGCAGCTCATCTGTGTGTTTTAACTTACTTCACTGTCTTCTCGTCTGTTGTTTCCAGTGCTGCTCTAAAATGGCCTTAGCCTTCCTTTAGATTGTCAAGAGTCTGTTCAGGTTCGTCACGGGGATTCCTCTCACCTCAGAACCCTCACTTCACAACTGGCATTCGCTGTTAACAGCCTCAGCATGGAGCACCCCCTCTGAACACGCTTTATAGAACCGTTCCCACTTTGTTTGGATAGGTGTCATCTTCTACTTCTGTAGAGAAAAAAAAAATCTCCTCACACAGTTATTGATTTTCCTTTGACTAAAGCCTTTTGCTTTCTATGTAAGTTAGAAGAGGAAAACAAAGTCTTATTTGGGTTCACCCTTTTGGCTCCCACTTCTGCAGGTCCAGGCCAAAATCCTGTATAAAGCTTCAAGCATGTCTTGAATTTCATATCTTGCTGTATCAAACATGCTCGGATTTCTAAATCCCAATCAGACCTCTTCCGTCTTGTCTTTGTAAAAGATGCTGCAGCTGTCAGTGGAATTTCTCCTTTTTAGTGTTAGGCTGTTGCTGTTGTGTCCTGTGTCTTGGCTCTGTCCTCTCTAGAATACCTCCAGCTGTGTGTAGTTTCTACTCTCTCCTCTGTCTCTGTCTCTTTCTATCGTACACACACACACACACACACACACACACACACACACACACACCACTCACTTTGCCCAATATTCTTAGATGTGCTAATTGATATCTTATGTCTCATAATTGCATTCATTTTGGTTGTCATTTCCCATTTCCTGCTGCGTGAGCACTGGCCCCTTTCTCACACCCCAGCCTCAGTTTTGCCCTGGTCCTTTCTCTCTGGTTTCAACATGGCATCATTTCTACCCTTCTTCCTTCCAGGAAGTTGCCTTTTCTCCCCATCATCTACAATCTGCTCTTAAGAATATCCACTAAGGTTTTATTTTGATTATTCTTCTCCTTCCTTTCTAGAATGTCGTTTTGGCTCCCATTATGCAATCCCAGTTCTATGCTGAGTCCACTTATCATCTCATAGCTAGCTGTGTTTTCCTTCACTTCCTTCATAAGGATGTGTGTGATTCCTTAAGTACATTTATAACAGCTGCGTCAGAGTCTTTGGTTGCTAAATTCACTTTCCTGTCTTTATACTTTCAGTGGTTGGTTGATTGATTGATTGATTCATTGATTGAGACAGGGTTTCTCTGTGTAGCCCTGGCTGTCCTGGAACTCCCTGTAGACCAGGCTGGCCTCAAAGTCAGAGATCCGCCTGCTTCCACATCCCAAGTGCTGGGATTAAAGGCGTGTGACACCACACCCAGCCAGTTTCGGTGATTTCTGACGAAACATTGGGCAACATGGATAATGTCCTCAGAAACACCAGCATTTAAGTCTTTCACTATAGGGTTTAGCACTTCATTTTCTAGGAGCTAAACTCTGGCTATTCTCACTTCCTGCAAACTGTTTCATACTTCACTAAGCCATGGGCTCTGTTCTGATGATGGTCTGATAAAGGCTAAGCACTGCCACTACAGAATTAGGACAGTCCCACTGCTACCAGGCCAGAGAGACTCTGGGGATCTCCTCAGGGTCCCTCTTCACCTAGTTTCCTCCTTCCTGGGTCTCCTGTCCCCAGATCACTTGTCCCAGGTTCCTCGTGCTCCTCTGCCTGACTCAGCTCTCTCCTATGCCCTCCTTCCCTGGATCAGCTCTTCCTGTCCCCTGGGTTTCTTCTGTCGTGGGTCAGCTGCCTCCCGGTCATCTTTCTTCTGGGTCTTCTCTCCTGGGTGGTCCATGTTGAATGTCTTGTCCTAGCTGCTAAAACTTTGCTTGGCTCACCTGCATCCCAGCTTCCAGCCAGGGACTGAGAAGGGACCCCACATGGGACTCTGGCTCCCTTACTGTGTAGCTTTCTGGTCTCCTTCCTTAGCTCAGAGATTCCTACCACTTGGTGTCCCAGACTCTGGCCTCTGGGATGGTTTCTTACTAAGGGAGGAACACCTGGTCTGATGGTGTTTCTGACTTGCCTCTGGGTAAGCAGAAGCAGGTTGCATGCTTCTGGTAGCAGAGGTGGCAGGATCTGCTCTGAAGAGGCAACAGAGCAGGGAAAACGTGACAATTAGTGGCTTCGTGTGTGCAGTGCAGATAAGGGACAGGAACCTGGGTGTTCTCCCAGTTAGATCATTTGGCTTGAAGTCATCAACTTGCCTGTTCTTGATTAAATAATGAGATTTTTACCCCACCTCCACCTTACCTAGCACCACACGGTCATATTTTAAGATACTATCTTTGTATGAGGAAATAATTATAGTTTCGACCACATAAGGATATCCCTCTAGTTATCACCCCATGCTTATGTGTGTCATTAGGAAAATTACTTCTCATTTAACAACTTCTCTTGTCCACATGGAATCATCATTTAGATGGCGCTCAATTGTTCATGCATATGCTTTTCAAGTGTCAGCTTCAAATGTTGTGTTTCCAGCTGTGCTTTACGGCTTCCCAGTGGGGTGTATGAAAAGCGCAGAGCCCTGGGGAGTGGAGCCCTGGAGAGCAGGGTCTGGCATGGAATGCCTGGGTTGCAGTGTAACCATTGGTGCTGCTCAGTTTTGTGTCTCTAGACATAAGCCAGGGTCATCTGGGAAGATGGAACCTCAACTGAGAAAATGCCCCCTCGTGTTGTCCTGCAAACATGTCTGTGGGGTGTTTTCTCAATGACACGATTGACATGGGATGTGGAGAGGCTCAGCTCACTGTAGGCAGCACCACCTCTGAGCAAACCATGAGGAGCAAGCCAGTCAGCAGCACTCTTCCCTGGCTTCTGCTTCAGTTCCTGCTTCCAGGTTCCTGCTTTGAGTTCCTGCCCTGACTTCCTTTAGTGGTGGTGGATGATATGGAAATGGAACAAACAAGCCTTTCCTCCCCTGGTTGCTTTGGTCACAGTGTTTAACACAGCAATAGAGAGCACAATAGGACTACCAGGAAACTCTATCCCAACCCTCCACCTCGCCTAAGTGCTGTGGAATATTCCTGCACATGGTGCAAATTATGCTCTGATTGGCCTAATTGGAAAAAAAAAAAAGCAGACTGACCAATAGCCAGGCAGGATGAGATTAGGCAGAAAAACCAAACTAGGAGGGGAAGAAGGAGGGTAGGGCGGGGGAAATGCGAGCAAGCTGCCCAAGAAGCAAGATGCTAGAGGACAGGTAAAGCCACGAGACTTGCGGCAATACATAGATTAATAAACATGGGTTAATGTAAATGTAAGAGCTGGTTATTAGTAAGCCTGAACTATTGAGTGAGCATTTATAATCAATGTAAGTCTCTGAGTGTTTATTTGGGACCTGGAGGTCGGGACAGAAAAACTCCACCTCTGTTTACACCCATGATTCCTCCAGGCTTAATCTCACTTTTAAATTTTGGTTGAAGTACAAATACATGAATAACAAGAGTGCAGTTTTCTTTTCAAGTAGAAGTCCAAGTGTGTCTGCTACTGAAAGGGTTTTTATCTCGTACTGGAGGAGCTTGGTTTCTACTATCATTTGCTGGGGACGCTCCCTGAGAGAGTGAGGAATCCTGAGGTATAGACCCACCAGGGTCACTACCTTCTAGAAGCCTCGTCTACACAGCAGGGATTGAATGGAAAAAGCATATGCTTTTAGGATCAAGGAGTGAAAGGTCTTGTTAGGATTGGGAACTGGCCTCCAGCTTTAGGTGGAGGTGGCAAGCAAGCTTAGGGACATGTGAGCAGGCCTTGGGTGCTGCAGACTGGAAGGACAGGGCTGTCTGAGACGGGGAGAAGGAAAAAGGATGAGGCATGGGGATGGTGTGGGTAGAGGAGCTTGAAGAAATGGCTCCTGAATTCAGAGTGAGAGTTGATTACGTACAGAAGTTTAAAGATCAGGACATGATGGTAGATTGGACCTATGTCCTTCCTGGATACATCAGGCATCTCCTCTGCTGGACCAGCTCCCCTATGAGTCTTCTCTTCCCTGGACGGTGAGGAGGTAGAGGGAGACCTTATAGGGTCTCTGTGGGGCTGGGGGGCTGGCATGCATCTTTTCACAAACAACAGTGCCTATTTATTTCACAGTTCTTACTCTCAGTAAATCCTTCCTAATTGTAGATCTGATGTAATCTGCTTCTTGGGACAACCCAACTAACACCTGTAGTTACTGAAGTTCCTATCTCATGGGGTTGAAAAGGAACCCTACTGGGCCTGGAGAGGGACTTGCAGAGCACTTGTTGCTCTTCCAGAGGGCCTGGATTCAGTTCTCACCACACCCAAGGCAGCTCACAGCCATCTATAACTCCAGTTCCAGGGATCTGATGCCCTCTTCCATTCTCTGTGAGCACCAGGTACACATGCAGTGCCCAGACATACATGTAAGTAAAATGTCCAAACACATAAAACAATAATAAAAAAAAACCTCTAATACTGGTAAACCCACTGCCAGTTACCCACATGAAACTGAACGTGCAGTTTATTTCCAATACCTCCATTGGTACCACTGTTTTAAACAGACGAACAGACGTCAACATCTCAAGTTATTTCTGGCATAACTAATCTGTCTCTTTCATTAATTGTTGAGTTGTCCTCTGTTAAGGTTTCCCATAAAGACCCTTTCAACAGGTCATCTCTGGAGAGGTCTCCTTGTAGCCAACGGCCATGCCCTCAGATCCTCCCCCTTCCGCCTGCTTCTTCCTGATCCAGCAGGACGTGTGGGCAGAGTGGGTGGGTGGGCTGATTAGCTGATCTCATGGTGAAGATGGAAGAAGATAACTGGGTTCTGGAGGTGGTGATGAAGCACCCTAGAGAGAGCAGGCTGTTGGCTACAAGACATACAGGTGGCCTCAAGCCATCAGAGTAGGAGTTCACCCCACCCCTGCGAGTTACCTGTTGCTTCCAAAGGCCTGCTGACTGCCTCTCACAAACGGCAGTGACCAGCTCTCACCTCTTCCTCCCTCAGGGCTCGGAGGATGAACGGTGTGACCAGGAAGTTCTAATCTGGCGTCTGATGTCCTTTCCTCCTGAGCCCAGCTATGCAAACACACATTGTCTCTTCTCACTGAAGACAGGAGCTTGGCCTGGGTCGGCCTTACCCAGACAAAGCCAGAAATGGCCAGGGGTGAGCATATACTATTAAAGCAGGCAATGCATGTCACCCTTGGCTGGAGACAAAGCTCAGTGTGACAGGGAGACTGGCTTGTTAGCTTTGCTAACTGGACATAAGATAGAATCATCTAGGAAGAGATTTTCTATACTGGGCTGTTGTGCGCACATCTTCAGGGGATGTCTCTGTGTTAATTGATGTGGAAGGATGCACCCCACTGTGGGTAGCACCGTTTCATGGGCAACGGGTCCTGAACTTCACCAGTGGAGACTGTGAGTGCGAGCAAGTGAGCATACGTGTGTGTATCCCTTTGTTCTTGACAGGATGTGACTAGCTATCTATTCCAAGTTCCAGTCATACTGACTTCTCCACAGTAATGAACTATAACTTGAAACTGTAAGCTCACATAGACACTTTCTCCCCAAGTTGCTTTCTGTCATTTATTTTAGCATGACAATGACTGAACACAGCCCCTCTTGTCCTGTCAGTGGAAAGATGAGCTCTTCCCTCCCTCCCCACTCACTCCGCAGAGCTCACCTGCATCGTCGCCAGTGCTCAGCCTCCCTGCACTCGGGGTCACCAACACCACGGCCCTCATCTAGGTTGTTAGATTAAACTGTACCACACAAGTCCACGGCACTCAGACCTGTTTCCTACAACCATGTTACTCCAAGGACTTTATTCTGTTCCCATTTGCTGAGTGAATTGCAGGCCCCGCCCCTACCACAGACTCACGGTGAGACTGGTGGTTCCTGTGGACAGGGGTGCTAGTTAGAGGTTTGACACGTCAAACAGACAGGGTGCGTGGGCTGATGAGAGGGAGTGATTGACAGCCTGGAATGCTAACAGTCGATTTATAAGCATCACACAGCAGCTTAAAAGGTGAAATTCCAGCAGAAGCTTCAACAGTGTCACATGGTGAGTGATATCAAGGGTTGAGAGTGACTCTTGGGAGGACTCAGAACACCTGGCTGCGCCTGGCTGTTGCAGGCAGAACAGCTCTGTGCTGTTGTGTCTGGTGACTTTACGTCACTGGGACTTTAATCAGCCTCAGAGAAACAACTCTGCTCTGATTCGGAACAAGTTTTGGGGGTGTTGTACTTGGGTCTTCGTGTTCTTTTCATCTTTATTAATGCGTATTAACTGCCCATCACTCTGGGGCCACGTGCTATTCACTACCTGCCTGCGTACAACATGCACTGATTAAACCCACCTTCTCTTTATCTTCACGCCTACTCATCTCAAACAAGTTAATCGTCAGCCTACACTCAGGCTGAATCTTGGTAGCACCCACTTGTGGAGCAGACACTAAGTCCTTATCTTTCTGTGTTTGGTCCATTGCACTTCACACACTGCCCTCTGGGTCCCTTCATCTTCTGCAGATAACTAATATCACTGTGTGCAATGAAATACTATTCAGCCATAAAGATTTTACACTGAGGAGTCAGGATACAATGGTGTAGCTTTTTGGAGGAACGACTAAAATCTCAGTATACACGAACTAAAGTATGCAGAATAAAAGAGCCAGTGTTTGGAATGAAGTGTGAGAATACAAATGCATGGACCTCATCAGGGCCCGTGGTGCAATATCCAACTCCAAAGCCACTCCACAAGGATGTCACCTGCAGCGCCCTCTGGAGGTGGGTCCCCGCACACTGAGTTTACACACACCTCTTTCAGTGGCAGAATTACCAGCAGTTATTGCTTTTGAAAATATGGTTCTTGATTTTCTTATCAATTACAATAAGCAGACATTACTTTAACCTTTGGAAAAGTAAATCTTCTTGTTCATCTTGGAGGAAAGATAAGACCAAGTGCACATGAGAAACCTGTATTTCTTTTTTGGGGGGTGGAGGTGGGGGTGGGGGCTTTATAGTGGCCCAGTGGAGCCATATACCATCAACCATCCTCAGAGCCCTGGCAATCCTTATGAACGTTTGCAAAGCACTCCCAGCATACTTCAGAGCTCCAGGCAGCAGGGCCATATTCCTACATGAGTTCCTATGTAGGCTGACCAAACTTCGTCATTAACTTTAGTTAACAGCGAAGAACAAGGGACCTACTTAAGAGAGAAACATCAGGTCCTTCTATTCTTCCCTTTGCAAAATCCCTCTGTTCTCAGGAGAGGAAGGCAGCCGGCTCCTCTAAAAGGCTATTACTCACTAATCAGACCTCTCATTAACAATTAATTGGATCAAAAGTTCATGGGCCATTGTTGCCGTGTCAATTAGATGTGCAGGGCCTGGGAGGCTGAAATGGAATGACCTTCTCAAGTGATAAATAATTTCCAGGGACGACTCGCCTTACCACTGCTGCCTAAGCTGGGGTCACTGTCCTGGCTGCGGTGGCCGCACAGGGCACCCTTCTGACAAGAAAAAGATGAGTTTTCTCTTATCAGACATGCTAATTTAAGCTTGTAACCTAAACCGTGTGAAACACCATCTCCAACAAACAGAAGCTGCCAGGCTCAGGCTGTGTCTACACCTGGGCTGCAAGTGACCCCGTGATGTCTTTAAGAGGAAAGAGGGCCAAAAGGCCTGTGTCCAGAGTTGATCGTGTGACCGTCTGGCCCTCAGCAGCCACAGCAAACTCAGGAACAGCTCTCCTGACCTGGCCCTGCACACGCTTCAAGCCCCTTTTCCTGATCATTGCTTTCCTGTATGACTCCTTTATTGGATTTCTGCTCCATAAGGGGAAAAAACCTTGGCATGTAAGACTGGAACTTCCTAGCATCATGAAGATTGTCATTCCACACCAAACTCATTGCATCCTCTTAGGACATGTGCTTTTCCCCAGACAAAAAATAAGAATAAAAAAACCCTCAAATAATTAAAGTTAAATTAAACATTTTTAATAATTAAAAAATAATTTTTATAGTAAAAAATGTTTACTATAAAAAGTTCTAGAAACTTGTGTTATATGTATATACACAACACCCTGGTCAGTTCTGAGAGCCTGGCCCACTTTTTTGTGCACCCTTCTTTGGGGGAACACTGCATTTTAGAAGAAAAGGAAAGTGTTGTGTTAACTTTCTGTTCTCCACATGGTCCTGGTCTAAATACGCCAATGCCATTGACTGAACCAAATAGCATAGGTGCACCTATCACCATGGGTATAATTCAAATGAGGCCGGGAAAATTCCTCATGGAACAGTGGAGTCGGTTACTCTTCATTCAGAACCCCCTTGGTATCTCACTGTGACCCTGTGCTGGTCTACATTCAAATGTCAGCACACAGCTCACCTGTCTGCTCACCTGGCGAACAGGAACAGACTCTGTAGGGACTGTGATGCCACCTGCTGTCCCATCAGCTGGGCCTCCCTGGGTCAGGTGGCTTCTCTTTGCAGTGACAGGACGCTCAGCAAACGGCTTGAGGGAGAAAAAGATTTCTCTTGCTCCTCAGTTTCTGAGGGCTCAACGTGTGGTTGGTCCAACTTCTGCCTGCCTTGTGGTGGTCAGAGAGACAGGAGGAGAGTGGAGCAAGACAGGCGTTCAGAGGAATTCCTGTACCCCACTTCGTCCAACGGGCCTACCCCCTAACAGCCCCATCAGCTGCCATCCCGTCAGTGGGTTAGTCAATCAATAAGGTCAGTTGCCTTACAATCCAGTTGCCTCTTCATAGTGCCACCCTGTGGGAACCAAGCCTTCCACACGTGATCCTGTGGGAAGCTTCCTATCCTAACTCTAGCATTCCCAAATCCCAGTAGCTGAAAACTCCCCTTCCTACCACCCTACCAGCAACCAAGAAGCACCAGCCCTCCTCATTTCCCTCCTCAACCAAGGCTGAAGGGCCCTAGGGCTGTCTGGGAGACCAGAGGGTCATCTGCCCACACCCTCCAGACCAAAGGGGGATACGTAGTGGTATAACTCCATGGATGTAGGTGGACAGAAGATGGCGCAGAAGTGCTACCCATTTCCCAGAAGCCATCGACCTACCAGGGCCCACCAGCACTGTCCCTTCCTATAAACCCCAGCCCACACCCTTGTCCATTCATCATTGCTGCTTTTGGAAGAGTTCCCTTCCCAACCCGGTGCTTGCTGTCAGCACTGTCAAGGCAGCAACTGTCACACATAGATAGAATTACATTTCAACAGAGAGGAAGGCACACAAGAGCCTGCAGGTGGGACAAGATTCCACCTCTTCGATAAAGAGATGAGAAACAGTCAGTACTCTCACTGGAAGCTCTAGACCAATGGCAAAGCTTGTTTTATTTGATGGCATAGGTAGAAGCAAAGAGAACATGTCCATCCATCACTGTGCAGAGTCCAGGAGCCTTAAATCAGCAGTGTTGGCCATCTTGGAGCCTTCAGAGGCAGTGATGCCTATGGTCCTCAGAGTACCTCTCAGTCTAAGGCCTACCTTGAAGGATCATCAGCTGCTAGGCATCTGCCTGCAGCCACTAGGACACACAGGCATAGGGTTATCCATACAGCTGCAGGCTTCACCAGGAGAGGAATGATCAGGATAAAGACATCCAAGGTTTCTTGAACAGATGGGACAGTGAGGATGTAGGGCATGGGGCAAGTGGCTTCTGCTTGGAATATGGGAAGCAGAAGCAACAACAGGAAGTGTCTCACAGAAGACACTGGGTGCCTGAGAGATGCTTGTGATGGCCTTTCCTACCAGGGGCACATGGCCATGATCAAGGTTGGACATGGGTTTATGAAAAGATAAAAGGAAGTGATAGAACTTGGAAATAGACATATTAACCAGAAAACATGGATGCTGGATGGCAGCTTGGTGTGCACATGCCATGTGATTGGCTCCTCAAAGGCATGCAGGAAGATCTCCACGCCTAACCATAGCCTTATTGTTAAGCTTCTTCCTCAGTCAGCAGGCTCTGAAAGCTACATACACTCAAGGCCCAAGTTTCTCCCTGTTTCATGGGGTTAGAAACAGTGAGAGTCAATGTCCCAGTGTGTCAAGGTCCCTTGGCCAGTTGATGGTAAACAGCACTATAACCCTGCATCATTACAGGCTGACCAGAAAGGTATGGTGTCTGATCAGTTGCACTAATCATCAGTATCTACACATCCAGTCAACATAAAGTCACAGCCACTGCCTGTGCCTCAACTGTGGGGACCCAAAACAAGCACATTCCCTGTGGTGGAAAGTATCTTCGAAGATTCAAATTTTCTCCTGTTCTATTTTTTTTCTTTGCACTGTGAATTTTTTTTTCAGTGTACATTTTTATTGACACAGGATTAAAAATTAATAGGATTAAAAATTGCTTCAAACATTTTCATCTGCCTAAAACATCAGTCAGTTTCTATGTGTCTAAGACATAGAAATCTCACTGTGATGTCAACTATTGCATTTGTTTGTTTAGACTTCAGTTTGGACTTCTGCATTGAATTCTGTTTCCAACAGTCAGATATAATTGTCCAAATTTGAATCACTCCAGCAGTTCTGTCTTGTGTGCCTGATAACACAGTGGCCTAGACACTGGCTTAGGTCTGTGCATGGCAGAAGATACTTCAGAGAGGCCACAGTGTCTGAGGGTTCCAGAAGCTCCAAGCACGAGGACTTCCTCATTCCAGCAAGCACATCCAGAGCACCAATTGTGGTGACATTGCTCCATCTAGATTGTCTCCTACCTAGGTTTGTGTGAAGGCCATGTCACAGAGGACACTGACAACACCCACACATGCCACCTTTCACATTAGGCTGAGCATGCTCAGTTTGTTACCTGTGAAAGTAGAGTTTAGGAGCTGTGCAAAGTGGGGTCTTTCTGTCGTGTCCATGGTGGTCAGTATGGACCTGTGGTGTTCCTCTACTAGTTGACTTCCAGTGAACATTCCACCAGAATAGCTCCTAGGCTTAGTTCAGCAGGGTGCCCAAGTCTCATGCCCCAGTCTCAGCCTAGCACAGGTTCCTGGAATGGAAGTAGATAGAAATGCTGGAAATCTGAAAACTCACAGGGATGTAAAAACTGAGCGACAATCGTGCTGATCCCAGGAAGGAGGGACCCTGCCGTGGTGCTGAGTGCACGGCCAGCAGGGATGCTGGCGGAATCTGGATCTGAGAACCTCCGAACAGAGCTGTTCACAACCCCTGGCACCTGGAACAAGTGACACAGGACAGTCGTGATGTGAGTCAAGGTGGCATCACCCTGCCCTTACTCCCACACTGATGACTCCCACCAGCATCGGTCACAGTGGCAGGGCCGGGAGGGATGGCAGAAGATGTGAAGTTCTGTGGAGGTCCTGGAACAGTCAGCCTCGAGGCCAGCTCTCACGGTGGTACACCACCTGAAAGTGATGGTGGGTGCAGGTCTGCAAGCCTGCAGGGTCTAGAGACCCATGAAAACCCTTGTGCTAAGTTGAGCTCCTACTGCTGCCAGGAGGGAGTGGACAGCACCCTTTGAAGGCAGCCATACCACGCTCGGCAGATGATGAGTCATGCCTTCATCACTCTTTCTCTCACCTTAATGGGCAGCCTCTGTCAACCCCTGACTGACCAGTGGGAAGGCTCCTAATTCTAGAACATTCTACACTGTTACCATAAACCCAGAAATCAGCCAGGGAGGAGCTGTGGTATGGGCTCTCTACTGGGAGACAGAGCACTTACAGAATGTGGCCTAAGCTGTCTCCCTTGGAGTGAGATGAGTGCTCTTGGGTGTCAGACTAACTACCTACCTTCCTCCCTGGCAAAGTCCAGCAGTGCAGGACAGGCAAGGGGTCAGATGGGCAGCAGCTCTCCCCAAGGAGAGAGAGACAAGCAGGCTGGCCAGAAAGAACCAGTGATGGAGATGTGAACAGACGGGCCATCCCCGGGGCACCCAGGCAGCAGAAGAAGATAGAATCATTAGAGCTCATGAGGACGACCTGGAGCGCTCAGAAACTACTTAATCATGTGTAAATCGCTGTTTCCAGAGAGTTCATTTCAGTTCAACAAATATTTATCATCAGCTAATTATGTGCGGGGCCCTGTAAGTCGCCCTGGGGGTGTGGGTGAGGAGGGATGCTAATTAGCTCTGTGAGGTCTCAGCCTGTTGGTTAGGATGCAGGTGATATTCACAGGCTGAGTGTCCTGGCTCTGACATGGAGAGATGAAGAACTAGAGCTAAGAAGGCTTCGGGCTGCCATACTGGTCCCATCCTGCCCACTTTCTTTACGATAGGAGGACAGAGCAAGATCTGCTGCAAAAGAGAGTGGCTTCCCAGTCATCCCATAAACCACCAGCTCCAACCGGGGTAGGGAATGACCCTGAGACGGGAGCAGCTGCAGGGAAGGGAGGCGGAGGTGGCTCAACTGTGCTGGAGCCACCCGGGGATGCTGGAGAGGTTCGGGAGACAGAGGAAGAGGTGTGCTCCACCATCCAGCCTGGCAGGCATAGCAGGATGCTCCAGCAGGAAACGGAAGGGTGCAAAAACCTCAGTGTCCCTTTACAGCAGCTCACGGCCTCTGAAAGATGTCATCAAAACAGATTTCCACAAGATGCACCAGCATACTGGAGAGGAAGATCTCTCATAAGCAAACCCAGCCTGATGCTCTCTCCTGATGTTTCACCCCGCCCACAGCTGTCACCTCAGTGAGAACACACGGCACAGCCTCTCCACAAGGCCCTGAGCCACTAGAGGTATTTCATGGTGTCCTGGGAGAGAGGCATACTGAACACAGGCGTTCACAGAAAAAGATAGTATGTCTGAAGCAGCCCCTCTGTACTGGGGTCATTACAGTTTCACTACATGTTTAAACAAAGTTATTTGTTTTGTCCATGCTTTGGACAGGACTGAAGCAGGAACTGCCCCCCCCCAAAAAAAAAACCCTGAAGTATGCAAATTAGAATGCATACACACACCTACACAACTGAGTCAGAAAGCACCAAGAAGTGTGTCTCGGTAACCGAAAGTGAACACTAGAGCTATGCAGAGGCCAAGGGGCAGCCCTGGTTAGGAGGGATCTGTTCTCTAGAAGTATAGTCCCATGGTCTGGGGTAGGAAGAGAAAAGGACTTCTCAGGAGGCTACCAAAGGAAGGGTGTGTGTGTAGTGGGTAGCCATTCCAGCTTGGATCTGGAAGTTCCAACCCCCATTGAGACTCTGGCAACTGTCACGCCTACGAGGCGGGGCCAGGGAGGTGCCTGGAGACCCGAGAGCTGGATGGGCCAGCGCTCTCTGTTCCGGGACCCTAGACGGTGGAGGTTGACTGAGCAGAGCGCCAGAGAACACCGCTGGATTGTGATACACCTTTCCCAGACCTCCGCAATATACCTATTCCTTCATTTGTAAGTCACCCACTAAATAAATCTTCCTTTTAACTATGTGGAGTGGCCTTAATAATTTCACCAATATCTGGCGCCCAATGTGTGACAGTTGCCAGAGTCTCAATGGGGGTTGGAACTTCCAGATTTAAGCTGGAATGGCTACCCACTACGTGTGTGTGTGTGTGTGTGTGTGTGTGTGTGTGTGTGTGTGTGTGTACCTGGAGTGTGTGCTTGAAAATGTCCAGTCACACTGGTATGGAAACCAAGCTTCTAAGCTTCCAGAGAGTTGTCAGGTCTGAGAGACCTGTTGACCTCTCTCCTGGGCTGTGTCACACCTCACTGAATGTGGGGGTCCACAGAGCCTCCCTAGTAAGGCCTTACTCAAGGTCAGAAAGTCTGAGCTTGCTTTACTCAGCAGGGCCGCATAATAGGATGATTTGGACAATGGCGTGGCTACCAGGTGTTTTGAAGGGGCTTCACCTGCTGGATACTTTATACCTCAATGTAGCATGAATCTTAAAAAGTTCTTATTAATAAGATCAAACCCGGACCAGGTATTGGGGTAAATTCTGGAAGACCAGAGAGACAGAACAAGCCACAACTAACCTCACCTGGCCAACTTTTCAGCTGGTCTTGTTTCCTCAGACTGGATGCTTCTGTGTCCTCATCCCAATGGCTCTCAGCTGAAGTGCTGCTCAAATCCTAAAGCTTGACCAGACAAATACTTCTAGTTTCTGGTCCTCATGCCTTATATACCTTTCTGCTTTCTACCACCACTCCCTGGGATTAAAGGTGTGTGTCACCACGCCTGGCCATTTCCAATGTGGCCTTCAACTTACAGAGATCCAGAGGCATTTCTACCTCTGGAATGCTAGGATTAAAGGTGTTAGTGCCACCATTTTCTAGCCTTTGTATCTAGTGGCTGTTCTGTCTCTGACCCCAGATAAGTTTATTAGGGTGCACAATATTTTGGGGAACACAATACCACCACACCTTGACCTTCAAATGGGGAAGTCTTTTGCCCCCCCCCCTGCTGATGTATAAAAAGCCCATTAGAAATAAACTCAAGGTGAATGGATATTGACCCAGGCCCCTCCTGAAGCTATCCTGTCTGTATCTCTGTCTTTCTCGTCATCTCTGTCTGTATTTCTATCTAATGCTTCTTCATTCCTCACTCCACCCTTCAAGAACCCTTTGACAGGTCGGAGCAGGTCCCTGACAACTGAAGGTACTTTTGGTCCCATTCCCCACCCCAGACAGGCAAGCCCTGTACACCAGCCCGGCAGAGCTCTCCCCACCCTTCTCCCCTCCTGACATCTCCTGGGAGAATAATCTGCCCTCCAGTGCATACAGGGTCCCCTGTCTACATGGAAGGCTGAGATTGACTCTTCCCATACTCTGGGCCACCAGGTGCCTTCTTAGCATGAAGATTTCCGAGGGGCTGAGAAACACCTGGAGAAGTACAAAGGCCATTTGTCAGGAGCTTGAGAAAGCTTATACAAATCAGATCCTGAATGCGAAGTCCCCACACGAAACCTGAAAGCAAAGTCTGCCTATATGTGGCCTACTTCACATGAGAGTTAGGAACTGTAAAGAGGACACAGAGATGTCAGGACCACAGACATCTGAATGTCTTGGACAAAGAAAACACCAGCAGACCAAAAGTTCTGCAGAGACTCTAATCCGGAGTCCTCTCATAGGAAGTGGAGAAATGGGCCACCTTGAGGCAAAGTGAGAATGAGACACACAGGTTCAAGACTTGATGCTGTAAGAGAGGAAAGCACCAAGACTTATCAGTGTGAGAGTTGTCAGAAGACAGTCCTGTCAGAGAGGGAGGTACCACCACTCTACACTGTAAGACGGAACACTAACTGATGAGCCAGCTGTAAGAGAGTGGATAGAAACTGTGGCTGTAAGAGAGAGAGAGAGAGAAGGAAGCTTATTTCCTCCAGGACAAAGGTACTCCCAATGATTTAAGCTGCCAAAGAGGGCTTGTGTGTTGGCTAAGCAGGCAAAGGAGCTTGCTGCCAAGTCTGATGACCTGAATCTGCATGATGGAAGGAGAGAACTGATTTCAGGTTGTCCTTGGACCTACACATATGCACTCTGGCACCCATACTTCCACATGCCTACACACATACACACAATAAATGAATTAAAACATAATAGAAGTCAGGAATTCCAAAAGAAGCCAGGGCAACAGCCAGATATTTTCCTTTAGGCAGTGAAAAACTCCAAAGACAGATAAAAATACCCAAAGGAACAGCAATTAGACAGGGCTCATTAGCGGCAAGAGGAGCAGAGCTAAGAGAACATGATTGTCAAATGTGAGGAAATAACAGTTCACCCAGAACCCCACATCCAGATAAACCACTACAAAGTGAGTTGAGGCAAAGACATATCAGGAACAATGGGCTACTCAAAGCAATAACATGCCCAGTAATAAGCTGCCCTGTGTGAGTGACTGTGAGCAGTGGTAATCAGGGTGGATTGAAAGGAAGAGGAGGCAGAAAAACCCTGGAAAGTAAAACCTTGGAAAGTCAGGGCAAAGGGTAGTAATACTGGTTAACTTACACTTTGTAGGTCAAGTGTACTCATTAACATTCTGAGGAGGATCATAAGCAGACTGCATGCCTATACTAACAGTGGAAAAAAGAGTAAACAAACAAAAAATCAATCGGATACAAGATTGAAATAGGGCCAGAAAGGCCAGAGTGTGGGAAATTACAAGCACACAAAAAGAGGGAGAGGAAATTCAGATTTAATAATAGTTACATATCAAGTATTCAAAACACAGAGTTCTCTGGTGAGATTTAAAATTTTGGTTATGAAGTATTTAAAAGGGTCACCACTCACTAAAATGACACACAAGGTTTGAAGACTTGGATGAAAGGCATTTTCGACCTGTCCATCAGCATCTGAGAAGTGGCTCACTTTAGAATACAGTAGTGATGTCTGTCACTCACAAATGACCTGAAGAGGCCTGTGTCCAGGGGAGGCCCCTTGGACTGGAAATACTCCCCTGTGCTCCCTCTGGGTGTGGGTAGACCTGCAGCTGGGGATTTTGTGTAACCTAGCCAATAAAGTCCTACAGATAGGCAAACTGGAACACAGAGTATCCAGCTGCAGCCTGGCAGGGAAGGTGGGAGATATCCTAAGCCCTGGGCTGCTCCCTTGGACATCTGCAGGCTCCCCATTGGCGAACCCCAAAGGAAGCCATGCAGTATAGGAGCTCAGTGTGGTCCAAGAAGGTCTTTTCCATGGGCAAATCTCAAGACGTGGAATTGGGAGGATTCAACCAAACTTCTCCCAAAATAAAATGGACCGGTCTGTCACTGAAGATCCAGAGCAAGATTTTCAAAAATTGCACTGGACTAATTTTCATCAAAGACCATGTTACTCTGCTTTCTGCTGCTATTATGTGTGGTAATCAACTTATAAAGAGAAAAACGTTTGGGCTCATGATCTGGCAGGTTTTTATTATTGGTTTCTTGTAGAGGTGCCAACAGGCAGGAAGCAAACTGCTCACCTTATGGCCAGGGAGCAAGACTGACAGAAGAGGCTGAGTCTTCACAGTCCTCTTCCAGGGCATAACATAAGGTCCTAAGGAGTCCACCAGCACCATAGCCTGATGATTCCATCGTCTCCCAACAGCAACCTGGGGACTGAGCCTACAACACAAGGACCTTCAGGAGACAATCCAGATCCAAGTCGTTGTAGATTGATGCTATTCAAATTGGTATGAGACAAGTGTGTAGTCATGTCCAAGATGAAGAACAGATGGGACGTGAGTAGATGAAATCAACACAGTCAGGCCAAAGACCTCAGGTAAAAGCTAACTCATCATGCTCTGGGTGTACATTTAAGAGAAATGTCCTTTCAGTCAGAGGGTAGTCAGGGTTCTTCAGTAGCACATCAAAAGAATCATGCGCTTTAGGTAAGCTGAGTATTGTTAAACTCTTGAAAATTTACATCTCTTCTAAAGACATTTTAAGCACACATATAAAAGGACTTGGACCGTGGGGAAAAACAACATTTGCACAGCATCCGTCTTGTTGACAAAATATCTTATCTTCACAGTTGTAAAGAATTCTCACAACTCTGTAGTAAATGACCCAATCCAAATAAAGTATGGACAATTATTCAAATAAACAAATAGCCAAAAAGATGTGTGTGGTAAATAAGTATAAAAATGTGGTCAGTCTTATCACACTGAGTAGAAATGAGATGAAATTGGCCCCAGAAATGAAAACTATAATCTCTTCTAGGACTGCAAAAAAAGAATTAAGAGCCTCATAGTGCCAAATGCTGGTAAAGTGGTGCAGTGACTGGAGATTTTGTACATGGTTCATAGGAAGGTGAAGGGCTGCAGCCACTCTGGGCAGGAGTTGGAGGTTTGTGGGTGTCCAGCTCTGACCTCTCAGAAGGGTTCTTGAGGGGAAGAGAAAGGGATGAGGAAGTATTAATAAATACAGATGTAGACAAAGAGAAAGACGGAGACACAGGATAGAATTGGGAGGGCCCAGGGACAATATCCAGTCACCTTGAGTTTTATTCTAATGGGCCTTTTATACACTACCAAGGGGAGAGGCAAAATACCTCCCCCTTTCAAAATCAAAGCACAACATACAGCCAAGTGTAGACCCTTTAAAATACCTGGTAACCATGCCCCTGACCAAATCATCCTATTGTACAGCCCTGGTGGGTAAAGCAAGCTCAGATTCTCTGACCTTGAGTAAGGCCTTACTAGGCAGTCTCTGTGGGTCCCCACAGAGGCTTCTTGTGACCTTAAGAGTCAAGGATTTCATTTCTGAGTAGAGATATAAGAATTAAAATATGTCTGCAAAACAATCTGTGAATGGAAACGAACATGCTTTGGACCTTGATAGCTAAAGGCAGGAGGCATCACAAAGCTTTTATCTCGGGGACGCAGAACCAGCAGTGGTGTAGTCACAGGATAAAATGTGCTGGCGATGAGAGGGGGTGGACCACTGAAGGTGACGCTGGAGGGGCATGAGAGCAGTCGGACACCACACCAGCAAATGGTTTCATACAAGCACAGTCTTAGCAGCATGACAGAAAAGCCTTGGTGGCTCTAAGGGTTGAGGACACTCACACGGAACACGGAGTAGACCTGGGAGAATGGAAGCACTCTATCTTTATAATGGCAGTCCTCACATAGTCCCGTACATTTTCCCAAATCACCAAACGGTATACTTCAGCGGTGAATTTTGTTACACTCAACTTTAGCAGCCATGTGAGGAAGGAATTAAAGAGAGGCTAAGGGATGATGAGGACACTAGGAAGGAGGCAGCGGGAGCAGACCAGACTGTGGTGGGATCCTGCAGCCCCTTTCCCTTAAGAAACTAAATACTTTAATGACAGGAGGCTGAGACAGGAGGATTTCTGCAAGTTTAAGTCTAGCCTGGGCTACACAGTGAGATTCTACCAGATTGTGAGAGAAAAGGTGGGAATGGGAAAAGGAGAGGAAGAGTGAGTTCTCACCGATATTCACATTTTATCCCCTCACCCTTTCGACATTTTTCTCTCAACATTCATCCACACCTCCCATGGTGTCTGTCTTTTGGCAACACTGAGCATTCATTTGTGATTAAATTATTCCAGATAGTAGAATATGGGGGAAAGGTGTTTTATTAGTTGATAATTTACTTACCAAATCATTTGATGCTAACAGTCTCATATATTTTTATAGCCTATTCAGACAGTGAATCACAGTTGGAAGAGATGAGTCCCATAGTTACTTCGTGAAGTTTGGAAATGGCCCTCATATTTTACCCAGGGCAGAGGCCTGACTGATTCAAATACTTTCAACTCCAAGTTCTGTATAAGCCTGCACTGAGTTGAAGAATCAAGGTGCTATAAAATATCCCCATGAGTTATCACTGAAATAATCCACAAAGGGAAATATAGACAATGTATTCACGGTGGCCTGGGTATGTACAATTCTTGGCCATGGTGTACGATGCCTGCTCTTCTTAAATCAGAATATCATCACACACAAAAGATGCCAGCAATAAAACATTCCAGGACTTATAATGAAAGGGCATTGATGCAAAAAAAAAATCTCTTATCTAATTTCACAACATGGGGGATGGTAGGGATCTGCCGCATCCTGCTGCTGATGGGAATATAACGCCTCAACTGTCTGTCCTCCCTCATCCTGGGTCCCTCAAGTATGTGGTAGTGCCTTGTTTCCTGGAACCTCACCAAGTGATCCTATCAGAAAAGGGTACTGAGATAAAATGAAGTTACTAGGGTGAGTCCTAATCTATTCTGGCTTCAGAATTTATTGTTTGTCCATAACTTTTATTTATTTGTAACCTATTATTTATAATTTTTATTTTTTATTGTTGTGTATATGACCATTTATGCCACGGTTTATGAAGCAAAACCCCTTATCCATAGGGTCATCTTGCAGACTCCTGACTGGATTATTTGTAAAAAGAAATCAAGACACAGGCACACACAGGGGAAGGCGTGAGGGAGGAAGAACACTGCTTCTGTAAACCAAGAGGAGAGCCTTAGAAAAGCCCTGCTGGTCCTATTTGCCTCAGCGTCCTAGATGGTGAGTCATAAGGCCTGTGGTTTATACTCTCTGTGATGCTTGTTACAGTGTGTGAGCTGACTCATACACCACAGTGACAGAAGGGGATGGGGCGTGTTAACACTCTGTGATGTTTGTTACAGTGTGGGAGCTGACTCATACATCATACTGATGGGAAGGCAGGCACAGGAACTCACTGAGGCTGAAAAGCCAAAAGGACAGTTGTGCCAATCACATAGTGCCAATGTCTAACCACAGACCCTCCACCCTTGATCACAAATCAGGCCCAAGCATTAATCTCACTCTCATGAAGGTAACCTCCAGCTTCCTGCCTACAGGGAAATCCATTTTCTGGAAGTGGCTCTAGCTGAGTCAGGATACCGGGACTCAGCATACTTCACTCTCCCACTCTTGGCCATAACAATCATGAGTCACACACCACATACATCAAGCCCCTCCTGGAGCCCTTGGCCCATCTGTTCCATGCCCTGAACTCCCAGTGTCTCCAGCAGCCTTATAGTTTCACATATAGAGGAATCAGAACCCACTTAAAGTTTTTTTTTTTTCAAGTTCCCTCTATGTGCTTTGCATTGTGTGAGTCACCTGGGCTAATGAGTATGTTCTGAACACTTGTGTGTGCGTCCTAGGAAACACCTGACCAGCAGTACCATTTCCCAGGTGGTCTAGTTTGGTGTAAATGGAGGCAGATACAGCTCAGCCTGTGACAGATGTCGGAGTCCAGATGGGGTCATCTGTGCCAGTCTGAGCACAGGGTTTTAAAGGAACGGTTCTCACCCATGATGACCGGAGATGAGTCTACCCAATGGCCACAGTCTTGCACAAAGCCGCCATAAAAGCACATATGGGAAGTTTTGTGCCTGACATCCATTCCACCCTAGTTATTAATCCTTGGAACCAAAATGACTGTGTCCAAATATCCTATGACTGTCTCCTCATTTTTGCCTCGTCTCCCTTTGCTGCAGCCTCTTGGACTGTGCCCATTGTCTGTGGCATACACATTCCCCTTGCAAATGCTCTGTTTGCTCTTTTCAAGGCTGTTCCCAGATAAAATGGCTTTGCTTCTAGTATAACCTTCCTGTGCTCCTGCCAACAAGCTCTCCTCGCAGCCAACGTTACCCTCGGCATTGAGTTTCGATGTCAGCAATCTCCTCTTCACATGGCCAGGGGTCCAGAAAGATGGGGTCATGCCTGTTCACAATGTGTCCAGTACCAAATGACCAGTGGGTGCTTGCTGTGTGAGTGACTATGTGAATGGACGGGTGCATGGATGGATGAAAGGATGAAGAGAAGGATGCATGAATGGTAAATGTATGAATAAGTGAATAAACAAATGGATGAATGTGATCGTTGGGTAAATGAATGAATGGATGAAGAGATGGATGAATGAATGGTAAATGTATGAATAAATGAACAAATAGATAAACGTATGTATAGTTGGGTGAATGAATGGATGGGTGAATGAATTAATGATTAGATGACTGGTAGCCAGGGCAGTTTGTTTCTGCCCTGTCTCCCTTTTCTGTTAACTTCCCTAAGTCAGACTCCAGGAATTAGAAAAGTTGATGAAGGGTCCATGCCACAGCGAAAGGCAGAAGCCATTGGCTCCAAAAAGGGTCCTCTATCCTGGCTCCCTTTCTGAGAAGGTGGCCTAATGAGCAGAATGTTCTCTGGCCCTAGGCATGCACCCTAGGTTCTAAGAATTTAGTTCAGACCAGCACTGATTACCCTGCACCAGGACCGTGGCTGTTTGCCTGAGCAGGAAGCCTTCATGCTTCCATTACGAACATGATGGGGAAGAGAGGAACCTCAGAAACCCCGAGACTTTGCAAGGTTGCCTGTTAGCAAGGTTCCCTGGAGCGGGTGGGGGAGGGGAAGGGGGGCCCTTGGTGCAGTGTTAGCATTCTGGAAACTTCTCCAATCCCTCAGGTCTTCTTTAAGGTTCTCCTGAGATCCTGTGCACACATCTGCTGAATCCCTAATATAGCTGACTGCAGTGGCCAGTTTTCACTTTTGCCTCCTCTGCTAGGTCCTAAGATCTTAGTGGTTTGTTGTTTTCCTGGTAGGTAGAAGATGAAGGATGGATGCATACACAAACAGTCATGGAAAGAACACGGGCTCTGTCCTCACACAGAGAGAACTGTGCACTAGGGAATCTCCTCAGCCTTTCTGAATCATTCTCCAGACAGTTTTAGCTCCTATGTGCCAGACGTGAGGTTCTAATAGATATTGGCTTCTCTTTGTCCTCAGGGAACATATTTAGGATATGTTAAGATAACAACATGATAACAATATCAAACACTAAGAAATCCGTAGGTATGCGTACATATATTCAGATATACACAATTGTGTACTATTCTGTAAATGAGAGGCAGAGGCGAGTAAGAGAAGTCTAGAAGGAAGCTGCAAGAAAAGGTGTGCTTGAGAGCCAAAAGTTAGGAGTATGTAGGGTGTGAAGTTCCAGGGCAGAAATGGTGGCTGGAGAGGGCACTTCAAGGAAGTGAAGCTGGAACACAATCTTTCCTCAAAATGCTGAGCCTCCATTGGAGAATCTTCCAGATAACTTGACCAGACCAGGTCAATTTGCCTTGCTTTTAGCTTTCTCAATACTCAAAAAATAAAAATAAAAATATTTTTAAAAGGTTTTAAAAATAAAAGCAGTTACCATACTTGACAGTAAATGAATATTTTGGATTTTTTTTTTACATATTCTGTCCAAGCACTTCTTCGAGAAACTGTGGAGAACTGGGAGGGTGAGAAAGAATAGCCCTATGCAAACCAAGGGCAACCCAAGCATACAGCATAGAGAATGGTCCTGTAGGACCCAGACTGAGACACTGCCACAGAGGCAAGTGAAGCAAACTGGTAACTACAGAAGTATCCTTCAGCTGGAGAAGGGGACTGAGCAGAGGAGGAGAGTGCCGGCAACCCACACCACCACAAGTGCCAGGAAACCCGTGCATCAGAGAGTGCCATAGTCACCATTGGCTGGGAGTTTACACAGGGATCTGCCCAGAGTCTGCATCCTAGCTTTGTTATGCAGAGAGCTGACATCACACACCCGGCCACCAAGAACTAGCTTCTCAAAGTGGGTGTTGGGCTGGACTGGAGCCTCATTAGTGACCCACCACATGCCATGTGCCACTACTTGTTCCAAGGTGTGTGCATTCATACTTTCCCTCTGTTCCTCTTGGGCACATACCCATCACACTTCCCACCACAGCCAATGGGGAAGAAGCATCTATCACGTTCTATGTAGTGGTGCCACCACTCCCGTTGCTGGAGGAGCCACATCGGGATTATGCACCTTCACTGCTGGGTGTCTAAATCTGACCTTTCTCTAGGACCTGCATGGGGAGGGTCCACTAAAATAGCTCTCTCCACACATTCTCCTAGAGATACATTCCTACCATATGCACCATGTCCAAAGCCATTGGTTACAGCTAAAGAGCAATTGAGAGACTATACTGCATTTCTCAACTGAATCCAAAATAGCTTTCAAGGGCTAGAGAGAAGGCTCAGTGGTTAAGAGTGCATACTGCCTTTGCACAAGACCGCTGTTCAACTCCCAGCACTTGCATCAGCTCATAACCAACTGCAACTCCCACTCTAGGAGATATGACACCATCTTCTACACTTGTGTGCTCATATCCTCACACACATATTCACATAATTAAACATGAAAATAAATCTGTTTTTAAAAATAGCCTTTCAAGCAATCATGCTGAGGCATATTTACAGATAAAACAACTGACTATGAGAGTCACCTTATAAATGTGGTAGAAATGGTTGATCTTCCAGATGTGTACGTCTCAATACGGGAACCAAGACTTTTAGTAAAACAAGGTAACATGAAGCCCATCAAATAACATAACTGCCTAAAAGGGGACCCCTAAGAAAAGGATATGGGTAAGTTCCCTGAAAAAAAAGAAGTCAAAATAGTGATTATAGGAAAGCTCAAAAAATTGAGAGAATTCAGCAAGACAACGAAACACCACCAGGCCATCAATTCTTGCTATGAATGAAGAGTTCAGCAGAGGCAGAAGTCATGAGAAGGAATCAAATTGTAATCTCCAAAATCAATAACTTAGTAGGTGTCTTGTTAGGGTTTCTATAGATGTGAATATATATCAGGGCCAAAAGCAACTAGAGAAAGAAGGGGCTTATTTGCTTGCATATCCTGAATCATAGTCCATGAGGGAAGCCAAAACAGGAACAGGAACTCAAACCAAGTGCGAACCTGAAGACATGGGCTGATGCAGAGGCCATGGAGGAGTGCTGCTTATTGGCTTGCTTCTCGTGGCTTGCTCAGCCTGCTTTCTTATAAACCAGGACGACCAGCCAAGGGGTGGCACCATCCACAATGGGCTGGGCCCTCCCTCATCAATCACTAGTTAAGAAAATGCTTTAGGCTTACCTACAAGCAGAACTTTTGTAGGCATGTTCTTAAATGAGGTTCCCTCCTCTGAGATGACTCTAGCTTGGCATAAAACTAGACAGAACACCAAGTTAAACAAAAATATAGTTTAAAATCTTGGAAATAAGACTAAGAGAAACAAAAGAAAAAATACAAATCTGTAAACAAGTGTTCTGAAATAGCCAAATCAGATGACAGATTAGAGAAATGTAGAGAAGGGTATGGAACGGGAAGGGAAGGGGAAGGGAGGGGAGGGGAAGGGAGGGGAGGGAAGGGGAGGGGAGGGGAGAAGAGAGAAGGGAAGGGAAGGGAAGGGAAGGGAAGGGAAGGGGGGACAGAAATAAAGGAATTAGGAATTTATAGACTGAAGTCAGCATCTGAGACCTTAGAGATGTTATTAAATAAATATTTGAATGTAGAGGTAAAAGAAAAATTTTAAAGCATAGAAAACACCCTCTTTAATAATGGATGAGAATTTTCACAACCTTGGCAAAGATGTGAGCAGCAGTCATCAGAAGCTGAAGAACTCCTGGTAGCCATGACTATAAAAGAACATCACCAGTGTGTTGTAATCAAACTGCTTAACCAACAGGACAAGAAAGGAATTCTCAAAACAGAGAGGAAAGGTGTCAAATCACATGTATCAAAACTCTCACCAAATACCATCATATTTAGCCACTAGTCAAGGAAGCAACAAATTCCAAGTATTTAAATAAATACCTGAATACCAAGAATACTCAACAAAGTGATTTCTTAGAAATAAAGAGGAAAAAAAATCTTCAAAACGCACAAAAATGTGGAATCTGCTCACCCAAAACTGAGACATATAGATAACAAAAATAAAACTCCCCATGATGGCCAGCCATCCAACCACAAAGATGAGTAAGGCTGGGAGAAAAGAACAAAGTATTTAAAACAATTTGAAGAACTTCACCAGAATGGATAGAAATAAGTCCTTACTCAAAAATAAAAATCTTGAATACAAATAATTAATTCCCCCCAAGTAAAAAAAAATACAGAAATGCTTCACGGATTCCAAAAAGTCTCATATATATGCTTCTTACCTAGAAACTGACTTCAGCAGTCAAAACACAGAGGCAAAGGGAAGGACCTGAAAGGTATTCCATGTGGGTGGAAATGAAACCCCCAGGAATCACTACAGTGAAATAGACATTGATGTGAAAACAATGTAGAGACCCTGAAGGCTGATACATAATGACGAGCAGCCATACCTACAGGACACTGTAACCCCTGTGCACGTACACACATAGCCAACATCAGAACCCCCAATGTTATTCTAAAGGACTACTTAAAGAGCTGAGCTCAGCGCAGTAACAGTGGGGGCATCAACACTCCACATCTGTGAGAGATCCCATTAAAACAAAACACCCACCAATAAACATCACAGTTGAACTACAGAGAAGGCTAAATGATCTAGTGGACATAGAACAGTTCACTGAAGAACTACAGAATGCAAGCTGCCCTCATCAGCACATGTCACTGACCATCTTTCTATATTCTCTTGAGTCTAGAGAACATAGTATTTTGGAACACAGATTAGATTTCAAATAGAAATACCAATAGATTTTAAAAAATCAAAATAATGTCATGTATTCTTTTGTTGAGATTTTAAAATTCTATGTGTTTGAGTGTTTGGCTACATGTATGTATCTGCTCTCTGTGCACCTGGTGCCAGTGGAGGTCAGAAATGGGCATAATGGACATCATAGCCCTGGAGCTGTAGTTACAGATTGTTGTGAGCCACTGTATGTGAATTAGGAATTGAAGCCAGGTCCTCTGCAAGAATAAGAGCCATTTCACCATCCCCTTGGGTATCTTTTCTAAATACAATGTAATAAATCTACAACTCAACAACAGAAGAAACTTAACCTTTACCAATTTATGGAAACTTAGCAACATGTTTTTTTTTGAACAATGAATCACTGAAAAAAATTAAACTTCTTGAAATGAAATACATTATAAACATGAGATATCAAAAGGAAATCTGTTTCTCTGTATAACTGATTGTCTTAATCACTTTTTATTGCTTGAAGACAATTCCTTGGGGCTTGCAGCTTCATAGGGTGACTCTGTGACCATCCTGACAGGGAGCATGGCTGCAGTCTGGAAGAGTAGCTGCGAGTGTACTTCTGATCCACAGGCAATAAGTGAAGAAAACACCATGGGAATGGACATGGGCTGTGGAAAGCTCAAAGATCACCCCTGGTGACACAAAACACCTTCTCCAACATGGCCACACCTCCTAATCCTTCTCAAACAGTTCTACCAAATGGGACCAACCATTCAAATATATGAGAATCCCTCACCCCATTTTGTTTCCTGAGCCTTAGCTGTACAGGTTGTGTTCCAGATGCATCAGCTGGGTCTGAGTCCATCAGTTATGCTCTGCATCTTGACCAATTGTAGATTTCTGTAGTAGTCTACATCTGTTGCACGAATAAACTTCTTTGACAAGGGGTGAGAGTTACACGTGTTGTGTATATAAGATAGAAGGGTAAGAACTATTTAGAACTCATACTGGTTTAGAAAACAGCAGTAAAAGGCTCTCCTCCAGGGTAGACGGCCTTCCAGCCATGAGCTAGGTTTACAGTGCAGGCATGGATTCCCTCCTCTGGCATGGGTCTTAAGTCCAACTATACAGCTGTTGGTTACACTAGTAAAAAAAAAAAATGTCGCTATTGCACCATTGGTGATATCTTGCCAGGCTGGACATGGTTGTTGGCCAGGAAGTTGCACTCATGAAATCTCAACAATGTGGTTGCCAAAATTAGACCCACACAATGACAACGGTAGTTGACATGCCACCATGGATTGGAGAAATCTCACTGGGCTCCACCCATAGATGAAGAGCTACAGGCAATTAATGACTGCTGAGAGAGGGAGAATCCATCTTCCCCAGGCACAAGTGCCTGATAGATCATTCAATCCCAAGTGGTCAGCCCTAAACACATAGACATATAAGCAACACTGAATAGACTCAGCTGGCTACACACACACACACACACACACACACACACACACACACACACACACACACACGGTGATGATAATTAAAGAAGAGGAAATGAATATGAGAGGAAGTGGAGCATGGTAGAAATTAGAGGGGGAGAAGAAAGGGCAAAAATGATGTAAATACAGTACTCACCAATGAACTGAGTAGACTGGTTTTGAAAAGACAAAGTCAACAGACTTTCAGCTCAGAACAAAAGGAGAGACATCTCAAATAAATAAAATTAGAGATAAGAAGAGAGAGGAGATCGTGAGTAGACAGAGAATTAAAAGGTTGTTGCAGACTGCTATGAACAGTATAGAACAACAAGAAAGCCAGAAAAAAAAATACAGATGTATTTCTGGATGCCTATGAGCCTTCCACTAGACCAGGAAGACACACAGAACTTGGACACACAAAGCATGAGTTGAGATAAAGTTAAGAAATAAAAGCCTGAGGCGAGAAGGCTCCCCTGCTGGACTGTCCCAGGCTCTTAGGAAGAGTCAATGCCCATTCTTCTCCAATATTACACAAATGTGAAGAAACCCTTCCAAACTCATTTCACAAGAAAGATTAGCACTATCCTGACATGAAATTCCAGATAAAAGGCACAACAAAAAAGCAAATTATACATCAATATTCCTAATGAACAGAGAGGTGGAGATTCTGAAACAAAACGAAATCCAGTCAACTGAATCCAACCTTGCATGAGAAGATGAGATCCTTGCCGTTGTCGAATGCGATTGATCTTGGGAGAGCAAGTTTGGCTCAGCATAACTAAGTCGGTGTTCGTCGTACATCACATCATCACAAATGAAGTATAAAATCATAGACTCATAGAGCCATCTCATTAGAAGCTGGAAAAAGTCAGTCATTGGATAAAGTCAACATCTCTTTTTGATTAAAAATTATTGAAAAAATGTGTTGGATCTTGGATATCAAAGTATACTAAGACAGGAAGAATCTTATCCACTGTCCAGTTATACCAGGGTGATTATGGGTGCCAATGGAAGGAGCTTTGAAGGCTCCAGATCTGGAGGAAAGGATACACCACTGTGTGGGTGGAACATCATTGCTTGTGCCCCATCAGTCTGGACAAGTATTGCATGCTGAACAGTAGCAGAGTGAATGGGTGCTGCTTTCGTGCTAGCCCTAAGGTGTCAATGCCTTCAGCAAGACAGCTTCTCAGCCTAGATGAACCTTTTTATCACCCTCTCTAGCAGTTTGCTGGCACTCACGGCTCTAGGAGGAAGGGGAAGAGGAGTGGGCGTCTCCTGGACCACATTGCCTCTTGGAAATCACTGATGACTGCATTTCATTGCAGTCCTGGTTTAAACAACCCGGAGTCTCCTGGGAGTGGAAGGGCTGGGCTGTGGAGAGCTCAGCTGGCTTCCGTGGTGTTTCTCTGATGCTGAAGGACAAGCAGCAGTGAAGGAGAGCCTAGCCAGACAGGAACAGGCAAATCAATCCCCTAATGCAAAGAGGAGGTCAGTTGAGGACACGGACACAGAGCTGCACAGGGCCCTGTAATAGCCTCAGAGTGGACATCTCGATGCTTACTCCTCAGAGTAGGCTCTCTACTCACTTCCACTTGGGACCTGCGGCTCTTTTTCAAATACTACATGTCTAATTTGGCCCGTTTGTCTGTAGCCTGTTGCTCAGCCATGGCAGCCGAGAAGGCAGACAACAAGCGAGTCTCCCTACACTATTCTGCTTAAGGACTCAACAGAAGCAGCCTGAGGACCCAACACTAACCTCAGCCAGGGCTGCCAACCCGTCACCATACGCAAGACTGGCAGTCCTCTGAGCACATTCGTTCACTTTTGTTACCACATCACCATTTAAACCTCAGCAAATTGTACAGAACAAGTCATCCACACATGAGAAGGTGAAGCCAAGCAGCTCCAAACCTGTTTCCGCATGGGGATGTTTTATTTTATAGTTATCACGTGTGTGTGCAAGGGGGCACACACATGCCACAGCACACGTCTGGAGGTGAGAGGATAACTTGTGGGAAGCATTTCCCTCCTTCCACCGTGGAATTGAACTCAGGCTGTTGGAATTCTTCAGCAAGCTTTTACCTGCTAAGCCAGCCTGCCTGCCACGGAGTACATTTGTAATATATAATATTACAATGAGAGAATTATCAGAGTTCTTCAGCACAGCATCACATTCCTCTCTACCAGAATTAGGGGCAGCTGCGGAGAGTAGTACCATCACCTGTGACTAACCACAAACAAGGAGGAGGACTGCAAAAGTTCCCTGGATGGCACACACAGACATATAGACAGGATGGATATATATACATACATATATATATATATATGTAGATATATAGATATAGATTAGATAGATAGATAGATAGATAGATTTAGATAGAGAGAGGCAAACATGTAGACAACAGCACACACAGGCACACACATACACACACACAAAGACTAATGGCACCCCCACATACACTGATATACAGACATCACCTACCCACATAAACACATAGTACACACCCCCAGATATAGTACCCCCCACAGACATAGAGACAGCACCACACACAGAGACATATAGACAGCACAGCACACACACACACACACACAGATATCACTCCCAAATACAGACTCACTTATGGATAGGCACACGTACACACACACATGTGCGCACACAGACACACACACACACACACACACTCACTCCCAAATATGGACTCCCTTATGGATAGGCACACACACACACACACACACACACACACACACACACACACACACACACATAAACAATCTGGGTAGAGACAAAACCCTGTGGGTGCTCATTGCCCTACAGGTCGCCCAGGTTGTCTATACAGGCTCTTCTTCCTTCCCCAACTGGACTTGGCCATTTGTCCCCTCCCTTGACTCTCTGACTCCCAGGAGCCCACATAGCTCCAGGGGTTTACATTTCCCTCCACAGCTGGTTCATTGAGGTAGATTGTACATCTTGGGTTTGTGTGACACCATTTTCCAAACTACCAAAAACAAGCCCTTGGCTTCCAAAGGCCCCTTTTCTCATTCAGACACCGTGGCTCACTCCTGGCTGCCTCCATCCTGTGACCCATTGCTTTCCTGCAGCCACAGAGTCCATTGGGGTCTCAGCTGGGAAGCCTCCCAGGAGCAGCTGCAGCTGCAGGAAATGAACTCTTTGGTTCAGCAGATGGCACTCTTTGCTCTGAATCTGGAACAGCAGTGTCTGCACACGCTCCTGAGACACAAGGAGCCGCGTCGGCTTCTGAGCTGAGAGGCAAACACCCAAACGGTCCCTCCTGGGTACTTTGCAAGCATCACAGAGGAAGCCACGTGATGCCTTTGGCCAGGTCAACCTCTGGGAATAAACAGAAACAAGTACTAAAAGACCCAGAAGTCCTCTGGCTGTGGAATAGTCCCTCCAGCAAAACACCTTCCAGAATGTTCTTCCAAGTTTCCTGTTTGCCAACTTGCTCCTGTTTGCACTTGCCCTGTCGTGTGTCGGCCATGTTTTAGGACATCGTCTGAAGCAATGGCTCAATTATGTATTCTCAGGTGTGCCACCCAAGACCTGCATAAGACTAATTGTTTCTGCCTTGTTACCCATAGGAAATAATTATGATAAAAGTAACCAGTGTTTAAGATACAAAGCAGATAGGCGTTCTGTTCAGCAGGGTGGAAATCTCTGCCGTTGTTTCTCACTGTTCTGTTTGGGAACTTCTTTGGTTTTTTTCTGGTTTTGTATTTTCTTATTTTCTGAAATCTCTGTGGGTTTCAAGTGTAAGACAGATAAAATCTTTAAGGTCTTCTACTGTGAAACTAAGAAAATATTTAAACCCACTGGTCAGAAATTTTTGCTATGAATTTTCTGCTGGTGTGATTTTAGTGAAGAGTCCTCTAGAAGCAAGTGAGAAAAATCTAACATGGTTCAGCCCAAATTAACACAATAAAATACATACAGACACTTTACAGTCTCCCAGGATGCAGGATGGGGTGATCCCAAGGTGGCTGGGGGCAGTGTCCCCCCAGTATGACTCCACATCTCTGGGTGTCCCTTCTTTCTCTCAACTTCAGGCCTGGGACCAGACAGCGGCTTCAGAGGTGGAAGGGTGTACAGTGAGTTCTCCAGGACGCCTGGGGGTGTTCTTATGTGTGCTGTGCATGCTGGGACAAGGAAGAAAAGAGAGGGAGGGATAAAGGGCACCAGAAGATGTGGTGGCTGCTACTAAGCAGTTATTACAGTTAGGTGAGTAAGTCATTTTCTTTAATGAGAGTGACGTCACAGGACAGTCCTCCAGTGTTTACCATAAACAGGTTTGTTACTTTGAATAATTCTTAGGCTTAATTACAACAAGTACTTTGGATCATTTCCATCTGTCTCTAAAGTTGGACTCAGTCTCTGGGATTGGCACATTGGTTCAGAGAGACACTGATCACGAGTCTTCCTTCACTTTGGGGACAGAGCCACCTCTGTCCCCAACCTTGCTCCCTAAGGCTCTGTGAAGAGAGGAAAGCACAGACAGACATTCATAAGATAGATTGTTCTAATGGCCTTTGGCCCATGTATACTTACTCCACAGCACCAGTGTGAGGGTTTCCAGGTTCCTCTGCAAAGAGCAGGCCCTGACCCACTTCCGCTGTCCTGGGGTCTCTGCCATGGAGGAGTGAGCTGCTCCCCACCCAGATGTGCCCAGACCAGCCTCCCCAAGAACAGCTTCCTCCAGGCCCACTCAGTTGGCTCACAGAGTGTTCAATGGCTAGGGTTATGAAATTCTCTATAAATTGGCTTACATAAACCGATTAGAGTCGAGATCAGCTTCCTGAGTTTGCCTTGCGGGTTCATGGGAAGATTTCTGGTCACCAGATCGCCCTGTGATTGTTTGGGAAATTTTTGGACTTTTGGAAATACCTCTTAGAAAGTCATTGTGTGTGGAATCCTGGCATCAGATGGTTGCCAATTTACTTAAATTATCACTGTACTGCTCGTGAAAACTGCTGATGAGCCTGCCCCGTGTCCTGTCCCGACAGGGTCATTGCTGCCCTTCCTGCCTCTCACTTCTCTAACTCCCTCCCTCCCTCCCTCCGTCTCCTCCTCTCTCCCCTTCTCACTCTCCTCCTAGCTCTTCTCTCTGCTCCTCTCTCCTTTCCCTCTCTCCCCGAGCACATCTCACAATGTTCTGCTCACTTTATGAGCACTTAATTAAATCCAGGTACAGATGATTGATGGGAAAGAAAAACAGTTGGGTAAAAGAAGGTAGGAGGTTTGAAAGTTTGGCACCGAGAACAAATTGGAGCCTAATTAACAAACAGGAAGAACTTGAAGTCAGGCTCGGTGTGGAAAGCGTGCTCCACAGTCATCTGAGATAGTAGAGAATGCAAGTACCTTACCAGACACACATCTGGGAGGGTGTGGCTTGCCTAGAAATGCCGAGCCCCAGCCGGGAGAGCTAAAGAACACAGCCCCATTCTCAGAGAGAGTATGTATTTTAGAGACATCTGGGGAGACAAGTGTTACAGAGCTGAAAGTGTTTCAACCTTTCTCTGGTGAGAAGGCTCCAGGATGTTGCTTGCAAAGGTTCAAAGTGATCTCAGGTCAAGAGAGGAAGTGAGCAAGCTGCGGGCAGCAAGCCTGAAAACTACATTACATCACATTAAGTGAATTAGATATAACCCCCCGCCTCCAGTGCACACACAAGAGCATATCACACCATTCACAGGCAGCATCGAGCATCTCAGCATCTGCCTCTGTGGCTTTCCAAAAGACTCAGCTTTTCTTTCCATGCCAACTAATTAGGAGCATGGTTTTCATACTGTCTTCACCATGCTTCAGCCAGGTCAGGACAGAGGGCATACCCTTCCTTCTCTGACAGCCGCATCTTATCTCTGAGAAGGATTCCAGGACCAGCTTCTGCTTGCTGATACCTTCCTTTCCCTCCCTATGCAGTATCAGCTATGGGTGCTCACAGAAAAGGAGGAAGGTAGGCATGGTACACACACACACACACACACACACACACACACACACACACACACACTTCTTTGAGTCAGTCTCTCCCCAGGACAGTGTTACAGGAAGTGCTAGTGTTGCACTAGCTAGGGTGAAAGAAGACCACATCCTAGACCCCTCGATGAGCAGTGAGAAAGCAGCCCAGCAGTCAATGACTAGAAGTCACTTCGAATTTCCTTTCTAACTGCTCCCCATCTCCCAGCCAGCAGTGGATGGAGGTGAAGGACAGTGGCTCCTGTAGTGGGTAGCCATTCCATCTTTGATCTGGAAGTTCCAGCTTCGGTAACTGTCACGCCTACAAGGCAGGGCCAAGAGAGGACCCTGAAGACCCGAGATCCGGATGTGCCTGATCTATTGGTTCCTGGACCCTGGATGCTGGAGGTAGATTGAGCAGAGTTCTCCAGAGAACATCGCCGGGCTGCGCTGCACCTTTCCCAGACCTTGTAACCAATCGCTTCACTTGTAAGTTACCCCACAAAGTAAACCTGCCTTTTAACTATGTGGGGTGGCCTTAATAATTTCACCAATAGGCTCCCTTACCTGTATAGTCCAGAGAATAACGACAATAGTCATGCTTTTGGTCTTCACGGGTGTGTTTATTGAGTATGTAGCAAACAAAAGAACAAACAGCCAGGAGCAGATAGAGCAAACTTCAGTAGAAACAAAGTATCAACTCAGGAGTTTTACATCGTGCAATAGAGATGACCAGAGCGGAGCAGCCTGCTGGGTCAGCAGACAAAGAGAACATCATCAAATTGGGCACTCACAACACCCACCAGAAACCAAGCTGAAGTTGTCAGGTAGGCTTCCTGATTGCACTTTATCTCCACCCATCAGCTTGCTTCTCATTCCACAACAGGGATTTTTGTAGTATGGGATAAACAAAGGTAACTCCGGCTGGAGATTGTTTCTCTTGTCCCTTGTCCCTTAGATACTTGTTGTTTTCCCTTCTCTTCATCACAGGGTTGGGGGATCAGCCTGCTCCAGGTTCAGAGTACTTGCAGAACACACACATTCCTGCCTCCTGTCTCCCAGAGTCCACTTTTCACTGAGCCCAGATAGCACCTGGTGATTTACCGACAGGATGTCCATGGCATTCCCTCTGTGTGCTGAGAGAGATGAACCCCTGGGGAAAAAACCAAAACCCAAACCAACCAACCAACCCAACCAACAAACAGTGACCTTGATCCAGACCAAGTCTGCGCACTCATGCGGGGACAGGCTGTGTCCTCTCCTTCACCTCTCCACACACATACAACGTGGCTCCCATGGGTGGCATCCTGTCATCACAGGCTCCCAGCCTGGGGAACTCTTGGATGAATTGCTCTTCTTACTGTGGAAATGTCTTTCCAGGATGGTGCACAGTCTTCCTTAATGAGAGATGGTACCTGTCCACCTTCCATTGCACCACTACCTCCATCTGTCCCCAGTCCCCATGGAAGTCACAGAAGTCAGTAGTCTGAGGACAAGGAGGGCCTATGGATGCTGACCCTCAAGAATTGATTGGCAATCACCCACAGGGCTCTGAGAGTAACAGATGTGTAAACCAAGGGACGAGCACAGCAGGTGGCAGTTGTGGGCTGGGGAGCTTCATCTCACATGCTGATGGGAGAGACTAAGGCAGGGAAAGGCTGCAGTAGACAACTCTGTAGCAGGAGCCGCCTGCCACTACTCAGAGCCGCCAGGAAGTGGTGGGACCAGCTGAGGCTGGTGTATGTGGTTTGTAACCACAGCATGGAGGCAAGAGTAGAAATATGCACATCTGGAAACCTATGTGCAAGGTGTGATCTGTGTCCTCCTAGGGGTCGTGGGAGGGGCCCAGATGCTTTTAAGGGGTACATAGCCATGGCTGGTTAGAGGTACTCCTTCCAGTGGAGTGAGGAGCAGTCTCTGTGTGGGAGCTGGGGCTCCGTTAGTGGGAAAGAGGACTAAGGGGAGACGTGCTGGCAGTAACAGCCTCTGGTATCTGTAGTATAAAGGGAGAAATGGAGCAGCACCACAAACAGAATGCGAGTCCAGGGACACTCATGTGAGGAAGCCCGGTTATAGTGATGTTGGAAGCCTGCCTGGGACATTAAAGGTCCAGGCTGTGCACAGGGGTTGGCGGGGGCTTCAGGAAAGGCAGGTCCCACAGCGGCTCCAGCAGACCGAGGACATGGGGGCAGACCCCATAGAGAAATGTCCATGGTGTGCACAAAGGGAAGAACCTGGGGGAGGCTGAAAAAGACTCAGTCAGGAGAAAGAAGGCTGGGCAGGGAGAGGGGTGAACAAGCAGGAGGGGAGGGAAGAGGGAGAGAGAAGAAAAAAGAAATGGAAAGACCTTCGGACATGAGGGAGGACTGAGGAGCTGACAAGTAGAGATGTAATCAAGCAGGACCAACTGATGCCTAGGAGACGGGAGAGCATCCTGCCTGGCTGGACCTGTGCAGAAGCACGGAGCGAGGTCAAGGGCAGAAGGGGATCTGGACACCCCACAAAGGTGCAGACTCTTATCCAGGGCCCAAGAGTCCTGTACAGGTTCAATGTCACTAGCTAGGATGTCTTTGGTTCAGAGAACTTTCTAGGAAAAAAAACATCAGAGTCATGGTGAGTGTGTGCAGTGTGTATGCAACGGACTGCCCCAACAGTGCATGCAGATATCCGGGTAGGAGGCCAGTGATAAAGGAGGGAGAAAAGCCAGCAACTTGCAATGGGTTGGGGGCTCAAAGCCACCGCATCACTGATGGCTAATGGCAGAGGGAATTGTGGGAAAGGAGAGGAAGGAAGCTGGGAAGCTTGGATCTGTGAACCTGGGGAAGGAGAGACTGCTGACCAACAGGAAGTGTGGGAGAAACCTGTCACCCTGCTGGAAACGTCTCTGAAGGAAATGGCTATCTGAAGTTTGGGTGGAGGCTGCTGGGCACTGGTAGCTTGGGCACCATCCCCGATGGCCTCAGGGATGTAGCTGAGATGCATGTCTAGACCTATAGCCATGCTATAAGCCTGAGGCCCCTGCACCAATGATGGGAATGTCGTTCTGTATGCTGTGAATGTGTTGCTCTGATGTGGCTGATAAATAAAACACTGATTGGCCAGCAGCCAGGCAGGAAGTATAGTATAGGCAGGATAAGCAGAGAGGAGGATTCTGGGAAGAGGAAGGCTGAGTCAGGAGTCGCCAGCCAGAGACAGAGGAAGCAAGATGTGAAGGCAGAACTAAGAAAAGTTACCAAGCCACATGGCTAAACATGACTAAGAATTATGGGTTAGTTTAAATGTAAGAGCTAGTCAGTGGTAGGCCTGAGCTAATGGCTGAGCAGTTTTAATTAATATAAGCCTCTGTGTGTTTACTTGGGTCCAAGCAGCTGCAGGACTGGCAGGTGAGAGATTTGTTCTGACCATGAGCCAGGTGGGACATAGGAAATCTTCAGCTGCACACCTGTAGCTAGCACCACTTTAAGTGCGCATGTGCTGACTCTAAGCTCCTTAGAAAAGCCAGCCGTGGCCTGTGTGTGCCTCAGGTATACTCTGGGCACTCAGAACTGCCGTCTATTTACAAATGCAGATCAGCTCAAAGATAAAATACAGTGAGATCCATGTGCTTTCTGGTGATGTTTTGACACCCAGGAGCCTCCAAGTTCCTACCAGCACAGAGAGTTCTAGGAAGAGGTGTCAGGGAGAGGCGCCTGGGGCACACACCTGCACACCTTTCTTACCTGTGTGAGGCTGTAGCCCCACCTGCATTGACTTTGAAGACATCGTCATGGCTGGGTGGATCCCCCACTGCTGTTCTTGGCTTTCAGTCCCAGCACTTAGCTCTACAGCCTGTGTTTTAAATTTCTCAATAGCCAAAGACACAGGGTACAGGGCCCTAGCTCCAGGACTGTTACTCAGTTTAGGCAGGCACATCCCCAGCCTGGAGGTCTAAGTGGAATGCAGTCCACCATACAGCACAAGATACCTCAACAGTGTGCTACATATCCTCAGGAAGTGTCTTCGCTGGGCTTCAGGGATATTTGGATTACAGAGGTTAGCCTTAATGATGTGAGGAAATTCATTGCATTCTTTCCTGATTCCTTCGCAGGTGATGCAGCAGTAAGAAACCTGGGCCTCCTTTATTCTCAGAGAGGTAAGCCTAAAAGCTACACCTGCCATATTCTAATAGAACAGCTAAAATAGAGCCAGAGAATAAGATCTTCCGGGTGTCCAGGAAATGGGCCACATGAGCTGCAATTTACAAACCCTGCAGTCTGTATGAATCACGCCTTCTATGACAGGCTGCATATTTTGTCCTCACAAGAACACAAATAGTGTGCATTCCTGGTTAGTTTTTATGTCAACTAGACACAAGTTAGTGTCATCTTAGAGGAGGGAACCTCAACTGAGAAAATGCCTCCAGAAGATCTGCCTGTAGGCAAACTTGTAGGGCATTTTCTTAATTAGTGATCGGTATGGGAGGACACAGCTCATTGTTGAGTGTTGCCACCCTTGGGCTGGTGGCCCTAGGTTCAATAAGAAAGCAGGCTGAGCAAACCAGGGGGAGCAAACCAGTAAGCACCACCCCTCCATGGCCTCTGCATCAGCTCCTGCCTCCAGGTTCCTGCCCTGTTTGAGTTCCTGTGTTGGGTTTCCTCAGTGGACTGATTTGGGATATGGAAGTCGAATAAGCCCTTTCCTCACTGAGTTGCTTGGGTCATGGTGTTTCATCACAGCAATAGAAACCCTGAAGATAGATGCAGGGGCCTCACTTCTTTGAATTGTGTGGAACACACCAACCTTGAATAAACCTGTGTGAGTGCCTGTGGATGTGTGAGTGTCTGTGAATGTGTGAGTGTCTGTGGATGTGTGAGTGCCTGTGGATGTGTGAGTGTCTGTGAATGTGTGAGTGTCTGCGGATGTGTGAGTGCCTGTGGATGTGTGAGTGCCTGTGGATGTGCCAGCTCTGCTGAAGGCTTCCCAGGCTCATCCCTCCCTACCAGCCTTCTCCCACCCTCCCCAGCTTTGTCTTGCCCTCACTCTGCCTGGCATCAGTCCTTGCCTACCCTGCACATCCCTTTCTCTGTGGTGAAGACATTTCTGATTCACTCAATCCCTTAATTAATCAAACAGGAATTATTGTCATCCCTTCACCTCCCCAGCAAAAAAGAAACAAAACAAAAACAAAAACAAAAACAAACAAACAAACAAAAAACAGTATCCTGTCTTGTCAGAAATGTCCAATGACAGCAAACTTTAGCGATGGTTAACATATGCACAGGTGTTAATCTTTGGACTCAATCAATATAAATAAAAGTGAGAATAATATAAGTTCAGGGATAGAACACCAAACAGGTAAAACTGCTTGCCTAAAGGAAAGCTTTGTGTTTCTGGACAAGTGTGTGTGTGTGTGTGTGTGTGTGTGTGTGTGTGTGTGTGTGCAGTATACCTACATGGTACCTGTAGGGGTGTGAACATGTATGTGTGTTTTCAGTGTGCCTGTGTGGTACCTGTAGGTGTGTGAGCACAAGTGTATGTGTGAGTATATGTCATTTGTAACGGGGCTGTGGTATTGTATACTACATGATGTCTGGCATCTTTAGACCCTGGATTTATATTTTTGAAAACCAGAATGGCAAAGTTGGCTCCAAAAGGTTCATAGCTAGCGTATTAGCGTACATATTTTTCTATCCTTGTGTAGGTTTCCTCAAATCAGTCTGATTTCTAAAGATTCATGCATATTTAGACTGACACAATGCACGTGTGACTCTAAAGAAGACAATCATGAAATCCCAGCCATGAGCAAACTAAAGAAGCTGAAGGAGTGAGGCTGATGAAGTCGGCAGACACAGTGGGAAAACATGATGAAGGTCAAGAAACAAAGATTAAAAACCCACAGAGACAGTTGCCCAAGCATGAGGACCTGAGTTCAGTCCTCACCACCCACATAAAAGACAGAGCATGGCAGGCCATGCTTACCATCTCAGTCCAGGGAGGTAGAGACAGGAGAATCCCAGGGACTTGCTAACTAGCAAATCTAGCCAACCAGTGAGCTCAAGGTTTAATGAAGGTCCATGTCTCAAAAGATAATGTGGAAGGAATTGAGAAAGTTTACATCTAACATCAGTTGATCTCTAGCTTCTCCATGCACAGGCATAGCATGCCCGCACACACACACACACACACACACACACACACACACACACACAACAGAGTAGTTTGTGTCATGGCTCACATGCACTGCATGCACACACATGAGTGTGTGCTCACACACACACACATACACACACACATACACACACACAAAATGGAGTAGTTGTGGGTTGGATGTAAAGTATTCACAAGCTCATGAGTCTGGATACTGTCCACAGTTGGTGCTGCTGCTTTGGGAAGTTCTGGACCCTTTAGGAGGTGGAACTTTGCTGAGGGACACAGTTAATGGGAGGGGGGCTGGACTTTGAGGTTTGTAGGCTGACTCCTCTTCCAGCCTTGGCTCTCTCTGCTTTCCGACTGTCAATACAACAGACCAGTGACCTTCCTGTCCGACCTCGTCATCTCCCCACAATGGTGGGGACTCGGCTCCCTTGAAACTGTGAGCCAGATAAATCCCTCCCTTTACATCGCTTCTGCTAAGTGTTTTTGTGAAAACAACAAGGAAAGTAACTAACCCAGTCTGTCACTGCCTTGAAGCCATGAATGAGGTGACAGCAATTCCTGTCAGTGGCTGTGGAGACAGGAGGTGACGAGGGGAAGAAGAGCCTGCCATTTCCAGCCCCATCACCTCTTACAGAGTGTGCTGGCTACTTTAATGCAGCTGTGGTCAAAGACAATTTAATGAAGGGAGTTTATTTTGGCTTCCAGTTCCAGAACGAGGGAGGTGTGGAGGCATGGCAGCAAGCAGTAGGCGTGTGACAAGAGCAGGAAGCTGAGAGGCTACATCTTGTAAGACAAGATCAAGGCAGAGAGAGCTAACTAGAAGTGGAGCGAGACCATGAATTCTCAACTCCCACCTCTAGTGACACACTTCCTCCAGCAAGGCCACGTGTCCTAAACCTTCCCACACAGTACCACCGACTGGAGACCTGGTGTCCAAGTGTCTTAGCCAATGGAGGGCATTCTTATTCAAACCACCACGTGGAATTAGCACACACGGACTGTGTCTGAAAACGACAACCTAATCTGTTAAACAAAAGAGGTAGATCAAACAGGAGAGACCTGAGACAGAGACCAGGAAGAATAAACAAAAAATGATAGGCAGTGATGTTCCAGATGGCGCTCACAGAGCTCACAGGAAAGACACCAAAAAAAAAATGTAGAAGTTAAGGAGACCTCTGGCTTGGCTTGCTTCTCTTTGCTTTGATAAACCCCACAACAAAAGCAGGTTAGGGGAGGCAGGGGTGTGTCTTAACTGTGTATGTCAGCCCGTCACTGAGGGAAGTCAGAACAGGAACAGAAACCGTAGAGGAACACTGCTCTCAGGGTCAGTCACTACCTTACGATCAGTTACTTTTCATATATAGCCCAGACCACCTACCTGGGGGTGGCACAGCCCAAAGTAGGCAGGGCCCTCCCACATCCATCTTCATTCAGAGCAGTCCCTCAAAGACATGGCCACTGGATAAGCTGATTGAGGCTAATTTTTTTTCAACCGGGCTTCTTATTCCCAGGTGAAGCTAGGTTGTGTCTAGTCAACAGTAGAATGTAACCCAGGCAACCTGATATTCTCATGCATCAGCAGATTAATACTATTTCAGTGATTATATTATTTAAATGATCAAAGTAATACTACAGACTCACTGAATCCCAACCAAAATTCCAGTGACATTCACCACAGAAACTGGGGGTGGGGGGTCCTAAAATTCATATTACATAATCCCAAATAGCCAAAGCATCCAAAGCAAAGAAATAATAAAATAAAATGAATAAGGTGAAAGGTCTCTAACCAGATTTATATTACAGAGCCAGAGAAGCAAAACATAACATAATCTAACAGAACTGAATTCTGTCCCCTTGAACAGAGGAATCAGAATCTCACCCTCAGATCTCTAGCCTTTTGTTTCTTGGCAAATGTTCCAGAGGTAACATTGAGGGAAATACAGCCTCTTTACCCAATAGTGCTGGCAAAATTGGATATCTGAGTGCAGAAGAAATGTGTGTCCCAGTCCATCACTGAAGGGAATGAGAGCAAGAAGCAAAGCAGAAACTGCTGAGGAATGCAGACCCCTGATCACTCACTGTCTTACGCTCAGCTAAATTTCGTACACAGCACAGACCACCTCCCTGGGATCTGGTGGTCTGACTGAAACTAGGTCCCCCTCCCATAGTCTGTACCCAAAATCAAATCAAAATGGATCCAAATCTTTAATGTCAGAGCTGAAACTCTAGAACTAGTTGAGGGAAATAGAAGGAAACTTGAAGATAAGGGTATAGGCAAGGACTTTCTGAAAAGGGTTTGAATGGCTTGGGAAGTACGAATTGACACATGTGACCACAAGAAACTAAAAAGGCTTCTGTGCAGCCAAAACAAAATTCAGCAGAAGGAGGAGACAGCCTCTGGCATGAGAGGAGACCTAAGTCAAAGACTCATCTGAGAGAGGATTAACATGTAGATAACACAAAGAATTCCAAAAAATTAAAGAGCAAAGCAATTAATCCAGTCAACAAGTGGGTCTGTGAGCTAGACAGCTCCAAAAGAAAGTACAAATGGCCAAGAGATACTTGAAATGTGCTCTATGTCCTTGGCAACCCAAGAAATGCAAATCAGGCCTAGAGATTCCATCTTACCCCAGGCAGAATGACTGCCACCCGTAAACAGCCAGCCAACAAATGTGGGCAAGGTTGCTGGGGGAAAGGGAACCTTGTTCTCTGGTGGTAAAAATGTAAATTAATATAAACAGTATGGAAACTGTATGGAATTATGGAAAAATAAAAAAATAGAAGAAATGCCAGGGGTTATAGATCTACCACTCCAGGTATGACTCAGGAGGATCCTAAGTCAGCTCGTCTCAGAGACATGTGCACATCCATTTATTGCAACACTGTTCACAATGACCACAAAAACGGAACCAGTTGAGGTGTCTGTCAATAGATAAATTGGTGTGTTAAGTGGTGTACATACATAATAGACATAATTCAGAGGTAAAGAATGAAATCCTGCCTGATATAGGAAATGGACAGAACTGGGGGAATCACCAGGGTAAATGAAATCAGCCATACTCAAAAGGCAGCACCACATGTTTTCTCTCTCACAAGGACTCTGGGCAGAAAAAAGAAGGATGTGAAGTTAAGTAGGAAAGGCCAAGATGCAGAAGGGGAAGGGAGAGGTATGATTAAAAAGTAAAAGATGTGATAATGTGGTCAAAGTACGTTATACTCATGAGTGTTAGAAGGAAGCCCTAAAAAACCCTCATTTTATACAATTAACATATACTACTATAACATAAAACAAACAAGAACACTGCTGTGATACCTGGGGGTGACGTGAGGTCACTGTATTGAGATACACTAGACACGAAGGACATACACTAAGTCCACTCTCATGAAGAGCCTTGAAAGTCAGACATAGAGAGTACATAGTGAGTGCCTGAGGCTATGGGGACATGTGAGTTACTGCTTAATGAGTGGACAGTCCCAATTTGAGAATACAAAAATGTTCTAGAAGTGGGTGGTGTGATGGCATCTCTGGAATAAGCTCACCAATGATGATTAAGGGTATAGTAATTGTGCTCTGTGTAGTTTATCATGATAAAAATGAGAGCAAAAACATTCAAAGTAAAACTTAAAAGTCCAATTCAAAAGGCATGAGAAAGACACCCAAGGGACTTGACAAAATTATCAGGAAAAAGTAGCAGAGAAAGCATAAATAAAAGGCACAACATTAACAGAAATTATAATGTGTCATTTGTTTTACTTAATTAAAAAGTAGATAATGCCCGGTGTTTGTAAGGCATGAAGGAATTCATAGAGGGTGTCAGCACAAATGTTAGAAATTAAATGAAAGAAATAATGCCAAAAGTTACACAAGAAAATCTTTTGCAGATCTACAGAGACTCCTAATCCAGAGCCCTGGCCCAGGAAAGACCTACAGGAGCATGGACAATGGAAGGAACCAGCTCCTGCCGTCCTCGGCACCTGACGTCTGGGCTCAGGGCACTCAACCTTCAGGAGAGAGCTGCTCTCTGGCTTCCCTCTCTTAGATGGCTTTGCTGTGTTGGGATGGGTCCAGCAACACTGGATCATAGAAGACAGCCTCCATGCTGACAAGAATCCACCTCCCAGTAGATACTGTGAGCAGAGCCACATAGGCACTAAGAACCATGTTAGGGTCACCTCTCTTGTCTGAAGACTTCTGGGGAAGCTGCTGGTCTGTCTCAAAAAGAGCTCATGGGGTGCAACCGGGTACTCGTATTTTCTCCAGCTCTTACACTAGAGTTCGAGCAGGAATTTCTGCCAAGCAGTAAGTGCAACTTCTTCCATGACGGCTTATGGATCATGGCTTCTGTTAACATGGTCCCATCTGTATGTTAGGTAGAGAAACTTGACTTTCCTTTCTCGTCATGGCTCTCTGGTAGCACCCTTTGCTGGATTCCAGCACAGTCTCTATTTTTTTAAGTTGCTTTGATTTCCATATTAGGCTTTGGAGAGGCAGATGGTAGCCATCTGGGCCTACACAGTCATTGCTAGATAAGAGATACTTCAGCTCTTCAAAGAGACTTAATTCCTACACATAAAATCTACCTCCAACCAGTGATTCAGTGTAAGCTCATATTGTTCTTCAAACTTAACTCACAGGTACCTGAAACATTTCCTAATAGCTCCTTTCCCAAGCTTAGAGCCATCACTTACAGATGTCCTAGCAGGACAACCCAATGGTCACACTGAATGGACACTGGCCCCACATGCCAGCCCAGAGCCTCTCCTGCTTCCAGGACTGGGAGTCATGAGGGTAATTCATCCCTGTGCCATTAAGCTGTATCCTCAAAAGTGAGCTGTGGGCCAAGTGAGGTAGTCCTCAGACAAGGTACCTTCTCCTTGCTCAGATTCATGTTTGTCCTTATTCCTGAGTGTCTGAAGACCTTCCCAGAGCTGGCTAGAGTCAGTCTAGCTTGAGCTGGAGCTTGCTTCTGAACCTGATTTGGGAATCTGCTTCCCAATCCCGACTTCCCTCTTCTAACCTCTATTCATCACTTCCCTTGGCTGTGACAGAACACAGGAAGCAAACGAAGGAAGAAAGGTTCCATTACCTCAGCCTCAAAACCCGTGGTCTACGGCCTCTCGGACACACTGTTTGAACCTGCGGTCTATGGCCTCTCAGACACACTGTTTGAACCTGTGGCTGAGCTGTGCATCATGGTGAGGGCACAGGGCAGAGAAAGCTGCTTACCTCCCGGTGGCTGCAAAGCAGGGTAGAGAAGAAACTGGAGCTGAGATTCTTCTCCGGGCGCTCTCTGGGAGCCCAGCTTCCTTACCCAAGCCAACACCTACCTTAGCCATCCCCGACAGCATGATGGGCTTGCTGGACACGCCATTCTGTGTAGACTTTGAGAATCACTCTTTTTAACTATTCCTTGAACACCCCTTTCTGGCGTGACCAGTGAGGGCCACCTGGCCCTGAGAGGCAAGTGGACATTGGCTCAAATTTACCCAGATGACCTTGTCATTTTGAAGGCCTAGGAATGCTCCATTCCTGCATCGAGTAAGGAAGCCAATGTACCTAACTCCAGCTTCTCCATTAAAATGCACATTCATTTATTAGGCTGACCATGCAGCAGTTTATTTTTTTTAAGAAGGGAAAAAGATATTCATAGGGTACATACACATTTGCATATATACATACACATTTACATATGCATAACTACCTTCAGAAACACCACTTGAATTTAAATTTTCTTTCCTCATCATACTTGATCAAAGCGCACATCCGTTCTCACAGAGGCCATGAACACTAGCTCATTACAGAGACTGGCCACTGAGTCGACCAGAAATGAAACATTCGCTCAACATTAACAGTGACCATTCAGATAGAGGCCACTTGGAAAAGGCAGACAAGTTCACAGCTCCCTTAGGGAAAAATGGAGAGTCTCCCACGGATGGAGACGGATTGCCTGTAGAAAAGGGTGACGCTGCTGAGCTCTCATCACCTTTCACCCAGCAGGAACAGCCTCCCTCCTTGTTAAATGCAGCCTCCGAAGGAAGTACTGATGGCTCACTCTCCACAGCTAGCACATGCTACAGTGAACACAACCTATGATGTCAGAGGATTCAGAGCTCACCCAGCACACGTCACAGGTGCACACTCAAACAGTGGCAAAGATGTCACAGTGTGACTGGTTACAGTGTAGCCTTGTGGTCTCCGCCATATGTGAACCTGTAACAGCCACCACAGTGACTTTAAAAGCTCTTTTTTAGAATAGGAAAGTGTACGGGATTTCAATAATCTATAAGGACAGACACCTTCCTTGTTATCACAGGACAAGGGTATTCACAGAGGGAACAGGTCCAAATGGACTGCTGGCCATAGGGAACCAGGTCATACTGGGGAAGTGTAAGAAGAAGGCCAAGAAGTGAATGTCTGTTCTCCGGTTGGAGCTTTACTTCCATATCTAAGGAGCAGAAGGATGAACGCTGATTCTTATCTTAGTCTCAGCCCGAGACTCCAGTCCCCATGATGGTGGTGCCCATATTTAGGATAAGTCTTTAACCCTCGCTTAACCCAATCTAAAAATTCTCTCATAGACATGCCCAGAGATTTGTCATCTAGGTGATTCTAGAGCCTTCCAAGTACACAGTCCATATCAGCCACCACGGCCGAGTTCAACTCACTGCAGATGCACATGCTGTACCCCCTTCTCCTCCCCTGCCCTCCTCGACGGTCATCTGAAGGCTTCTTCCAGGCGCCCCACTCTACAGGTTCAGATCTCTTTCCTTGTTCAGGTGCACTTTCCCTCAGCATATGGTGTATGCATGTGCATGAGTATGTGCGTGTGCGCGTGCACGTGTGTGTGCGCATGTATGTGCGTGCGTGCGTGCGTGCGCATGTATGTGTGTGTGTGCACATGTGTGTGTGTGTGCATGTGCGTGTGCATGTGTGTGTGTGTGTGTGTGTGTGTGTGTGTGTGTGTGTGTGTGTGTGCTCCTTCTCTGCTGCTGCCTCAAGCCTGACATGCAGCCGGAGTCCTATCAGTGTTCAGCCAGTGTCACCTGCATCAGGTCTGGGCTGAACTGCCACGTGGATCAACGTGAGCACTAAGGCCATCCTTACAATGTGTTAGTCGTGTCTCCACAGTTCTGGTGGAACCAGGTCTGTAACATAAATCATTTGCTAACAGAGGAAAGCTCTTTCAAGCAGATTCACCAGTGGCTTAAGTATGAGAGGGGAGCTGGAGTGGAGACAGAAGCATGAAGTCACAGATCGTGTGGTTTGTGCTGACTGTCGACTAGACAGGATCTAGAACCACCTAGGAGGCAAACTTCTGAGCGTGTCTGTAAGGGAGTTTCTAAGTTACGTTCATTAAGGTGCGATGACTCACCCTACACATAGGTGGCACGGTCCCCCTCGGATAAGGTGAGCTCAGCACCAACATTCATTCATCTCTGTCTGCTTCCTTATGGAAGATGCGGGGTGATGGCTGCCCTGTACCTTCTTTGCCATAATTTCCCTGCGGTGATGGACTGTACCGTGGCCTGTGAACCAAAAATGAACCCTGGCTTCCCCAGGTTGCCTTTTGTCAGGTAATTTGTTACAGCAACAGAAAAAGATGCAACCAGCAAACGTTGCTCCACCTTTTTGACATGGGACAAAATCCAGAGCCCTGTGCGACCTCGCATGTGTCGGAGCAAGCATAGTCTCACATCAGAGAGCAGAGGCCAAGTGTCCTCGCTGTAGGCAGTTTGGCAGGGAGTTGCCACCTCCCACGGGGACCCCTCCATCTTCCCACACCCGGCATGCCCTGGGCACAACAAGGGGCATAATTTTGTCTTTAATGGTTTGTAATGGTTGTGCCTTTGATATCCACTTGTTCTCGTCCCTCAGTAAATTCAGTTTCAGGTCTATAAATGATCACACCCCACCTGAGCTATTCTATGGGACACTGAGAACAGCCCCACGGGTTGTGGGAGGGTATAGCTCTAAACAAGTGCCACGTCCACTGAGAGGTGCCCGGGGTGCCGAAGCCACAATGATAGTAGCACTCATGAGGGAGACGGGCTGCTCAGGTTTCCGTGGTCTGTGATGAATGTAGAAGAGCAGATGCTGTGTGGCAGAGTAGCTGTAAATGATGTGTATCAGCAGGATTCAGAGAATGGTTAACTCTGTTGAGCCTAATGACACTGGCTTATCACGGCATCCTTCAGGTTATATGATTATTCTTCCATGGACTAGAGCATTGTTAGGATCTCCAACACACCAGATAACTCTCTCTGTGTATAAAGGACCAGGGAGTAAAGCCTGTCAATGTGCCCCTGACAGGAACTGTCACACTGTGGACTCACAGGGTAGTGGTGTGTTCCCATGGCCTGTACACATAGAATCATGGTGGGCCACAGTTTGCTACAGGGTGATGCTATCTTGCCCCTGTCCTGAGGGAATGAGGCATTTTTCTGACTTGAAAAGACTCGGTGTTGGGGCACAAATGAGGCGGTCTCCTGGGGGATCCTGGTGTTGGGCACAAACAATCAGACATCTAGAGCCCACTAAAGTGTGCAGGGTCAAGAGCACTGGGAACAGGGGAGCACATGCCAGGCTCCGAGCATGGTGGGAGTTTGAATGAGAATATCCCACATAGGCTTAGGTATTGGAACACTTGGTCCCAAGTGGCGCTGTTTGGTGATGAGCTGCAGTCTTGCTTCAGGCAGAATATCTCTGGGGAGGGCCTTATCCCACTTCCAGTCCACTGTCTGCCTCATGTTTGAGGTTGAAGACCTGATCTCTTGGCTCCCTACTCCTGCAGCTACACCTGTCTCTTACTGCTGTGACTCCCAGCCAGAATGCACTCTTCTCCTTCTGGAACCCTAAGCAAGAACAAACCGTTTCTTGTATAAGTCATTTTTGATAATGGTGTTCTGTCACAGCAGCAAAAAGTAACTAGCCCAGGGTGGGCTATGTAAAAACAACCCTAGATGATAACAGAACCATCACAGATCTAACTTCATCAATGTGTGGAAATGACAGAGTAAGAAACCGCCTGGCTAACGGAAGCTAGGAGAATCAACACTTGGATGTAGCTTGGAGGCACTGTCCAGAAATTCACATTCCCTGATGCACAGCAGACATCAATCAGGCTGGGCCGATCATTCAAATCAGCCAATGTATTGATACCTTTCTGTTGCTGTGAGAAACTGCCATGACAAAAATCAACTCAAGAGAGAAGAAGTTAAAAAAGAGAGAGGAGGAAAGAGTCTAGAAAAAAGACAGACAGACAGGCAGGCGGGCAGAATGAAGGAAGAAAGAAAGAGTTAAAAAAAAAAAAAGAAAGGAGTTTATTTTGGCTTCTGATTCCGGGGGATTGGAGTCCACTGTGGCGGGTGTGATAGCAGGCTGCAGGCATGGTAGAAGGAGCTGGAGCTGCAAGATTTCATCTCAACAACAAGCAGGAAGCAGAGAGTGAACGGGAGGTGGGGTGAGGCTACATACATCTCAAAGCTCACTCTAAGTGACATGCTTCCTTCGGCAAGTCTGCACCATCTAAGTCTCCCCAAATAGCACCACCATCCTGGGTCCAAGTGTTCAAACACGGAGACTCTCAGGGAAATTCTCACTCGAGCCCACGTTTACTGTTAGCCATTGTTTCAGGGAATCTGGACTTGGGAATGGCACCACACATGGCTTGGGCCCTGGGCTTCCGGATCTACTTCCACAGTGGTTTTAACTTGTGGCTGTTGGAGGCAGCCTCAGCTAGGCCTGTGCAACCTCTCCACACAAATTCTTGAGTATCCTGGGGACATGATGGCTGCCTCCCTGGAGCAGGTGGTCCGTGTAAGAGAAAACAGCAACATGCTTTATGAATGACCCAGACTAAGATGTGGTAACCACCACTACCCTACCTCCTCTGGGCCACACAGCTGTCCCCAGCATAGGACATAAGGCCAAAGGTAGACTATCATGCCTCAGGAAGGCTGTCCACCCTCCCCATTCTGATGGGCCAGGTCCAGTGAAAGCCCAGAACTGTGTTTTTAAGCACAGTAGTCGTTCAGGTTGACTCGGAGAATGTGTGATTCTTACCATGAAAAACAATGACTTAGATCTCACTATAGGATGTGAACAGCCCAGAACTGGAGAACAGGGAGATTTCAGATTTTGGAGGAGGCCATCTCCACAATGGCTCCTAAGGGAGGCCTCTGTGTCTTCTCATGCTTCAGGTGGACGGACTGTACCCAGCTCATGACATACTCTGACTGTATGCAATCCACATGTGAACCGCCACAGGCACCCCCCACATAAAATGACCAAGACAGCACATGCTCTGGAACTGAGCTGCTTGCCAGCTCAGCCAGGCATACACATGGTGCCTTTCAGTAGCTAGCTATCATGTGGAAGCTTTAGGTGGGTGAGGGTTAACGATCTAATTCCCCTAACCTCGTAATGTGGTTATAATGAAAGCAAATATTAGACTCAATTAGGCTACATCTGTGAAGCCTATTAAATACACCTTATTAACAAGCAGGTATAAAATTCCGACAACCTGTTCTGTGGGCTTGATGGAGTCCCAGCCCTTCCCTTGAAGTGGGATGGGTTTCTGTCTTCACAACCGAACTTTTCTGAGAGTGTTGGATGCCATGATTAGTTGCTCCAGCCTATGTGCAGAACTGGCCTGGGCACACTAGGAGGCAATACCATGGGGATAGGACTTCTCCTTGATAAGGCCACAGCGGCCAAGACTGGCCAGAGGCCAGGTGATTCTGAGAAGGATGTTTAAATGTGATTCACTCTTGAATCCATGAATCCTGAGTACAACCCCCAGCTGTCCTAAGACATGACTGCTGCATCAACTACTGGAAACCAAAGAGGAAGAAAACCGGTTTCCCATGCACACATCAAGGCTGCCTCAGAGCAGCGCTGGGAAGCCCGTCTGAGCTCAGCCTTTGGGCTTGGAGCTCCAGACTGGGGTATCCACTCATCTCCTAATTCCTGGCTTGCTGCTGTCCTGCACAGTCTGGCTTTGCCAGCCCACACTGTACCATCCAGTGGCTTAGAGGGACTCTCCTCTCTCCCTCTCTTTGCCCTCTTCTCTCCTTCCCCGTTCCCTCCCTTCCTTCCAGTAGCTTGTCACTGAGCTTAGGGGAATTACTTCTGATTCCTTAGGGAATTCTAACTAATCTGCTACCCACTAGACAGACAGAAACCCCACCTTATGGACTGGGCCAAGTTCAGGACTGTACCAGGCCCACCTTCCCCAGATTGGAATGGAGCCTGTGGGGGTGTACAGGCTCCTCTCATCTATTTAATCTCTGTGTGTGTGTGTGTGTGTGTGCACACACATGTGCATTGTCCTTTTTTTATTAAGAAAAATTTTTCATTCATGTACACACCAATCAAAGAGCCCCTTCCCATCCCCCAGCTTCCCCCTAACCCACCCCCACTACCTCCCACAAGAAGGCAAGGCCTCCCATGGGGAGGCACATCCAGTAGAGGCAAGTCCAAGCCCTTCCTCCTGCCTTGAGGCTGCACGAGATGTCCCATCATAGGTAGTGGGCTCCAAAAAGCCCGCTCAGGCACCAGGGATGGATTCTGATTCTACTGCAAGCCCCCCCCCACACACACACACACCAGCAGATCAAGCTACACAATTGTTTCACCATGCAGAGGGCCTAGTTCAGTCCCATGCAGGCTCCACAGCTATTGATCCAATTTTCATGACAAGGAAGAGCCAAAGAAGGACACATGGATTGCCCTGGGAAGGGGAAATAGATGAGATCTCTGTGAGTGAACTGGGGGTGAGGGGTGGGCAATGAAGGGTGGAGGATGGAGGGTGAGAACATAAGGGGATGGGATGGTTGAGCTGGAACAGGGATGGAGTGGGAAAGCAATGAGAAAGATACCATGATGGAGGGAGACATCATCTGCATAATCTTAAGAACAAGTCATTTCATCAAGGGCAGCTCATTGCTAACCCTCTAGTCTGATCAACAATCCACTGTTTTGCCAATCAAAACTCCTCTGTGACATGCACAATGCTAATTAGCACATTTATAGTGCAGCTGAGAAGTGGATATTGACTTTTGGAGTTTCTGCCCACTGTCTGGCTTTGTGAGGCTCCTGACCCTCTCTGGGCGGTGTGCTGTCTAGACTATAGCCATGGGAGCATTACTTCCTCCTCATGCAGGCAGTGCCACCCTGTCACAGTTTCTTTATGTGAGCAAATGTGACTCTCCGCAAAGGCAGATTTCCCTAAGAAAATGGGTTGTTTTGAAATGAGTTGTTCTGTGGTAGAAGGACACTGGCATACATATGGTTCCTGAAGACGGCCACCTTTGTTTTAAGGTACAAAGCTCACATCTGTACATACCTTTATTAGATTAAGCCTCCAAGGTGCACCTTCCTCAAAGCTCTAGCAGGTGGTGCAGGTTCATTCTCTGAAAGATGTGCACACCCTAACACCACATGTGCAGATGCGAGCTTTTTCTGCAAAGTGTCTTTGGAGATGCACGCGGGTGAAAATGAAGTATGTAATGTGGATTCTAATATGATTGGAATCCTTAGACCTAGGGCCCTGGGGCATCCAAAAAGAAGAGCAATAGGAAGACATGGAGAAGATGTGTCCTCCTGCTGCTCCAATGGCTAGGAAGACCCTGAATCAGTGACAGTATACTTGACTTAAGTAGTTTATAGACGACTGGGTTGTTTGGGCTCTGGCATTAACGGCTTCTGGTATGTTAGAATGTTCACATAATGGTGGCAAAGAATTGGAGAAAACACAAGCAATGTGTACCCTGGAATAATACATACCTTGTAACTCACTTCTTCCAATCAGGCTTCATCTCCTAATAGCCTAATCCATTGATGGGCTAATCCATCAATGAGACCAGTTCCCTTGCAATCCAGTCATGTCTCCATAGGGATCACTAGCTGAGATCCAGGTCTTCCACACAGTCTGTGGGGAACACCATGCAAAAATATAATGAGACCCTTCTAGTGCCTCTGGGAAGGAGAGAGGGGCTGACCATACCTGATTCCAAACTCCCAGGTCAGGACTGAGAGGAGAAATTTCTCATCTTAAGACGCTATGCTCAAGCCACATTGCTATGGCAGCCTGAGAGGACTCTTGTGGTGAAGGGTCACCCAGAAAATGAGAAGTACAAGAGACTCCCAAATGCACATCATCAGCCTCTTCCTAAGTTATGTAGGCCTTAGCCTTCTGCTGAGCCTGGGATACATGAACCATGTACAGCCATTTGGAAACGGCTCTTACTGAACCCCCCACCCTTCATCCCTGGCCTCTGGCCTCCCACCCACCCAGGCTGTGGCCTCTGACAGCATTTATCTGTACCCTTCACACACCAAGCAGAGACAGCAGTCCATCCTGACTTTCCCTTGAGTGAGAAGCACTTCAGTTACCAACACAAAGTGCCAGAAGACACCGGAGCTGCCCCGTCCTCCTCTCTCGACAGCTTCTGACCACCCCTGCTAGGGCAGAAGGCTGATGCCGCAAGCTCTCTCTGCAATCTCCTCCTATTTCTTCAGAAGTGACAACTGTGGAGACAACAGGAAAAATCACCAAAAGAAAACGACAGTTACCAGTTGCAGACACACAGATACACGCTCCTTCAGGAGGGAATGATCAAGACGTTAGTGAATCAACCTCCCGCAGAGGACAAACCTTGAGACATACACACACCTGGAACAGCAGATCCAAGGAGAGGGGACTGGGTGCCAGCTGCCAGGCTGGAAGGGGCAGGACAGGAAAGCCTGCCCAATGGGATTCCATCACGGAGCAGACAGACATTAGGATCAGAGGTGTTGGCTGCCCGGCCAGCCGGAGCCCAGGAATAATGAAAGATTACTGTAAAATCCTGAATTCCATGTTCACTGATGTTCATCTTGAGGTTTGTTTGTTTTAAATTCATGGATGGGAGTCTTTGTATAGTGGAGCCCCCTCCTCACATTCCCTAATGTAGCTCGCACTGTGCTCAGCTGCAGCCCAAGAAGGCAATAGGAGAGAACAGCTCTCTCTGGGACAGCTGGTTCCTGCCACATCCTGACCTTAGGTCCAAAGTAGCAGTTAGCACCAGAGCGCTGCAGCCATTGTGACTCACATCCAGAACATCCAGCTGGGCAGTTCCCTCACTACAGCCAAGGCATCAACCCTGACCTGCACATGAGGTGGGCTAGATTCTTCAATGTGTGCTCTCCAAATGCTAGCAAGTCTCTGTCGAAGACAACCCCCCCACCACACACACACACCTCTTTCCTCTGGTTGGTGCTGGTTTTCAGAATGCATCATTTTAAAAGACGTGGGTTCCTTCTTGACTGTTACAAGCCTTCAGTGTAGAAATGGAAACTCCACAGCTGGCAAAGACAAACTCTGGTGTCCCCTAGCCTGTAACTCTAAGGTAACAATTGTCAGGAAAGGCTCCCCCGGCTGGCAGAGACCAGAAGTCAATTCTCTAGCAGATTCCTACAAGGCAACATCTACCAGTATAGACCTCAAACATCTAACATAAATAATATTCCCCAAGGAAGGGAAAGGCACGAAGGGACATATCTGATTCAGCCCTGCAGCCTTACAGCTTGCTGGGCCCCTCTCTGTGCCACAGGAACTGGGCAAACCCCGCAAACCCCTCCTCTTCCTCGGCACTCCTGGTACATTGCCTCGGGCTCCACACAGTCATCGCAGGTGGGGCTTCTAGGGTTTGCCCAGTGAGTGTCCTCTGTCACCATTCAAAACTGCTACTCATCATCTCATCAGATCAGATAGTACCCAGTGACACTGACAGTCACAGCTGGGTTTGGAACTGTAAACCCAGGATCAAATCTTGGAATCTCACAAAACAAGGTCTCTGAATAGGAGCTGGTGGCCCTCTGCTGGCAGAGTGTCTGTGGACTCACAGCTGTGGGCTGGTGGAATCCCTAAGAGGATGTAGTAACTAGTCCTGCTTTGCCAAGAAAGAGAAAAAGAACCCAGGACCCTTCTCAGAGGTTGTGTACTTGGGGACAGGCTTGCAGCGACTCTTCTTTGTCAGGTTCCATCTGTGCTGTGGTCAGATCAGCTCTGGGCTTGTCAGTCACTCTTCCCTCCCTGAAACTCTTAACTGTGCATGCCAATTCCCTGCTGAATGCTAATACGCAAGTGCTATTTTTCTAACAGAAAGGGAGAAAGAAAGTCCCAGGGAAGGGACATGGCCACTCGTCATCCAGTGCTACATTGCTCTTTCAGCACAATCTGTGGAGGGCTAGCTTTGAATTTCTGCCTTCAGGCAAGCACAGAGGTGTTGGTGGGAGAGCGAAGAAGGACTCTATAGGCTTGTCTACAACTGATGTAAGGGTGAGGAGGTAGCGTCCTCAGAAGAAAGGGCCTCAGCCACTTCGAGTCTCTAAACAGAGAACTTCCAGTGGGCCCAGGAGTGTCAGACTCTTGGGTTGGCAGCTCTGAGAGAAGGAGACAACTCAACTTTCCAAGCAGACCAGAGACAATGAGGAGGACACTTAAGAATTGTCAGGCCTGGGTCTGCTAGTAGCAACACCCTGTTCTCAGGACCCACATGACCACCTCTACTCCTGCCCCAAGGGCTGACTAACCCTTGGCAGTCTGGGCCACCCCTGAACTGTTGTTTCTTCTAGTCTTTTGGGGGACAGCATCGGAAGAAAGCTCTAGGGTCTACCTTCTTTGTTTGGCAGGATTCTGCTCCCTCCCAAAGGGGCTCATGCCCTCCATCACCCACTCCACATTGCCTTGCCTTCCTTTTAGCCTTCACTTTGATCCAGTGAGCATGATGAAGCCTTTCTGGTCTTGAAAACACAAATCCTTCAACCCAAGGGGTGAGTCCCACTCTCCCTCCCCTTTAGTGAGGCTTCTGAGGAAAAGAGTCATTCCACCAACCTGTTGCCTCTTCACTGCGTCCCTCTGCCCTGCACCCCTGACTCCCTGGCCAAGGAGCCTCCAGGTTCCCACCGTGCTCGGCCTCCCCTGAACTGCCCATGGCCTGTGGAACCTGTTGCAGCCTGGGAGCCTCTGCTGTGCTCTGCAGGCTCAGCCTTTTCACACTTTCCTGGCCTTTCTCTCCAGAACTTTCTTCAGATTCTTCTTTCCTCCAAACTATAATTTGGTAGGCCATATACACCTACTTTTGGGAAGACTTGGTAGATGGTTGAGAGAGAAGCTTAGGGAGAGTGTTTGCCTGCATGTATGCGTGTTCACCGTGTACACATCTGGTGCCTACAAAGGGCAGAAAAGGGCTTTGGGTGCTCTGAGGTTACAGGAGGTTGTGGGCTACCACGTGGATGCTAGGAACTGAACCCTGGTCCTTTGCAAGAGCAGCAAGCATTCTTAACAGCCGAATGATCTCTCTAGAACATTTATTAGGCTTCTTAAGATGTTAAGGTTATAGTATCAACAGAAGGTCTCCTAAGTATTTATCCTGTTAAAAACTTTTCAACTTTTCATATACAAAAAATAGAAATGAGTGTGTGTGTGTGTGTGTGCGACGCATGCGCATGCGTGCGTTTACATATTGTCATTTTTCTTCTGTAAATTATTGAGTGATCTTAACTGATTTCAGAATGAAATCACTACTGGTAAGAATCTGCCCAGGCTTTAGAAAACTCTGTGGGTGAATAGCAAGTTGAGAAATCACTTTTTTATACTATGCATGAAAAAGTAGTAATATCAAGCACGAATAGTTCTTAGCTCCAAATGTCACTCTTTGACAGGTATGGAAAACAAACAAAAAGGAACTGCAAGTTCTCAAAACGGAAAGGAGCTCATTCATATCGAGTTTACAATTCCTGCTGAATCCTGTTGATTACAACTTGCAGACGTGGAAAATCAAATGGTATAAACGTGGGACTGATGGCCTGAGCAAAGTGGCAGCTGCTGGGTTGTAGAGGAGCTGCTGCTGCCCAACTCGCTCCCTGAAGGGTGTGGCCCAGGACCATGATCTTGCTTTCTTGGCTAACCTGCATGCTAAAGCTTCTAACATTTGAACAAGAGATTGCTTTTCCCTGAAAACCCGATCTATTGCATCTTTGTCTGCGAATGAGTTTCACTTAACATGATAAGAAAACCGCTTTTAAAAGTAGGTGTGAAAGTGTGTTTTTAGGGAAAGCCTGGAAGGCAGGAGGCTACAAGACTGGCAACAGCTGTGGGATGATGAGTTATCTGTTCTCCTTCTCAAACAATGGAAGGAACTGGAGTCCAGTGGAGGGCACAAGCAGAAGTGGAGGGAGCCAGCTTTGAAGGGTGCCTAGTTCTTGGGGAAACCTTGGCTGGATCTCTCTGATCTCCTCTGATGCCATCACTTTTCTGTATCCTCTTCCCAGAGTCTCCTCCTCCCAGACCTCTCTCCTGCAAACAGCATTTTGTAGTTGAAAGTGTGTACTTGAATTGAGGGGGTTGGGGTCAAACTGTTTAACTGGTTCCTTCCTTCCTCTGCCACAACCTTCTTCCAACTTGAAACAACTACTATGAGCTCCAAACAGTTGGCTGTGAAACAGAGACCTTGATAGGATTTCCCACTCTACTGATTCAGCGCACATGGAAGTATTAGCACAGCGTAGTCACAGTTTCTAGCAGTGTTGCTGTTTTCCTGTATACATTTTTTGATCAAAAAGACACAAATTATTTTTATTCATGAGTGTTCTAGCCCATCTCATTTTGAAAAGATTTTCAGAAAACATTTATCATCCCAGTAAAATCACAAAAAAAATTAAAACATTTTCTGTAGCATAGGAAATGCTCATTTATCAACCATGATGTATCAGTTGTGTGAATTAATGGCTTTCCTGGGTGATAACCCAGTCCTCAACAAAAGTAGCCTTCAAAACTCAAAGCTGCAGAATGTGTGTTGGGTTTTCTCTGGATAAAGTCAAAGTCACAGTGGTGTTTACAACGTTACTTGCCGACTCACTGACTTCCTGCAAAGCCTTTCTGGGGAAATGAATGTGTGCTGATGGCACCGTTGATACCTCTGGGACTGTCATCTTCCCTTCAGCTGCCCACATCTGATTAATCTTTGAGGAATTCCTTTATTTAACTGCTTTGTCTAAGTGACTCCAGCCGGGGAAGGAACTAATGCATCCTCCCCAATTCTCTAAGCCCTGAGACGGGAGGGAAGCCCAGCTCCCTCACCTGAGTTGGCAGAACCTGAGAAATACCATCAGTCTCCAGAGACCCACAGGGAGGGGTGAGGTTGGAGCTTTATCTGCACTGCTCTGCCCTGCATCCCACATTCATTGGCCCCTCTCCACAGCGGCTTTCTGTGGCAACTGCCATGGGCAAGCCCTCACCCTAAAGTGTGTCTCTGGAGGACTTGACCGGGACAGCACATTTCAAAAGTTCAAAGTAATGTTTCTCACGATGGCCAGAAATAAAGCACTGGTTTTAGATGACTACATCCTTAAGAAATGCAAGTGATAGGCCAGGAGTGGTGGCTCACCATCCCACCACTTGGGGATCTGAGACAGGCCGATGGCCATGAGTTCCAGACCAGCATTGTGAGTCCCAGACCAGCATTGTGAGTTCCAGACCATTCTAGCCTATAAAGCAGAACACCATCCAAAAAAAAAAAGTGACAAACTGTGGGGAAAAGTTTTTAAACATATGCTGCCAATGGAGAATCTGTGGTCAGATCAAAGAAAAGAATTTTTGCCTGAAAGACTATATGGGTGAAGGTTTAGTTGAGGGTAAGGCCCGCTCTCAAATGATGTGGCAGATGTTAGCTGCATTGATTGAAGGCTCCAGAAAGTTTCAGAAAAGAAACCCCTGGTGGATTCTCTTAACCTACTTAAATATGCGAGGTCCTTAGTCATCTGCCTCTGCTCCTGGCAGGCCCTGGCCTTGCCCCACCCTTCCTAAGAAGGAGCTGTTGATCACTAACAAGCAAATAAATTGTCTGAATGTGGCAACTGAGGACTAGCTCTCAGCCAACCCAAGAGCTGGGAAAATCAAGGACAGACGGGGAAAAAGAAGAAAAAAACAAAAACCAGTGGCTGGAACTCAGTCTGAGTCTGTGACGTCAGGAGCCAACTTTCCTGGCCCTTCTTCCACTGGTAAATTGGTGATGTCCTTGAGAGCTGAATCCCCACCCCCCAGCGACCCCTGGAGTTTATGCAGCAGGTGAGGAGCTGAGCTGATGTCCTTCTCTGTAGTAGTGATTGTCTTGGACCTAACATGTCACTGGGAAGAGAAGACACCTTCTTCTCTGCAGAACTGTCTTGGCTTCTCAGGCCTGGGAAGAGACCCTCAGTGAGGGGTTGTCTACATTGGGTTGGACTGCGGGCTTGTTTGTGAAGGATTGTCTTAGTTCACGTGGGATTTGTGCCATGATATGTAATCCCAGCAACGGAAACGGAAAGAGAACGGCTGGGATACATAACGATTTTGATTTCTGGGAAACAGTTCTTAATTAGTCATCTAGAACATCTTATGGAATACTCTTATCGCTCCTTACATCACTTTGCTTTACTTCAAACATTCTGTGCTTCTTGCTGTAACAAAGATCATTTCCCTACAGGCAGATACAAGGACAGTCTGGCATGCTCATCACTCATGGCATGCATAACTCAGCAGTCTTCCTGGGTGCTGCTCTTCCTCCTCTTGACCCATCCCTGTCCTCTGGCCCTAAGTGATGGACATGTCCACTGTAACAGACTTCTGGAATCTTCTCATAGCACAAACTCCTTATGCTCCAAGTTAGGAGGTAGCTGTTTCCCATGCCTCTCTTCTGTGATGGGAACATGTGCTCAAATGCCAAACCAAGACCAAGAATCCTCCTGCAGTGAGTGCACTCTGTTTCTATGTGTGCCTGTCTTTATTGAATGTGTGTGTCATCTACAAAGAAGAACATGTGTCACCACGGCTGGCTGTAGGTCCACAGGGGGCACCAGGTAACTCCAGAACTGAGCAGTCTTCCAGCCTGGAGAACTATGGGCAGTTCCCAGGGAATGCTGGTTACTGCCCATTCAGTCCTCCTGTGTAATGAGGACCCTTGCACTCCTTGTGGACAGAATGAGAACAGACTGGTCAGGCAGGAAGTTTGATTGTTCCCTCTGGCAACTGACTTTGGATGCCTACTCTGTGCAAAATGCACCGTGAGTGTCTGCAGGGACAAAAGAAGAACCAACAAGAGAGTTGCAAAGAGGAGCAAATGACTTGTGATGTAGGACACGATTTCTAAGCTTCCTCAAAACTCTCATTTCTGGTGGTCTGAAAAGGATCCTCACTGCTGAATGACCAGACAAGCTAAACTAAGACAAACCTTCAAGAGAAAACAAAAACAAAAAAACAAAAAAACAGCCACATGCACCCAGGAAGATGTTCTAAAGTAAGGGACGGTGGGTGGAGCTTCTAGATGGGTAGGAAACAGAACCACAGAGCTCTGTTGTGGGGGCAGAGCCTGCATGATGCTTGGTTCCCACCTGCACAGCAAGACTGCCGTGTGTGCACCGCAACACGAGAAAAGTAAGCGGTCCCAGGAAGGTGGGAATTTCGTGCGAAGCAGAGAGGATGGTGGGGTAATGGGTACCAGTAAGAAGCACTGCCCAGGGGTAACTGGAGCCTGCAGTTGAAGCTCATCAGAGAGTAAATGTGAACTTGCACTGGAAGATATTTACAGCATGTGCCTGTGGAGCATCCTGAGAAGGTGAACCTGCCCTAGAGAAGCCTGTAGGGCAGGCTTGGCAGCCAGGGCACAGCTAACAAATTCCTCTGGTTGCTGGGTCTCCGGAAGTGATTTCTCTCCATATCCCAAGAACTCAGTCATTCCTTGTTCTCTGTGGTGCGACTGCGTGCAGGAAGCAAATTCCCATGAAGATCAGAAACAAATGTCCTACTTCTATTATTGAGAACAGATCAAGCCTAAGCCGTGGGTGTCTTTCCAATGAAGCTACCAAGTGTCACTGGAGTCCTTTCTGGGAGACACAGCTAGGAAACATTGTAAGAGACACTCTGGAAGTATACATCTGACCACCCACCAGCTGTGTGGGCAGTGCAGGGTTGAGACTCTGGATACAAGAGGCCATGGTGGGGGGCAGGCTCCACCTCCTGCCAGCAAGCTACTGGTGTTCCCATCACTGTGTGATGTCCACACCTTCTTCTCCGTGCAAACCATCTAAGCCACCTAAGAGTGATTGAATTGGATGACCTAATTCAATTTGGTTCTTATCCATCAAAATGAGTGCTGAAAGTGGACTTAACGATAATCGTATCTTATATAAGCATTGTTACATTTCAGAAGGGATAAACATGCTCTGTGTTTCTCATAGCTGAGGACATTCCATTGTGACTGGGTCAGCTGAAGGCAGGCATCTGAGATTCTCAGGGACAGGACCGAGTACAATGCCTTCTCCTTTGTCTGCATAGGATGTCACATGTCACAGCATCTAAGACAAGTGCCAGCACACAGGAAGCTCCCTGTATATTGGTGGTAGGGAAAACACAGTCTGCAGATGCCAATTCAAATTCTGGGGCCAAGAAGACCCAGCACCTGCCTGGATAGACACTTTTCTGATGTGTTTCAAGAAGGTTGTTTCAGCTCCCTGCCTGCTTCTGTGAAGACTTCTCACTGTCAGTCTCTGCCCTTGGCTTTCACTGTAGAAGCCACCAATGGTCACAGCCACAGACACACCCCTTTCAGGCCCTGCCCTTCAGCAGGTGCGTGGTTCAGCAAAGCACTTGGTGCTTCGGGCCAGCATGTGGGATCTGGTACCACCTTTCTGCTAAGCAGAGAATCTCCGGACAGTGCTAATGTGGTAAGGGTTGATGGGAAGGATGGCTATTCCAAGTCCACATTACACAGTCAAGCTGGGAGCCCATCGAGCCAGAGAGCGGAGCTCATTAACAAACCCAAATGCATTTACCTCAGCATTGAGCTCACCTGTGTGTGCTTAGAGAAGCTGTTCTGCTGGTAATTATCTTCTCATAAAATGTAATCGCTCATGACACCATAGCCTCAGAATAAACAGGAGGGAACCAGAGCACTTGGGTGAAACTTACCCCTCTTCCGTGATCCTACTCACATTGGACAAGCTCAAACAACATGTCAGGCCATCCTTAACTTTCCCTCTCTCTGCACAGCTGACCTCATTTGATTCCAAATAACTTATGCTGAAATCACTCAAACACGAACAATAGAAAGTATCCTTAATGGTGGTGCCATGAGAGACCAAACTTGTAGCAATCTCAAGCTGACCTAGACAGCTCCCCCTATCCCACCCCTGCCCCGTCTTCTTCCATCAGCTTATTTTACTGGGGAAGTTAAACAGATCCATCTCTAATCAGACATGCACCATTCAGACAATAGTAGAAAACAGTTGCCTTTAACACGTGCACTGTGTGTCTGCCATCGTCCCATCCTCTCAGATGCAGTGACTGGCCTGCTGCACGTATGCTCCCATCTTCTACACCACCCCTGCCACTTACTCTGCCAGGTTGCCCTCTCTACATTGTAACCTTTCACAGAGAAGGATGTGCATTTAATTACCAAGAAAGTGATGCTGAAGTCAGAGGTCAGCACATTCGCAGCTTCTCTGCAGGAGAGCGGTGCGAAGGACAGATGTAGCAAAGATACTCCAGAATGTTCTATGAGAATTCCAGTGTCCTGAACATAGCATCAGGCTCTCATTCTATCCAGCGAGGGTGCTTGTCTGATTCATAAAAATAAGTCAATGATGACGTAGGCATACTGACACACAGCTTTAATACCAGAACTTGGGAGGTAGAGGCAGGTGGATGTCTGTGAGTTCCAGGCTAACATAGTCTTCATAGTGAGTTTCAGGACAACCAGGGCTGTAGAAAGACCCTGTCTCAAAAAAATTATAAAGGATCTAAACTTTATAAATTTAAAATAGGTTTATTCAGCCTCCAATTTCCCTAGAAATTTATGAGGCAGGAACTCTCTCTCTCTCTCTCTCTCTCTCTCTCTCTCTCTCTCTCTCTCTCTCTCTCTCTCTCTCTCCAGCACCTAGGATTTCTGGGTTTTCTTTCTAGACATTCATTAAGACATCTGCCAAGTACTATGAGAGTAGAGACCTAGAGGACATTTTTGATCTTGCAAATTGTATGCAGAATACACAAATGACATCTTCATAAAACGTTGATGAGGTCTGCCTGCTTGGGCTTCATGATTTAAAAGAACTCTCTTCCCTTCTACTTACACTATGTGTGTATTGACAACAAAGGTTACCTCCCTGGCGTTTAACTGAAGTACTTTATTTAATAACAAGAATAACTGGTGAGACGGCCTCGAGGAAATCCCCAGCCCATTCTGCGCCTGCCCAGGAATGCCAGCCACACTACAAAATAACAGAACTAGCTGTGGAGTCCACGGAGCCGACTCCACCTCGGGCCGGGAAGGAGCCAGTGGGTTTCATGTAAGACCGGGCACAGCCATAACTCTCCAGGTCTCTGAGGGGGGACCACTGCCCGCCTCCATTCCGCTGCAGCTTCAGTGTTAGCACCTGCAGTCAAACAGCTGGATGTCAGCCCACCTGCTGCCCTCTGACCTCTGCCCTTTCTTAGACAACTGATTCAGGGGCTGCCCCACTGCAGAGGCTGGGGCGAAATCTTTCCGACGCCTTGGGCTGTGTGTTTTGTGAATTCTCTGATTCTTCGGTGATGAAGGGGGTTAAAGGGGACATGAGTCTTTGGGGACACAACCTACTCACCCCCTCCCCCAGGTTCTTACTGTAGAGGAGTGAGTGGGGAGATGAATCCCCATGGGGAGCCGAGGGAGCCCACGCAGTACAGACAGACGCTGAAGGCAGACTATCCAAGTGTCTTAGGACATTAGGAAAAGTAATGATTCCTTCTGTCCTAGAAACTTCCTCCGCTGTCCTTTTCATGCTCCAAGCAGAATCCCTGGGTATCATTCACTGTTCTCCACATGGTGGCCAGGACCAAGTGACCTCAGCTCAGTAACCGTCAAACAGGGACTACACACCTGCCCCCAAATGCTTCGGTTACTTACCTCAAAGGCTACTTCGGGTCAAAAAGTAATTAGTAAATCCCAGAGTAGAGGAAACATATACTGAGACCTTGTGCAGACTCACCACAGACTCCCCTCTGATGGGGACTGCATTGGCAGGCATCCTGGTAAGACGCCGTTTCCTCACACACCCGCTCACCCCAGTGGGAATCTGCTGGCAGGATGCGAGCAGCTCTGCACCCGAGCTCCAGCCGTAATCACAAACACAAGGCCAACCGGGTGTTTATGTGCTTGTTGAACAAGAATGTAAATCTTTTGGAAAGCAAAGCTGGCCATAAGGTTTCAGAAGCCAGTCTCCGTCCTCCCTGCAGTGCCCTGTCTGCTCCAGTCAGTCCTGTGCCAGGCGGGAGGAAGGTACACTCAGAAGGCACTGCAGAAGGCAGCTGGAGGGGGCCTCTCCACACCTGCTCCTCAAGGTCTCCCAGAGACGCAGAGATGTGTGTGCAGACCGAGCCCGTGGTGCGGGTGACTCATCCAGGGTCTGTTTGCTTCATCACTGCCACTTCTTGCTGGGATTTTAGGAATTTTTTTTTGCCCCTCCACAGGTTGTGCAAAATTCACCTTGAACAAAAATTGTGGTGAAGTTAGTTTTTCTCTGAGCGACACCTGCCATGCAGTGTGAACACGCGGTGGGGCTTTCTAGGCCCCAAGCTTTGGTCTCTCCATGTAAGACAACTCAGACCTCAGTAAATGCAAAGTTCAATGGAAAGACAAGGTTTATGACCAAACCACTGTCCACGTGGACTGCGGGGGCTCATGCTGTGCTCTGTACCTTTAGCCCACCCCTTGACCTGTGTTACCATCGTCCCTTGACCTCACACTGCCCACTAGAGTCGGTGCTCTGAGGAGCCCTGTGACACAGAGAAGCAAAATGATGCCTAAGGGAGGTGGTGTAAAGCCGTTCTGTGTGCAAGCACCAGAAACCTGAGACAGAGTCTTTGCCTATTTCCATGGTGTGTTTTCTTTCTCACTTTTGGTCATTTTGAGCACCTAGTAGAGGGGTCCTGAATTGCATGCTATCTGCTCAGAGGAACCCAGTACCCCACCAATCCAGGGGTGACCATACTTAAAGGCTGAGACCCAATTAGTTCTGAGTCCTCACATTCCTCACAGCCTGACACTTCAAGAGACTGACCCAACAGAACTGCTCCTGGGGTCTTGGGGCCCACAACTCGGGCTCCTCTACTGCTTTCCAGACGACTCCATTGTATTTCTGGAGCTGGAGGTAGACTTCTTCCATAACGCACTCACACCTTTCCTCGCTGTTTATTGATTTCCGTCCCCAGGCTGTCACTTTTGTCTTTTCTCAAGAAGAGAGGTAAAGACCTGAAGCCACAGGTGAACTCCTGCCCTATTCAAGGTCCTCAGAGTCAGACTCATAATGATTTGTTCTTCCCTGATCCCTCTTTCCTGGGAAGCCCCCATTGCATGGCTGGGAAGCCTGTGGTGAATATTTGAACCAGAACCCAGAGACACCGTCGAAGTCTGATCAAGTAAACTTTGATTGACGCTAACACACCATTGCTTGAGAAGCGAGAAGCAGTCTCCTTGCTGAGGGTAATTGCTCGGTGCTGACAGTGGATTGGCAAAGCCACACAGGTCAGACGCAAGCCTGCCTAGGAACAAAAATGGCAGTTTCCCACTGCCAGGTTGCTCCACACTGTGCAGTGATTTCCCCAAACCTTCTGAAGGAAAAAAAAATGTTGTTGGCTTGAGCAAGGTACCATTTTAGCGTTCAGTAGTGAGGGTGGAAGTCTGGGATTGATGGAGCAGAATTTACTCTGTTTGTGTGGAGCAAGAGCCAGCAGCTTGTCCTGTGGGTCAGGTCAGAGCCTCATGTATGTAAAGTCATTTAAAGATCCCATGCTCTGTGATCCCCACTTAAACAAGTTCCAATGGGGGAATGGAGTGCACCTCAGTGTTCTAATCAAGCAGATAGATAGCTTCACTAGCCATCACCTTCAGTGTCCAAGTTGGTGGGGACCAGCAAATATCCACCACAGGGGGAACACTATGACTACAAAAAGGCCATTGCCTTTCCATTGCCCTGAGGAGCCCATTGGTGACCAGGATGTGGCATGGGAGGACAGTGACTGGCTAGTTTCTGCTTGTGACTGAAGCTGAAATGGCTTAAGGACACAGGTCAACAGGAAGCACATGGCAGTCTGTCTAGAAAAAATACAGGTACGAGGGCAGCTGACTGAGTTCAGCCTGGGATCCTATGTCCTAGGGCCCCAGGCCCGAGCTTCTGCTTCAGAGGTCGCATTTCCCTATCAGAGATGAAGATGTTAAGACAGTCAGGGGGCTAGGGTGAAGTAATTGTGCCGCAAGTCTGCCGCAGCTTAGAAGACACCAGAAAAGGTGACCCTGAGAAGAGAGGACAAAGGGTGGTGACAGCTGTGGCCTCTTGGTGCATAGAAGGAGGTTCCAGAGCAGATGGGCTCTCTACCTCACATCCTGAAGTAGACCTGAAGGTGAATCCGAGATGGAGGAAGAAATTTCTGCAGGTTACCCCAGCTCACCCAAAAATGAGCCTAGTGAGCTATGGAGTTTACCATCCTAGGTCTCAGGGAAGGCAGATGGAGTGCAGACCGCTTTCCCTGGGAGCCACTGCCAGGTGGAGACAGATATCATTAAACCCTACTTGGACCACGGTTATTCCTAGACCCCTGGCTTCTGGAGTCCAGTGCCTAATGAATACAACCCTTGTGAAACACACTGCAAAGAAGCCACTCTTCTATTTATGTGAAATGGGTACACTCCACGAAGTTCAAGTGGAGGGACCTCAAGACAGTTTGGGACATTTGCAAAAGTCATTCCACACGTAGAATGTTGTTCTAAATGCAGATGCTAGGCGTTAGCTGAATCTCCCCTCTCTTTGTGAATGGATGGGATGCCGCCTTGTGTAAAGAGGCATCGCTGTTCCTTAAAGCCATCTGAATACACTCTGGCTCAAATGGCTGCAGTTTACATAAACCAGAGATGCCTCCTTGCCCACTGCAGATTCAAATTGACTGCTTTGTTTAACACTAAATAAAACACGGAGTCGTTAGCTATCACCTTATCCTCCTGCCCAGGGAGATCCAATGGACTGCTTCATAGAGCCATGAACAGACAAAGTAAAAATCCATAGTGACATCAGTTGCCGGTCAATACTCTTCATTAAACAGAGCGCAGCCCCAGCGTCCACCACATCTTGTGCTTTTTATTTTTCATTAGCTCTGATCATGCAATAAGGCCACTTGCTTCCCTGGCACACTAAAACCTGTATCCACAGGAGGAAGTCAACGGGAAGAAAAGGAGGCTTTGCACCTTGATGAGATAGAGAAGGCGCTGCCAACAAATCCCACCCCAAAGCTCAACACAGGCCAAGGGAGTTACTGATCTCCTCCAGGGAACCCAAGAAGAAGGCAGCCAGTGTCACACCAGGTAAGACACAGAGCCCCCTTTGACACGATCCATGCCTCTATCTACCCTTTCCTTCGACAACAGGTGCTTGGTTCCCTGCCCAAGGAGACGTGAGTGTCTTCCGGCTACCCTGGATGTGGCAAGCTCTTCAACTCCATCTGAAGTGGAGGCTGTGGCTGGGCTGACAGAGCACCTTAACAGCATTGCCACGGTGGAGCTGGAGTGTGTGCGGCCCTATGTGGAAATGCTAGAGATTTTTTTTTTTTTTTTTTTTTTTTGGTTTTTTGAGACAGGGTTTCTCTGCGTAGTTTTGCGCCTTTCCTGGAACTCACTTGGTAGCCCAGGCTGGCCTCGAACTCACAGCGATCCGCCTGGCTCTGCCTCCCGAGTGCTGGGATTAAAGGCGTGCGCCACCACCGCCCGGCTAAAATGCTAGAGATTTCTTACTCTGTAAAGAGGTACCTGCATACTTGGTGATGCTTTGGGTGATGAACTCCAAGTGTCCTACATTCTTCTTGACAAGGATTGACTCAGGTGGAGAGACTACCTAAGAGCTCCTGGAAGCCAGGCAGGTAGGATGTAAGCAAAGTATCTCATCACCCTGAGACGCAAGCCTGCAGAAGTCTTCCTGCCTTTCATCCACCTCACCCAGACCCTCCCTCAGTAGCGGGAGTGCCCAGACTAGATCACTGAAAGTCTGATCGTGCCGCTTCCCTGCCCAGGGACCCCGGACCTGTGACCTTCACTCTGAGGGCTGTTTTCCTCACTTCCTCTGTCACACTTCCATCTTTGAAGACTTTACATCTCAGTCACTTCCACCACTTGCTCCTTCTGTGGCTGTTTGACATTTTCTAAGAAGCGTCACTCATCTTGCGTCTCCCACTCCACTTGGGGAAGAGACAGGAGCCTCTGTCCCCATAACTGACCGTGGAAGTAGAGGAAAAGTCATGGTCCTTGGTGGCCCAGAGAGCACATGTGGCTGACTTGGTACCACGGGGCCCTGCTGCTGGCATGGGGAGGAGAAAGGAAGAACACAGCCTTCAGAAGTGACAGGATGGCTTGGAGATTCCAGCACAGACGAGTCAGAGCCATGTCTCGCTTTGTTATCCTGTACTTTCAGGTGCCTAAAGATTCCATCAGTATTTATTTTTTTTTTTTTTTAAACAACTTCTCTGACTTGAAAGTTTGAACCATCTCTGCTGGCAGAACTGTGGGTTGTGACTAGAGAAACAGGCAGGAATTGTTAGCTTGTACATCCTGGACAAGGGGGTGGCAGTCATATGGGATTCCTGAACTGTGGTGTGAAACAGGGGCCTTTCCATCATCTGTTAGCACAGGATGATGCCATTCCCAGAACAAGGTCAGAGTGGCGTGAAACCCAAGCTTGCCTCAAAGTTTTAGCAATCCTCTGCTCCAACCTTCCAAATGCTAGAAATACAGCCTTTTTTTTTCTTTTTGAGCTTATAATTTAATTATAACATTTCTCTCTTCTATTCCTCCTTTAAATCATCCCATAGATCCCTCCCTGCTCTTCAAATTCATGGCCTCTTTTTTCACTAATTGTTATTGCACTCATATATAAATGTGTATATTCATATGTTTCTAAATATAACCTGTTCATTCCATATAATGCTACCTGTATTTGTGTTTTCAGAATTGACTGTCTGACACTGGACAAGCAATTAGTGTGTTCTTTCTGGGGAAAACCACCTCTCCCACTCACAGCTTTCCTCGGTGGCCTGTAGTTCTTTGTGTAGGGTTGAGGCCTTGTGGGCTTTTCTCTGTCCAGTTCGACATGTTCATTGGTGCAGTTCTTGTTCAGCTCACATTTAGGCAACCACTTCGCTTATGACATTACTAGGAGACACAATGTCAAAGAACCCCCCTCCCCCGATCCTCTGGCTCTTACAATCTTTCCACAATATTCTCTGAGCCTTAGATGCAGGAGTGCTTTGTAGATGGGTCTATTCGAACTGGGCTCCACAACTCTAGATTTTGATTGATTGTAGTTTTGAGGGTCTCCATCTGCTGCCAGTTTTAATTTCTAAAAAGGAAGCATCACATGTTCAAAATAAAGCATAGCTCCTTACAGTGAGCCTGTGCCACGTGATCTCTTGGACAAGGTACTTAGGACACAAAGTGATCCTTTCGTGTTGGAGACGCGATCTGTAAGATGCAAGTCCAGGCTTGAGCAGATCATTAGAGGGACAATAAGGTAATACTAGAGAAGCCACCCCAAGCACGTTGTTTTCTAATGCAGGACACAAAAGAGCACTGCACTGGAGGGCTGAGTGTCTCCCAAGAGTGGCACACTGGGGACCTGTCTCACCAAGGCAGGACTGCCACCCTACTGCTCTGCCCTCATAAGGATGGTGACAAGCTACTGGCAGAGACCAAAACAACATCCCTACCCCCTTAGAGTCAGAAGGGTGAGGATGCGTGATCCCTTTGCTAGACCAGGCATGGAGCTTCTTTAGAAAGGGGGTATGTGTGGAATTCTGCCCCTCCTCTAACAGGCTCCCATCCTAGCCCTCAGAAGCCCCTTTTCTGAGGAAAACCCCCACATAGAGATTTCTGCTATGGGTGGACCATGTCTCTAATGACCATCCCATGCTTTAGCTAACCATTGGTGTCAGGGCCTATGTACGGGCATGACCTCTGGTCATTTTCATGCCAAGGCCCCTCTGTTCTCTGCCATTTCAGAGAAGCCAGTTGGATGACAGGGGTCAGACCAGTGAAAGTGTCACAACCGAGTCTGGACTGTCGGACCGTGTCCTGTTCCTTTTCACATTCAGTAAGTCCAGAACTCAGAGCCCTGGATGTGCCCATGGAATAGTCCCAGGGTTTCTCCCAAGTTCCAGGATAGAGGCCTGCTGGTAGACTCCCTGACCCTCTTCCCCACCACCTCTGGCAGGAGCCCAGAACATCTGGTCCCCGCTGACCCCAGCAGGCCAGCAACCATGATCTGGAGGTCCTTACGCCCTTGCTCCAGCTGAGCTGCTTCCCTGCCCAGGTCTTCCTCTTGCTGAGCAGCCCGTGATGCCCGCAGTCTGGCATCTCCCTGGCTCCTGACTGGTTTACAGTGACTCTCTGTCCACAGGCACTGACTGGGCAAGTTAGATGTCCTCTGAGAGGGCAGGGGTGCAAAGGGAGGGCGCCACAACTCCAGCCTATGAGCAGAGGCCCAGTGACCTCCGATGAGGGAATCTTACCTGGAGCCTCCCCCTCACTGTGGGAGATAGACTGCAAGGGCTGTACAAGGGTAGGGTGTGGGGGGTAGGGGGTGTGATGGGGTGGGGTAGGGGGTGTGATGGGGTGGGGTAGGGGGTGTGATGGGGTGTGGGTGGGGTAGGGGGTGAGATGGGCGTGGGCGGGGTAGGGGGTGTGATGGGGTGGGGTAGGGGGTGTGATGGGGTGTGGGTGGGGTAGGGGGTGTGATGGGTTGTGGGTGGGGTAGGGGGTGAGATGGGGCGTGGGCGGGGTAGGGGTGAGATGGGGCGTGGGCGGGGTAGGGGGTGTGATGGGGTGTGGCGGGTAGGGGTGTGATGGGGTGTGGGCGGGGTAGGGGGTGTGATGGGGTGGGGTAGGGGGTGTGATGGGGTGTGGGTGGGTAGGGGGTGTGATGGGGTGTGGGTGGGGTAGGGGTGTGATGGGGTGTGAATGGAGTAGGGGGTGTGATGGGGTGTGGGCGGGGTAGGAGGTGAGATGGGGTGGGGTAGGGGGTGTGATGGGGTGGGGTAGGGGGTGTGATGGGGTGGGGTAGGGGGTGTGATGGGGCATTGGTGGGATAGGGGGTGTGATGGGGCAGTGGAGGTGAAGGTAGGAAAGTGACCATCCTGCGGGGCATCTTGCCTTCTCCAACCAAGGCTTCATAAGCAGGAACAGGGCATCCTAACAACACTGGAGAACCAGGCACATGGCAGCAGGGAGGTTGATCCCAATGGGGCAACAGGCCCTGGATGAGGGTAGAGAGGTCGCAAATCTCAGCTACATTCACTGCCACCCCTCATCTCAAAATGAGTGAAGCTCCAAACATCCTGGTATTTCTAACCTGGAAAAGAGCAGACGCCCATCGTTTCTACAGCTGTGCTGTGATATTCCAGTTCCATGGCCAGAGAGGGGCTAGAATGCAACCTCCTCATTCAAAGGCAGCACCTGGACCTGCGGTCAGGTACTGTGGAGTGAGTTCCCTTCCCTCACGGCAATCTGCATTATGCTGCCGCGCATTGCGCATGTAAAATTCTGAGACAGAATAGCTCTGGTTCCTAACACGCATCCACCAGCATTCATCAGGAAAGAGTCCTTCAACTTCCACAAACTAGGTAACATCTTCTGCTCTTTCAACATCTTCTACTCTGTCAGAGAACTCTTCATGGCCATGTGCAGTGCATAAGTGCACTCTTGCATGAACTTTAACTAAAATCGAACTGCAGAACTCTTAAAACTCAACAAATGGAACCTCTTAGATGCCGCAGTTAAGACTGACCCAGAGGAGGACCACTGCCTTCCCTAACCTCTCCTCTGTGGACCTGCCAGCTTCAAACATGGTAGGCAGAACTTGCTTCTGACTTCTGCTCTAAACAGAGCAAGGCAGAGTCCTGATAGAGCATCTGTGGGCAGGAAGGCAGCTGTTCTGTGCCCTGGCACTTCCTGTCATGGTGGAGAACAGCCTTCACTTCCTGCAGGGCCAAGATACCTCACCAAGAGGCAGCCCAGAGAACAGTCAAGGGAAGAAATAGCTGTCTCCAGCACCGTGGACTCTGGCCACATTCCCAGGGTAAGTAAGCCTTGATTAACGACCAGCTGCTGGGGCTCTGTCAACCGTGACTTGGGCCCATGGCCTGGGTCCCTGGAGTCCTCACTCTACCTCCATCTCCTTCCCAGCCCGGGCGTCTCCCAGATCAGGTCAAAGCAAAGGCAGCCATGGCCAGGCACTGCAGAGCCAGGGCTGACCGCTGGGAAAACCATAAACCGCGCAGCGTGATGATCAACTGAGCAGTAAATTAATTAATCATCATTTTATGCCTCATCAAGCGCTTTGCTGAGACTCTCGACCAGGGGCCGCGAGGCAGCCAATGGGAAGAGGACTGTTGTGTTTATCTGGGGGAGTCTTCCACAAACAGGGGAGGCTTTGACAAGCTAATAAATATGCCATCCGTCTCTGCCCTGGCAGCAGCTCTGCCCCACCTGCAAAGTGGTGGGGTTCTGCCTGGCCTGGTGGGCAGTGAGTGATGGAGGGCAGGGGCAGCCTGGGAAGGGGAACGGGGGACAGCAAGCTACTCAAGTCCCCTGATGCTTTCAGAAGGAGCAGCATACCTCTCACAGCATTGTCTCCTCACTGCTCCTGCACCGGGGGCAGGAGTCATCAAGACAGCTGCCTTTCAAGCTCAGCCTTGACCTTGGCCACACTTGGGTCTTTGTGGGCATCCATGTTTTTCCTCCTTGACGCAGGGACTGGATTTTCACTGAGATTTGAAGGTATATATGAAAAAAACGTCACCTTCAGAAGGCTGTGTGCACATGCAACCCACCCTCCAACCCTGAGAATGGACCTCACAGCTGCTGAGGAGAGGGCTTCCCAGCTAGTTTTGACTCACTGCTGTTAAAATATATATATATACAGCATAAAGAGGCACGCCATTTCTTAAGGGATACACCCTTTCTTAAGGAAACCATGTTGGTGGAAGCTCATGGCGATAAAATGGTTAAAAGGATGAATGAGATAATTTCCACCACGTTATTATACCTTTTTGTTTGTTTGTTTCATATTTTGAATACAAAACAAGAAACGTTACAGCTGGGGAAGAATCTTGCACCATCCGTGATACACAGACACCCAAGGAATATGCAGGCAGACTCCACACCGCTCTCGGGCTTGTCAGTTCGGCTCACCGACCTGTGAATTAGGATTTGGGTAACACTAACATTGATCATCCACCAGAACCGAACCACAAGTGCCACGGAAAAGGCAGGTCCCCATGAAGTGGCACCACCCCCAGAACCATACTACGGGGATCTTGGGAGCGTAAAGGTCAGGGACGGCAGGCTTGCGACAGCCCCTGTCCGGTTGGTGCTGGCTTCATCTGCATCAGACCCTCATCCACAAATCTGACCCATGTTTAAGCTCTAGGCCCTCACATCACCACCGACCCTTCTGCTCATGCCGAGGCAGAGGTTGATCCTATTTACCTTCTAGGTTATTCAGAGTCCCCAGGACCTTCCAAAGGTCTGTCATGGCCTAGGCACAAAGGAGGCCCTCCCATGGGAGCCTTTGCATCCAGACTTGATCCTGGCCCTGGTGCTGAGCTGGCCCGGGACTTGACTTTGTATCTGCCCTGGACAAGTTCTGTTCCAGTTCCCCCACAGAGCCAGGTGGATGGCGATCACCATATTCAAGGTGACAGCCGGCAGGCCTGCAGGGGCTCCCCATCTCTCTTCCTGCTCCAAATCACCATTGAGATGGGAAGATGATATTGTCTTCCTCTAAAAGGAAGCAAGGCAGATGCTGCTTGGAACGCTCTACAGTATCGGTAGAGTGGCTCTGAGCTCAGCCACTTCACACAGGATACAGCATCTTCCCTCTGTATGCTTGTTGTGTGGGGGACTGTACGAGACAGCTTTGGAGTTTGGGAGTCGGTGCTGGAAGTCCTGTGGTCCACAGCTGTGGTCCTTCTGCAGTGCTCAGCCATCTTGTGCGCAATTGTGTATTCAATGTCACGATCCAGGACGGGATGCGAGAGCTGAGGGCGCAGACCTAGCCTCTCCTGATGCACGTAGCCTTGTTCTGGTGGTTGACAGAGTGTGTTGAGCCAAATAAAGATTAAACAGAGAGATGGGGGACAATGAGCCCCACTGACCTGAAATAAAACCCTTTTATTTCCATTTGTTTTATTTTTGAGCCCTAGTTAGTGAGAGGGAAAGAAAGGGAAAGGGGGAGGTAGAGAAGATGAAGTTAAGAAAGGAGGTTCCCTGAGGAGGCCCCAAGTCTTGCTATTCTCCTGTCACTGCATGAAGCTGTGAGGTGTGAAGGCGTGTTCTCGCACAGGCAACCCTTCACCTGTCCCGTGCCTCAGTGACAGAGTCCCAAACAAAATGGCTTCCAGGGAGGCTGAACTCAGGAGACGGCCTGCAGACTCTTCATCGAAGAACCTCATAGGAGAACTGGTGAGTCAAGGGATGGCGTCTTCCAGCTGAACCTGGCTCAGCCTTGTTTCTCTACTGAGAAAGGCATCAAGGACCAGCCACCCTACACACAGCCTGCTGCTCATATCCACACTCCTGAGATGCTGACGGCCTCCAGATGTCTACACAATGCTTTGACTAGAAAAGTCAAGTTCTTCCCCTTGCAGGTCTTGTCTTTGTATTGAGTTCTCCCTCTCACTTCTAGTGTGCGTGCAGTGTGTGAGTGTGTGCATGTGTGTGTGTGTGTGTGTGTGTGTGTGTGTGTGTGTGTGTGTGTGTGTGTGTCTGTGTGTCTGTGTTTAGGTAGTCTATTGCATGCATTCTCAAGAAGAGCAATCTTGACTCAAATAGAGAGGATTAAAATACTTTTTGTAGAAAATGTATATATGTATACCTATGATTCATCAACAAATGTGTCCAATAATACTGAAAATCACAAGGAAAGTCTAAAAAAGTATGCTAGAGACAACAGTAAAAAATCGGACTAAGAAATAAATCAGAGAAAAGACGGTGTCTCCCTTTGTTACAGTATGTCAGATGCTTTCTATGCTGCTGTGCAGGCGGGCACACTCATGGGTTGCTTCTTGTGCTGCTGTGCAGGCGGGCACACTCATGGGCTGTTTCCCGTGCTGCTGTGCAGGCGGGCACACTTGCAGGCTCTTTTCTTGCTGCCAGCATTGTTGAGAACGCCCTGTCTCCCTTGCAGCTCACCTGTTTCGTCACTGGTTTCTGGGCCCTCCAAGTCCCTTGGAGTTGGTGATGATGTTTCTTCTGCTTTGGTTTCCACTTTTATGGTGTCACTGGTCCTTGTCTTTATTTCGATCTTCTCTTGTCACTTGATGTTGAAGAGCAGTTTGTGAATCCAGAGCTGGGGTCCTGGAGATCCAATTGGCCACTCTATAAGTTGTGACTTGGATGCTCAGCACATCTGAATTTAGCTCGGGTGGGTAGGCTCAGCCCTTCATTGTGGTGATATTTTGTGTATGCTCTAACAAATGAAGCTTCCCTGAAGATCAGAGGGCAAAACCAGCCACTAGTTAGCCATAGAGGCAGGCAGTGAGGAAACACACCTTTAATCCCAGCACTCGGGAGGCAGAGGCAGACAGATCTCGGTGAGTTCAAGGCCACCCTGGGCTACACAAGATTGATCCAGTCCAAAAATGAAACAGAGCCAGGCGGTGGTGGCACACACCTATGACTCCAGCTCTTGGGATCCCATGCCTTTAATCCTAGCACTAGGAAGGTAGAGCCAGGAAGTGATATGGTTGGACAGAGAAAGGAGTATAAGGCAGGAGGAGCCGGGAGCTCAGCCCCCTTTCAGGCTGAGAATTCAGTAGAGGTAAGAAGTCTTTCTAGTGGCTGGCTTCTTTACTGGTCTTTCAGCATTTACTCCAATATCTGGCTCCAGGTTTTTATTATGACCAGTTAGGATTTGTGCTACACTCCATGTTTAATTTCTCTTATTTGCCACACCAAGCTTCCCCTGTTTCCTTTTTGGTAAGTGTCTTAGTGAAGGTCCTACCCACTGCCTTGCTGTGCTGTGGGTTACCCCCAAGCTATGCCCCATCATGCTAGTGTGTCCACCCTGTGCCCCAGACACCTGGAAGTTACCGCACCCAAATCCTGAAGATAAGAATGTCTAGCAACTACATTAGTTAACTAGAAATGACAACGGATGATCCAAAATGTAGATAATATTTTAGCGTTTAATTATTTGCAAGATTTTCTTCCAGGGAAATACGTTTTGATGCAAACAGAATGAATAAAGCCGCCTGTACTGGTAAGCATGTAGAGACTAAAAATGCATAAATAAAAAGAAAATAACTATGTTGCAAAAATTTGTTTCAGGGGTTTTGTGCAAACATCTCTAAGACTCAAGCCAAGCATCCTTCACAAAAGTCTAGTCATCGCCATGCAATTTTATATGTGTTTTTACATATTGTGAGTCTGGCTGTGGGCCTCTTTCCTGCCTCCCTCTGTCTTCAGGTGCTCAGCATCAGTTCATGGTCCTGACAATGGGGGTACAAAATTCTCCTCTCTCCTCAGTCCTGGACATCAGGAGCCTCTCATGGATGCATAGGAGGACCACAGTCAGAAGGGCAGCAGAAACCAGTGGCCACGGAGTTTCTTATCTATATCTGCATTCATTTTATCTATATCTACTTTCAGTTGTTACAAAAAGCATGTTTAATGATGGGGGGATCCTTTAATGAAATAAATCTAGAAGGAACTTTAAAAATATGATTCACTGTATAATAAAGACTCACAAAACAGGAAAGAACTGAGAACGTAGAGCTCAGGCTAATTCTTCCATATCTTCTGCTGCCTGCCCAGCCTTGCCTCCAGCGGCTGCTGCATGCCCCTGCTGCAGACCCATGGGTCCCTGCCACCCTCATGTAACCCACATTCATTCCCAGCTTCATCCCGTTGGGTCTGCTGCTGCTGCTGCTGCACTGGTCTGACCTCAGCTCCTCGGACACTCCTAGAATTCTCTCCATGTGTTTCACACCCCTATCAGGCTCACATTGTCTCATCGGATCTGAAGCACAACAATATCTCTGCCTGATACTGTATGCAAATGTTTGCCTGTGGAGCACATACCTGTGTTTATCTGCTTGTTTTTAGACAGATGGACCAAACTGTGTCTTACAAGGCATGTATGTCTGCCTGCCAGGCTTCTGAGAACAGTCGGCCTGTGCCCCTAGGTGGATTCAACACAATACCACCAGAAGTTAGTAATTATTATATACTTGGCTTCAGAATATTACCTCATTACATGCTGGATGGGCACATTTGTGAGCAATTACCCACAATCCACATACATAGACATGGAGAATAAGTGGACAGATAAATTCAGTGTTAGTCAGATAAGTAATGGATGGGTTGATATATGATATATGATAGATAGGTAAATAGATAGATCATAGATATGTGATAGATGATGGATAGATAGATAGATACATAGATACATACATACATACATAGATACATAGATGATAGATAAATGGTAGGTGGAAAGTTGATCATTAGATAATAGATGGGAGACAGATTCACCTTTTTTTTTCTTTCTGGAGCCGAGGACTGAACCCAGGGCCTTGCGCTTGCTAGGTAAGCACTCTACCACTGAGCTAAATCCCCAACCCCCAGATTCACCTTTTAAGGCACATTTTATTGTACAGAAGAAAAAAAACTACAATCTGAATAAACTTTCCTCAATAATAATAAACAGGCCATGGTGGCATAGCCCTTAGCCCATGAACGAAAATGGTCAGTGTCTTTTCCTTACTTTAAACATGAGAAACTGATAAAAAAAAAAAAAACTGACTTAAAATCAAGAAAAATCAAGAAATAAGCATTGTAAAAATAAACCAGCCACACAGCACCAAAGGCATCTGCCCTCCAGCTCTTTCCACGGCCTTCAAGGCTAATGGGCTGTTTCCCTCCCTCTCCTCCACACGCTTGCACTCTCTTGAACCTGACTTCACATCTGACTTCTGTCCAGTGGCTCTGAGGGACCTCACACAGGTGTTCTCAGACATGTAGGGCCCTGAGTTAAGCAGCCCTTTCCTCTGTCAGCGACAGCGCTGAGGCAGAAGGCTGCGCTTGACCCGACCTCTTATGAGTATTTTTTTTTTCCTAAATGCTTGGCGGAATATTGGATCTCTGGACTTCAAACTGGACAACCTGCTTAGATGGAGGCGTTCTTGCTTCTTCAGTCAGGTGCCCTGCAGTACAAGGTGCCATGTGGACACCTAGGTCTTTCCTCTGCTCCTCTCAAGTACCTCCCATACCACCAGTCCCTTCTGTCCCCAGCCCCCAGCTAGGCTTTCCATCTCCATTTTCCCCACATCTAACTGTTCCTTTTCATCATTTCTTTCTTAGGGGCACTTAGATTGGTCTTTTGTAACACGATTCCATTTTTCATGGCACAGACTCTGTCGTCTCTGGTCTCTTCAAATGCAGGAGAGGTCGTTCTGACAAAAGTGATCATTATAAGCTTGGAGTGGTGGAGCACGCCTGTCATCTCAGCCCTCAGGAGGCAGAGACAAGAAGTTCCACACATGATTGAGGCCAGCCTGGGTTACACAATGAGGTCCAAGTCAGTCAGAACTTTATAAAAAGACCTTGTCTCAAAAAAAACAGTGTACATTTTACAGGCTGGAGAGACAGCTCAGGGGTTAAGAGCAATAGCTGCTCTTACAGAGGATCCAGGTTCAATTCCCAGCATCCATATCGCTGCTCACAATCCTCTGTAACTCCAGTTCCAGGGGCTTTGACACCTTCTTCTGGCAGGGACACATGTGGTAGGCAGACAGAAACTGTACACTTTATTATTTTTTTACTCACCCACTTCCTTCAAAGGTTTCAGAAATGTGTTTCCTGTCCTTTAATTGCTGACATTGTTTTTATTTCTATTTTTCGAAAAACGAGAATAATTTATCTCCCCATGTCCTCTGTGATTTCCTGATAGATACTGGGAAGAGTGAATCAAAAACATTCCATCTAGGTCTTATCCCAGGGTTCCTTGCAAGAGGCCTTCACACTCACACAGAAATAATTTCCAAATTGGACTGCAGTGCCCTGTTTCATGATTCACCCAAACATCCGGTCCCTCTGATGCAGCCTCATCCCCCTGCCCTACACCATGGGTGGACACACTGCCCTGAAAGTCCCTCTTCTGGTTGGACTTTTCCTCTGCAGCTCTTCACGAGCTACGGGGAGGAGCTAAAGTCCCGAGTGAATGTGTCTTCAGACCCATGAGAACCTGCCTCCTTGTTCAGCTGTATATATACCAAGTTACTGTGTTGTTGATAGTGCTGTGTCAGCACACATGGCCCATCCCAACACTTCTGTGTGTGTGTCCCTCAATTCTTCATGCCCTACCACCCCAGTCATGCCTAGCCATGCAGGTCATGGAAGTCAAGATCACTCAGGGTGCTATTTTCCTCCTCTCCCATTTCCTACTTCTCTCTCACACACATGCAAAGGTCTCCTTGGGGATCGTCTCCCCATCCCGGCTTCTTAAACTGTGGGTCACAATCCCACAAAGCGTTACAACACTGAATGTTCAGGTGGTGAAAAATCTTGTCAACAAGTATAGGATTTCTGAATACACAGCAATCAAAATTTAATCAAAATCAAATGCTGGGCGAGTCCAAGGAGTTTCTGGAGGTGCTGGCTTGTGCTGTGTCCTGTGACTTCACTGCAGCCTTGGTCCTGAAGACTGCACGTACACTTTGCAGTGTGTATGACATCACAGTGCACAATGCCTGGAAAATCTCTGCTCAGATTTGAGACTATTGTGTTATGAACTACATTCTTTTTCCTGTGCATGCACAGTTTTATGCTCTGACAGAAACATGATGGTTTAACTATGGAAAACAAAGACTATTAATATTTACCTACCTTTGTTCATTGGATTACATAGAGTTGCAGTTCTCTTCCCAACTGTAATAAAATACCCTGACAAAGGCAACTTAAAGAAGAAAAGTTTTATTCTGGTGTGAGGATACAATCCAGCATGGCCGGTGAGTCCTGCAGACAGAACCATGGGGTGCTGGTCACATTGCATCTGGAGTTAAGAAGCAGAAAGAGATGAATTCTTGCTTCCTTTTGCAATCAAAGATCCAAGCCCAGAAACAGGGACCGAACAGTGAAGATTGAGACTCCTTGATTAAGATAGTTTAGATAATCCCTGACAGGCATGCCCAAGGACCTGTCTTCACCAGCTCCCATGTTTCTTGACCCTGTCAGGTTGACGGCCAACACTGTCCTTCACAGCATGTAGGCGTCAAATTAGTAGATCTGTGGGGTTGTACTGCGTTAGAATGTTTGATTTCTAAAATTGGCTGTTTGAGTTGATGACTTGGGTTTCATTTTTTTAAATTTTCCAATGGATCTGGGGTTGAGATTAGGACAGAATTTCCAACAAGTTCTGAAACAGAACTGAACTGAACATTGTTCTGGCATGTTGTACTACGTATGTGTATGAAGTGGCATTCTCAGATGCTAAGATCAAAAATCCCAGTCAACTCTGAAAAATGCTATAGATGTTTCATACCCTATAGTGTCAAATACTCAACAAAGATTTAGTTTTTCCTGTGAAAAAATGAAGATTCTTCACTAGTATGCAAGTTAGTTTTGTTTTAATGGTCAATTATATGTATACTAAAGAATTGTTTAAATGGGCATTTTTGTGATTTATTATCAGCAAATATTTGACTTATGTACTGTTTTATGGACATATATACACTGACTCGTTTAGAAATTTCTCAGGTTGAAAAGGGTTGGAAGTGAAAAAGTTTAAGTCCTGGTTCAGGCTGCTGAGGGGCTGCAGACTCAGGGGGATCAACCTTCCTCCACTGTTTCATGGAGCAGCTGGTACACCACACTAGTCCCTGGAGGTCCTTTCTGATGCTGAAGTTCAGAGGTTCACCTCTAAGACTTTAATTATAATGATCCCCAACTGATAACTCCTCCCGTCTCTGACTCTGATGGTCTCAAGAATTGACCTGAAGTTGTGGACAAGCAGATGTCTGCAGGATCAAAAGTTCAGCTCCCCAGGAAATCTTCACTCACACCTGATTCTCCGGGCACTGCTCCCACTTTCACAGCGCAGTGGGCAGATCTCCACTGCACATTTGCATAGTGCCTCTGTGCAGAAGGCCCTCGCTAGTCAGGTGAAAGGTCACAGCTGTAGGCAACTGGATCTAGGTTTGTCCCAGGGGACATCCGGTCTCTGCTTTCAAGCCAACCTGTGTCCTTGGACCTCCCCTCTTGAGGTCCCCATTGGAGATTCTCCGAAAGTGTGCTAAGGCTGACCCCATGCGTGGAGCAAGAAGCCTCTTGGAAACTTTCAAGCAGTGAGCAGAAATTCATTACAAAGTAGTTATGTCCCCAGGTATCCTGGAGTAAACAGTTGGCAGAACACTCTAGGAAGCAATACTGCTGACCTCAGCCCCAAAGATTTGGTGATTAAGACAGTGGCGTCTTGTTCTAACTTCTCTCACTTGTTCCAAGTCCAGGAAGAAAACACAATCTCTTATCCTGGTAGCTCAAGAGCCCAGGCCCACAAGCTACCTAAGGAGCAGGTGAGGGAACAGAGTGTGTCAAGCATTGGCTGTGAGGACGCCTGCTTCCAGAAGCTCACCCCACTTTCCTTTCAATTTCATGCTCCAGAGCTCAGCAGCGCAGCATCTGTAAGGACCGGGTCATGATCATAAAGAGAGTCTGTGTGGGCAAATCACAGAATACTGAAGGGGTAGAGTGCTCCAGCCAGGGCAGTGGGAGGCACTATCTACAGGGAGAGGACTTAGGCCTTCAGCGGCCACTTGCGTCATTGTGAGGACAACCAGGAAGCTTCCTGGAATTAATTGCTCTCTTGTTTCAGAGATGACTGCTGCTGTTTACCAAAGCCTCGGGGCCTTTCGAGCACAGTGAGTTATTCTCATAGAATAAAAGTACCTTTACCATACTGTGAAAAGTGAGAGTTGTGTCTGGGGTTTCCTTCTTTAGCTATGTAGTTAAACAACTTAGTGGAAGAATTTGCTTCAAGAGTAACTACTCTTAAGTAAATGCTCCTTGCAGGGGAGATAAGGGGGAAGGCAAGCAGCCCTCAGGCACTCTGAGAACAGAAGGCCCTAAGCTGGACACCTGGGCTTGCCCAGTGTCTCTTGGGATCATGTGACAAAGAGATTGAGGAAGAGAGAAAAAGTTTTAAAAAAAGGAGGCAATGAAGAATCTGGACAGACCCGGAAACAGCCCTCTGGCTTCTGACAGCTTGGCCAACAGCAGCCCCCTTGTGGAGTACCTACCATGCTGCCTTCCTGGCCTCAGAGGTGTGGCCGGGAAGTCACTGTAGACAGCTGTCACTGTAGAGGACTCAGCTTTGATTTGGGGCCCTGGATATTTTCACATTGAAGCAAAGCTTAGCAGATGTGAATCTATGCAAACAGGACCGGTTGGAAGGTGTGGGCAAAGCCAGTGCCAGTAGCAACCCACGGCTTCCCAGCTGTCCTGAGGCCATCGCCAGCCGTTGGTCTTCAGGAATTTTCCCAACTCAGAGCCTCTGACTCACTTCCTTTTGGAAGCTCATCGTTCTGTTCACGTCAGTCGGAAACTAGAAACTCCTTGTCTCGTCCCCAACAAACAGCGTGGAAGAACACTTGTTTGCCAACTTCGGTTCTGCCAGTCACCCTGCGCAAAAGACGCCACCAGAAAACATTTCCCATGAAGCCATTGCATGGGAGGGAAGGGATTCCCAGCTCTTTGAGACCAGTAAAATAGACAGGTGAGAACCAGGAAGGGAGCGGCACCTTGTATCGATCATCTTTATCAGCATCTCAGGACCAGTCCTGTTACTGACGCCAGAGTCATTGTCCTGTTGAAGTGGAAGGAAGGAACAGGTCATCCTCTCCACAGACTGTGCCCCTTCCAGACACAGTCTATTCAAGGAGAGATTGATATCGTGTGTGTGTGTGTGTGTGTGTGTGTGTGTGTGTGTGTGTGTGTGTGTGTATACATATTCAGGTATGTACATGTAGAGACCGAAGGAAAATTTGGGGTGTTATTCTTTGGGATATACACACCTTGTATTTGGCAGTCTCTTGCTGACTTGGAACTTGTTAAGTAGGCAAGGCTGACTGGCCAGTGAGGCCCCAAGGATACACTGGTTTCCCTGTGGTTGGGATTATAAGCCACCATGCCCAGGTTTTAAAATGTGGGCTCTGGAGATCAAACCCAGACCCTCATGCTTGCACAACAAATGGTAAACCAACCGAGCCATTCCCCAGACCCCCAGAGGCTGGTGGTGTCCCTTGTCCCTGTTGTTATTTGGCCCATCGCTGGCCCTGTCCCCATACCATGGACATAGCACAGGTCACAGGTGTAACACTAAGCAAAGGCTCGGAAAGTAACTCCAGCTTCTGATCACTGTCATTCCTCTTTTCAATGGTATTTGCTTCAAACAGTGAGAAATGCCTGGCAGCCATCGTGGGGACATCAGCTACTTTCCTTTCTCTCAACCGTTGGGACACACAGGATTATGACCACCAGGCTAATCCTCACTAGGGTCACTCGAAATGCCCAAGACCCTTTGAACATAGGTAGCCATCGGCAATGTCCTCTTCTGCACCTGAAGGACTCAACCCGTGCCCCACTCCAGACTGTCCTCAGGAAGACCAGGAGGACCATAAAAAAACCTATCTCAAGATAGGACCAGATATGCTAAGCACAGAATTGGAAGTACAGATCCCAACCTAATGAGGACCTGGGAGAAGCATTCTACCAGGCAGTACCAGAGACCAATCAGAGGCTAATGAGACTACCTCTCTCATCCACTGTGGCTTAAGCTCAAACCCATCACAAAGATGGCCCCCTGTCAACGTCTGGAGGGACAGTGGACATGCTTGGCATAGTGAGAAGACATGACTGACCCGGTGGGTATCCTGGCTTCCTTCCTGTCCAGTGAAATGATGCATGAGAAGTCTTTCAGAGGCTTTGCCCTGCTATCTATCCATCTCTTAAGTAGAAACTTCCTTCTGAAAGTGAAGAGCACTCACATGAGCCAAGGAGAGAGGGCTTCCTTGCCCTTCACTAGCAAGCAGGAGATTCACTAAATCTTGACCAATAAAAACTCTTCCTTCCAACACAAAGGGAATAATCCAGTGTCACTTGTGAGTCACCTAGAACATCTGAAAGAAGACTGTCTGCATGCTCCCTGTCCTTAAATAAAGACAAATCTGCTTTGCTTTCTATGGGATAACTTTTCTATTTGAATTTTTACGGTTGGGTCTTGCTCCATAGCCTAGACTGGCCTTGAATTTGTGATCTTCCTGTTTTAGGCTCCTAGACGGACCACTGTGAAGAATCCACGTTTCTATAAATGATCTTCATTCCACATCTGACAGCCCTAAACTATCAGATATTTTTCTATTTAGACAGCATGCAAAGCTCAAAGCCCTGGGAAGCAGTGCTCTCTGGGGCCACTCCAGCCAGGTGGAGCCTGCCTAGAGGCATTGATTGGCTCCTCTCAAAGCTGTGATATGCATTCTTCTTGGCCATAAACCCCGAGAGTTTTCAATCATAAGGAATTTGTCCTAACATGAGCAGACTCCCCCAAAGCAATGTGTGACACCCCTCCCTTCATTTAAAACGTGACAAATACTTGTCCCTGAAGTGAGGACTCGAACACTTGGACTGTTGACTTGGGCTGTGGCCACTGAGGACAGATGGCAGGGAAGACTTGCACTTAAACAGATTCCCTGGTAGGCGGACAGAGAGGGAGAGGGGCCTGGGCTAGGTAATCAAGGTGGCACATTTCCAAGATGACCAACTTCTTCCTCACCCTCCCTACCTGAGACAAAAGCCTGGCAGCTTGAAGGTTTTGTAGGCTTTTGTCTCCCATCTGCAGGCCCCTGCTGATGAACTGGTTCAACGAGTTCAAGGCCTGCCCAGGACACTGTGCCACATGCAGTTCTGGGTCAATCAACCATCCAGCTTTCCTCAAGCTGACCAACCCTAAACTAGAGCAGGAAGACTCTTCAGAGGATTTGAAAGCCCTGAGGAGGGACTGTAGTTTTTGGCTTCTTGAGTCCCCCTCTGCTTTGAAGGGGGTCTTTTTCTCCATGTGGTACATGTGTCTGTTTCCTCACCCCCACCCCATAGACACCTTTCTTAACTGCTGATTTAATCTGTGGTGCTCAGTCGGTTGGGATTTCTCTGCTGCCTGTTACACTTCCGATTTTTACTGCCTTCCAGTCCTTTAACTGGCAGAGAAACCAAACCTGATCTAGAGCCCTAGACTGCATCAGTAGAAATCCCAATGATCTGACTTAGGGATCTAAAGTTCCATGTCCCTCTGTCTTACTGATTTTGAACTTGTTATAATTATGGAAAACTTTTTTCAAATGTTCTATAACAGATATTCAGATAAGAATAGGGTTCTGTGTAGCCGGCCACTGGCTCTGCATACTCTCCTTAGGCTGAGACCTGGGAGTGTCACCAACCAGGACTCTGTAAGGGAGTAGCAAGCATGTGCCTGTCATACCCTCTCATTGTGCCACTTTTGTGGCTCCAATCCAGACTGCTGCCAAATTTAGCCATCCTTAACTGAAGCCCATAGAGTCACAACTGTTTCTTAATGATGATGGGGGGTGGGGGAGCAGCCCATTAAAGCTAATCCGATGGCTATCTGGAGTCTGAGCTATGTAGCTGACAGCTTTGAATGAAAAGAAGATACATGACTCTACACTGTGTGCACACAAGCACACTCCCCACGGCTCCTTACAAACAGGGACCTCAGATTACATCTTTCCAATAAGCCCGGGTTTCATCACCCAACCACCACACAGTGTGGAGCTCCAGATCCTCTCTAATAACTGGGCTAATGAAGATGTGTCAGGTTGGGAGTGGCTGGAGAGTAATATTAGAATCGCACAGGTCAGAACCAGGGCTGCAGTCGAGCAGGGGCAGTCCATGGCACTGTCTCTCTCATCGGCTGTGTTTTTAGGAGCACATTGAACCCAGATTTTACAGGCTGACTGAGTGACTGGGTTGGGGTGAGCCTCAAGTAGTCAGTCCCCTGCTCCCTCTTTGAGAAGCATCACAAGTACGGGCAACAAAGTCCCAGTCTTTATCTGCCCCCTCATCAGGAGTGGGTGCAGAGCACAGGGGGAGATGGGCTGGCTCTCCACTGCCTTCTGAACAACTGCCCGGGACTGCCTTGTCAGAATTAATCGTTGTCTAGAATGTTATTAGTGGAAACACTAAATTTGCTCCTAGGGTAAAGTTCTTTCTTAATGAACAGCAAGTCTTGCTAGCACACCCCCTCCCAGGCATTTCTCATCAGTGATAACATCAATCCAGGTGCTGTGAGTCTTAAAAACTGTAAATCTTGGCCTGTCACTGGAGGAGGAGAGAGAAAAGGTTAAACAAGTTTGTGGAGGAAGATTTCCCAGGTGCTATTTTGCAAGTACAGAGCTAATTGATGGTTGTGCCATAATAGTTACTGCTGATAGCGATCATGTAAACACTCCCTGCTTGCCTGGGGAGCATTCTCAGGGAGTCCTGGGGAAGCAGAGCCTGAGACCGAGCTGTTCGGTCACGCACACAGAGTGCCTCAGTGTCTTTGGGGGGCAACTTTGATGCAGGCCAGTAGTGCCGGAATCCTATGAGGTTCCAGGATGGAGGAACTCCATCCTGAAATAGAGACCTAAGTAGAAGAGTTAAGGACAGAGAATCCCCCTCGGGCTCTGCAGAGCCCCGAAACAGCAGGGCAACTCAGAGAACCACAGAGGGACCTGAACTTTCTCTGGGGGATTCTCTTCTCTCTGCTGCCCAAGTTTACTTCTAAAAGGCTGAGGTCTCTCCCTCTCTGCGATTTTAAGGCTCATAATTCTTTTGCAAGATGTGAAAGGGATGGCATGCTTCCTCATGGTCACATCCTGGAAGCAGAGAAAAGAATTTGACTGGTGGCCTCTCATCTCATTTTCCAGCTCCCCACACAGCCCTGGGCCCTGCACTTGGACCACGGGTAATGTAATTGGATTCCGGGGCCAGGGTGGGAGAGGCGATAAAGCTGGGGGAGAATTCTCACACACAAAAGCACCCAGCCCATTTGCATTTTCATTGGTTTCTCAGAAAGAAAATAGGGAGCCAGAAGAGTTGGTCTAATTTTTGCTATCCTTGAAAAATTACCATTTGCTTTAGAAAGGAGCAGTGAGCTGATACCACCATGTGGTCTGTGGCCTGCGAGGGGTCTGTGGTACCCCCAAATAAAAATTAGAGATGATAATGGTGCTTTCGTTTTCTTCCTTTCTATATTGTAGCCTAGTTTGAGCCGCATTTGCCTGGAGATTTTTTTCTTATGAAAATAGTATTATGTGTGACATCCAGGCTTCCATAAGAAAATGATTAAGACCACAGTGTCTTTGATGGTGGTAGTCAGAACCTATAAATAACAGCAGTATAAATAAATCCGGAAGCAACAAGAGTTGATAGAAATGAGTCACTTCAGGTTTCATTCACTATTTGGTTAAATTGCCTTTTGGTTTTAACATTTGTAAGTTAGGGAGGGAAGAGATCCCTACTTCAGGGGGATGTCTGGGTGCTCAGTCAAGCTGCCCCCATCCCCCAAAAAAGAGGGCATGGGACTCACTGAAGCAGGATCCCAGAGGATGGGGCCAGCAGCAGGGCAGTGTTGACTTAGGAGGACAGTGTGAGTTCCCTGGATCCTCTCTCCTTTCATTTGCCACTGGAATTCATTATCCCCACTCATCTGGGCGGTCCCAGACTCTTCATCTTATGCATAATATGACCTCCTAAGGAGTCATCAAAACTTTTAGTTTTCAATATAATCAAATCTTATCTCTTCTTGTTGATAATCTGATTTTCTTGAGGGCAGGCAGAATGTGGGGCTGAGTGCATTAACCATATTCACAAAATCAACATTTTTTTGAAACTATTCACTAGCAGAGAACAAATTTACAGAAATGGAGAAAGGGGAATTTTGAAAGATCACAAAATCAATCTAAAGAACTCTGCAAGTCAATTCCTGGCAATTACAAGGTCATACATATCAGGGACTCCAATAGGTGACTTCCAACCAGAAACAAGACCGAGATGAGTTTTCAAAGTCTTTACTTCTGGAAATAAAACTACAGTCGCCCCCAGCAGAGAGATTCGGTGTAGAGCACAGTCTTCTGGTGCCTAGGAGACACCCAGGATGGGAGCTTTAGGGGAGCTGAATAAAATGTGAGTTCGCAGTGTTGAACACTGAGTCAGGCAGAGCACACTGGGGAGGCTCACTCTCCACCTTGCTTCTTAGTCCACTAGTGGTCCCCGGACTACATCTGCTGTCCCGTGACTTCAAGTTGGAGCCCTCCAAACCTAGCTCAGGGGACTAGGCTTGAGGTGTCTCCATGTCCCTTCCCGGACATTGCAGTGGAAGCTGTGTGCCTTCTAACTAAACAGTTGTCTCGTTCTTAACTCACCGCTGGACAACGCTGTCCTCTACCACAACCAGAGCATTCCCTGTTGGTGAGGGTATATTGAAAGTAAATCTCTGCTCTTAAATTTGATAATGAGACTTGACCCAACTCACAGGGAATACCAACCCAAAACCTTCACCATCCTGACTGAGAAAAGAAGGCCTCTCAAAGGGACCCTGGAGCTCTTGGGGGAAGTTGTGAGAAAGGGCAGTGGAGCCACATGTGAGGTGTGAGGAGATGCAATTCCAGTTCAGTGTATGTGTGTGGGGGGGTGTCTTTGCTTCTTGGGGTGGGTGCATTTCTTTGTACTAGAGCAATGGGAAGGCTGGCCTGTAGCCTGCTGTGATGTGTATCTGTATGTAGCCTTTTGTTTGACTGAACAGAACACAGAAGAGCTTGCTCTTAGGACACAGCAGAGCATTCCCATCCATGTGATCACACAATTTCTGAAACAGATCCCAGCTCCTACATCTGTTGTGGTTGCACCTTTAGCAGAACATGGGCCTGACACCCTACACAGCTACTCACCCAGGGGACCAGAGCTATGTTAAGATAATTTCAAACAATCCATCTGTCAATATGTGAGATCCTTGGCACAGGAATTTCAGCCCCCCAGGCTAGTTCTAACCCACTAGAAGAACCCTCCTTCTGTCTTCTAACTTGTCCAAGCTGCAGACTCCTTCCTCCTGCCCTTCCATGCCTGCAGCCCCCTACCCACTCCTCCTCAGTTAAGAACAGATCAGGTCACCGCCCGGAACACAGGCTCCTCCTTCTTCCCCTGGGGAGCACATCTCCCACCATAAACCTCATGCAAAGTCGTCTGTCTCCTATGGGCCCTGGTCATTCTGCATGCACACCCCAGAGTATCAGGCAACAAAGATCTAAATAAAAGTGCCTCAGAACCTTTGGCTTAGGAACTTTAATAAAGCCGAAATATTTATATTAAAAACAGATCATCTGGCTTCATAACAAAGTCAGACCCTCAGAACATTTTTTAAGTGGTAAAGGCATGCATATGAACTCCTTCTAATTGGCTGGTGACCAGAAATCACTGATGAGTGTGGCTATCCCCATCCCCATCTCCAAAGAAAGCTCAGGGCTTCGGCTTTCCAAGCCTGGAACATTAATGGAGCCACTTCTGAGCCGTTCAGGTCGGCATACCATATGCCTTGGCTTCTCCAGGCAGGTCTGCTGCCCTCTAGGACATTATATACTAGTTACCTACTGTTACAACAGTGACTTCCGTGTTAGTGGAAGGACGGAGGCAAGCTTTTGAGTTGGGAACTGAGGAACACACAGATTTTCAAAATATTACTCAGACTTGGAATTTTTTAGCATGTATCAGTTAGGCACAATAGTGACTTCATGATGGCATGGATCATGTGATCACACTCTTCCCCCACTGTCTTCCTTCTACTCTGGCTGATGCGCTCTCTCTCTCTCTCCCTTCCCAACTAGGCATCTTCTACTTAGCCATTTTTTTAAAAAAGCTAAATTCACTCTCACTAAAAATTACTAGAAAACATTTGAACATATTTGTGAGAAAAGGATTTCTCAATTTGACACAATTACCAAACATCTCACTTGAACTTGGTCCTTAAAAATCCAGAGAATGCCCTCTGGTGCAGCTGCCCTGCATCTCCTTTGTGGGTGCTTCTGGGCAGGGACCCCTTTCAGTCGACACGGGCATTCCAGCCTTTCCCAGTAGTGCAGGCCTCATACTGCAGATCCTCAGGAGGCTGAGGCAGGAGGATCAGGAGTTCAAGGCCAGCTGGGTCAAATTAATGAGGCTCTGTCTCAAAATAACAAGTGAAAAGAGGGCTGGAGTGTAGCAGTGGTACAGTGCTCGCCTAGCATGTGTGAGGCGTCAGGTTCCATTGTCCCCAGCACCAGGACTAACCCCTCCCCATTTTCAGCTGACCGCCACATTGTGCACAGCCTAGAGATAGACTTTTGCTGTGTTCACTGAAGTTTAAAAACGGAACAGAGACGAGAGAGATGGCTCAGAGATTAAGAACATTCAGTGCTCTTCCAGGAGACTCAACTTTGGTTTCCAGCACTCATATCAGAGGGCTCACAAGTGCCTGTAACTCTAGCTCCAAGGTATTGGATGCCGTCTTCTGGCCTTTGGGGACATCTGCATACATGTACACACACCCACACACAGACACACACACACACACACACACACACACACACCACGCACACGCACGCACGCACGCACGCACGCACACACACGCACATGTACTTATGAGTGAATGAATAATTCCTAGGAGTTTTCCCACTGTATTTGTATCTAACTCTAATTTTAGAGGGAGAGGGGGGCAGAGGGAAGGAGGATGGGGTGGAGAAGAGGAAGATGAGCAGAAGGAGGAGGAGGGGGCATTGGTCAATAGGAGAGATCAACGTTGTCCTTTGAGGGACTTTTCTATCACGACTAGCACTCAACATTCTTTGGCTCCTGCTAAATCGAACACACCCAGCAGGAGCAGAAAAATATGGAGAAGGTCACAGAGGATGGAGCCTTCCTGTGGGTCAGGGAGGGGACCTGGGGCCGAGGGAGGAAGGGGGAGGTCAACTTCAGATTTTCAGTTTTTCTGAATCGGGAAGGTTCAAGTACAGCTTCCTGAGAAGAAGAAAGCCGAGCTGCTGTTTTGAAGCTTTCGAGCTGTACCAGCACCCCACACAGACATGGATGCAGTGTGTTTTCCTTGAGGGGCGGGCATAAATTATTAAATTTTGCTTCCTTCAAAGGTTTGACTTGGGCTTCCTTTTGGAACCTGTTTTCATGAAAACCCAACAAGAGAATTACACACAGCAGTAAAGGATGAACCCAAACACAGTCTAGCAGTTCAGAAATTCTTGTTTTTACTTTGATTTCTCAGGGGTTAATTTCCGCGAAGACATAGCTTTAAATATCTCCTGTTTTCAGTGGAATCCGAGTTGCTCCAAGTCACATGGAGGCAGGGGCTAGGAGCCTCTGAGGACTAGCCAGAGATTTATTTCTATGCAAACCATGCAAACCACAAGCCTAAAAGTCTCATGGGAAAAGATGGGCAGTCCTCTCCCCACCCTGGAGCTTGCTCTCCAGTCCTGCATTTCTCTCCAGCTTGGCCAGCTTTGCTCTGGGGATGAGCGGAGAACTGTGTACTCACCCAAACACGTGCTCCTATGCTGGGCTGGGAAAGGGCTTCTCTCTTCCACTTCATATTCCATCTAGAGCGGAGGCTTCCTGTTTAATCACCAGAAGACAAACTGCAATCTGTGATTTTGAGTCAGAGTAATATTTAAAAAGATGTTTCTTTCTAATATGTTTTTACAACTGCTCCCCACCCTGAGAAATCTTCAGGGTCAGCAACGAATGGATTGAATAACACTTGCTTTTCTAAGAGCAGAAAGAAAAAGAACCAATTGAGTCACAAGAAGAAAGTTAAAGACCTGCTAATGATAGACCAAGCTGCCCATGGTCAAGATTGTCTCCTGGGGTGGGCCAATGGACCCCAGGAATAGTTATGGATTCAAAGATTCTGCCAGTCTCTCGTGTTACTAACTGCTAGCCGCTATTCCCAAGGAGGGGGCTAGGAGGAGCGAGTCTCAGCATCCTGTGGCGTTGGAACCCATAGTACAGAACGATGCCAGAAAGGGACAGAGCACAAGATACAAGGGGCAGAGGAACAGTCCGTCCTTGACAGGGGCAGCTTCTAAAGTCACTGTTAGAAAATAGATCACCCCACAGATGGTGCTGTGCCTGCAAGATGGATAAAAATCAAGTGGAATTCCATGCCTCATGGCACACACCAGAAAGTATACATTAAAGTTCTTAATTATAATAAAACAAAGGGCTGCAAGATGGCTTAGGGGTTAAGAATGCTTGCTGCTCCTGCTGAGGATCAGAGTGAGTTCTTGGCAACTGGGTCAAGCAGCTCACAGCTGCCTTTAACTCATCCCCAGGGGATCCAATGCCCTCTTCTGGCCTCCTTGGGCACCTTTAATGTGTACAAACTAACACACACACACACACACACACAGAGAGAGAGAGAGAGAGAGAAATGAACTAAATCTTTTTTTTAAAATCCAGAATTATCAGAAAATAATCTTTAAAATGGGTGGATCCCACTCTGACATGACTGCAAAGATAAACTCAAGTTTCAGCTGAAACCCAGAAGCAATGAGATATTGAGAATTTCAACAAGAGTGTGAAAACGTTTGTGGCAGGAAAGCCGTGTGTTGCCTGCTTTCTTGTCAACTTGACACATGCTAGAGTCATCTCAGAAGAGGGAACCTCAACCGAGAAAAGCCCCTGTCAGACTGCCATGTAGGCAAGCCTGTGGGAGGGTTTTCTCAATTGATGATTGACATGGGAGGGCCCACCCACTGTGGGTGGTGCCACTCCTGAGCAGGTGGTCCTTGTATAAGAAAGCAAGTTGAGCAAGCCATGGGGAGCCAGCCAGAAAGCAGTGTTCCTCAATGGTCTCTGCTTCAGTTCCAGCTTCCCGGGTTCTGCCTTGAGTTCCCACTTTGGCTTCCCCCAGTGGACTATAAACTATAAGATTAAATAAACGCTTTCCTCCCCCAGTTGCTTTTGACCATGACGTTTATCACAGCAATAGAAACCACACTCACACAAGCCATCACATGGTTATTTAAAAGCCCAGTGACGAAGGAAGAGAAGAAATGCTTTCTTTTTCATTTATATCATAGGAAAAAAGAGTTGTCTGAATACAAAAAGAGTTAAAAATGGAGGAAAAAAAAGATTTAATAGAAAAATAGACAAAAGATATCATTTGCCCAATTTCAGTCTAATTAAAAGATCATTGCAATGATTATTTCTCATCTATCAAAAGCAGTCCCAGAAACTAGGCAACAGACTTTGATGCTACTAATGTAGTCCCATTAGGAAGTATTCACAAGGGGTATTCCTTGAGACACTGAATCCAGTGGTAAACATGCACATATTAAACACCTAGGATTTAGATTTCTAAGTAAGAAAATTAGGCCTCTTTGGCAGTCTTTATTAGTTACTGTTCTTATCTCTATAACCAGATACATGGGGCGGGGGAAGAAACTTGAGGGAGCAGAGGTTTGTTTGGGCACGAAGTTTGAAGAAATACAGTCCATAGCCACACAGAATTCATTGCAGCAAGTATTTCCATGGCTGAGGGAATGTGCACAGCAGCTCACTCACATCTTAGAAGACCAAGGTGCAGAGACAGGATAGAGAAAGCAAGGCTGGACTATAAATCCCCAGACCCATCTCACAGAGATTCACTTTCTCCAGCCAGAGTCTGCCTCCAAAAGGCTCTATAAGCTCCCAAAACATTGCCTCTGGGTGGGAGTCACATGCTCAGTCACATGCAAACCTATGGGGACCCTTCACATTCAAACCACAGCACCCTCTTTTGCTTTTAACTTTCAAAAGATTTGTGGATTTTTATGAAGTAATTTTCCATCAGTACAGAACTTATTTCTGAGGTTCTAAAATAAGAGAAAACGGAACTTTTAAACATTTTACCATTTACCCATAGTACTTTGTTTAATAGATTGTGGGAGCCCACAGAGGTTTCCTAGTAAGAGCTGAGCTTGCTTTACCCAGCAGGACCACATAAGAAGATGATTGGACCACGGGCCTGGTACCAGGTGTTTGGAAGGGTCTATACTTGGCTGTATCTAGCCTTGCCCTTGGCATTGTTATAAAAAGCCCCTTTGAATAAAGTTCTGGACTGGTGGATAAGGATCCAGACCCTCCCAAGGCTATCCTGCATTTCTGTTTTTCTTCCCTCTTATCTTTCTATATAAATCTCTTATCCTTCACTCCTCAAGAGTACCCTGGGGAAAAACGTGGGGGTGGGTCCCCCACAATAGGTCTGCTGGTATTCAACTTCAGGGACTACAGCAATCATCTTCAATTTTTGAAAGAATGGGTTTTCTCCTGGTCCCAACACTATGCCCACTGGCACACAAAGAAAAGCCTTAAACCTGCAGGTTGGGGCAAAGGAACCCCTCCGACTGAGCCCCACCTGTATACCATCGCCTGGTGGACCTCACATGCTCACATCACTTGCACAACTGCACTTGTCCATATCTCCTGCACAACCTCTCCTATCCAACCTCACCTGCAGAGTCTCACCATATCCCCAGCTGCATTCCTCAGGGGTGGGGTGCTGTTAGAGCATAGACCTACGATGTGTAGCACTAGAGAGTTAGAAGACAGAGATGGACACATGAGGAAACTCCTGGTGCTCCTGCCTGTCCTGTGGACACTCCTGGACCCCCAGCCCGTCCTGTGAACACTTCTGGACCCCCAGCCTGTCCTGTGGTCACTCCTGGTCCTCCAGCCCATCTTATGGACACCCCTGGTCCTCCACCCTGTCCTATGGACACTCCTGGTCCTCCAGTCTGCCCTGTGGACACTCCTGGACCCCCAGCCTGTCCTGTGGTCACTCCTGGTCCTCCAGCCCATCTTGTGGACACCCCTGGTCCTCCATCCTGTCCTATGGACACACTCCTGGCACTATAGCCTGTCCTGTGAACACTCCTGGACTCCCAGCCTGTCCTGTGGTCACTCCTGGTCCTCCAGCCTGCCCTGTGGACACTCCTGGTCCTCCAGCCTGTCCTGTGGACACCCCTGGTCCTCCAGCCTGTCTTGTGGACACTCTTGGTACTGTAGTCTGTCCTGTGGACACTCCTGGTCCTCCAGCCTGCCCTGTGGTCACTCCTGGTCCTCCGGCCCATCCTGTGGACACTCCTGGTCCTCCAGCCCATCCTGTGGTCACTCCTGGTCCTCCAGCCCGTCCTGTGGACACTCCTGGTCCTCCAGCCTGTTCTGTGGACACTCCTGGTCCTCCAGCCTGCCCAGTGGACATCCCTGGCACTATAGCCTGTCCTGTGAACACTCCTGGTTCTCCAGCCCATCCTGTGGTCACTCCTGGTCCTCCAGCCTGTCCTGTGGACACTCCTGGTCCTCCAGCCCATCCTGTGGACACACCTGGTTCTCCAGCCCATCCTGTGGACACTCATGGTCCTCCAGCCTGCCCTGTGAACACTCCTAGTCCTCCAGCCCGTCCTATGGTCACTCCTGGTCCTCCAGCCCGTCCTGTGGACACTCCTGATCCTCCAGCCCATCCTGCTCTCATTCCACTTTCAAAAATGTTCTGCCCCTTTCTGAATGGAGACAGAGGAGTGGATGGAGTAGTTAGAAGGGAGGTGGGGGAGGGCACAGGAGGAAGGGGAAACTATGCTTGGTATGCCAAATAAATGAAAAACATAATAAAAATAAAAGAGGGGGAAATGATGGCTGTTCGATAAACCGCATAACATTGTCTTGGACAGCGCATTCTCCTCACCTGACCATCCTGGTGCCCCAGGAAGGACACAGAGGATGGCAGCCTGGCTTCAGAACTAGATCTAATTCCCTCTCATCAAAGGCATGAATGCCAGCTCCTTATTAAAACATCTGAGTAACTTAGGGCATCTCATGGAAAAGTCCCATCAGCCATCAAGAGGACAAGAATGAAGTCATGATTCCCACTAACGCCAGGCAGGCTCAGTGAAGTGGGAAGAGGGGTGTGCAGACAGAGGGCAGCAGAGGCAGAGATCGGTTGCATACGCTGGTGTCTGCCTTACAGGAAGAATGCATTGCAAGGATTATCCCCAGGACTTAAAGTTGCTTTGGCAGCCACCTCCTTACCTTGTGATTCCTAACTGTGACAGATTGGATTTGAGACGTCTCACCCAGGCTCACGTGCTTGAACACTTGAACTGGTGGCACCCGTGAGATCTCTGTGAGGTGGGGCCTGGCTGGAGTGGGTCACTGGGGGTTGGGGCTGGTGGTTTATAGCCCTGCCGTGCTTCTTATCACAGCCTTGCTTCCTGTGCACTGAGATGTGAGCGAGCAGCCTACGTTCCCACAGCCACAGCTGAGAGCTGCTCAACCCTGTCAGGAAGGATCCTTAAACCATGAGGCACACGCATGTACACATGCACATACACACCACACACACACACACACACACACACACACCACACACACCACACACACACCACACACAGCACCACACACACACCACACACACACACACACACACACACACACACACACCACACACACACACCACACCCCCCCACACACAGACCACACACACACACACACACACACACCACACACACAACACACACACACACACACACACACAACACACAACACACCACACACACACACACCCCACACACACAGACACACACACACACACACCCCCACACACAGACCACACACACACACACACACACACACACACCACACACACACACACACACACACACACACACACACACACACACACACTACAGACCACACACACACAACCACATACACCACACACACCACACACACACACCACACACACACACACACCACACACACACACCACACATACACACACACACACCACACACACACCACACACCACACACACACACACACACACACACACACACACATGCAACACACACACACACCACACACACACGCAACACACACACCACACACACACGCAACACACACACACCACACACACACACACACACACACACACACACACACACACACACACCACACACACACACACACCACACACACACACACACAACACACACACACCACACACACCAACACACACACACACACACACACACCACACACACACACACACACACACGCTCCTTTACTTTCTTAGGATAATTCTTCCTGGGCACTTGTTCACAGTGAAGATAAAAGTAGTAACAAACACTAATTAATAACATCAGATTAAATGAATAAAGTTAATACCCTTTAAAAAGAAAAGGAGAAAACAGGTGAGGCTTAGGATCGCTTCATGGCACTGACAGAACTAAGACAGAGGTGCTTTTGTTTTGTTTGTTTGTAATTTTGTCACACATGTAAATAGCACTGTTTCAGCCCCCTTTAAGCATTCAGTTCAGACACATGAAGAACAGCTACATTGTTTGCTACATCCATGTCTTGACTATCTTCATTTCCTGAAACTTAAATTTCATCCTCATAAAACACAAGCTCTCCAGTGTTGTTCGAATCTTACCCCTGATCCTCAGGCAAGTTTATTAGGACACACAATACATCACCACATTCCAGTCTGTCCTTCTCTTGTCCCCAGAGGCTACCTCTATATCTTCAGTTTCTAAGGTGGACTACTCTAGGGACCTCATGTATGTGTGATTGTGACTCCTTTGAGCACACTATGACCACCTAAAGTGGAGAATCCTAGAGGAGACCTTGACCTGATGATGCCATGGCAATGCATTAGGAGAACAGCCCATGTTCCCTCTAAGATGCCAATCCCGGTCCTTCCTGCACCAGCCCCTTGTAGCCTCGGGAAGTGCTAGAGTACAGAACAGGGGGAGGTGATCTGGGAGTGTGGATTTTTCAGGCAGGGCTGAAGCTTTTGTGAGTCATCATCAGTGCTGGGGATGGGACATTTTAGTGATGCAGCTACTTCTAACTCTTGAGTGCTCTTGTAAGAAATTCAAAGTCACTGGTTCATCAAGCTGTGTAGAGTCTTTCTCTGCCCTGCCAGCCAGCTCCCAGATAGTGACAAGGAGACTTCTTGTTAATTATGAAAGCTTCACCTTAGCTTAGGCTTGTCCCACCAGCTCTTGTATCTTAAGTTAACCCATTTATATTAACCTGTGTTTTGCCTCATGACTTTTTACCTTTCTTGCCCATTCTGTGTGTCTGATTCATTCTGCATCTATCTCACACCGAGACGCATCCTCCTGTTCCCTCTCTCCCTGGGAGTCCCACTTATTCTCCTGCCTAGCTACTGGCCATTTAGCTTTTTATTAAACCAATCACAGTGACATATCTTCACACAGTGCAATCAAATATATCACCACAAAGCTGGACTTGGATGCAGCCCTGTCTTTGGTCCACGGGTGTCCTCTCTATCTGGGAGGAGCAAATATTTCTTTGTATCTTCCCAGGAAGACCCCTGTGACATAGATCACATGGTTTTTGTCCTTCGGGAACTGGGCTTTTTCACTTATTTATATTTGTATATTTTTGTAGTGCTGGTTAGAACACCCCTGCTTTTTAAAGACTGTATTTCACTCTGTGTATATTCCATAGCTTATCTGTCCACTCATCTGTTAATGTTGTTTCTGCCTCTCTCTGTTGTAAATAGTGCTACTATGAACATGGGACCGACCACAAACGTGTACTCCACTTTCTCCTTGAATACTTTTTCATATAAACCAGAAATTGGATTGTTGAATCATTTGCTGATCCTGGTTTTTAAAGTTTGACCAAGAAGGTTTCACCCCCATGCTTTCTATTCTTTCCCTAGTATTTATCCTGCTTTGTGTGTGGTGGGGGCCCCTATGGGTTTGATTTGCATTTCATGGTGCTCAGCGGTGTCGAATATCCTTTCATGTGCTTAGTGGTCTTCTCTAGACTGTCTTTGTAGAAATATCTGTTGACATCCTTCTTCTCATTTTGAAAATCAAGTTCTTGGTGGTGTCATGGGGATTCCTTATGTATTACAGGTAGGAACCCTTTACAGATGTCTTTTCTGGGTGCCATTCTATGGGAACTGGGCCACACTTGTCCCTCTCATCCTGATTTGTCTCCACAGTAGGCACCAGCATCCTTATAGCACCCATGGGATGATATGGCCAGCAGCACCTGGGAGATAGAGGCTGAGGAACCTGACATGACTTTGATGCTACACAATTACAGAGCAGGATATTGACACTCTGTCATAAAACTCTGCAGAACACCAAACAAGAGTCAGTTATTTATCCCACAATGACTCTGATCACTCACAAGAACACTATACTAAAAACTAAGCAAGCCCAGGTGAGTGGCAACCCAACCAAGCACTATATCATGTGTTAGGATGAGAACCCTAGAGGTCCATGTTCCTCTTAGGAAGTCACTACAGTGTGAAAGAAGCGTCACATCCACTTGGGGACTCAAAGCAGGCAGCCCTATGGGTGAGGCCATCTGCCAGCACTCAGTTCCTAGAGTACAACATGGGGGGAAAAGCACTAGTGTAACCACCTCAAAGCTCAATTTTTGACTTGTTCTCCAACGCTTAAACGACAAGAGACTATGATGGAGCAGCTGTCAGGTCTAAGTAATGACACAGTCTTGGAAATTCAGACCAAGAAAGTGCAGTCTAAACTGTGCTGTTTCATGCTGCACAAAGACAGAGATGCATATATTACAGAAACCACTCAACATGGCAGTTACTGAGGGCCCTATGAATAATAAGATGGGCACCAAAGTAACTGGCTCAGCTGCCGTGATATTCCCAAGACAAGGGGCAGGGGAGCATCAAAGCAGAAGGACAGGCAGTGGAAACTGGCACGGATTACCAGAAAAGGTGGCCGCTGGGAAAATCCTTCTGGAATCAAATCTGTCTCCCTTTGGCACCCAGTTTCCAATGGTCAGAAGCATATTTGCCAAGGTTCATTATTTAATTAGCTCCACCTTGAGGTTAAACAAGAAAGATGTCACTGAAGAGTGTATGTTCTGAAGATCAGAATGCTGGCCCCCACAGGGTACCTGGGACTCAGGCAGTGGGGTTGTAGGGGTGGCTTGTGATGCGTAAAACATGAGGGCAAGGGATTTGAAGCTGGCCACCAGCCACAAGAGATGTTGACAGTGTATGGTATAAGGTGGGAATTGGATTTTTCTTTCTGGTATCTTTGTGTGTGTGTTAAAATTTGACAGTCTTTTGAATAAACTACAATACATATTTTAATTGCTGGCTGACAAACACTAAAATTTTCTAATCATTTTTAGAGCAAATGAAACTGGTCCAAGCACTTGAGACCTGAATGAGACGAGCAGGTTATAGGGTGAGAATCAAAAAGAGAAGCCCTTGCCCCACCTCAGGAGAAAGAGTAGATCCTTCAGAGTCCTGGACCCCCCTCTCTTGTCCATTAACTCATTCAAGCTGTGGGAAATAGAACCTCCTATTGATGTAACTAACCGTCTTATTAAATAAGAAACAATGTAAAGGAGAAAGCCGAGAGGTCAGAGCTCAGAGCTAAAATCTCACCCTTCCTCCTGCTGTCCCAGCTTTGCGAAAGAGACCTACTTCCTGTCTGTTCGTTTTTTTTTTTTATAGTATGTTGTTCTGCCTTCTCATTGGTTGTAAACCCAAACACATGACTGCCTCGTCACTGTCTGAATGTACAGCCCCCTAGGTCTTAAAGGCATATGTCTCCAATGCTGGCTATATCCCTGAACACACAGATATCTATGGGATTAAAGGCGTGTGCCACCACCGCCACACTCTTGCTATGGCTCTAATAGCTCTGACCCCCGGACAACTTTATTTATTAACATACAATCAAAATAATATTTCAGTACAATTAGATTACCACCACAACCTCCTGCCTAGGCATCTGCTCCTCTGCCTAGAGATATATGTGTATATTTGGGCAGAAGAGGGGCGCTGTGAAATAATCCTGTTGTACACTGCTGTGGGATGTTCTGTATGTCCTGTGGGAGCCCATTCTCAGGTTCCTTGTGGCTTTACCCAGCAGGTCTGCATAGAGGATATTTAGGACCACAGGCCTGAGTGCAGGTGTCTGAGATGGTCTGCACTTGGCTGTGCTGGGGGATGGTCTGTATGTCAAGTTGCTCTGGTTGGTCAATAAATAAAACACTAATTGGCCCGTGGCTAGGCAGGAAGTATAGGCAGGACTAACAGAGAGGAGAAATAAAAGAACAGGAAGGCAGAAGGTGTCACTGCCAGCCGCCATCCTGACAAGCAGCATGAAAAGATGCCGGTAAGCCACAAGCCACGTGGCAGGGTATAGATTTATAGAAATGGATTAATTTAAGCTATAAGAACAGTTAGCAAGAAGCCTGCCATGGCCATACAGTTTGTAAGCAATATAAGTCTCTGTGCTTACTTGGTTGGGTCTGAGCAGCTGTGGGACTGGCGGGTGACAAAGATTTGTCCTGACTGTGGGCAAGGCAGGAAAACTCTAGCTACAGTACACTGTAAAGATTTGTCACTCAAATTGGTTTAATAATAATAAAACACTAATTGGTCAGTAGCCAGGCAGGAAGTATAGGCCGGGTGACCAAACTAAGAATGATGGGAAGGAGAAGGGCGGAGTCAGGAGTCACCACCAGACACAGAGAAGCAAGATTAGAATGCCATAATGAGAAAAGGTACCAAGTCACATGGCTAAACATAGATAAGAATTATGGGTTAATTTAAGCATAAGAGTTAGTTAGTAATAAGCCTGAGCTATTGGCCAAGCATTTGTAATTAATATAAGCCTCTGTATGGTGATTTGGGAAGCAGCTGCTGGGTATTTGGGAACAGATGGTCAGGACAGGAGACATCGGATTACAGTCGGGGGGGGGGGGCGTTCAATCCATTCATTCATTCCAGACACAGGAGTGAAACATTCTCATGGGAGAAGTCAGGGATGGAATGACAACCAGTGGAAATAGAGTAAACATGATGCTTCAAGCAGGTTAAGATGTCCAACACAGAGGCACAGCCCCAACTTCACATGAAAGCTAGGGCTTACACTTGCAGAGCCCACTTTTAGGCACACAGCCTGGACAAGGGTCCTGCTGCATGAGTACACCTGTGGATATGAAAGACAGAGAGCTCATCAATCAGTTGGAAAAGCCAATCTGCTCTACCTTAAAGAGGTGATGCTTCAGTCGGGAAGGCAGAGTTGCCATGACATGCCTTCCCTATATCCCTCACACAGTGTGGCCAGGCACTGAACCACTGCAGGCAGGCACTAACACAAACTCTCCAAGTCAACAAGTTCCACAGTCCAGGGCCATCTGTTTTGAAACAGCTTGAGCATGTGCCCTCTGCTCATGGCTAGAAGAGAAGGACAAGGAACAGTGTCTCATGCAGGAGGTGGCATTGCTGGGGAATGCGAGCATACCAAACTGGAGTCATGGGGGTTGCCAAGCATGCCGGGCCTCTTACAGCATCACTTCCTTCAGGGTCTTCACATTCTCTTTACAGGCTTTCACGACCAAAACAGCAAAGCAATGCCTCAGTCAGAGACAGGGAAACCGAATGAAGAACTTAGAAGATCTCATGTCCAGTCACCCAGGATGACCCAAAGTCAAGCTAGTAGAGAGGCTTCCGAGATCTATCATCAGCGTGGGGTCAGCATGGCCCCAACACCCAATGGAGAATTTTCTGTCTGAGCAGCAAGTGTTTCTCTAGGGAACTCTGGAACATTCTTCACTCACAGAAGATCTTATTCTTGGGAAGTCCTAGACCAAGCCTTGGCTCACACTTGGGGGAGAGTGGTGGCTAGGCATAGGAGTTGTTGTAATCTCTGGGACATCAGCTGTAACTGGCTTTCCATTTCTTTCAGGTCTCCACTGGAAAGTGTAAACTGGTGTTGAGTGAAGTCAAAGCTGTGTGGAATACACACTCTCTGGCTTCAACCCCAGCTGCACTCTCTCCTCTCCCCCCAAGGATGTTCTAGACCTAGAAGATTTGAGTTGCTCTTTTGGGATTAAGAAAGGACCTAACTACGACTTCTCAGAAAATTGGGAATCAATCTACCTCAAGACCCAGCTATACCACTCTTAGGCATATACTCAGGGAATCCTCAATCATACCACAAGGACACTTGCTAAACTATGTTCATAGCAGCATTATTCATAATAGCCAGAACCCGGAAACAACCTAGATGCCCCTCAACTGAAGAATGGATAAAGAAAATGTGGTACATATACACAATGGAGTACTATTCAGCAGTAAAAAACAATGGCATCATGATATTTGAGCGCAAATGGATGGAACTAGAAAATATCATCCTGAGTGAGGCAACCCAAACTCAGAAAGACAAACATGGTATGTACTCACTCATAAGTAGAAACTAGAGGTAAAGCAAAGGATAATAAGACTACAGCTCACAGCTCCAGGGAAGTTAGGAAACAAGGAGGACCCTAAGGGGGACATATGGATCACCTTGGAAAGGGGAAACATGAGATCTCCATGAGTAAACTGGGTATGAGGGGGCAATAGAAGGGAGGGGATGGAACTGTGGTGCTAGGGCAAGCATGAGGACCTGGACACCAATTCCTAGGACCTACACCAGGTGGGCATCAGGTTTGTGCCTTTCGTCACAGTACTGAGGAGGTAGGGGCAGGTGAGTCTCTGGGACTCGCTGGCCAGACAGCCTGGCAAAATCAGAGAGTTCTAGATTAAGTCCTTGAGACCTTGTCTTTAAAAGCTGGGGTGGAGAGTGATTGAGGAGGAAATCCTCACATTGATTTCTGGTCTCCAGGAGGACATACATGTGCAATACACACTCCACACACACCATCACAAAATTCATACACACACACACACACACACACACACACACACACACACACACACACAGAGAGAGAGAGAGAGAGAGAGAGAGAGAGAGAGAGAGAGAGAGAGAGACTCTACAATAGTGGATCAAATCAATCCTGGTTTAATCTCTGACACTGCACAACATTGAATGGGAGACAAAACCTATTTAATAATAAATAACAGCAGCAACAGAAACAAAGAGATGTGACCTCTCTTCTAGGGCTTCACGTATTTTCCACATGACCACACTCCACCCTGAGTTCTCTAAGACTCCACCCAACAGGTGAACATGTGTGGGTCTGAAATTGTTTTTTTTCCCCTTCTGACACTTGACATTCTCTTCCCTTGGGAAGGTTCCAAGTTCTGATGGGCTTGAGAGCTATTTGTCTGTTTTTAAACTCTCATTTCCTACACATACATTTCATTTATCTCCTTATTTATAGAACTCTTTCTATTCAAAACTTAATTTTTTCTACTTTATTATTTCTTTATTCTCACAAACTTTCTTTTTCACTTTATTTCTTAGGAAAGTTCTCACTATGTAGGCCAGGCTGGCCTAGAACTGGTGATCTTCCTGCCACTGACTCTTAAATACTGCAATTCTGGGTACGTGACACATGCTGGTTTCGACTTTTATTTTTCATTACCCAAAGATTTAATTCTTTTCAGAGTAGTTAGATTAGGAAGCTCTCAAGTCCAAACCAATGCAGCAAAAATTCTGCCTAATTTATTTTCTCAATTTCTGTTGTTTTAATTTTCATACTTTATCTGTCATAGACTTTGTGTAAGATGTGTATTTGCATCATGCATTTTTTCTGTTTTTTTTTTTTTTTTTTTTCCAAACAGGATTTCTTTGTATAGCTCTGGCTGTCCTGGAACTTGTTCTGCAGACCAGGCTGGCCTTGAACTTTGAGATACACCTACCTCATCCTCCCAAGTACTGGACTTAAAGGTGTGAGTCACCACTGCCAGGCTGTATGACAAAATTTTAACAAGGTATGTATTTTTTTTTGCCTGAATTTGCTTTTCAAATAAGTAGGCTAAAGTCTCGATGTATCCAGACTACCCTGTCAGCCCAAAGCCCGATGGTGTCATGACTACTCCGTTGTCATAGTTTATTTTCTGTTTTGTGATAAAAACCACTACCAAGAGCAATCTGTTGAAGAAAGGGTTTAATTGGCTTACACATTAATATAACAGTCCGTCATTGAGGGCAATCGGGTCAGGAACTTAAGCAGGAGCAGAGGAAGAAACTATGGAGGAATACTGCTTACTGGCTTGCTCCCCAATGGGTCACTCAGTTTCCTTTCTTATAATGCCCAGGACAACCTGCTCAGGGTTAGCACCACCCAGCATGGGCTGCACCTTCCACATCAGTCATTAATCAAGAAAATATTCCCCAAACATGCCTATAGGCCAATCCGATGCAGGCATGTCCTCAACTTAGATTCCCTGTTCCTGGATATCTCTATGTTCGTATCAACTTTACAAAAGCTAACAGGCACACCCGTCAGCCCAGAGTCTCCTGACATCCTGACTACCCCATCAGCCCAGAGTCTCTTGGTGTCCTGAAGCCCCATCGGCTCAGAGTCTCCGGACATCTGACCACCCCATTACTCCAGAGTCTCTGCGTGTCCTGACTATATACTCTCACTTTCGCATCATGGTGAAAGTGTCCTTTAAGGCCTGCTTTGTGCCACTCTGTGTGACACACCCCCTTAAACAAAGAACTCCGACCCTCTGGCATCCTCGTATTTTCCCCTGACAATTCTCAATGATGCAATTACTGCAAGTTTTTTTTTTTTTTTTTTTAAGTAGCATGAATAACTCACAGAAATATTTTGAATACAAGTCACCTGGAGACAAACACATGTAATGGTCTCACAGAACGTCTACAAGTGAGGAGACTTGGTATCAGCAAGCTGGAGGAAGGACACAGAAGATGCAGCATTGTGAGGGACACCTATGTGGAGGAACTAGATCTGATTTTAAAAAGAAAACAGTCTGTAGCAAATGGTTTAGACTCGGGGATAACTGCGGTGGATGGCTTAAGTCTAGCAAACTGACTGTGCCTTCCCTGTGTAGGAAAGGGAAGCCCAGAGTTACTCAGGATTCTGGGAAAGACACATGTGGCAGCTGGAAGGGCAGCACAGCCTGGGAAGCCCCTGAGCCTGGTCAGACATCTTAATCACTCCAACACATCACAGCTCCTTCTTGACATTTCCAGAGGATGTCTGAATCCTGGCTTGGGTCGATTTAGCTGAGCATAGGTGGAATGAAGCAATAAAAACACCAGGTTTCCTGATGGTTGTAGGACAGGAAAGCTGGTCACCCCAAAGCAAGTTCCCTGGAGCCTCCGCACTGGTGAGAAGGTGACCTGGAGGCTCGAAGGTGATACGGTGACATCACCAAAGCAAAGAAGAAATGGTAAGCATACATCTGAGTGTGTGTGTGTGTGTGTGTGTGTGTGTGTGTGTGTGTGTGTGTGTCCCATTAGGTCTGGAGAGAAACACTGATTCAATTTGGAAAGAAAGATAAACAAAGAGAAAGGAGAAGGGGGAAGGGTGGACCAGCCCTCCAGTGCTCCGATCTTAAGGAGGCCACTCCAGAACTGTGTCTTCCTCCATCTCGCACAGAAGGGCAACCTTGCAAGTTGAGAAGGTCTTCCCACTAACACTCTCCATCAGTTGTGTATGGGGGGCTTACTCTGGAGTTAGGCAAGCTGTGTGCCCAACTTGTGGGGAGCCTCCGAATGGGTGTCCTCCCAGAATCAGCAACCGGGAGTCAGTGGTACAGTGTCTGTCGAAACTACAAGGACTCACACTGCTGGCCTCGTCCCATGGGATCTGGTCTGCCATGATGTGGATGCCGAATGACCTCCACAGGTTCCAGGACTCAACCCTCATGGGGGTTGGGGGGCTGTGGGTTGGGGGTGAGAGAATATTTGAAATGTGGAGTCTAATGAAAAGGGACTGGATCTTGGGTTAGGGTGAAGAGAGACTAAAGGAATTCTCACAAGCCCGGAGTTGTTCTCATGAGAATGGGTTTTCACAGGAGCCTGGCACTTCCCCTAAATCCCTCTTTGTATTCCCCACCTGCCTTTTCTGCACCAAGTCCACCATGATTGAATCTGCCATAAAGCACCCCCCTCCTCCCCACCAGAGCCAGGTAGAGGCTGGTGCCATGCTCTTCAAGCTCCAGAACTTTGAGCTGAATAAACCTCTTTAATTTCAGAGGTACCCAGCCTCACCACAGACTGAGCACCGTACAAATGTGAGGACTGCTCTCCAGAATTCAGTTTGCACACTTCTCAGATGGCAGCTCAGACGAGACTACAAAAGCTGCCTTTCACGGGAGGCAGACAGATTCCACGTTTCCCCTTGGAGAGCAGGGGGTTGAGAGCTTCTGAGTGTAGGTCATTTGAGCTCCCCAACATGAATCTGCTCTTCCCCCTCCTACCAGGGAGTAAAGGCTGTGGTTGCCCCAGGCCGTTGAACTGGATGCTAATACGCAGACATGGATATGGTTCATCCGAGATAAAGTAACAAAATACAGTCATGTGGAAATCTCCGGCCACGAGCTCCAGCCCAGGCTGGTCATTATGTCAACCATGCTATCACCCTGACTGATAAAAGTAACACTAATGCTTATTTACTTGTTTAAACACAGTGTAGAAAGCGTGGGGCTGCACTGTGATGTTTAATTGCTACAAAAATATTTGTCTGACGAGTAAACAGCTACAGATAAAAGAAAGATATTGTTCAGAAAATGGATTAATTAGTATTTAATTGCTATACCTTACAATTAATCCATTAATATTAGGAATGGAAGCTTGTAACAAATTAGTGAGGCACAAAGGAATCCAGCTAAATCGACAGCCCATGAGAACCTGAGCCTCCTACAGCCTTGAAGCAAGTACATGGCTAGGATCCTCCAGGTACCTCCTTGGATTCGAACCCAAATCTCCCTCTCCAACCTGCTGTCTTTTAAAACGTTAACTGGCGGAGGAGGTGCTCCTTGTAGGAGGTTTGATGACTCACTTAGAGGCGCTAGGAATAAATTCCTTGGCAGGAAGGCCCGGCTGCAATTGAGAGTACATCTAAAAATAATTGCTTTGCAGGAGGGAGGCTGGAGGAGGGGGTTAGTGAGCTGAGTCCTTGGAAGGACTGGAGCCCCAACTGTTCTTCTGTATGGATGCTGCCAGCCAGCCTGAGCACTCGGCTCAAGCCAGGCATGTCTTACCTGACCCCCACCACACACACCTCCCAACCCTGCTTCAGCTGAGGCCACCTGAGTGAGGACTATTCTAATCTATTCCAACTCGCTCTGAGTGGGTATCTGCTCTTCCCACCACCACCAGGCCAGCTTGGGAGTGCCCTCAGGGTGAGTGCATTCCCTGCACCCACGCCTGGCAGAGCCCAGGAGACTGGGGTGGGACCCCAACCGAAAGTATACAGGAGGCTTCCCCCAGCACCAGGCCTTGCTCAGAGCTCCTCTGCCCACGCACCCCAGGGAGCTGCTAATTAGAAAATGAGACCCCCCAGACAATGGGGTTTCAGGGCAACCCAGCTCTCCCTCCCACTCCCTCCCACCCACAGCCAGCTCCTAAAGACCTCTCTGAATGGCTTGCTGTCAGCAAAACAAGCATGAGCCCCTGGGTCCCACAGACAACAAAGCTCGGCAGCAGCATTGCAGGCAGGTGATGTCACCCAGGTAAAATTGCACTGACAAGCTTTTAATTAAAGTTTTCCCACACATCTTTCCGCAGGTCCCCGGAGCGATTTATTCACGATGTGCCGAATGCAGCCAATTGTGAGCAGGGAGGGAAGTGTTTTATTTTCAAAGCTCTTGCTGACAGCTAGAGAACACTTTGTTATACAATCTGTTTACGTTTTTTTCACACATATACACACACTCACACCCCATCTTGCTGAAGGGGAAATGGCAGAGCAGGGCGTTTAGTTTGTGTAGCAGTAATTAAGTACATCTGCAGCTGAAGTCATGATGGGGGGGGGGGGGCAGAGTGCCCTCTATAAACAGTCCTCCCTCCTCACGACTCCCCTCAGCTTCTCAGGGTGAGGTGGCTCCAGGCAAGCATGGGTTCCACAGGGTGCAGGGAACTCGTGAACAGTTCCTCCCAGGACACAGAAACAGAAGCTGGCTCATGGACCAACGAGTCGGCAGCCTCCAAGACACTGTCCCGTGCTCCCCTCTCCGCCTCTGAAGGAAAGTTCCACATTGTTGAGGCAAAGTGAGCGTCTCTGCTCTGAGGATAAATAACAACCTCACCATGGCAAAGATAATGAAGAGAGAGATGATAGTCCACCCGTGTATGTCTCCATGGTGACCTTCAGATGGGCCATACTTTATACTTCTGCTCCTTCAGAGTGTGCCCATATACCTTACCGTCCTTAGCCTCAGTTTCCCTGGCTGCACACTGGAAGCAGGAACAGGAACAACTGTGAGAAAAGGCAGCATGAGCTCAGTCCTGAGCAGTAAGGCCCCCTTACTTGGCGCTTCCTCCGCCCTCCCTGGCAGCTCCGGCAGAACCAACAAGGACAGTCTCCTGTGTGGGCCTTGTCTTTCTGTTTCCGGAAAGCTCCCTAAACAACTTGGCAGAGGTGGGTGTTGAGGCAGAAGCAGGCCCCTCCCTTCTTCAGGTCTTGCCCAGAACAACCCTGGCTCTTACCTCTTCTTTTTCTCCATCCCTGTTTCTGCCAAGAGGATCACTGACTCGGAGAAAACCACAGGCATACATATGACATCAACACCACATCCCAAGGCCTCTGTACGAGAAGCCCTGGCTGCAGCTGGGGCTTAGCCCCTCACTCCAACAGGTTCCTATTCTACCCTTCTGATTCGAGGCCTCTACTACAATCCTTGTTGAGGCATGTGTACTTTCCATGGCAAGTTAGGAGGGTAAATGCTCTGCCCCTTGCTGGTGGCTTGGAGTACTTGGTAGCCACAGCAAAGCCTCTACATCTCTGTCAGCTCCATAGGTCAGAGCTTGCTCCTCTGGAGCCAAATCTCAACTTGCAAATGGAAAGAGAAGCTCTGTGTCATATTAAACAGTTACAAAGAACCTAACCTGGTAGTAGATGGTGCCACAAGAGGGGATACCAGACCCCCCCATCACTAGGGCCTCAGGAAATGCTGCAGGGCACATGGCTTTATCTGAGGAGCAGTGGAGTGTGCCTGAAAAGCTGAAAACAAGAAGAGGCACACTCCGCTTTGCATTTTAGAGAGAACTTTCCAGTTGCTGCCCGGACTGTGTGTGAGGCGAACAGAAAGGAAGAGTGCACAGGAAGACCTAGAAGTACACAGTAGCCCTCCACAGGGAGTGGGTGGGAACACTGAGGCAGAGCAGGCATGGGAGGGTAGAGGAGGCAGTGTGCTCAGAAAGACTTAGCACCCCACCCCAGGAATGGACGTGGAAAATGAGGCAGAGGAGAGGCAGAGACTGGAGGAAAGCAGAAGGGGAGTGGTCAGGACAGTTCAGTAGCGCCCACTCCCTTCCCTTCCCACGGGGCATGTGCCTGTGAGCACGGGAGCACACTGACAGTCCCAGGGACCGAGAAGAAAATCACTCTCGGTTGTCCAGGTGTCTCAGTGTTTGGAATGGTTGGGTTAATACCATTTCCATGTTGCATGAGGCCAGGAAATTGTTTGATACTTGTTTCGTTGAGTTATACAGGTCTAAGTTACTCTGTCTGATAGTCCGGTTGGCTTGTGGCTGTCTGTACTGATATTGAACGATCTAGGAGCATCTTGGGACACCTGTATCCCTGTAGAATAGACAGCTCCACCTTGTTCTCTGGGACAGTCCTGTGGGAGACCAACAAACAAGCCATATGGAGACATTCAGGCCAACAGTCCATGCTGGCCTCAGCATCTTAGTATCAGATACTCTTGCTAAACCCATCTTGAAGTGATTTTGTTCCTCAGCATGGGGTGGGTACAGCCCCTATATTGATTCCTGTCCCCAGACATTGTGAATCTGAGGCACCCCATCTCCTCTGCACCTGCTTCTTAAATTCTTGACCTCCAAACACAAATGCCAGCTAATGCATGTGTTTGGGCCACTGCCTCATAAGGAGGAAATGGAGCAGAGCTTGGCAGCTGGAAGTGGAAAGTCATCAGGACAAGACCGAAAATATGGAGTGTTGGGTTTAAGGCTTCCTGAGACCAGAAGGCCTGATGAGAGATTGAGCAGGAAGAAGATGGGCTGGTGGGAGGTGTCACTGCAAACTTCAGAAAGTTTGGAAAATGTTTTTGAGATGCCTTGCTAGGGGAACAAAGACCCTTGCTGTTCAGTACTGGAAATTTATCGAAACGGTTGCCCGTGAGAATGGAGGAAAAAGTAAATGTACTCTACACATTGATTCCACTCAGGATTTTGGAGCACAATGTTGCACGTTTCACCTGGCTTCTCCTTACACGTTGCAAGGTGAAGATGAAGAGGCCTGAGCTACAAAACTAATGCTGTTCCCAGCAGAACTTAGAGCTCATGTTGACAGCAGAACATGCTGTCTTTGAAACCAAACTTTCTTCTGTCTACAAACTCTTGAAGGGAAGACTCGAAGAGATAATTCACAGATTCCTTTAGACCCAGCAACATTGCCTCAGCATCTCCATGAGTGACCACATGGGCTGCCTCAAAGAGAATCTGGGAACCTTCAAGGTGGTCCCACTCTGCCCTCTGTGGACACAAAGGGAAGGGGTCTGAGAGTTTTGTGGTAGGCTTCTGTCTCAGTTGGTAGACTATAGAGTGATACAGAGGAGACCCATGGTGGATTGGAAGTAATTCTATCTGCAGAAACAGAGGCCTCGAGAAAACTTGAAAATGCCGACAGCCTTGTGGAGCTAAGATGGGTGGCAAAAAGAAAAGATCACTCAGCTGAAATTAAGGATCTTTTCATGACAGAGAAGGGAGCTGGAATGCAGCTTTGCTCAGTGCCAAGAGGCGCCGTGAGAGACCAGCGAGCACCGGTGAAGTGTCTGCCCAGAGTCTGGGCCACTGTGGTCCTCTTACCTGCCATGAACACAGCCGTCTCCCACGGTCCTTTCAGAAGTGACTGCACTCCTTCTCCACAGAGACTGACACTGAGGTACAGGAATTGGGAAGTACAACTCCTCACTGGTTTGCTGCAGCCGCCGCCATGACCAGAGACACTGCAGCCGCCGCCATGACCAGCAGCATGTGAAGATGCCGGTATGCCACCAGCCACGTAGCAAGGTATAGATTTATGGAAATGGATTAATTTAAGCTATAAGCACAGTTAGCAAGAAGCTTGCCACGGCCATACAGTTTGTAAGCTATATAAGTCTCTGTGTTTGCTTGGTTGGGTCTGAGCGGCTGTGGGACTGGTGGGTGACAAGGATTTGTCCTGACTGTGGGCAAGGCAGGGAAGACTCTGGCTACAAATGGCGCCCAATGTGGGGCTAAAGAAAAAAAGGGCTAAAGAAAAAAGGGCTAAAGATAAAAAGGGAAGAAAAAAAAAAAGAGGGACTAAAGAAAAAGGGCAAATGAACAGGGATAAAGGCCGGTGTTATGAAAAAAAAAAATACTAAAGACAAAGTCCCTTAACCAAGAGGCGCTCCAATAAAGTGTGATCTGAGAAGAATCCTCGCGTGGTGGTAAAGAGGATTCAGAACTCAACACACGGAGCGGTGACGTCGGTAAGTTCTCCAGGAACGGTGACGTCGGTAAACGCCCCACAGTTCCTAATTCTCTCTCTCAAATGAGCGGCAGCCGCCGGTTTGAGTTACTGGCGGGTTCCTGGCATGTGTGCTTGACCTGCAGTATGGCGGGAATGAGGCCTCTGCAAGTGGCACATTAAGCTGCGTGGTGGATTTAGCCTTTGCTAGTTAAAAAAAAAAAAAATGGTTTCTGGGCTACACACTGCTTGGATAAAAGCATAGACTCATGATAGCTCCCAGAGCTGGCGGTAAACGTACCACCGCCATGTTGGGAAGCTGAAGGGGGCGGAGCCAGCAGCCACAGAGCTGTTTCAGGCTTAGAAGGCTATAGTTTAAAGCAATAAGTTTGCAATAAGACAGATTCAGATGGAACAAGACTTTAAATGCTTTACAATGTGTGTAAAAATGTACATAGGCTTGGAAGAGAGAGGAAAAGGAACATAGACAGTTATATAAAGAAATAGAAAGTTTAAAAAAATAAAGTCTTTAAAGAGAAAGTAAAAGTAATATAAAAAATAAGCCATGTAAAGATGGATATCACACAGAGAGTTTGGATTATATTGTCTTTGGGATTTTTAACTGCAGAAAAACATTTGATCGTAAAAGATGTTGAGTTAAACCAATATGTATATATTAAAGATATCCTGACTTTAAAATTTGGATATAAGGATGTGTTACTTTGGAAAGGAGACTCTGCTTTTGTCTCTACAGAAAGCCAGAGGCTATGGATTTGTTCCAGATTAAGATACATCAGGTTTGACCAGCCAAGACCACCTGAAAGGTCTCTGATGACACCATGGCCCAGATGATTCAACATCCAGAATTGTTTCAAGGCAACTGGCTCAGACGATACAGCCTCACGGACTACTCCATGATCCTAAAATTTTCTTTGCATCCCCATAAGATACAGCGCCCCCCTCCAGCAGGAAGTAGTTAAGAGAAGCTACGCCCAAATTCCCAAATATATCAAGCTGGCTTTGGAGATGTGTAAAAGTTAAAACCTTCCTTTTTTAAAAAAAGAAAAGGGGAAGTGCTGTGGGATGTTCTGTATGTCCTGTGGGAGCCCTTCTTGGGTTCTTTGTGGCGTTACCCAGCAGGTCCGTATAGAGGATGATTAGGACCATGGGCCTGAGTGCAGGTGTTTGAGATGGTCTGCACTTGGCTGTGCTGGGGGATGGTCTGTATGTCAAGTTGCTCTGATTGGTTAATAAATAAAACCTGATCGGCCATGGCTAGGCAGGAAAGATAGGCGGGACTAACAGAGAGGAGAAATAAAAGGACATAAAGGCAGAAGGACTGTGCTGCAACCGCCGCAATGACCAGAGACGCTGCAGCCGCCGCCATGACCAGCAGCATGTGGAGACGCCGATAAGCCACCAGCCATGTGGCGAGGTATAGATTTGTAGAAATGGATTACTTTAAGATATAGATTTATGGAAATGAATTAATTTAAGATATAAGAATAGTTAATAAGAAGCCTGCCACGGCCATACAGTTTGAAAGCAATATAAGTCTCTGTGTTTACTTGGTTGGGTCTGAGCGGCTGTGGGACTGGCGGGTGACAGAGATTTGTCCTGACTGTGGGCAAGGCGGAAAAACTCTAGCTACACCAGTCCATGGATGACAGGGACATGAGTTGAAGCACCCTGCACATACACTGTGTCCTTAACTTAGACCTTCACCTGACCCAGAATGTCTGCAGGCAGAGAGAGCTTTTGACACATGGGGAGGATGTAAATAGCCTTGCCAAATTCCAGAGTGTGGTGTCCCCCTCGGGAAAGATGACCATGGAAGACACGGACTTCTCTTTTGTTGAGCTGTACAGTCTAGCTCATTTCCCAAGGCTGGAAGTCTTGAGGAGGTTTTAATGAATAGAGTAAAAGGGGCATCTATGGTCCTTAGCACAAGATCACAAATTGTACTCCTGGAACATTTGCCATGTATCAGCCATTTGCTTTATTGTGGTGACGACATCCCTCATGAAGGCACCTTAGTGAGGGGCTGGCTTATTTTGGCTCACAGTTCCAGAGTACAGTTCATCTTGATGGAGTGGAAGGAGCCCAAGCGACTGGTCATGTTGACTCTGCAGTGTGGAGCAGAGAGGGGCAGATATTAGTTCTCGGCTCACCTTTTCCTTTTTATTCAGTCCATTCCAGCCCCGGGAATGGTACAGCCAATGGCTAGGATGGGTCTTCCCACCTCAATTATCCTCATCTAGAAACTCCCTCACAGGCATGCTCAGAGATGTGTTTCCTTGGTGATTTGAGAACCTGTCAAAATGAGAATCAACATTAACCATCACACCCAGGACTCCTGTACCAGCACATTGGCCACTCTGCTTCCCCAAGCTGCTGAGGTGTGAAGAGCTCAGGTCACAGGCAAGGTCACAGGGCCCTCACCTGCATCTCAATGGAGACCTGCAAGTGAAGAAGCAGCTACACTACCCTGGTCCCCACTGTCAGCTGTGTTCTCCAGATAAACTAGAAACGAGCCAGCAGTAAGAGGGAAAACACATAAAGAAATGTGTCGTAAAAAACTGCCCTGTGTGGTTGTGTGCTACAAGTCGGGAGCCCACAGAGCAGTGGGCAGGCTGGTACCTGTCTATTAGGAGCCACACGGGTAGGAGCATCAGCTTTTCTCTTTAGTCTTTTCCACCACTGATGAGGCGAGGTCACTCCACACTAGCTGATGGAAGACGTGGCTCACAACCAGAGTGTACTGATGGAAGGATCCACCTGGATTGGTCTAAAGATGCCACCAGTTCTGCAGCCCAGCCAGAGTGGCACCCCACAGTGGCATCACACCCCAGTTTTGTTCCCAGCACCTGTGTCACATGACTCACAACCACCTGTAACTCCAGCTCTAGAGGATCTAAGTCCCTCTTCTGGACTCCTCAGGCACCTCTACCCATGGACACACAGACACACACACACACACACACAAATAATAATAATAATAATAATAATAATAATAATAATGCTTTCTTTAAAACTGTAAAGATAAGCTCTTCCATGCAGCTGTCGGGTAACACAGTGACACCATGTGTACAGCCAGTAATCGCTGGGGCTCTAGGTGTCCAGGGACTCCACGACATCACATGGAGACACGTGTGGCCTGGGATGGGAAGTGACATCAAACATGGGAGGCCTGGAAGGTGTTGGGTGGCACAGAAGCCAGCCGGGGAGCATAATCCTGGACCAGCATCTGAGCTGCCTGCCTCTGCAGGTCTGAGGATGCCCTTCAGCAGGAGTCCTCAAGATGGGTGCCAGTGGCTGGCTCAGGAAGTATCAACAGTGCAGGACTGTGTGTCCTTACTGTACCTGCTGTCTGCATTGAGCCATGAACGCACAGGTGGATGCCTGCACTGTGAATAAGCACTGACGTTGCCTCCTGCAAACACACCTTATCCATGAGTGCGTCTCCTCCGTCAGCAGGTCACTCTGTCTAGGATTAAATAAACATTGCATCACGAAGCGATCAGTTAAGCCGTTCCCTGCCCCAATGATGCTGCCTTCGGCTCCACTAATGAAACAACCCTTGTATCCCGTTACCCCTTCTTTCCTTCCCCCTTTCCCTCCCTCTCTTTCCTATGTAACTTGGGCTAGTTTAGAACTCTCTAACCTCCTGCCTCCATCTCCAGACCACCCAGGTTACAGGCACATGCCATCATGTCTCCATCTGTCTTCCTTTCTAAACCTGCTTTGGAGCTCTGTCCTGTACTGTTCTGTTTTGCTATCGAGGTTGGGTCTCACTCAAAGTGACCCGGAACTCACTATGTAGCTCAGGATGGTCTCAAAGTCATGGTGAGCCTTCTGCCTCAGTGTGGTGATATTTTAATTGTAATGAAATAAAGTTGCCTGGGGGTCAGAGCTATTGCAAGCCATAGCAGAAGCTGGGCGGTGGTGGTGCACGCCATTAATCCCAGCTCTTGGGAAGCAGAGCTAGGCGGATCTCTGTGTGTTCAAGGATACAGCCAGCATGGAGACACACACCTTTAATCTCAATACCAACCATAGAAGACCTGGAGGTCTGTATAGACAGGCAGTGATGAGGAGGTCATGTGGTTGGGTTTACAACCAATGAGGAGGCAGAATAGAAGTCTATAAAAAAGACAAGCAGACAGGAAGTAGCTCTCTTGCTGAGGAAGATAGCAGTGGCAGTGAAGGGTAATGTTTTTAGCTCTTAGCTATTGCTCTGACCTCTTGGGCTTTCATCTTTGCATGGGCTCTGTGTGTCTTATTTAATAAGACAGTTACATCTACACCTCAGCTTCTCTGAGTGCCTGGATCACAGGTGTGCACCTCCAGGCCTGGCACCTCTGTCTTCCTTTTTTTCTTTTATTATTAATTTTTTGTTTACTTTACATACCAAGAACAATTTCCCCCCCTCCTCTCCTCCTATTCCCTTCCCACACCTCTTTTCTACCCACTCCCCCATCCACTCCTCAGACAGGGGCAGGCCTCCCATGGGAGATGACAAAGCATGGCACATGAAGTTGAGGCAGGACCAAGCTCCTCCCCACTGCATCAAGGTTGACCAAGGCATCCCAGCATGGGGAATAGGTTCTAAAAAGTCAGCTCATGTGCTAGGGACAGGTCCTGGTCCCACTGCTAGGGGCACCACAAACAGGCCAAGCTACACAACTGTCATCCACATGCAGAGGGTCTAGATAGGACCCATTAGGCTCCCTAGATGTTGGTCTAGAGTATGCGAGCTCCCACAAGCTCAGGTCAGCTGTCTCTGGGGGTTTCTCCATCATGATCTTGACTCCCCTTGCTCATATAATCCCTCCTCCCTCTCTTCAACTGGACTCCTGGAGCTCAGCCCAGTACGTGGCTGTGGATCTCTGCATCTGTGTCCATCAGTTACTGGATGAAGAGTCTATGATGACAACTAGGGTAGTCACCAATCTGATTACAGGAGATGGCCAGTCAGGCAGCCTCTCCACTATTGCTAAGAGTCTTAGCTGGGATCATCCTTTGGATTCCTGGGATGTTCCTTGGCACCAGATTTCTTCCTATCCCCATAATTGCCCCCTCTATCAAGATGTCTCTTTGTTTCTCTCCCTCTCCATCCCTTTCCCATCTTAACCATCCTGATACCTCATGTTCCCATCCCCCACCCCCACCCCTCTACCCCAATCATACCATAAGGACACTTGCTCAACTATGTTCATAGCAACATTATTCATAATAGCCAGAACCCGGAAACAACCTAGATGCCCCTCAGCTGAAGAATGGATAAAGAAAATGTGGTACATATACACAATGGAGTATTTATTACTCAGTTGTTTAAAAAATGATGTCATTAAATTTGCAGGCAAATGGATGGAACTAGAAAAAAATCATCCTGAGTGAGGTAACCCAGACCCAGAAAGACAAATACGGTATGTACTCATTCATAAGTGGACAGTAGATGTAAAGCAAAGGATAACCAGGCTACAATCCACAGCCCTAGAGAAACTAGGTAACAATGCCCCCCGAAAAGGGATGTATGGATCGCCCTGGGAAGGGGAAATAGGTGAGATCTCCTGGGTAAATTGTTTTCCATTCTGAACCTGTGTTGGGAGCGCCAGAGAACAGGAGGAAAGGCCACACCCACCTCTTCCTTGCTGAGACTTCTTTGTGTCTGGTCTTCGCTGTGTTCCTGTGGCTGCACTCTCTGACCTGTTGCCCACACAATGGGTCTCTCTGTCCTTCACCAATATTTGCTAGGATATGTCATCAGATAAGACAGTCTTGAGCAGTTCTGCCTGCCATGGCCACCATTTACAGAAAGCCACAGCTACAAAAGTGTCCAGAGGCCTCTCTTGTTGTTTTGAATTGTGGGGGAATCAGAGATGCACTGAACACTCTTCCCAGCCTGACTCTTACCGGCACTTTGCCTACTTGCCTAGCAGAATCATGAGGATGGGTAATCATGAGGATGCTGGAGAAACATGTCCATCTCCCTCCAGAGAAGACGAACACAGCACAGGACCACTCTGACTCTTAGACCTTCTCCAAGGTGATGTTACTCCTGGGAAGACCAGACACAGACTAGAGCCCCTGATGATCACACCGCCTAGGTCCCTGCCACCATTACTGTAATCACCCATGAGTCAGGCCCTACAGCTGCTTCACTTCCCCCTCCCTGGGGTAAAAGGAACTGCTCATGAAGACGCCAGCTTGGACATTCTCAAAAAGAGCCTTCAGGCTCTGTCCCCCTGGGCTCACCATTGCCACAGTTGCCTGGTTCCTGGGTTCCCAGGTGGAAGAGACCCACCAATGTGAGTCTCAGAAGCCTAAGGGACACTGTCCTGGGGAGGAGATGCTCAGTCAGAGTGCCCACCAGTTATGACTACAGATGCTCTACCTTAGCAAACCCTAGACATCAGGACATGGACCTGGTGGGAAGCTCTGCTCCGTGCTGGTGCTCTCCCGGGAGGCCAAGTTTGCTTTTAATCCCTTCCTTTAAGTGTGAGGAGAGCTCGTTTCTCTGGCTTTGTGTCATGTGTGGATACTAGATGTCAAAAGCTATCCGTGTTTGGGGTCAGTGTGTTGTTCATTACCATGCACTCTGATGGTTTCTGCAGCTCCCAGGATGCTTGGAGTTACCTCCACCCTAGATGACAAGCCTCTGGCACACTCTGCTCTTCTCTTGCAGATCGTTTCAGAGAAGCTGGTACATTTACCAGGAACACCCAGCTCTCTGCCGTCTTGCCTCTGAAGATTGGAAAATTTAGATCCCGTGGCTGGTACTTTTTAATTCATACTTCTGAAGGGGAGGCTGACCTAGAGAAATGTGATTTTTTTTTTTTTTTTTAGGATTTATTGGCAGAACATTGATGCTTCTCTCAGTGATATGTTTACAGATCCCCTTCCCTCTGCAATCTGGTTAGCATCTCCCTGGTTATCAAAGGCCGCACACATCTGCCGGCTGCACAAGGACCGTGCAGGGGCACACATGGCTGCAGTCTGCTCCCCGTGGCTCTGTCTGGAGTGATATTTCCACCTTATTCGTCAGAACTGAGGGATCTTGAATGAGAAGTTGCTAAACTAACAAGTCGGGCTCAGGAGTTGGGGGTAACAGAGTGCCCAGCTCCCACAAGAGCTAAACTGTCCTTTGGATGACGTCCCGGAAGGCTGACGGGGCTGGGGAAAGAGCCTCCTCTCCTGGGCTTCTTACCTTCTTCACAGACACTCGGGCCCCAGCTCTCCCGCTGAGCCCCTCCAAGTGTCCGGTCATCTGTACCATTCCTCTGTCTCTTTATAGGGATAGACGCCCATCCCTCCTCCGCAGTGTTGACCAGCAAGTTGGAAGGCCTGTTCCAGCTGCCCAGATTTGGGATGTCGTCCCCACACTGGTCCACATTTAAGAAGGAGACTTATTACTAATAAATAACACACCAACTCCAAGATGGCTGCTTTTGCAGTCCATTGTCTATGCATGGCACAGAACAAGGAAAGTGGGACTCCTCACACCACAAGCAAAGAAATAAAACCACAACCCTGCCTCACTAGACAGCACTCTCCTTGGGTCCCATCCCTGTGACCTCAGAGGTGGCCCCTGCCAAACCCCTGACTGGACCTGGCTTCTCCAACTGATAGTGACCTTGCTGTGCTATAACTGCCCTAGACCAGGGCAGCTCCCCCTGTGGTGTGATGGCGAATTACAGGCATCGATCAAATGAAAGAACCAAATGGGACCCAGTACTCACCATCCGAGGTATCGTGTGTGTGTGTGTGTGTGTGTGTGTGTGTGGTGTGTGTGTGTGTGTGTGTGTGTGTGTGTGTGTGTGTGTGTGTACGTGTTTCCAAAAGAGGCCAGTAGGTGAGTCTGCAAGAACCAATTAGTGAAGACCCACCCTCTGTATGGACCACATTGTGACAGTGAATCTTGTCAGCCTGAAGGGATTAGGATCACCATGGAATTATGAGCGTGTTCCCAGACAATTTAACTAAGGAAAGAAGATGCCCTAAATGTAGGTAGTACCATTCCATGAGCTGGAGTCCCGGACTGAATACTAGGGTGAAGGTGAACTGAGCACCAGCGTTCGGCTCTCTGCTTCCTGGCTGCTGACGCAATGTGACATCTACCCCACATTCTTAATCATCATGCCTTCCCTGCCGTGATGGACTCTACCCTCTAACTATTGGCTGAGATAAACTCTTCTATCATTAAGTTGTCAGGTGTTTTGTTAAAAGCATCCAGCCTCCTGGGGGCCTGGAAAGACAGGTACAGCAAGTGAGGGTATCTCCTGCCGAAGGCTGGGATGCTCGTGTCCTCCGGAGAGCATCTCTCATTCACACCCACGGCCCCATTTCCTGGTTTCAACCTCCAACTGAGTTCCGCCCCACCTTCCCCAGTTCTGTGGCTTCAGACATGGACTGATCCCAGCCACAGGTATCACAGGGTCTTGTGCCTGCAAAGGCCTTCCAGGACTGCACAGTAGATCCTCTAATAACCCTCTCACATGACGTTATGTGTGCTCCATCAGCCCTGCCTTTCTGGAGGGCCCTGGCTACTGCTGCTGATGTGGTGCAAATCTGTCCCTAGGGAGTCACACACAACACGTGTTGAAGATGCAGCTAAGGCCCCCAAATCATCACAGTATAGCATACAGACTTGTATTATTATTATTATTATTATTATTATTATTATTATTATTATTAATTTCTCACTTTAAACAAGAGTATACTGAAGCACAGAAAAGACGAGGTCAACCCCCAGCCTGCTAAGATGCCTAGAATAAAGCGGCTTTCCCCACACAACATAAGAAAACATGTAGTTAATAAGAAGAGTAATTAATACACTAAATATACCCCTTATCTCAAGAAATTCTGAGCATCTCAAATTGCCATGACAAGACAAAATTAAAGCCCCAAAAAATTTAAAATAATATACAAGTAATAAATTTCTCTTGGGATGATCATCCTTGGACCACGGTTTTTGAACAGGTGAGTAGAGTTTTGTACTCAGCATGTAAACCACGGTAGAGGTCACTAATATGTGGGCAGGAAGAGTTTGTCAGAGGGCCCTCCTGTTGGCTTCCAGAGCCCTGGAGGAGGGCAGCCAAGATCATCTTCACATGCCAAGGGGCTGCATGCCATCCTGTACCTCAGATCATCACAAACGTGACTCAGGCCCACCCGGTAAAGGCTACCAGGGGATGACGGTGTCCACCTCAGACCTCAGGCATGACTTATCTGAAATATGGGACTTAGCAGGTAACTTAGGAGTCTCAAGAGGAGCATTTGCTGGGGCCTTGTGGTGGCTTAAAGACTGTGAAGTGTCTCTCACAGTCTCAGGCATCTGAACATTCAGTTTCCCGGTTGGTTGTGCTGTTTGAGGGGGGAGGGGTTAGGTGGTACAGCCTTGTTGCTGGAGACCGGTCACTGGGAGCAGGTGTTGAGATGAACATTTTCACAGTCTTCTGATTGGCTCTCTGCTTCGTGCACAGGATTTTAAATGTAAGCTCTAAACATCCTGCTCTGCCACCAGGCCTCCATCTGCCACCGAGCTCTCCTTGCCACAATGGACTCTGACCTTCCGAAAGTGTGAGCCGAAATAAAACGTCTTCTGTAAGTTGCCTCGGTCATAGCGTCGGATCATAGCGACATAAATGTGATTGTGGGTCTTAATTCTGCCATCAAAGGGGCTCGGGAAGGAGATGAAGTGTGAAGACTGAATCAGGGATGAGAGTGAGATGCCCTTCAGCTGAGACCTGCAAATATCAAACACTGTCCTTCACACTCTGGAATGAAGCAACAGACCCAGCTGGCCTCGGCCTCCATCGCTGTGAAGGAGCAGCCCTCTGCTGTCTGGATCTGGCTCCAGAAAGCCCAGACTTAACCCTGGAAAGGGCAACTATGGGAGAAGGACAAGGAGTCTGGATCCCAGGCTTCTCACGCCTGTTTTCTGCTCAGAAAGCTTCCATCTTCTCTGCGTGAGACAGACTGCAGCAAACCTCCCCCCCTTCCCCTGATGCCCATGCACATTGTGTCAGGGCCCTTCATCCTCAGTGGTGCAGCCCCTGTTCTCATGAGGCCTCGGCAAACACAGGCTCACCCCTGCACCTCAGCGGGTCCACAGGAAGCTGCCAAAGGCTCTTACACTTCCTAAAATCTCAACGCTGGGGCTGGAGAGATGGCTCAGAGGTTAAAAGCACCAGCTGATCTTCCAGAGGACCAGGCTCAATTCCCAGCACCCACATGGCAGCTCACAACTGTCTGTAACGCCAGCCTCAGGGGACCCGACATCCATGGCAAAAACATCAATGCACATTAAAATAAATAAGATTTTTTTAAAAAAGAAAAATTTTCAAAAAAAAACCTCAACACTATCCTGAGGTACAGCTTTTCATTGATTCATTGATTCATTCATTCATTCATTCATTCATTCATTCATTCATTCTTTCTTTAGTGGATTGCATTGAGCCTCGTCTGCCCTCCTGGATGCTCAGAGAGAAAGGACAGGCCAGCAGGGCACCCCCTACTGCTCAGAACCAGGAAAATGCTGGGACGACAAAATTCACTTTCAAGATGAACACAGGTCTCAAGCTTTCCCTGTCAAAGTATGTAGACCTCAGAAATGTGCTTTGTGGAGGAGGAAGGCTGTTCTTGTGCACAGTGATCTGGTCCACATCAGAAGTTCAGAATCAGGCACTGCTCCTCAGCCCAGGGTATGTGGAAATGGCCTCGAGTGGAGACCCTCTTTTGGGATGAGCATTCACACCACCCTGGCCTTCCTTGCTGGAGGAGCCGATGGCCACAAGGCCCAGAGAAGCTTCATCCCTGTTGCCATGGCCGTCATGCGGCGAGATGGAGAACCAGGCTTTGTCCCCATTACAGGGGTGGATCTGAAGAGCTCTTCCCACACCAACAGGTGGGCAGTTTGAACAGGGCCATCAGCTGCCAGGCCCTGTGGCCACTGGGCGAGAGAGAGGATGTCCTTCCTCCTGTGCATCCTGATGGGCCACAGTATAATCCTGTTCAAACGGCAGAAGATGCCCACTTCTGGCATAACTGGAGAAATTTCCAGATGGTCACCCCAGTCCGCAAGGGAACACAGACTGCCTCCTGGGAAACTTCTTAGTGCCACTCTCCCCGGGGAACCACGCCATGCAGTGGGGGTTACGGAAGGCACGACCCCAGGAGGTGGAACTGGGAGGTGGTGGCAGTGGGGGTTACGGAAGGCATGACCCCAGGAGGTGGGACTAGGAGGTGGTGGCAGTGGGGGTTACTGAGGGCACGACCCCAGGAGGTGGGACTGGGAGGTGGTGGCAGTGGGGGTTACTGAAGGCACGACCCCAGGAGGAGGAACTGGGAGGTGGTGGAGCTGCCATTCCCACTGGGGCCTGGGGGGAGATCCTAGATCTCTGTAGACTCTGAGAGAGACTCTGGGACTCTACTCTCTTCCTTCTTCTTTTCAGTGTTTCCTGGCTGTGGGTTCAGCTGTCTGGCTCTTCTGTGCATTCTGGACACAAGGTGCTGCCTCACCCCATAGACCCAGGCCACAGGGCCAATACATCAGGGACCAAACCCTCCAAAACAGTGATCCAGAATGAACCTTTTCTCTTGGCAAGCTGGTCGTCTTTGGTGTTTCTGTTCAAAAACTGTAACATATGCTCAGATTCCTGAAGATGTTCAGCTCCTCTCTTCTCCAACCAGGCTGTTACCATGGAGGTCTTCAGGTATGCCTCCTCTCTAGACATCCCTAGGGCCTCAAACAAGGTACCCTTGCTCTAAGGAAGGTTCAGGGCCCTGTCAGTCTCTGAACTGAGACAGCCATGTGGGTCAGGGGCACACCCATGCCAGGGGCCTCCCAAGGCAGTGCTCAGTCTGTTGTCCCTACAGCAGGGTTTTATGTATAGCACACATATACGGATCCCTGGGAGCTGGGCTCTCTGCCTTTGTGAAAGCCATCTACAAGCCCTGGCATCATCTGGCAGCTGAATGGAGCCTGGCTTTAGAATCAGAAAAGCTTTGCAGTCAGATATCCTGGACTGAGGATCTGAGGCCCAGCTGTGGGGTCCTTCTAGATGAGGTACACAGGCACCCCTTCGGGGACCATACTCGGCACTCAGCCGTGAGGGCCGTTCCACCCCATTGCCTAGTGAAGCAGTGAAAACCATAATAATTTCTGAGACTTTCAGACTCAGCCTTCCAAAGTACTTTTCCAGGGACACACTCTGAAAGAACGCCATAGAAAATACAGTCTCGATGACACAAAGCTTCAGACAGCCTCCTGATTTAGGGGGAGAGACTGCTAAGAGGTTTCTGGGAGTATTTTTGGTTGTCATTGCTGAAATATCAGAAGTAGAATATCTGTCTTTGAGCTGGACCTCAGCTGGCGGCACTTAGAATTCTGCATGAACTTGGCTCTGTTTGTGTCTGTCTAGAGGCTAGAGGGTCTGTGTCATATGTCCCCCTGTGAGTGGTCTCTTCTGGAGGTGGCATCAGAACGATGTCTTGTGTGATTTGTGTGTGTGTGTGTGTGTGTGTGTGTGTGTGTGTGTGTGTGTGTGTGTTCGAGACAGGGTTTCTTTGTGTCGTTTTGTGTGCCTGTCCTGGTGCTCGCTCTGTAGACCAGGCTGGCCTCGAACTCACAGAGATCCACCTGGCTCTGTCTCCTGAGTGCTGGGATTAAAGGCCTGCGCCACCACCGCCTGGTCCTGTGTGTGATTTTTGTAAAGCAAAAGAGACAGCATTCCAGAAGTGTTCCTGTGAGTAATGGGAGTGCATGGTGGTTGTTTCCGAATGAGTTTGCAGACTCCACATTAGAGCACATAGTCAGTCAAACCTACTGCTGTAAATGGAGCCTTTATCAAGCACCTACTGTGTATCTGACACATAGGAGGGTCTGGGGAAGAGGAAAGGGGCAGAGGCTCTGTCCTCGCCTGCTCATAGATTCCAAAGCAAATACAGTCTGCCTGGAGTGTGTGCTCTGTACAGAGATGCTGCTTCCCTGTCGTCTTCCCACCCCAGCTCAGGGGATGCGTGTGCGCAGACCTCTCCGGTCTGGCTCTGGACCTCATGGAAGTCTTGCCCTAAAGAACAGAAGCTATCAGTTCTCCTTTACAACCCTGATTGCCCAAATCTGCTTCAGATATTGTCCGTGAAACTGTAGAATGTAAGCAAAGAGACCAAAAACCTTCCCTGAATACAGCCAGGGGTCAGCAAGCTCACATCCTAGAAATGTCCCTATAAGCTGGGAAGGTCTCAGATTAATATGAATTCAAATTTTCCTGTTTCATCCAGGGCTCCTTATAGCCCAGGCCAAACAGACTCCATGCCCTTACCACCCTCCACCAGTGTTCCTGGAAGTTCAGGGGGAAGGAACAAAGAATAATATGGCTTTATTTCCAGGAAATGGAGAGGGATGTGGCCACGTGACTAGCTTCCCTGTATGGGAGAAAGGCAGCACACTTGTGCTCACAGGTCCAGATGGGCGGATGGCACTGGGACCTGGTGTGCTCTGCAGGGTGGGGGACATGCTCCTCTCCCCCAGATGGTCCTCCAGAGGGTTCCTGAAGCCAGGGTAACTAATGGCTGGTGGATGCATCTCCGAGGCGTCTGTTCAGAGTGTGCTGACGCTTCATTGAAGACCTGCCAGGGCCTGATGACAGTTATACTATATCTTACGGGGAAGGAGACAGGACGATGTGCTAGATTAATACTTTGCCTTTTTAATCTATTAATCTACCACCTTTGGGACATGATTTTAAATCCACTCCAGAGCAAAGTGACTGAAAATCATTCTAGTCTGACAGCTTTAAAAGATCACAAGTGAAACACGTTAAGAAGGTCTCAACCCATTGATGCCCAACAAGGGCAGCTATTTGGGATTTGCCTCGCCCTCGTGATAGCTCTCACTACTCCCAGAGAGAGGACCTGAGGCAGGCGTCACACGCCCACAGGAAAATGTCCTATCATAAGGGGTTGGAGGGAATGAGGTCTGCATTTCAGGGATGCCTGGCTGCGTTTATCTCGGCTGGAACCGGAGGTCCTCAGAGTCGCTGGGAGAGGATCAGTTCTTCAGCGTCACGGGCGGCAGCCAGGAGTGGGAGCGACGGTGACAGAATGTTCATAGTGTGCAGCTGACAAGGCCCAGAGCTCATTTTTCCAAAAGCTTAAAATTGGGCCTCACAGAAGCAAACTGTATTTGTATTTTCAAAGCACATCATTAGGCCCCACGGTGGCCGGTCAGGACCTTTGTGCATCTGTCACTGTCCCATGACCAGTGCTAGAGCTATTGGCGGGCCATGGCATTCAGCTCGGCTGTGATAGCCCAGGCCCAGAAACTGGACAGACCGGGCAAGAGTGGACACGTAGCTTAGAGACCGCCGAACAGGGCAGTGCACTCTCCCGGCCAGCCCTCCTTAGTGAGAAGTGCAAACAGATCCTCAGGGAGGGTGGGAGATGCCCCCAGCATGTTGGGAAAGGGGATTCCGAGATTAAGGTGTTCTAATTATTAGGTTAGAAGGCCTACATGGTAGCATGAGGTCCAGGTGTAGAAACTGAGGCTAATCTGCTCCTGAAACCAGAGTCACAGGAGAGAAACCAGGACTGTCCTGATGCCCTAAGGGCTTCCAGGGAGCCTGGCCATTCATTAGCATGCTTGCACCTGTCCGCTCCTTCTGGCCTCTGGGATCACTTCCCCTAAAACCTACTTTCTCCAAATCCTTCACAGAAACCACCCTGGAGCAATAGATAAGAGAGTTTAAGGCAAGAATATAGAAATACAGAGAATTGTTGCCAAGTTATGTTGTCAAAAACAAATAAAAACCTGGTTAGTACTGACTTGCGGGTGAAGGAGAGTATAGGGAGTTGGGACGGTGTGGGGTGGAGAAAAATTGTTAGCGCTAGAGGAAGCTCAGGCAAGATCCAGGGCCCAGATAAAATGAATGGAAAAGGTTAGGCCATGGAATACTCAGGGTTAGCTGGCCAGTCCTTCTGTAGGGGCATCAGGCAGTGCTGAGCCTTTGGGATTGCAGGGTGGGCCCAGTGCCTCACTCCTCCTCCTCCTGCAAGTCTCCCTGAGAAGAAGGGCAATTACTGATCATGTCTTCCATCCTGGACATTTCCCTGCTTAGAAAAGAACTATTCGGTCTCTATATTATCGCCACCCTATCATGAGGTCCTCCAGGTGTAGAATTGGAAATGAGAAGCCAAGCAAAACAGCTGGATGAAAACACGTAGAGTCCCTCTGATGTAGGCTTGGAAACTGTCCTATGTTTCTTTGATCTATGTACGTGACCACTGAGAGACACTCTCTCAGAGGGGTCCATGGGCCGGAAGACCTGGGGACTCCAAACTCTGATGGCCCCAGCCACCTTTGGCTACAGTTCAGGTAGCTGACCTTCCTCTTGCCACAGGCACTCCAATGTGTCCCTGCGTCTTTATCTGCTCTATTGAGGACTCCTCCGGCCAGCTGAGCGCCTCTCCATCTGCATCTCTCCATGTGTCTCCTTCTCACCTGGAGAACTTTGTTTTACTTCTCCTTAGGAAAAAAAAATCAACTCTCTGGTGACCCACACTTCAAAAAGATGGCCTCTCTGAGGCAGCAGTCCATGTGACTCCACGGGACCCAAGAGTTCCAGAAGGCCTCTCAGGACAAGGCTCCATGGGCCTAGCCTGACCTCAAGGGCTGGCTCTTTGACTTTTAGATGAGTGACCATAGAGGATACTGAAGGGTCTCTTCATTCATCCCATGCAACTTGTCACTCTTCAGTGGAGACCCTGGACCAAGGCTCAAGCTTCCCTCAGGCAGCCCTGATACGGCCCCATCACTTCCTCTTCTCATTAACACTGGATGTCTGGTTACTCATGGACAGACCTTCCCTCCCTGTCCCCATCATGTGACTCTGATGGATATGGGGTGTCAGCCACATGCATGCTTCCCTGCTTTCTAGCCCATGGCCAGCCTCTGAGGACCTTGAAGCAGTTGTCCCAAAGTAAGGCCCCAAAGTCCCAACTCCCTGGGAACCCACAGCCTCAGTCCTGGACTCCCCTGAGAATCCACATTCTTCAGTTTGTCTCCACGTAGGGCTTCTCACCACACCCCACATTCTGAAGTGCCAGGAGTTTTGGTGGCTCCTTCTCTGTGCTCTCTGTGCTCCAAAATTTCACTCCTATAGTCTCTCATGGCTCTGCTTTTAGCTGCTGCACCCTTGGAGGTGGCCAGAGTTTCTCTACAGGATCTAAGTGGCTGTCTCCAACAGTCCTGGTCAAAAGGCTCCTCCGGTCTGGAACTTAGTCTTTGAACTCTCCCCACCAGGCTCCCACATTGTCAGGAAAGAAGGAATAATATTGGAACTGACGAACAAGGCCACCAGCAACATGAAAAGAATCATTCATAAAACTAAGTACATGATATAATGGCCAGAAACAATCCCAGCACCTGGGAGGCAGACGCAGGTGGATTTCTGTGAGTTAGAGGCCAGCCTGGTCTACAGAGAGTTCCAGGACAGCCAGGGCTGTACACAGAGAAACCATGTCTTAAAACAACAACAAAGCCAGAAACATCTCTCTCTCTCTCTCTCTCTCTCTCTCTCTCTCTCTCTCTCTCTCTCTCTCTCTCTCTCTCTCTCTCTCGATATGTAACCATACATGCAGAGTTATGACTGTGGATGGAGGATGATGGGAGACATGGGTTTACACACGTCTATCTCCTCCAGCTCCAGGCATCCGGATCCTTGTGGCCATGCCATTCCAACTCTGTCCTCTCCTGGCATCTTCCCTGTGTCTAGTTAACCCTCTCTTTCTCACTCTTACAAGAACACCCGTCCCTGGACTCTAAGCCTCCACAGGTGCTGCAGAATGGACCCCTCACCTCCAGATTCACTAGGCACTTGCTTTTGCAGACAGCACCTTTCCAAATGAGGCATCCACATAGCCTGGGGGTGGGATGTGAGTCTTCCATGGTGGCTGCCATCAAGCCCTCCAGAGCCAGACACTCTGAGTGTCTTGCTACAGCCAGTGATTCTTGTAGTACATATGGTACCACAGTTCACACCCTCATCATTTGGAGACTAATGATCACCCAGTTCCTTGACGTTAGTCTCAGAGCCTCTAAGTAAGGACCTCTCTATGCTCCATTTTTGAAATAAATATTTTTATCAATTCCTTGAGTGTTTTATATATTTGGTCACGTTCAACCCCAGACCCTCCCCTTAGCTGCTGTACACTTGCCATACCCCTGTAGCCCCCAAAACTTAGTGTCTTCTTTTGTCTTTTTGAATAACCCACTGACTTCAGAGGTAAATCTGCTACTGTTATTCTGCTAAATGTACATAGTATCAAACTGTCCTCTGAACTTTTCTCTACCCATAGATGAGTGCTGCTCTCAGACCTCATCAGGGAAGAGTCTTAGTACCACAGAGAGAAGTTAATACAGAAACTCTCTACACTCTTGACACACATCCCAACCCCATCCCAGTTGTACCTATCCATCCAAGTAAAAGCAATTTGTTCTGGTTGAGAATTCTGCTTTGCTCTTTATTCATTGTTTTCTACATTTCTCCAAACACCAGTATGATCACAGCAACAGCCCACTCCCTGGTACCAAAATCATAGTCACTTTTTTTATTGCTGTGACCAAGACAACTTATGGAAAAGAGGAGTTCAATGGGGGCTAGCTTATAGTTTCAGAAAGTGACCACTGTGATGGGGAGCATGGTGGCAGGCAGGTATAGTGTTGGAGCCGTAGCTGAGAACTTACATCCTGATCACAAGCATGAGGCGGAGAGGGGGGTGGCTAATTGGCAATGACATGGGCTTTTTAAACCTCAAGCCCACTCCCAGTGACACACCTCCAACAAAGGCCACACCTGATGCTTCCCAAACTACCCTACTAACTGGGCACCCAGCATTCAAACATATGAGCATTTGGGAGTGTCCTCATTCAAACCATCATACTGGATGTTCTTCTTTTTGTTTATTTGGGACAGGTCAGCCCCAGCTGTCCTGTACTGGAACTAGCGGCCTCTGCTGTCTGGGTGCTTGGATGATAGGCATATGCCTAACATTAATTCAGGGTATTCTTGCTTGATTACTTTTCAGCTAAACACGCTTGAGATTGGTCACATTTTCATGCCTTGGGCAGTTGGGAGAAGTGTTGTGTTTCTCACTACCTGCCTCCCCACACAACTCCTCTCTGCTCTCCTCTTCCCTGTTCTTCTCTCCCCTTCCCTCCCCTTCCCGTTGGTATCTGCACTGAACTTGTGTGAGATTTATGTTAATCAGTGAGGCCTAACTTTGTTGCCATAGTTCTCTTCCTGTCCAAGATCAACAAAGGCATTTAGCATGCTGCAAGCCACCAGGGAGCCCTTGAAGAGTCTGGCAAAGTTTCTCACATAGGTTTTTCCTTCTGGGCTGTATATCAGGCTACGCGGAAATGTGGTTTTCAGTTGATAACTTTCTAAGACATGCTCTGACCACATGAGAAGGGAGTGGCTTTGCATGTGAGCTCTGTAGTCCACGGCAGGTCCCTTAAGGCAAGTTCTCTTCATTTGCACAGCTTCCTTAGACCTCAGGGTCCTATAGGTAAGTGGGATAAATGCTGCCTCTTTTCCTTTTCACTTCAATCACCCAGGGAAGGTGAATGCCGAGTGTCGGGTTCATGTGTATGGCCACCCATCAGAGCAAGCAGAGAAACCACCCACACGTTAGGTAGAGAGTCTCTAGCAAGTAGAACCAGACCCAGTGACTGTAATAGGCCACTGAACTACACATCGCAGTGCCAGACTTGGTTGTGCAGATCACTCGTGTCCAGGGATGGGAAGTAGCCCACCTCCTGGGGGTGTAACCTCTGTGAGGAGCTGGCCACTCACCTGGCCTGTAACTGCCTCCCGAGAACGATGAGATCCACCAGTTTCAGGTGAGACTCCACCCCGGCCTCAACGGGTGGCTACGGGGTTCCCTTCAGCTAGGGTTCATCACCCCGAGCCCTGCACTGCAGCGGAGGGACATGTGAACAAGCAAGCCCCCCCACACACACACACACGTGCTGTCATGTATGGCCCTCTTTTAGAGGCAGGTCCAGTGTGTCCTCAGGCCTACCTGGCCTTCTCAGCCACTGGTGCTGTATAGTTCTCCAGGGCTGATGACCCTGCCTTCCTCCTTCCCTCCCTTCCCATCTGTCTCACTTTCACCACACAGACCAGGAAGCAGGATGGGTTTTCTGGTGCCCCTTTGCACACTGTCACCCTCACTGCAGCTGGGGTATGACCTCATTTCCCCAAGGGTAGACACAGCAGGGGCTGCAAGGACCAGCTTGGCCATGGTGCTGGCCCTGGCCCTCAGGGTCCTGCTGCGCTGGTGGAGAAGGCCCAGACTCCTCTGGAATGCCTGCGAGCATAGCCAGGGAAGAGGGACCACTCAGGAACTGCCTGGCTTCTATGTCACAGGTCACTGGCTGCTGGCGAACACCTGGGACAAGGCTGATGGTGTTGCAGTGATCCAGCCTCAGGCTGGGCTGCCCTGGGGTCCTGCACAGGAAGGCAGATGTGGGCCAAAGGCACAAAGGCCCCCAAGCACCCACCAAGGAGGAAAATGAGCCCTGACAGCACACACCTGGTCCAAAGGAAAGCACCTGGCCTGGGCCTGGAAAATATGTGGCAATCTTCTCTCCAGCTTCTGTGGGCCCTCTCTTCCCTTGACTCCTGTGGCTGTCTTTTCCAGTCCAGAAGCATGGCCTTTGTATACAGGTTCCTGGCGGGGGGGGGGGGATGCAGACCCTTGGTGGACTGAGGACACAATAGAGAACCTGTCCACCCCTCACCCCTTTCTCAGTAGGCATGCATCTGTGTAAGAGCTGGACAAATGCTCCCCTGGAACACACATGTACTTCAGAGGCAAGGCAGTAGATTCCCTACTCAGCATCCTGAAAATGTAAAGGACCCATCCAGATTCAAAGGTAGACACTTCTCCTTTACCATCTGATGTGAGAAGGAAAGTCTTTTTTAAAAAGTGGGAAACCTCTCAGACAAGTTGTAAGCAGAAAGGTGCACTTACTTTCAGAATTTAGCATGTCTTTCTCTTGAAAATGTAGTGGGGTCATGCCCAGCCTAAGCAAACCCCAGCTCTCCTGGCTTCCTTGCTGATTTCACCCATAGAGAGCATCTGAGTCCCCTGGGAAGCCTCCATGCTGAGCTCACCATGGCAGGGAGATATCTCCCTTCACCATCACACAGATGAGTCAACCCTGTCCCTCATCCAGCTGATAGAATTTTGCATCCCAGGCTGAAGCAGGGGTGGCCTTCCTGTCCTTACCCAAACTTTTGTCAGGGTAGAGCTCAACTTGACCAGGTTCCGTCTGAGCTCATGGCTCTTGGCTCCAGCTTGGGAACCGACCCTCCCGAGGCCTAGGCATTGACTATGTGAGATTCAACACTTCCCTTGACTTGGTGTTGCCCTCCCCTGGCCGTTTCTCCTTTCCCCGTTGTCTTTCTTTGGTTAGCCTTGCTGCAGGGTGCTGTAACCCAGTTCTTCCTCTTGCCAGCCAGTGACATCTGAATGGCTCACAAAGACCTGAAGGTCCGATCTGGGAAACTCTCGTGCCAGGTCCAAATGCAATGCCGTGACCTGAGAGACAGCAAGGCGCCTCCAATGCCCCTGCTTTTCATGCCACTCCCTCTTCCCCACCTGAGCACCATGCTCGCACTCCCTCTTCCCAGGTGGTGGTTCTTTCCTTGAGTCTTCCTGCCTAGCTTCCTGCTCTGCCTGAGAGGAATGTCATCCACCAGTGTCACTTCCAGCATACCATGGCAACTCTGTAGGGCACTGCTACCTAGCTGATATCTACTGAGCTCCAAACCAGCAACCCATCCCCTCAGGTCCCAAGTGGAGGTGTTCCGGCCCTTGAATCTGCCACCAGGGACCCCACAGTCCTGTCCTGGTGATGTTGTTATCTGCCTGCTTCCTGTACCCTTCAAAGCGTCCACAACCTCACCCTCCAATGCTCCTACCATGTCACTCCCTCCCTGTCCCCAGTCACTCTCCCCAGTGTCTCCTCCCTGAGACCCACCCATGTGTCCTGGTCTGCAACTTCATGATCCCCAAGCCTCAGCAGTGCCTCTGACACATTATGGGGGAGAAAAATACACATGGAGAAGGTATTAAACACTTGGAGAAGGCCTAATTCAAGCCAACGCTATCAGATTTAGAATGAACATTTCCAGAACATTCAGCCAGCAATCCCTCGCCACCCGGCAGTGAATATGGCAGAACCACCAGAGCTCCGGATGGCTTTATGGGCAAAGTGCTTCCTACACAAGCAGGAAGACCTGAGTTTGGATCCCTGCACTCTTGTAAATTCTGGACAGGCATGCATGACCCCAACTGAAATCCCAGTTCTCAGTAGGTAGATACAAGGGATTCTTCTGGGCTATCTAGACCAGACTAATCAGTAGGGATCCAGGGAAAGACCCTGTCTTAATAAATATAGTGGAGCATGGGGAAGCAGAGGCAGGAGGATCCCTCTGAGTTAGAGGCCAGGCTAGTCTACATAAAGCATTCTAGACCAACTGTGGCAACATAATGAGAGCCTTTTCAATAAATGAATAAGTGAAGTGGAGAGCAATTGAGGAAGACGTTCACCGTCCATATCTGACTTCCCCATGCATGCACACATATGTGCATAATCACACACATACATGCATATGCACATGAATGGGCACAAACACACATGCATGTACAACGCATACATATACATATACAGAAATTATATAAAGTGAAAGACCATGGAAGGCAGAAAGGTGTGATGAGAGCTCCTGGAATCTATTTGAGGATATGGTACTGAAGTCAAGGATCCACTTCTAGCTTCAGTGTTATTTGCAAACTTAAAATAACAAAGTGGGTTTTTTTTTTTAAATCCATATATATTCTAACGAGTCACTTCCAATTCTAAATGCATCAAGGAAGCCGGAACCTGCTGCATTCAAGGTATTAAAATTGAAGCCGATGGTGGCTCCACATTAGTCATTACATCAAATGGAGATGCCTTTAAATTTATATTAAATTCAATTTAAATGCCATCAAAACCATGGTTGACAAAGTACTGACAGATGAATATTTTAGAATGGCTCAATAGCAGTAAACTTTATTTTCCCGCCTTGAGGCAAGGCGATGGGCTTCTGTGTGCAATAGGTTGAACGGGGTCTGCAGTAACATGGCTTATGATTTCCATAAAGGAAATTTTTATCTTTAAAAAGTGATTTTTAAAGGCTTTGAGTCTTGAACTCTGAAAACATTTCTCCAGGCTTCTTTCTGCTTCACTCATTATTTCATGCTATGAAATCTAATCCTTATCCTACTCTCAAATACCTCCTGATTCGGAATGGACAATTAGTTACTTTAAAGGTTTTATGTTTCATGTTGGTATTCAGTAATATTTCAGCCTGGTTTTTCCACTTGAAGTTTTGGGTCATGGGGAGAAAAGGGTCTGTTATAATAATTCCCCTGTGGTTGGTGTTAAAGGAGTAAATTTTTAGCCGAGTGGACAGAAGACTCAATTAATTAGTTAACTCCTCTTAGCAATGGCTCCGGAGAAACAATAAGCCTTCACCTGTCCTGGAAGAGGCTGTGGTGTGAGAGCCTGTAAGCCTCATACAGAAGGACACAACCATACTGTCTAAAGAGATTTTAGAGAGAAATGGTGGCAGACTGATGAGTGATAGACAGATGATAGATAAATGATAAGTAGATGATAGACACATAGATAATAGATAGACAGATAGATGATAGATAGAGAGAGAGAGAGAGAGATAGATAGATAGATAGATAGATAGATAGATAGATAGATAGATAGACAAATAGATGATAGAAGAAAGAAAGAAGTTGAATTAGACAGATGGATAGGTGGATATGTGGACAGGCAAATTGGGTGGACAGATGGATGGGTGGGTGGGTGGATGAATGAATGGATAGATGGGTGGATGGATGGATGGATGGATGGATGAGTGGGTGCATGGATGGATGGATGGATGGATAGACAGATGGGTGGTGAATGGATGGGTGGGTGGGTGAATGGATGGATGGATGGATAGATGGGTGGGTGGATGGTGGATGGGTGGGTTGTGGATGGATGGGTAGATAGTAGATGGATGGGTGAGTGGGTGGGTAGTTGAATGGATAGATGGGTGGGTGGGTGGTGGATAGATGGCATATTGTTCTAGAGAAAAAGGCAACTGCCTCTAGCTGCCCTAAGTTTTCTCATTGAAGGCCTTAGAATTCAGAAAAACATCTTTCTTCATACTTAGTTTCAAAAATTATGGAAGTTTTCTAGCCCGTTGTCCCTCTTGGATATTTGCCTTAGTATAAAGATCTCACATCCTGCAGTGTTTCCTAATGTTTCACCTTTAACCCAATAAATGTCTAATTCTCATTAGTTGGTTCTTACCTGGTCTGTGGCTCCCTTCTCCCTGCCTCTAGGCATCAGTCCTTGGGGGAGTCATTGCTCAGCTGGGACTTTCCAGCTTAGCCAGTCAGAGCTGGAAAACAAGCACCCCGCAACAAGAAAGAACAATGGACTTTCCTGAGCCCCATGTTACCCTTGTAATTCCACAGGCCAGAAAGAGCACCCCAGTGGGCTGAGCACTGGCATGGCGATGTTGTTCCCACCATCAGAGGGAGGAAGTTCTGGAGTGAGATGACATCCTTCTGCCAAAGTTCCCCACAGCCCTTCAAACCCTGGAGCACAGTACCAGGCAGACATTACCACATTGCTATCTCCCTTTCCGGGGTTTTCTCCTTTCTACTTCCTGCTTTCCTTGGACAGTTTCATAGCTGCCTGGTCACTTCCCCAGTGTCCACAATAGTCATTAAATGTTGCAGGACCAAGAGGTATCCCAGTGCATCCTGGAGATGGCCAGGGCACAGGCAGGGTAAGTAGACCCCCTTGGTCTTGGTGCTACCTCCCCGCTGCTGAGGAGTGTGCTATCCCATGAGGATAGCATATGGACCAACCTCTACATAACCCCTTCACTTCAGACTACAGGGGTGCCTTCTGCAAATGGCCGCACTGACCCTGGGGTCCACATTGCCCAGTGTGTCACCTTGAGAAAGGAAGCAGTGAGCATGTTGAGTTCTAAGCTGCTGCCATCAGTCTACTGCAAGTCCATGTAGCTGCCTAGATGGACAAAAGCTGCTGGGCACAGAGCCTCTGAGAGATGGGGCTGGAATTGAAGGAACAGGTAAAGTCCTTCTAGCCCTCTTTCACACGGAGACAGGTTAGAGGTCAATGTGAACTACCAAGGAAGGCCGCCCCTATGACCTTGGCTTTGTGTTTCTGCTCTAACTGGGGAGGACTCGCACACACAATACTCCAGTAGTACATTAGTGCCCTGCAGAGATGTTCTGCCGTGTTCCAGGCTCTTCCCCACAGTCTGGCAATTCCTCACAATGAGGAGAGTCAGATGTGACTAAAGGTGGGGCTCCTCCTTGGGGTCTTCAGTACCTTCAACAGAAAGGATGGCTGTGAGCCTCCAGCTTGTCTTTCTGTTTGCATCTCCTCCCTCCCAAAAAAGTTATAATAAATATAGACACATAAAGCTCCCCACTGGTGCCAGCAGTAAGGCCCATGTCCACTGAGGCCTCTGGTAGGCTCTGTTCCTGTGGGGTTAGAGGCAGAGAACACACTCAAAAGAAGGCAGGAAGGCTCTGTGGAGGCTCTGACTCCGGGTAGTATTTCACCTTATTTCTAGGCAGGGAACTTTGGTGTAAAGATGTCCGCTCAGGTGACAACCCAGGACACTTCAAGTGTTTCATCTCAACAGTGTCATTTCTGTTACATTATAAAAATATCTTAGTATTTTAATTAGTCCACAGAAGACTTTTGAGGTATTTTTGTTTGTTTATTTGTTTTATCTGTTTCTCTTTTGCAGGAGGGAAAAAATTCAGTATGGAAAGGTGTTTACTTTCTGCTTTGGTTAAGAAATAAAGCCTGTTATTTCTGGCTGAAAAGCAAAGAGCTGTGACCCTGAATGGCAGAGTTAGGAGAATAACCCCAGAACAGCTCTGTCTGCTCCTCAGCCTGGCAGAACACAACACACAGATTAGGGATCACACTGGCTACCTACGTAATTAATTTACGATAAAACTGTTGTGGTTACATGCGTATCCATGTTGTTTGTCAACACAGAAAAGTCAAATAGATTTGTATAAGAAGTATTATTTTTGCTATCCCTTTATGGTTATGAGTTCTGAGTGTCACTTTTTTACTTTAGAATTGTCCCAGCATCCTGTAGCTATGGAGAGATGCTAGAGTTCTTCTGAGAATAGGCCTGCCACTGTGTTTAAAAACAGAAGCCATTACAGTGTCTAAGTTTTGCTTTGTTGGATGCGAGAGAGTGATAGGAACTGTGACCATGGTGTGCCGCAAGGGGCTGACCAGGATCTCAGGGTCAGCATGGAATCCCCGCAACAGTGTGACAGATGAGCTTTGGCTCATGAACACGCCTGGGTGGACTTAGGCAAAGCAGTGCTTTTATTGACTACAGTTCTCTGTTTCCAGCCTGAAGAGGGTGTCCTTACACTGAGGGGTTCCTCAGGACCCTGCACAGTTCTAGGGAATGGCAAGACAAGAGACAGTGTGGCCTAGACAGAAAGTCACAAGCTCTAGGAAAATGCCATGGTTAATTTTTATATTGGAAGTTCTTAGGTCAGAAGTCATGTGTTCAGCATTGTCTGTGTTATTAAAAAAAAACATAATACAGGGTTAATTACTTCACTGGTGTTCACTTCATTTCTTTAGGTGATCAGATTCATTTGATACTTATAATTCTCAGGCCTCAGAGGAGCAGAAGTAGCAGCAGACCCTTGAGTGAGATGCCAGGAACTCTGTACTGGTGGCTGTGGAATGATGGGCAGGTGAATGTGGGTACACATGTGTGTGGATGTGATATTTCAGATGGGCTGGGTCATGGTTGCTTTAGCCACTTCTGACCTTAATTTCTACCCCAACTTTGTCCCTTAGACCCAGCCATGCTCTAGAACACCCGTGTTTCAGGTGGGATAACCCCTCTCTACCCAGAGCAAGGGTCCTGTCATCCCCATACCTCAGGTGAGCCTTTTCTTTGAGACTGACGCAAGGCCTGGCTGATCTCCATGGAGAGTCCTAGGTTCAAGAGCCAATTGAGAGTTGAGCATAGGAGAAGGACTGGAGTCTAATACAATACAGTCTTTCCATGGCCATAGTGATTGTCCAAAGAAAGTCACCACCCATGCTGGCCCATTTCCAAGCTAGGATGGTGGTTTCTTTCTCTTCCTCTATGGATCCCTGCCAAGAACTCTCTCCAGTACGTGGAAGTGACATTGGGCAGGGGAACTCTTGAGCTGAGGGCAGGCCCACTTTGCAGAGCAAGATGATAAATTCAACCTTCCTCCTCCAGTGAGAGGGGCAAGCGTCTAAGAAAGGTCCAGTGGCTGGGTGGTACTGGACCTCACCCCCAGAGGACAGGAAGCTAACATGGGTTGTGACTTGCGTGGTCACCTCCATAGCATTCAAGGCTCCCTGCCTGGAAATCAGGCAGAAGACCGCCTGGAGACAGAACCCCCACAGGGCTTTCCCACCTGATCCCGAATGTGTCCTGTTTGCTCCTGAATGTGTCCTCTGTCCCAACCTCCACAGAGCCAGAGCCCATGAGGGGCCTCCCTGGCCATCAGAATCATTGCTGGTACTAGTAGGAAGCTTGGGGTCTCTATATTTACTGTAAGTTTTTTTGGAGGGGAGATCCAAACAGAAAGACAAACTGGAGGCTCACAACCACCCTTCTCTGTTCAGCTGGAGAGTCTCCTCTCAGACTCTGAGGGCCCTGAGGAATCTTCCTAGGAGAGTCCTCTCACTTCAATTATTTTGAGTCCTCCTGTTGGGAGGAACTACCAGGCTGTGGTGCAGAATGCCCCAGAATGACCCATGGGGCACTAACTTAGTGTCGAAGTGCTATGAATGAGAGGAGTCCCCCTGAGTCAGAGAGAGCCACCAAACCAAGCTCACAGGGGCAGCTCTCTTTGTACCACTTCACAGTGGCCCCTGTCTGTGGATGAAGGAGGACTGACATGGACTTTACCTGTGGAGAATGACCTGGCTACAGTCCCCAGGCAGCCAGGCACTTCTGCGTCCACAATGCACCAGGGATGCCAACCTTGGCTCTCAATCGCAATGGCTCTGATTTAAATAACTGATTTAAATAGACAAGAACTCTCTGAGCATTATATTCTAGGTTGCCTGGGAAACAGGGGTTTCAGGATTACCTGTGGTCACAGAACAACAAAAACAGCAAACAAAAATGATGCAGAATTTCTAAGACATCTTCGTCTGCAAGATGAATTAGCAGGACAGAACTACAAGCTAGTTGTGCTGGTTCATGCTCGATATCCAGAACTCTGAAAACTGACTCAGGAGAATCTTAAGTTCTAGTCTTGGCTCCTTAGAAGCTGGGATATGGCTCAGTGGGAGAACACTTGCCTCCATGTATGAGGCCCTGGAGTTGATGCCTAGCACTTCAAAAACAAGCAAACAAACCAGCAGGAGTTACAAGTGACTCTTAGACACGGGATGTGTGGGTGTGGAGACAACCCACCTGGTCATCTGTGACCATGATGTGCCACTGCGGCTTCTTGCTGTTGCCGTGTGGCTCAGTCCGGTCCCTTGGGCTTTAAAGGGTAAGTATAGTTGACAGGACAAAGACGTGGCTTACGGAACTTCCACAATTTCCAGAACACCCACTGTGCGTAAAACACAACAAAACATTCCAAAAGTTAAGTGTGCAAGTCACACAGCTGCTCTTAGCTTCGGATTCTGGTTTAGGAAAACCACCATCAGGGCAGTGTAGTTAGGCGGTTGAACCTCAAAAACATCCAGACAGAGATCCAAACATTGCATCGCCACGCTTCACCACCTCCTCCTCAACCAAGTGGCAGGAAACAGCTGGTCAGACTTTCTGAGTGCTTTAGTGAAGAGCAGTGTGCGTTGATCAGACCTGGGGATTAAACGGCATCAGAATAATAGTCCCTGCAGGTTTCCTGAAAAAATTTTACCCTGGGAATCACTGGGATCCTCTCACCCACCCTCCTTGCCTAAAGGGTTAAGAAAGGGGATTTAAAGACAAAACGTGAGGATTATTTCCACAGTGCGTGGTGGTGGGCAGACTCTGCTCATACCGTCAGGGCTTGTGTCCTTTGAACCTTTGTAGTAAGGTCAACAGTACCTTATTCACACCCATCTGCAGATTCTAGCCTCATCTGCAGACCTCTGTTTCAACACAACAAATGGGTCCCAGTTTCGGGCAGCCACTAGTCTGTGGCAAGCTCACGGAGAAGTCAAACCCACGCAATCTGTCTTCTTAAGCTCTGTGTCTGATGAGGTTGTATCGGAAATGAAGAGGCACTGGAAGGGTTTTGTACAAATGCATTTGCCAGAAACAGTCGCAGGGGAAGTTGAAGTAAGACACAGGGATGAAAATTGTCTAGGAGGGCCCACGCATCCCTCAGGCAAGCGAGAGGCAGGTCTCATCCTTAACACGTGGCAGGAAGTCCTTCGTTTGTAACACGCGTGGTCGTTTTGGTCACCATCGTCGGCTGAGAAGAATTATTAATAGAAGTGTGGGCTGTCCTATTCAAACAGAAGCAGGATCTGAGTGCTTGTGACGAGAGAGCTCCAGGAAGTGAGGGCTGACGAAGGCTGGCTGCTGTCATACAAATGAGCACTGACCACTTTCCCACAAAGAACTTTCATTCCAAACTCCTGAACTCTTCCCACCTCACTACCTGACGTCCCGGGGAAGGTCCTGTTCAACACTGTCAATTCCTTTATCACGTCCAAGTGCCAAGGAAGCCGAGTCGGGTATTCACAGTGCACCTGTCACCGGTGCCCTGGTCCCAGTCCATCTGTTCCTTCACAACCATACTGCAGAAATGATGAGGAGAAATGATTGTTGGAGAGGAAGCAATACCCAGCGTGGGCTCAGCATGGCCAGTGCCTGTGTGATTCTACAGTCTCTCATGGGATGCCATCAGGGTAACACCCTCATAGGGAAGACAGGCTCCATCTCATGGTATCTGGTAATTCTTTCTAGGCCACGTGGCTCCTATTTGATTCCACTCCTGCTTCCCACCAGCACTGGGGCACAGACAATATTTATGTCTGGGAAGTATTTTGTGCACATGGACCAGGATCCCTATGGTCAGAAGTGGCTATCTCTTCTCTCACATACTGGGAATGCAAGAAGAAGGGACATGCAAATACAAATTCAACGAATGGAACATCCTGTGAGTGACCATGTGCATGCCCACTCCTTGCTGAGCACATGACACTCATGACCTCAGGATGTCTCTGCTGAGGCAATGATGTAAATACAACAGCAGCTGCCCACAGCATCTTTGCGGCCACCAACAGAAGTCCTGTGTCCGTGGCACACACACTTGTTTCTTGCCCTGTGATAAAGGTGTCTTTATGTCTCTCCCCTTTCAGCTGTCAAAAGGCCATCCGCACTCTTTCACTGGAATTTCTTGGTAGGCTTGAGTTATCTTTATGAATAATACACACACGGCTTATTTACACCTATTCTAAGTTCTTTTGACAGTGTAGTAAAGTCATTGGCATTCGATGAATTAGCTGATAGACTTAATAGCTTTCAATAGCATCTTGCAAACATCCGAATTCTGGGTGTTGTGTATGTGTCCTACTGCAGCTCAAAAAATAATCTGAGTTTTGTAACCTCTACTGTCAGTCTGAAGCTATAAAAATCTACGGCAAAACTCAGCTTGCCTTCCAGATAACCAACGTATCACTATTTCAGATAGTTCAGAAGATTGATGGCACCTAGTGGTCTGGCCTGACACAAGGAACTGAGCCCCAGTGTCTGTGTGTACAGACTTAGGGAATAGTTTGGATACTGCTCATAAGTACATGTGAGACAATGAAGACCAGGCCACTGGAGACTCTATGGTGACAAAATGTGTGTCCTAATAAACTTGCCTGGGGAATTGGAGGACAGAGCCAGCCGCTAGATTAGACATAGAGGCCAGACAGTTGTGACACACACCCTTAATCCTATCACTCGGGAGGCAGAAATCCATCTGGATCTCTGTGAGTTCGAGGCCACACTGGAAACAGAGCTAGGCAGAGGTGGTACACACCTTTAACCCCAGTATTAGGAAGCACACATGCCTTTAATCCCAGAAAGTAATGACTGGGCTGAAAAAGGTATATAAGACATGAGGAAACAGGAACAAAGCAGTTCAGCTGAGACGCTTTTGGGTGAGGACTCAGAGGCTTACAGTCTGAGGATCTGTGGAAACAGGATCGGCTGAGGAGTTGGTGAGGTAAGGTTGGCCGTGGCTTGCTCTGCTTCTCTGATCTTTCAACTTTCACCCTGATATCTGGCTCCAGGTATTATTATTATTATTATTATTATTATTATTATTATTATTATTATTATAAGATTATCTTAGATTTGAACAACAAGACTCAATCCTTCAGAGGCAGTTGTGTACAGATGTCCAACCTCTTCCCTCCCCCTCTCAGGCTACATGGTGTGTATAAAAAGTATGTGTTAAGATGCACGTTTGAAACACTAAGTCTGGCAATTTCTTTTGAATTTTTTGTTTGTTTGTTTGTTTGTTTCATTGTTTTGTTTTGTTTTTCGGGAAAGTGTTTCTCTGTGTGTAGCCTTGGCTGTCCTGGAAGTCGATCTATAGAGCAGGCTGGCCTCGAACTCATAGAGACCCATCTGTCTCTGCTTCCATAGTGCTGGGATTAAAAGTGTTCACCACCACTGCCCAGCACAATTTCTTGATAATACACCAGGAATTGTATGAAGAAGAGTCATACAGCTAAGCAAAGGTAATTCTGTCCCAGACATCCACCTGGTACACTTGCAGAAGCATTCACTGTGTGTTCAACAGAGGTCACAAGGACTTTCTGGAGGCACAGGGACCACACTGAGGAGGCCAGCTTTGTATTGGTGCTTGCACCACAGACCATATCCTGACTACATATCAAGAAGAGGAGAGATATGGGGGCTGGAGAGATGGCTCAGCGATTAAGAGCACTGGCTGTTCTTCCAGAGGACCTAGGTTCAGTTCCCAGCACCCACGTGGAAGCTCACAACTGTCTGCAACTCTAGTTCCAGAAGATCCAGCACTCTCACACCAACATACATGCAAGCAAAACACCAATAAAATTAAAAAAAAAAGTTGAAAAGGAAAAGAAGAGGAGGAGGAGAGGGAAGACCCTGCAGGAAAGTACCTTCACACCTCCCATCCTTCTGTCAGAACCATTGTTCCCTGGATCTCAGCACACTGTAGAATTTTGAAATGCTTGTTTGTACTCAATGACTGGCAGTGTGTGTCTGCCAAAACCAGAAAAGCCCTTGCTCAACCCATCATACACTTGAAGAGATGGCCTCTGAGGGATGGGGAAGCACTGGGTGTGCCACAGTCTCCTCCACACCACCACTGTGGGAGAAATGACTCCAGGTTGCTGATTGACAATGGCTGACAAGCTCCAGACTCTCTTGAGATGCTCTGTCAACTTTTTCTGCCTTGCTTGAGGGTTGTAAACCCTGGTTAAGCTTATGTAGACACAACTCCTGTTGCAAAATTAGATGTGTAGGTAAGCGTCAAGCTGAAGGTGTGAGCAAGAAGAGAAATTAGGGAGACTGTGATCTCTAGAGAGTAGAAGAATGTGGTGTGTGTGTCCCAGTGTTCCTGTACAGTGTGTCCCCATATGTGTGTGTCCATGATTGTGTATATCTATGAGTGTTGTGAAAGAGAGAGAAACAGAGAAAGAGTATAACCAAAAGACAAAGATTCATAATGTTTTTAAGGTTTAAATAATTTAAAATAATGTTCAATCTGAGAAATCCTGCAAGAGAGAGGGCAAGGAAGCGTTAGGGTTTGGGTTAGGGTTAGGGTTAGAACTTAGGTTAGGGTTAGGCTTGGCAGAAAGTTCAGGGAATACGATATGCTTTGTGGTATCCCCCATCAGATCTGGTGCCACTCTGAGTCTGGTGTTTTCTTTTATCCATCCTTCTACCCTGGTAGCCCACCTGCAAAGCCAGAAGGCTGGGAGAGCAGGAAGCCACCCCAAGGCCTCTTGAGCCACTGTGCCTTTTATCTGCCTTCCATGTTCTCTTTCCTTGTAGTTTAAACTCCATGAGTTAAGGATTGCATAAATAACAGATGCAGATGTGGAAATAGATGCACACAAAATACATTGTTTTCATTCAAAGAATATATGCAGAGATTGATGTAGAATTAAAGATAATGCAGAAGTAGGGATATATGTATCTATAGATAGACACAAATTTGTTAAATTAAGAACACAAGGTCTCTCTCAGAAAAGAAACCTAAGACTGGCCCTTTGGCTTCAGATGTAGAGATTAAGTACACTCAGCTAGGCACACTGTATGAATGGTATGCTGAACTGGGCACACTGCAACCCACATGTGTGCTTATCTTATGAGTGTGTGTGTGTGTGTGTGGTGTTGTGAGTCCATTATGTCTCTTACGCCAATACACATTCTGTTCAACATCAGACAATCCATGTGACCAGGCCTGGACGCTGAGGTAGGAAGCTCCCTTACCAGCTTTCATAACATCACAGTACACAGCACCATGGCATTGACTTCAGAGACACATTTGTTTGTTCAGATACAGAAATACATGTTCTGTGACTTTCCCTCAGATTAATTTAGGAAATTAGCACACAGTGGCAGTGGCTCCTAAAACAGTAAGTAGTCTCAGTCTTACCAGTTTACGGACAGAAACGTGATCATATAGTTAAAGTCTCAGCTCTGTTCTTCTGATTGTGATGCCTGGCTAGGAGACAGGAACCCACAGTCACAGGGCAGTCCTGGGGTCCTGGTCCACTCTCTTTACTTCACCAGGTGGATCATTTGAAAGTAAACAACAAGGTCAGGGAGAGTGAGCTATTGAGGGCAGGTAACACAGAACAGGAGACACCAGCCTGGAAGAGGCTTTGGAGAAATTCCTGGCACAGCCACTTAGGGAATGTGGGGATGATTCTTTTGGAAGTTAACACAAAGTGAGTTACAAGCTTCAGGAATGTCCCCCCTGCTGTTCTGCAGCACTATGAGAAAGATGGGACATGGTCAGCTAAGTACACAGAGAGAACCATGCACAAGCACCTGCAGTAGAGTCCTCATACCATCACTTAGCAGTCAGCACCCTCCCGTGTAGAATGGGACTAGCCTGCCCCACAGCCAGCTGAGGGGTGCTTGTGGTACTTAAATAAGATGCTGCTGCTGATGTGCAGGGCAGGAGCTCGATGCTGGCCTCTGAGGGAAATCCTACACTGAGACCAGTCAGCCCCATCACGTCAACATCTGGGGGCCACCTTCCCAAGGGTCAGCAGCGCATGGTACTCCAATTTCTCTTTCCAAAATGCTGCACACCAACCAAATCTGCAGTTTCCCTGAGGGTGATGGAATTTGCTGGCTCCACTCTGGCCACAAAACACATTTATACTGAGTGGAGTTCCTCTGGCCCCAGAAAGTGTGACTTTCGGAGGAACTACCTGTGCCCAGTGTCACATGAAACCGGAGACTACACAAATCTTGCCACCTTCCCTGGCAGCTGTGAGTTAATCCAGTCTTAGGAGACTTTTCCCCTTATACTCTAAGTCAAAGGGCCTAGGGTCAGCTCTGAGACACACCAGTGAGAGCCGTGTTCCAAATTAATTACGTTCCTTCTTCTGCACCTCCTTCTCTCGTCCCCAGCAGAGACAACCCCCCACCCAACACGCACGCACGCACGCACGCACGCACGCATGCATGCACACACACACCTCCTCTGGAAAAGAACAGGCATGCCTACCCCTTCTGTGGGTCCCTATAACAACAATTTGCTGTGTTTAGATACAAATGCTCTCTGAAGCCACTAATTATAGAAACAATATATTAGGTGGGGAGGAACATTTCCTATGTGTGTGCCTTGTTAGCTTCTCTTATCTAGGACACTCATTAAAATTAATAGCAGTTAGGGTTAATAAAAATGGTTTTGAATTTCATGAGTTTCTTTTCACCTTTGAACCTCCTGCTTCATCAAAACGTCATGCGCTGAGGCTTACGAGCTGGGGAGAGGGCCTTGGCAGTGGAGAGGTCTCTGAGGGAACTGTCTTTGCTGCCCTTGATAACACAGGCACGTGCTTGTGTATATGCCCAGAGGTACACACGCTGTCGTGTGCAGCTTTCTGTCTTTGGTTACAGTGCACACAGGATGGATCTGGAAGTTGAATTGTGAACTCAGTGGATGCCTTTGCTGAAAGCCATGCTCTCCTCCAGGCGGCGAAAAGGCTGTAAGTTCATGGGAGTAATAATGACACTCAAACCGGTGACCCGAGCCTCCTCAGCATGTGAACCTCACCTCACAAGGAGTCTGCTCTTCATCCTCCAGGAAGCCATCTCCACTGAGAGAGCATGCTTGGCTGCCCCTCTGCACAGCAGAAAGGCGAGTTAATTAGCAGTGAGGAGCAGACAGTACACAAGGAACTCTGGACCCTACTGCCGTCTCTGCCCTTGCTCTCCAAAGATGTCCTCTTCATCCCCCCGCCCCCCATTGTACAAGTGGTTTATCCAACTACGACCCTTCTAAGCCTTGGGGTTGTTTAATGAGTGTGCAGTAAGGACACATAGTTGTGGTAAATTCTAATTATCTGTGTCTGCCTTAGCGTGTGTGAAGAAGCACGTGGGCCCATTCCTGGGAAGAGGCAGCAGCCACACCGAGGAGCTTTGTGGAGGAAAGAGGTGGGGGGATGCCCACTGAGAGAGCCGAGGACTAGGGGTGAGGGGGTGGGTTGTACATGAGGAGACCAAAGAGTCCTGCTGCACCAGCTGCCGTTTCTCTGACCCAGCACTGAGTCCTGCTCCCAAGGCAAGAAGGCCCAGGATCCCTGAGACAGGCGCAGGCTCCAGCCCTGTCTACACAGCCTCCAATTCTACCTCTCTTCAAGCCTGCAGGTGGTGATTCACACTGAATTCCTGCAGCTGTCTACACAGAGCCCTGACACCAGGGTGTGTTTCAGGACCCTCAGATGCAAGCAGGAGCCATGAGGCATCAGCAGAGGAAGGAGGCAGGGACTGGGTGAGGGCTGGAGTCCTAAGCTAGAGTCCACCAGCAGGGGCTTGAGTCTCCTGGCATATCTGGGTGGGGGCAGGTATGTGGCATGTGGTGTGCTTGGGAGGATATTTGGGGTCTGGGTACAACACAGCTTATGAGGCTGGACATCCCAGTGAGGACACTGAAAATAGAAAAAGTGAAGAGAGCTCAGGGCATGGGCAGAGCAGGGCTGGGCAGAAAGAGGCAACAAGAGCCCCACAGAGCTGCGGGCTTTGGGATTGATCCCCCTAACACATCCTCAAAACTGGGGTCTGCTGCCCATGCAGTCCGCCCACCCCCACATCGATTTCTCCATATAGAACTTGTATGACCTCTTGAGAGGATGACATTTCCTGAACAAATCTGCTGTGTTCCTGCAGATGTACAGGAGAGCAGCAGTCATTGGACAGACATCACAGTTAACACTGGGCACAAACGTGGGCCAAGCTATGCTGAGAGTGTTCACTGTGGATTTGATACAACCTAGAATCACCTAGGAGGAGTGTTTTAATGAAGAATTATCTAGAGCATGTTGGCCTGTGGGCATGTCTGTTGGGGACGGTGTTGTTTACTAACTGATGTAGGAAGATCCGCCCACTGTGGGCAGCATCATTCCCTAGGCAGGGGATCCTGAACAGGGTAAGAGAGGAAAGAGCTGGCTGAGAACAAGCAGGGATGAGTTTGCGCTCTCTTTGCTCATGACTGTAGACATACTGTGACAAGCTGGCTCAGTTCCCATCTTGACTTCCCAGAAATGATGGACTGTGGCTTGGAATTGTAAGCCAAATAAACCCTTTCCTAAACATAGGCCCTTTTCTCTGCTCTTTTCACTCCTCTGCGGGAACTTTTAAAGAGCTCTTCTGTCTCAGGGATTCAATTTTTAAGATTAAAACAATTCAAATGTGTCTTTTGATTTGAATTTAACCTTTTGATATTTTACAATAGGCATCTTTCCTTGAATCTTCATGAATAACTTGGGATATTTTAGAAGAAGCTACGTTTTGAAAAACTGTGGTGTGGTTGTTTTCTTTCTTTCATTTTGGTTTACTGTATAATTTAAAAATAATTTTATTTATTATTGATGTGTGCATGGGTGTGGTTGCATGCGTGCGTGCTTGTGTGTGTGTGTGTGTGTGTGTGTGTGTGTGTACATGCCCTAGAGAGTGTGTGTGGGTCCATCAGTTCTTTCCTTCCTCCATGCTGAAGCGGGGTCTCTCTTGTTTCTGCTGTACTGGCCTGGGAGCTTCTGAGTCATTCTCCTATGCCCACCTCCTGACTCACATAGTATGCTGGGGTTACAGGCATGTCCCTCCATGCTCTGTGCTGGAGATCCACGGCTTCATGCACAACAGGCAAGCACCCTGCTGCACTGTATCCCTGGTCACCTTGAATTTCACGTGAGGAAGAGCAGCAGACAAGTAAGCATGAGCAATGCCCGACTGGGGTGACTCAGTAGACTAACAGGGCACCTGCAGGAGCTGGGCAGGGGCAAGAAGGGGCAAAGTAGGATGTCTTGAGTGCATCCTCCCTTCCAAGGTCCTGAGGTTCTGATAAACATCCCCGGATCAGCAGTGGCCCACCTTAAGATGACCTGTCTTCTAGTTCTGCCTGGCAGTGTCCAAACATGGGTCATGGACTGTGCATAAGACAGACCCAAGGAGATATCCAGTCTCTATCTCACGTCAAACACACTCCAGGAGCCAGTGTTTGCTGCCAGCTCTTCAAGGAGAGGCCTAGGTTCCCTCAACACCCAGGGGAGTTTAGGGCCACTGTACTTCCCAACTCTGGTAGGTTCTCTCCACAGGCTTCCCAACCTCAATGAACAACCAGACTGAGGTGACTGGCCAGAGTGCTCCTACCAGCCTGCTGTTCCAGGCCGCAGGGACTCCTTCTTCCTGCCAGATAGGAGTCCTGTGCATGGTGCCTGGTCTAGAAAGGAGGAAGAGCAGAGCTGTGCAACTAGTGCATCTGTGTATGGAAGGGAGGATGGAGCTGATTACTGTAGCTCATCAGAAGGTCTGTGTCCTGCCAGTGTCTGCTTATCTGCCCACAGCACTGCCTTACCTTACCTGCCTTCTTCCTAGTGAGCCACTCAGAAAGAGTTAAGAAATGTCAAACAACCCTCCTCTGCCTCAGGCCTCAAGTGTGGGCCTGCCCGCCCTCCCTCTCTCCCCTCCTTCCCTCCCTCCATCCACCCTTCTCCCCTTCCCTCCCTCCTTCTCCCCTTCCCTCCCTCTCTCCCTCCCTCCCTCCCTCTCTCCCTCCCTCCCTCCCTCTCTCCCTCCCTCCATCCCTCCCTCCCTCCCTCCCTTCCTCCTCTCTCTCCCTCCTTCCCTCCCTCCCTCCCTCCCTCTCTCCCTCCCTTGACTTCTCTGCCTTAGAGACACCCTCAAGGAGTTGGTTGGTTCCTTGGTTCCTCCTGTTTATGTCTGTGTCCATTATCAGGGAGGCTGCTTTAGTTGAGGGGGTTTGTATCATATAATCATTATGAAATGAATCGTTTTTCCACTGTGTGAGGGGGGGTGGAGGAATCTGGATCTGCCACCCACTCCTATTTAAACAAACTAATGTCACTCTGGAGGCCAGGCGTCTGCTCTACTACCCTCCCCCACCGTGGCGTTGGCTAAGCTGTCAGCCTTGGCTTCCTACTGGGGATGGGGGTGGGGGTGGGGGTAGGTAGTAACCGGGCAGTCCACCGTCCCCAGCTGGGGACGTGCGGATCTCCAGGGTGCAGTTCCCCAAGCTACTTCATGGTAAAGAGGATTAAGGGGAGGTCTCCTGGCGGGTGCCACCACTGCGCCCAGACCTTTCACAGAGCCTAACCAAGAAAGACTACCAAGTATAGCTTTCTGCAGGTCTGGATGTGACCTCCACCTGTGTGTCTGCAAATACATCACGGCCTTCTGGCATGGAGTGGGGAGCTTGCATTTTACTGCAATTCCAGTAAACTCCGAGAATCTTTTCCCCACCCCACCCCCGGGAGGGGGCTTATACAAGGTTTCTGAAGTCACTGGAACCTGAGGTAGTCACTATGAGGTCCCCAAAGAAAGGCTACTACAAATGGACGGTAAATATAGGGGCTGCGGACTCGCCCTGAGATTATCAGGAAGGCACCTGGTGACCTGAAGTGCTCTCTGGCGCCCCCACCTTGACCAACACCACTTGCAGGGAGGCCTCCTACTGGGTTCCTAAGGAGGAGCTGGAGAAGGGTGTTAGTGTGGGGCCAGTGGCCCCTGTTGCTCTGCATAAGCTCCCTAGAAATTCCGCAGACCCATGCCTGCTGGCAACGGAGCAGGTCATCAGCCTCGCTCTCCTGCCCCCTCTACGATCCTGGAGTGTGGGTCGAGGGTGTGACCTGAGGGCCAGAGGCTCATGTGGGGCTCCACGGATTCTCTCCCAATCGTGACTCCCCGCCTCGGTCTCCAGCTCTCGGTTGCTCTGCCTGGGGCCCCACCGGCGCTGATCGAGCAGTTCTGGGTCTCCTTTGAGTCTGGGGAAGATCCAGGTCTGTGCAGAGCGTGACAGACGTGTGCAAGGAAGGAACCAAAGAAAAGCCAAGAGAGAGGGAAGAGGGTCGGCTGGAAGCGGTTCCAGCCAGAGAAGAGGCAGCTGCACGCGAGCTTCGGGTATGCCCGAGCACTGTTGCCTCTTTTCGCAGTGGCTCGGCACATAGCCCCAACCAGAGTCGCTTTCGATTTTGCCCAGCGCTCGGCCGTGCCGCATCCTCAAACTCCAGATTCAGGAGCTCTGGTCCGTCTGTCCCGATCCCGTCACGCTGGACTGGCCAGCTGCTGCCAGGGAAGGAGGGGATTGAGGGCTGAGACCCTGGCCAGAGAAGACGGAGACCGGAGGGTTGGTCGTCTGTGGAGCACACAAGGGTAGCTCCGGGATAAGCGCCTTCCCGCGCAACGGAAAGCAGAGAGAGATGAGTCCAGAGCCCGACTGGTCCTGTGGTTGTGGCGTCCTTTATGGAATCTTCGAAGCCCTCCCAGTTCTACCTGTCTCCCCGGGAAGAGACCAATCCTGACATCAGGGCAGGTTGGGTCACCCAGGCCTTGGGGGCCTGACCCCATTCCGCAGCGCGTGCAGGCTGACTCTAAAGTCGGATGAGACTCTCTCCTTCCCTGTCCTCCACATCCAGGTGCCCTGGGCCCCGACTGCCCCCACCGCACTCAGCTGGGCACCGGAAAGTCTGCTGGGAGGCGGCTGGCTCTCTTGCTCTCAGTCACACCAGCTTCTGCTCCGGGTTGCCTGCTGGCAGTGGCCTTATAGGACCTCGATGCGATAATTCAGAGCACACGTGGGCAAGGCGCTGTTCTGGTGGACAGCAGAATAGAAAGCGGCCTGAAGGAGTCAAATGAAGGACTCCTCCTCGGCTGGGATGGTTCTAGGGTTGGCTGTGGGCGGATGGAGAGCTTTGAACAAGGCAGGTCCTTGAAACAAAACGTTTGTAATAGCTAGGGCGAAACGTATGCTTGGAGCAGACCCTGGGTATCATTTTTAGGACGTGAAGGTACTTCAGAACACCCCCAACACACACACACACACACACACACACACACACACACACACACACACACACACGAGACACCCATAAACGAGATCCTGCCACGAAGCTTGTGAAGTCGGGGCAGCCCCACTCTGGGAACAGGGAAGATGATGCCCTAGGCGAGTCCAGTTGAGGCCTCTGGTCAGGGACTCTGGCCTTCAGCGCAGGGCGGGCTATGGGATGGTGGATTGCGCCAGGGCCATATCGCCCGCCATACTTCGGTGGGCGCTGCTGCTCTGCAGAAGTCCAGAGCGAAGACTGAGTCCCCAACTCCTGCCACCTTCCAGATTTGGGGGCTGCCCTTCTGTTCTCACCTAATCTGATAACTGAACCCTTGATCAGTCTGGGTCTGGAGCCCCAGCTTAGTCAGCCTCCTTTCCGGTTGAGTAGGGAACGGGAAACTTGCACCCTCGCAGGGCGAAAGTGCAGCGCTGCAGGCCGTGTGTTCCTGAACGGGAAAGGTCTCAAAAGAAGGGTCCTCGGGTAGGGCCACCTCCTCCAAACGCGTTCGGTTACCAGTATGCAGCCCCTGCCCTTGATCTTGAGGGCCGAGGCCCGAGCGGCGGGCACGCTGGTCGCTCGGACCTGCGCGGCCTTGGCAGCCGAGCCCTACACTCTTTGATCGGCCTTATTCATTCCAGCTGCGCCCTATTTGTCTGTCATTTTCCCCTTTCCTCCGGAATCATTATTTATGGCAGAAAAATAAAAGGTGCTCCCTGGAAACAACCGAGGCAAGGAGTAAATTTCTGAGAAACAAGAGAGTGAATGTGTTTCCTTTTAAAGGTCACCAAAAGGGAGGGGAGGGGGAGGGGAGGAGGGGAGGGGAGACAGAGGGGGGAGGAGGGTCTGATCTGTGCTTCCTGGAACTCATTAGGAGAGAGCATTAACTAATCACCAGATCAGAGCCACGAAAAGGCAAATATTTTTTAAAATAACCGAAAGTAATTATAACCCTGTTGTTGACACTAACGATTAATAATTGATCAGGAGTTACACACAATAAATTGTCAATTTATCTCCCCATAAAAAATGTTTGCTAGTGTAGCTGGGTTTCCCCTGGGCACGTCCTACGAAGATCCTCTGCCTGTACAGGCTGCCCGAATCTTCACAGTCAGTCCTTAAAGAATATTAGATTTAACTTCTTTTCGGCTCCAAATAGAACAAAATAATGTTGGGGCACCTTCTCAAAGCCTTTCCCTTAAGAGCTTGGGGCCAAATTTAAACAAACAAGCCTTCTTCCTCCCCCTCCTACCTGGGATTGAAAGAGAACAGACAGAGCGTTTCATAACTGTTTTAACTGTATTATCGGTATTGTCTTCCTAAATAATGTCTTCCATGTTCGTCTTTCTTAGAAAAGACAGCACTCTGTACCCGCTCCGGGGAATGAGAGCCAGGCCTCTGGTGAGTGTGCAGGGCACAGAGGTGCTCTGAGGGACCCTGTGCAGCTAGAGCTGGTAAAGGCACACAGGGAAACCTGCCAAGGGTGCATTTGACCCTTACCAGTGGGGTTAGCTCTGTCTCCCCCCCCCCCCCGTTTACCTGTGGCGGTGGACTGGGAGCATTTTCACAATGACAAATAGGATGGGGGAAATTATATTGTCGTAGATTAATTCTCCTTAAAATAAGCCTTTAAAATATCGGTAGGGATTTGTCACTTGCATAAAGGTTTGAGACTACATCAAAGGCCCCCCCCCACCCCCGGGGATCTGTGGAAATTTAAATGACGTTAACATAACATTCACATGGGGCAGACAGCCGCGTGTTGTGTCCAAGATCCACTCGTGTTAACATCCTTAAAATACTTGAAATGATATTTTCATAAAAGCGATTTTAAAGCATATATAATATAGCTATGGATTTTATTGGGGGGTGTCTAAGTGAATGTTTTCTTGAGATCTTGACGGACTGCTTAACTAAAGATTTAAATGGTGACAATCATTGTAAGTATGTGGCTAGTTGGAGTGAACTTTGTAACAATTCAGAGTGTATTTAAAATTTAAAAAGGCTGGTCTGACTCCCCAGATTGGTTTGAAATGATTATTTTCTTCAAACTGAGGACTGTGAAACCGCTCTCTCATGGTGGTAGTTCAGTGAGATGGGTTTCAAACGGGCGCTCTTTACCTTCAGTCTCCTTCATAATTATTTCGACGTCACTGTAGTTGACCCTAGGAGGCGTGAGGCTTTGGTGCCATCCAGTGCATCTGGACCAGTTGGAAATTCGCGGAGTCTGCAGCTTTCTGGTCCACAAAACTCTGTAGACCTCCCCAACTACGCAGTCCTAGCCTTTCTCCCACTTCCAGAAAGAGCGCCAGCCGCAGCCCGCAAGGGGGTACATAGAAGACTCACCCCAAATCCTACCAGGCCTCCGCTGGTCCTGCCCCCTTACTCTCCCTCTGTTCCCCGCCCCTCCTGACTTGCAGACAAAGGTGGGTGAAGTTCTTTTCAAGTTTCAAAGGCAGTTGCTGGGCAGCTTTGCTGAGACAATAACTCTTTTATTGGGAACAAATGTTGACATTTGACGGGCGCAGGAGGCAGCGCCTGAGCCGGCCGCCCGGCAAGCGCCCCCCCCCCAACCCCGTGCTCCAGGCAGCGCCCAGCCCCCCGGGTCCCACCTGAGATTAAAGCGCGAATTCTGATAAATCAGCTTCAATGCAACCCGGGCTGTGGAAGGCAGAAGGGCTGTGGCGGTCTGACATTGAGGATGCAGGGCCCAAAGCCAGCAGCTCCACCGACCTGGCTTGCAGACAGTCTGTAACCCAGAGTGGCTGTCCTGGGCCCCTGCTTGGCAGGGCTCATTTCTCTAAGGAGGTCACTTCCCTCAATGAGGATTCTTCCCCACTCCCCCATAAATCACTCTATGTTTCTAAAAAGGGCCCTCTAAACACCTGCAATTTTATGTTCTTAGTGCTTATTTGAAAATCAAGTTCTCCAGTAAGATATATATTCAGGTCGGGAGGGGGATAAGCTATGAAAATCTCTGATAATTTGTTGAGTGTATAAACATCAAAGCAGCTTCATTAGCTTTAGCTAATCCCCTGAGGCCTCTGAGTTGTCACCAAGAGAAACATGTCAGTCCTCTGGGAGGGGGTGGGGGGCCTGGAGGCCTGTGCTGCAAAAGGAACCCGGGTTGTATGTCCAGGTAAGAAAATCTTCCCTGATCTAGGAGAGGCCACTTCGGCCACTTGACCAGCTTTCTAATTCTGAGTCCGTGCAGGAAGGACATTAGGGCTTGGGATTTTTCCTGCCAGGATGTAGCCACACTTGCTGCCTTAAATGATGTGTCTTCATTAGAGTTATCTTGAATGGTTTGTTTGTTAAATATTGCTAAACTTTCATACTTTCCAAAATACTCGCTACAACATTACACGTGACAGAGATACTGTCACCCAGCCCTCCCAGTGCCCTGCTGATTTATGAAACATGGCTGACATCTGTAAAGCAGGGCCATTTGTTCCTGCGGTACTGCAGTGTAAAATGGACCTGGGAGGAGAGATGGGTATCTTTGGAAATCCTAAGAAATCCAAACAGACAGACAGACAGACAACCGAAGTGCCTTCTGATTCCCTAGTCCTGGAATCTCCCAGAGTAACAAGGATTTTATTTAACAAGATTGTTAAAATAATAATAGTAGTAGTAATAGTAATAATAATCCTTTCTTTTGGTCCCCACGAGCTCAGCTCAAAACATCTCCATTTCCATCCCCGGGAGGCAGGGAGGAGAGTAAAGTATCTTGTATCCAGAAACTGACTTTTAGATTTGAGCTTTAAATGCCCAATGCATTTCAAACCAATCCCCAAAGTCCAAGCAGCCTTCATATCTCCCTCCAGAGGTCCTGACTTAGTTCCTCCCCAGGCTGGCCTGCTGAGAGCTTGGCTTCAGGTACATACGATGACTTTCCAATACCCTTTCTAACAAGGCCCCAGCGAGAGGCCACTAATTTCTATGGCACAAAAAGCCACTGGAGAGAGATCCTTTTGTCAATATCAACTGGCCTAGCAATTTCCCATCCTCGGCCACATCAGCCTATCGGAGCTGGCAGATGTTTAGACAAGATTTTATAAATCGTTCAATCTCAGCCCATAATGAACCCCAACTGACCATTCCAGAGCAGCCCAAAGCGCCAGAGACCTCCCCCGCTGGGCTCCAATAACGCTCCCCTGCCGCACTGTTATTAATCATGGGATGAAATAGGTGAGCCTCTTGAAAAAATAAGTGTATGATTGATTAAAGGGCAATCTAAGGATCCATTATTCTTGCTTTATAAACGTAAGTTATATTCACTCAATTTATCTTTGCAGAGGAAATAAATGATTGTTCATTTCTTCTCAGAAATTTTATTATATAGGTATCTACATAATTTGAGAAAAGCTGGAGTGACAGAGTAGCCGCTTTTATGATACTAATCAAAGGGGCTGGGTTACTTGGCTGCAAATTCCATGCTGGTCCTGTAATTAGGAGGGTGAGTAGACAATAAAGAGACAATGTCTAAGGATGTTTAAACTTTTCTTTTCCCTGAGGGTAAGGGTAGCAGAGTACCACAGAGAGGAATCTACTTCCTGCCCCACTCTTGTTAATGGGAACTGCACAGGAAGGCCAGGAAGGAGTCCTTCAATAAATGTGCTGATCTATGTCAATTGAGATATTTCAGACATAGGAAAGCAACTGTTCCCATCAGGAATTTCTTGTGGGAGAACACTCTCCAGTGTGAATGGGAAGACCCTTCTCCAGGACCACAAAAGAAGATAAAATGCAGAGAGAGGTGTCATATCTTTTTATTTTTCCATGTTTTAGAAATTTACACTAAGTATGGATTTGCATATTCAGAGAACAAAAACGTCTGAATTATTTCTTGCAACACATTTGTGTGTAAGTCAACTAGAACCATCGGTATATCCCTGTTGTACATTTATATCTCTCTTTCTGTCTCCTGTCTGGAATTTTCAAATAAGAAAGAAGCTTATTTCACTGGGCTCTTCATTTAAAAACTGAGCTAGGACCACCTGGGGGAGGGGGACCAGGCCACTAGTAGGGCTCCGACCCAAAAGGGCTCCGACCCAAATCATTTTCCAGTAAAAATGAGCCCTGAACACCATTTTCTTGTAGGCTAGTTTGTTTTTATTTACAGTTTTAGATATAAATTAGTAGAGAATTCATGTTAAACAACCAACAGAGATTGTATAACCAGCAATGTTCAAATAAAAACCAGGCAGAATTTATTTACAAAAGTTTTAGATTTCATTGCAATACAACTTGCATAAATTACTAGAAGCTTTATATCATTATAAAAATAAATATCAAATTTGTTTCCACTTCTGAAGGACTCAAGTTCTTCAATCACGTTAGTTCTACCGTGTACATATTTTGTTTTTACAAATAAATTTTACAGCAAGTTCTATCACACCTATAGAATATATACCGTGGCAATGAAGTGATCAAGATATCCTGAGAAAAAACAGATTGTTTCCAAAAGTCACACACACATGGGGAAGCTATACTATGCCAACAAATTCACGTATGCCCAACAACATGTGTCCGGTCCTCAGAGTCTGTGGGTTGGTAGTGCGGTGTGCATCCTCTCTTACAGTGGCACAAGATGTGGTCCAGATTTCCACATCTGGGGTTTGTATCTGTGTACTTATGAGCTTGGGGAAAGAGAATGGCCTCCTGATTTTTATTTATTTTTTTTTTCCAAAGCAATTGTGACACCTACCTGTGGACCAAGGAAAAAACCAAATCATGCCAAATTCTTCAATTCCATACCAACACGTTACCAAAAGAAAAACACAAGCTTGTGTCTACTGGCTCTGCCTCTTTGCCATCATTAGGGTGACTAGTCGCGATGCCTAGTAGGAGAGGAAATGTTTGTAACAGCTCTGGGCTATGAGAACTATAGAGTCTCCTGTGTCCTATGAAAGACCAGCCCCTGCCAGTGTCTCTTTAATCTTATTCTGAACACAACATCCACTACAGGCTTTAATGCCTGAGTTTCTACACAACTCACTCATCAAGCAAGGTGTCCTTCATATAATCTAAAACAGGTCTCAATGACACAGAGATGCCTCATCTCAACCATCATCAACCAACAGCAGTAGTGGTGGGGTATATGTTTTGTGTGTGTGTGTGTGTGTGTGTGTGTGTGTGTGTGTGTGTGAATGTATGTTTATTCCCGATTAAAGAAGTGATTCTCTAAAGGAGAACTTGAGCAGAAAAGAAGAAATCTATAAAATAGAGGGCAAAGAGGCCAGAAGGAAGCCAGACTATTTTCCAACCCTTGACAAGCAAAACCACACCACGCTACACAGGGCACAGGATTGCTGCTGGAGGACGCCGCCAACGGAACCCACTTACTTGCACTGCGGAGCTCGGCCCTCCTATAGGTAGGGCTGGACGCCTGCGCCAACAACCGCACAGCCCTCACTGGCATCTGTCAGGGGAGGGGCAGTTAGTGAGGACAGGCTGCAACCCCTGGCAGCTAAGCACCTATCAGCTCTTGTCCCAGCAAGGGACGCACACTCCCGGGGAATCTAAGATCCATTTTTCTTGGGCTCCCTCCTGCCCCTTCCTCTCCTCCTCCCCTGGAGCCTCCATCCCAGGGATGCCGAATTAGGAACAATGTAGGCAGTGTAAGAGAATTAGGCCTCTGAGAGTTCCCGAGAACCTGTGCTTTCCTTGAGCCAAAGGCAGAAAGGATTCTGCTAAGCTCCATTTAACCAACACCACAGAGGAAAGACTACACCCAGCAGAGAGGCAAGCGCAGTTTTCTTTGCCTGGCAGTAAGTTTGCCAAAACAAAATAGTTACGGGTGACAGTATTAACAATAAATTAAAGAAGGAGCAAATAAAGCAGAGTAGATCTAAAAAGAGGGCTAGTCCTCTTTGCATTCACCCTCAATCCTCTTCCTCATACTGACTCCCCTAATTCTGCTCTGGCAAGTGGCTGTCTGTCCAAAGGTCTCCCAACTCCGGGAGTCCTTTCCCAGGTTTCTTGCTTATTCTGACTCACCAGGATCCCTCCCCGCCGGTCTCAGGTAGCCTACCTTTCTTGGGCTCGTAGCCGCCGCCCGGAGGCCTGTAGTGGGACTCCAGCGGGTGCGAGCCCGCCTTGCCCGCGTCGCTGGCCGCCTTGGGCGCGGCGTGCAGTGTCTCGCCTGGTGCGGAGGCCGCGGTGTTGTACCGCAGAAGGCCCTGGCCCTGCAGCGCGGCGTTCAAGTTCCCGTAGTTTGTGTAATTGCCATAGAACGGCGACGTGTAGTAGAGGTGGCGGCCCAGCAGCGGAGAGGCGGAGTAGGGCGAGCCTCCCGGAGGGGCCCCAGAGGAGGCGGGCGCGGCGGCAGCCGGTAGCCCCGGAGGTCCGCAACCCGGGCCCAAGCTTGGCTGCTTGAGGTCCGAAGTGGCGATCTCGGCCAGCGACCACAGCTTGGGCTTGTTGGCGGGCGGCGGCGCTCCAGGCGACGTCCGGCTGCCTAGGGGCGTCTTGCCACCGCTGCCACCGCGCGGCGCGACTTCGGGCGCCGGGCTCAGCAGGGGTGCCTCTACGCCGGTGAGTGGCGAGGAGGTCACGGGTTTGGGAGGCGCCAGGTCCCGCTCGCACTCGTCTTCCTCATCCTCCTCGTCCTCCAGGTCCTCAAACTTGTCCTTACACTCCGAACCCGATTCGCACAAGGGATCCCCGGCGCGGCAGGGCAATTTCTCCCCATCTGACTCCGCCGAGCACGAGTGGTCCGTGAGTGAGTCGACGTGCAGACTAATCCCTGCGGGGACGCGGACACGGTGGGCGGAAAGCTGGGCCAGCGCGGGGGCACCCACAGTCCCATCCGCCCAACGAACGTCCTGCACCAGGCCTCCCCACGACCCCTCACCTCGCCCCAAGGCAGCGTTAAGCGCAGCCCAACATCTCCGCAGTGCCCGAGGACTCGCCAAGCCAAATCCCGCGGCAGGCCCGGAACGAAGCCGTTTAGCCGCTTTGGTAGGCCCGGGCCCTGCGTGGCAGGTGCGTAGTGTCAGCCCCAACCACAGCCCGCCTGGGGAGAAGGCTCCTTGAGCCCTCGCACCGACCGCAGCCCCGCTCACCTTCGTCCTCTGCCGAGGTCTCCGTGCCGTCCTGAGCCTTGTCGGGACTCTCCTCCTTGTTCCTGGCAGCATCTCCTTCGTCCTCGTCCTCGTCCTCGCTTTTGTTTCTCGGGGCCCAGGTCATCTTGTTCTCCTTCTTGAGGCGCCGGCGCGCGTTGGCGAACCAGGTGGAGACCTGCGTGAGGGTCATCTTGGTGATGATGGCCAGCATGATCTTCTCGCCCTTGGTGGGGTACGGGTTCTTGCGGTGCTCGTTGAGCCAGGCTTTCAGCGTGGCAGTGGCGTCCCGCGTGGCGTTCTTGCGGTACGCGGGGTCGTTGAGCTGGTATGGGTAGGCCGCGCTGCCATAGGGGTGGTAGCTGATGGCGCCAGTCATTCCGGTGGTGTGCGTGTCGTATGGCGAGCCCTGGAAGCCACAACAGCCTGTGAGTGGAGGGTGCGTGAGCCCCTCAGGCGTCACCCCACCCCCCCTCAAGGCGACCCTCCGTTCGCCCCCCGCTGCCTTTCTTGCTTCTCTGGGCTGGGAACCTTTCTGCAGAGAGCCGCAGAAACACAAGGCCAGCTACTGGAAACAAAACTCCTGCCGTTTGAATCAGAATTTTGTTTTTAACTATCTCACTTTGTTTTCCCCTGAAACGACCTAACGTCCCAAGTAGCTCGAACAATGTCTGCAAACACATTCTCCTGATAGCCCTGCAGTAGTTTTCTTGATATCTAAATTTTATGGGAGGCTTCCCAAGCTGCTCTCTCACCCCGTTTCCTCCTTTATATAGTTTAAAAAAAAAATAGTTCGGAACCTTACTCTGCTATTCACCCTCTAAAGCGGAGTAAATCCAATTTGCAACTCAGAAGCTAGTCAGCTTTTGCAATTCTTCAACTACGTAGTAATTAGCATTTTAATTCATCCTTTAACATTTAAATACGAGGTGTTTGTAACCTTCTCCCTAGGCCTGGTTTCAATTTAGGGAATTCCAACTAGGGTATACCCCCCCCCGACGCCCCATGTCCTTACACGCCCCAAAACTGCTAAGACCCACTCAGGAGGGGCCCATTCTCAGAACCCAGGGATGTTCAGGCGGATCCCGGCTTTCGGGAGCTGGAGCCCATAGGCCGCGCACGAACTCTGGTAGCACTTAGCGGGTCCCAAACCCGTCAACAATTTTTTTGAAAGCCAGATCTGAGAGACAGATAAAGGACAAAACTAGAGAGCGTCAGTCTGGGTTTAGGGGCGGCAGCCGGATGCTCTCCCCTAACTCGGTGACCCCGCCACTACCAGCGTGCCCAAGAAACCCGAACCGCGCGGCAGTGGCCCTAGAGGCCCGGGCAGCGGCGGCCCTCGGCCTGGAACCCTGCGAGAGCCGCGGGCCGATTCTGCCGCCCCAGCAATCTGCAGGCGCGGATTAGAGACAACTCATGGCCCCGGCCCGGGTGGAGTAGCACCTCGCACGGCTTAGAGGAAATCATCCCCCAACCGCTGCGGGTCAAATCGGTCCCTTGTTTCCCGCGGCAGCTGGTGCTGGTGACTCCGGAGCCACCACCCGCGCCCCGCCGTGTTCCTAGTCCCCAGCTCAACCCAAGCCAAGGGTCGGGGTCTCCCAGCCCCCACCCCAAAGTGGTTACCATGTAGGACGGGAAGCCCGCGGCAGCTGCAGCGGCGGCGTCTGCCGAGTACTGCAGCGGGCTGCCGAAGCCGGTTGCCGCCTGAGCTGTGAAGGCCGCCGAGCCGGGGTACGGACTGAACGCGGAGCCCGACGCCGAGCGCGCCAGCTCCTCGCTGCGCGGCGCCGCCAGCGCGGACGCGCCGTACGCGGGGCACGAGTAGAGCGCCAGCGAGCCGGGCGCTTGGTACAGGTAGCCCTGCGGGTAGGACATGGTGGGCGCGGGGCGCGAGGCCCGCGTCACGCAGAGCAGCGGGCAGCGCGCGCGGCGCCCTCCATCCACGCCCGGCCGGGGCGCACCGGGGCTACGGGCCGGGGCAGGCTGGGCTGGGCACTAGCCTGGGAGGCCCGCGGACCCGCGGATCTGCGGGGAGGCGGCGGCGACAAGCGGCAGCGCGGAGCCGGTGGGCGCAGCCGCGCGCCAGGCCGGCGGTCGGGGTTTGGGGGAGTCTGCAGTCGGGAGTGAGGAGTTGAGGAAGGAGCGCTCGAGTTTCCGAGGGACATTGGAACGCGGAGCTGTCCGTCACGCTCTCATCTGCATATTCTGGTGCCCGCCCCCTCCCCTGCTCAGCCCGCTGCCGAGGCCTGGCCGAGGCCGGGGGAGGGGCAGAGAGCTGATGGGAGGGGAGTGCAGGGGAAGGCGGAGGAGTGGCAGCCAGCCGCAGGAGGGAGGGACGTGCAGGCTTTTGTCGCGCAGCCGCCGCTCGCAGCCCGCGCTCTGAAGCTCGGTCTGGCCAAACTGGGCGTAGCGCTCCCCCCCTCCCACTGGCACGTCTTCTCAGCCACGTCCGCGCACCCCGCGGCCGCCGACTCCAACCTCGGCCCAGCCACCGTCCTCACTCCCCCAGCCCCATGCAACCACTACCGGCGCTCTGGCTCGCCTCGCACTGGTTTGCAATGGCCTTCTACAGCCAGGCCGGGTCCGATCCACCTGGGGGATGTACGGATCAGGCACCCCTCGTCACCTTGAAGATACCGGCCCAGGCTCCACCCCGTGTCCAGTGCAGAAGCCGCAGGGAGCTGGATACCTGCAGAGTTGCTGGGCAGTCTGACTTCTACAGTCCTCTGTCCGCCTAGCCTCAAGGCCGAGGCTGCCCGCGTGGCCTCGCTCTCGTCTGGTTTTTGCCCGCTCCTGGCGCCTCTGCTGCCAAGCATCGAACCGGAACCGGAGAGTTTTTGGTTTGGAGCTGTTCCCGGGAGGCCCCTAGATGACACGGCTTCTGCCCCCAAGTACACAGAGAAGATTTCAGGCCGTGTGTTAGCAACTTCATGCCTATTAACGTCTGGAACGCGTCAGTGAGTGATTCGTCCCCCCAGCTCCCTCCCCCCCCAAAAGAAACCCCCAAACCCCAAAACAAAAAACCCCGCCACCCTGGCCCCGAAAGAGTTTTGTTTTCTTTTGTTAAGTTGAATGCGTCTTCGAATTTGGAGAGGGCTCTCGACAGAAGAGTTGTCTCTGACTTTGCTAGAGTCTCACTACTACTTCTTGCAGGGATATGGGCCAGACAGTGAGGAGAAGCAAAGACTTCACAAGTGGCTAAGATTACCTGAGATCCAGGAGCTGACTCGCTGGTCCCTCGGGATAAGTGGTTAGCGAAAGCCCTTGGGACCTAGCCCCTAAACTTTCCCGCCCACACCTGCACCCCTTCCCCATGTGAAAGAGTGGGTGGCCAGAGGGGCCGCCGGTCCAGTCCACTGGACCTGAAGGACTGCCAATGGGGGGCGCTCGGGGGACTCGTAGGGGTCAGGTGTGAGCTGGCCCGGGAGGGGGCGCCCATCCAACAGGTGTCTCTTCCTTGCAGCCGGCTAGGTGGTGCACGAGGACGCTGCCGGCTGCGGCGCGGGCCTGAGATCAGATCCGCTGCCGTTTCATCCTTGGTGGGCTCTGAAGCTAGGAGAGGGCGGCAGAGGTCTCCATCCTGCAAGCGCCCGGCTACTGCTCCGGCCTGGGCTGTGCGGCTCCAGCTCCTGCTGCTACCAGGTTCATGACACCCAGTGAATGCTGTAGGCAGCCAGGCTGCGTTTTGTTTCTTTCCCGGGTCCCAGGAAACCAGGAGTCAATTGAAGTGATGGATTGAGGATTATTTTCCCGGGCTGGCTGGCAGGCAGGCAGGCAGGCAGGCAAGTGTATCACTTGGTATGCAATTTCCATGAGCTCTGCTCCACCCTCATCCGCCTTCAAACACTGCTGACACTATACCAATCCGTCCTCCCCTCTCAGGGTTCTTCTCACTTTCCCCCACAAACCTTCCAAGCCCCTTTAACCAGTTGCGCCCTAAAGTCTCAGTGCATGTGCACAGACCACTTCCCACAGACCCAGAACTAGGCCGTGACATATTGCCTGGGGCATCCTAATTCAGGGGAGAGAAGGGAAGGAGGAGGGAGGGATGAAGGAGGGAGATAGAGAGGGAGAGAGAGAGAGAGAGAGAGAGAGAGAGAGAGAGAGAGAGAGAGAGAGAGAGAGAGAGAGAGAGAGAAACCATGCCCCAGCCCAGCATCCCAGTGCAGGGCAACTGGGTGGAGCCAAATCTGCATATTCAGGTATTTTTGTTTTCCTAGGAAGGAATTCCTCTGGGAAGAGGCAGTCAGTGAGATCCTACGTACTGTATAACAAACAATCACTGGTCAGGCGGAGGCATTTAGTTAACTTCCAATTAGATTGGTTTAAGTGGTGTGTGTGTGTGTGTGTGTGTGTGTGTGTGTGTGTGTGTGTTGTTTTTTTATGAAGTCTCCAATTTTTACCTGGGGGATGATTGTATGGATCTTGATCTTTTCCTTCCTAAAGACTAGTTTCCTGCCCTGATTTCAGTGGGGTGTGCCCTACCTTCCGCTTCTGACCTCTGCCAAGGATTGAAGAGAAAGCAGCCAGTTATTATAAAACCCAGCAGATTGGAGCAGGTCCATACGCCTAGATGCAGCTGATTTGGACATTAATTAACTACATAACCAGACAAGTGTGCTTTGCTCTGGAGGGTCTCCTGTCCACAAACTTCCCGGAAGTGCAGCCCCCTGTTCACTGCAACCTAGCTAGACCAAGTCCGGTGTTTCCTCCAGCAATTACCCTCCACCAAAATCTAAAATTGCCATACCGCTGCCTGTTACTAATAAAAACTGGCTACCTTGTGCAATTAAACAGTTGAATCTGACTACATGCCGATTTTATTGGTACTGACTGTGGCAAATTAAAGTGCCTATACAGGCACATTAACGAGTGAGTTCCCCATTGTGGTTGGGGTGTTTAAACTCCGTTTCACATTAATGCTCCCTAAGTCTGAAAAGGCTAATTTTGCTTTTCTTAGCTTGGCTTGATCAACAAAACAAAACAAACCCAAACCAACAAAATCAACGAGGAAAAATCAGTTTCCAAGTATGGAACCTGGGCAGACGGTCCTCACTGCTGCTAGAGTCATGGGATTAGCTCAAATTGCTCTGAATATTCACTGCTGAGACCCGTGCCCAACAACTTTCCTTTCCAAAAAAGGCATGGAAGGCATGGTGGTCCAGGGTAGGTGGGGGGTGTTGAGATGTACCAGTCTCTTAAGAAACCTGGTGCTTGGGTCCTGCTTTTCCAAGTCACCTAAATGAAACCAACAATGTGAGACATGCAGGAAAGTCGGGTCACAGCGTGGAAAGAGAAAGCGGCCCCTTGTAACAGTTACCTAGGCTGTGGGTACTTCCTGGGGACCCTCCCGGTGCGTGTAGCAGAATAAAAAACAAGCACCGTTAACATGATCAAGTCTTTACAGCACCTGCAGAGGCGGAAATATTTAGAACCAGTCCTGGCTGGAGACTCATTTAAGCTGCCCGGGTTTTCAGTGGAGGTCACTGGTGAGTCAGATATTAAGGCCAGGATTCAAGGATCTGCCTTAGTTTCTAAGGCCCAGGCGCTCGCCTGACACTGTCCTGTCCTGTAGCTTTCTGGAGGCGACGCGGGCCAGAGTCGCGCGGCGGGCGGTGAGGGGGCGCTGTGGCTCGCGCCTGCCGCCTTAGCCCAGCTGCGGAAACCTGGCGCTGCCACCGCGCCACCGACGCGTGGCTGACGCCCCGCCAGTGGCCCAATCTGCCTCTTTCCACGCCTGTTTTATTCGGGAAAGAAGAAAAACAATACCCGGGCAATTAAGCCAGAAAGCTCTTACTCGTTCTGTGTCAACTTTGGCTTTCGTGGACTCTTTAAGTCTGGGACCCAAAATAGCACATTTTGGTGTGTGCAGATTTTTTTAAATAAAAAAAAGCCCGATTTTTTAAGTGGGTTTACTTTAATGAGGGGCATTTAAAATGTAAGTAGTTTTCAGTGTATCAAATCGTATCCTATTGTATTCTCAGCCAGGGCGTTTTGGCTTGTGCGCCTCGCTCATCAAGGAAAAAAAAAAGAGTCAAGCTTTACTTTTTTATTTAGTTTCGTTTTTGTTTTGTGTTCTTTTAAAGGTTTTCATTGCACCAACTTTAATTCCACGTGCAAGGGCAATCTCCCTTCGGGCTTCAGTTGTATTGGGGCTGCATCGGTATTTCTTGTTTCTACAGCCAAAGCGCTTTCCTGAAAAGCTCTCACGCAGGACAGTCCACCGAAGGTGAGGGGTCCTTTGACACCCGCGCCCTGGAAGGAGAAGTCTGGGCCCCATTTGGGGTTCTCAAACAGGCTTGTTAGGCCTGGCCTCCTTGGCTGGCACCTGAGGCGGTTTCCTCTACAGAGCCAGGATCTGCCTTTAGCCCTGAGCTCCCGAAAAATAAATAAATAATAAATAAATAAAAATTTAAAAAGCACGCACTTTTTTCCCCTTGTTTTCCTCCCGAAGATAAAGAATTCCAATAACCAGCGTTTCCTCCGTCAACTCTCCTGGCTTGCTCCAGATCCTGGTCCGCCAGCTGGTCTCTCCTTGGTGGGCAACAAAAGTGCCCGTTCTCCCCGTAGACGCCCTGCCTCGACAGGCTTTCTGAAGTTTCTCTCCTGAGCCCAGTTGGGACAAGCCTTATTTCTCCACATCTGGCCTTTCAGTCTCTGTCCTTGCCCCTATCTGCTGGTGTGGCGTTTCTCACGCTCCTTCTCCCAACTCTTGTCTCTCAGCTGCGATCCTGCGGCCCGCGGCCCACCGGTGTCCGTGGCAAGGCGTCCACGAGAGTGGGCCCAGATGCTTGCACCCCGCCGGGTTGCAGCTGCGCGCTGGCCGGAGCTCCGGGAGTCCACGGCGCCGCCAGGAGGGAGCGCAGTGCGCGCAGCCTGGGAACCCGGGAAAGCTCGACTAGGGACGTTCCGAGGACGGCGCCTGTTTGCGGTCTGGGAACCCGCGAGAGAGTTAAACCGGAGCGGAGTTCCATTTCAGGAACGTGGGAGAGCGGCTAGAGCAACTTCAGCCTGCTCCGCTGGACCCGGGCACCCAGTCCTGCCTGCAGCCCACACTGCAGACGTAGGTCCCGGACCTATACAAGCTGAGCTCGGGGTTCCTAGGAGTTACTGACTGGCGGTCTTGGGAGACTCTTCTCCCAATCCTCGGAAGCTGTTCTGGGCTCCGCAGTCATGGTTGCAGACGGTTGTGGGCATCTGGTGCAAGCGGTTTGAGCCGGGTCTCAGGAGAAAGTGCAAACCTGCTTGAGCCCGGGAAGAGTCTTTGCTGGAAGAAAGGCGCAACAAGAAAACTACCAGGCCATAAGTCTTCACACATTTCGTTCTCCAAGTAAGCCAGGCCCTGTAGAGTGTGCCTGGGGCTGGGTTTAATTCACTCTTGCCACCACTGTTCATTCGTTCGATGTCCAAACAACTCTCCAGGACGTAGTCTGGGCAGCGTGTAACCTCCAACACACTCAGCCTTTCCCCACGTTCTCTCAAAATGCTCTTACATACCCAGGAACACAGTGTAAGGAGCATTATCCTTTTTAAGAAAAAAGGTGAGATGTGGGGAGGGAAGGAGAAAGAGGACAGGACAGGGAGTATAGTTTCTTTCTTCTTTCTTTCTTTCTTTTCTTTCTTTCTTTCTTTCTTTCTTTTTTTTTTTTCTTTTTTTTTTTTTTTTTTTTTTTTTCTTCTTTTTTCTTTCTTTCTTTCTTTCTTTCTTTCTTTCTTTCTTTCTTTCTTTCTTTCTTTCTTTTAAATGGATAAATCTGCATTAAAAGTAAAACACACCACCTGAGAGAATGGTATTGGAGCAGGTACAGGACAAGCAGGTATGCAGAGTCACGAATTCTGGAGAAACATTGGGGGAAATGTGCAGACTTTCACACCTGGAAGAATCTGGTGGCTAGATCCTCTGTGATGGGGAGGCCTCCAGACAAAGAGACATACTTAATGCTCCCCTTCAGAACTCCAGACTGAGACCCAGGGAAGAAGGCACCTCAACTATCTGGGCTGTGACAGCTCAAATTATTTCAAAGAAATGGAGGGGGGAGGATCAGGTTGGTGACGACGGAAAAGCCAGAGGTAAGAAATACCACACGGGTGCTGAGACTCTGGTGGTGGTAGCAGGCTTGCGACCTTGCAGTGGTAATCCTGATGATGGAGTCACGGTAGAGTCCATGGCACAAAAATGTCGCCCTGGGTGGAGGTGGAATAGCCACTCAGGTCAACAGGAGACTGGAGAGCAGGGGAAGAAGACCGGGAGGGACCGTGCTGCTGTGCTGAAGACGGGATTTAAAAGCAAGTGTCAGCACTTCGTGCTTGCAGATAGAGTGAGGGGGTCTTGGAGGAAAGTCTGCCCTCTATTTCAGGCATGGGGTGCTCATGTGGGGCCACCTCTCATCTCTTGTCAGTGGAGTTCTGTCCTGAAATTCAGGCACTCTTGAAATGAGGTAAGTAAACACTGCAGGGCATTAACAATTCTTAGCTGGGAAGTACAGTTGCATGAGGCTATACTGCTCTGCATGGTGAGTATGTGTGTGTGTGTGTGTGTGTGTGAGAGAGAGAGAGAGAGAGAGAGAGAGAGAGAGAGAGAGAGAGAGAGAGAGAGAGAGAGAGATTTATGTTTCTGGGAAATATCTACATTTAGGCACTAGCCTTACAAAGGAGCATCCTAGGCATGGAAGTATAATGTGCTTCTTATGGGATGTGTCTGATTTTTTTTTTTTTGGTATAAATCACTTTCTTAAACATTTTCACTCTGCATCTCTCTTCTCTCCTTATAATAAATAAATAAAAGATATATTGAGTTTTCAGTTTAACCTTTAAAACAGAGGCAGAGAGCAGGGCAACCTATTTCCAAGGCTCCCCTTTGTTCTGTGGTGTGAACCTGGTAAGCCTGCAGCCTTGGGACACTGGCACTGCCGCCTGTCCCCTCCTGTCCACAGCAGAGCTTCTCCTACTGGCCGCTTCCTTCGGTAAAGCCTTCCATTTCCCAAGTTTCTAGAGCAATGTTTCAGTCAACATGGCTGCTGGCTTCACGGCTCTCCTTACTTCCTACCCCGGTCTCTATGCCAGCCAGTGTAGGCACTAGACAAACATTGATTAAATGAATACATACACAAGGAATGAATGCCTGGCTCTTGACTGGTCCTTTCTGGAAGGCATTGGGATGGGGGTGGCGTGTGGAGGAAAGAAACAGTCGTGGTATAGACATTTGCTGCAGGTGCTCACTTCCAGACCCACCTGGGGGCTTCTCTGCACTTGACCATGTGGCCAGTGCAAGCCCAGTAATATTCCCCCACAGCAACTTGCGCTCCCAAGCATCAAGCAAGATCAGTCTGGGAAGCCAAGTTTTTTTTCTTTTTCTTTTTCTTTCATTTTTTTTTTTTTTTTTTTTTTTCTGAAGCAGGGTTTTTCTGTGTAGCCCTGGCTACCTGGAATTTGCTCTGTAGACCAGGTTGGTTTCAAACTCACAGAGACACACCTGTCTCTGGGATTAAAGGTGTGCGCCATCACCTCCTGGCTGGAAAGCCAAATTTTAATGCTTCTTGTGCTTTGAATACTTCTGTAGGCTCAGTGTTTGAATTCCTGGTCCCCAGGTGGTGGTGCTGTTTGGGGTGGTTCTGGAAGCTTTAGGAGGCAGAGCCTTGTGGAAGTGGGTCCTTTAGGCTGGGCCATGGCATTTCATAACCTGGTCTCACTTCCTCTTCAGTCTTTGTTTCCTGACTACAGATGCAATGTGATTCATGGTTCATCACTATAGCCGCCAAGCCTCCCCCTCCAGACTGTTTCCCCTTGTACTGTGAGCCCAAATAAACCCCTTTCCCTAAGCTGGTTCTGTCAGGTGATTTTTGTTACTGCAACATGTGACTAACACAAGGCCCAGTAGATAGGAATGTTTAAAGCAATTTTTTGTTTGTTTGTTTGTTGTTTTTTTGATACAGAGTCTCTCTACGTAGCACTGGCTATCCTGGAAATCACTGTGTAGAACAGGCTGGCCTTGAACTCATACAGATCCACCTCCCTCTGTTGGGAGGGATTAAAGACAGGGGTCACCACACATGGATTAGCATTTTATTTTTAAAATAAATTCTTGAGTTAGCTGTCAGCCTCAGACTTTGTATTCCTTGGACAAAGTGGCTGTACAGTTTCATTTTCTGTCTCATGTGACTGGCAGGTCTCCCAGAGAGAGCACATGATGCAGCAGATGAATATTGATGTATGGATGGGAAAGAGACATTAGGGAAAAGCAGATTGAACTTTGATAATTTTAGTAAAAAGCACCACATTGGACGTATAAATACCTTATTTATGTACTTATTTAATTGTGTAATTTCTATGTATGTGTCTTTCTTGTAGGTATGTATATGTGCTGTGTGTGTGTGTGTGTGTGTGTGTGTGTGTGTGTGTGTGTGTGTGTGCTGGAGTAGTAGGAAGAGGGAGTCAGGTTCCCTGGATCTGAAGTTGCAGGTGGTTGTGAGCCATCACGTGCCATGCTGGGAATTAAACCTGGGTCCTTTGCCAGAACAGCAAGTGCGCTTCACTGCTGACCATCTCTCCAGCCCCTTGACAGACTTTTTCCTTTCTTCTTTTTTAACATTATTCTTCTAAGGATTATAAAATAATCACATCACTTCTCCCTTCTCTTTCCTCCCTCCAAACCCTCCTATAGATCTCTTCTTCCTCTTTCAAATACATAGCCTCTTTTCTCACTAATTGTTGTTACATGCACACACACACACACACACACACACACATATATATATATATATATATATATATATATATATTCCCAAATACATAAATACAACCTGACCAATCCATGCAATGTTACTTGTGTGTACGTTTTTAGGGCTGGCCACTTGGTATTGGGTAACCAGTTAGTGTGTTCTTCCTTGGGGAAGACTTTCTCTCTCAGCTTTCCTAAGCTAACTTTTTAAATTTTATTTTAAAATAAAGTGTGAAAAGGGGATTCTCATAGCATTCTGCTTTCACTGCTTCTTGTGAAGGTATTTGTTTATTTGCTGGCTGGTTTCTGAGATAAAATATCAAGGATCTCAGGCTGGTCAGTTTTGCACTCACTTTGAAATCCTTGACTGGCCTCCCTGCCTTCGAGTTTCCCTGTACAGGGATTACAGACATGCATAGCCACATCAGCTCTGGGCAGGTTTTCATATGTTCTCACTTAATCCTGTGCACAGGACCTTGGGTTCCATTCTGGTGCAGTGACAACTTTAGAGTCTTTGTTCCCCACATGTGGAGCTTATGCATCTGACTCATGCCTTTAACCTCAGCACACAGGATGCAGAGGCAGGCAGATTTCTGTGAGTTCAGGGCTAGCTGGGGGTACGTAGTGCAACCTTCTCTCATAAAAGAAAAATCTCAAAATCCCAGGGGCATCTTTTGAAACAAGCCAGCATATTACTGTTTTCAAGGGTTGGGGGCATAGATCCAAAACTTGACTAGCACATGGAAGATCCCAGGTTCAGAAGATTTCCAGAGCCTCATGAGTGAATGAATAAATATGCAAGAGTTTTGACATACTGTGGTCATATCTATTAGTAGATGCACATTTTTTCTTTTATTTTTCTTTATTAAGAAATTTTCTACTCACTCCTCATGCTATCCACAGACCCCCCTCCTCCCTCCTCCCACCCCAGCCCTCTTTCTGAAGCCATCCTACATCCCCACATCCCCCAAATCGAGGTCTCCCATGGGGAGTCAGCAGAGGCCAGCACACTGAGCCTAGGCAGGTCCAAGCCCCTTCCCACTGCACCAAGGCTGTGCAAGGCATCACACCATAGGCACCGGATTCCCAGAAGCCTGCCCATGCACCAGGTACAGATCCCGATCCCCCTGCCTGGGTGCCCCCCAAACAGTTTGAGCCAAACAACCGTCTCCCATGTCCAGAGGGTCTAATCCAGTCCCATGGGGGCTCCACAGCCACCAGTCCACAGTTCAAGGGCTTCCACGAGTGTGGCCAGTCATCTCTGCACATTCTCCCAGTAGATGCACATTTTATGAAGATTTCCCCATAGCCTGAGTTGGGCTTTAAATTTTGATTTAAAACCTTTTTTTTTTTTTGCTATGTGTGCATGTATGTTTATGCATGCATGTATGAACATGTATGTATGTGTGTTTGTGCATGACTGTGTGTATGTATGTATATATGTATATAATGCTTTTTAGGTGGTAGTTATGTGTATGAGTGTATGCATATGGGCATATGTGTGCATGCATGTGGCCACATGTATTTGCATATGTGTGTATGTGTGCACATGAACAGGTGCGTGTGCATATGGATGTATATGTGTGCATGTGGGCATGAGTATGTACACACATGTATATGGGTATCATGTGTTTAGGTGATGATTGTGTGTATATTTCTTTGAGTGTATGCATTGTGTGTGTGTGTGTGTGCGCGTGCGTGTGCACATGCTCCATTTTAGGAGTGTTTGTCTAATCTGAAGTCAGAAGAGCCTCATTTTCATGTGTATATCTATTCTGTTTCACTTTGGCACATTTGCTTATGAACAAGAGTAAATCCCAGGTTTGTGATCTCCGCCCAGCGGCAACACCAGTTAAGTCTGCGTTTAGAAAGTTCTTCTTAGGAACCCATGTCCTTTGCACTGCATGTACGTTCCAAATTAGCTTTGCACCTTCTACAAAAGACCTTCTGAGGTCTGACTGGAATATAATTGACAGTAGAGATCAATTTGTGAAGATTGATCCAGTCTGTAAATATTACAATTTTTTTCCTTTCAGTCAGATTTTTAAATTGTTTTCTTGGGCTTTTGGTGTGCAAACTTTGACTGTATTTATTAATATTATTCGGCAACATTTTATTCATTTACTTATTTGCTTTTTATTTGCTATTGAAATGCATTTTTATTTTTAATCACAATTATAGAGAAATAAAAGTGAATTTTGTATACTGACTTTATGTTTAATTACTTTCCTAGCATCAGACAGCTAATTATGTTAGCTTTGTGCAGATTAAAAACAGTTTCTCTGTATACTATTAGGTTGGGTGTCCACAAAAATTTTATCTTTCTTTCTGATTTACTTGCCTTCTTTTTCATTGGTTATAAAATATTAATGGTATGAAATAGTGGGCTTTATCATGGCATTTTCATACCTGCATATAAAGAACTCTGAGCATGCCTACTTCCCCTGTAAAGTGATTACTTGTATTTCTCTATTATTAAAGGAAACTCGGAATTCAGACATCGGGGTAAGAACCCGATTGAGAGAGAAGCAGCAGAGAACTGACCACTGACATCCTCCCTCTTTCCTTCCTTGATCTAAAAAGGGCCGGAAAATCTTTCTAAGCCCCTCCCTGTGTCTCTATGTCCTGGGTCCTCCACCACCTCTGTGGCTAATTCTGGTAGCCAGCTCTGCCCTCTGATTGGTAGTCTCAGGAGTCAGAGTGCAATCAAAACATCCCACAGCACCCCTGCCTGTCACTGGCCTGTCTCTTCTCCCCTAATCCTCTCCTGTTCTTTGGAGGCTTCCCTTTTCTGCTTGTTCTTACTTCTAGATCCCTCATGTGAGCGAAAATGTGATAGTTTTCTTTCTGAATCTAGCTTACTATACTTAACATGATGGATAACGTCGAGTCCCATCTACTGTCCTGCAAATGGCATGATTTTATTCTTCTTTGTGGCTTGACTAAAGCCCAGTTACGTTGATGCCAACGTTTATTGTCACTGATGACCCCTTGTGTCTTCACTGCCCTCGTTCTGGGCAGGTAGCCTGGAGGGAGCCTTGCCTCACCCTTGCCCTGGGACCGCAGATTCGACTGCGTCACTTTCAGGCGCTGCATGCAGCATGGACCGCAGATTTGACTGCCACTGTTGATCTTGAAGGAATTTTCTGCCAAAAAGGCTTTTGTGAGCAGCAGTTGCACACTTCCTGGAACTAATTTTCTACATGTAATGAAAAAGGTATTTCCATTTCAATCGATTAATATGTGCTTCACTAACTGATTTTCAAAAGTTGAACTCAAGCTGCCTTCTTGAGGCTCACTCCATGGGATTTGACTGTTTTGCAGGTCCATGTCTCTCTTGAGCATAGACACCCAAATCCTCAAGCCTGTTTGAGAATGAAGCTCGGCAGAGCATCCATGAACACAGGATCCTCAAGCAGGTTCCTGAGTGACCTAACACCAATGGAGAGCACAGTGTGAGCAGACAACGTCTCTGCAGGAACTTACTGTAGTGGGGCGGGGGGGGGGGGGTTGTCACATGACTGTTTCAACATTTACAACTTCTTGGTGTTGGAGTTGTAGCTCTGTGGTAGAGTGCTTGCCAAGCATGCTCAAAACCGTAGGTCCACCTCCAACACTGTGAAACAAACAGCAAAACCCCAAACAGGACAGCAACAAATGCAACTTCTTAGTCAAGATCATCCAGGAGACGGCAGGCAGGATGAAATCTTTAATCTATTGAACTGACATTAAAGAGATGTGTCACCAGCAAGAAACATGAGTGCTTTTAAGCTGAGGAGCAAGGGAGGCGGTACGTGTCCCCTTCTGCTCAACATGGTACCACAGACCTCAGTTTGCAAAGACAGCCATACACATAGGAAGATAAGTGAGACACTCAGAAAGTGTCTACGGAAAGCCCAAGCTGTCTTCAAAATGTGCTTCAACACTGCATGGGAGCTTAATATGGCTACAAGATAAAAAGTCATTGTGATTTGATGAGTAATATCCCCCACAGTCTCGTGTATTCGAATACTTTGTCCCCACGGGATAGCGCTGTTTGGGGAGGTTCTGGAACTTTGGATGGAGGAAGTTTGTTAGTGGGAGGGAGTGGACTTTGAGAGTTTATTGCCTTGCCTCACTTCCAGCTTCACTCTGCTTTTGGTGGAGGTGGATTGAAATGTGGTCTTCCAGCTGCCTGCTCTGGCTGTCTTTTTGACTGCCTGCTGGCCTGCCATTCTGCCATTGTGGACTTTCATCCCTCTGGAGCTGGGAACCGAAATAAATGTTTTCTTCCACAAGTTGCTTTTGGTCATGGTGTTTCATCATAGCAACAAAAGTAACTAGTACAAAAGTTCTTGTTTTCGAGAACCCATTGCATTTCTGAATTATAATTAAAAAACACTAAGTATGCCATGCACAGTATAATCAAAATATTAAAATAGTAGGAATAAGTGAGTCAAACATAACACTGAAAATCACAGTGCAGTCTGTAAAGCCAATAAAGACCCTAAGATGCAAGGAAATATAAAAGCTATGGCTTGAGATGCTTAGTCATTGAGAAACTCCTCCTTCTCGGAGTGGGTTGCAGAGTCAGTGAAATGTCAAAGTCCCAGTAACAGTTGTTCCGCAATGGGTCCTTTGATACTGAAGTTGGTATGGAACTACAGAAGTTTATAATGTCAGTGAGAAAGAGGGACCAGCCCGAGCGCTGGTGACTTCATTGCTTGCCCTGCCATGAGGTCACAGAATTAACTCTGTCTGGTGCCCTGCAGACAGGAGACACAGGAACTAGTGGGACCAATGGAGGACCCAGCAGTGGCCTCCACAGGTCTGGCCTCTTAACTCTGAAATAGACGTTATGACATTAGAATGAGTACATACCCAGCAAAAGAAGCGGGCTAACCATGTCTCTCACCTCATGGCATTACAGAATTATTTTGAAATTGCTCAAAGAACAAAGCATAAAACATCTTGGGAAAAAGAGGGTTAAAATCTCACAAGTTAGATGTTTGCTGGTTTTTCTTAGGATCCAACTAAAATTGCTTATGATAGAAAAAAGGCATACACTGGTTTGAAAAATCATTTTGAGTGGAAAATATAATAAAATGAAGGCTAGAGAGATGGTTCAGTGGTTAAGAATTCATACTACTCTTGCAGAGAACTTGAGTTCAATTCTCACCATCCATATCAGGAGATTCAACTCCAGCTACAGGGGATCTGATGCTATTTTCTGGCTTCTGTAGGCACCTGCATTCATATGCACATACCCACATGTAGGGACACACTTACATATAAAATAAATACATTTTTTAAAAATGAAAAAAGCAAGCCACAGATAATCTTTGTATAACTTATATGTCATTATTAATTACTATATCGTTTGTAGTATATATTAATTTTTATAGTATATATTTATTAGTATATTAATTAAATATATAGTATATATTAATTGTTATATTCTTTAGTGAGATAGTTGTTAATGCATCAACCTCAGTAAGATAATTAGCTTAAAATTTTCAGGTCTTAAATAAAGATATAAAAATTGCTAGTAATTATTTTGAAAATATTTAACATCACCAGTCACAAAGGAACATCAGCCTGAACCTTGCTAATCTGCACATGACAAGCCCACTAGAATGACTAAATTTAAAACTCCAGTGTCAGATGTGGATGAGAATGGAATACTGAGACAGTTGAGTGCCATGGGTAGCTGCAAAGCAACCCCCTAGCTCTGCATGTAACTGTGAAGTGCAACACAACTCAGAGAATTCACTAACCGATCATTTAAGAAATACTGCTCCTGATGCCCACCCCCCCACACACACCAAAGGTACCTTTTGATCCATGCTTGTGGTAACCTCAGCCTCAAACTGGACACCCAGCAGATGAGTGGACCACTGCATTTTGGTCTATTCAGACACGCAGGCTTTAAAATGTGTGAATGGCACACGCATGAATGAATCCCTGAAGCAGTGAGCGAGTGGCAGACCCAGGATGAGCATGTGTGAGTCCCTCCCTGTGTATCTTTGCCTCACAACAGGTTGACAGGCAGTGTCCATGGTTGTGGAGGTCATCTGGGGCTGAGGGGTGGTGGTGGAAAGGAAGGAGGGATTTTCATAAGAATCAGATTCACATGGGTTCACAACATATAAAAAAAATTAAACTTGTGGTTGGAATTTACAAGGTGTGTAAATCTCATCTCCATTAACAAAACAGACTGCTTATGTTTCTACTGAAATGATGAATTAATATTTAAATACTCACTGAAGAATTCATATTTGCATGACAGTCTATAAAACTCTTGCCAAAAGTAGTTGTTCCAAGCCACCCTTATCTGATGGGAGATGGGGAGTAATCTGGTTTTATTCTAACTACTTTTTTGGATCAATTTTTTGTTTTCATTTATGCATACGTATATATATCTTTGTAATGAGTCTTTCTCTGTCCTGCCAGTCAGCTCCAAAACAATGACACAGAGACTCCTTATTAACTATGAAAGCTTGGTCTTAACTTAGGCTTGTTGCTAACTAGCTCTTATGACTTAAATTAATCCATTTCTATTAATCTACATGCTGCCACATGGCTCATGGCTTTTACCTCTTCCTGCATGTCCTTCTTCCTCTACGTCCAGCTGGCGACTCCTCCTTTCTTCTTTCCAGAGCTCTCTTTGTCCAGATGTCCCACCTATACCTCCTGCCTAGATATTGGTCACTTAGTTTTATTAAGCCAAAGACATATCTTTACACAGTGAGATCAACATGTCTGTCTCTGCACATATATGTACCTGTGTGTGTATATATGTCTCTGTGTGTTTGTAGGAGTGTCTCTCTGTGTATGTGAGCTTGTCAGTGTGTGTCCATGTATGTATGTATATCACCTCTGTATGTGAGTGTGTCTTTGTGTGTACATGTCATCTGTATCTGTGTCTCTGTGTATGTGTGTGTGTGTGTGTGTGTGTGCCTCTGTATGGGTGTGTGTGTATGTGTGTGTGCATCTTTTATGGGTTGTCCGTGTATGTGTCTATGTGTGCATCTGTGTTATGTGTGTGTGTGCCACATGAGTGTCAGTGCTTTGTGGAAGCTAGAAGAAGTCACTGGATTCCTTGGAGCTGGATTTTCAGACAGTTGGGGAGTCTTTGAACTGAAATTGGGTCATCTGGAAGAGCACCAACCACTCTTGACCATGGAACCACTTCCTCAGCCCTTACTTTCTTATTATTTTAGTTTCTGGATATCATTTTATACTCTCCCTCTTTCCATTCCTGAGATTTGACTCCTTGGTACCAGTACTGGCTAGTTTTATGTCAACGTGATCCAAGCTAGAGTTATCTGAAAGGAGGGAGCCTCAATTGAGAAAATGTCTCTGTAAGATCTGACTGTAGGGCATTTTTTAAATTAGTGATCAATGTGGGAGGGCCCAGCCCATTGTGGTTGGTGCCATCTCTGGGCATGTGGTCCTGGGTTCTATAAGAAAGCAGGCTGAGAAAAACCATGAAAAGCAAGCCAGTAAACAGCACTCCACAGTGGACTCTGCATCTGCCCTTGTCTCCAGGTTCCTGCCCTGCTTGAGTTCCTGCCCTGACTTCTCTCAGTGATGGACTGTGTAAACTGGAATAAACCCTGGAAGTGTAAACTGGAATCAATCCTTTCTCCCCAACTTGCTGTTTGGTTATGGTGTTTCATTCAGCGACAGAAACTCTAAGATAGGACCTTTGCTATTTTGCCATTGATTTTTCTCTTCCTGTCATTGTGAAGAGCTCCTTCATAGTTGATACTGTCATGCCTTTGATATCTACAGAAGTTAAAGCTCTGCTCCTTTTGGATTTTGTGTTTCATTAAAATGTCGAGAACTATAGGTGACTGAGTAAAGCTGGGCAAGGGAGAGGTAGTCTTCCCGGGGAAGAACACATCAGATTGTTATTCAGCACCAATCATCCCCCAAAACGTAACGCAGGTAACATTGTATGTACCAAATGGGTAATATTTATGAATATATCTGTACACAAAATATCAATTAGAGAAAAAGAGGCCATCAGTTTGAAGAAGAACAGGCAGGGGCATGTGGGAGGGCTTAGAGTGAGGAAAGGGAAGGGAAAATGTTGTGGTTAAATTATAATCTCAAAAAAGTATTTGAACTTTTGATTTTTAAAATCTTGACTTCTTTTTTTTCAAATAGGCTGTGATTTTTTTGTTTGACTAGAAACATTTATTTCAAAGAACTTGAAATTTAAAAACATTTGTGTTTTTCTTTTATCTATTGGATCTTCCAGTGCTATTTTTATTTATCTAAAATGTAAACTTTTATCCATATGAGGTCATGTTTATTAAACAGAAAGAGAGTTTATCAAAACCTCTGTTCTTTTCTTTTAGTTACTTACTTGAAATCAACCTGCTTCATATTAAATATTCCCAAGTATTTGGAATCTTACTTTTTCTCTTTTTCAAATTATACTTATGAGTTTGAGAAAAAAAATACCTCTTAATTTGGAAATAATTTCAGATTCACAGAAAAAAAAAATGCCGAGATCATGCTGAGTGCCAAACACCTTCTCCAGCTTCCCAATGCTCAGCTCTCATGCCACCATGTTTGTGATGTGTGGCCTAGGTTGACAAGTCCCTCCTTCCAGGCAGGATGTGAATTCAGAATCCCGATCTATCTATTTAGGTGAGCGCAGGCTCCTCTCTAAACACTTAGCTCAGGGCATCATGTGCTCAACCTTCCTGAAGTTCAGACTATGATGGCTCTGGTGGACCATCATTTAACCCATTGTTTGCTGGGCTGTCACAGTGAATATCACTAACTGTGACTTCTGCACATACTTTCCTTATATTAGCCCTGAAACAGACAGGGGGCTTCTTTTCCACTGGACCTTGAAGCACAGTGTTCCAAATCCAGTTCTCTGTCGTAAAGCCCGAGTGAGGACCAATGCCTGCTGGGCTTGTCTTCCAGGGACACATTCAGTTACTTATCTCCTCCCCTGTCTTTTCTTAGCATGACCATCCTAATCCAAAATCAGAATTCGAAACCTTTTCTCACATTTTGTGTTCAGCATCTTTAAGACATTTTTCATTTTGTTTTGTTGGGTTTTGGTTTGTTTGTTTGTTTGGTTTGGGGACAGGGTTTGTAGCTCTGTATGGCGTGGAACTCACCGTGTAGACCAGGCTGGCTTTGAACTCATAAGAGAACCTTCTGCTTCTCCCTTACAAATTCTGGGATTAAAGGCATGTACCACCCTGCCAAATCTTATGTTCAGTATCTTTATGTCATATGATTCAGTTGTAATGACTACAAACTGCGTACAAACGCCAAGACAGAAGCTCAGTTGTCTTATGCTTCCTGTTGGCCGTAGTTCATCTTGGCTCTTGCTGGTGTCCATTGAAGGACCTCACCTTCCTGCTTCCTGGCATGCAGTGTGCTCTAGTTTCCCATTATTAAAAAATGGCACCATGTCTCTTCTAGTACATTCCCTTGGCTGGCCCCTACTTCCTTTGAGGAAGCGAAGTGGGCTATGTTCTCACTAACATCATGCCAGGCTAACTGTTGGCTGCACTGACATTTTAGCAACAAGAATGGTGGCCTGTCTTCTTGACCAGTCTGTACATTGCAGCCTGTGCTTGGATGCACGCCTGAGGTCTTCGGTTCCAGTGGGCACTCTGTGGACTGGGATTTGTGTCAAGCCATATGTCCTTGAGGTATGGTCTTGTGGTAGGGGTGAGAGTATTCAGATAAGGGAAATCCCAGGATGGCCAGTAGCATCCCAACTGGATTGAGATCACTCAGTGGGATGCGTTTGTATCAAACACCTTCATGGAAACTCAGCAGGATACCACATAGACCCTGGTTTGTGAGTCCAGAACAAGGTTGCTGGTCTCTGGACGCCTGGTTGGTGTGCCTGTCTATATTGTTTCCCAAGAAGCAAGGAAGCAGGGCAAGAGGAACTGAGAGACACCACAAGCGATTAAAGAGTGATGTTTGGTAGCAGCCATAAGAGAAGGCCACTCTAGCAGAAGTTTCTCTGGTCCCACATGGCTCTAGGTCCAGTAGCCACTTATAAAATAATCTCTCAGAGGCTTATACTAGTTACCAACTGTGTGGCCAATGGCAGGCTTCTGGCTACCCAGCTCTTTCGTCTTAAATTAACTCATTTCTATTTATCTGTGTATCGCCATGTGTTCCGTGGCTTTACCTGCGTCCCAGGTCATCCCCATGAGTGACATGGAGTATCAGCCTTTGTGAGTGATAATGAACCTCTGGGGGTCTCTGGAGGGATGCTTTCTATGAAAGGTGGGCACTGACCACCCACATCTTACAGTTGCAGGGCAGAAGTCAGGGGGAATTAATTTCTGTGGCTGATGTAAAATGGGCCACACATGGCTGGCTTAGTACAGCAAAAATTTATCTTCTTACAGTCTTAGAGAGCAGGAGCCCACAATGAAGGTGTCCTCAGAGCCAAGTTTGGAGGCCTGAAGGGATGGTCTTTCTTGCATCTCCCATCTCACAAATTGCTAAATTCTCAGGGAATCTCTACCACCGCAGTCACTTTGGGGGGCACGATTCAGCCTCTGGAGTTGAAAGCCATCTTCTAGGAGAAATGCAGCTAGCACACGCCCTTAGGTGCTGACCCCAGCAGGAAACTCAGGACCCAAGAGGAACAAGACAACATGACAGGCAGGATGCTGCCGCCATCACAGACAGAGCAGTGAGACCCCTGGGTAGGAGGGTGTCCTGTCTCCAGGCACGGTGGCCATAGCGGGCTGATCTTTGCTGTCTTCCGTCTTTTCTGTCACTTTCCCGACTTCTAGGGAGCCTATTCTCTTCCCATCCCTACTGTTTCCAGGGGTTGCCCAATTTCCAGCCTTGCCCCTCACCTTCCTGCTTCCCTAGGCCTTGGGTGAAAAATTCCCCCGTATCTTCCCTCGCGGTCACTAGGGGGGGGGGGATGATCTGGAAGGGGAGGCAGAATGTCCAGTGTTAGAACTGTCTAGCAGTGCACTGTTGAGACTTCCTCTAAGGTCAGCCGCAGACGCCAGGACAGACCCGTTATACTGGATAGCTTCTGTGCCTGGCACTTATTTTGTCTTAGTTGTGGAAGCTGAGGACCAAGGCTGGGGAATTAGCAGGATTTGAGTTCCTCGAGGCTGAAGGGTGTCTCTACTCAAGGCCACCTCTTGGTTTCCAGTGACCTCACTGGGTAATATGAACTCTGACCTTCTCCTTTTATGAAGATGCTAGACTTCCTGAGTTAGGGTCCACCCTAAGGACTGCATTTGACATCCTCACATCCCAGGGGGTGGGGTTAGGGCTTCCACAGTGATCTGGTATGTGTGCACGTGTGTGTGTGTGTGTGTGTGTGTGTGTGTGTGTGTGTGTGTGTGTGTGTGTGTGTGTTTCTGTAGAAGCCTCCCTGCACACTATCCCAGGCTAGCCCAGGTGTTTCCGGAGTGTTGGAGCTTGTGTGCTTGGTTGCCTCAGCCCATTGTGCAAGGCCTGGCTGCTCTCAGCTCACCCTCTGCCCCTGCCTCCACACTGCTGGAATGTGCCCTCGGGTCCCCACACCTCAGATGCAGGTGAGAGGTGCTGCTGAGCACAACTAGTCCAACCTGTTTCTCACCAGACTCTCCAGAGGAGGAGATCGACCCCAGTGGACCTGGTGTCCATTCCTAAGCCCTTCCAGACTTAAGGTCCAGGACAGAGGTGGGCAAGTGAGGGTGCCAGAAGTCACCTGGTCCCCAGAGGCTTTGGCCTGGCCCTCTACCACCTGCCAGGCTGTTTGTGCCGGTGCTTGAGGTCTCTTGGCTTTGCTGACTGGGTGGGTGGGACTTGCTCCAAGCCTTCATGTTAAGAAGCCCAGGCTGCTTTCCTTCACTCACAGTCCCGGTCAGAGGGGTTCCCAGTTTGCTCCTTCCTTGCTATCAAAAGGAGAAAACTAGATTCCCCTCGGTTATGGAGAGCAGGGCAATCACTGACCAAGATCTTGATGAAGACATTTGTGCCAACTCCTGAACCGGCCAGTCTTAAATTCTTTTAAAAAGAAGGCTTTGAAAACAAGGCTATGCATGGTGGCACAGGCCTTTAATCCCAGCACCAGGGAGGAGAGACAGGTGGGGTCTTTGTGAGTTCCAGCCAGCCTGGTTTACATAGTGAGACCCTGTCCAAAAAAAAAAAAATGTTGAGGGGATCACTGAAGACAGATCAGCAATTAAGAACAATTTCTGCTCTGACAGGGGACCACCAACACCAGGCAGCTCACAGTTACCTATAGCTCCAGAGCAAGGAGCATCCACACCCTCTGTTCTCCGTAGGCAAGGGCACACCTAGGCACCACCCAGGCATACACATAATTAAAGGTGCTAGGAATACAATCTTTTTTAAAAAGAAGGTTTTGTGCTGACCAAGATAGCTATCCTTTACAAGTGTATCTTGGGCCGTGTGTGTGTGTGTGTGTGTGTGTGTGTGTGTGTGTGTGTGTGTGTGTTTTCATCAAAGAAAACTGGTGTTTAGCAGATGCACATGAAAACCATATGCAAAATTATTTTTGAATTCCCAAAATTCAAAAAAAAAATAAGTGAGGCATGAAATAAATAAGGAAACATCTGAAATAAGCCGTTTGGGAGCTAGAGGACCTCAGCGAAGGCGAACAGAGCTGCTAGGCGGTTCCGGAGATGTAGGAAGCAGTGGATGGAGGCAGAGCATGAAGATTCTGGACAAAGCAGTCAGGGCCCCTAGGTGTGGAGACCCATTCACTCATAAAGAGGGCCTTTTCCAGACTGCAGGAGGAGAGGGGAGAAAGGAGGAAGAGGAAGGAGGAAGGAGGGGGCGGAGGGGGAAAAGAGAGGACAGGGAAGAAGGGGGAGGGGAAGGAAGGAGGAAGAGAAGAGGCCGCAGGACAAGTCCGCCCATCCAGGTTGGTGGAGGCGATAGGAATCGCTCATTTACATAAATTACACATAATTATACTGCTGCCATAAATGACTTCAAGATTATTGATCAAGTTAAGATTCTCCTGGCTTTTGTAAGAATTTACCTCAAATTTGTGGCCTAAGGCAAACAGACCGCCCTCTTCCTGTCTCGGAGGTCAGGTCAGGGTGCAGATGGGTCTGGCGCCCTCTGGAGGCCCTAGGGAGAATCCCTCCATCTCTCTGGGTCCTTGACTCCTCGGCTGGTGTCTCCACAGCCTCAGCCCTCACCTCCACTTGGTGTTCTCTGTTGAGTTCCTCCTCTGCCTCTTGTGAAGGAAGTTGGCTGTACGGCTCCTCCGGCTAACCCAGGGTGACTTAGCTCAAGATGTTCCACCTCCAGGTCACGCACAGTACTGAGGCTCAGGACATGGATATTTCTTTCCTTTTAATATTTCTTACTGATAGGAGTGTGGTGTGTGCGCATGTGTGCATGCAGGTGCAACAGCCCGAGATCTCTCGGAGGCCAGAGGATGACTTCAGGGGCCCTGTTCTATTAAGATCCACGTTATTCCCTGAGACGGGCTCCTACTGAGCCTGGAGCTGGGCTCTACAAATCCTCCTGTCTTCTCCCTCCCTCCCTCTCTCTCTCTCTTCTGAGCTGTGGATTATAGTCTCACACAGTCACGCCTGGATTTGCACACGGGTTCTGGGGATTTGAACTCAAGACCTTAAGCTTGTGCAGGAAGTGCTTTTCCTTGCTGAGCCGTCTCCCCAGCTCTACACTTGGACATTTCCTAGTGCGGCCCATCTTCAGTCCATTAGGGACCGCTAAGCCCATCTTGTTGCCTCTCCTCACGTCCCTTGCTCGCTGTCTAGGACTTACTCTAAGTACTTTCATGCCCAGTCATTCGTGTACAGACATGTGAAACATACACACGTGTGCACACCTACTAGACACACCAGGCTCAGAAGCATATATGAGTTGACTTTGCAGATCATAGGCATGTGCTCCAGCGTGCGCGCGCATACACACACACACACACACACACACACACACACACACACTGTGCATTTCCTCCTCTCACCCCCAGGGCTTGTTTTCCTGCTTGATTCTACCCTGTGAACATCCTGTGTTGGATGGTCACACCTTCTCAGTGAAGTCCTGACTTCTCTCAGATTGTGTTCATACACATGGTTCTTCAAGCATTCTTATCCAGACATGATTTTAAAGTCTCATTTATTTATTTTGTGTATGTGTGTATATGAGTTTGTATGTGTGGGCCCATGTGGAAGTCAGAGGACAACTGGAATCACTTCTCATCTGTAGTTATGTGAGTCCTGAGGATTGAACTCAGGCCATCAGGCTTGGCAGCAAGTGCCTTTACCCACTGGGCAATCTTGCTGGCCTAGGACATGATTTTAAGGGGACTTGTTACAGAGTTGGTAACAATAAGAGGCTGTGAACTTCCATGTCATTGTGTGGAATGTACTTCCATGTCCCTGGGGCAGATTCAGAGAACTGAGAAGTCTGGATCTTCAGGAGGGAGTGTGCCCAGGTTCTGGGGAGCCCCTCCCAGGACTTCAGCTCTGTAGGCTTGTACCTGGGGCCTCCTGAAGTTTTAATACGCGTTTATCTGACATCACAGTAAACGCCTCTTCAGATGCGTTTCGCCATTCATGTGTCCTTTGTTTATAAACGTCATCTTTGCATCGCTATTATGTGTTTCTAATATCCTTTTGTGTTTTAGATACACACCTTGTTGGATATGAGTTTGGATCCTTCCCCCATTTTGTGACTGACCATTTAAAATGAACATTTTAAATGAATATTTGCAAATTTAAAGATGAACCTGCATAGAGCAGAGGGCTCTGGCACTGTGGAACCCCCCCCCCCCCCGCTTCTCTATTGCATCCTGGGAAGGACATTTCTGCATTCCTCTGTGCTGCAGTTGGTTCTGTTATCCTCTCACTGGCAGCTTCATATCCATCCCTCAGCCTTCCGCCTATGGTCCATTCCAACCTTATTCCTGTGTTTCACTTGGGAAGTCTATGTTGTCTTAGGCCAGTGGTTCTCACTGCTGTGACCCTTTACATTCCCTCATGTTGTGATGACTTCCAACCATAAAATTATTTCATTGCTACTTTTTAACTGTAATTCTGCTACTGTTAGGAATCATGATGTAAACATCTTATATGCAGTGTATTTTATGTGACCCCCAAAGGGGTCATGGCCCACAGGTTGAGAACTACTGCCTTAGATGGATACCATTCCCTATAGGAAGGGCTGTTGGAATTTTGTTGTAGATCACAGACAATTTATTAGTAAATTGGGAGAAACCTTAATCATAACAATACTGAGTCTAGTCAGTGAGTGCTACACGACCTTCCCATGTGTTTAGGGTCTGTTGTGGTTTCGGTGAGAAGGTACCCTGAAGGCTTGGATGTTAAAACACACAGACCCCAGTTGGTAGAGCTACTTGGGAAGGTTTGGGAGGTGTGGTTGTAGGAGGAAGTAGGTGCATTTACAGACTCTGAGTCACTTCCGAGTTGCTCTCTCTGCTTCAGGCTTGCAGTTCAAGAATTCTCTGCTGGGGCTGGAGAGATGGCTCAGAGGTTAAGAGCACTGACTGCTCTTCCAGAGGTCCTGAGTTCAATTCCCAGCAACCACATGGTGGCTCACAACCATCTGCAATGAGATCTGGCGCCCTCTTCTGTATACATAATAAATAAATAAATCTTTAAAAAAAAAAAAAAAGAATTCTCTGCTACCTGGCCTGCTGCTGTGCCTGCCATCGTGGACTCTTTTCTCCCAGGAACTATAAGCCAAAATAGACCCCCTCTTCCTCAGGTCACTTTTTTTTTTATCACAGCAACAGAAAAGTCATTAATACAGGGCCCTTTGCTTTTGCTCAGTAATGACCAACAGTTTTAAGTGTGTACACATGGCCCAATTCCATATTTTTATTATGACATACTTAATTTTTGATATGTTGAAATGGATGCTCACTGTGGACATAGAGAAACAGCCACCATATATTCTGTCACATGATCCTCTTAAATTCATTTCCGAGTTCTAGCAACTTTTGTAGATTTATTAGAATTTTCTACTTGCGATTGTATTTTATACAAAGACAATTTTATTTCTTCATTTTCAACCTGAATGCATTTCCTTTCCTTGTCTGACTGTAGTAGTTAGAGCTCCAGCTGAGAGCTCTCCAGAAGTGCTATGAACAGAGGTTGTTTTCAAGTCTTTGTCCAGGGTGAAAAGAGTATCCCGTGTTCATTATGAAATACAATGCTAATTATAGGTTGGCTATGAGTGGCCTTTATGTGGTTGAAGGTGCTGAGGGTTTTAAGGAAATAAATGTGTGAAAACCTTGTCAAACACGTTTCTTCCAGCTGTGATAATCATGAGAGTTTTCTTATTTCTTTTATTCATATAGTAAATTATGCTAATTCACTTTCATTTATTAAATTAATAATCAAATTTGGGGATTAACTCCATTTAGTGATAATATAGTAATGATATATATTCATATGTTACTAAATTTGATTTACAACAATCTGTAAAGGAGCTAACTTTTGCTGATGGACATTTTTATGTTAGGTTTTTGTCCCAGGCACAAAATGAGTTGGGAAGAAAATAATTAGGATTTCATTTCTTCTCTATTTAAAGAAATGTGCTAAGCTTATTTAGACCTGGAAAAATTTTTTTGTGAGAAGGACTTTGATTATGTATTTATCTTTATATGGATCAATTCTTAAATCTGATATATTTTATCTGTGTTTAATGAACTGTGGCAAGAGCTCTACAACAACTCCATCCTCCATCCTCCCTGGGGTCTGTGGTGATGCCTCCTTGCTTGCTGTTTCATATTGGTAATTTTCCTCTTCTCTCAGGGTTTTTCTTCTTCTGTCAGAGTTACCTTTACTCTGAAATCCCATCCTGCTTCCTCTCTGTCTGTCTGCTGATTCTGCCTTTCTTTTTTCCAGAGTTCTCTTTGTCCAGAAGTCCCACGTATATCTCTTGCCTAGCTATTGGCCATTTAGCTTTTTATTAAACCAATCACAGTGACATATCTTTACACAGTGTAATCAAACATCTCATAACAAAAAATGTAACAGTGGTCACAATGATCCAAGATGTTGTTTGAGTTCAGAAAAACATGACTGGAAATACATATAAATAAACACCTGTAAGCACATACTAAATATCAACAGAACAGACCTTTCTCAGAACTTTTCTCTGGACAGACCAATTTAAACACATTTCCTGGCATGTACTGTAGATGATATCTGGGAAACCATGAGAACAAGGCAGAGGCCACATCCAGATTGAGGGCACCCTGAGGACAGCACTCGGCATATCCTTTCCCCAGATTGGGTTCTATAGCTATGTTCCAACACCCAACAATAATAAACTCGTCTTAAAATTGAATACAAATGTTTGTCACAGAAGCATGAAATCACGTCCAAGAACACCCCAGGGAACACAACGCACCTGCGGTAAGAGGCCCTCTGCCTCCTTTCCTGGAGCCTCTCTCTCAGTGTTCCCCAGGGCATTTTCCACCATGCATCCTTCTTTGGCCACGTTCCGACACGACCTTCCTGCCATCTCATTTTAACCCATCCACATTGTCACAGGTCGTGTCTTTTTATGGGTAAGATACTGTGTCTTCTGTTTTTCTGCCAAATCGAATAACTTTTGCTTTTTAAATTGGGGGTTTTAGTTCATTTACACTTAGTGCAACTATTCTTCCTTGGTTTAAGTCAACTGCATTATTTGTTCAAATTTGCTATTTGTTCAACCTTTTCTTTTCCCTTGTCCTATCTTTTTATGCTCTTTGGAAACTGAGATTTAAATTCTTATGTTCCTTAAGTTTCAAATTAAGTATATATTGAAGTGTGTACATCCTCCCCCTCAACCTGTCTCTTAATTTGCCTTCTGTTGGTGTGATAAAACGCTGACCAAAAACCACCTGAGGGAGGAAAGGATTGCTGTTTTTGGGAAACCGCCTCCCCCGCCCCTGCCCCCTCCTGGCCTGCCTGCTCCTGGCTTACAGTCCATCATTGAGGGAAGCTGGGGTCGAAAATCAAGCAAGTACTTGAGTCAGGGACTGAAGCAGGGACCACAGAGGAGCGCTGCTTAGTGGCTTGATTTCCATGGCTTTCTCAGCCTGCTTCGTAATACACCCTGGCCCCACCTGTCCAGTGGTGGCATCACCCACAGTGTATCCTCCAATATCAATTAGCAGTTAAGAAAATGCCCACAGACATGGACCCAGGCCAATCTGAGAGAGAAGATGTCTCAGCTGAGATTCCCTCTTTCCAACAATGCTTTAGTTTGTGTCAACTTGACCAAAACTAAGTATGGAACCCCTATGGGCCTAGTTTACTTAGGAAATAAGGCCAATTATCAATAAATGGAATTTCATGAAACTGAAAAAAAAACTTTTATACAACAAATGAAATGAGTGAAGAGGCAGGAATAAAATATCTACTAAACATATATCTCACACAGGATTTATATCTCGAATGTACAAAAACAACAAGAAAAACCCCATAAACAACCAGAAATTAAACAACTCAATCAACATGTAGGCTGATGAAGTGAGCAGGCTGTTCTCAAAGGATGGAACACAAGTGGTCAGTAATCATACTAATAATGTTTAGATTTACTGGCCAGTCCAGAAATAAGTCTTAAATTATTATTATTCCGTTTGTCACCATTATTAGTATATTTGTTAAAAATCTTCTGAACTATTTTAGGGTCACTGGAAGTCTGGCTTTAACTTGACAGGCTACACCGTGGGATGTGTATATGATGGTCCCTTTTCAGCTCACCTACCTTTGGTGTACAGCTGGGACACAAGCCTCACAGGATGCTGTAACAGTTCTGCTTCCAACAGTCAATTGTGCTCCTAAGAGTTTGCGTGACAAAAATGTCCGTGTCATTACGTGCTCAGCTGCCACCCCTGGAACTCCTTGCTTCTTTGTGGCAGACCCAGGCTCCCTCTGATGTTACAGCTTCAGCAGATAGGCTTTTGTCATTAACGCTTCTTGTGGTGTTGTCCACTGGCAGCAAACTCACTGAGACTGATATAACCGGGTGAATCTTTGTCTTATTTAAAGGAATGTTTGCCTGGATCTAGTTACACGTTGCCCTTCTGGCTTGCAGCACTTTATAGATTTTTCTCACTGTTCTAGCTTTCATGTCTCTCACAAGGTGTCTTCCCTCTCTGTGATCTTTGGCTCTGGTATGGGGCGTTTCCCACCCACCCTGGCTGCTCTGGAGGTGTCCCTGGGCTTCTCCCAGGGATCGCCACTGAACTTTGGTGACTTTCACTTGTGTATTCACAGTTTGTCATCTAGTTGAAATAAATATTCAGCACTTAGCAATTATTAAAAAAGTTTTTAAAATTATAATTACTTCCCTTTTCTCTTTCTAAACCTCCACATATATTCCTCCTTTTCCTCTTTCAAATTTTGGGCTTCTTATTTTCATTGTTATTACATGCATACATGTATAGAGATACATATTCGCTTTGACTTCATGTTGTTGAGAGTGCAGGCCCCCGGCCTGTCCACCCATAGCATATGGCTCCATTTGTTATATTTTTGTGGTTACTTTATAATCTGAAGGGTAAAATTAAGCCAGAACAACCCACTTATCAATTTCCCCGATTAAAGGCATTCTATCATTTCCAGTCAGCTACCATCAGGTCTATCTCGCAAATATATCTCTTCCTTCATTTTATTTCTGCTGGTTGGACTCTAGAATCTCCAAGTCAACAGGTGTTTGTGCTTCTTAATTTAAATATCGTTTCCAGTGGGGGCTTTCAAACAGTCTATTGACAACATGTCTACTCGATCATATGGGTGGAATTCCTAGAATGCTGCCTGCATGAAGCTTGAGCCAGTGTAGCCTGGGCTGTGTGTTCTTTCTTGACTTGTCCTCTCTGCCCTCCCTCTGCTCCCCCTCTGCCCTCCCAGCACACTTCCCTCCATCACTGAGTCTCAGTCCACACAGAGCAATGAACTGCCATTTCAAATACTGACACTGTTGCCTCTAGAAGTTCTACCTGGTGCTCAGGTAGATCTTTACTAAATATCGAGTGGGGAAAGTACAACACGGCAAACTGAGCATAGCATTATGATCTAGACTCTAGATCAAACAGTGGTTGTACATAACGAAATATAGTTTATTTTTTAACAGCCTCGAGTTTATTTGTGGAAATAGCAGAGGGCACCAGCCATGTGCAAACAGGATGGGAGAGTCACACCAGCCATGTGTGCAGGGGTGATCACACCAGTCCCTCTGTCTTCACATGGGCAGACAGATGCTTTTACCATTGGGCCTTCCTAAGGAGCCTGGGAAGGGCTTAGAGCCACAGCAGGAGCTGCAGCCTCAGCTTTGGTTTGAGCCTTGGCCTTTGGTGGGCAGAGCCTGCAACTCTTGGCTATATAGTCAGGAACTGCTTCCCAAGCTTGGGATGGGTGATGAGGGAGGTCATCGGAGCCGTGGTTGGGGTCCTTAGCCACCTTAGTATCAACCTCTTGGGCTTCACAATGGCTTTGATTGCCACATCACCCATGGCCTTCGTTCCACTTGGCTGAATCTTCTGCAGGCTCCTTTGTGCTACTTGCCAAAACACGTGTTCCTCGGGAACTTTGGGTTGGCCTTCTTGGAAAAGCATCTCTTTGTAACCTGGGTTTCTTGATGCTGCTTCTGTGATCTTTCTAGACCGGTTGTGTTTGCTGTGGGACTTGGGACTTGGCCATGTCAGCGCAGAAACCCGTGACTTCCAAAGCTCTTGGGGGCCAGAAGAGACAATGAAGTACATTTAAAAATGAGGCAGTGGGTTGTCCAGTGACACTTCTGGTCAAGGACAGACTACCACTATGACAGTCCTCTCAGAAAATGCAATGGAGCCCCAAGTCCCTGTGGCCTTGTGTGTTGTTATTCCCTAATATCACACTACAGTGCATTCCTCTCATGCTTGTGTTTGTACATGGACTCACTTCAGCCTTATTAACAGCACAGTATATATAATTCTCTAAGGTATGTCAGGCCTGGCTAGGACAGTGCATCTGTACTCCTGGGTTGTATCTTCTACTGGACTCTGTCCATTGTTTTTTTTTGGAGTATCCTCTTAATCTCTGTGATGGGGATGTAGCTCAGTGGTGGATCACAAACAGTCCTCAGGAAACCCTGGGTTTGACTACCAGCAACCAAAAAAGTACAAAAGTAAAGTCTCATGCTCCTACGTAAAGAACCGGAAAGGCTCCTGTAACAGCACACTTTTCTGCTTTGACATCGGTCTCCCACTTCCCAGGAGAACGGGGTCTTGGGTCGGAACATTCTCCTGTCCTGTGTTTTCCCCAGAAGAAAAAGGCTAGCGTGAACGTATGTGTTATGAAGCTGACGTCATAGCGGGCTGGGGAATCTAGGTCAATGTAGGGAGAGTCTGCACAACCGTGGAACTTCCTATTGACACATTTCTAGGAACAAATCCTCATGTTAGGCAGCACCTGGTTCTGTCCGCCAGACTGCCCAAAGGAAAGGTCTAAGGCTGTGAGAACAATGCTAAAATCAGCACCCCATTGCCAGAATATGTGCACATAAGTCTCTCTTCAGGAAGACATGTTGGATTGCCACACATGATTTTCTCATGAAGTCTCCCCGGAGCATCTACCAAGCCCCACAGACACGCTGACAGCCACGATACAGATGGTGATGGAGACCCTGGTTGGGCGTTATTACTCAATAGATTTTCTTAAGAACCCTGCAGATTTTGTCATATTTATTACTGCTTCTGGTCTGGGTAGTCAGCTGCTCATTGTTTCTGAAATTTGTCTGTTTCATCCAAGCTTCCAAGTCCAGGCTGAGAAATGACTTAGTTCAGTAGAAAGGGTTTTTTGTTTTTTGTTTTGGTTATTTTTTTTTAAAGCATGCAGATTCTTTCAGAACTCCACAGCAGAAACAGGCCGAGCATGAAGAGGGTCTGGATGGGAAGCTGCAAGGTGGTGCCCGTACTGTCCTCTGCTCCTTGCAGGCAGCTAGCTTCTTTGTCTATGGTGTGCCTGTGAGCACATTCACACATTAGTGCTCCTCACACACCGGAAGACAGAGAACTCAAGGGGTTTGCACTGTGAACAGTGGTGCCTTTGGGGATCCTGCACATTCTGCAACCTGAAGTGTCTTTCGGCCAAAGAGACTTCTCATTAAAATTACAGGAAGATTAAGATGTAGCTTTAGTTCAATAATAATCCTCCAGGATCTGGAATCTCAGTGTGTGTTATGTTGCAGTCAATATTATACAAGCGAAAGATACTGTCTTTTTCAAAGATAAGTATCATTAGCTATTCAGTTACTAAGTACAAGGGGATAATTATCACCAACAAGAGGCACTAATGGTGCCTTCACATACTCTGTTGGAGGCTCATGGGACTATATTTGGGCAGAACTGTTTCCAGGAAAGAGGATGGATACATACAGGGTCACTGTGAGATTTCTCTTTGTAAAAGTTATATTTTGCGCCTTTTGGCAGGTATGGGTCTTGGCTATCATAGAAAAAGTGGCCAATAAGAAAGGTGCTACTGAATGACCGTTTCCCAAAAGGCAGGGATTCAGGGCCACGCTCTGGGAGGGTGTGGGGACTGTGCACTTACCTGATGCATGGCCTCAGCTGGGATGGTAACACTTTGTCACATTTTTGGGATGCATGTTCTGTTTTCCAAGATGTTCAGGAAGTAAAGCTTGGTATCAGGATGGAGGATGACCTTCTCCAGAACTTGCTACAGTTGCTTAGTGGTCCAATGGGGTCCTTGCCAAAGAGGGAAGGTTCTGAGGACAAACACTCCAGCTTTTCATTTGTTGCTACTTTGCACCGTGAACTAAGCAAACGGCACGAGCTCAGATAGTCATTTCCACAGAGAAAAGTCGTGTTCAGAGGACAGAATAACCACCCTAGTGTGGCTGCCTCACCATGGCCAAGGGTGATGATCCAGATGCCAAGGGGCTGGCTGGACTGGCTAAGCCTTTCTGAAGAGAACAGCAGTCGGGCTTCTGGGAAAGAGGTTTGCAGTCTGTTTCAAAGTTAGAAATAAGTGATACTGTGCAAAGCTAGCCAGAGGTATGCAGAGCCATAGACTCCAGGAAGACCCCTGCCCTCCTGAGGAGTCATGTTTTCTGCCAGCCAGCCCAAATTCTGGGGTTCTGTGCTCTTTGTCACCCACAGTCACAGTGTGACATTCTAGCTGGGAAAGCCATGAATTCCCCAACTGATTATCAAGATCTACATGGACATTACCTACAGCTATGGGGACCAAGATGAGGATTCACCTGTTAGTTAAAAGGGACCCTCATTTACCTAGGCTAAAAGGACAATTAAAAAGGATCAGGTATATGGCTCAGTGGTACCTGGATTGCATGAGGCCCTAGATCTAATGCACGGCCCTGTAAGAAAAAAAGAAAGAAAATGGAAAGTGCAAATCTTCATATGTTAGAGAGGGAGTTGGGTTGAACATAAAATCTCAGTCCTCTGGCAGTGATGAGGATCTAGCCACTGGCCAAGACTGGCAGTGATGGGGATCCAGCCACTGGCCAAGACTGGCAGGGATGGGGATCCAGTCACTGGCAGACACTGGCAGGGATGGGGATATAGCCACTGCAGACACTGGCAGGGATGGGGATCCAGCCACTGGCAGACACTGGCAGGGATGGGGATATAGCCACTGCAGACACTGGCAGGGATGGGGATCCAGCCACTGGCAGAAACTGGCAGGGATGGGGATCCAGCCACTGGCAGACGCTGGCAGGGATGGGGATCTAGCCACTGGCCAAGACTGGCAGTGATGGGGATCTAGCCACTGGCAGACACTGGCAGGGATGGGGATCTAGCCACTGGCAGATGCTGGCAGGGATGGGGATCCAGCCACTGGCAGTGATGGGGATCCAGCCACTGCAGACGCTGGCAGGAATGGGGATCCAGCCACTGGCAGACACTGGCAGGGATGGGGATCTAGCCACTGGCAGACACTGGCAGGGATGTGGATCTAGCCACTGGCAGACACTGGCAGGGATGGGGATCTAGCCACTGGCAGACACTGGCAGGGATGTGGATCTAGCCACTGGCAGACACTGGCAGGGATGGGGATCCAGCCACTGCAGACACTGGCAGTGATGTGGATCTAGCCACTGGCAGACACTGGCAGGGATGGGGATCCAGCCACTGGCAGATGCTGGCAGGGATGGGGGGATCTAGCCACTGCCAGACACTGGCAGGGATGGGGATCTAGCCACTGGCTGACACTGGCAGGGATGGGGATCTAGCCACTGGCAGACACTGGCAGGGATGGGGGGATCTAGCCACTGCCAGACACTGGCAGGGATGGGGATCCAGCCACTGGCAGATGCTGGCAGGGATGGGGGGATCTAGCCACTGCCAGACACTGGCAGGGATGGGGATCTAGCCACTGGCTGACACTGGCAGGGATGGGGATCTAGCCACTGGCAGACACTGGCAGGGATGGGGGGATCTAGCCACTGCCAGACACTGGCAGGGATGGGGGGGATCTAGCCACTGCAGACACTGGCAGTGATGGGGATCCAGCCACTGTAGACACTGGCAGGGATGGAGATCCAGTCACTGAAGACACTGGCAGTGATGGGGATCTAGCCACTGGCTGACACTGGCAGGGATGGAGATCCAGTCACTGCAGACACTGGCAGTGATGGGGATCTAGCCACTGGCAGACACTGGCAGGGATGGAGATCCAGTCACTGCAGACACTGGCAGGGGTGGGGATCCAGCCACTGGCAGACACTGGCAGGGATGGAGATCCAGTCACTGCAGACACTGGCAGGGGTTGGGATCTAGCCACTGCAGACACTGGCAGGGATGGGGATCCAGCCACTGGCAGACACTGGCAGGGGTGGGGATCTAGCCACTGGCAGACGCTGGCAGGGATGGGGATCTAGCCACTGGCAGATGCTGGCAGGGATGGGGATCCAGCCACTGCAGACACTGGCAGGGATGGGGATCCAGCCACTGCAGACACTGGCAGGGATGGGGATCTAGCCACTGGCAGATGCTGGCAGGGATGGGGATCCAGCCACTGCAGACACTGGCAGGGATGGACATCTGTCCACTGTCTGACTCCCTTCTCCTTCACTGGTTCCTGGGATTATTTAAGTGCCCTGCTGTGCCTGAGCAAGGTGCTCATGGTGGACCAAAGGGCACATTTCACCATCTGAACCTGAAGAAGGGAGTGATACAACCCTGAAAAAACAATCACCCAACCACTGTCCATGAAACTGCCATTTGTTCCAAGAGTGACTAAGATGGAAAGTCTCAATGGGAAGACTCTAATGTAGGAAGAAGGGCTGAGGAGATGCTGGCCAGGCTGGGGGCACAGGTGGCTTGGGAATGTGTGGTGCAGAGATAGACAATTAAAACGCTTCTGTAGTGAGGTCCCCAGGCTGCTGTCAACCATTCCTGAGGAGTGACTGTGGCCAAACTTTTGATACTTTCCAAGGGATAATGTGGTGAGTGTGTGAGAGTGTGGGAGTGTGAATGTGTGTACGGGTCTGAGTGTGTGCAAGCATTGTGCATGTAAGAATGTGTATATATATGAAAATGTGTTTGTATGTGTGTGTGTTTGATGTATGTGTATGTGTTCATGGGTATGTACATGCATGTGTGGTGTATGTGTGTGTATATGAGTATGTGCATGTATGTGCATACATGGGTGTATATGACTGTGTGCACATGCATGTATGTGTGTGTATATGAATATGTATGTGTGCATGCATGTGCATTCATGTATGGTGTATGATATATGAGTATACATGTATACATGTATGTGTGTGAGTATGTATATATGTGTATATGGTGTTTATGTGTGCGAGTGTGTGTGCATGTGTGTATGGTATGTGTATGTGTATGCACATTCTGGTAACACTGGCAGGAGACACCAAGACCTCACTAAGAACAGCAATAATGGCCCACTTTCCAGAAATAATAAAATTCATCCAGATCTTCAAAATTGAGGCTGATTTGGGGAGAGGGCGGTCAGCTTCTTGTTCTCGGAAAGGCAGAAGACATTCCATTCCAGAGTCTTCCGCTCCCCCGAGGATGGACATAGTGTTGACGGTGGTTGCTGAGCTATGAGCCTGTCACTGCGCAGGGCACATGGAGAGCGTGTGACTCCGCCCTGCTCCACAGCACAGGCTCCTGGCTGTGTTCATGGGCAGCTGGGGTCAGGGAGTCTCCGTCATGGTTTTCCACAGGCACCAGGGGGAGAAGGAGATGTGGGGCATCCTGATAGGCTCTCAGATGGAAGGGCTGGAGCTGAGGGAGTGACTTGAAGGATGCTTGGCCTGGTACACTTGCAGGCCACTCATTGGAAGCTGCTGTCTGGGTTCTCTCTCCGCTGTGCTGGCAATGGCTTCTTTGCAGCACCCTATAGCTATGATAGAATTCTCCTCTTTAATTATAATTTCAGCAGCTTTTGCTGTTGTGAAATCCTGCACTCTCGAAGTGCTAACTCCTACCTGCAGTCCCTATTGAGCTGGCATCTCCATTTTATGTGGTGAATTCCACTGGGTTCCTCACTCTGGGTACCAACTCCAAGAACTCTTTACCAGCCGGATTTATGATGGATGCCATCTGGTCTGATAGGAGGAAACAGATATTGATTTTTAATATTTTCTCCCAACTTGTTTACTCTAGGATAATACCGCAGCTGTGTGGCAGCTTGCCTCCGAGTGGGAAGGATTATTACCACCGCCTTTTGACGGGATGAATCACCCAGGACGGCTTGAATGGCTAAAGGGTAGACTTTGATGTTATGTCGCTTCATTTACCCTTATGACTAAATGATTATTGATTTTATATTTTTAAGCTCTTGAAACGTGAAAATAACTCGGTGGAGAAGGCTGGCTGTGTTAGTTTTATTAATTTATTTCTGCGGGGCATAATTCACTTTGGACCAGGTTGTGAAGGTTCTGGGTTCATGACCGGCTGCAGATACAGTGGCAAAGAAATGCCTTATTTATATAGTCATTGCAAGTAGTCCCAAAATCAATACAGTCTGGGATTGGATGATTAAACTCAGCCCCTTTGTGGGGTTCATTCCTGTAGCTGCTGCCGAAATCGGCTGGACTGCCCTAGCTTCATGTGATCAAGTCTACAAATAGCAAGTTTGTTCAAGTTGAAATATGATTTTTTGGTTCATCATTTTTTTTATCTGCTATGTTCACTCAATGACATTTTAACAGCCTAAGGGGGGAAAAGGAGGGTGATGGACTACTTCAATGAAATCAGTAATCTGCGTTCAAAGAGCCTCCTCCAAGGACGTCCAGGATGTGGCTGGCTGGGTCCTCCAAGGCTCTAAGCAGAGATCCTCAGCAGCCTGGGCTCAATGCTGGAAGATTCCATCTGCAGCAAGGCACAGGATGTAGACTGGAGCTCAGGCCCCTCTGTGCACTCCGCAGGGCCAGTGCTTCTGTGTGCATGCATATGTCTGCAGAGTCCTGCCTTCGGACGCCTCGTCTGACATGTGGTGCTTGTGTCTCAGGCACACCAAAGTCTCCTGACCTCATTTCTTTCTCCATAGAAAGCTCAGAGTCCTGACCATGGAAAATTTGGGCCTTTTGGGTTTCATTTTTCACATTTCTATGTAAGTTATTTTTTTATAGATTTTAAGCATAAATCCTCACATCTATTCCTTGTTAATAAAATTTGGGTTGAACCAAGTGTAGTATCATACACCTGTAATCCTGGCATTTCAGGAAGGAGGAAGGTGAGTTGGAGGCTAGCCAGGGCTGTAGGGGGAGGCCCTGATTAATCAATAAACCTAAATAATAAATAACGGTTTGATCATTAAGGTTCTAAGTCAGTTTTTTTTTGTGTGTGTGTGTGTGTGGTGTGTGTGTTTGAAATAAGGTGTTTTATACAATCCCAACCTGTCTCCTGGTGAGCAGAAGGGTGGGCTCTGAGCACGTGAATGGCAGAGTTGTCTTCTAGGACTTTCCATGTGGACAGCAAATGTGAAAGACCAGAGTTAGATCAAGCCAGAGAGGTTCATGACTCATTTTCATTTCAGTGAAGTTTTCAGCCTCCATCTCCCTCCCTTGGCCTTCATTCCCATCCCAGCCCGAGCCGTCCATGAACTGAAAAATCAGCTCCACAAGCATGCTCCAGTGTCCTGTCTGAGATGACAACTGATGCCCTGAGATCGATACAGCCTTCTGCTTGGCCATATGAGGTTTGTCCTGAAATCCCTTTCAGATGAACTCTGTGGTAGATTGAACTCAGCCCTAACTCACGTAGCCGGGGGTTTTCTGCTGGAGAACACAGGAAGTCATTGTTAGGCCTTCCATTCCAGAACAGGACTTCCCAGCATGGTGAGTCATGGCCGTGTATTTTTATGGAGTTACAAAAGGTGTAAAACACTCCCTCTCACTTTAGGCAGTGTGTGTGCATAATTAATATGCAGTAAATTATATAGCTCCAGTTTAAAGCTTGTTTAAATGCATAGAATTGCAAAGAGAATGGAGAAATAAAATAACTTCGGACCAGCATAATGTAATATGTTGATCAATTTTATAGGGAGTGGTGAATATTTAATTAATCACCTTTTGACAATTATTCACAGTGGTCAGAATCAAGGTCTCCATTAAAGCCAAAGAATAGCTTCATTACAAATGACTCATAAAAGTGTCAAGGGCTGGCTGTGAGGACAAGTAATTTCCTTTCCCTTTAAAAGCATTAGAGGGGCTGTTGGGGGTGGGGAAGGTGACAGAGTATGGAATCCTCTGACTACAAAGCAAACCTTCAGCTGCAAGTTTGACAGCCTGTTGTAGGCCAGGGGAGGGTGGAAGAAAGTGGCCCTTCTTCCCGCTGCTTCTCCTTTTAGAAGGAGGCAGACAGCGAGGCATGCTGGCTCTTGCTGGATTACTGCTTCCATCCGGCAGTATTTGCATCTGAGTCCCGGGGGTCTCTCTCTCTCCCATGGGGATCTACCTTTGCTGTCAACTTGATTGATGTACTCAGGGTTACTTCCTGGAGTTTCTGCGGACAAGGACAGCGAAGAGAAACCTGTGTCACAGGCTGAGCTTGGAGGGCTCAGAACGGGTGGACCATCATGCAACCTTTTCACTCAAACAATCTCAAGAAAGACTCAATAACTGTGGTTGTGTCAACGAACCCATTTCTCAGCTTGTGATACTGACCTTGAAACTTGACTTTCAACTTTTAGACATCAGGATAGAGGAACCTGTGTGGACTCTTCACAGTGTCAGAAATGCTTTTCTCCCAAGTGACTGAGTGGGGCCTACTCATTTCTGACAACAGCCTTGCAAAGGAACATTGCCAGACAGACCTGCGTCTCCAAGTCCCCTGCCATCTGCAGGGGTAGACACATTGGTGTTGAAGTCACATCTCCCCTTCAAGGGACAGAGCCTGGAGTTGAATTTGTCATATCAGGAGAACAAGCAGGTACTTGAATTCAACTGCATTTGTGAGTGGCTTTCTTTGCTTTTAAACTTTCTCCCCAAACGAGCAAAATACCTGAAGTGTTTTAGTCCACACAGAACCTGAACATACTTCAGTTTTCAAAAGTTTTGCCTGTTGCTGTGACCAACAGTGGGATGAAACTCCTCTTTCCTTCTTTGAAGCTCACATAGGACGCCCAGGGGCAGCCTGGCTCTGGGGCACACACCCATCCACACAAGTTCAAGTGACCACTTTTGAAAACTAATGGCTATTGACTCTGGCCAGGATCTCTATGATGTTATCTGGCCCATAAAGACTTCGTGGTATGCGTTTACATTGTATCTGGCGAGTGTCTAATCAGTATTGATTTTCCTTGTGTGTAGTACCGATGTCAAACAACCTAATATATTTAAATGGAGATTATTTCAGTTATTTATCTGCCATGTGATAAGATCAAAGGCAGTTAACCGTGCGGTAGATGGGGAGGAGAGCGCGGTGTGCTGGGGCCTCCAGCTTTACCATTGTACCACTTGATGATGGCAAACAGCTAAAAATTAACTTCGTGAAGCATGCTGAGATTGGGGGTGTAGGAAGAATCAAGCAGATGGAGGAGCGAGACTCTGGCTTGGGGCTCTGTGAATGCTGGCGGTGGGAAGAAGGGCTTTTCAAAAGTCCTGGGAAATCATGGCCGTGCTTAATTCACTCCTGGTTTTTTTTGTTTAGATATTTCTGGAGAAATCAGGAGCAAACTCAGGCTGATGGATGTGTGATTTCCCTGAGGATGTGTACCGGTTAATCTGCAGAGTGAGTTCAGGGGGATCTTCTCCTGGGGTGCGGGGCTTGGCAGGGCCATCTCAGGGGCCGTGTGCTTATTGCATTTTACTAATGGAGGCCTGCTGATGCCGTGGGATAATTGTGACTGGTCTGGCACACGCGTCTGGAAGCAATGGAAGCTGACTTTATTTTTATTAACTCCCTTCCCGCAGAGAAATTTCTCAATATTTCTCTTTTTCAAAATACATCCGAGTGACAGCTTTTGGAATTCATTATAACGTAAGATACATACTTATTGTTTTGAAGTGATTAACAGCCCATTTTAAACAATCAAATGAAAGTTTTTCAAGAATTAAAGGAAAAAAATGAAGTCACACACACTGAATCCTAACGTGGGGCTCGGGCATCCCAAGCTGGTGAGTTCATCAGTGAGAGGACCGAGGACCGGAGGCTGTGACTCCATCCCGCTTAGCATTTCCAGTCTCTACCCTCCCCGGTACCCCCTGGTCACTCTGAGATGCTGATCTGGTTGGTGGGTGACTTGGCTGGGTCTGCTGGAGAATTCTTCTGCTTCCCTGGGTTGTTGATTCACAGTACTGGGGTGCTGCTCAGGGGTAGACTACTTTTCTATCACACATCTGTTTAAGTCACGTCGTGTAGCCCTGCTGAGCCCAGCACCAGGCCACAGGGGCCGGGCACACTAACCAGCCCCCCTCACCACCTGCCTCCTCCCACCCTTGCTGACCCTGGCTTTGCCCCAGCGGACAATCTTCCTGATCGTGGTGGAGTATGACTGCTACAGTGTGCTTCTTTCTGTGCAGTGACTCAGTGTTATTGACCCGTCCTTTCTGTGACTTCAGGAGCAAGCTGTACCAACAGAGAGAGCTCTATGAAGATCTGGAGAGCCCACCTGCCTTTCCCCAGAGTGATGGGCAGGAGTCCCATGCCCAGTGCCTCTCAGGAGCCATGTGCAGAAGAGGAGGAAGGTACAAGGCAGAGGGCCCACGCTCCATTCTTCTCCCTCCTCCCCTCCTGAGTCTTCCTCCCTTCCTTCTGAGTCATCCCCCTTCCTTTCTTACTCTTTGTCGTCCTATTTCCTCTTCTGTCCTCTATCCTCTTTTCTCCTCCTACTTCCTCCCTCCTCTTCCGTCCTCCTCCTCCTCTTCCTCCTTCCTCTCCTCCCTCCTCTGTCCTCCTCCTCCTTCCTCCTTCCTCCTCCATCCTCCTCCTACTTCCTCCTTCCTCCATCCTCCTCCTACTTCCTCCCTCCTCCTCTGTCCTCCTACTTCCTCTTTCCTCCTCTGTCTTCCTCCTCCTTCCTCCCTCCTCCTCTGTCCTCCTTACTTCCTCCCTCCTCCTCTGTCCTCCTACTTCCTCCCTCCTCCTCTGTCCTCCTCCTACTTCCTCCCTCCTCCTCCATCCTCCTCCTACTTCCTCCCTCCTCCTCTGTCCTCCTACTTCCTCCTCCTCCTCTGTCTACTTCCTCCTCCTCCTCTGTCCTCCTACTTCCTCTTTCCTCCTCTGTCCTCCTACTCTCCTCTTTCCTCCTCTTCTTCCTCCTCTCTGTCCTCCTACTTCCTCCCTCCTCCTCTGTCCTCCTACTTCCTCCCTCCTCCTCTGTCCTCCTCCTACTTCCTCCCTCCTCCTCTGTCCTCCTCCTACTTCCTCCCTCCTCCTCTGTCCTCCTCCTACTTCCTCCCTCCTCCTCTGTCCTCCTCCTTCCTCTTTCCTCCTCTGTCCTCCTCCCTCCTCCTCTACATCCCTTCCTCCTTTTATCCCCCATGTGGCACTCTCAGTTTTATTTACTTTCTTGACTCAGAGCTCCTGACTCCTCGCTCTGACCTCAGTCCTAGCCTCTGCCTCACCATTCCTTTACCGGTGCCAGAGCCCCTTCCTGCCACACTCAAGTGATTCATCCACTGGACCCGGAGTGCAGAGAGGTCTCCATTCAGACTCTGGCCCCGGCCACAATGCCCTGCCCAGCCTGTGGTCTGAGGTCCCTCTGTGCTTAGAAAGCTGCAGGGTGTATAGCTGGTCCTGGGGAGTTCCATCTATCAGTGCTCCATGGCAGGAGTCCTTTTGCAGTCACAGAACCATCTTTGGCTCAGATCAATGACCCCCAGTAGTCAGACCCCACCCTGTGTGGAGGGTGGAGCCCTCTGTGGGAGGCAGAGATCATCTGCTCCGCTGGGGTTCTAACAGCACAGTGCTGCTGTGGAGCTGTCAAATCTGATGGTGTTTACGGCCAGGCTCTTGTCCTCAGGGTTTCACTTCTTGTTTCCCCTCACTCAGAGATGGGTAATTTATGCAGATACGTGTCAATCAGCTTTCTTTTCTGAAAGCAGTTTCCAGCTTCAGGGGTGCTGGGGGATGTGGCAGCATCATTACTGCTTCTCCAGTGACACTGCTGTGGAAGTGGGGAGCAGGCCTGCTGGGGGGACCCAGCAGAACCAGGCTGGGTGCAGAAGCTCTGGGTGAAAGACAGCACCGTGAGGTCTACTCAGAACCTTTATAAAGGACAGCAGCAAAGTCTGCTGCCTCCGAGGGCCTGGCCCCTTGGATCCGCTTCATCTACTATCCAGAAGAAGAACCAGAGGGAGACCCCTGTCATCGGGGTTCCAAGCTGGACGTGATCTCAGTCGTGGGGTCTCATCTACAGTTGGTTTAAATGACAATTGATTAAACTCTTTCCACTCAGGAGGATGCAGCCCATGTATATAGCAAACACTAAATGACTTCTGATAGAGTTGAAATGCTAAGAACACACTCGACAGAGGTAAGAAAGAAGCGAATATCACAATCTCTCACACACTTCCAGCTTCCACTAACCAGACGCAGGAAGCTGCTGAATCTGAAGTCAGCCTTGACAAGGAGAAAAAGAGTGGGCATAGGTGACCGCCACTTTGTGAGTATGCACACCACTGTCTGGCAGCCTAGAGAGCCCAGCCCCAGCGTGGCCAAGAAAAATCACTTCTACCTCTCCTGCAGAAACTGACATTTCAATAATCACATGCTTGTGATGCTTAAGTCGAGATTTATTATTATTGCTAATAATAATAAAAATGAAGATTGCTTATGTTCTCCCTCAGTGAGCTGCAAACATTGATTTTCCTAGGGCCTGCATGCATGTTCAAAGCCCACCTTTTCTTCAGTCTGCAAGGTGGATGGATATTTGATTACCTCAATCCCTTAAACTCCAAATGAATGATTGGCATGGTATTGATACGCCCAGGAGAGATGGTTTGAAAATCTCATAGCTCTGTCTCGTGCCTTTATGATTCTATCAATTACAGCCACTGGGCAGAACCTTGGATTGCAGTGAAGGAGGACCCCATGCATGGAAATGTCCTCCCTGTCTGTCCATCAGAGACACATGTCCTCCCAGTATGTGTCCTGCTTGCCTCAGTATTGAGGGAGGTTTTCTAGACAGAAGACCTGATGGGAGCCTTTCCCAGAAAACAAGCAGTGCTCTGGTACTAAACAGTAATTAACTCCTCCAGGCTCAGCCTCCACGCCTGCTAATCTTGGTGGCTGTTTACATGCTACGATTTGTTAAATGGCAACATTTATTGATTTAGCTAACTTAGTCCCACATTGTAGATTTTCTCTTGGTCTGTGTTCCTACATGTGGTTCAGCATTTTTAAATGTCAACTGCAAAGTATTATTGATCAGTAATTAAAAGTGTAGAGAAAAATTAGCATAGTAGAAGTTTGCGGTCATTAGCAGAAGTACTGTTGGGCAATTATTTAGCATGTTTTAACATTTATTTTCCTTCCTATTATTGACATACAGTATGGTTCTCTGGGAATAGTTTCTTTTCTTTCTTTATTTCTTTTTTCTTTCTTTTTTTTTTTTTTTTTTTTTTTGCTAAAAAGCAAAGTTTTAACATCAATAAGAATTAATGACGAGTGGGTCATTTGGAAAAATTGCTTGTTGGTATTCCTGCTCCACAGATAAGCCTACCCTAGGGCCTGTGTGCTGGCAGGAAGGAAGTGGGGGGGCTCAGCACTTTTGGGGTGCTCATTAGGATGGTAACATTAAAGTTGCATGAGGATAGCGCCTTCTGTCTCCACAGGGAAGAAAGTGCTGCTCAGAGCCACTGCGGTGCCTCTGAGGAGTGCTCACCTGGGTCTTGTCCCCTAAGGGATGGCATTCATTGTCCAGCAGAGCTTACTGATTTAGTCATCCAGGAAGATGGATGGAGTCCTGTTCCTAAACCTTAGCCACCATGCTGAAGCACAAAGTCCACATGGGCATGGCTGCAGGTGAATGAGGGAGAGGTAGTGTGGCCGTGGGTGCCTTCTCAGAACTGATTGTTCTGAGGGCCAACGTATTTGGGTAAGGAAAGAGACCCTTAGAATCCACCAATGGGGGCTGGAGGTGAGAACCCGTATACACTCAACACAAATCCCAGCCCAGAGTTTGCTGAACAAAGGCCTGGGGATGCCTGAGTTTCTCTGTGGCAGATGGGAAGAAAGCACAGCACAAATGTGGGCACTCAGGGTGATGGTGTGAGGATTAGACAGGAAGGGCTGACCAGGGTGTTGCTACCATGATGGTTCTCTTACTATCAGCTTCAGGGTTTTGAGCCTGTGAAGAAGGAGATGAACATGGAGGAATTTTATGTTTCCATTTATTTTGGTTAATTTTCTCTTAGAAGTGACAAAATACCTTAAGGAAGGAAGCATTTGTTTTGGATCATAGCTTGAGGGAACAGTCTGTCATGCCAGGGATCATGGAAGCAGCTGGAGAAAGCTGGCCACATTATATCTGCACTGCCCCAGCAGCTTGAGGAAGCTGGTCACGTTGTATCTACACTGTCCCAGCAGATTGAGGAAGCTGGTCACATTATATCTGCTCTGTCCCAGCAGCTTGAGAAATCTGGTCACGTTGTATCTACACTGTCCCAGCAATCAGACAGAGATGAACGCTGGTCCTCAGCTCACTTTCTCTTTTCATGTAGTCTGGGACCTCAGAGCATGTGTTAGTGCTGCCCACATTTAGGGTACATCTTCCAGCCTCAGTTACATTTTCCTTTCCGAATTCCTCTCACAGACATAACCAGGAGGTGTTTTTCCATGGTGATTATAATTCCTGTCATTTTGACAATGCTTTTACACCCTGTTTCCCTTCCATTTTTACATTCCTCCTTACATCCTTCAATTCATCCATCTACCCATACCCATGCACCTACCCACCCAGTGGTCCACCTATCCATCTAGCTTAGGTAGGGTTTCTACTGTTGCTGTAAAACACCAGAAGCAACTTGGGGAGGAAACAGTTTATTTTACAGTTGTATACCACAGTCTATCTTTGAAAGAAATCATGGTATGAACTCAAGCAGAGCAGGAATCTGGAGACAGAAACTGAAGCAACAACCACGGAAGGGATGCCTTTTACTGGCTTGCTTTCTCACAAACCCCAGATCACCAGCTCAGGGGGTGCACCACTCACAGAGAGCTGGGCCCTCACACATCAGTCACTAATGAAGAAAAGCACTACAGACTTGCCTCTAGCCCAAGCTTGTGGAAGTATTTATCATTAGGATTCTCTCTTCCCAGATACTTCTAGGTTTGTGTTAAGTTGATAAAGTCATACAGCACAACCGACCCTTGGTCAATGTCGTGTACATCACTTATTAGTCCATAACCTTTCCTTTACTGTTCAGCCCCAAGATCTCTTATTAACATTGACATCACAATATAAAACACAGATAATGTTAACATTTCACATTTTAAAAAATTTTGGTCTCTTTAAATCATACAAAGCCTCTTTATTGCCCAAAGCTCCTCTGGATCACCCAAAACCTTTCTATAATCCCCAAATCTCTGTAAAATTCCCAAGCCTCTTAACTGTGGGCTCCTGTAAGATAATAATATAATAAATATAATATAATAAATATAATATATAATATATATAATACAATACAATATAATAAATACAATACAATGTAGTATAATATATATTTATATATAAATACTTTCTTACACCAGGTGTGGTGGCACACATCTTTAATCCCACCACTCGGGAGGAAGAGACAGGTAGATATCTGTGAGTTTGACTCCAACCTGGTTTACAGAATGAGTTTCAGGACATCTAGGGCTGTTACATAGCTAAACCCTGTTTAAAAAAAAAAAAACCCAAAACAAAACAATACAAAAAAGCAAAAATAAAATGCTTTCTTACTCCAAGAAGGAATAAATCAGGGCACGGTCACAGTCTGAACAAAGCAAAACTCAATTCCAACAACGGTGTAAATAACTCAATATCCAATGTCTGGGATTTACTCATGATCTTCATGACTCCAAAGACCTCGAACAGTCACACTTTTCTGGCTCTGCCATGCATCTCATGTACAGCTTATCTCCCTGACCTAGTCCGGCTTCACAGAACAGCTGCTACTGTCCTTGGTGGCTGTCCCATGGTATTGGCATCTCCAAAATGGTGGGTTCACTGCAACTAGGCTGTACTTTCACCAATAGCCTCTCTTGGGCTTTCTTTAGGGACTCTGACCCTGCCACATGGTACCAAGCCTCAACTTTAACAATCCCTCAGTCTTAAGGCTTTAATTGCAACTGAGTCTGCACCTTCATCCATGGCCTCCGCCAGTCTCTTTTCAGGGTCTCTAGCCCTGGCACACAGTCCAAGTCTCCACTACTATCCATAACCCATTACAACTTCCAAAAACATTATCACATTTGTGACTCTTACACATTACCAAATTCAACTGCCAACATGAGTTACATCTTTGGCCCTGCTCTGGACCACAGTTTCTATATGCTGACCCTAAGGAAATATTTCCCAGTTCTTATTTTTATTTTAACTTTCATTGATTCTTTACAGATTTCACACCATGCCTCTTGATTCCACCCATCTCCATGCCCTGCTGCATCTGCCCTCCATCCTTTCAACCCCGCCCAAAACAGAACATAATTTAAAAGAAAAACCAAAACCCAAGCAAATAAAACAAATACATTGTCACGGAAGCTGTGGTATGACTAAGTTTTCACCCTTTAGTCCCTTCCTCTTCACTTGCTAGTGTTCATTGTCATGAGTCATTGGTCTGGTTCTAGGACTCTGTTCTCTGCTACACCATCAATAATGGGCTCTCACTGCATTTTCCAGTTCTTTAGATCATCTACTCATCCATCCACCCATGTACTTACCTATCCACCCTGTACTTATCTATCCACCCACACATACATACATCCATTCATCCACCGGGCCATTACTGGTCCCCCATTGGCTTTTCAACACATTCTTCCAATACATCATTTGTTAGGCATATTATGGGGGAACAGAATCTGGGATAGTTGTGTCTAGAATGTTGACTGCAGGTTTTCTGTGTGGCGTGGTACTCTGAAATCCTTGGGGAACACTAAGATTAATGGTGGGGTGTTTGATGTGTGCCCAGTGTGCCTACATGGTTGAAAGGTTGCTTAGAAGCAAAGGTAAGTAGATGGCAGGTATGTTTGAGTAGATGGTTTGTTCAGTTTGGATTGGGGTGCCTGGTAAGGTTGACAAGAAGGTATCTTTCAGAATAGAGAGTACGTTTTGTGGGTCTGGCAGTGTATGAAGCAGAGAAGCGTTACTAGGCCTTTTATGAAGAGAGTGCTACAACCATCCGGGTAGTGCCTGCAGCAACAGGAGCCGAGCTGCTGAGATTCAAGAGTAACGGAGAACTGTGCAAATACGCACAGGGACCACTGGGTTGGGTGGAATTAAAACGGATCTGAAGTGGAGAAGTTAAGACCCACGACGGTGGACTTGGAAGCTAACACATCCACAACAGAGGACACTACAGAGGCTCCAGCTCTGCCAGGAATTCACCTCCTCCCATTTTCTAGCTCGTGTGGTGAGTTTTGGCATTAGAGTGATGCTCCCAAACTTCCTTGGAAGGTAGGATGCAGGGCTGTTGACAGAAATCTTGGCTAAAGGAAATAGTACTAGCAGAGGGAATGAACTCACAGTGGACCAAGTGTTCAGGTTTCAGATTTTGGAGAGACGCATGTGACATGGGTCTCTGGAATCATATACTGTCCCGTCCACATTGCTGATGACTTTTGACAAGTCACCATCCCTTTACCTTTTGACCTCAGTGTGTGCTCATGCCCAAATGAAGGGGTCAGTAGCCTCCTTTTCCTGAGGTGTGCTGTGGAGACCATTGGGATCAAGTGTTAAAGGTGACTGTGGAGTAGCCTCCTGGGTCCCAGTCCATGCGCTGCCTGTGTCTTTCAGCCCTGGCTGGGATGAGTTGGCGGGGCTACCGCAAGCCTGCAGCAGCCCTGAAAAGAAGCACCAAGTTCCCAGAATCCCGCACACCCCTCCTAGCAATGTGCAGAGCTTGTGTTCTGTCACCCGACAAAGCCTCTTACAGGGTGATATCAGCCTGGTGCTTGGCTTGAGCAGGCAGGACAGAATATCCTGTGATCATCAGAGAGAAAGGCAGACTGGGTGAGTGACAGTGAGGCCACCATCACTGCTCACCTGGACGAGACTCAAGCACCAAAGGAGGCTAGGCTGACCACGGTGGTGCTTACTCTATCTGAGAGTCCAGTAAGAAGCAGGCAGCAGCCAAGGGCCAGCAGGATGGGCTGGATCTCCACCCTGAGACCAAGAGGGAGAATGTGCAGAGATGTGCTTGCTACGGATATGTCCAAAAACTTGACTTTATTTCCCATCTTTTTATGAGAGTTTCTTTTCCATTGCCGAGATAAAACTCCATGACCGAGGTAACTCACAGAACGAAGAGTTTATTTGGGCTGGAGGTTTCAGAGGGTAAGAGTCAACCTGGCTCTGAGGCATGGCAGCAGGCAGGCCTGGTGCCAGGAGCAGGAAGCTGAGAGCTCACACCCTCAGGTGCAAGCACAAAGCAGAGAGAACAAACTGGAAGCAGGCTATATATATATATATATATATATATATATATATATATATATATATATATACATATATATACATATATATACTTTAATTTCCTCCAGGAGGGCCATACTTCCTAACTCTTCCCTAACAGTGTCACCAACCGAGGAACAAGTTCTCCATCACAGCCCCCGTTTTCAAAGACAAGGAATGGTCTCGTGGTGTCCAGCATAGGACTGTTCAAGGGGTCCAGGAACTAGAGGTTATTGGCTATTGCTCAAGGAGAAATGGGTTCCACCTGCACATCTCAGGACAGATCTGCTCTCCAGGGCTGGCCACAGAGGGAAGGGGAGGGTGCAGAGATAATCCCCAGCAACAGCGATGCAGAAGGGAGCTATTGAAAAACAGAAGGGTTCCTGGAGAAACACAGAAACTTCTGGAAATTGGTGGCAGTGGGCTGGTAGCCAGAAGGGAGCCTTGATGCCAATGAGAATGTTGCCACTTAATAATTCAGTAAGCTATGTTTTTTTTTTTTCAAGAAATGAAATATATTAAAAGCTGTGTTTTCATTTGATTAATAAATGTGGTTTTGGAATGACAAATAACCAAATAATTAAAGTAAATCCAATCTCTTCCTGCAAACATCCTTTAAACAGTCCTTAATTTGCTTTTAAGTATAAATATTAAACACCATCCATGCAGAAATCTCCTTTCCCAGCCTTGCTTCCCAATGGCTTTGCCCTTCTGGTTTTATCTGCCCTTTATCGAATGTGGCCAGCCACCTCCTGCCTCCTGGCTGGAAGCTTGGGAGGAAGAGGTCTGTTGGCTTCTCCTTTACACAGGTCTCTCCAGAAGTGCCACAGAGGCAGGACTTGTGTGCTGCTGGTGTGTGTGTAAAAGGGGGCTTTCCTAGGACACTTAAAGCCCCAAGATAATCACCATGGCCCATTGGCTATCCTATGAATGGAACATTGTTCCAAATAGCTGTTACACAACATCAATTTCCTTTTCAGAGTGGTGCTGTGGACATACCTGCAGGATGTGGGGATAGCGTGACTGTGCCTCTTGTCCCAGCTTGAAATCAGTCTTGAGAACCATGCCTTGCCTGTCATTCCAAAATGAGCCGGATAGAGATTACTAGGGGAGTCCCTGATGAAATGCTCTAGTGTCAGGTATGCGGTCCAGGGGCACAGGTGAAGGATGCTGCAGTTATGAGAATCCTAGTGAACTGGCAGCCCTTGTCTTCAGGACTACAGGGCAGGTGAAAATGGTGCTCAGTGTGTGATGTAGGGACATGCATGTAGACATCCTTCCCCTTTTATGACCCCTTGGCCACATTGTTTCCTCCTAAAAGACCACCCTCTCTCTCCTCTCCTCTTTTCCGTTTGTCAGTCTTTGTCGAGAGAGTCGTCTCTGCCCTTTGCTGAGAACCAGGGAGATCAGGCTATACTGTGAAGACAAGCTCAAGCTGGGGCTTTTCTGTAGAACTGCTGTGGGTCATCAGAGCACCTGACCTGAACAGACACCAGGGAGGCTGGTGCTGTCTGTGCCCCTGTCTGCCACTGGAGCTAGGACAGAACAAAATGAAGGGATCCAGATGGAAAAGCTGCCTCCCAGAGAAGAGGTGAAGAAGGGAGGGGGTTATGGTGGGAGAAGGAAGAAAGAGAGGGAGACAGAAGGAATGAGGGAATTGAGGAGATAAGGTAGAAAGGAGAGAGGCAGGTCAGAGCAGGAACTGCTGAGTGATGCAGCCAGCCCCCAGCTGCTCACTGGCTGGGAGGAGAGGGTTGGTACAAGCCAGAAGGGTCCTGGCACTTGAGACTTTATCATGATGCCTCTGCTGGAGCCCACAGGTGGGTTCTCAGGCCTCTGAGACCGAACACCACATGGGCAAGTGCTGTCACTCGACCTTGAACACTGCCGGGGGCCTTTGAGGTGATTTAGGACACTGCTGCAGGAGGGAAGAACTTTTTCTGGAGGAGATGGTGTAGGGCACGGAGTCTGTTAGCTCAGCAGAGCTCTGAAGAAACAGGCCAGGGAGGGTAGCAGCCTTGGTTTTGGGTCTTTCCCCTCATGAAGCATGCCCCTGGGTGAAGTGGCTGCTGTATTTAGCGACACGCAGTCTGGGTGCTTACTCATTCACTGTCAGTGAGGTGCATACAGACGTCCAGGGTACCACGTGCAGTGAGTCTTGGAGATCTTATAGCTCCCACAACCCCACCCCTGGTCCTTCAGAGGCTGCATTCTGTCCCACAGCTGGGATGTATGGTGGCTGTGCTTACCACGCCATATGGTGAGCATGGAACCTTCAGTTTTCTACCATGAAGAACCACAGTAGTGACCATCTGTCTTTGGATATCCGCATGTAGGAGGATGCATGGATGCAAGCGTACAAGGCTGCCCACACAGAGGCCAATCCAGTCCGAGGCACTTCCAGGCCAGTGTCTGTGTCTCTACGGTGCAAACCCATGATGTAGATTGGGTTTGCATCAGAGAAATGAAAGCGCAGGAGGAGGTGGGGAAAGTTAAGGACCCAGAATAGCCACAACCCTTCGGGCTCTGGTTGGGAGGTACAGGTGGAGTAAGAGCACGCACACAACGAAATGTCCCATCTTCAGGATAGGTCCCTAGCAAGAACAGAGCAGCACTGACGCTCGGTCTACAGTGAGAGTGAGCAGCCTGCACACTGTGAGAGGGAACCCGAGGAAGGCGGGTTCTGGGGAAGACTGAGTACCTTCTTCAGGAAGAACATGTGTGAAGACATCCTGTCCCAATGAAATAGTGAGCATGGGAAAAGACCAAGTTGATGGAGTGTCCAGAGTGGCACCAGCTATAGAGACCAATCCCCATGGGGGGTGGGGGCGACTAGAGATTTTCCCTCCCTAAAGGGAGCAGTTTCAAATGCTGACTGTGTATGGTATTGCAGGTATATTTAGCTACATGTATTTATGCATTGCATGTGTATATGTGGGAGCATATATGGTCCAGGGCACATATCAAAGGATAACATGCAGCTTTGGGAGAGTGACTTTCCTCTTTGCAGACTTGAGGAGGAAGGTTGTCTTTTTCCATCAGGCAGGACCTGGTGATGGAACTGGGCTATCAAACTTTGTGGAAGTGCCTTTACTTTCTGGGCCACTGGCCCTAAAATGGTATTTCAAACATTTTCAATGTGATTTCCTTCACAAAGTTTTCCTGACCCACAAACTTGGGGCGTCAGCTTTTGCTTTCAAATGCCCCCAGAACTTCCCCTTCCTTCATTTACTCTTGCATGTAGCTGACACCCATGTCCAGAAAACAGATGATCTGGTTCTTGTTTCTTTAACTCTCGTGGCATCTTGCAACAGTGCTCAGTGTTTGGATGTAACCAGACAGTGGGTATTGCTGGTTTATTTAGAATACTTACAAAGAATTACAGAAGGAACGTGGCTGGATTTTCAGACCCCCAGGTTTTACATTAAGGTATTCCAACTGTCAGCTGTTTTGCAAATGAGAGGGTATAACAACATGGAAAAGAAAAGCAATCTTCTAGATGCCAGGAGGATGATGGAGGCATGCAAATAACATGGGTGCTGAAGACATAGGAAGCCATGCGTATTCATAAATGAGACAGGAATTAACTCCATGTGTTTTACAACAGCGTCTGTACCTGTTCTGTTCTGCTGAAAGGGCTATTGAGGGATGGGTGTGTCCCCCATACCCATCTCCTCTGCATCATCTGTCCCATACCCCAGAGAGAATCCTAGTGAATCTGCTTGCCAGGGATCTCCAGCACGTGTAGAGCAGGCATCAAGGAGTTACACTTGGGAGTCCTGTGACTTTCTCACCTTTGTACACATACAAATCACACTGCAGGTAAAGACAGGCAACAGAGATGTCAAAGGACTGCGGAGCAACTGAATTATCTCACGTTTGTCTTCATCTGCCACCAACATGGTCTCCTCATTTGAAAGTTACCTGGTTACTGAACTGTGATGGGACACACTTCCAGGACAGCTATGCAGGGTAGGTGGCCCAAGGCGTCATGGTGTTCTGCTGTGCCCTGTGTTTCCCAGCACTGCCTACCATGTCACTTCGCAGAAGGGAATGTAAAGAAACGTGTGCTCATAGCCAGTGAGCTTATTGAAGTTACTCACAGCAGCATGGGTAACTCACTGGCAGCCTCAACACCCAGAAGTTCCGTCTTTATCTTGTTCACGTCTTACACAATCTCAGAGAGAATAGTAGCTTTGTGGGGGTCTCCTGAGAGGATGGTGGGGCTCATGTGAGCTTTGTGAATCCTATGTTACCCATGAGAGAGTGTTAATAGATCTCAACTCCTAAGGGCCTGATGTAATTAACTGTGGCTGCTTTGAATTCTTCAAACAGAAGAATTGACTGCAACATACCATCTGTCCTCAGATGTCCAACCACCTCCCCTTCATCTCTTCTGCAGAATAGATCTGGCTAGAACTACCTAACAATGACCCCAAAAACTCATGTGTGTTGAACACCATTCTGATACATCCTGATGTTTCTTGTGAAATGGCATTCACTGATGAAGGGCTTCTGTATTGCCCTGCAGAGACACATTAGTTGGCCGTAGTTCCACTGATAGGCCTTTTCTTCTGCAGTTCTTGCTCTGGGGTTGTATCACAGAAACCAATGTTATGGGATTTTCTCCATGTTTCCATCTAGATTCAGCTCGTAAATTTGAGTCTTTCACCTATGATAGGTCATTTTCCTGGGTGAAAATCCAGTTTTTCCAACACCTCTGGTTGAAGAGGTGTTGTTTTGAAGGCCTTCTTCAAAGACCGTGAACCATGTGCTCACAGGTTAACTTCTAACTTCCCATCCATTCTCCTCCTTTGTCAGTTTGTTGGTACCATGCTCTTTGGTTACTACAACTTTGTAATGTAGCTGAAATCTCAGGGTATCAGTCACTGTTCTGCCGCTGCGATGGAACACCATGACCAAGACAAACTCATAGAAAAAAAGCTTATTCTGGCTTAGGTTACAGAAAGTTAGTGTCTACCAGTGTGGCAAGCTGCAAACATGCAAGCAGGAATGGAAAGCTGGGATGTCTTTAACTTCAGCACCAAGCAGAGAGGACAAACTAGAAGCCCGAGGCTTGGGAGCACAAAGTCTTCACTGGGTAACGTACTTCCTCCAGCGAGGTCGCATCACCTAAACCTCCCCAAACAGAGCCATCAACTGGGGACAAGTGCTCAAATGCCCAAGGGGGGCATTTCTCCTGCAACTCACCACAACGTATCATTCCTCCAACTTCTTCTTTCTGCTCAAGATGGCTTTGGGAGATTCTGAGTCTTTTGTGGATTCACAATCATTTTAAGATCTTTTTCCTAGTGGTATAGAGAATAACGTAAGTCTCAGTAGGGATTGCCCCAAGTCTGCTAAAATCCCTCAGTATCATCTCACACCCAGGGTCAGAATCCCCTTCCCTGTCACTGTGTCTGCTTCCATGTATTTGGTCGCTGTGGCATAATTTTCAGCATTTTGCTTGAATTTTACTTCTATTTATTTTATTTTGATGCAATGATAAGTGGCACCATCTTATTAATTTCTTTTAGATCACTCACTGCCAGTTCACAAATATGTTATGGTTTAAAAAAGATGGAAATTTTATTTGTGTGTGTGTGAGAGAGAGAGAGAAAGAGAGAGAGCAAGAGAGGTGGGGGGGAGAGAGAGATGTACATATGCTGGTACAGCGTAACTGATTTTTCAGTTGTCTTTTTGTACTTCAGTTTTACTGAATTACTCTATCAATTCTTTTTGCCAACTTTTCATTATATATATATATATATATATATATATATATATATATATATATATATATAAAATCATGTCATCAGCAAACTGAATGAAGAGAAAAGTGACATTTGGGGACAAAGAACAAGCAAAATATATGTCAGCTGATCAGCAAAAGGACTGATGTCCAAAATACACAAGGAACTCAAGGCAGCCATAAGAAGAAACAATTTTAAAGAAGGGGAAAGGATTTGAGAGATACCCTCAGAAGAAAGACATGCATGTGGCCACCAGGTCTGGGGGAAATGGCAGCAGAGTCATTCCTGCTTATGAGATTAGCTGTCATTAAAAAGATAACTGACCAAAAGGCTGGTGAAGTGTGGGAAGTAGGGCTTCACACGGTTGGTGGGAATGTTGAAAAGTTCAGCCCTTGGGGTCCCAACAAGAATTAGCACATAACCACGCAGTTTTCCTTTACTTCTGAACACCCCCCCACACACACAAAGGAAAGGATGCTGAAGAGAAAGAAAGCTGCCCTCGGTATTCAAGGCCTCTCTCTCCATGATAGCCAAGATGGGGAACAGGGACAAGTCTCCGGGCCTGTGAGTGATGAGCATTGTAGAGTGTGGGCAGGGACAGAGCACTTTCCAAGTTGGGGCACCGAGTCCAAGCAGAAGCTAAGCTAAGACGCTGAGCTAGACGAGGTTGTTAATGAATGAGTTCACTTTATGTTAAATTTCCCAAGGTTGAACTCCAAGGAGAGAACCTAAGGGTGGGCAAGGGCAGGGCCAAGGATCCAAAGTCTCAGATGGAGGGCAGTTTTAGTGACAATATTTCTATATAGTACATATTTCAAAATATCAGAAAAGGCTTTAGACACTGTCACCACTGAAGATGATGAGTAGTTGATGTGACAGATGTGATGATTAGGTTGGCTAGCCTGTCCCATGGTGTACCCTTGTATGGAAACATAACATTGTGCCCCTCTATAGGTATATAATCATTATTTGTTGATTAAATTTTTCAAGAATTAGAATTTTACATTGTCTCCTCATTGCCATTGGGAGGGATTTAGTTCATTGAGTAAAAACATTACAAATTCTGATTGCCATTAAAGGGAGGAGAAAGGCCACCAGTGTGTTCCCCCAGACTGTGCTCATCAAAGTAGTGTAGTCATTCGCTGCTATGGATATTCTAAGTTACTGGTCACCTCAAAAGTGACCAAGTGCCATTTTCTGTAGTCTAGCTGAGTTAAACACTTATTGTCTCTTAAGAAAATTAACTCTACTGAGAGGCTCTGTGCCTCCAGTGCATTTGGTCTTGGCCAGAGCAGGAATTACCACTGAAGGGTTTAAATTCCTCTTCGTTGTAGCCTTCATCCCCGTGCCTTTCATCTGAAGCCATTCGTTCTGGAAATAATTTATTGTGGAGGCCCATGAGGAAAGGATGCCTGCTTTTCAGAAACCTGTGGATCAAAGATGATTGAACACTGTTTTTTTTCTTGTTTTTTTTTTTTTTAAATAGGAATAAATCATCTCTGGCCTGAAATAGGTGGTGGAAATTTTAGTTCAGAGTGATGCTACAGTGTGGAAATTCAGACGAGGGCTCAGGTGGTCTTTGTGCATCCACATCTTTCTTACTTTGTGAGGAACCAGAGCGGGAAGTGTCCAAACCCAACTCAAGGCTTGTGGAACTGAAGGACAGATTCTGCATTTGACAGACAGCTCTGTCCCGTGCAGCTGGAAAAATCACCCAGGACAGCATTCCTTCTGCAGACAGCCCGTTGCAAAGTCTGTCTAGACATTTCCTTTAGAGGAAAAGTACCGTTTCCACAGCAAAAACATCTTGGTTGCTATTATAATACAAATTATAAACACACATATGCCAAGAGCCAGCCCACATTTCTTTTTGCTTCTCCAAACACCAGCAATGCATTCTGTGTGCTCAGCGTGCCCTTAGCTGCAAGTGCAGAGGTGGTTGCCAACCCCAGGAGGACTAACGTTGTGTAATTCGATTTAAATTCAGCTCACCCGTGATAAAACAGAAGGAAGGGGGCTGTAAAACTGGGAATCTTTCTGCTTATTTTTAACTTAAATGTGATTTTTAAAAAATCGGTTAGTTCTTGAATATGATGGCTCTGGCTGGACCAGGAACTCTCAAGCATCTGGCATTTTGTTATTCTGCACATAATTTTATTCACCTGCCAATTGATGTCGAGTGTTTTCATTTTAACAAATCCAAAACATGAGGATGTGGAGTCCTGATGTCTAACTCTCTTCACTCGGGGTCCCTCTCAGTGTTTGGTTCACAGTGATAATTTAAAAAAAAAAAAAAAAAAAAAAAAGTATGTACATGTGTTAAGCACTTCGGTAGATTCGTTTGAACCCAGCCTGCTGCTGGTGGGGAAAATGGAAGCATGTGTGGTTCTGTGTACACAGGCAAATGGCACCAGCGGTGTTTTCACTGGGACAGTCACCTTCCCACACACTTTCCACCCTGTCTGGGTTTTCTTGAAGGTCGATTGGGTTTTTAACTGTGTTATCTGTGAGGCGTTTGATGGAGTGGTCCAGATAACAGGGGGGGAGAGAGCAAAGCAAAAAGAATTTTTTGAAGATCAAAAGTGGCTGTTCATTTTGTTATCTGACCCCATCTGTTGTCATGGTAACAGGCTCCTTTTAACCTGTGTCATGGGATGGTTTGCCTCTATCAGCTCCAAGCGCTCCTTTGACTGAGGGCGGTTCCTGCAGCAACAGCTGACTTCCAGGCTTTCCGTGGAGCTGGGGGGTGGGGGGGGGCAAAGCGTGGCGTCCCACATTGCGGAGGACTGAAATTACATTTTCAATTTAAACCGCTATCTTAATTTAGGTAGAGATGAAGCCAACGCCGTAGCCTGTCCCCAGCCTTTACAATGGGCAGGTAAATGCCATTTATAAATGAAATACATTGACACGCTGACTCTCCTGTGATAGAAGACAGGTTTTATTTTGTTCACCATTTAGCGGGAAGGCAAAGCAAGGGAGCACAAGGTAGTATCAGAAGGCAACTTTTAAGAAAGGGACAAAATAAGAGATGCCAGTGGGGGAGTCCATACAAAGGTAACCAAGTTTATTCATGTAGATGGCATTTTTCGAAGTCAGCTTATATCATGCTGTGCAACGTGGTTTGAAATGGACACATTTATTTTTTAAACAAAACTGTGGGAAAAGTGAATTTCAGGACACTGCGTTCCTTCTGAGGCCACGTCAAGGACCAAATGCAACTAGGATATCCTTTCGGGCTCAGCTGATGAAGCAATGATTGCCCAGTGCTTGGCTGCAGCCCTGGGTCCTTCAAAGCCTTGACACCTGTGTTTGGTGAACATCTCTTTCTACGGCTCACCGAGGCAGAACATGCTGCTCCTGTGCTATGCACACCTTGTCTCTCAACAGGGCATGGCCAGTGGCTCCATCCTCTGGACACTCCTTGCTCTGAAAAACTCCTTCTGGGTAGGATTCTCTGAGGGAATGTAGAGGGTCTGCTGAGGCCCAATCCAGGGAGACCTTCCAGCCTGAGCATCCTCAGCAGCCCAGCTGTTCTCTCCAGTGGCTTTCCTGTGGACTACACTTCCTCTTGGGGTAGGCGCAGAGTCATGCCCTAATAAATCTCAGTTCATCAATCTGCAAAAATAGAGAAAGGAGCTGTGTCCAGTGTCTAGGACGGGGCAGTGAGAGTAGGGTGCTTTTCCTAGGGTGCCATGTTTGACTCCTCAGAAGCTGCTGAGATTCTGTTCTGACTCTGTCCTGCCAGGAGCCAGGAGGTGGACAGGGACATCCTGAACCATGGGGACATGTGCCCAGGGCCAGAAGCTCCTTACATCATAGCTGGTCTCATGACAGGCTTCAGGGATTTTCTAGGAGGGTAGCCCTGGCCTGATCAGAATATTACACGATGTGCCTCTAAACATATGCCACCCTGTGAAAATGTAAGTGTTTTGCAAGACAATTAAAAAAATTATTGAACAATGTGACAGGAAAGCTTCATCCAATCTGAAAAATACAGTGTCCTAATCAAGGTCTTATAACGACCACACCAGTCAACACACCAGCATGGATGGGGACGTCTCACAAGGCCCCCACCCCAAGATGAAGAGCCACAGGCAATCCATGGGTCCCGAGAGAGGGAGAATCAATCTTCTCCAGGGCTAAACTCCTGACACACTATCCAATCCCAAGTGGTCAGCCTTGAGCACATGTACATGTGAACAATATTATTTGGATCCAATATGCTGTATGTATGTGTGTCAATAATTACAGAAGTAGAGGCTATGGATTCTGGGGTTCTAGAGTAAGTTAGAGGAAGAGTTAGAGTGGGGGGAGGGAGAGGTATAAATTATGTAATTATATGAAATTCTCAAAAGTATAAAAAAATTAAAACTCTAAATAATAGTGAAAAAAAGAACAAATTCCTGGAAATGGTGTGTGTGTGTGTGTGTGTGTGTGTGTGTGTGTGTGTGTGTTTTGAGGGTAAGAAAACTCTGACATTTATGGGCAGAGGAATGTTTGATTTTGTTTGTTTGTCTTTTTAGTAATGGAGTTACTGAGTTAAACACCTTGATTATTTTAAAGGATGTTTCCGTGTGTTTATGTATGTGAGTGTGTGTGTATTTACATGTGTATGTGTATATATGTGTGATTGTGCATGTATGTGTGTTTGTGAGCATATCTGCTGTGTGCATATATGTGTTTGTGTACTGGGTTTGTGTGTGTGCATGTATGTGTGTTTGTGCATCTGTTTGTGTGCATGCATATATGTGTATTGTGTGTATATGTTTTTATTTGCACACATTTATGTATGTATGTGTGTGCATTTATGTATGCATTTGTGTGCATTCATATGAGTGCATGTGTGTATACATTTGTGTGTATTCATGTATGTGCTTGTGTTATTGCCTGAGCACATGCTTATCCCCTTCTACTCTCTGAAATAGGAGCTGAGGATATCAGAATACCAGAACCATGAAGTCTCATCCTAGAATTCTTACACACCTGTAATTCTTTAACTTCTACAATAAACCTTTGTTAATGTTTTGAGAGGTTCTAATAAGGTCTGATGCTGAGTTAGAAAGTGCAGTACATTGGATTTATTCCTCCATTGTCAAAACATTGCTCTTAAGTTTCATTTGCTATTTTTTTAAATCTAATACTTAAAGGGAATTCTAAGCTGGATATATTCAATTCTCCAAGGAGCTGCTTAGATTTAGCTTTGGGTCATCAAGTTAAATTAAAGATGAAGTAGAACAGCTTCCTGATTTCTCCAAAGGCACTTTGATAGAAAACGTGTGCTCCTTTAATAAATGAAGGTGGTTTCAGTGGATTGGGTGAGTATCTTGACTGCTAAACCCACATCTTATTGACCCTGTTTTGCATGATACATTGTTCAATAGAAAATAGTCAGCTCTGTCCCTTTGTTTTGTGGATTTATTCTTCCTCCATCCTTAAAAGAAAAGGTGCTGATGTGCCTGGCAAGACAGACTGCCTCCTCCTAAGGTGGGATAGGCCATGAACAAAGAACTCTGTGGCCTTTGGAGAGCCCATCAGTCACAGGGGGATCTCTCAGGGTACTGGAGGCAAATTTGTTGCTGGAGCAGGTTATTCAGAGAGCACAGCAGAGTGACAGGGGCCTGGCCCACATTTGGAGCTGTGTCAACTGCAAGTTGTTCTCCCAAGCCTCCTCCCCACCACCTCCAAGTGCTCCTTCTGAGACCAGGCTCACGCTCAGGCCTTGTGGGTTCCTGGAGAGACTTGCCTCTGCACCTGTCCTCTGACTGATCTGTCCACTCAGGCGACTTCACCCCTGGGAGCCTCTTATGCACATTCTAAGATGCACAAAGTGTTTTTCTGATAGAACCTGCTGTTGTATCCCATTGTCTTCCTGTTGAACTGGAGCCCTTTAAAGAAGCCTTATGATGGATGCCTGAAGAGTCTCTCATCTAGTAACACTAAAAAGAAAAGCACAAGGAACACAGGCAGATTATGCAAATGCTTCCAGGAGGACCCATTTTAAACAAAATAGTTTCGCAAAGCTGTGTAACTACTTCAAAGAGTCTGTTGTCAGCGATTGACAGAAAATCATTCGGCGACAATGTCAGGGACAAGGGTAGAAATGACACCATGGACAGGGATGATGACACTGGATTGCATTAAAGGCCTCACTTTAAGCATGTGTGTAAAAGTAAATTAAAAATTAGGAAAAACTAAATAAATGGGAAATGTTGAAAGTCTGGTTGTTATTCCCTCTCTCTAGAGTTCTGTGACTCCTGTGATCCTTTAGAGACTCCCAGATTTTCTGTTTCTGGCTAAAGATAGCTGCCACCCTTTAAGTTGAAAAAGTAAGCACAAACAGAACAAATAAATACCTCCTGATAAACATGTCACAGGAGGGCAACATGGACTTTATTTTACAGGATTTATTGCCAGTCTTGTTTTTTTTTAATTTGAAAAAATTCACTAAGTGTCCATGTATATGTTTTCATGCACCTGTTTCTCTTTCATTAGTATTTCCCCACAGAAAGCATTTTAAAGTCACTTTCAAAAGCTTGCTTGCAGACTGTTCTGGAGTAAGGAGCCAGCAGAAGCAGGCTAGCCCCTCAGATCTGCAGGCTGGCTCCCTGGCAGGTCAGGCCTCAGGAGAAGGCTTTGTCATATGGAAATGTTTAAGGGTCCGGCTCACAGCCTGTGGAGGCTGCCTTTTATCTTTGCAGGGTTTGAACATGATCCTTTCAAAGCCAGATAACCCAGGAAAGGCCTCGCAGGGACTCTGGCTGCTTCCTTCCAAGCTCCTCACCCCTGTCCTCAAGGGAACAGTTACCAGGATTCAGTGTGTGCTTTGGTCTGTGCGGCCCTGGAAAACAGCACTTCTCCTACTGTTTGCCTTTAAGCAGCAAACACAGTATTAAGATTGCAGATAGCCCAACACGTCTGCTTGGAGATTTGTTTGAACTTAGGCATCTTTTACAGATGTTGAAAGCTGGCAACTGAAATTCCACTGAAGCTTTAGCCTTCCAGCCCCAGGTGACCGTCCCTTGTCCCTTGCCTCATTCCATGCTCCTGGGAAGAATGGGTACTCCTCACCTATTTTCACAAGAACACTTCACAAAAGCAGTGGACATCTCACTCAACACAGAGAGGCCAAGCACACGTCACAATGGATGGGTGTCTTGAGCCTCAGCCTGACTCTCAAGCTTGCTGTCCGGAAGGCCGGTGGGCTCATAGGTTTCACCTTGTCCGAGGTGCTGAAGACCAGAGCTTCCCCAGCTGAAGGAAGGGAAGAACCAGGTTTTCATCCCCCCTCCCCCCAGTTTACAGCAGACAAATGTGTGTGTGTGCTTGCATATATGTGTCAAATATAATAATTAATGATTAATTCAATAAGAAGTTGCCAAATTTTAAGCCATTAGACTCAACTAGCATAGAATAGCCCAGTCAGAATGCTGCATCCATGGCCAGATGCTCATTTCCTGCTTCTCTTCCAGGTATGAGACTCCTGCACCCCACCTCTGCTGAGAGAAGCACCCATGTGCACATTTGCCTAAGGAAGGGGTTCCCTGCACCTGATTGAATTTCCAGGGATTGAAGACAGGCATCTTGATTTCCAGATATGTCAACCTGGAAAAGCAGCAGCCAGGCGTTTCTTTAAGACCAGAGAAGGCTCTGTGGACAGCAGATTAAGCACACAGATGCCCTTTGTCAAATGGCTAATTCCATCTTTCTTCCTGAATCTAGTACAGGCATCCTTCCAGAAGGGTGATGGGCACACCAGAGGAGTGCTGGTGTCCTTAGATCCACCCACAGGCCTCAGACATACCCCTTGCAGTTCAACACACCCCTCCACTCAAGAGTGTACAAACCCTGGTGTGCAATCTAACCCCAAGGAGGCTGACATCTTCTGCAAATAGGGCCAACAGTCAGTGCTTGCTCATTTGACAATTTGTTAAAAAGATAATTTGTCCTGTGTAGACTAATTCTAATTCCAAGGCTCTGTAGAGGTACCATGGTGTCAGGGTTCAATCCATATCAAATTAATCAGAGGTTATTTCTACCTAAAAACCTCCTGCACGCACACATGTGCGCGCGCGCGCACACACACACACACACACACACACACGCACGCACGCACGCACGCACGCACGCACACACACATACTTCATTTGCTTATTCTACAATTTCACTATCTATAGCTACTATACATGGGTATACAGAAGTAGCTTGCTATCCATAGGAGACATTCCAAGGACCTGTAACCAGGCATGATACAAATGATTGTGACTTCCACATGATGCAGCGAGTAGAGAGGAGAATTAACTTAGAGTGATTCCCACCTCAGAGATCTAGAAAGGCCCTCAATGGGACCATAATGATTCACAGAACTGGCATAATTCTGTTAGATTAAGAAGTAAACTAACGAGATTGGAGACAGTCCATGAATCAAGAGCATGCAACTGCTCTTGCAGAAGACCTGAGTTTAGTTCTCAGTATCCATGTCAGGCAGCTCAGAATCCTGTAACTACAGCTCTAGGGGGACCTACACCCTTTTCTGACCCCTGTGGGCACTGCACTCACATACAGAAATCCACACACAGATACAAACGGGAACACACACACACACACACACAACTGAAGATAAAAGAAGTAAACTAAAGAAAGGTAGTGGGAGGAAGGAACCACAGAGCTTAACAAACACGAGGAGAAGGAAGAAGGCGGATCATTTGCAGCCAGGATGGAGCGTGTAGGATTAACACACAGAGCTCATGCAGCCTGCAAAGCACACACTGTCTGTGCATTAATGATGGTGAGGGGGTTGCACTCAGGACACTGCTTCTGCTGTGTGCTCAGGCCTGCTCTTTTAGTCTGGGAGATAACAGTGATAGCAACATAACTCCAGGAAGTCAGGCTGTATGTGATGACCAAAGCCTGGACAGTTTTCCTGCCAAGCCTAGGAGCAAGACAAGGTCTCCACTGCCACCACTTCTGCCTGGCGCTGCATTAGAGAGCCTAGTTGGTGAAAGAAAGAACATTCAGACTGGAAAGGAAGGAGAAAACATCTCCACAGAAGGTGTAATAAGTGTAAATATATGTATTGTGTTTGTAGAGAGGAAAGCTTCAGAAACTCACCCAAAAGTGTGTGTGCATGTGTCAGGGGGGAAACAACTATTAGATATAAGAATTCAACGAGGTTGAAATGTATCAAAATCAACAGGCACAAATTACTTACGTTTCCATTGACTTACATGGAACAATTTCAAAATGAAATAAAGGATACAGTCTAATGTAATGTAGAATAACAAAGAATAAAATACTTAGGAATGCATCTGACAGACAAAATGTGAAATTTGTACTCTAAAAATGATAAAATTAAAAAAAATAAATTATGAAAGATCAAAACGAACATCCCATGTTCATGGATCAGTATTGTTAAAATGGCAATACTCCCAAAACTGACTTACAGATTCAACATGATCCTCAGAAGAATGTGAGTACTTTAGAAATGGACAAGCTGATTAAAATGTTCACATGGAACCCTAAGGGTTCTAGAGGAGATAAAACTATCTGGAAAAGAACAAAAATACTTATAATCCTGCTTTGCTACTACATAGCCCACTGCAAAGTAGCAGGTGTGTTGGCCCCAGAAAGACATAGAAAGTACCAAGTCATCTTTGAGACCTTGTGCCCATGTTGGTTCATATCCAGCTGAGGACCAGGATGCATGACCATTTGATGGGAAATAACTTTCAACAAACAGGTCTAAGCCACGGGATAGCCAGCCACATGCAAACAAAAACAGTTCAAGCGAACCTTGTACCATTCATAAAGTCAACTCAAGTGGGATTGATAACTTAAATGTTGACCAAAATTGATAAAAGTGCTGATAAATACAGAACTCTTAGAATAAAACATAAAGATAAATTTCTATGACCTTGAACTTGTCAGTAGATGTTTATATATGATATTCAAAGCTTAGTCAATAAAGAAAGACTAGGTCTTACCAGCCTTAAATGCTTCTGTACCTCAAAGCATACCACTAAGATAGTAAGATGCAATTCCATGGTGTGAGAGAAGGTGTTTTCAGAGCATGTGTCTGATGAGAGATTTACATCTAGAACATCCTAAGAACCCTCATGTTGAATAGTGAGAAGGAGCATCTCATGGTTTGAAATGGCTGAAGGAGCTACATGTACATTTCCTCAAGGAGAACACACAAGTGGGTGACAAGCATGCGAGGAATTGCTGGGCATCCCAGTTGACAGGTTGCTTCCAATTGCTGCACATCCATTAGGGTAGCTAGATTCAGTGTCAGATGCAACAGACAAGGACATGGAGAGACTGGGGCCCTTGTATGTAGCTGGCTGGCCTGAAAGACAGCTCAGTGGCTCCTCAAAATGAGTAAGTATGGGCCTACCTTATGACCCAACAACACTACTCTTTAAATATGCATCGAAAGGAGATGTACACATTGTCCAATGCAAAAGCCAGTGCGTGTGTGAGTTGCATTATTACTAGCTGTGGCCCGCAGGCAGGAAAATATTGAGTGGCCATTAATGATGAACAGACGCTCAGTGTGAGGTATGTCTGTACTGTGGGATATAGCTCTGCTACAAACCTAGTGGAGTATTGCCACAGGTCATAGGGTAACCTGCTTGACCTGGAGCACAATATGCTAAGAGTGTGAATTCATCCATATGAACTGTCCACACAGGAAAATCTATAAAGGAAAAAAAAATTTGGGGAGGAGGTATGGGGGGGACAGAGGAAGCTGAAGCTAAGGGACTCAGGTTTCTTTCTAGAGGGATCAACAGTTCTGACATCAACTATAATGATGGCGGCACATATCGTGAACACAGACCACACAGCACATGAATTCCGTCTCAGCAGAAGCTTATCTAAAAAGAGAAGTCCCATGTAAGCCCATATCATCACACTCAAACATGGAGGTTCTTCAAGGTTCTCAGAAGCCCACATCCTGCTCACCAGACATTGTATGACCTTGACCCTGGCATAACCATTCTCAGCAAGAGGGAGGCAAGTCCCAGAGAGCTTGCATAGTCTGGAGGCTCAATTCTCCTTGTACCCAGGGACATCGGTTACTTTTCTTCTCTCTGTGTCCAACTTAATGGAGGAAGAGTTTATTCTGGATCACAGTTAGAGGGCACTGTAGCTACAGTTTTCCGGCCTTGCCCACAGTCAGGACAAATCTTTGTCACCCACCAGTCCCACAGCCGCTCAGACCCAACCAAGTAAACACAGAGACTTATTGCATACAAACTATATGGCCGTGGCAGGCTTCTTGCTAACTGTTCTTATATCTTAAGTAACCATTTCTAGAAATCTATACTTGCACGTGGCTCGTGGCTTACCAGCATCTTCACATGCTTCTTGTGCTGCGGCATCTGGCCGTCAGTCTTCTGCTTCCTGTCCTTTTATTTCTCCTCTCTGTTAGTCCGCCTATCTTCCTGCTAGCACAGCGATCAGGTTTTATTTATTGATCAATCAGAACAACTTGACATACAGACCATCCCCCAGCACAGCCAAGTGCAGACCATCTCAGACACCTGCACTCAGGCCCATGGTCCTAATCATCCTCTATGCGACCTGCTGGTAACGCCACAAAGAACCCAAGAAGGGCTCCACAGGACATACAGAACATCCCACAGCAGGGCACAGTTCTTCATGGTTTGGGAAGAAAGGTGCTGGGATTGGTTTATGCCTGTGACAGTGAGAGTATGAGGCTGCATGCTCACATCCTGGCTGACCAGGAAGCAGGAAGCTATTCAACATTCCCTGTGGGAGGACCCTCCATTGAAATCTTTTAACCAGTTGAGAATTATTATAAGTAGGCACTGTAAAAGCAAATCTTTCTCTGTCTTTTTCTTGTAAGGGTATTGAAAAGAAACAGTCTTTTAAATCAATAACTATGAGAGGCCATCCTTTTGGTAATAAAAGTAGGCAAAGGAATTCCAGATTGTAGAGAGCCCATTGGCTGAATTACTTTGTTAATTGCTCTAATGTCTGTTACCATTCTCCATTTACCAGATTTCTTTTTAATAACAAATACAGGAGAATTCCAAGGGCTGGTTAATTCTTCAATATGCTGAGCATTTAACTGTTCTTCTACCAGCTCTTCTAAAGCTTGGAGTTTCTCTGTTGTTAAAGGCCATTGCTGGACCCATACAGGCTTGTCTGTTCACCATTTTAAAGGTAGAGCTGTTGGTGTCTTTGGAAGAACATCAGTTGTTGTGCCCTGTTCTTGTATAATATGGATGGCTGGTGACCACTCATTAGAACATTATCTTCTAATATTTCTCTCAGTAACATGTGCTAGTTTATGATTTGTTTCTGAGATTGGAGGGATGTTAATCTGAGTATTCCATTGTTGCAACAACTCTCGACCCCACAGGTTCATAGTTATGTTAGTCACATATGGTTTTAATTTTCCTCTCTGTCCTTCTGGACCTATACATTCGAGCCATCTTGCACTCTGTTTCACCTGAGATAATGTCCCAATTCCTAACAGTTGAACGTTTACCTCCTGAAGAGGCCAAGTTGGATGCCAAAATTCTGGTGCAATTATGGTAACGTCTGCACCTGTGTCTACCAGACCAGACAACAAAACACCATTTATTTTTTATCATTAATTTTGGTCTTTGTTCATTAATAGAAGTTTGCCAAAAAACTTTCTTTATGTTTTCTCCTGAAATTTCTATTCTCTCTGTTTCATCATCCTGACCAGCATGATTTATTCCAATAGGCATTTGGTTATTAATCGCTCAGAGCAGGGATTTCCTCTATGTCTGCAGGAAAGGTTTGAACTGGATTTGCAATGGGGACCTGCGTGAGGCCCCTCTGGGAGTTTCCCAAAGACTGAGGCAAAGGATTACCCTGTCTGTCCTTTGTTGATCTACATTCTTTGGTCCAGTGTTTTCCCTTACCACACCTTCTGCATACTCCAGAAGGAAGGGGCATTCTGTTGCCATTGTTCCTTGAAGTAACATTGTTTCTAGGAATGACCTGTTTACAGTCCCTTTTCAAATGTCCTTGCTTTCCACATCCAAAACATCTAACATTCCTCAAACCTTTTGAAATTGCTTCTCCTACCCACATATCATCATGCTCATCAGCCTCAACATTAACTTTGTCTCTAATCCAATCTTCCAAAGGTGCAGATCTTGCCCTTAACAGCCTGGATTATTCTTTTGCATGCTGCATTCGCATTCTCAAAGGCCAAAGATTCAATTATTGTCTTACTAGCTTCTGAATCTGAGACCATTCTCTTTACTGCTGAAGCCAGTCTTTGTAAAAAAAATCTGTAAAAGACTCTTTTGGGCCTTGCATAACCTTTGTAAATGACTCAGATTTTTTTCCTGGTTCCTTAACTCTGACCTATGCATTCAAGGCTGCCATTCTACATAAAATTAGGGTTTGGACATCATATAAACATTGTGTTTGTACTGAAGCATATTGGCCTTCTCCAATAAGCTGATCCTGGCAAACTTGTATTCCTTTATCCCTCCATTGTTTTTCTATGTTTTTAGCCTCATCCTTAAACCACGTTAGAAATTGAAGTCTCAGGCTGGGTTCCAAAACAGCTTGTGCAAGGTCCCGTCAGTCCTGTGGTACAATCCTATTATATGTTGACCAAGAGTTTAACATTTGCTTTACTTATGGGGAATGCATGCCATAAAATACTATTGCCTCCTTAAACCCTTTTAAATCCAACATTTCAATTGGAGCCCAAATATTTTGTGTAGCCATTTGATCAGGTATCTGCTGTACGGTTACAGGATAAATTAAGGGTGACTGTGTGAAAACAGGCTTTCTTTCTGTAACCTTATGATCCAAATTTGAAACAACTTCATTGTTAATTTCTTCTGTCTGAATTTTTACAGGTTTAACAAGTTGTTCTAAAGCTGTCATCCTGGCACTTAAATTGACTATCTTTTTAAATAGTAAAATGAGGATAAGCATGGTAATAAACTGCATAATTCGATCAACATTAATCTTCTCATATAGTTGTTCCATTGTCAGACTGCCTAAAATTTCGAACAAAACCAATTTTCTTCCAATGTACACATAAAACCCATTTTTTTTAATGTGGAAAAAAAATTCTCTTTTAAATAGTTTCCTTTAAAATATCTGATATGTTGTGACTTACCAAATCTGCGTAGAGCCACCTAGTGTCCGAGGTGTAAATCCAGAGAGAGAGAGGGAGGAGAGAGAGAGAGAGAGAGAGAGAGAGAGAGAGAGAGAGAACACATAAGAAACAGTAGCTGGCTAAAGCTTAAATCCAGCCACGCGTTCCCTCTTGAGCCGAGTCAAGGCTTGGCTCTGGCTTCCTTAAGCTCCGACCACGTGTGTGTGTGTGTGTGTGTGTGTGTGTGTGTGTGTGAGAGAGAGAGAGAGAGAGAGAGAGAGAGAGAGAGAGAGAAAGAGAGAAAGAGAGAGAGAGAGAGAATGCACAAGAAAGCGTAGCCAGCTAAAGCTTAAATCCAGCCATGTGTTCCCTCTTGAGCCAAGTCAAGGCTTGGCTCTGGCTTCCTTAAGCTCCGACCACTGTGCATTGGCTTTACAGGCAGGGCCCTGTTCGGCAGGGCAGGTCTGAGTTGTTTGTAGCACTGGCCTTAAGCAAGCAGGCTTTAAGCAAGCAGCTCACAGTTAATTTGGCCTGAGGTCAAGCAGACCTAGGCCCGGGCAGAACAGAGTGGCCTTAAAAATAACTCTATGAAAATGACAGAGGCCTTTCAAGAGGAAATGAAAAATTCCCTTAAAGAAACTGAGGAGAAGACAAACAAAAAACTGGAAGAAATCAGTAAATCCCTTAAAGAAAACCAAGAAAAAAGCCATTAAACAGGTGAAGGAAACAGTTCAAGACCTGAAAACTGAAATAAAAGCAACGAAGAGGACGCAAACTGAGGAAAGGCTGGAAATGGAAAATCTGAGTAAACAAACAGGCACTACGGACACAGGCATAACCTCAGAATGCAAGACATGGAAGAGAGAATCTCTGGTGTGGGGGATACAATAGAGGAAAGAGATTCATCAGTCACAGAAAACACTTAAGCCAAAAAAGTCATAACACAAAATTTCCGGGAAATCGGGGACACTATGAAAATGCCAAAGCTAGAATAAAAAGAAGAAAGCACTCACCCAGGAGGAATAGATTCCAGGATATAATCAAATTGAGGGCTGAAATCAATAAAATAGAAACAAAGAGAACAATTCAAAGAATCAATAAAACAAAGAGTTGGTTCTTTGAGAAAATCAACAAGATAGATAAACCCTTATCCACACTAACCAAAAGGCAGAGGGAGAGCATCCAAATTAACAAAATCAGAAATGAAAAGGTAGACATAACAACAATGAGGAAATCCAGAGAATCATCAGATCATACTTCAAAAACCTGTACTCCATAAAACTGGAAAATATAAAAGAAATGGACAATTATCTGGATAGGTACTACATGCTAAAATTAAATCAAGACCAGATAAACAATTTAAATAGACCTATAACTCTTAAGGAATTAAAAATGGTGATTAAAAGTCTCCCAAAAAAAAAAAAAAAAAAAAAAAAAGGGGCAGGACCAGATAGTTTCAGCACAGAATTATACCAGAATTTCAAGGAAGAGCTAATTCCAATACTCTTCAAATTGTTCCACACAAAAGAAACAGAAGGAACATTGGCAAACTTTTTATGAGACTACAATTACCCTGACACCTAAACCACACAAAGATGCAATAAAAAGAGAATTACACACCAATCTCCCTCAAAACATTGATGCCAAAATACTCAATAAAATATTGGGAAACCAAATCCAAGAAAACATCAAAAAAATTATTCACCATGATCAAGATGGATCAACATACATAAATCGGTCAATGTAAAACACCATATAAACAAAGTGAAAGAAAAAAATAAAACACCACTGATCATCTCATTAGATGCTGAAAAAGCCTTTGACAAAATCCAACTCCCCTTCATGATCAAGATTTTAGAGAGAGCAGGACTACAAAGAACATAACTAAACCTAATAAAGGCAATTTACAGCAAGCCAACAGCCAACATCAAATTAAATGGAGAGAAACTCAAAGTGATTCCACTAAATCAGGAACATGACAAGGCTGTCCACTCTCCCTATATCTATTAAATATTAAAGTTCTAGATAGAGCAAATAAGACAACTAAAGAAGATCAAAGGGATACAAATTGGAAAGAAGAAAGTCAAACTTTCACTATTTGCAGACAATATGATAGTATACATAAGTGACCCCAAAAATTCTACCAGGGAACTCCTATACCTGATAAACACCTTCAGCAACGTGGCGGGATAGAAGATTAACTCAAAAATATCAATAGCTCTCCTATATATAAATGATAAACATGCTGAGAAAGAAATCAGAGAAATATCACCCTTTACAATAGCCACAAATAATATAAAATACTTTGGGGTAATACTATATAAGCAAATGAAAGACCTATATGACTGTGGTTGATATATTGTACACCACAATAAACTTATCTAGGGGTCAGAGAACAGAACAGCCACTAGATTAAACATAGGTTTAGGGAGTGGTAGCACACGCCTTTAATCCTAGCATTTCGGAGGCAGAGATCCATCTGGATCTCTGTGAGTTCAAAGCCACACTGGAAACAGCCAGGCATGGTGACATATGCCTTTAATCCCAGGAAGTGAAGGCAGAAAGGTATATAAGGCATGAGGACCAGGAACTAGAACCTTTTTAAGTTTTTAGCTTTTAGCAGTAGTTCAGCTGACATCCATTCAGATGAGGACACAAAGGCCTCCAGATTGAAGGAAACAAGATCAGCTGAGGAATTGTCGAGGTGAGGTTAGCTGTGGCTTGTTTTGTTTCTCTGATCTTTCAGCATTCACCTCAATACCTGGCTCCTGGGTTTGTTTTTATTAATAAGACCTTCTAAGATTCATGTTATACCTGGCAACCAATGTACTAAGATTCGTACTACATATGACAAGAACTTTAAGTCTCTGAAGAAAGAAATTAAAGAAGATATCAGAAAATGGAAAGATCTTCTATGCTCATGGATAGGTAGGGTTAACAGAGTAAAAATGACAAACTTACCAAAAGCAATCTACAGATTCAATGCAATCCCCATTAAAATCCCAACACAATTCTTCACAGATCTCAAAAAACCAATACTCAACTTCATATGAAACAAACAAACAAAAAAAAAAAAAAAACCAACCCAGGATAGCTAATACAATCCTATACAATAAAGCAACTTCTGGAGGCATCACCATCCCTGAACTCAAGCTTTACTATAGAGCTATAGTAATAAAAACAGCTTAGTATTGGCATAAAAACTGACATGTAGACCAAAGGAATTGAATTGAAGACCTTGATATTAATCTGCACACTACTATGAACGCCTGATTTTTGACCAAGAAGCCAAAACTGTACAATGGAAAAAAGAAAGCATCTTCAACAAATGGTGCTGGCATAACTGGATGTCAACATGTAGAAGATTGCAAATAGATCTGTACCTATGGCCATGCACAAAACTCAAGTCCAAGTGGATCAACATAAATCCAGCTACACTACACCTAATAGAAGAGAAAGTGGGAAGTAGCCTTGAATGCATTGGCATAGGAGACCACTTCCTAAATATAACACCAATAGCACAGACACTGAGAACAACAATTAATAAATGGGACCTCCTGAAACTGTGAAGCTTCTGTAAGGCAAAAGACATAGTAAATAAGACAAAACAACAGCCTACAGAATGGGAAAACATCTTCACCAACCTCACATGTGACAGAGAGTTGATCTCCAAAATATATGAAGAACTCAAGAAACTAGACATCAAAATACCAAACAATCCAATTTTAAAAAATGGGCTACAGAGCTAAACAGAGGATTCTCAAGAGAAGAATCACAAATGGCCGAAAGACATTTAAGGAATTGCTCAACATCCTTAGTCATCAGGGAAATGCAAATCAAAATGACTCTGAGATACATCTTGTACCTGTCAGAATGACTAATATCAAAAACACTGATGACAGCTTATGTTGGAGAGGATGTGGAGCAAGGGGAACACTCCTCCACTGTTGGTGGGAGTACAGACTTGTACAGCCACTTTGGAAATCAGTATGGCAGTTTCTCAATAAATTGGGAATCAATCTACCTCAAGATATGGCTATACCACTCTTGGGCATATACCCAAGGAATGCTCAAGCATACCACACGGACACTTGCTCAACTATGTTCATTACAGCATTATATGTAGAAGCCAGAACCTGGTAACAACCTAGATGCCCCTCTGTAGCTAGAGTTTTCCTGCCTTGCCCACAGTCAGGACAAATCTCTGTCACCGGCCAGTCCCACAGCTGCTCAGACCCAACCAAGTAAACACAGAGACTTATATTGCATACAAACTGTATGGCCGTGGCAGGCTTCTTGTTAACTGTTCTTAGAGCTTAAATTAATCCATTTCCATAAATCTATACCTTGCCACGTGGCTGGTGGCTTACCGGTGTCTTCACATGCTGCTGGTCATGGCGGCGGCTGGCAGTGTCTCTCTGCCTCAGCCTTCAGCTTCCCAGAATTCTCCTCTCTCCCTGTCCCACCTACTTCCTGCCTGGCCACTGGCCAATCGGTATTTTATTTATTGACCAATCAGAGCAATTTGACATACAGACCATCCCACAGCACCCCTCAGCTGAAGAATGGATTTAAAAAAAAAATGTGGTACATATATACAGGAGTTTAAAAAAAATGACGTTATGTAATTTTCAGGCAAATGAATGGAACTAGAAAATATCATCCTGAGTGTGGTAACCCAGACTCAGAAAGACAAACATGGTATGTACACTTATAAGTGGATACTAGATGTAAAGCAAAGGATAATCAGACTACAACCCACAGCTCAGAGAAGCTAGGATACAGGAGAACCCTAAGAGAGAAGTGAAGTGGGTAGCCATTCCAGCTTTGATCTGGAAGTTCCAACCCCCATTGAGGCTTTGGTAACTGTCACGCCTACAAGGCGGGGCCAAGAGAGGACCCTGAAGACCCGAGATCCAGATACACTAGCTCCCTTGGTTCCTGGACCTTGGAAGCTGGAGGTAGACCGAGCAGAGTTCTCCAGAGAACATTGGCAGACTGCGCTATATCTTTCCCAGACCCTGCAACCTACCTATCCCTTCATTTGTAAGTTATGCCACTAAATAAACCTCCCTTTTAACTACGTGGAGTGGCCTTAATAATTTCACCAATAGAGACGCATGGATCACCCTGAGAAAGGGAAATAAATGAGATCTCCTAAGTAAACTGGAGGCAAGGGGGTGGGGAATAGCTGTTAGTGGATTGGAGATGAGAACATAAGGGAACAGGATGGTCAAGCTGGAACAGGGATGGAGTGGGAGAGCAATAAAAGAGAAGAGATACCTTGATAGAGGGAGACATAATGGGGATAGGGAGAAACCTGATGGTAAGACAGAGAGAGAGAGAGAGAGAGAGAGAGAGAGAGAGAGAGAGAGAGAGAGAGAGAGAGAGAGAGAGAGAAAGATTAGAACTGTCTGTCCCAAAGACCAGGAAGCGACCGGAAAGAAAAACAAGCCTAAGAGGCAGTGCTTCTGGGTTTTGTGGGCCCGAGTCAGCTCTTGATCCGACACTCCTGTCTGTGGGCTAGCACTAGGATGCTCGGCCAGCTACTCCTGTCATCTGTGTGGACCTCCGTGATTGTTCAGCTACAGGACACACTCCCCACAAATAAGATTCTTCTCTGCACCCCCCAACCCTGGGCATCTCCCAAGATACTTTGCACCTGCATCTTAAAAAAATTTTTTTAAATATTTTTTGAGAAAATTTAAAGTAGTTTTTTTCTCCTACAACATATTCTGATTCCAGTTTCTCCAATTTCTCCCTGAACCTTCCACTTTCCTACCCATCCAAATCCACACCCCTTCGTCCTCTCATTAGAATACAAACAGCCATCGAAAACAGCAATAATAATTAACAATAACAAATACATAAAACAAAAGATAAAATAAAACAAACAAACCAAAAGAAGACAAAACAAACAGAAAAAATTCAAAGAATAAATTTAAATTAATAGAATTATGCCATAGTCCTTTTCTCTAGCCTGTCCTGGCTACTCTCCCATACCTCTACTCCCAAGTTGATAATGTTTTTTTCTTTGATTTTATTTGTCACATGTTTATGCATAAATATATACAAATATAACCTGATGAGTTTATTTTTTATTGTGTGTGTGGTTTTAGACTGCTTTGCATTGGATAATCAGTAAGGGGGCTCATTCTTGAGGGAAGCCAAGTGCCTGTCTCTCAGCCGTTAGTAGTTGTTTCTAGTTCTTTGTCTAGGAGTGGGAACCCATGAAATTTTCCCTCTTCTATCATGTTCATTGATGTTGCTATTGTTCTGGTTGTTATACAGCCACTTCTGGAAGTGTGTGTGTGTGTGTGTGTGTCTGTGTGAGTGTGTGTATGTGTGTATGAGTGTATGTGTATATGTCTGTTTCTGGGTGTGTGAGTGTGTGTGTGTGTCTGTATGTGTATGTTTGTGTCTACATGTGTGTGTATGTGTGTGTGTGTGTGTCTGTGTGTGTGTGTGTGTGTGAGTGTGTATGCACATAGAAGGAAGTTAAACCATTTGGGTTGACAATACTCCCACAAGAACCATAACTAACAAAACACCAATGCCAGGTATGAGAAACTTCCTTTTGAAGGCTTGTTCAGGGTAGTCCAAGTAAATGATATAGGTTATAGATGTAGCCTTGCTTGCCTCTGAGGGATTCAGGGTCAGCCCCAACTGTTCACTACACCATACACTGAGGACACAAAACTTGGATGACACAAGCTTGATCTGACCTGAAAATATCTTTCCTGAAGTGTGGCTTAATGTTTCCAGAAAACACTATGCAAGCTGCCAAGGGAGGGAAACTCCTAACCAGCCTGGCCAAGCATCTTGTTTTGGTCACAAGCTGGAATATTCGATGTGAGGCAAGTTGAGGTGTTTTTTAAACCGTAACAGATTCTGGAACTTTCCTCCTGGCTGGTGGGAGAGTTTCACATCAAGTGATACTGGCAGTGTGGTGGGCTGTGATCCTGAACCTGCATCATGCAGTTTTGGTATTGTGGAGAGAGGGAAGGCAGGAAGGTAAATGAATGTCCCCGTGTCCCTTCCTGCCCCGGGCACTCTGTATATCCTGCCATTTTTAGTTTCTTATAACGATCCTTCGGGATCGATTGTGTTATTATTGTGATTTAAAAAATGGGCAACCTGGAGCTAAAGATGATTAAGGAACTCGTCAAAGATTGCAACCAGTGCCGGGGATATAAAGCCAGAAGAAGCCATGCAGCCATTGTTCTGTGGGTGCTGCGTGGCCCTTTGGATGCAGAAAGAGGCTTCTGCAGGGTCTTGCAGCTGTCTGGTGACTTCCTTGATGATGCACACTGCTAGGCTCTGAATTCTGCTGTCTTCCTGGTTGCAGTGATCCCATTACTTCTGTTTCTCAACTTGGTTGTGCAGGGGCTAACATTTTGTTAGAAAATGTCACATGAATTAAAAAAAAAAAAAAAAGATTGTCAACTTGCAGGCATCTGCTTCTGTCACCACCCTGGTCTCCCACAGGGGCTGGTAGAACCCAGTTTTTAGGAAGCTCAACTTAGGCAAATTCTAAGGACATCTGAGCACTGACTGGGCTGGTTTGCAGCCTACTCCGTGCAGCCCTAGAGTGGCATGCTGCTGCTGCAGAGCCAGCTCTCTCCAGGGGCCTCCATAAGGGGCCATTTGTTGTGTTAAACACAGAGAAATACCACTGGTGATGACCTCAGCTGGGCACCAGCTTGTCTTTAACTGGACCTGAGTGGTTTGCTATATCAGTGGGAGAGATTTTTTCCAACCACCCAGTAGGTATAGAATACATCTGTGCAGGTATTTCCTTATTACATTTTGGTATTTATTACAAATGGTGTGTGTGTGTGTGTGTGTGTGTGTGTGTGTGTGTGTGTGTGTGTGTGTGTGTGTGCAGTTGTGTTTGCATGCATGCATAGTGTGTGGGCAAATGTCAGAGGTGAGGCAAGTGTTGGTATACTAAAGGTGCCCTTAGCTAATGAGGACTCTCCTAGGCATCTAATGGGTGCTGTCAAATCCACATGCTGGCCTAAGACACTCTATCAGGAAGGTGGGTGCTACTTCTTCAGATCAGAGCACCTGTTCTTTGTTTTCCTTTTCAGTTGGCTAAACACTTGAAGTGACACCCGCTCAGTGCCTTTCAGCCTCTCTGATAAGAAGGGCAGTGAGATTTATTTTCAGACCTTCACATATTGAGCTCCTAGGTGCACCAGAGCACATAGGTATTTTTTTGTTCCCATTTCAGTCTGGCATGTAGGCTGGGCTTAGGACAGGTGAATTTCTGGGCTTTGATACAGAAACGTGGGGAAGGTTCCACGGTGATCCCTTGTGCAAGGGAGAGCTGCTTTCCATCCTGCCTTGCTTAGAGACTCGTGAAGACCATGAGAGTGCTGTGGTGCCTAAGGCTGACCATTCGTCAATATCAGAGGCTGCCCATATCCTGTCTGTGTACTGAGATCACACTGTCCAGGTAACTGCGCCCACTCCATTATAGAGGTAAGGTCAGGGACTCTGGGGAATATTCACGGCCAGCTGTGCGGGGCTGCCCAGTTGTAAGCTTCCTTCATGCTGAGGCAGGACATGACAAGCACTCACATGTATGCATCAGGTTATATTCAAACACAAACGAGCAGCCTTGGCCCCTTTGAAGGCAACATGCTGAGCTGTAATTTACCTACCCCAGTTCTCACCCATCTTGAGCATCTCACTGTGCTATGAGGGACACAGACAGCCAATATCAGAGCACAGAAAAGCCAGATGTGCCATTTGGAAAGTTCTAGAAAGCAGTCTTGGAGGGCAGTCTGTTGGACACCATTTCTAGATTTCCTGAGCCATTGTGTGATCTTCTTGCGCTTCTGAAGCAGAAACTCAAAATGATCCTTTTCTCTCACCTGCACACATCAGCCTACAGGCTCAGAGGGAAACACAAAGCAATTATTGTTGTCTGGGAAAGACCCTGCCTATTTACAGTCTGCTATTAGACTGCTGTTAGAGGTTAGAATAGGATCTCCCAAGTCTAGTCTTTAGCACAGAAAAACTGAACATCTTTGAAAGCAAGACATGAGGTCAACCAATTTTCTAAATATGACTGTTTATTAGGAAACTCAGGAGAAGAACAAAGACTGTTTCTTCCAGAAACAAGTTAAATGAGACACATAACTGCAGGAAAATGGAGTAAGTTACTTCATGATACAAGAGTGGTAGTCTGAACCGTGTTCACACCAGAGAGTATAGGAGGCATGATGGGGGGGGGGGTTTACAATATCTACTGAAACAGGCGAACTAAAAACACAGAATCTCAAAGAAGAAAGTTACGCAACTTGAGAGATGTTTAATACAGAGGTAAATGAAATATTATGGGACAAAATGATTACACGTTAATAACTCCCAGGATCTGGCTGGGGAGCTTGGGGGATAAAATGCTTTCTGTGCAAGCATGGCAGCTGGCATTTGGATCCCTAGTAACCATATGAAAAAGGCCAGCATGGCAGCTGGGCAGGAGTCCCAGCACCAGGGTGATGGAGAAAGGATCGCCAGGACAAGTTGGATGGCCAGAGTCTCCAAGCTGGCAAGATCCAGATTCAGCAGAAGAGCCTGGACAGTGGAAAGTAATGGAGCAATGCACTTGACATTAGCCTCAGCTCTCCATGTGCATATGCATATGTAGATCATGTAGGAAAGTATGCAAACACACACACACACACATACACACACATACACACACATACACACACACATACACACACATACACACACACATACACACACATACACACACACATACACACACATACACACACATACACACACATACACACAACACATACACACACACACACACACACACACACACACACACACACACACACACCACTGAAAAGAAGATTGTAATTCCACTCAATTAACTTACAAACATTCCACGATTCCAGACACAAATAATGATCCATGAAAGCTACTCCTTGGGGAGAAGGCACTCACGACAGTTCTAGCTCACAGGCCTTTGAGTCCTGAGTCTGAAGTACATGTGTCTTCAGCAATAGGGGCTTACCTTCAACTTCTGGGGAGCAACCAAGGAGCACAGTAGCAGCCTGGGATGTTTTGGGGGCCACTTGAAAAGTCCTGACCAACTACTCCGAAGAGGGCTTCTCGTGCCTGGTGTTGAGGTTTTCTTAGTGGCCTTTAGCTCTTGGGAGAAGCACCATCAGTACAGATGAGAAAATTTTATTTAAGCAATGCATGTTTATTTATACATAGACTTAAGTGTGTCATAGTCTTTAAAAGGTAAATAGTTATTGGTATGATTCCTTATGACTTTTCAGACATCCCTACTGTTATTTTCTCCTTCTCCCCTTTCTTCTGCATTTATTGCCCTTATCCTGAACTAGAGGCCCTCCCCCTTTTCCTTATTGCCCTGATCAGATCACTTGTATCCTGCTATTCCTCTCCACTGGTCCCCCATCCCTACCCAGAAATGGTCCTTTTACTTTCCTGGTTTCTGAAGTTACTCCAGGATATGTACTCACATCTGAAGATTCAAGATAAGACCTGTTCTATAAAAAAAAAAAAGACAATGTTTTGATGAAAGAGTAAATTTAAAAAGTACAGTAATACTTTAGAGTGGCATATTAATAATTGCATTATTTATTCTTTGAATCACCCTTAAATGGCTGAAAAGAGAAAACATTGATCAAATAATAATTCCAAAGAAATCATCTCTTAATTGTATTCAAAGTGAAGGTATCCCTGGCCTCATCTGCATGTAAACCCAACACTAACAATGTTGCTCTTTGGGTGATCTCACAGACCTCGTGATGCTGAATCTTGGGTGTGTTCAAGCACAGGAAACTACATAGCCATCATTTTCGTGTACACATCCTCTACGGATTCTGTTAGAAATGTGAAGCAACGCAGTTTAGTGGCTCCTTTGGAAGCAGAGCTCTCTGAGGACAGAGATGCTAGAATGATTATCCACAAAATATGGAACTTTGGCTCAGGGTGGGCCTTAGGTGGCCGGCTCTCTGCTAAGCCAGCCCAGTGACACAGCCCACAATTACTTTGAATGAGTATGGTCTAAATAAGAAACTTTCCTGAAATATTTTCTGATTTTATAACCTTTGATACAGTCAGGGAGATTTTTGATGTTTTCTTTCAGAGTGAGTGAATACTGTTTTGGCAACTTTGATATTTCATTTGAAAGGACTGTAATAAACTGTTTTCTTTGTATTGATTGAAGAAATATAGTGCTTACTTTTTTTGCTTGGTTTTCTAGTAGTTATTCAATAGGTGAAAGGGCAATGCCATCAGTTTCCTAACAGGGCATTCTGTGTGAGATTTGCAAGTCCTACAGGCACCTTTAAGCAGGGATAAATATGCGCTCTGGCTGCAGATGGGCGGTTTTTTACCACCAAAGGATGATTATAGTGTGTGCCTTGAGACACGGGCTATAATATATTTCCTGTCCCTTTATTGCATTTTGGAATCATAAACAATGACTGTTTGGCTCAAAGCCATTTATTCAGCCCAAAAAGACATTATTTGCACAACAAAAATCAATAAAAATGTTACTGGGTCTGGCTGGATACTTTGCTTAACTGTGATATTCGTCTATCACTGATGGAATGCCATCTCTCGCAGGAGACTGGGGCCAAAACACAGCGATCGATCCAGTCAGCAGTGATGGATACTGGCATTTGGAGAGGGCTGCTGTAGAGAATCTCGATTAAAAAAATCTTTTCTAGGTTTTGCCCGCAGCCCAGTCAAGATCACCCACCCAAAAGCTTTCCTCTGTTCTATTGGGTCGCTCCCTCTTGTGGTGGAGAGGCGCTCCAGACACAAGATGTCATGGGGAGAATTGAATCAGTCTGTGTTCAGCCAAAGGCTTTGGCATTGTGTCCAGTCTGGTTGATTTAGACACAGTGTCCCATCCTTTTCATTACCCCAGTGTGTCAGAAGAGCCATTCCCACCTAGCCAGGGTGGTGAAGGGCTTCATGGATGAGCTTCCTCAGTCCCCTTCCCCTTTTGTGCTGAGTATCTAAGACATGGGTTGAAGCTTCCTATGGAATAGTTAATTCTGTATCCCGACTACTGGAAGGAATGCACCGGGAAGACTGAAGTCACACTAACCAAAGTGACAGGTTTGAGTGACGCTGGGAACATACCAAATAGGCTAGAGACAATTTAACGCATGGGGCTTGGGAAAGATGATCTACTACCCTCAAGGCCCATAAATTTAAAATATGAAATTGTTTTTCATTTTTCACTGGCTATCTCCCCATCCGCAGCATAAATCTGACCCAGAGAGCCGTGGTGGAAGGTGATAGAGGGTCGAGAATACTTTTACTATATTTTATTATTTCATTTCACTTCATCTATTCGTGGATATATGCCATACCTTTTCCAAACAGGCTATGTGGAAGATGGAGCTGTCTGGAACTGAACTGCACATTCAGGGCTACCCCGGGTGGCTTTGGGCTTCAAGGCTGAGGTTCTTGGAAGATCACTGGGGCACTGAGCAAGGGGAATCTGGACTTCCAATCTGTGTGTTGGATCCTGAGCTCTACCACCAAGCACAGCTCTTTAGATTTTCCGACACTGCTGTGCAAAGCCAGTGAGCTGGTGTCTCTGTGCATGCCTTTGTTTGATGGTTGTGCTGGGCTGTTGGACATTTGTTCATAATCTACAGACCAATCACATGTGCTTGCATTGTTGATGATTATTTTCTAAATCTAAAGACACACTGTCTGGGAAAAAGAGATCAGCAGTGAAAACCCATTCAGTTGCCAGCACCCACTGTGCTCTGGTATGATAGTGGGTCCAAGGGGTGCAGATCTGATGGTGTCTGGGGTGGTAGTGCCTGGCGGCTTGTCTCTTACCTCAAGCTCTCTGTAGCAGAGGTCCTGGCTGATGGATGTGTGTTTTGCACTAACTCTAAGTGAATATTTTTAGTACTTTATGCCACATAGGATTTTCTAAAGTTGAGTGATAGCTACATTTGTAAGACAACAAAAAGTGCCATATCACAATAAGGAAAAGCATGTGTTACAAAGATTAAATGCTTAATAAATCTTACAACATTATAATTGCAATTTCCTTGCTGCAAGGCTATATATAGTATATCGACACTTTATATATATTAAAGTATGTAAAACAGAATAATGTGCACAGATGCACACATGGAGATGGACATGTGTACAGGTTGGGTCCTGAGTCAGGAGCCTGATTTTTGTCAATGCAATTAGCACAATGTATTCTTCAAAGTATGTTTTCCATGTTGCAGTGTGCTGATCTGAGAGCATTCTCACAACCACCGTTTTGTGAGTCAGCATTGTGGGTGACATCTCCCATAAATGTTCCCTGGAATGAGGGCGCACCTGGAAGGACCTGTCACAGCTCCTGGAAGTACCTGCTTCCACTTCCATCATGTTTACTTTCCCAGACCTGTGTGGCCACCAATGATTAAAACTTAGTTCACTTATATTTCACAGCAGAGAGGTTAGGGAAGCTACCAGCCTGTGCACAGAACAGCTGCAGGCTGGTGAACACCATCATGAAGTGTCGCATTCCCTTTAACAGATGCTCGGAGCTCCTATTGAGCTGTTATGGTGAAATCAGCCCTGCCACACAGACTCTCCTGAAGCCTCCAGTGGGCTTTGTAATGAAAGTGTCTGCTTTGCAGTTGAACACAGACCACACGCTGTTTTGGTGAGCACTTCACCTACTCAGCAATTTTACTTTTAAAATACATCACAGTCTCCTCTTTTCTTCTTGTTTGTCTTCTTTAGTGACTTCCAGGGTAGATCTCAACTCCAGGGATGAAGTCTCCTCCTTTCGACTGGAGTGCTGAGATGCACATTGGACAGGGAAAGCTCCAGTGTGTGTGTGTGTGTGTGTGTGTGTGTGTGTGTGTGTGTGTGTGTTGTGTGTGTGTGTGTGTGTGTGTGTGTGTGTGTGTGTTTGAGGCAGGGCACATAAGACAGTAAATTGTTGGTGCTATTTCTAATCAACTGAGAAAATGGCCCAATTAAAGGACTTTAAAAGGTATTTGCTGGGTGGCTACTGCAGAGAAAGTGTATCCATTTCAAGTTTAGTACTAAATCTAGTTAAGTTAATTGGAGTTAAATTGTTCTTTTGATGACTAATGTGGCTTACTGTGGACAGCAAATTATCATTATTCAAATAACAAAATACCAACAGCCTAGAGTTGTTCCTGGAAGAGCGGAGAGGTTGGCTCAGGGATGGCATCTGTTTTGCTAGTCAATCCATGCCCACAGAGGAGACGGTTTCTGGATTTCTAACAAGGTGCCCATCACTGACCTGTGGCAGTCCCAGCCTGTGTTAGTACCAGTAGAAAGCATTATTGTATGGGATCAAACAGTGAGAAGGAACCAAATTCCATTTAGCATCTAATTTATTAGTAAGTGTAGGACCTTGCTGGAATACTGTATTCATGTGATGCTTGGGAAATCCGAGCAGCAGTTGTCACATGAGGTGGAGATCGAGTAGATACGTTTCCCAGATCGATAGCATCGATCGCCCTTAAAGCAGCAAGTGCAGAACAATGAAGTGGGTTGATTCCCAGGCTCCAGGTGGACCCTGCTCTGCCCTTCCCTCTTCCCAGTTAAGAGCATCATTAAATGTCTGAGCAAACAGCACACAGAGAGGCCAAGTGTTTTATTAATTCATCATCAGAATTATCTCAGTGCATTAATATTAATAGCCTCAAATTGGATTTCATTTAAGAGCTGAAATAAATATGCAGATAGTAAAGGCTGTACAGCCAAGAGGCCTTCATGGTCCTGTGCCTCGAGCTCTGCTTCCTGAAGACTGTAAGGCATAGCACCTATCACCCTTGGATTAGAGAGGGCAGAGAGCAGGCTTGCACTCAGAAAGGTTCATCTTGGCACCCAGATAACCCGGCCAGCCTCCACTAAGGAGGCACGCCACCCATGACATCTTCCTAGTAGTATGGTCACAGAGAAGCCCATCAGCAAAAGCCACGTCTCCTCAAAGAGCAGTATCTTAAAGCTGTGCATTGCCCCAGGCACAGGGGGAAGAAAGGAAATCTTGAGTCATATTGAGCTTTATCAAGGTAAGAGGTCCCAGAATAGACACAAATTACATGACTTTTCTCTCCAGAATGTCTTGTAACTAATTGAAGTCAGACAGAACTTTCCTTGAGTGGAGGTTTAGACATCTTTGTCATTTTGTATCCCGGCACATTATTGTTCTGACTACTGCCGCTGGGCTTCTACAGTGTGAAGACCTTTGTTTCCTGCTTGTTCTAGAAACTGAAATCTGATACCAAGTTGGAAGGTGACTGTGCCCCCTGCTCACAGGTTGGCCTTCCTGTGTCCACAGGAATTTTATGTGGCCCCTCCAATTTTATGTCTCTGTCTCCTTATCTGTGTGTACATGTGTGTGTGTACACGTTTATGTGTCTATAGGTACATGTGATGTGTATGTTAATGTTGACATGAGTGCAGTGCAATGCATGTGGAGGCCAGAAGAAAACATCTGCCAGTGTTCCCCAGGCACCTTAGGTTTGCTTGCTTTTGTTTGTTGTGGGGGTTTACTGTGGTTGAGACAGGGTCTCTCACAGACTTAGAATGTACAGAGTATTGTTAGGCTGGCAGAGAGTCCCAGGAATCCTCCTGTGTCTTTTCTGGGATTGCGAACATGTGTCACCACACTCCTGTTTTTTTTTTTTTTAAACACGTGGTATGTGGACTCAAACTCAAATCCTCATGCTTTAGAGCAACCACTTTACCAAGTGGGCCATCTTTCTAGCCCCTCACGCGTCGGTCTTCTTATGGGGCACAAGTCACATGGCTTTGAGTCCCACCCTGTGACCTCAGTGCACCTTGATGACCCCTCCCATGACCCTGTTTGCAAGTGAAGGCCCCGGGTTAGGACTTCCTCATTAGAGGCAGATGTGTCAAGGAGGAGCGAAAAATCTCTGAGAATAACAGTGACAGTGTCAACTGCCACGTCCTTGAGCACACTTGTCACTGAGACTCTTGACAAGTGTGGGGGACAGTGGCAGTAAGCAGGGGGCACATACGGGCTCTCTGGAGGGTCTCTGACTCCTTTTACCCACGTCGGAAATTGGGCAAACTCATGTTTCATAGACAAGACACTGATGACAGCCTCCCAGTGAGCCAGCCGCGCCGAGGAATGCCAGCTGAGCGAGTGATGTCATTGCCAACAATGACACGCTATGCTGTCACTATGTATGCTGTGGAACTTCTCCCTCAATGTCAAGAGATTCAGAGCAAGGCTCTGTGAAAGCTATGTCTACCCAACGTGCCTGCAGCTTCCTGACCTTGAACTGGGGGGTTGAAGGAGCACTACTGTGGTGGTTTAAAAAAAAAATGGTCCCTGATAGGGAGTGGCACTATTGGGCGGCATGGTTTTGTTGTAGTAAGTGTGGCCTTCTTAGAGGAAGTGTGTCGCTGTGGGAGTGGGCTTTGAGGTCTCCGACGGCTCAAGCTACACGCAGTGACACAGTTCACTTCCTATTGCCTGCAGATCAAGATGTAGAATGCTGAGCTCCTTCTCCAGCACCATGTCTGCCTGCCTGCTGTCATGTCCCGCCATGGTGATAATGGACTAAACCTCTGAAACTCTAAGCCAGCCCCAATGGAATGTTATCCTTTAAAAACGTTGCTTAAAAAAAAAAAAAAGGGGCTGGAGAGATGGCTCAGAGGTTAAGGGCACTGACTGCTCTTCCAGAGGTCCTGAGTTCAATTCCCAGCACCCACATGGTGGCTCCCAACCATCTGTAATGAGATCTGGCACCCTCTTCTGGCCTGCAGGCATACTTGGAGGCAGAATGTTGGATACATAATAAATTAAAAAAAAAAAAAGAGTTGCTGTGGTCATGGTGTCTCTTCACAGCAATAGAAACCATAACTAAGGCAACCATGGGGAAGGGAGATCACTCTGGGCTCAGCAACTCCTACTGGACCTTAGCTACACTGTGGAAGAGTGAATCCTGCGCCACCTATTTGGGTCCCATCTAGCCCCTACCAAAACAACTGCCTTCTGTTAGGTGGTCTCAATAAACCAAGTGTCTCATGCACACCCTCCATTTGTTTTCCTTAGTTCTCTGGGCATCCTATTCTCAAGTCATGGGTCAGACTGTTGTTGGTTGTTTTTGCTCTTTGAGGGGGGCTGGCATCCAGCTCCCAAATAAATCACACACAGAGGCTTATATTGTTAATTATGAATGTCCAGCCTTCACTTGGTTCATTTCTAGCCAGCTTTTCTTAACTTTAAATTAACCCATCTGTCTTTTGCTTCTGGGCTTTCCCCATTCTCTTACATCTGTAAATCTTGCTCTTACTCTGTGGCTTGCTGTGTAGCTGGGGGGCTGGTTCCTGCTGTTGTCTTCCTCCTTCTCTGACTCCTTCCTCTTCTTCTTTCTCCTCCCAGATTTCTCCTTCTGTATATCCTCTCTGCTTGTCAGCCCCGCCCATTTCTCTTTCCTGCCTCACTATTGGCCATTCAGCTCTTTATTAGACCATCAAGTGTTTTAAACAGGCACGGTAACACAGCTTCACAGAGTTAAACAAATGCAACACACACAAATGTAACACACCTTACAATAATATTCTACAACATTAGATAATGGCCGCTGTGTGGTCTTTCCTGAGATATGTGAACAACAACAACAAAAAATCTCTTCATCAAACTTATGGCGTCAAAGACAGACCAAAGCAGGGATTCCTTCAAGACTAGCTTGGTGAACCAGCAGGTTCACTGGGGCTGTTCACACAAGCATGGGTGAGGACCGGAACCCCTTGGGCACCCCAGCACACGCCGCCGACGCTCCATACTCACGCCCTCGCCTTAACTCATAGTCTCCGACTGATCATCGACTCTGCGACGTAGTTCGCACACTCTAATGATCCAACCCACGATACGCGAACACTACCCACACCGAACGCCCGCGCCCCACCTCACACCCTTACGGCCGCACCGAGAGCACGGGGCTCAACCAGAGACATCATTACCAAGAGCCCAACAGAAAGAACCACAGCCACACCCCACTCACGCCCTCGGCGCAGAGCAGCCGACTCCTGCACCAACTCCTTACTCACAATCCCAACCCTACTACTATGCTCCGATGAGAACACGGCGCGGAGCGACCACTAGTTCTCGAAAGGACATGGCCATGAGAATGAGTGTACTCCAAGCAGATGCCCTCACCTTTGAAGCCCACCTCCTCATACAAAACTGTCGTCTCCCAGAGCCCCCTGTCGTGACATTGGCAGGCAGCACCACTCGGAGGAAGCCCTCTTTGACAGGCCCAGTGACTTATTGCATAGCCTTTGGCTGGGAACGGCCTTGGACATTTTGTCACACTTTCTGAGATTTTGTGGGCCTTCATTACAAAATTTTATTAGCTTCCCAAGGACTTACTGACCCTTCCCTTTTACTTCCCTAGGAAATTTATTTTTATATCTTTTGACCACTTTTGATTTTATGTCTTAGATGTTTACTCTGGATCGGTATACTGAAACAATCCCTTGTGCCAATTGTTCATGCTGGTCATGGAAACACTCGCAGCCTCGAGTCAAGAACGCGAGCCTGGCTCCCCACTGGACCTCGACATGATGACACGCTCACCAAATCGGTAGCTACTGGATTCGATCCCTGGGTCTTTTGCCAATGAATACAAATGCATCTTACCCACTGAGCCTACCCTCCAGCACAAAGGGAAGGAATGTTTAAGAGAACGTAACAAGCAGCTCTGCACCAACAGTGGACAAAACCAAGATTAAATTCTTGAAAGGTGACAAACATTGAGCTTAACAAATTGGTCTGGAGCTGCAAGTCCCTGGAGATAATTGAAAAGGAGACAGATGAGACAAAGACGAGGACAAGAGGCTTCATGGATGCTGAGAAGGGCACCATCGTGCCCAACTAGGAGCTCTCAGTGCCCTGCCAGCAAGAGTTCAAGGTTGTGTGTAGCGTGCAAGCGGCCAATCGAAGATGTTCCTCCAGATGTAAACCACTCGCCGGTCTGGTTCTGAGCTGGCATGTCGATCTCAGATTTCTACTTTACGATCCACTCCGAACGTGACCTGTTGCTCCTCGCGCACGGACATCCCGCTGTGACAGTCAGAGGGAGATCTTGAACCAGACAAGCAACACCCGCGCGTGCAGAGTCATTCCCAGCAGTGGTAACATGCTCAGGACTATTGGGAAGCGATGATTGCAACTTGGCCACATCAACGCCTGGCTCGGGGGGAGGAGCGCAAACCAATGAAGGATCCAATGATTACTTTACACGGTACCTGAGATCTTTCCCTGGAACTGACCTAAGGAGTGTGCCACTCACTTCGCCCTCAGTGTAGCCTAGAGAGTTTTCAAAAATACAAGGCTTACCTTTGGCGTGTCGCACACATGGTCTCTGCTCAGAGGCACTAAAGGACACTCTTCACCCTCCCCCACCAGACGACTACTTAGAAAAATTGCAGAGGGTCCTCCAGACAGAATACGGCTCAGCAACTACCCTCACGCCTTGCTAATCTACCTAGAGTTACGCTCGTCCCACTGACACCTGTGGGTCTGGCCACGCAGACCACCCACCACACCTGGACAAACATCCAAACTGGGCCAAGGTACGGAAAGTTTCTCGCAACCCACTCTCCTGTAGACGAGCTGACATTTCGGCTGCCTGGTGTGACTTCTACTGTCGATTTAAATTCGCTTATTTCATGCCACTCGGATTCTTCCACGAACGTCACATGAGCATATCCAAACACATTTAGATAATTAATATATTATTATTATATTTATAATGCATTCGCTCTCATTCTAGAACCCTTTCTAGAATCAATGTGCATCAATCCACATAATGGAATAAGTTCTCATGTTTCCTAATACTGTAATCTTCAATTATGAGCAGCTTAATGATTCTGAGATCCCGGAAATCTTAAATAAGCGACACGGAGTACGAGTATACAGACTCCTGTAATTAACGTCTCAACCCACATGTCGCAAAGTAAGAATTTCTACAGGAAGCTACTATTCAATGCAAATGTAAACTATATCCTCCATATGCTAACCTTTCCTTTCTTACAATATATTCGAAAACTAATCACTTGTCCTGGCCAAAATGAGGGCAGGCCTTCTGTAAGGTGGACTGTTCCACTGATCAATTCTTTTCCTGTCGTAAATACTACTGCAGGGCGAGCACTTGTGCCCAAGTGTGATACTTCCATTACAGGACTTCATGAGGTCAATAGAGAGAGTCTCTCAGTGTCTGCAAGTTTGTTACTGTTTCAATTTTTAGCTGCATTAGTCAATTGACTCGCAGAACACACACCCAATATATGGATGTTTCATGGCTCTGTAACAACTCAAGTACACACAGTATTCCACACACATCCACCTTCATATTGGGATTGCCAATGCGGCGCCGAAGCTCAGGCAGTTCAAGAATCCTAGTCAAGATCCTCTAACAAATCTGACTGGTGGCTCTCCCGCAGTGACCTGCGTCTGGTAGGCTGAACAGTGTTGGTAGAAACAGAGAAGAGTCTCGGTGCTACCAATCACACGCTTTGCTCAGACACCCGAGTGTCTGGCGCTCCTAAGATAGAGAGCCTCTTCCCAATGGGCTCTACAGCCTGCCTAGCCAAGAAGCTAACATCCACATCGGCATTAAATAATTGGAGTGTCCTCAATCTGTTTGAGGTGTGCTAGTCCTCAGCAATTGACAAACTTCCAGGTTATAATTTATGTTTGCGATGATACTCCTCAGTGTACTAGAGTTTATTCCTGCACTCGCCCACACAGTTCAGGACAACATCGTCTTCTCACACGCCAGCTCGCCACAGCACACTTTGCAACGACCCAACCAAAGTAAACACAGAGACTCATATTGTGCTTGCACAAATCCTGCTAATGGCATCGGCTGATGAATCTTGACTAACTGTTCCTTATAGCTATAGTAACACTTAAATCCCATTTCCCTATAAATCTAATACTTGCCCATGTGCGCTCAGTTGGCTTACGCCAGCGTCTCTTCACGATGCTATCCTTGTCATCGGCGAATGGCATCCGGCCAGTGTCTCCCCCTCCGCCTTCCCTTCTATTCTTTTCTCCTCTCTCTAAGTCCTGCCCTTATACTTTGCCTTGCCTAAGCCACTGGCAATCACGTGTTCATTTATTGACCACACCATCACGAACCGCTAATTTAGATCATACAGACAATCCATCCCACAATCACCTCAGCCCTGGAACCCTTCTCCTCTCTCTCTCTCCTCTCCTCTCTCCTCTCTCTCTCTTCCTCTCTCAATCTGCTCTCTCTTTCTCTCTTCTCCTAATTCTGCCTGCTCTGCAGCCAGCACCTCTGTCTTAGACACAAATCTGCTCTTCAAGTCAGTAACATAGTTTTTTAAGCCTAGAAGACATAAATGATGCAATTGCAGTCGTGTCGCTCGTGTTGTGCTGGGTTGTGATGTGATGTGTGTGTGTGTGTGTGTGCTGGGTGTGTGTGTAAGGATAAAAGCGCTTATCCTTTTGTATTCCCATCACCGGTTCCAGAACCCAGTGCCACTCAGGACATTAAGAAAGCGCTTCAGACAGTCAGGGACACCAGTGGGAAAACGGGCAGAGCTTCGCTTCACCAGGACCATGGAGGCCCGAAGCCAGCCTGATTCCTCGGAGGACATCCCAGCGTTCTTCATTCTTCCTCACTCTACGACTAACTAGCAAAATCTTGCTGCTGGGTCCACCACGCCTTTTGCTTCTGAGTTTATAGTCGGAAGCATTTCGAAGGGCGAAAAACCTTCTGAGTTTTTTCCGAGAGATAAGTTCCTCTGTGTCACAGGCCAGGCATGTCAGCTGAGCAAACACTCTTTAATACACATGACTGCTGTCGTTTATGTCCAGAACCCAGAAACTGTACTCCTATCGTTGCACCACAGGTATCTTCGCATGAGTTATCCCCGCAAATTCTATTGTTTGCTCCACCAACTATTCTCTTCCTTCCAAGTGCACAGGGAGGTTTCCCCATTTTGTACTCGGGCAACTTCCACACAATTTCCCCCGTTTCTTTCCATTAGAAAACGGAATGACCATGGCTGCATCAACGTCTCCACACAGTCAGTATTTGTAAGATCCTTACCTCGCCACCACCCCGACCCCTGACCTCGCTGCCATGCGCCTCTGATCTTGAATTTCTGTCTACTGCTCCAAAGACTCTCCCTCTACCTCCCCAGCTCGGAGTCAGGCAACTCAAAAGAGACCCGCTTGTCGTATTATCTGCTTTACGTAATTGTTATCTGCTTGTCTTATGAAGGGTTGATCTTCGACTACTCATCAGTCTTCAGCCATTTTATGCTATCGCTGTTTCTCTTGTTTTATTTTAGCCGATGTCCATCTGGGCAGCTATAGGCTTAAAATGTATCAACCGCGATATGTCCTGTGTTTTTTGAACCTCATCGCTCCACAACCTGTCCCCCTAGCTTGCGCTGTTGAGGCTTTCATTGTTAATGTTGTCAACTTGGCACTCTAGATCCTAGCTTTACTCCCCATGCAGCGAGGACATCCGAACCCAGTTTCAGCAACACGCAAAACTGCGTGCTGATGGTTTCTTTCCAGTGTACTCACTGTGCCCTTTCCACCAGGTGGAAATCGCCTGCCATGAAAAATCGGCCATGTTTGAACTCTTACACAGTAACGGCATCATAAACACATGTGACCACTATCCGTTGATCACTATGACGTCGAGCATCTCGTATCCACACACTTCTTTTTTCTCGTGTCAAATATCCTATTCATCATGAAAACCCCAAGCCCTCTGAATTGTCCTTGCCCATGTTGCGGCAACACGCCATTATATCTCTCGATGCGTGCTTTCCACGGGCACGGATCGCGGGAGAGGGTCTTTTTCCCTTCCGGTCCCTAGGACACGACCCATGTTCTTAATACCAACGTTCAAGATATGACACCTTAATACTGCATAGCTTTCTAAAACCTTCCCAAGCCATCAGTATTCCCTTTATACACCCTCCTCACTGTCTAACGGTCTCTTCCTGCTTCCCCGTTTACTTCTCCATCGGTTGTGTCTGCGTGAATTCCTATGGAGTTCTCATTTGCATCAGCACTAGAACAGATCTCCTCTTAATCTGCATGTTAATCTTGCGGTATAATTCACATTTCGGGCAAAGGATGTCAAACATACACCACAACTCACTGTCATGAACAGAGCTGCATCAGTCTACACCACAGACACATTCCAACATACAGCTAACAGCGTGCAACACATTTACAGAGAGAGAGCCGACCGAGCACGACTGAGACGCCGAGATAGAGTGACCACTCGACGCAGACCCGACGACGAGAGACGAGCACGAGAGAGCACATAAGACGCAGAGCAGATGAGAACGACGGAAGCAACCGACACCACTCCAGAGCAAATAAGCAACACATGATCCATGACCTCGAGAGAGATAGGAAGACGCAAAGAGATTCTCGAGACGAGAGCACGAGAGAGAGAGCACGAGAGCACTGTCGCTCAGATATCAGACACCTGACATAAGCACCGCCCATACTTTCATCTGGAACAGAGATTCAGAAGCCCCCTCCACGACTTCTTGGCCAGATGAGTTGACTTGCTAACTTACCATTCACTAACCAGGACAGCAGCCCAACGGCAAGGCCCTTCATATACTCTCGCGGGCTGCGCGATTTGCTGCTATCTCACCTTTGACTATCACTCTTGGAATGAATTCTAGATCCTTTCCTCTTTCGATGGATGGGCATTTTTCTTTTAGACTTGTTAACTGTAATACGATGAACTAGGACAAATACATCTCCCAAGTTGGACCTACTGAAGCACACTCTCTTCCCCTTGAATGCATCTCACCCTTCCCCTAGATTGAGCCTTTGAATATCCCACTTCCCAAACTCACTCACCTAGCTCGTGCAGTAGGCTTAAGCACATTGTAAATATCAACCTTCCACCAATACTTTTTTCCTATAGAGTAGGTACGAAATGCCTTTGCATATCACCTTTCACAGTCTTCGTCTCTGTAGTAGCCCGCTGCAAGCTTGGCAATATCACTTCCACCAAAATTGCTCCTTTGCAAAGCACATATGAGTAGACTGATAAGACCCCTGAATATCACCTTCCAACACTCGCTCTCTCTGTGTGTAGACCTGAAGACCCTATGAATATCACCTCCCAACTCGCTCACTCTTGTTAGTAGACTGACGCTTTGAAATATCACCTTCCCAAACTTGCTCTCTGTAGTAGACTGAAACCTTGAATATCACCACATTCCCCAAACACTCCGCATCCTCTGTAGTAGACTGAAGCCTTGAATATCACCATTTCCCCACACACTCGCCATCTCATGTCAGTTAGACTGACAACCGCTGCCTGCACAATATCCACCCTCTCCCACCAACTCCGCTCTCTGTAGTATTAGGACTGAACCTTTGAATACATCTCACCGCCCAGACGCTCCGCTCTCCTGTTAGCGTAGGCTGAACAGCCGATATCACCTCCCCAAACTCGCTCTCTGTAGTAGACTGAAGCCTTGTCTCCTTTCCCTGCCCCACACAAAGCCTTTGTGTGAAACACTCTCAGATCATTATACATTCCTATGAACCTTGCTCTGGTTATAAGATGTTTTTATAGTTAGCCATCTTTTCTCTCCTGTGCTCGTTATCAGTTTCCCTCCACTCTGTGATTTCAGCTCCCAAGATCACCTGCATTCACACGGAATTCAGCTTTGACAGACTCCCTCAGAATTGTTTCTTTCTTTTACCAAATTTCTGATTTAAAACGGATCGCACTTACACTTTGGCCTCCCACTTGACAAAGGTATATGCGTTTTACCCTCCTTTCAAAGTAACACGAGGACTCTCTATCCTATCCTGTGTGCGAATCTGTTATAACAGGTGCAGGTGTCTTTGGAACCCAGAGATGTCCTGAAGATCCTCTAGGGCTGAGCTAACCAGGCTACTATGAGCTGTTCTGACTATGCGGTCAGTGTGAGAACAGAACCTCTCGGTCCTTCTTTAAGACGAAATGCGATCACTTTTACAACTTCATGACCCTACTCTCCATTGCCCTCTTCGTTACCTTTCACCCAACATCCCCCACGCGTCCTATCTCTTGTGCTTGCTTGCTTTGAGATACGCTACTCACCTTACATCTACGGTTGTCTTGAAAACTTGGGAATCCTCAATGCCTCAGCCTCCTGCAGAGTTCTGGCGAATTTAAAATGTGGAGGTATCTCTCCTTGGTGCTGTACCTCTACTGGGTTCAATTCTTGTACAGCTCTACCTTTGCCGTGTGGTGAGCAACGTCCAGTACCGTAGCTTCACTGTCTTTCCAACATCCTTGCTGTGACAGTCAGCCCCTGTTGGCTGGAGATGCATCATGTTCCCGCATCGAGGATGCTGTTACTGTTACTTACTGACTAACAGCCTTACTCTCACCTTATTGAGACCTTTCCAGAAGATTATGTCAAGCCAGAGACAGTGTGTTCTGCCCACAAGCCTCCAAAGCCCTGGCCTGGCAATTGCTCCTATCTCGGTCCAGCGGTGGGAGAAGGACCTGGACATAACAGAACTGTCTTCCTCACTTTAAGAGCTTGATGTATCTTCACTCCAGCTTTTTAGCTCCTATCATACATATTCATATCTCATTAGTATTAGCCCAATTCAATATTTATACTTGAACTCCACCTTCCACAGGCAGATATAGATGGGAGACTCAGTCTACAATGTGATAAGAATGAGTTGCTCAAGCATTTCACTCACACCATGAGATTCACTCTTTCCCAAATGTGCTTTTCTGCAGTCCAGGCTCTTTTTGGAACTCAGACAGAATCAGGTGAGGAGCAGGGCCCTAGGTGCTTTGGCCTCTTACTTGACTTTCTTGAAAGCCAACCCCAGCAGCAGGCAACAGAGGGTGAGAACAACCTGCTGGTGCTCTCCTCAGAGCCTCAGGGAGCTAAGGTGCTCAGATGGGCTCCCCTTGTTGATTGACTTCTAGTCCAGCCCCACCTGGATTCCATATCATTAACCAGGCAAGGAAGCCCCTTGCTGGACATTAGCTCTGCTCTGCGAGGCCAGCTCTCACCTCTGTGGGTACAGTGCCAAGTTCAGGCCCCAACAAGTGGTGTCAACTGAGGAGTGTATCACTCTGAAAAGTACACTGTCATTGACAATGTTGCCATTAGTAACTGACATGGCAAGAGTAAGATGCAATGTAACCAAAACCTTCACCAGTTTTTAAAGCCAGCTCTGAAAGTAAGTAGCAGCCAATGGCACAGGATGTCATTATCCTTGGTCATAAGACTGAGCTTTTGGCACAGTGTCCACAGCAGTGGGAATGTGTTTGAAACCAGGTGACCTCCAAACACCTCATGGAAAAGGCTAGGGCTGAACTGTGGAAACAGACACTGCATTCATCACATCTGAAGGGCTGCCCCGTGGAATGTGTGCTTCAGGAACTCATCTCCCTCTTAACCACTGAAAAACCCACAGCTAAAACTGCTGATAGTTTACCAAGAAAGCGCAGAATAACCACTGTGCTTCTATTTCATTAAAAAGCATGAAAGAAGTTCCAATTGCCCTGAGTAATCCCCATGGTTCCCCAGAGTTTAGGATGCAAAGGACATGTCAAAGCTTATGGAAACTAAGACCAGCCAAGTTCAATGGATTCATCTAACTTGAGGAATCTTTCTTTGTCTTATTTTCATTTGTTTATTTTTGTGTGTAGATGTAATGGCCCGTGCACGTGTGTATGATGACTTGAGGTTGACATCAGGACATCATTTCCTCAATTGCTCTCTTCATTATTGTTCCGATCGTCTCCTACAGAACCTCAGGCTTGCTCTTTGGGCTCAGCTGGCTGTCCCGTGAGCCTCAGAGGCTGCCGGTTTCTGCCTCAAGATGTATAGCCCCAGACCCAAGCTTTACAGGGGTTTTGGTGATCCAAGCTGAGGCCTTCCTGTCTATGCAGCAAGCCTTTCACCTGCTGAGCCTCCCTATCCCCTTCTCTTTACCTTTTCATTGGCACAGAGAGCAGCAGGCTCCTGGTGGCATTTTTGCACATACTTAATTTTTGTTGTTCTTCTCTCATTTCAAGCTTTAGACTTTTTTTTATTGAAAATTAAAATTCGGTGTGATTATGTCTTTGATGGCGCTGAAGTGTGGTTTCTAAAATCTTTATTATTTATTTATTTATTTACATTGTAATGACTGCATATGTAAGGGTATTTAGTGGAGCCCAGAAACACCACAACAACGGTTTTGTAATTTTTATTAATTACCAGGCACTGCTTACAGGAAACTGCTGTCAAAGCAGAGACACCTCATTTACACCCCCGCCCCCACTTTGGAGACTGTTTGTGACTGTGAATAATTTCCACAAGTAACCTTGTGTTACGTAAGTGTTCCTGCCGTAACTTACGTCAGGAACCCCTGGTGTCACAAGGCTCATTTAGCGCTGTCCCTTTGCAGGATGTAGTGGGGAACATGGATTCTATTTGCACCACCTGTCAGCAGACACAGGGTGGTTCTCAGCTCAGAATGTGTTTCATGAGTCTGCCGGAGATGTAGATCCACTGGCCTAATTAAACTTCATAATTTTAAGTGACTTTCTCATTAAAAAAAAAATTGCTAAAAAGCAAATATCAATAACCATTCTCTGATGCCTTTTCCCCATCTTCTCTGAATAACTTTGGATGCTCCTGTTTCTCCCTGGGTACAGACTTTGGGCAGAGGGACTACCCATTTTCCAGCCTTCAGTGTTTGTTTGCTTTTCCTGAATCCTGTGGCAAAATGCTTTTCCCTGGGTGGTCCTGTCGAGAGGCAGGCACTGCTCCCTGGGAAGTTTCTCCATCATCTTTCATCTGCAGTTTCTCTGTTTCTCTGCTTTCCTCAGCACGGCAATGTTTATGGTAGAGTTCCATTTTCAGACTCATCTTCTTTTCTTCTTTCTTTCCTTCTTTGAACATTTGTGAGCCTCTCTACTTTCTCCTGACAAACCAAACAATGTCCATGATGCTCACTGTGTGTGATTCAATAAATTCATTTTGTTGCATGGTGGTGGCTGCAGTCACTGGGCACAGCCTCCAGGTGCTCAACTTCTGATTCTCAAAGACGCAGGACTCAACTTCCGGCAGCTTAAAACAAGGAAGTGCTGTTTGAAGTCTCAGGTTTGCCAAGTCTCCTCGTATGCTTCCCGCATCTCATCTTGGTGTTATCCCAATTTAGGCACATTTCCTGTGTGTGTGTGTGTGTGTGTGTGTGTGTGTGTGTGCACGTGCAAATATGAGTACATGCATACAGAGGCCTGAGGTCAATGTCTAGTGTCTTCCTCAATTGCTCTCTACCATGTTTTTGTTTGTTCTCCCAGAGAGAGTCTCTGGAGCTAACCAGTTTGGCTAGACTGGAAAGCCAGGAAGCCTAGAGATATTCCTTTCTCTGCCTCCCCAGGACTAGAAAATACAGGCACTCACTGCTGAACCCAGATATTTTTTACACTTGTGCTGAAGATTGAGCTCATGTATCATGTATGCAGCTCAAATACTTGGCCAACTGAATCATCTCTCCTAGTCCCCTTTGCACTTTTAAAAGGTTACATGTGACAGCGTAGTATGTTTTTGGCAAAGGTACCATTATATCTTAGATTCCCACTATGTAGCACTCAGCAGTCTTTCAAATTATCCTATCCCATTAATAATTTCACAATCCATGAATTCCTGCCTATCTCAGATTTGGTGGTTTCCCCATCAGTGAACCAGTATGTTTTGCAGGCATTGATTGAGCAGCCTTGTGGCATCCAAGTTTCCTGTGCCCACGGCTTCAAGTCCTGCCTTCTCGGGGTCTCTGTGGTCTTCAAGATTTAGGGACTCGCGTGTTTAGGCGTCTCTTTCCCTCTTGGCAAAGTCAGATGACAGAAACAGATAGCGGTGTTGCCACCCTTCAAAGCATGAGGCTGTCTGGAGAGGCTGGGGTGATCAGGCCACCTGGCTCCTGGCCCAGGAGGTTTCTATAGTGTGAGACTGCCTGCTGGGTACTTACAACTATCTTTGCTCAACTAGGGAAATGGCCTCTATAAGTGGATCACACAGAGGAGGGTGAGCGGCAGCACTAATGTCAGTGTCCTCCACCTTCAGGTTCCCCTTCTGTGAGGTGAAACCTTCAGAGCAGCTGTGGGTGGTGTTTCCTGGTCACCCCCCCCCCCAGTTGTTCAGAGGTTAAATCCAAGCTCAGGGGAAAGTTAGGAAGTGTGAGTCGGGTCACGGTCGTGCCTGTTCTCTGGCACGATCCTGCGTGCAAGGGCCACACTCCTCTGGTCTGTGTGTGCACTGAGTGTGTGGCCACAGCCTGAGGCTGCAAGAAAAGCCAGTTGTCTTTAGCATGGTGCACTTCGTTACAAAAGTAAAGCATCACTTCAGGCTGCTTGACTGCAGGAGGGAGGGAGCCAAGTGAGGGCGATGAGGAGCACACCAGCAAAGCTCAACAGTGTACACGTGACAAAATGTCTCAATAAAATCTGTTATTTCTATTCTACTTAAAATTAAAAGTAAAGAAGAAAGGCCATTTCAATTAGATAGGAAGAGTACCCCATGAAACCTTAGAGTGCAGGCTGGGGAGAGAGCTCAGGTGCCAAAGAGCTTGCTGTGCAGCATGAGGTCCTGAGTTCAACCCCCCAAACCTATGCAAAAGCCAGGCATGGTGGTGTGTGTTTGTAATCTCGATGTTAAGGAGGCAGATTCAGAGACAGGGAAATCCCTGGCTCCCTATGGTTAGGTGGTCTAGCCAAACAGATCAATGAGTTCTAGGTAAAAGTGAAAAGGTGAGGGAGGGGAGAGAGAAAGAGAGAGAGAGAGAAAGAGAGAGAGAGAGAGAGAGAGAGAGAGAGAGAGAGAGAGAGAGAGAGAGAGAAGAGAAGAGAAGAGAAGAGAAGAGAAGAAAAGAGAGAGCTAAAAAAAAAAACAAGGTGAAAGGCATCCTGGGGAATACTGAGGTTAATCTCTAGCCTCCTGTATGCACACACTTGTGAGGGTACACACACACACACATACACACACACACACATACACACACACACACACACACACACACACACACACATGCACACACACATGCACACACACATGCACACACACATACACTCACACATACACACACATACACACACATGCACACACACATGCACACACACATACACTCACACATACACACACACACACATGCACACACACATGCACACACACATACACTCACACATACACACACACATGCACACACACATGCACACACACATACACTCACACATACACACATACATACACACACACACACACACACACACACACACACACACAGAGTCTTTAGAGTCCTGGTAGCTTCCATCTGGGATTGCTGCTAGTACATTAAGGCCAGGAGAGCATGTTTCAGGTTATGGGGCCTTTGAGCATGTTTTCGAGCAGTTCAGCAAATGCCCCAGTCACACAGTGCCTGGAGCAGTGGTTTTGTCCACACACAGGCCTTAGGGTGTCCAGCTAGTCCTAGAAGAGATGTGTAGGTTTCATGCAGTCAGGATGGAGAGGCAATGCCCCTGGCTGCCCATTACCTCCGAGTCCCAGGTTACTGAATGAAAGGACAGAGCTCATTAGTGTTCTGGTTGGTAGATCTAAATTTGCCCAAGTATCCACTTAAGATGGGGGAAGGGATGCTGGATCAGAGCTAAAGAAGCAGCATTTAGAAGTCACAGTGTTAGAAAATGTCCTTCTTGTTCCATTTTCCTAAGATTTCCTCAGTTCACATCTCAGTTTGAAGAGTTGAAAAGAAACAGAGGGGGCTGGAGAGATGGCCCAGTGGTTAAGAGCACTTGACTGATCTTCCAGAGGTCCTGAGTTCAATTCCCAGCAGCCACATAGTGGCTCACAACCATCTGTAATAGGATCAGATTCCTTATTCTGGTGTTTACATAAAATGCATGAGTAAATAAATCTTTAAAAAAAAGAAAGAAAGAAAGAAAGAAAAGAAACAGAAAGCCTACATCCTACCTTCGTGGCCCGTACTTCACGCTCCTCTGCCAAGGGCAGAGCAGCTACATGTGTGTCTTTGCTCAGAGGAGGGGTCCTTGTGACCAGGGAGCTACACTACACACTGAGGGATGACAATGGAAATAGGAGACCATTTGCCTTCCCTGTCAGTGTAACTGACACCCTCGGGTCTTTGCCTGCTGTAGCTAACTAATGCAATGAAAAGACATCCCGTTCTCTACCTGCTTAGTACAGTGACCACAGCAGCAAGTGCTTTTCCAGGAACTACAAAACCCTTTCCATTTTCTACCTACTACTTTGTGATTTTCTTCTCCCAACTTTCAGGGGAGAGTGACATTTTCATGGAGCTCCCTTGGACTTCGCATGGTTCTGTGCCACAAAATTAACAGGAGAATGGGTAGAGGGCTGGTAACAGAGCCAGGAGGGGAAGGCATGGGTCCTGAGGGAGGCTTCAGTGGGTCTGATGCAGCCCTACTGGCCTCCACCTCCATTTCCTAAGAAGAGGAAAACATGACAGAAAGCCCCACAGTACAGACATATATTGTGGTGCATTGTCTTTAAAAAGCCAAAACAAATATATCCTTCAGAGTAGTGATAACACAATAGTTAGGATGATATATCTACATAGATATATAGATATAGATGACACAGATACAGATGGTATGGATAGATAGATATATTTAGAAGATATAGATATATTTCTTCTGCATGACTTGTGGTCCACGCCAAGGTTGCTGAGTGCGGATGGACAGCCAGGTCCCCCCCGCCACACACACACAGTGTTTTCTAGAGTGTGCCTCTGTAACATTTCAAGAATAGTACTGAGGTACTTCTTTCTACATTATATTTAAAAGCCAGGTCAGAGGAAGTTCATAGAAAAGGCGAATCTGTCATCTGGGCTGTAACCCTACGTGAAAGACAATGGAGAAACAAATGGCTGTGTGGTTACCACAGTGTCTTAAAGGGACAGCAATAAATTGCCAGGACGTTTTTATGGAGTTTTTTAACCTCTGGCCTTTGGAGGGGAAAAATCAATAAGATATTAAGAAAATCATGAATTAATGTTTCATAGAGTGTAGGCATCCATGAGGGCCGGGTTGGGCGGGCGGGGGGAGATAGGCAGACATCTAAGCCAGCAGCCTGGTTGAAACATCCACGGTGCTTAAGAACCATGGCCACCATTTCTCCTTTTTCAACTCCGTGGGAGGCCTCACTGCGCTTGGGTGTGTGTGAAGAGCTGAGGCTGCAATCAGGATGAAATCCTCAGAGGAAATGAAGCACAAACAAGCTTAAGTGAATTGCTTCCCCAGGGAGGTTCATAAAGATTTTCTAATTGATTCGCAGCCATCGAGGTGACCCTGGGTTCTAGCTCTGCGTTTTGTGTAAATGAAGTCCGACCTCAAGCTGGCTCTGCAAACACGAATGTCTTTGGGGTTCCCAGAATGTCACCTCTCTCTTTGGCTGTTCACACAACCGAGCGTCACCTTCCAGCCCCTCTCGGTCTCTGCCCTCCCTTTCCTAATATGGCTCCTTGAGGGAGTTATACTAAAGCCGCTGTCCATAAAATAGATTTCTACCCCCTTCTAACGCTGACACCTGTCTTTCTTATGCAGCAGGGATCTGGCTCACAGGACCCTCAGGACTGCAGCCTGCAAGAGCATCTTGTCCTGTGGGCCATTGTGTCCCTGTCCCAAGATTAGGGTTTGTGTCTGACAACAGGTGCATCAAGGAGATCCTGGCCATAGTCAACCCTCAGTCAGCTGTCTACCCTTGTGCTCTGCCTGGAGGGAGGGGTGTTTTTAGTGCTGCTCATTTTCTCTTTGAAGAAAAGAAGGTGGCGCCTGGCTGCAGAGGCAGAGTCGAGACTTCTCTCTGGGAGTATGGCTCCCAGTTTGCACTTGTAGTGAGCACATAGGGACTAGGCAGTGGTAGGACCCCCTGGGGCAAGCCCAGCAAGTTGTCTGGGGACTGAGAAGAGGTCAGCAGTGAGGGCGAATGGCTGTCACAGCTGTGTGCTCCAGACTCCCTTAAGTCCTTACAGTGAGAGAGGATGCTCCTGACTGAAGAAAGGCTAGCACCTCATGTGCTGAGGGAGGCCCCTGCCCCATAAATCTACGCCGAGGTGTTTGGTTTCTCAGCAGAATTGTTTAACTGGCCTCATAGCCTAGCTACTGGTGGGGATTCCATGTCCCATTTCAGGAAGACAGATTAGTGACTATCATTGTGATCAACTCAGGAAGAGCCATTTAAGGGACAGTACAGCTTAAAGTGCCAAGTAGGATATGGAAACCAAGGAGCCTGTCGACCAGTCACAGCCTGTCGACCAGTCACAGCCTGTCGACCAGTCACAGCCTGGAACAATTATTTATGCCACTTCTTTGCAAAGGGCGTGGCAGTGGGATGTGGTGACGTGTGTGTGTGTGTGTGTGTGTGTGTGTGTGTGTGTGTGCTTTAACAAATAAAACTTGCCTGAAGATCAGAGAGTAAAGCTAGCCATTGGATTAACCATAGATGCCAGGCAGTGGTGGCGCACACCACTAATCCCAACACTTGGGAGGAGGAAGCAGGAAGATCAGGAGTTCAAGGCCACTCTGGGCTACATAAGATTGATCCAGTCTAAAAGAGAAACAGAGCCAGACAGTGGTGGCTCATGCCTTTAATCCCAGCACTAGGGAGACAGGAAGTGATATGGCTGGGTGGAAAGAGAAATATAAGGTGGGAGGAGACAAGAGCTGCGTGTTTTTTCAGGCTGAGGATTCGGTAGAGGTAACAACTCTAGTGCCTGGCTGCTCTGCTTCTCTAATCTTTCAGCATTTACCCCGATATCTGGCTCTGGGTTTTTATTAAGACCAACTAGGATTTATGCTGCAGGTAGTTCTAGGAGCTACCTTCCCTCTCAGACAGGAGATGCGGGTGTGAAGAACCCCATGAGAAAACGAGTACTCACCAAACCATGTCTGTCCTCAGCTTCAGGGGATCCCACTTGAGACTCTGTGACCATAGGGTTTGGCAGCAAGGCCTGGTGTCCACCGGCCACTGGGGAGGAAAAGCCTTGATGACCTTTTCACATAAAACATGCCATGGATTCCAGTGGCCACAACAGGAAGATCATCTCTGTCCCTGTCTAACTTTGCCTGTGAACAACAGGGATGTTCAGTTGCCTTCCATGTGCTACATATTCCACCCCGTGTCACTGTGATGTAAAGTAAATAGAGCTTCTGGGGCTCCAGTCTTTATTACTAAAGCCTGGATTGAAGCAAGGCTAGAGCTGGTATCCTGGCTCTCTTGAGAGTCTGATGCCGTCCTCGGAGAGAGGAAAGGACATGCTCACTTAGTGCTGGTGGCCACCTGCAGGGGACTCTATCACGGCTCTGAGCGGGGAAACGGGAACAGGCCAGATCCTGTTTGTATCTGACCCAACAAGCAAAAGGCAAGAAGCACCGTGGGCTGGTCACACCAGTGGGTTGGAGAGACAGCGCCAGTGACGGTGATGGATTGATGGTGATCGTATCATCTGGACAGCCATCATCAAGGCAGGACACTGAGGACAGAACTCTTCTCCAGTGCCTGCCAGCTCCAGACAGGTAATGTCATCTCCCACACTGAGAGAGGGCAGTGGGATGAGAGAAGATACGGGCCTATCAGAAGCATCTCTCTCAGCTTTGCCCAACAGCAGCCGCCTCAGCTTTACTTTGTCATCCTTCTCTTAGAAGGGGAGGTTGATTTGATCAGCCGGTTTGGACAAGCGCTGCTTCTTAACCTGGACATGCTACTTTTACTTCTGTGCTGGCCCTGTAGTCCTGCTGCGGAGTGTGGGCCCAGGGCAGTCGCAGAGGACACACGTTGGCAGTCACCTTGTAGCGCGATGAGCTGCAGAATGGAAAACTGTCCAAACTGTCAAGACTTTATACAAAATGCTAATGCATATGAATAATGAGCGCTGACAGGTCTTTCTCTTCTGACTTCTCTGGTCACTGTTAACACAAGATACACAGGGAGGGCTCATGGATGGCCCCACACTGTCCATACATGTTTACAAATGGAAGCAGGGCTGATCTGGGCTTCAAACATGACTGGCCTGCCAGCTCCAGGGGAGGCAAGCATATAAGAAATATAAGGTGGGAGGAGACAGCAGCTGAGTGCTTTTTCAGGCTGAAATTTCATCTCTCCTCATTTCAAAAGTAACTGGAGCAAAAAAGCTCTTCTGTAGGGCCTAGGGAAACAGCTCCAACGTGGTGGAGTCACAGTGAGAGATGAGAGTTGATCTTCTCAGCGAAAGCCTACAAGGCCACACTTTATAGTCCTGGCTCAGATGGGTGACCCAACTTAGGAAGGTAATTTGCTTTGTTCAGCCCTAACAGTGGTTCTCGAGTTAACTAGGGTGGACAATGGAGAGATCTGTGAATCAAGGAGGACTTGACAGCTCCTGGGAATTTTTCTAACATCCTTGTGATGACAAAATCTCACCTGCTGACTCAAGAAAGGGAAATGACAATGTTCAACCAGCCACTCAGAGAAGGAGGGCAGCATCTCACCCTTGCTCCTCAGGAAGGAGGAGCCGGCTGGGAATGCAAGGCCCTATCAAGCGGAAGAGAAAGGTGCGAACACCATTGTTTCCAGTAGAAAAGTTAAAACACCAGGCATGCCCTTCCAGTTCATTCACAGCAGGAACATGCCCAGAGCGCGTAAAACCAGTCTGGGTCTTTGACACACAGAGTGAATCCTGGAGTAAAATGTAAGGGAGACTAATTTTCTGCTATCTTTGCCCATCTCTTGCAGAGCTGGGTTTTTGAGTCTTTTGGGAACTGGGTAATGTAAATATATTGTGAGTATTATCTAAGGAATAAGGGAAAAGAAGACACAGAGCCCTGGGAGGTTGCGCCTAGTGATGTTCATGTGGGAACTGATAGATGCCAAGAGCACTAAGACCCTGAGTGGCTCTCAACAGGCATCCCCCTTCGTTTTCCTTTTTCCAACAGTATGTCCTCATAATCATGTTGGGGTAGGACCAAGTAGGCATTTGCAGTTTGGTGATCTCCTTAGAACGTGCTATGGGGGTGGTAGGGGGGCATGGAGAGACAGCTTAGTTGGAAATACCTTCTACACAAGTATGAGTACCTCAGTTTGATCTTCAGAACCCATGACGAAAGAAGCTAGGTGTGCTGGCTTGTACATGTGGTCTGAGGTGGAGACAAGACCCCTGGGGCTCACTGGCTAGTCAGCCTAACCTGCTTGAAAAGTTCTAGGCCAATGAGAAAACTTTTCATAAAAAAAAAAAAAAAAAAAAAAAAAAACAGCAAAAAAGTAAACATAGCCTGAAGAACAACAGCAAAAAGTTGATCATTGGCCATAGCATTTATGTACACACACAGGAAGTGTGTGCACATACATGAGTATTTACACACACACACACACACACACACACACACACACACACCCCAAAACCTGCTCTGAGATCCTGCAAACTCTTTGGGTGCAGGCTTTATGCCAACAGTACCATGAGTTACCCACTTCTTTAACACAGAAGGACCCAGCATTCATGATTCCTTAGCCAACAAGATCTCTTGACTAATCCAAAGGAAGACATTGCAGTGACGCCCTGTGGATTTCTGGACTGAGCTCACAGTGAGAATGAGAAGTGTATTTTTAACAGACACCCAAAGGCCTTCTCACTGATATCATTGAGTAAAGCAGTAGCCATATTTCAAGGAGACCAACTGAAGCTGACAGAGGTAGAGGCAGGCAGATCTTTGTGAGTTTGAGGCCAGCCTGGGCTACCAAGTGAGTTCCAGGAAAGGCACAAAGCCACACAGAGAAACCCTGTCTCTAAAAACCAATAAATAAATAAATAAAGAAAGAAAGAAAGAAAGAAAGAAAGAAAGAAAGAAAGAAAGAAAGAAAGAAAGAAAGAAAAGAAGAAACACTAGTCACTCACAGTAGTTTCCATACCAACCATTGTTCTTGTTGCTGTGATTGTATACCTAGCAAGAATCAACTTAAGTAAGAAAGATTTATTCTGGATCACAGTTTGAGAAGATACATTCCACTGTGCCAGGAAAGGCATGGCGGAGGGCACATGAGGCAGCTGTTTTAAAATGTGTTGACAGTCAGGAAGCGGAGAAAGAATTGGGTTGGAAGCTGATAGAATTATATCCATCAAGGCTTTTCCCTCAGTGCTTCCTGTCCTCCAAATAGGTTGCACCTGCTAAAGTTCTACAACCTCACTAGCTGGGGACCAAGTGTTCAAATACACGAGCTTGTGGGTGATTTTCTTATGAAAATCATAATAAGCCATCCATGCCATTCATAGATGCATGGTGATCTCATAATACAAAGTTCAGTTCCATACAGGTATTCAGTTCAAGTTCAGAAATACCCATACAGTTCCAGTACTGTTCAAATTCTGAGTCCAAGTGTCTCTTGAGACTCAGAGCAAACTCTCAGCTCTGTGTGGTGGTTTGGATGAGAGTGGCCCCCATAAGCTCATATGTTTGAATGTTTGATCCACAGTTGGTGGAACCGTTTGGGAAAGATTAGGAGATGTGGTCTTGTTGGAGGAAGTTGGTCATTGAGGATGGGCTTTGAGGTTTCAAAAGTCCATACCATTCCCAGGTAGCTGTTGCTCCTTATCTCATGGGTGTTGTATGAACTTGTATTCGCTTAGCTACTGCTCCAGCACCATGCCTGCCTGCCTGCTGCCATGCTCCCTAACATGATGATCATGGACTTATCCTCTGAAACTAAGCAAGCCCCCAATTAAACACTTTCTGCATTCTTTTTTTTATTTTAAACCACAGCAATGACTTCTCTTCTTGGTGCCGGTTTTTACATTAGTTATTTTTCTCAATGATATGACCAAATACCTAAAAAGAATAAATTGAAGAAAAGAATAATTACTAGTTCACAGTTCAAGAGGGTCCAGTACATTATGCTGGGGAAGGTGTGGTAAAGGGAGCAGTTTCCTGTGGTAGTGGAAGTGTAAGGCCCAAATCCTGCTGCCAGTCAAGAAACAGAGAAAGAGAGAACCAGACTTAAAGCAGGTTGGGGCCCTAGACCTCAAGACCTGCCTTCCAGCTACACATTCCCTAGCGAGGGCTCACTCCTTAAAGCTCCTAATGTGTCTCAAAATAACAGCTGAGAACCAGGTGTTCACACACAAGAATCTCTGGGGATACTTTAACTCCAAATATATCACAAAGATGACCAAGTGTCAGAAACCAGCTCCCCCAGGAACATGCAGCACACCATCTAAAGTCTTCACATAGAACATGGGACACATATTCTGAGCATAGAGCAGTATAACACCTAATTATATCCACTTCTGCTATATTAAGTAATAAAATTAATGGAATTTCAATCAACATTCTAGTTGATTATACCCTTAAAATTTAAGAAAAGAGTACAGTTTCATGAATATATGAGCTACCTCACAGACTAAAGTGTACTAGCCCTCACAGACATTGGGAAACACAGAAGCAGACATGGTGAAATTGCTCAGTGGTTAAGAGCATGTAATGCATTTGCAAAAGACCTGTGTTCATTTTCCAGATCCTACATCAGGCAGCTCACAGCTGCTTATAACTCCAGCTTCAGGGGATCTGATGCCCTCTGCACTCTGTGGATACTTGTATACACAGACAGAGAGACAGACAGACAGAGAGAGAGAGAAAGAGAGAAGAGAGAGAGAGAGAGAGAGAGAGAGAGAGAGAGAATGCACATAATTAAAATAATTTAAAAACAAAGCAGAATCAACATAAGAGCACAGACTTGCCCTGAAAATAACCAGAGAGCTCTGAGTCAGAGTGTACTACAAAGAACAGCTCATTGCTTGTAAGCATAGTAGGACCAGGGTATCCATGACTTTTACATGTATAGAGAAGCTAGCTTTAGAACTGCACTGAGAATGAGTAGAATTTTGTCATTTCCTGGGTGATACAACCCAGCAGTGATTTATCCAGCATTGATATTGTATTTGGCATTATAAGTAATTCAGTGGTGATTTATAGTATATGGAAGGATGAGATTTGTTGGTTAGACCCAAATATTGCCCTTTATTTTATTGTTATAGGGACTTGAACTTCTGTGAGTTTGATACCAGGCATGATTCTGGAAGGGGTCTCCTGAGATACCAAGGATGTACAATCAACATGGCATCAACATCAACAGAAAATATATTCATTGCTTAGTTTGTGCTGCCAAAAGAGACTCACTATCCAGGAAAAAGGATAGCTCATTTCTACGCATGGCACACCCATGGCGGGTCAAGCTGGTATTGCTGACAATTTAATTAACAGAAGATCTGGGAGATGGATGCTTGGCTAGAGAAGGAATCCTGGGTAAATTCAGCTGCAGAGAGGTCAGGTGTACGGTAGGCAGGCATCTGGGGTGCTGGAAGGCCAGGTAGGACATATCTTGGGCAGGCATCAGGGGCGCTGGTAGACAAGGTGGCACCAAGTGTTAGGTGGGCAGGCATCAGGGGTGCTGGTAGACCAGGTGCGACCAGGCGTGACACTGGAGAAGTGCTGCAGCCCTAATGCTTTCTGTCTCCAGGGAGTCCTTGAGACAAGCTTCTAGAAAATGGGTCGGCAAGGTGATGGGTTGAATGGAGAAAATGCCTTGGGAAGGGCCTATTATCGAGTCATAAATCTGTTAGAGAAAGTAATCACTCCATGTCCACCTGCATGGGTTGGCTTTGAATCCCCACAGAAGGAACAGCCCTGCCTGTAACTGACAGGAATTGCCTTTGACAGTCTTTCCTTATTCCCAAGCACATCAGTCACAGCCATGATGGCTTCCTTTTTTATTCGTGGGAGTATATATATTCTTAATTGTCCTTTGGAAAAGCATTAGAGAGGGACAAATTGGTAACAATTAAGTTTCGTTTAGAGCTGTAATTAAGCCTCCACTCCCAGGCTCATCTCAGGCTTCCTTTACTTTGACAGAGGCTGCCTGTCTTCTGCCTGCAAGATGTTCTGGTTGAGAGGTGGTGCCCATAGAGAGATAGGCTCCCAAGACCTCTCCGACTTCTCCTTAGGGCCTTGGAGGTGACACCAAAGGATGCACAATAACAAAAGGATCAGAAAGGTAAACTACAGGCTTCACCTTTGCCACCATTGCCAGAAACACTCCCCATCTTGACCCAGACATCCATGATGTCGGACGACTTCTGATGAGGGTCAACTCAGGTCCACACTCTGGGGCTGGAGGTTGGCCAACTGCAGGTCTGGAGATGTCACTTAGCCAGGCTCTTCCTTTTCCTCATGGGATGAGATAAAGGAGTAAAAGGTAGTATGAGCATAACAACTGACCACTTTTGTTCTTGTTGAGATGTAGGGGGCAAATAAAGGTAAAATCAAACTACAAAGAGTCAATTCATAGAGGTGAAATAGAGTGTGAACTGAGGCTGGTCCCCAACCTGTGGGCACCAATGGCCAGCACCAGTATAAAACACGTGTGCTTTGTTTTTCGAGTGTGGTTTCTTTGCCTTGTTGCACCAACACGCCTTGACATTAAGTTGAGGTGGAAGTCACCCACACTGTGCCACTTTACTCTAGACATTCTCAAGACCCTGTTTTGTGGTTCCCCTGCTGAGTCTTGATCCCAAGAAAGTAGGTACGTCTGCTCTGCTCCCCTTTATCCTTGCTTCCATACCTGCCTCTTTTCATGCCCCGTATCTGGCCTCTCTGGCTGTTCCCAGAGCAGATTGTGGAGCTTTAGCCCTCTAACATTTAGGACAGAGAGGCTCAGACCCACCTTGTCCATAGAATCATCCATTCTGTAATCATCAGAAGTTCAAGGGAAGGACTTGATGGATACCCAGGTTACATCCTGACTACGTCTTCCACTTTGGGTTGCTGTGGGATAATGCTTTTGTACACTGGCTTGATAAAATGCTGATTGGCCAGTGGCCAGGCAGGAAGTATAGGTGGGATAAGCAGATAAGGAGAATTCTGGGAAGAGGAAGGCTGAGTGAGGAGACACCAGCCCATCGTCCAGGGAGCAGCATGTAATGGCACACAGCTAAATCTATGGAACATGCGGCTGTATCATGAATCTTAAAAGTTCTTATTAGTAAAAAATCAAACCTGAGCCAGGTATTGGGGTGAACACTGGAAGATCAGAGAGACAGAACCAGCCACAGCTAGCTCACCTCACTGGATCCTCAGCTTGTCTTTTTTCCTCAGACTGGAAGCTTCTGTGTCCTCATATCTGAATGGGTCTCAGCTGAATTGCTGCTCAAAAGCCTGAATGTTTAACCAGCCAAATGCTTAACCAGGCCACTTGGGGAGGTGTTTCTGTGAAGGTTCATCTTCCTAAGCACTCAAAGGCTAGAATTATGGCTCAGGGAGATCAGATTATAGCTCTGCCTGGTAAGCTAACCTTCACACTGTCCATATGATGCTGGTTTTGAAGAAGTATCCAAGAGTTATAAGGTTATGAACTTGGGGACTTTCTCTTTCTCTCTCTATTTTCCTCTATTTGAAACAGGATCCTAATATTTTGTTATGAAGCCCAAGCAGGCCCTGAACTGATGACCTTCCTACTTATGACTCTTAAATGTTGAGCCAACAAGTGCATTCCACCAGGCTTGACTTTTTAAACCCAGATTTCAAAGGAGCCCAAGCAAGGGGCAGCAAGGATAGAGTTACTGCAGGCAGCAACAGTCAAGAAGCTATGTGGCATTAAAGCCTGGGTATTGGAGATGTCAGAAACATGGAATACCTGCCAAGGAAAGGCACAGTCATCAAGAACAGCCAGCACAAGGACGTGGACTACTGTGGAGAGAACTTGGGGCTGGGGCTGCCTAAACCTTTGGAGCTTATATGCCAAAGTTCCCTGTATGCTAGCCTGGAGCTAAGGGATGGATGTGTGCCCTGCTGGGTTTGCATCTTCCTTTGGTCTAATTATTCCTTGCTGTTCTGTTATTTTCCTCCTTTTGGAATGAGAATATGTACATTATCCTAGCATTATGTGTTAGAAGCAGTTTTCCTTATTTCACAGGGAGACATGCTGAGAGTTTGCATTGAATCTCAGAGGAGATATCCAGTTTGGACTTTTGAGCAATGCTGCCACTCTTTGAGATGGATTTAATGCATTTTTTTTACTCTCCAATGGACGAGAACCTCTTATACACAAGGGGTAGAATATTATGTATTGGTCTGAAATGTCCCCATGGGGTCATGCATTAAACACTCAGTTTCCAATGTCCGGATCTTCACAGAGATGAGCATTTGTGTATTGATTATATCATGAAGGTTCTGACTTCAGCCAGGCATCAATCAACTAATGATCACAAGTGGATGGCATGATTTGGGGGTGGTTGAGACAGGAGGTGTGACTTAATTGGAGGAGGCACATCACTGTAGGCTGTGTTTTGTCCCAGGGCCCTTTCTCTCTACTTCCTGTCTGCCATGGAGTGAGCACGTCAACTCTGTTACACCTTTCTGCCATCATGTCCTGCCTCACCACATGCCCAGAAACAAGAGATCCAGCCGGCCTGTTGTCTCCAGACTGTAACCGCTTACCTGCCTTTCTCTGGCATTTGCCACAGCCATGAGGAGCTGCCTGTCACACTGTCTTTGTTTCTCCAGGTTGTATCGGTGGGATGTTTGGGTATATGTTTTCTCATAATTTGTCTTTTTTAAGTTGCTTTGGGTTCACTAAATTTCTAGAACAAGTGGGTTGATATATTCTTTCATCAGTTCTTCAAAGTGTCCAATCACTCTCATGTCCAGTACTGCTTCTGCCCATTCATTCTTTACCTCCTGCCCAGAGAGAGCACTGGGCCACATTCTTGCACCTTTCTGTACTCGCTTTTTCTGTGGACCTCTTCTACTGCCCTGTACTCTCCTTCTATATCTAGACCTCTGCAGGTGCTTTACTGGCAGGATCCATACCATGAAGATTTCTCTTGTTCATGAAAGTTTAGGTGAACCCTCTAACATGGAATGAAGTGTTTTCCAAGCATGATCATGTGTTGGGAGGCAAAGCTTGTGACAGATGTGTCTCCTACTCATACAACACAATGTACCTCCCTAAAGCCTACTTACCATACCCTTCAGTTGTCTGTATTTCTTCTAGACTTTAAACTGTTGGTTTATGCATACTAACAAGGCTTTCATTTATATAACTATAAGCTTCATTTTTCCCCTAGACCCTGCATAATCATTCGCTTATTTCTTCTATGAGCTTGTTTTCACATAAATGTTATTTTCTTGGACTTCCTTTTAGATTCTGGATTAGACACTACTCTGCTCCTTGAATACATCTCATGTGTGGTACTCACCTACTTCTGGACTGACACTAATATCCCTCTTTCATCCCACCACTCTGTAAGCTAGTTTCCTCTTAGTTTTTCTTCTGGCCATTGTTTTACTGTGAAGAGTTTACCCTCTGCCAGGAGTGGTGGGAGAGACTACAGGTATATGAAAGAATATTGAACTTTTAGCAAGACTTCAGACTGCAAACAAAGGCAGACAATCTGAGCATCTTCTCTTAGGAATAACTTTCTCTTTCCTTTGGGAAGGCCAGTTGCAGGATCCAGGACCACAGGCCTTCCATGTTGTCCTCTCCTGCCCCCACTTCCTTAAGCCCACTAAGATGAGATGGGCAGCTGGGAAGGAATGTGTTCTCTTTCTTCTCTTTGCTGTCTATAATGTCAGCTGGGAGTACACTGGGTCTGATCTTTGTTCAAACCACCCCTCCATGTCTCACAGCACTGACCTCTCTGACTGTGGTTGGCAAGTTTATGGAATTTCAAAGAATTTACATGTCCTCTTTACAGGATTTGATGTGTTATTTTTTCTCTGGCTTATAGAATAATGTAGCCATGCCACTGTTTTCTTGATGATGGCATTTCTGCTGTTACAAATTTTTTCGTGCTTCTGTGAGTTCTGGTGGAGGAGTGAAGTGTCTTCAAAGAAGCTCATCTTCCCATTCAGTTTCCACATTCTCCAATATGTGGTTTCCAACATTGTTACCTTGACTCTAGATGGGAACAAGTAACACAGCCCACAAGCACATATTGCTCTCCCCTTAGTGCTTAGACCTCAAAACTGGAAATGTAATGATCACACTTAGGTGGTGCATTGTCAGCATGTGGATAGCCACATAAAAGATGCCACATGAGGTGCTGGTACAGACCACCCAATGCTGTAGGATAATGCTTTGGTACACTGGCTTAATAAAATGCTGATTGTCCAGTAGCCAGGCAGGAAGAGTAGGTGGGACAAGCAGACAAGGAGAATTCTGGGAAGAGGAAGGCTGAGTGAGGAGATGCCAGGCTACTGTCCAGGGAGCAGCATGTAATGGCACATACGTAAAGCCATGGAACACGTGGCAACATATAGATTAACAAAAGTGGGCTGAATTTAAGAGTAAGAGCTAGTCAGTGGTAGGTCTGAGCTAATGGCTAAGCAGTTTTAATTAATATAAGCCTCTGTGTGTTTACTTGGGTCTAAGCAGCTGCAGACCAGGTGGGACACAGGAAAACTTCAGCTTCAAATGGCACCCCATGTTGGGCACCAAATGTAGACAAATTTCTAGGCAGTCTTATTAAATAAAAAACACAGATCCAAATATGGGGGTAAAAGCCTTAGAGATCAGAGAAATAGCAATAGCCACCAGCTAATCTTACCTCACCATGCCACAGCTTCCTCAGTGTGCTACTTCCTGTCTACTCATGCCTTTATTGCCTTACTGTTCTGCCCTTTCATTGGCTTTTAGCCCAGCTACCTCACTTCCTTGACACTGCCTGTCTGTACAGACCTCCAGGTCTCTATGGTTGGTACTGGGATTAAAGGTGTGTGTCATCACACTTGGCTCTATTCCCTAGTACAGCCTTGAACACACACACAGAGACTCTGCCTGACAAGTGATCAGATTAAGGGCCTGTGCTGCCACTGCCTGACTTTTGTGTTATTTAAAATGGCTTGCTATTTCTTCTGATCTCCAGGTAAACTTTATTTATGAACACACAAATAAAATATCACTACATTTCAGCAGAAATAAAATATCACCACACTTGAAAGTTATTCATACATGCATACACACACAATTAAGCATATAAATGTAGTAAAAGCATATCATTTAATTAATAGTACATGCCTCAGTTGAATGTTGTTGATACATGTCTGCACCACACCTAATCACAGATCATTCTAAATCCTACATACATTAAAATAACAAGTGTATTATAAGTAACTTCACATTAGTACATGGAGAACGGGTATTCACTGAGATGGGTAATATCCTGCAGAAACATTTTTTTTCAAAACTGACACAAGAATACATGCAAAATCTGATAAATCCTTAATCTTGTTACCATATTGAAACCATAATTAAGAACCTACTCCCTGATGAGTTGTTCTAAATATTTACTGACAGAACTGACCTTAAGCAAACTCTTAGAGAAAATAGAAACAAATAGTATCTCAATTCATGTGGTTGCTATGATCCCCAAATAAAAAACCTGACAAGGACATCGCAAACAAAGAAAGTCACAGGCTGCTGTCTTTCTCTTTTTTCTTGACAAACAACAAACACTCTGAGGAAAAAAAACTAGCATGCAAGGTCATTTGCATGCAAAAAGGATAGCACACCCTAACCAGATTATCACAAGAACAAACGTATACTTCAATACCTGAAAATCAATGTCTGTGTTTCAGTAGAATAAGAAAATAGATGGGGAATTGCATAATTGGTTATTAATTACACATAGAATAAATTTTCATAAAATTTAATGCTTATCCATAAGGAAAACTTATAGCAAAGTAGAAGCACAGGGGAACTTTCCTACTATGAGGAAACTTAAAAGAAAAGATGAAGCCAATAGATTGACTTGATACTCAGACGTTAGGACTGACACTTCTTTCCAGAGACAATGTGCTGAAGCGTTGGCTCACACGACTGTTGCCCAACACACTCTAGTGACACAAGCAAGTCCAATAAGGCAAGAAAAGTGAAAGGAGCCACAGCAATTGAAGAGAAAATTACTCTTTTTACTTACCAAATGTGTGAAAACTCATGCAAGCTATTAAAATTAACATATATAGTATATATAGCCACCAAATTAAAGCTCAATATAAAACCATTTATTTTATACATAAGGAACAGCAAAACTTCTGTTCCTTTAAAGAACCCTGACTGGTACACATAAGATATCAAATATCTGATAAACAATCAGAAATGTATTCAGTGTCATTACAGTGACATACAAATTAGGGCTGTCAGAGAATGCCATGTAAAGGCACCATGGTGAACCGCATGAAGAAGACTGATGAAGGCAGGCCTTGTTCCTACCTGTCCTAATTCCAGTGTAGTCACTCACACAGCCATTTAGAGGGCGGTTTGGCGTCCCCATCTTAGTCAAATACAGTTCTCCCCTGTGACCCACAGTGACATTCCAAAGTCTAGACCCTGAGGGAACTGACGTAGCCATACACAAGAAGTGTGTATGGGAATGCTCACAGGAACCTTAGTGACAATAGCCCCAAGACAAGCCAGGGAAATGGATACATAGTATGACACAGTCACGGGATGTGAGACTAAACAGTGGTAAACATGCATAGGCAACAATTTGTACAACTTTCTGCCTGACTCTCAATGCCTTATGAAAGCTGACAGAAGCAAGACAATAAAGTACATGGATTTCTACAGTCTGGGATGAGACGCAGATTCATTGACTGAAATCAAAATCAACACAGAGGCCACTCTTTGGGTAAGCAAGGGAGAAGCAACACTTTGCAGTCTATCTCTTACTGATCCAGCTTCATGGTGCTGAGAGAGCTAGTACAGAGATGAAAATTTATCCACATATGCAATGAGACCCTCAGACTGACACGTGTTACATTAGAACATATACATATTGTACTTCAGATTAAAAACTGGAGGGGTGAAGACGTGAAAACTGAAAGGTGCAGTGCCTTTCAAATGTCAGCTGCAGTGAGAGAAAGAATTGAATCTGAATATGGTGGAGGCTTGTGTCATTTGCGTGATGTAGTGATGGAGTCTGTGTGGGGGCCTCTCCTTCAGGGCCACGGGTGAACTTGTGGAGGAAATACCAATTTGAGGATTAGAAGCCAAAATGAGAAATGCAAAGAAAGGGATAGAGAGATAACTCAGCAGTTAAGAGTACTGACTGCTCTTCCAGGGGACCTGGTTTTTATTCCCAGCACCCACATGGCTGCTCACAACTGTCTGTGACTCTAGTTGCATAGAAATCAATGCCCCCTTAGGGATTCTGAGGGCACCAGGCAGGCATATTGCATACACATACTCCTATACATACAAGGAGAGTCTATCTATCTATCTATCTATCTATCTATCTATCTATCTATCTATCTATCTATCTATAACAACTCTTTTAAAAATATGAAAGAAGGAAAGAAAGAATGAAAGTAAACACTATGAGATAAACATGTTTCCATAAAACAAAGAGAATTCACATTTGCTGGGTACATGTTTTCAAAGGTGCATGCAGTAGGCATCTACAGGAATTGGATTGGTGCCTGGGACCACAATGATGGCTGCAGTGGTGCTGGTGAGACAGAGCACCCTACACTGAATTTGATGACTCAGTGGAGGGGAGTAGATGAGGTAGATGAATTGATGGTAGTTCATCTGCTCACCACAGAGAACAGGAACATGAGAGGTAAAGGGTTAGGAAGAGAGGTAGAGAAATGATGCTACAGGTTAGGTCAGAAGTGGAAGGACAGGGTCTAGAAGGAAATTACTGAGAACTCACACACAGAACAAATGTGCCTGGGGTCACATCTGCAGATGACGGTGTGCCTGGGGTCACATCTGCAGATGACGGTGTGCCTGGGGTCACATCTGCAGATGACGTGTGACTGGTGTCACATCTGCAGATGACGGTGTGTTTCAGACCGTAAAGTCCCTGGGTGTGGAAGAGATAGGAGACTGGACCCTAAGGGTGGAGGTTTGCAGAAGGAACAATTGTGACAGGCTTTGGTGTCCTCAGGGAGTCACCAGACTGATAGTAGAGTAGAGAGGAGACTGTAAAGCAGGGGCCAGACTCCCCAGAACTGGGATTGCAAGAACAGATAGCCATATTACAAACCAGACTTACCAGCTCCATAGCCCCACAATAACCCTGGCTTGCTTGAAGCAATGAAACAGTACCCAAATGGTCCAAAATTAAGCATGAGTTAAAAAAAAAGTCTGCATATTGGGGCTCAAACTCTAGTTTTCAGGACCCTGTGACCTCTTTGTGAAGAGGCCTAGGAAAGTCTACAGAGCCAAAAATCACCCTGTTAGCAGAGCTGAGGTGGTACAGCCAGATTCATGACCATAGTCACCCAGAACTGCCCACAGGGATAGCTCAGAAAGACCCCTAGCTTTCACAACCAGCCAGACCACCAGAGAAAACATTCACCCAGCTTCCCATAGAGAAGTAGGTTATTATTTACTGCTGTGGGAGGACCCTTCTGTACCATGTGAATGTATGTTGCTTTCATTGGTTGATAATAAAAGTTGATTTGACCTATAGCCAGACAGAATAAAGAAAGCCAAACAGAGATACAGGGAGAAGAAGGTTGAAGTTGGGGGAGTGCTAGCCAGCCACCGAGCAAGCAGGATGTGTAGAAAATGAGATAACAAGCCATGAGCCATGTGGGTAAATATAGATACAAAGTATGGGTTAATTTAAGCATAAGAGTTAGTAACATCCTGAGCTAATGGCCAAGCATTAAAAGTAATATTAATCCTCTGAGTGGTTATTTGGGATCTGGCAGGCAGGAGAGAACTGTCCATTTACAATTTACTGTGTAATTCTTTCTACCCACAGTCTTGTTTTAGAGTAATCTGGTGTTATAAAACAATGACTAATTTAAACAGTTGATAAAAATTAAGGACGGGTTTATTCTAGAGGCATTGGAAAATTCATCACTGATCCTAAAGGGCTTCAGGACACAAAGCCTCCAAGCAGGAATCTTGGGCAGGGAGTTCATTTTGAACTGAAGGCAACTGGGAATCAACCCATAGAGAAGAGATTCCCTACTCTGTCCTGTCTGCCTAAATGGTGGTGGGAAACTACTCTTGCCTACTCCAGGCAGAGAGGCACAATGCTCCTCTCTGGATACTGGCACTGGTTATGAGATGAGTTTGCACTAACAGAGCCCGTTGAAGCCATTCATGACCTTTGTTAATGTCTCTCATCTACTTTCAGGTCACTTTCCATCAGCTGACTTTCTCTTGACCCAGGATTCACTCCCTACTAAAACGGCGTACACACCCAGAGCCTACCTGCTCTTTGAAGATCCATTGTCTTCTATGAACTCTTTCGTGGGTCTGCTATTGAAAAGTGTTTCTTTTATGACTGTCCATTGTTGGTTAACTCGGGCCCTCCTCACTGAAGTACAGAGCAGAAGGGACATCCCCTGCCTGACAGCTTAGTGGTTGTCTTTTTCTTTCTGTCTGTCTGTTTCAGAATCACCTGAGTTTTCACAACAGACTTGAGTTTTTACAATTAGAAGATGTGTTAAAATTATAAGTAACCATTAGTCTTTCTGTATAACATCTCATCAGTAGAGAAGCATTTAAATGCATTTATTCCCCACCCCACCCCGAAAGACATTTTCCATGAATACCTCCACGTGTTCTGACGAAGGACCCGGCAACACAAGGGTAAATTCAGAAGGCAGCAATGGGGAGACAACCTGGCAACCACGTGGCGGATTTTTATTACGACATGCGATGGTTACAGGCTGTCTTTGAAGATTTTCCCCTTTTAAAATTGGCTCCACGACTGTACAGAAAGTAAGATAAAATGCCTTCTTTGCATCCAAGCCTTGATGTCTCTGCTGTGTTTCAAATTTGAAGTTTTTTTTTTTCTTTCCAATGAAAATCAAAAAAATCATTAAATGATGTTAGAGACAGCAGGAAGTGTGTATGAATCAGAGAACATCTTGCGGTGGTTGATACTATTTCATTATCTAAATCAGTCAGTACCGATTTCTTATATATCAAAGCTTATAATTATTTTCAAGGATGTGAACCATGGAGGGAAGTGAGAGTCTGAGAATGATGTCAATGAAAGAGCCAGGATTTCTGCAGGAGAGTGGAGGAATTTGCCCAAAGAGCAATAATGTAAATAAAACATGCCCAGGGCTAGAATAATCTCACTGTCACCCACTGACAGGGATGGCCCCGGGCACAGACCCACAGTTTTCACTCAGGGAGGTGGATGTGTGGGAGTGGGGGGGCAAACGACCCCCCTTTAATTTATCTGTTCCTTATTATGCAGGATGGAGGCAGGGCTGCTTCTGCCACAGCCTTTGCAAGAAGTCCTACGGGCCTTTCCAAATGGGAGGAGTCATCAGAGACACCCAGCTCCCCTGCCTAGCTCCTCCCCTTTCATCCCACTGCCTCAGTCTTCCCACCTTTAAACACAAAAGCCAAACCCACTGGGTACCATTCTTGGTCCTTGTGCTCTGTTAGTTATCAGATATTTTGAAGAGAGAAAAAAAAACTGAAATAGAAAGATGCCTTTGGCTTTCACAATAAATAACATGGGGGTGGAGGAGGATGGGGGAGGGAGTAGGAAGCGAGGAGGGAAGGAGGGGAAACTGTGATCAAGCCAGAAAAAAAAGTTAATTAATAATAATAATAAAGAATGGTCACATTGTGGCTTCAGTACCTATATGAAGGGGGCTTCTACAGCAGCTGAGACATTCATGGACAGAGAGTGGTCAGAGCAAAGGTTCAGAGCTCGGTGTTGTAGATAGCATGTGGGACTCAGTCTCTGAGGGTGCAATAGAGTTCTTATGCAGCAAAGGACATGTGATGATCCCTTGGGAAACTACAGCTTCTTAAGTCCTCTTCTCCTCACTATGAACTGAGGTTTCAAGGTCAGGACAATTCTGTCCCATTTATCAGAAGCATCTAGGCCCAGGCCCCAGGCCTCAGGCCCAGGCCCCAGGTCCCAGTCCCCAGTCCTCATGCCCCAGGCTCCAGGCTCCAGGCCCCAAGTCCCAGGTCCCAGTCCCCAGTCCCCAGTCCCCAGTGCCCCAGGCTCCAGCTCCAGCCCCCCCCCCCCCCCCCCCCCCCCCCCCCCCCCCCCCCCCCCCCCCCCCCCCCCCCCCCCCCCCCCCCCCAGGCTCCAGGCTCCAGGCTCCAGGCTCCAGGCTCCAGGCTCCAGGATCCAGGCTCCAGGCCCTAATCCTGAGGCCCCAGTCACTGCAACATGATGAAGCTTTGTGTCCTCTCCCACCTGTTGATGCTATTATGAAGACCATCAACTGAGCAGCAAGCACGTTTATTTCTGTTTTGTGGACTGGAGGTCCAAGGTCAAGATGCTGGCAGACTTGGTGTCACTCAGGGGTGACTCCTGGTTCTTGGATGACACCCACTTACTGTGCATTATGGTGGGCAAGACATGAGTTTGGGGAGGGGGCCTGTCTCATCAGCTGCCTGTCTCATTTACAAGCCTTCACCCTCATGGCAAAATTACTTCCTGTATTAGTTACCTTTCTCATTGCTCTGATCAGGGTGCCTGAGGTGGTTTGAATGTAATTGCCCTCATAAGCTCATAGGGAGTGGCACCATTAGGAGGTGTGGCCTTGTTGGAGGAAGTGTATCACTGTGGAGGCGGGCTTCGAGGTCTCATATGTGCTCAAACCACTTCCTGTTGTGTCTCAGACCACTTCCTGTTGCCAGCAATGCTGTGTCTGTCTGCATGCCACCATGTTGCACTATGATGATAGTGGACTAAACCTCTGAAAATGTAAGCCACCCCTAGTTGTAGCAGGAATCTTAAAGAATCTTGCCGGATCCTCAGCTGGTCTTGTTTCCTCAGACTGGAGGCCCCTCAGTCCTCATCCAGAATGGGTCTCAAAAGCCTGAATGCTTAACCAGCCAAATACTTAACCAGCCAAATGCTTCTAGTTTCTGGTCCTCATGCCTTATATATCTTTCTGCTTTCTGCCACCACTCCCTGGGATTAAAGGCTGGCTTTCTGGGATTAAAGGCGTGTGTCACCATGCTTGGCCGTTTCCAATGTGGCCTTGAACTCACAGAGATCCCAGATGGATTTCTGCCTCTGGAATGCTAGGATTAAAGGTGTGAGTGCCACCATTTTCTAGCCTTTGTATCTAGTGGCTGTTCTGTCTCTGACCCCAGATAAGTTTATTAGGGTGCACAATATTTTGGGGAACACAATACCACCACACCCAATTAAACATTTTTCTTTATAAAAGTTACTGTGGTCAGGGTGTCTCTTCACAGCAATAGAAACCTTAACTAAGACAGTGTCTGTCCAGCGGTAACTAGCGGAAGGAGCTGTTCACTTTGGCTTACGGTTCGAGGAACAGAGGCCGTCGTGGCAGCAAAGGCGTGTTGGCGGAAGGGGAGGCAGCTGGTCACATTACCTGTAGGAAATGGGTTTGGGCTATAAAACCTCACGTTCCACAGTCCCTGCCCACTGTGGTCCACTTCCTCCATCAAGACTCCACTTCCTAAAGGTTCCACAGCCTTCCCAAACAGTGCCACCAGCAGGGGAGCAAGCAGGTCCTCAGACACTTGAGGCTCTGTGGACATTTCCTATTCCCCCAGAGCTCCTCCCCCATCTTCTCCAGGGGTCCTTTTAACACAGGTGTTTTGAGAAGACACAGACGCACAGACCATGGCAGCCTTGTAGCTTGAACACTAGTCCAGAGACCACAGAACTGGGTGGGCCAGCTGTTGATCACAGACCCATGGAACTGGTCAGACTTTCCTCCCAGGTATTTGGAGACACAAGAAACTCTTCAGGACCCATGGTCCTCTAAAAAGTTTAGGACCAGAGGAAGCTTCATGAGGTGGGGTCTGGGGCAACAGTGTTATATCAGGCTTAGATGAGAAAGAGCCATAAAGTTCCTAGTTCTGTGTTCCACCGACCTGGCCAAACCCTTCTGCTGGCCCCGGGAGCTAGGATGTCTGCCCTGTGCCTTTCTGGGTGCTTTCTAGCACGCTTGGTATTTCTTCCCATGTCTCTGTGAGGCAGAGCCATCAGGGACGCTTTTACAGTGAGGACCTGAGGCGGAGCTGGGGTGGGCACAGCTCTCTGTAGTGGGATTTCCCAGCCACCTGAGTATGGCATTCTCAGTTCTTCAGCTTTCTTGACTGCATGGTTCGTCTTGGTGTTCACTGGCTTCCCCTGAGGATGCGCTCTGCCCCTCCACCTTGGCTTCATCTTTGGAGTTCTTTACAGTTCGTAGCCACCTAACTGCACCCAGTGGTCTCATGAGCAACTGATGGGAGGAGACAGATGCTGGGTCTCTGAAATCAAGGGCAGCAGTGACTAAGAGAGTGTGAAGTTCATCCCTGACCTCCACTGGTTGTGAGGAGGACACACTACTTTAGTCCACCAACCTGAGAGAAGACCACACCTCCCACGGGATGAGGCCCAGACAAAGGCTCCTTTTACTTACAGAGGGAGAGGCACATTTCCCCGGGGTTTCATCCTAGTGAGGGCTGAGACTTGCTCCTTGCTACCTGAGTAATTTGACCAATACCCCAGTCCAACACTTTATAGAAGGGTTGTGCTTTTTTAGCATGTATGATTTAAAATTTCAGCTTTCTATGTCATTTAAAATGTCCTACCAGGGTAGTGCAGAATGTTACCCACAGCTTCCGTCTTCCAGGTGACTCTGTTTCTTGTGTGGGATATCAGAAGGGCTTGCAGGCATGACCTTCATCAGGGGGTCAGCGAAGCACAGGTCCGCTAGGAAGGTTCTCCCACTCAGCAGTGGGAAGTTCATATCCTACTTTTCGCTGGTCCACAAGTTCCCTATGGCAGACTCATCTCTCCTGGGTGAGTCTTTGTCTTGTCTCTGTGTTCTTCTAGCCATGTCTTTCTTCAGCCTGGGCCTCCGTGGAGTCAGAATTTGGGAAGAACTACTACATTTCTTTCCAGCAATGATTGAAGGGAGACATGGGCAGAGGCCTACTTCTTCTCACTCCATTGAACCTTGAAAGCCCATTTACTGCATGGGTCTAGGGCAGAGCATCTGGGACCCTCAGCTGCTTGCCCACCCCGATGTCTAGCCTGATGTGAGCAATGGAATCGCTGAGTTTGCGCTGAGTCTCAGGCCCTGGCTCTCAGACCTGGCACATTCCAGGCTGAGGCTTTGGGAAAATTTCTGTAGTTTCTGTCTCCACCAGATTCTGTTGCCCAAATTGGTCCTCTTGGCCATGGACCTGGAGATCAGGGAGCAGAGTGCTGAGGGCCAGGGCATTGGGTGTGGAATGGGATGAAGACGGTAGAAGGACCATCTTTATTCGCCACTCAGTGCTCTGAGTCATTCCTGAACTGAGACTCTGAAGGAGTCTACTATGGCCTCCTTACCTGCAGCAGAGGACTGTGGAGCCCACAGGGATGGTAGGCTGCTGGGCAAGAATTTGAAATGGCCACTGAGAGGGTAACCTCAGGACTGACCCAAATCCATAGTTTGGAGACATGCTTTAGTATGACAGTTGCTTACACAGAGGAATGCAGTTAGAAGAATCCTCTTGTGCTATAGTTTTTTGGAGTTGCTACAGCAAAACACTGTATGGCCTGGGCCTAAACCAGGAGGGGATTTTCACACCCAATATCCTGAATGTCGGGAGAGCTCACTCGTGAGGTCCTGTCATAGTGTGTAGATACTCTCTCCCTGCATCCTCTCTCCCTTTCTCTCTGCTGTGTCTGTCCTGATCTCCTCCTGCGGTGTCCCTTCAGAGTGGACATTGGCCCACACCAACAAAACTTCAATGTGGCCGCTTCTTAAAAACTCCTTGTTCAAATGTAGTCACAGCTGGTGGTTCGTGTGGGCTAGGACATTCTTGTGTGAGTTTGTAGGGACATTGTTCAACCTAGTAAGGTCCTCCTACACACCTGTGGCATGTCTGTGTGTGTCTCTGAGAGGATCTCAAGTGCTGAGAGTGAAGGTCACTCAACAAACATTTGAGAGAATTTATGAACAATGTGTGGCTGCTGTCATAGTAGTGCTTGACCAAAACAAGAGAGGTGTTGTGTTTTATTTTTCTCTCCAATTTATTTAAGTGCTCTCTTCTGATATGGCTCTCTGCTGTTTTCATTCAGAATGCTTTTTATGTATGCTCTAAGAATATAAGTTGGGCCAAGTCTGGAAGTCAGCAAGGGTGGTGTCCTGTTCGTACGTTGCTGGTCCCAAAACCTGCCATGTATTCCAGGGAACTTATCTGTCTGGCTTTACCCAGGTGGGCTTTTGCACGTATAATTTTTTTTTCTTGGAGGTTATGTTAACTTCTCCGACACTCTCCAGCTCCTTCCGCAGAGCAGTGGCACTAACTCATAAAATTAATTCCCATTTCGTGGGATTGTCAGAAATGAGGATTGTTCTGACCTTTCTTTGAACTCATCAGCCGAAATGAAGTTGCTCACTGAGCTGGGGAAGACAAAGCTAGGGTTCGGGAGATCAATCAAGTCCACCACGCTCAGGAGAGGCCCACAACCTGCCGCGCCACGCTGACCCCGGTGGCTGCCGATCCCCTTCACAAATGAAAGCCATCACTCCTGGGGAAGAAGATACTAAATTATCGGCTTTTAAATTTAATTTTCAGTTTACTTGTGTTTTCGATTAGCGTGCCATGTCTCATCAGGACGGCACTACCTTTGGGTGTAAGCACCTCCCTGTGGAATCTTCAGCTGCCCTTGCCTTCAGAAGGCAAATTCCACCAGAGATCCATCTATTAGCACATGGCGTGTGTCGGGGGGCAGGGGAGTTGTTCTCCTATGATACCCTGAGCAACAGTAGCAAGTTATTTTCATCAGACCAAAATCAATAACAGGCTTGGAAATAAAACGTCACCCTGAGCCTGGGGCCACACAATGTCCTGACAGGCTCCTAAAACTATATGCTGGTAGCCCGAGGCCTGAGGGTTGGCCATTCACTTTCCTTCCATGATTTAGTCCTGAGATGTCTCCCCAGGCGAATAAAACTTAGGGCTGGGTGACAGATGGGTGGCTGGGGAGCTTATGTCCCCAGCCCATCCCCCTCTGGAGAGGGGCACTCACTTGGACACATAGCAGAACCTTTCTGCTCTCAGAGGCAAAGCTGTGGTTGTCACTTTCCAGAGATTTTTAAAGATCTGGTTAACCATCTTTAGTCTGATGCCCTCTCTAGAGCTTCAAAGCCACTGGTGTAGAAAAGCTTTGGACAAAATTGTACAGCAATGACCCACTGGAGGTGGGCTTTGTAGAACCCCAAACCCCCAAGTAGATGACAAATCATGTGCTCTGTTGTCAGTCAACAAATGTTTACTGAGTACCTTTAGCTCATGTGTCTCAGAGCCAGAATGGTTCAGGTATCTGTGAGGTCAAGACATCATCTATCAAATGAGAATCATCAATCCCATAGAACAATTGGGTCATGAGACCTCAGATTCAGTCTCCTCTGGGTATCTCTCTCACGGTGTCTGCAGGAAGCTGTGAAAACTCCTCCAGCTTCTCCAGCTTGTGCTGGCTGCTACAGCCCTCGGTGCCCCTGACCTGGGAACACAGAACATGTCCCAAACCCTGTGTCACCTGGCCAGCTCCTCCTGCGCCACTGAATTCTTTCATTTGTGTACATTCTTTGCACAAAGTGACGGGTTTCTAGTGACATTTGCACTCCATCATGTCATGTGCTTGGCCACAATCACTGTCATCACCCAACCCTGGCTCAGCTGCCGAGAGTTCCTGTCAGTCTTAGTTTGGATTCTACTGCTGTGATAAAGCACCATGACAAAAATAACTTAGGGGAGAAGGGGGTTTATTTCATCTGACAGGTTGCCGTTCATCATAAGGAAAGTCAGGGCAGGAACTCAAATAGTTCCTGGAGGCAGGAACTGAAGCAGGAGCCACAAATGAGTACTGTTTATTAGATTGCTCCTTATAGCTTACTTGGCCTGCTTTCTTACCTAGCCCAGGACCACGTAGGAGTGGCACTGCCGGGCAATCAAGATAATGAAATGCAGGGTTTCCCACAGTGGGTTGGACCCTTACATACCAATCATTAACCAAGAAAATGGCCCATAGACTTGTTCTAAGGTCAGCTTGATGGAGGCATTGTTTATTTGAGGTTCCTTCTTCCCAGATATGCCTAGGTTTGTATCAAGTGGACAAAAATCTAACCAAAACACTGTCCTTTCACAAATAGTCCCTCTTCCATTTTGTGTCATATACATAAGATCTCATGACCCTCTGAGCAGATGTCACCAAACTGTATTAACCATGATGACACCTCTCCACCAGAGTCAAAGGAAGCTCAAAGCTCTGTGGCATGACTGTCACAAGGCTCGTAATGTATGGTCTGGTACTTCACTATAAAGAGCAGACACTGTTTAGAGTCAACACCATCCTGTTCTGCAGCTCCCTGTAGCACACCCTTCATGCTACACGTTTACACAGAAGCATGCAGCCCTGAAGAATGTATTCTCCTACAAAATCCCAATGATATCATGTAAATTAGTTTACATGTCAATTTTTTTTTTGTAATTTATACAATATGTGGTGCACTGGCTGGTTTTATGCCAACGTGACACAAGGTAGAGTTATCTGAAAGGAGGGAACCGTAACTGAAAAAAAGTCTTCATAAGATCTAAATGTAAGACACTTTCTTAATTAGTGATTGATGGAGGAGGGCCCAGCCCATTGTGGGGGGTGCCATCCCTGGGCTGGTGGTCCTGAGTTCTAGGAGAAAGCAGATGGAGAAAACTATGAGAAGCAAGCCAGTAAACAGCACCTATAGCTAGAGTTTTCCTGCCTGGCCCACAGTCAGGACAAATCTCTGTCACCTGCCAGTCCCACAGCTGCTCAGACCCAACCAAGTAAACACAGAGACTTATATTGCTTACAAACTGTATGGCCGTGGCAGGCTTCTTGCTGACTGTTCTTATAGCTTAAATTAATCCATTTCTATAAATCTATACCTTGCCATGTGGCTCGTGACTTACCAGCATCTTCACATGCTGCTTGTCATGGTGGTGGCAGGCAGTGTCTCCTTCCTCTGCCTTCCACTTCGCAGAATTTTCCTCTCTCCTTGTCCCACCTATACTTCCTGCCTGGCCACTGGCTCATCAGTGTTTTATTTATACAGAATGATATCCATTGAAAGCACCCTTTCCAGGCCTCTGCATCAGCTCCTACCTCCAGGTTCCCACCCTTCTTGAGTTCCCTTCCTAACTTCATTCAGTAATGAAATGTGAATGTGGAAGTAAATGCCAAATAAACCTTTTCCTCCCCAACTTGCTTTTGGTAATGGTGTTTCATCATAGCAGTAGAAACCCTAACTAAGGCCGGGCGTGGTGGCGCACGCCTTTAATCCCAGCACTCGGGAGGCAGAGGCAGGCGGATCTCTGTGAGTTCGAGGCCAGCCTGGGCTACCAAGTGAGCTCCAGGAAAGGAGCAAAGCTACACAGAGAAACCCTGTCTCAAAAAACCAAAAAAAAAAAAAAAAAAAAAGAAACCCTAACTAAGACAACTTGATACCAGGTAGTAGGGTATTTCTGTGGCAAATCTATTGTTTTGGGGATGATTGTGGAAGGACTTTGGAACTTTGGGTAGAAAAGCCATTGAGTGTTAAGAGTTCAATGAGCTGCTCTGTAGGAGTATGAAAGATAAGAAGGTTGAAAGCAATTATGGCTATGGAGGCCTGGCTTGTGACCTTTCAGAGGGAAGACAAAAACTCTACCAGGACTTTTGTGTGAAGAATCTGTGGTATTTTGTCAATTGGAGCTGAAAAATCAGCTATTATTAACAAGAGATCAAAACCACTGAAGTAAAACCTTTGCTTTGCTGAGGCAATGGGTGCTGGTCAGCTAGAGCTGAAGAATCAGCTGTGGTCAAGAAGAGGCCAGCATTATTGAGGTGAAATTATCTGGAAGTGTTTCCTTGGGGTCAGCACAAAGGGGGCCAAGGCTCTTCCTTATGCTGGCAGTCAAGCTTGGTCATGTGCAAGAGTCTTCCAGGTGGTACTGGTTTTGAAATCATGAAGGGGTCTTGGAGAGCAGTTAAAAGTTTGTCTTGTATGGTAGGGCTGGAGTCCCTGAAGAGAGCCGAGGAAAGGCTATTGGTGAAATTTCAGCTCAGTTGCTCCAGAATTTTGGAGATGCCAGTACTATGGGATGACCACCAAGAGCAGCAGCAGCTGTGGAATGGAGCTAGGCAAACCCTAGAAGATGAACTGTGTGTGCTGCAGAGGGCAGAGCTGGAGAAGTGACCCAAGGCCCTTGGAGGAGCCCAGAAGATCTTGAGAGAATTCCAGATAATTGGACATTGGGTTATCTACACTTTTGGAGTTTAGTTTTGCTTTTCAGATTGTGACTGTGCTCTGGCTCTTCCCTCTTGAAGTAAGAAACTATTCAATTTATTATTGATTTTACAGGAGCTCACAGTTCAGAGACTTTACATTTTGAAAGACAGGATTTTAAAGACTGTAGGACTTTTAAAATTTAGAATATTAATATTGTAATGTTGATATTAATGAGTGATATTGGGGAAGAACAAGAAAGAAAAGGTCATAGCTTAATGATAATGTGTTTGTGTGTCAAGTTGACAAGGAGTCCACTGTATTGGCTAGTTTTATGTCACCTTGACACAAGCTGGAGTCATCTGCAAAGGAGGGAACCTCAATGGAGAAAATGCCTCCATAAGATCCAACTGTAGGGCTTTTTCTTAGTGATTGATGGGGGAGGGCACAGCTCATTGTGGGTAGTACCATCCCTGGGCTGGTAGTTGATCCTTGGGTTCTATAAGAAAACAGGATGAGCAAGCCATGATGATCAAGTCAATAAGTAGTACCCGTCCATGACCCTTGCATCAGTTACTACTTCCAGAGCCTGCCCTGTTTGTGTTCCTGCACTGATTTCCCTGTATATATCTTTTTTATATCTGAAAGTATAAACTGAAAAAATCCTTTTCCACCCCAAGTTGCTTTTGGTCTTGTTGTTTCATCATAGCAATAATAACCCAAACTAGGACATGTGATATAATTGAGTATATTATATCATACTATCAAGTTATATATAATGCACTATAAATATTACTATAATATACTGGATATATGAATATATATAGTTGAATGTATTATAGTTAATTATACATACTTTTTTGTTAATATTCATAGCACACAATACATATATAAATAATACACAAATACAATATTTAATATTCTATGTAGTTGGATCATTTATAGATCAGTAATTAATTCAATTGTTTGGCTTATTTATTGTATACTATTTATGTGTAAGGGCGTTTTGCCTGCATGTATGTGTGTTCACCATGAGTGTACATTGCCTGCAGAAGAGAGAAGAAGGTGTCAGATCCCTCAGAGCTGGAATTACAGATGCTTGTTAGCCACCACATGGGTACTGGGAATTAAATTCAGGTTCTCTGGAAGAAAAGCCAGTGCTTTTAACCACTGAGCTATCTCTCCTGCTTCTCCATTTGCCTTATGATCTTATTCCTCTACATTCACACTGCTTTTCCTGGGAGCTGTATTTGCTGCTGGCACTGGAGGGTGTGGGTCTTCTTATCTCTCTCTTCTCCCCGGCTTTCCCACTCAGCTCCATAGTCCTTTTCTGGTTGAGTGACCTTGTCTGTGTCCTACCTTGACAGATAGACACTTCAGCAGGAAGTGTCCAAATTCAGCTGGTATCAGTGGCATTGTGAGTGAGATGTCCCTCATAATCTGGGCATTTGAGTACTTGATCTGCAGTTAGGAGGGTGGCCTTGTTGGAGAAGGTATGGTTACTGGGGAATAGGCTTCGAGAGTTTACTCTCTCTGCTTCTTGCTTGCTGTCATTTCACGATGTGAGCTCTGGCTGCTATGTTTGATGCTTCTCTACCATGATGGGCTTTTAGCCCCCTGGAACCATGAACCCAAATAGACTGTTCCATCTGTAAGTTGTCTTGGTCATGGTATTTCATCACAGCAACACAACCTGGTATCTTAGTGTCTTTTCTTAACTTAGAGGAGAAAGGGTTTATTCTGTTTCACAGTTCCAGGTTAAGGTCCATGGTGGAGAAGGCAATGAATCAGGGACTGGAAGCAGCTGGTTATGTTGAGTCCCCCATCTGGAATGCAAGAATAATGAATTCATGATGCTGTTCATCTTTACTTACACAGCCAGAATACTATGCCCAGGAATGGTCTTGCCTACAGTTAAGATGCGTTTCCCCATACCATTTAAAATAATCAATAACCTCTCACAGGCATGCTCAGAGTCACATCTCTTAAGTGAATCTAGATTCTATTAAATTGGCAATTAAGAATGACCATTACAACACCACTCCTTGTCCAACTTCCCATAAAATACATCACCTTTAAGTCATAATCTCTACTTACTGTTCCTGAAGTCCCATAAGGTAAAATATGGTAACATTTAAAGAGTCCCCATTGTCTCTAACAATTACAAGAGTTACAAACTTCTATAAAATCAAAAATGTATCACACAATTCCAACAGAGAATGACAGAACATAAGTGTTCTTATCCCAAAGTGGAAAAACCAGGACGCAAGGAACAGTCCCATGAAAGCAAACCTCCAAGTCCTGCAGCTTCATGGCTAGTATTCAGGACTTATGACAGAATCATCTGGATTCCACAGGCCTGGTCACCACTCTTCTCCAGCTCCACCACCTACTTACTGCACACACAGTCTTCCTAGAGTGAGGTCCATTCTATGCTTGCATCTCTCCTTGGAAGATGTCCAATAGCACCCTGGAGTCTCCATGGAGACCTGGGGTTAATCTTTAGAACTTTACAAACAAGGGCACCTGAGTCCCCCCTCCTCCTCACGACAGGACTCCTACCCTCCCACACCTTCCCTAGCCTCAGTGGCTTTCTAGAACTACAGAGCCAAGACAGACACTGTCAAGTCAGCAACTACAGTCAAAGCACCCCGGCTCCCACTGTTTGTAGGATCAAAGGAGCTGCTGCCCGGGTTGGTTTGTTCCATGTATGTAAAGACCGAGACTTGACCATGTGGCCCCCATCCAGGGCTCTTCTTCTGATGAAACTAGTGACTAGTTCCAAGATCAAGGTCATCGTGCTAGTCAGAATTTCCATTCCTGTGGCAAATACCTGAGAGAAAAATTACATGAAGGAAGGGATCATTCTGGCTCAGGTTTCTGAGGTTCCAGGGCCTGTTCGGCTGGCTCCACTGCTTCTAGGTCTGTTTGAGACAGCTTCATAATGAAAGAGCATGGTGGAGGAGACGGAAGAGTGACGGAAATGAGCCAGGCTCAGGTACACCCTTCATAGCATACCCTGATACCCCACTCTCTCCAACCCACCTCATTTCCATAGTTCCATTACCTCTCAGTATTCTCTCCAGATTTCAGTCCTTCAGTGGGGTGAGCCATTGACTAGGTCAGCAGCGTATTCATGACCCAGTCCTTCTGGAAACACCCACATAGACATACCCAGCTGTGTACTGCCCTAATCTAAGAGGCTCTCAGGTCAATCAGGTTGATGCTCAAAGTTTGGGTCACACCTGGCGGGCACTGCATTCACAGCAGCTGGATTTTAAAGACTTACTTCCACATTTTTATCAGTCTGGTGTGTTTTCCTCAAGTGACATCGGGTTGAGATTCATGCACTGAACTTGGGTCTTTCATGTTTTAAAACTTGGACACTAGGAAGCATCGGTGCCATGAAGATGGTACTGGAAAACTAGGTTACAGTAGCCAGCCTTGCTCAGGTTGGGTCAGGGTGCACATTGCCAGAGGCTTCATCAGTGGTATTCCTTGGCTTCCTCCCTCCTTGGCCAAGGTTCTATCACTCACTAGCTATCTGCTACCCTTTGAACTGTCCATGTTTATGCCATGGACAGTTGATTCATTTCCATTTGAAATTTTTATTTTAAAACAGCTCCCTATGAAGGGAGCATTCAAAACTGTTAGACACCCTCACTGATTTTAACTTTATTAAAAGTTCCTTTGGAGTTTGAAGTACTGTTTTAGAGGTGTCCCTCTGAATCCTCATCCTCTGTTTCTGTACCTAGCCTGCTTAATTTCCACCCCAGTCCTGAAGGTGTATGCTTGGAGAAATACAAAAAGCTGTCATAGTTTCAATCTAGAATGTTTCGGAAAGGCTCATGTGTTGAAGGTTTGGCTTTCAGATGGTGATGCTATATGGCTATCACAGAAACTTTAGGGGTGGGTATAATGTAAAACGTGAATAATTGGAGGTGTGCCCTTGAAGGGTATAGACTCCTTATTCCCTTCGTAACTATCTAACTCCCTCCCCCCTGCCTCTCTCCTTCCCTCTCCACCTCCCTCCACCTTCTGTCTGCAGTGGGGTGAGCTACTTTTATCTACCACACAATCCCTGTGTCAGCATGGACCCAAAAGCAGCACAGCCGGGGACCATGGGCTGGAACTTCTGGAATTGTGAACCAGATCAGTCTTAAGCCATCTCGTTGTGCCAGCAGTGAAAAGCTGGGTTTTGGGTGCTCATGCTCACAGAGCAGGCACAGGACGTGCATGACTTTGAATGGAATCTGTGCAGCCCTGAGAGTGAAGCAGAATAAAAAGGTCTGTAACAGAAACCTCGGCAACTATTTGATGAGCAGGGCACCAGAAGCCCAGGAACCACAGCAGAGACACAATGGGCAGATGTCAGATGCACACATCCAGGAAAGCAGTGAGCAGTGGGAAGACAGTCAACAGAATGGGAGAGAACTTGCCATTCACATGTCTAATTACAAGTTGATTACTTCTATAACTCAACAGCAAGTAACCTAAATTAAAACCTGGACAAAGGACAATATAGAAATTCCTCCAAAGAAGATAGCAAGTGGCCAACAGGTCAACAAATAGCCGCTGTGTTTCTCTAATGGCCACTGAAACAGCACCACAAGCAAAGGGAGCCCTTGGCACTGCTGACATCGTATAAAACGAGGCCACCTGTGAAAAACAGCATGCAGATTCCTCACGAACCGAAAGACAGAACCACAAGAAGACTCAGCTCCCAAGTATACATACAAAAAAAAAAAAAAAAAAAAAAAAAAGTCAGGCTTTCAGTCGTTGGCACGCCCACAATCCTCACAGCATTTTCAACACAGGATATGGAACAAACTTTTTTCCATCAATAGATAAGATGGGATAAAAACTACTGCCTAAGCATGGGCTGAGCAAGGACAACAATTGGCATGCTAAAGTAGGAGAAAGCCCATGAGGCCTCAACCCTACACAAAGGACTCCAGGCAACAAAGGATGCAGAATGGGAGAAATAGTCTTCCCAGGGAAGAGTACAATAAACTGGTTATCCAATACAAAGTAGTTAGACTTGAAAACATACATACAAGTAACATTATACATTCTGAGCAGGCTATACTTAGGAATATATATGTACATGCATGCATGTAAAAGCAGTTAATGAAAAAAAGAAGCTATGGATTTGGAAGAGAGCAAGGAAGGGTTATGATATGATTTGGAAGGAAGAAATGAAGGGACAGATGATGCATTTGTATTATAATCTCAAAAATAAAAGAAATTAAAAAAACCCTATACTATCACACAGGTTAGAAAACTGTTCAGTTATTGAAAAGAAGAAAATATAAAAAAGAAAATATTGCAATCAGCAACAACATGACTGAACACCAGGTCTTATATATAGTGCAATAAATCAGACAGAGGAGGCCCAGTCCACCACGAGCCCACAGGCACAAAGGTGGGTATCATCATCCTCTCCAGCCCAGAGCCTCTGGGTTGCCATGGTAGACATGGTACCAGGCTATGTGGGAACCTTGGCTGCTTTCACATCTCAGGACAGCCTCTATGGAGGAAGTAAAAGTTGTTCTGAGCCTATTATGGTGATCTTGGAGGGACTAATGGGACCGAAGGGATGTGAGAGAAGGGTCTCCTGTGCCATGGGGAAGAGATCTCCTGGCACAAAGGCATTGCAGGGCCACCCATTTTATATGGCTCCAAACCTGGCCAAGTTACCCAATGACTGATAGGGGAAGACGGGAGTGGCTGGATAGCTGGAAATGTCAGGACCTTGCTCTGTTGGCACTGTGGTGCCATAGAGTATGACATGGGAACAAGGGTGTAAGCAGCTTTTGCCCAGATTAGACAAGCCACTAAACATGGTATGGATGATAACCTGTGACTGTCATAGTCTGGCATCAGCTCCTGGGTGATGCTACCTCCACCCCAGGAGTGACACCTTCTTCAGTTTGTATTCCAGTTCTACAGCGGAGGTAACTCTATCTACCTATTGATGACGGGAGTTAGACATGCAAGCTGACCATGTTTGATAACGACTAAACCGGCTACTCAGTGTCCACCCAAGTGTGCCTGGAAGCTGGGAAGCTTGTGATGTCACACGCCGTAATTTACGGTATGCAGCATGGCTCCGGAGGCGGGGTGACTCTCATGGGCCATGTCACACCCGTGAGCCCTCCGCTTACCCACAGAGATATTCTAACTAATGATCCGCGCGCGTTTGGATTTTAATGACACCTTGGACTGAGTATATCATGGGGGTGACAGTCCTGTCGGATCTCCCTTCAGGACACGGTGACAAGTGCTGGGGGCAGGTTCTTTGCCAGGGGCAGGCATTCGCTCTAACAGCGTGCCTAGGGAAGGCAGATTTGGAAAAAGCAAATGCAGCCACGTCTCTGTAGAACGAGCTGCAAAAATGTGCCAGGCAGACTCCTGTGCTGCCTTCCTGACATGTGCCCAGCAATGCCCAGCAGGGCCACCCACATGGGCCACAGCGTGAGAGAGTGTGGCCAGCTCTCAGACACAGCTAAATACGCTGAGCGTCTTCTTTGCAGACCTTGGAGAGTCGTTTGCAATACTTTGTGGTGGGTCTCTGTCCTCTTCTTACCATGGCCAAGGCTGTGTATGGCTATGCTTATCAGCCCTCTAGACCCATCATGGCCCTTCCACTGGACATGGCGGGCAGAGTTCTAATGGCTGGGATGCTCATGTAGTCTCTCTGCGATTGGGCTTTGGTGGTGCCTTTTCTTCTGTTCTCAGGTGAACAAAGACCCAAGAGGGTTTTGAGATCTGAGAGGCTGAGAGTTCATGCTGCTCATGTTCCTGTGTCCCCCGGACCCCACAGGTGTGGGTGGGTGGAAGCTAGAGTGCATATGTTCTAACTACTTCTGGGAGCAAAAGAAACCACCTCAGAACTCAGCTCACAGGCTGCTTCTTGAGACACGTGGTCTGTTGTAGGCCAGAAGTTTGGAAGGCACACAGCTGAAACCTGGGCAGGGCTAATGCGGAGACAAATTTGGGTGCCTCAGGGACCCCAACAAAGGGCACAGGTACAAGCTGCCAGGGCACACTAACTACAGGTGGTTTTAAAAAATAAGGAAGCAAAACGTGGATCTTACTTCTGCTGTTACCACACAGCAGTTCTGACACATCAGTGCTCCAGACCTTGCCCTCAGACATCTTTTGAGAGTGAGGTGTATCTGTCTCTTAATATACATCCACATAGCCTTAGCTTCTGTGTTCTCCAGATGTAACAAAACTAAGCACCTCCACCAACACTGTGAGAAGCGCTCTGGGAGTTTCTGAGTCCTCTACTCAGGACCACATACGTGGCATCGCAGGATCAGCTGGGTAGAAACCCCTCAGTGTGGTCTAGCATCACTGACCATGGGCTGCATTCTTGGATGACTTGCTGGGGTCTCCCAAAGGTCCATCTTGGATGCAGAGAATGCTCTTGAGTGTGCATCAGGTGTGTCCATCCTAGCATCTCTATAAAGGAACCTTCCTGTCATTGAAGCTTGCTAAGGTATTTTAATACTCGACCTCTGCTGCCATTAACTAGGGAAAATCCACTTTTAGAGGGCTTCCGGAAATAGGTAAGGCCTATCCCGATAGCTACCACATACAATTCTAAGCCACAGAAATGAACTCCACCAAAGTAACAGGTCTGTGGTGTGTAATACCAGGGCCAACTTCAGAGATTCTGTCAAGAATACTTCATCTCTACTCCCAGTTCAGAAGACGTGCACCCCATTTCAAAATCTCCAATGGACTTGTTCACTGCAGGCTTGATTCAGTCTCAAACCCTAGCATGTCAATCACCTAAACCCCCTGGGCATCTCTCCTCTTCCTTCAAGGACCAGTGAAACCAAGCAAGGCAGACATTCACTATCGGTCTCAGTTGGGGTTTTTATTGCTGTGAGGAGACACCATGACCACAGCCACTCTTATAAAGGAAAAAGATTTAATTGGTGGGTCTCACAGTTTCGGAGATTCAGTCCATGGTCACCATGGCAGGGAGCATGGCAGTGTGCAGGCAGACATGGTGCTGGAGGAAAAGCTTAGAGTCCTACATCTTGCAGGCCACAGGAAGTCAAGTGACAGCCACACTGAGGGAAACTTGAGCGAAAGAGACCCCAAGGCCTCTCCCACAGTGACAAACCTCCTCCAACAAGGCCTCCTGATAGTGCCACTCCCTTTGGGGGCCATTCTCTTTCAAACCACCACACTATCCCTAGGAATAGTACTGAAACCATTTTGCTTCTTTATTATGTTTTTGCTTCCAGCAGGAACTGTTTCAAGGGCTTCTTAGACAGTCCGTTCAGTGTATTCAGCAGGCCTTCTCTTCTTAGCCAGATGGAAGGTGTGAGACATCAGAGCAGAACAGGCAAAAAGTCCCTGGTTTTGTCTGCTCCCAGCTGCCCTTTCTCTTGTGGGCTGCCTCAGTTTCCCCACTTGGATACCCAGTTCAACACCTCTGCTTAGTTCCCCCGAAGCCATGACAGCCTCCACGCTGTACAATGCTGCTTTTCTTCACTCTGTGAGTTGCACGGAGAGTGAGGGAAGGCAAGCTCTCTCTTGGGGTAGCTTCCTGTGTTTATCCTGCTGTGTGCCAGTTCTTCCTGTGAGGCCAAGCGCTGCCCTCTCGGGGACGCTGCCCCTGCTGATACCTCTGTGTTTGGAGGTGTTTGTTGAACCTCTAATCCCATCCTTACCCTGGTGTCCCTATGTTAGTCACTCACTGTCTAACACGGTGAGTCAGTCACGTTCAATTTCACTAACACAGGAAGTTCACCACAAGTGAGACTTAGAATCTTCATGCTGCTGCTGGGCTCCAAATCTCATTCAAAATGTACATTCAGCAATTTTTAAAAAGAATATTCCTTTATGAGTGCTGCATAAAATGCTGTTCGTGAGCAGGGTTCATAGACAGAACGATTTCTCATGCTGAGGAGCTGAATGAAGCTATGATTAGCCAGGTTCAGCCATGGAGCTGGAGAAGCTCTTGAGACTAAACCACAGTTCCACTGTGGAGGTGGATTTTCTTTTCATTCTTTTTGTTTTATTTATTTATTTATTTTACAATACTATTCAGTTCTACATAACAGCCACAGATTCCCTTGTTCTCTCCCTTCCTGCCCCCTCCCCTTCCTCCCAGCCTACCCCCCCCCCGTTCCCACCTCCTCCAGATCAAGGTCTCCCCCGAGGACTGAGATTGACCTGGTAGACTCAGTCCAGGCTGGTCCAGTTCCCTCCTCCCAGACTGAGCCAAGTGTCCCTGCATAAGCTCCAGGTTTCAAACAGCTAACTCATGCAATGAGCACAGGACCTGGTACCTAGTTGGTGCCTAGTTGTCTCCCAAACATATCAAGCCAATCAACTGTCTCACCTATTCAGAGGGCCTGATCCAGTTGGGAGCCCCTCAGCCTTTGGTTCATAGTTCATGTGTTTCCATTCGTTTGGCTATTTGTCCCTGTGCTTTATCCAACCTTGGTTTCAACAATTCTTGCTCATATAAACCCTCTTCTTTCTCGCTAATTAGACTCCCGGCACTCCACCCGGGGCCTGGCCGTGGATCTCTGCATCCAGATTCCTCAGTCCTTGGATGGGGTTTCTGGCACAACTATTAAGGTGTTTGGCCATCCCATCACCAGAGTAGGTCAGTTCCAGCTGTCTCTTGAACATTGCCTGCAGTCTGTTGTGGGGGTATCTTTGTGGATTTCTGTGGGCCTCTTTAGCACTTTGTTTCTTCCTTTTCTCATGTGGTCTTCATTTACCATGGTCTCCTATTCCTTGTTCTCCCCCTGTTTTCTTGATCCAGCTGGGATCTCCCGCTCTCTTTCTCTTGACCCTCGCCCTTCAGAAATGAAAAGGGGGACATAACAACAGACATTGAGGAAATCCAGAGAATTATCAGGTCATATTTCTTTTCATTCTTGACTGAGACTAAACACTGATAGTAAATTAAGTGGAGCAGACTTTATGCACTTCTCATGGAGCAACCATTCAGTCTAGAACACAGTTGGACAATTCTTCCATCCAAAAAAGACTGAGGCAGCTTTTCTTAAAAACATGCAATGTCCAGTCTGTTGCTGTCAGGACTCCTGGTGGGATTCACTGTTATCGCTCTCAACTTTCCATCTGATTTGCATTGCAAATGACAGGGGTAATTAAACAGCTCTCTGGTGCTACCTTGATTTTCAGGCAAGGCTTCCATGTTTGGAGCTGTTCTGAATTTAGAGGCATCCAGCCTCCTGCCTCAGCACTAATCTGAGTGATTTCGGTTCCGCTGAAGGTGTTTTATTGAGCCAACTCTGGGAGGCATCTTTTCTCACCTTTTATATGTAAGGATCTTGCTTTAGGTCACATAGCAGAGGAACCATTTTTCAAAGATTTAATTTTAATTAGCCTTTCTTTTCTGTACCAGAACAGTTTAGATGGTTAACTCAAAAAGATGAAGCTATGTATTTGAGAGAAAGCAAGGGTTAGGGGCACATGCTAAGACTTGGAGGAAGGAAAAAGAAGGGGAGGGGATGATGATGTAATTACACTTGATTTCAAAAAATAAAAAATATTTTCAATATTTTAAAAATAAAAATCTCTTTAATGACAGGGATTATTAGTTCAGGCTGCAGTTTTTATTTAAACTGCAACGTTACAGGTTGTCTGTAGTGAGACTACTGAAATAAGAAGTATTGATTGGGGCTGTTTTTAAGGGTTGAGTATAAGCAGAATGTTGTACTTTTTGAATAGTTTTATATCAAAATAAGAATAAATGTATGCATGAGAAAATTTTGTAGACTTGTTTTGGAAAGCTTGAGTTAACAGCCTGTGGCAGGCTGCTGAGCTAACTGATGTGTTTTGTCTTCTAAGAAACAAAAACGACTAAGGTTTCCAGTGGTTCACACTTGTCAGAATCAGCATCCAAGGGAGCCCCAGGCTTGCATAGGCTGTCTGTGTCCTTAGTCCCAAACAGGGGTGGATATTCGGGGGCCAGCTTGCAGTACCACTCTACCTCACACCTGTGAGCACGGCCTCACTGTGCCTGGAGCACTACACCTCACAGCTGTGAGCACGGCCTCACTGTGCCTTAGGGAGCACTACACCTCACAGCTGTGAGCACGGCCTCACTGTGCCTGGAGCACTACACCTCACAGCTGTGGAGCACGGCCTCACTGTGCCTGGAGCACTACACCTCACAGCTGTGGAGCACGGCCTCACTGTACCTGGAGCACTACACCTCACACCTGTGGAGCACGGGCTCACTGTGCCTGGAGCACTACACCTCACAGCTGTGAGCACGGCCTCACTGTACCTTAGGGAGCACTACAGCTCACAGCTGTGAGCACGGCCTCACTGTGCCTTAGGGAGCACTACAGCTCACAGCTGTGAGCACGGCCTCACTGTACCTTAGGGAGCACTACAGCTCACAGCTGTGAGCACGGCCTCACTGTACCTTAGGGAGCACTACAGCTCACAGCTGTGAGCACGGCCTCACTGTGCCTTAGGGAGCACTACACCTCACAGCTGTGAGCACGGCCTCACTGTGCCTTAGGGAGCACTACACCTCACAGCTGTGAGCACGGCCTCACTGTGCCTTAGGGAGCACTACACCTCACAGCTGTGAGCACGGCCTCACTGTGCCTTAGGGAGCAGAGTCTTTTTCTTCAGATTGCAGGGCCTGACACTCAGTGCCTTGAATCTTGTCTCTTAGACCAGCTGGGTGGTAGCTTGGGGAGGGGACTCAGAGCCACCACCACCACAGTGTGATTCTCAGGGGAGCCTGGTCTCTCCACCCACCTGTGTGCTCCCAGGCCCTCCACAGTGACCTTTCCGTATGGGCCGGGAGACCTTTGGAACAGTGAATATTGCTGCACAGGAACAGCTATGGGGTGAGTTAGAAGGCATCCTGAAGTGTCAAGAGGAAGTCTCTAGGCCACTGAAAAGCTCCTGTCCTGGCACAGTGCCACCTTGGCAGTCCCCTTGATCCATCTGACCGTGTGTTTCCCAGAGACGCAGCAATTAAGAACCACCTCTCACCGGCTCTCCTATGAGTTTGAAGTGCAATGTGAGTCCGTGTGCTGGCTAGTCTTTTACGATCCTGACACAGCTAGAGTTGTCCTGGAAGAGGGGACCTCAACTGAGAAAATGCCTCTACCACGCTGGCCCCTGAGCCAGACTGTGGGGGCATTTTCTTGACTGGTGGTTGATGTGGAAGGGTCCAGCTCACCGTGGGCAGTGCCAGCTACAGGCCGGTGGTCCTGGGTGCTGTAAGAAAGCAGGCCCAGCAAGGCATTGGGAGCAAGCCGGTAAACAGTGTTCCTCTGCGGATGCTGCTTCAGTTCCAGCTTCCAGGTTCCAGCAGCTGCTGCCCTGACTTCTCTCTGTGATGGTGTGACCGGAGAGTGCAAGCTGAAATAAAACTTGTCCTCCTGATGTTGTTTTTGGTCATGATGTTTATCACAGCAATAGAAACGTAACTAATACGGTGAATCCAGGCCAGGCAGGTTGGAGAACTAGTGAGCAAAAGTGAATTTCTCACCAACTCATTTCACACTCACCTCCAAGAAACACCCAAACGGGGCTTTGTGCTCCTGCGTGCAGCCCCATTGCTTACCTCGGAGGCTTCACAAAGTCCATCTTCACATTTAGTTTCAAAATTATGCAGAAGAAGCAATAAAGAAAACCAGACTGTCCGCCTAATGTTCCCCAAAGTGGGACCCACACAAACTCTGGGCCAGCTTGAGGCTCCTTTGAATACCTTGGTGAGTCCATACATTTTAAAATGCACAGCCTGCTTGGCAGTCTGTTCACTTGAAACACACGCTCACATATTAACACATACAGATTATGTAAACTGATACACTTTTGTGCACAAATAAGTACACTTGCAGATAATTTATTACTTCAATCAGTCTCTTAGTTAAAAGGTAAAACAAAAATACAAGTGCCCCAGCTGGTGGAGTCGCTCAGCATGTGCACATTTGCCACAACGTCTTGTGACCTGAATTCAACCTCTGGGATGACACGGTGGAGGGACAGAAACAATTCTGAAAGTTGTTCTCCGACTATCACATGTCACAGTGGCACATGTGTCCACTATCACATGTACACAGAGGCACATCAGTCTTCCTACAGATAAACCAATGTAATTAAAATTAAAATGTTTTATAAACATATGAGTGTCCACTGAATTCTCCCACCGCGGGTGTTAATTTCTACCATCACTTTGTTGACCTTTCACACGAGCAAAAGCAAATATGAATGTGTCCCCACGCCTTCCTGATCTGTGCAGACAGAAGCTACTGTAGGCTTCTGCACTCTCCTCCTCGTCCTTGTCAGTGTGTTTGAGCTCTTTCCATACTGACACATAAAAGCTCTCTTCTTTCATGTGGCTGCATAGTGTTCCTCTGGGTGGTAGGGATTAAACAATAATTTTTAATCTAGTCATGATTGGTGAACATTTGAGTATTTGCAATATCATGTTTTAATAGAGAAACAATCATGTTAATTAAAATGTTTTAAACATCAGAAACAAAAATCTTATTTATACATGTTTAAACAAACAATGCCTATTTGCTTTACATATGTATTCAGGAATGAATTTGTATGGTGTCAGCACTGGCAGATCTCAGAGGGTCTTCGCGAAGGAGTCCATGAGAGTGGCGGTAGCGGTGAGCCCATGCCTGAGCCAGCGAAGCCTGGAAGTCTGGCCCCTTTTCCATTGGAACTCTTGTAGGATGAGTGGCAGCTGTCAGTCTTCAGGTGAGCACAGCCCAATGACGCTTCTTTTCATTTCTTTTTATTCCATGTTGCAGTTGGGGTGTAAGATGTCCCCAAAGACCCAGGTGTTGAAGGGTTGGTCTATCAGGAGGCAGCAGTGACAGGTGGTGGATTTGCTAAAGGAGATGAGGCCATTAGGGAGTCTTCTGTCCTTGGGCAATTGGCGTTCAAGAGAACCATGAGACGTTGGCCCCTTTTGTGTTCTCTCCCTCACTTCTTGGCCATGGTGTGAGTTTTCTATTCTCCTCCTTGCTCCCATCATGTTGTGCTGCCTCACACAAAACTTAATGGCTGTGGGTTGGGTCTTTAAAACGGTGACCAACATGCACCTTTCCTCTCCGTGAGCTGATGGCCTTGGGTACTCAAGGTAAGAGAAAGCCATCACTGTGTACATCACACCCCACACCTCACATAACAAATAATACACACATCAGAACCACTACATATTATAGACAAACTATAAATAGCACATCATACTCTACATCACACAAAACACCACACACACATATGTACATACACATACCATAAAGATTACATGTTGCAGACACAATAAAAACAGCACATTATGCTGCACACCACACACCTATCACACACATTACTCATTGAAGACAAATATAAACAGCACAGCACATTGCACACATACATCATGCCCAGTTTACACATAATAGCCTGTCCCCCATGCCACTTTCCCAGTTCTCCCACTGTTTACACACACACAAACACACACACACACACACACACACACACACACACGCACACGCGCACGCGCACGCGCGCGCGCACACACACACACACACACACACACACACACCACAACTGTATGTACACACACCATTGCACAGACTCATGCAGCAGCTAAGCACTGCACACATACATAAGTAACTTTTCAAAGTTATGACTGGTTGCAGAGCTTGATGGCCTCTAATGTTTACTTCGGCCAGAGCATCCCTTCCTAGTTGTCTTGTACAAAAACAAGCTCTTTACACATTGCTGAAGCTCATGCAGTGTGCCTGCTGCTGGCCACTGGGAGCCTCCTGCCCCCACCCCATGGTCCTTGCTCATCATGGGCTCAGAGTGTATTTAGCATTCCCATCCTCAACCAGGCTTTAGAATACCACAGTGACATAGTCTTCATCGTCTGCCCTCCCTTATCAGAGTCATGGGTCCACTGTCCCCTGTTCTGGACAAACTGGCACACAGCTGTCTGGTGGATTTCCTGCCTGGCTCCCAGGTGGAAGCAAAAAGCTAAAGATGGAAGCAGTATGATACAGCTGCTTGGTCTGAGACACCCGTGCTTCTCAAAGCAGGTGCCAGGACCAGACACACAGCTTCTACACGAGACCAGAGGAGGAGCTCCTGGGACCTGCTGTGTTTGGAGAGGAAGGCCAACTTCCCACCCACGGTTTGCCCTTCTTACAATCAGATCTGAGTAGTCTCCTTCTTTCACTGAAGGGAGCGGTATAGAGTGGGGAGATCTTCCTAGGGCTTAAAAAACATTTTCAGAGCTGGTAACAGCGGCGGCCGGTGTCAGTGTCTCTTTAGGGAGTCACTTTTTAATCACTCCGTTTGGCATCGTCTATGTGGTCGCCTAATGTTTACATTAAGAGGTATCCAGTAAGCCTTCACTTCAGAAGCAAATGGGAAGTGGGAGCCGTCAGCAGCGGCGGATCTGAATGCTGATGCGCCCCTTTCTGCGCTCTGGGGCGGTGCGAGGTGTTGATCATGGCTTCTCACTGATAAGCAAAGTACTTGCAGAGCGTGAAGACTCTGCGTGTGCGTGCAGGATAACTCTAATCTGCACCCTGCCCGGCCTCCCGCATTTGCATGGACAAGCAGCCTGGCTGCTAAGCTCTCTATTAGAGCTGCAAAGGGCTCCCCTCATTTGAATAAGGCCTCTTTGGCAGGCAGAAAAGGCGGAAAAGGTGCAATGAGCAGGAACCTCCTGGAATTAGGGTGACATTTGGAAGCAGGGGCCTTAAATGTTCGCTTTTTGTCATGCTAAATTCTCGAGTATTTTTAAATCTATTGTAACTGTCAGTTGCACTAAACGTTTTTATTCTTATTTATTTTTTTTGATAGAGCAAATGGCAGCAGACTAGAGTGCCAGGAGTCCATTATTATGGCTATCTGCATCATGGGAAACTTCGAGCAGGCTGTTTGATGCAATGTAGAAATACATTTGAATATAGGATTAGATTCATAATGTAGAAAGCAGTCAGAGATCAAAAGAGCTGGCTGGGAACTCAGGCAGGCAAGAAAGTCTGCAATTTCGCAGCCGAATGAAGGGGCTCCCTGTGTGTTCCACGCATCTTGTTTGCTCACAGCAGAGGAGCTGGTGGCCGGCGGCCATCTTATTCCTACTGGGAGAGATGGGCATGAAAGTGGGGCTTGAAAAGCTACCTGAGTTTTACAGGGCAGTATTTGGGCCAAACGTATCTGGCCAGTGTCAGTGTGAGTATGGATCCTCAGGTCCACATTTGATTCCCCTCCACTTTTAAGCGTCACTAAGATCGGAAGATCTGATTTCAGTTCTTGGAGCGTATGTTAGTATTGGAAGTACAAACAGGAGCCCTGATCTCCAAACAATGGAGAGCAGGGAAGGCCTCTGCTGTGATGCTGCCACACACACCTGTCTTAGGGACCTGGATCTGTCCCTTGTTTGCTGGCTCTTAATAGGATCTTCTGAATGTGTTCAATATGCCTCCGCCCATGTTGTGATAATCTCACACATGTAGTGATTGAGGTTGTAAGTGGCAGATGTTTCCAGGCAGTCTGCCATGGATCTGGGATTAGGGCACATTCCTTTTCATCCCTGTACTACTCTTTGGCGCTTGACCATCTGATACGTTAATTCTCTCTTTCTTTGATTTTGACATTTAATTCAAGTGAGAATTCCAAAGTCTGGGCTTAAATTAAGGAGTGCCATTTATCACTATTTAGTCAATCTTTAGAATTGTTCTCCACCCATAACATTATATTAATAACCCTCTGCTGTCCAGTGATGCCCAACCCGAGGCCTGAGGGCTGTATGCACCCCACGATAGAGGTGAACATGGCCTGGTATGTGTGCAGATGCCAACTGTGCCACCGGCAAAGGTTGGATGCCCCTGCCATGCGAACAAGCCTGTCATCCATCATCCCACCTTTCCTCTTGTATTTTTCTTTATTTCTGTCCTTAACTATCTCATTGTCTCCCACATGGATTTGCAATGCTTTTTCTGGTGATGAGATTTTAAGCATATTCTGAAAATACAAAATGTATAACTGTTGGTTGATTGCAACAACAACCAGAAGAAATCATTTCTAGGCTCATCCTGCAGGGAAGGAATAGGAGGGAAGAGCAGAGGCCCACAGCCATGGCCATAGCCATGGTCACAGCCATGGTCACAGCCATGGTCACAGTCATGCCACATCAAAGACTTCAGTGGGCAGTGCCAGCAAGGGGCAGTGTGCTGGCAGAGCCCTCCTTAAAGTCAGACCAGCTCTGTTTACACCAGGCTTCCATTCTCTGTGTGTAGACAGGGACATGTGAACCCTCTGAGCCTTGGTTTCCTCACTCGTCACGTGGGAATCAGATGAAGGATGACATGGGCGTGGCATGGAGACAGTGTGGGCTGTGCAGGTGGCCCCCATCAGTCCCACAGCTCACACCTTGCTGCTGTGACTTCTCCTGTGGAGAGGTTGAGAGAGTTCAACCCTCAACCACACAGGCTACAATGATGTTTCTGTGGGTCACTCAGAGACTTATACAAAGTGAGTTTTGAGTGATTTTAAGGAATGCAGACATATTCTTGTTGGTATCAATGAGGCTAATGCTATACTTGAGATGTTTGTCTTCAAGGTTCTGTGAGGCCAGATGCTGGAATTTAGGTGAAGAGAGAAGACACAAGTGCCCACCATCAGGGTCACCTCACTTCCTGTGTAGGTCCCTCAGATGACAGGGGACCCCACTTTGGGTTTTCTGTTTCTTCATGGCCCATAGCTAAACCACACAGAAAGGTGGATATATGCTACAACCTCAAAAGCAATTTGAAAAATTATTATTGGCAGAGGATTTGACTTAGACTTCAATAACTTCCTGATCAATGGAGGTTTTTGAGAAGCTCAAAGTGCTCCAGGGGAGAAGGGGAACAGAGTAATCCTGCCTATCTGTACTTGGTGCAAATACTTCTTTCTCTCTAGCTAAATGTCATGGTTACTTCTTCATGACTAGCCCAGTGGCTGGGTAGGGTCAGGGTCTTCATGCCTCCGAGTTGCTGTAGTCACCTGACACCTGTAGAAGACAGAAGCAAGCTCCCACGGATGTCGGAAGTGAGTCCATCGCTGCAGCTCTTCCCAGTGGAGCCCAGGTTAGGAAGACAAGGCAGTGTCATTACAGTGCTCTGGGGATGTGTCAGCAGAGACAGGGTGGTGGACGAGGACGCCTTCTTTCCACACAGTTTGATTGGACGTAAAGAGCTGCACACGAGACACTTGCATTACTCTCCTGCAGAAATGCAAATGCCTTTGGACTCTGTTTCTCCATTTTATGTGGTTTTGCTTTTCTTATAGTTCTTAACTTCCTGCCTCGCCTCTCACCTTGAACTACCTTTGTGAAAGAAAACGCACAAGCATGCAACTGGCTGCTGGAGCATGGGGTCTTAGGGGACCCCTGCATTTCCCACAGTCTACAGCCATGCCAGTCTTGGACTGTATTTCTGTCTGAGTCTTGCTGCCAGTCTGTTGATACGTCCTGGCTATGGTGTCTCCACTGTGGTAACCAACAAGGGAGAGATTTGTGGGTCCTGAGCTTCCCAGAACCCCCTGACCAACATGAAGTGTGCAAACCAAGGTGTTGGATGAGGACTCCTGGCTGGCACTGTCCAGAGACCAAAGGCCCAAGAGATGTATGTGGCCAGGCCAGCTGATGACAGGAAGCTGGGCGGCGCGGACTCAGCTGCCCCTCCAGGAGTTGCTCGTGGCCCAGGAAACAGCACCAAAGGCAGGTGTGAGACCGGGCCTCTCTCTTCTACTTTTCTGCACAATGTTTCTTGTCAGGAGATCTTCAGGGCTGGACTTCTGCTTCCACCCCACCTGCTTTCTGCTTCTGTTCTGACCACTGAGCCTTTCCACAGAGTCTGGCTTCTATCAGAAGCCACCCACTTGATGTAAAGAAAAGCAACAACAAGAACATGAAAATTAATTAGTTCCAGAAAACAAATTCCCAAAACATGAGAGAGGCTTTATTCTATTAAAAGTAGAAAATAAGCCTTCAGTTAAAGGGACCCCAAGCCACGTAGAACAGGCATGGTGGGGGTGGGGGTGTGTTGCTACCCTGAGCTCCTGAGCAGGTGCACCTCGTTCATAGTGGCCTTACGGGGTTTAGGGCAGCTTCTCATTTTTCTGCAAAGTGCTCAGTTTCACACATCTTTGGGCTCTCAGATCTCTCAGAGGATATTGTCCAGTTGCAGCCATACAATTGCGGGCCTGAGGGCAGTGTGTGTCCTCACACACAGGCACGGCACATACTGTGTACTGCTTGACACATGCACAGTGCCTTTACATACTTTGTCCAGACATATCCACACAAGCAGGCCAACGGGGTGCACACAAACACTGGGGGCAACGTGCTAGAATATCTCAAGTTTTCCATCCAGGCTGAGATGCCTCACCTTCAGTACTGACACATGAGATGCATGTGTGCTTGGTCTAACTGAATATTCTGCTCAACGAGTATGTATGTCTTTCTGGTTGGTCATCATTGTGTTGCTCAAGCATTCTAATGTTTGACACATATTTTAGAATAAGTCTTTGTAGAAGTTATGTTAAAACCCACCATGACTGTGGATTTGTGGAATTTGTTGTAGTAAGATAAATTGATGGGTGTTCTTTAGCTGAACATGGTATCTTAAGATCACACAGATTTATTCATCACACCATCTTTCTGAGGTCACACACTCATTATGCACATCACTTTTACTGAAAACAGTTAGGAGAGATGCCCTGTATTCATTTCTCTGATATATTTTTTATCCTGTTTTTCACTGTCTCTTACAAAGTCATATAATAATGATTTTTTTTAATTTTAGTTTAATAGTCTTGGTTTTTTTTAACTTTAAAAGAATTTTGTAGGCTGAATATGCTACATTTATATCATTTTATTCCTCCATTCTTCCCTACCATGTCCTAGTATATGCCCATCCCTTCTCATGACCTCTTTTATAATCACTATTGCTATATACATGCATAGATACACAGCCATACACACACACACACAACACACACACACACACACACACACACACACACACACACACAAACATGCACAGATGCACACACACACACACACACACACACTATGTTAAAGTTAAAACCTTCCTTTTTGAAAAAAAAGAAAAGGGGAAGTGCTATGGATATTGCTCTGTATACTGTGAATGTGTCTTAGCAAACCATCTTGCTTGGCTGAGCTGTGATGGCTGCAGGCAGATGAGATGCCCACCTCTGCTCTGCCTTTATCCCTGTTGTCAGGTTCATCAGAGTCTCCGGTACAAACCCCACAATAACTCAGGGACCATCATGGGAAAGGCAGAGGAAATAATGTAATTTCTGGAGGATGGGGAGGTGTGCTGTGAGATGCTGCCTTCTGGATACCATACTCACAAACTCACATTAGCTCTGGCTACTTCCACAGAATAGGTACAAAATCAAGCCAATCCAAATCCCAGCACAGAGAGGGGTGTTTTTTGAACCTTAGATGGTCTATTAATAAAAACTGGTGGTGGGGGGGGGGGGAGGGGCAGGAGGGGGAAGGGACTCTGTTATGTAGAACTGAATGGTATTGTAAAATAAAATTAAAAAAAACAAAAAACTCGGTACTAGGTATTGGGGTGAATGCTGAAAGATCAGAGAAGCAGAGCAAGCCACAGCCAACCTCACCTTGCTAACTCCTCTGACTGAAAGCCTCTGTCTTCACCTGAAATGGTCTCAGCTGAACTGTGTGGTGGTATTGTGTTCCCCAAAATATTGTGCACTCTAATAAACTTATCTGGGGTCAGAGACAGGGCAGCCACTAGATACAAAGGCTAGAAAATGGTGGCACTCACACCTTTAATCCTAGCACTCCAGAGGTAGATATCCCTCTGGATCTCTGTGAGTTCAAGGCCATATTGGAAACAGCCACACATGGTGACTCACGCCTTTAATTCCAGGGAGTGAGCTTCTAATCCCAGAGAGTGATGGTAGAAGGCAGAAAGGTATATAAGGCGTGAGGACCAGAAACTAGAAGCATTTGGTTGGTTAAGCATTTTGGCTGGTTAAGCTTTCAGGCTTCTAGCAGCACAGTTCAGCTGAGACCCATTCTGGATGAGGACTCAGAGGCCTCCAGTCTGAGGAAACAAGACTAGCTGAGAAGTTGGCCAGGTAAGATTAGCTGTGGCTTGTTCTGGTTCTCTGATCTTCCAGTTCACCTCAATACCTGGCTCAGGTTTGTTTTATTAATAAGAACTTTTATGATTCATGCTACAGAACTGCTTTAGTTTAGTTTAGTTTCCTCATGCCTTATATAACTTTCCCCAGCATGATAATTCCCGGGATTAAAGATGCGTGTGCTTCCCAGTACTGGGATTAAAGGTGTGTGCCACCACTGCCTGGCTCTGTTTCCAGTGTGGCCTTGAACTCACAGAGATCCAGATGGATCTCTGCCTCCCGACTGATAGGATTAAAGGTGTGTGCTGCCACTCCACTGTCTGGCCTCTATGTCTAATCTAGTGGCTGGCTCTGTCTTCTGATCCCCAGATAAGTTTATTAGGGTACACAGTATATCACTACAGAGGGGAAGAGCTTGCAAGACCCACAGCTAGCTGAAATCAGGAGGAGGATGAATTGATTTGTTATCCATAGGGAGCTGGAGGGAAAGAAAGAGAGAGCAGGTGTGAACAGAATACATTATACACATATGTAATTCACAGAGTAAATAAAGCAATTTAATTATATTGTTGGCCCCTCCCATTCATTTTAAAAGTTCATCTCCTTGTTATTAATCTCAAAGCCAATTTTTATTTCTCCTGCACGCATGGTTATGGAAACATCTGGGTGACACTTTGTGCTTCTTCGAAGAAACCTCTGCTGTACTTTCTTTTTGTCTGCATGTGCACAGATGGAATTTTGAACTATTGAAGTAAAAGTGGGTGCATCACCTTCATCTGTGGATAACTTCCCAGCCTTAGTAACACTGTATTTAGAAATTCCTTTCTATGTCTCTGGTAACTTTCTGCTCTCTGAAGGTCAGTGTATTCTGCTTGGCCTCAGGCCTCAGGCCCTGTGGTAGATAATGTCTACACTTACTTCTAGGAACACCCATTCCTACACAGTCCTTGAATGTGCCTCTCATCACATCTAAAAGACATGCTTTCATTTCTTGTAGTGGTCACACTGTAAAGTGAAGAGGGAATGTCACCGCATGATTTATCCTATACAGTTAATTCTCTTTGTCAATGTGACTGGCCTATGTGATGCCCAGACAATTTACTGGACACTGTACTCGATGTGTCTGTGAGGGTGTCTGTGGAGGAGACTGAGGGAAAATCACTCATACCAGTGTAGTAGGCACAGTCCAATCTGTAGGAGGCCCAAAGGAAATGAAAAGGAGCAGTGAAGAGAACTCACCTTGTCTGAAATAGGATGTTCATTTCAGACAAACTTGTCTGCTGGCCTCCTGGGTCTGGGTCTTTAGGTGCACATGGGTCTTATGCTGTGGTGTCTTGGGCTTCTGGGCTTGAATTAATGCCACATAACCAGCCTGCCCTGGTCTTCAGTTTATAAAAAAACAGCAACAGAAACTCCTAGCATCCACAGTCACATAAGCCAATTACTCAAACCAAATTGTTTTCATTGACCTGTCATATATATATTCATCCATCTGTCCATCTGTCTGTTCACCCACCACCCAACCCCCCACCCACTCATCCATCCTTCCGTCTATCTCTCTGTCTATCTATCTATATTCATCCATTCATCTATAAACATATTTCTCACTGGACCTGTTTTATTTCTTCAGAACCTGACTAGTATATCACATGAGACTCTCTTAGCCAAATGGAGAGTGAGATCCTCATGGAAGCTTTATGAAGGAGCCCTATGCTCCAAAAGCACCAGGGAGCTGCAGCTAGCCTCCAGGAATGAACACCGCCCTTCTTCCAATAACCAGAGAAAAGGCTTTAAGAAAATTAATTGTGCTAAGAACCAAATAAACCATAAAGCAAATTGTCTTTAAAGTCAGACTTCCTGATGACATAAGTGGTTGCTGCCGCCTGGACTGCTGCCTTGGGAGATCCTGAGCAGAGAACCCAGTGAACCTGTGGAGTAGCAGAGGTGGCGAGTCTGTGCTGGTTTAGGTCCAATGACATAGTTCATTATGCAGCAAAATCAACCCAAGCTTTCCAGAGTGACAGTGTCCAGAGGAGGGGGTACAGGCATCATGGCTGCACTTCTTTTCAGGGTATTGGCTTAAGGTAGTGTTTTCTATTCTTCTTTTTTAATTTTTTTTGTTTGCTTGTTTGTTTGTTTTTCAAGATTCAGTTTCTCTTTGTGGCCCCAGCTGTCCGGGACTCACTCACTCTGTAGACCAGGCTAGCCTCAAATTCAGAGATCCATCTGCCTCTGCTCCCCCACCCCTGAGTGCTAAGATTAAAGGTGTGTGTCACCACTGTGTGGCTAAGTTGATGTTTTCTCATGGCTTTCTTTATTCCTTCTCTCTCTCTTCCTCCTTCTTTTCTTTGTTCCTTCCTTTCTTTTACTTAGAAAAATTTATCCTGCCTTTCAACCAAGCCTCGATTGAGGATTAAACTAATACATGTTTCTCATAGTCAAGTAAACCAGATAGCTTATGAACATACTACCATAAAAAGAATTTTGATGTTACAGGATAGAATATATGAAGAATAATTTTATTTACATTTAAAATATGTATACTTTTATATTAATTAAGAACTAAAAAAATTGTCAAATACTCAAAAAACCTGACAAATCATGTTTACTGTTCCAAACCGTTTATGAAGATCTAAGAAAAGTGTGTGCCAAGTCTGTGACTGGAAGACTCAATATTATGAATCAACAGAAATTTCAAAGGCCAAACATAGAAATGCTGGTTTTAAAGAGCAAGAAAGCGGGAACAATCACTAGATTTGCTATTTTTAAGTAGCAAAAGTAAGACTGTGTGTACAGTTATGATATGGGCAAGGGAAACAGAACAAAGACCCAAGGTGAGAGTGACTGATAGCGATACTAATAATGAAGATGGTTGTGAAGAAGATGATGATGAATAAGAAGACAGAAGTGATGAAAAGATGAAGGTGACCGTGATGAAGATGAAGGTGACCATGATGAAGTTGAAGGTGACTATGATGAAGGTGAAGGTGACCATGGTGAAGATGAAGGTGACCATGATGAAGATGAAGATGAAGATGAAGGTGACCATGATGAAGGTGAAGGTGACCGTGATGAAGGTAAAGGTGACCATGGTGAACATGAAGGTGACCATGATGAAGGTGACCATGATAAAGATGAAGGTGAAGGTGAAGGTGACTATGATGAAGATGATCATGATGAAGGTGACCATGATGAAGATGAAGGTGATCCTGATGAAGATGAAGGTGACCCTGATGAAGTGAACATGATGAAGGTGACCATGATGAAGATGAAGGTGCCCATGATGAAGGTGATCCTGATGAAGATGAAGGTGACCCTGATGAAGTGAACATGATGAAGGTAAAGGTCCTGCTGTTAGAGTGTAAAAAGTTTACACTAGGGTTACAGACATGACATAAATATAGTACTCATATACAGCATTCTCAAAAATAATGAAATAAACATTAAAAATAAAAATGTAAAGTATGTAATAAACTTAAAATGTTTTGTGTATCTGCAAAATGGAATCAAACCATAGCAAAATGATTGATCTCCCCAAGTCAGTGATGAACAAACAAGCAATAAAGAAAAAATCAGTCATCCAAGTGAACAAACAGACACCCCATAGTATCAGAGCACAGCCCCGTGAATGAAAGAACTGGAAAGTAGTCACCTTAAATTATGCCAACAGTCACAGTGTGTTACTGCTGGGGGAGGTGGAAATCAAGATTTGGAGAGCTACGAACTGGGATCTCAGGTGTCTGGAGTTGTCCACTACTGAAGTGTACCTTTCTGTTCTGTACATGTGGGGTGTGTGTGTGTGTGTGTGTGTGTGTGTGTGTGTGTGTGTGTGTGCTGAAGTCTGTGACACAAACATTTATAAAGAGGTATGGACATGTAGCTCAGTTGGTAGATTGTTCACCTAGAATGGAAGGAGCCTTGGGTTTAATTCCCTAGTACCCTCATTTCCAGAGCTCAGCGACACAGCTACTGTCTATACCCACAAACAAGCTTGACTCATCCCAAGGTGCGCCTGCCTCTCTCTTCTTGATTGCTTACTCTACAGCATGATTGACAGAATACCAGACACTCCACCTGCACCATCTTGTTCCATCATCTGGTTCAAAGCTTGCAGAGGAAGCACACTAGAGCACAGGTAGGTGAAGGGTCATTGCTGCAGGGGTGTGAGTGCAGAAAGACTCACTCAAGGAGACACAGTGATGGATGTCATCACAAAGTTCTTACTGCATTTTCTTCTACAAAAATAAGAGCAGGTGTGTTATAATATCTCCCCATCAAAGGGACAGGATGGAGCTCGTTGTGTCCTCCATCCCAGGCTTTGTGGAACCTTTATGAGAAAGACCCTGTTCTTACTCCCTCATCACAAGAGCTTTGATCAAAGCACATGTTTGAGTAATAAAAGCAACTGTCAGACCATACATAGAATGAGGTAGCCACCTCTGGGTGCCTCAGTGATTAAAAAGGAGATGATGTAGACCTGAGAGTCTTCTTTGAAGGACAGAGCAAATGGCATAAAGCCCCTTGAACTTCAACTCCACTGTAGAAAGAGCATGGAACCAAAGCCCATGAGTGTTTTCTAGATGGGAAGGCACAGAGAGAGATATGTGACCCAGTGATGAGTGAGTGCCCATTATGCAGAGGACTCCATTCTGCACTTGCTGTGGAACTGGCAAGGCACAGAATGAGAACTAAGATCTGGTTACTTAATGAATTTCTGACTTGCAATGGCTGTTGCTCTGTGTCTTCAGAACATCTTGGTCCTAAAAGAACACAGATGGCATTGATACATGACCTGTCAGAGGACAATGCCATATGAAGGTTTTCTAGGGCTTTCATCCAGGCTCAGCATCATGCTGGAGTTCTGCTGGGGCCCATGGGTGGTGCCTCAGATGTGGAGGGATTTGGCCATTGGAGGTTGCCCTTGGATGGCAGTTGTGTGCACCTATCACCAGGGCAGCTGTGGGGGTGAACTAGGAAGATTCCCATTGTTCCTGGGAAGTCCAAATGAAGGGTGTCAACATCTGGATTTATTTATTTATTTATCTATTTATTGATTTAAAGTATGTATATGTGCATGTATGCATGTTTGCATGTGTATATGTGCACATGCATCCTGGTACCTGCAAAGGCCAAAAAAAGGACATCAGATTCTCTAGAGCTGTAGTTATAAGGATTTGTGGTCCACACATGCAACATGGGTGTTGGAACAGAACTCAGGTCCTCTGCAAGAGCCACAAGAGCTCTTATCCACCTATCCATCTCTTCAGCTCAGTACCTGGATTTTTAAGCTACCTTTGTCCTTCTGTCTAGTTACCCAGTTTTGATTCCCATAGACTTAGGGAACATAGTCCTTTAATGGAATCACCAAGGGGCTAAGAAGACAGCTCTGGGGGAATAGAATCTGCTGTATGAGATTCTGTGTCTAACTCCCCAGAACTTGTGTCAAAAGCCAGACACATAGCTCAAGTCTTGACTCCAGGGCTCCTATGGGAGATGAGACTGATACAGAAGACTCTCTGGTAGCTCTGGGTCAGCAAGCCTGGAGTATGCATGGAAGAAACAAATAGACAAATAAGGTGCAGATGAAGCCCAACAGTCAATACAACCGCTGACCTCCATGTGAGCACTCACACACAAGAGTGAATACATGCATAGTACACACATAGGTACACATGCTCACACACATACACACAGATACGATGCACACATGCATGCGTGCACGCGCCCCCCCCCACATACTTGTTAGCTTAGACTGTCCCAAAATACCTGTGATTTTGAGCAAATCATCCCTTTACCCTGTTGCCATGGTTTAGATGTAAAATGCCCCACAGGCTTGAGTGTATGAACGCTTGATCATCAAAGGGTGGTGATATTTCAGGAAGCTGTGAAACTTTCAGGAGATGGGTTGGAGTTAGAGAAAGTGTGTTGCTAGTGGGAACCACTGAAGATAATTCCTGGCCTCTAGTTTCTGGGCTGCTTTCTGTTTCCTAGTCCACTCAGGTGAACAACCTCCTCCACACCCCCCACTGCCATGAATGGCATTGATCTGCCATGCCTTCCCAATCATGTTAAAGGGAAATCCTTTGATGAGACAAAAATGAATCTCTCCTGTAACAACCTGGCTGCAGTGGGACAAAAGTGATCAACACACTTGTTGAGCCATTGATAAAACAGGAGTCTTCTTTCCATTACTACCAGCGTTAGCTCAACAGGTCAGCAGACTGTAGGGGGGGGTGCTCCGGCAGGGGCTTTGGATGACCTACCAGGAAAACCGAAAGGCCATAGCCTACAAAGAGTGCAGAGACCATGGCCTACCAGGAGTGCAGAGACCATAGCCTACAGACACAGACAGCCATACGCAGGCAGCATATACAGGAGCATCAACAGGCATGCCAAGACGATAGACAGACAGACAGTCCATAGTCTACCAGGAGCACAGACAGGCCATAGTCTGCCAGGAGTGCAGACAGTCCATAGTCTACCAGGAGTGCAGACAGGCCATAGTCTACCAGGAACACAGACAGTCCATAGTCTACCAGGAGTGCAGACAGGCCATAGTCTACCAGGAGTGCAGACAGTCCATAGTCTACCAGGAGTGCAGACAGTCCATAGTCTACCAGGAGTGCAGACAGTCCATAGTCTACCAGGCGAGCATGTCCAGAGTCATAGCCAGATGCAAGACAGACCATAGCATACGAGGAGTGTAGAGAGACTGTAGCCTGTAGCTTCTCTAAGAATGCACACAGTAACCTCCTTCCATACAACTTCTAAGTCAGTTGCTCTCTGGAGTCTCTATGGCTGCTACTGAAGCATACTATGAACTGGTTTCTGGGGTGAAAGTTAATAATTCTAAGAACTCTGACCAGCGAGTATTAAGGGGCAAGAATGAGAAATTCTGTGAAGTCAGGAAACATTGCGTATTCCTGATGAAATTCCTTTAATCAATTTCCCCCCAACTTCAATACCAGAGACAGTGCTGAGAAAATATTTCTGATCCTATCTCCTCTCCTGGCCTTGTTTTTCACCCAAAACATTTCTGCAGTATTGTTGCATGTGTGAATTCATCCCCAAAGCCAGTTGGGCATCTGTAGCAATGCAGCATGACTTCCGCCTGGAAGACACCCTTTTACAGACCCAGGGAATGCCTCTGCTTCTCAGGTGTAAAGTGGAGTTCAACTGCAACTTCAAGCCAGTTTGTTTCTGGCATCACCCCCTTCTCTCTAAGATGATCAGTCATCTCCAATCCTGGACCTCAGGAAACAGGCTGCACACAATTAACCTACAGCTTCCTAGTTCTTCCAAGGAGCATGCCCTGTGACCAACCATTTTCAGTGTTTCTGTATAAAGTCATATTTCCTGTAACGATATAACTTGGGTAGGATTTGCTCCTAATTACCCAGTGGCATATTTACATATTTAGTCATAATATACTGATTTTTAATTGTGTTTTTGTGATTTGTTTATAATTAAAATAATGATGGCAAATACCATCCAGCACGGGAACAGTGTAATGTAGTACTCAAGTGCTTCAGAACTCTAGATGAACCAAGCTGTGGAGCGAGCCCTGCCTTTGAAATATGATTTAAAACAGAATTCATAGTGTAGCAGAATTACATAAAACTGTGTGAAATTGTGCAGATAATCATTTAAATCTCCCTACATGAAAAGATAATTGCTCTAGAAATTAACTGTACCTGGGGTTCATTCATTTGGTCATGGCTAGTTTCTTATGTAGCGCTGATTTGATATTAGAGCTAATTAAGATCAGGTCAGAGTTGCTGAAGGTCAGACATTAATGTGTGGGATCATTGAAATGATAATTATAAACAGATTAGGAAGCCACGGTCCTTTATAAGGGGTTATTAGGTAATTACTGTGAGCACGAACAGCTTACTGTAATAATGGATTATCGACTCCTCAAGGCACTCTCGGGGTGAGAGTGTACTGCTTCCTCAAGGACTAAAGAACCACATCATCCAAACCCAGAGCTCAGTAAATAAAGCAGAAACTTGGCAATGGTGGCCCACTCTTTCCTGGAAGGGTTTTGGCTTTGGGGGAGGACTGTTGTGGCTAGTGTGCCTTTGTTTACCTGAATATCAAGACATCAGGTACCTAGAGGGTAGAAGAGGAAAGAATCCCATTCCTTATTGGTAGACTGACATACAGCGAGGCATGGAAGGCCTCCCTGGGTTGTCTGGGTTCTGAGTGCAAGAAACCCATTACCGACTGCACAAGGTGTAGGGGATGTAGCTGAGCCTGCTCTGTCTCCAGTCTGGGGTGGATTTCACTCAGCTTGCTTTTTCCATGCTTTAACAGTCACATGTACTGTAATGTTGGCAAGGCTTATAAAAGTTGGCATCCTGAACTGGGGCCATGTGGAATTTTTCCTCAACCAAAAAACTCCATGATAAGTAGGTACTCACCTCAGATCAGCCCACAAAAGTAAACTTTGAGGTGAAATGAGTTCATGAGCATGAAAAAAAATGGCCAGAATGCTTAAATTGCTTTCTGCATTGAGCATGTCAGAGTCTGTCAGTCTCTTCTGTCCATGAAATCCACTTGCTGCCTCCAGTTCCCTCTAAGACTTTCTCCACTGCAGAACCAACCTGGCGCTTACAACAAATCAGGAAAGCATACTGGAGCAGGGATCTCAGGTATGTTCATTGTAATGCAGTCTTTTTAAAACCTTTGGTTCAGAGCTGAGCTTCTGAGGAACACACCAGATTGGAGGTGGGAGTAGAGCTGGGATGCTCTCATGATCAGGAAGACTTGGGCAGCAGCACTCTGAGCCATTGGCCATGTGGGTGTAACTGCCCATGGCTTTGGCTGCTTCCCATGGCAGGACCTCCTTTGTAATGATCTCAGAGTATCTGAGTCTCTTCTCTGAGTCTGGCCTTGGCCAAGGAGTTGGATTTCTCTTATCTCTACCTATCTTAAGAGGACTTTGGCCTCAGCCTGGTTTTTAGTGCTAACAAAGTATACATGCATACATACACATAATTATTTATTTTTAAAAAGAAGTTAGGGGCTAAGCATGAAAAATGTTAGGATGATGTTGACAGTCTCAACTCAGTCTCTTGGGACCTCCAGGCCAGGGACTCGGACCACTCACTGAGAGACACTACTGAGAATGTTCTGTGCCAGCCCCATTCAGATGTCTTGTCAATGGATCTTAGCTGCAATGAATCTCTAGTGTACTTTTCAATGAAGTTTCAGACTCTCCTGTTTCTATTTCCTGCATGAACCTGCTGAGTACCGTTAGCCATCAAAAGCACATAGAGTGTGACAGACAAAAGTGTGTGTGAGGGGTCCAGGGGTTGACATTAGCTCATTTTTCTTGCTGTCTGTGTTGGTTGACAAGATTGTATATGTGTAGAAGATCATATGGGGTCTACATCATTCTGATGGTTTTGAGATATCTCATGGGGGCTCATCTTCAGTAGCCCAAAGGAATGTCTTTCCCTCAAGATTCCTCCCACCTGGGATGCCTCCTTCGTGACTGAAGAGTTCTGCCAACCACGAGTGAGTCAGTATGGGTTCTCTGACTACACCCTTGAGTTTAAGTGCTTTGCTTGAAGTTTCTGTAAGATTTAAGCTTTGGGGGAGGTGACTGAAAGGAAGTCACAGTCTATGCTCAGCAGGGTAAAGTAGCCACAGTCTCAACAGTGCTGGCAGGGAAGGGAAGCCGTGCAATCATGCTGAGACCGTGTTAGAGGAGGCAGTGATTCTGAGCAAGGAATGCTGAAGTCTTAAGTTCAAAGTGATACTTGGACCCTGTTTCATAGAAGCACAACTGACTCCCGGCTTGAGACTAGGTGTTCTAGGTGAGGAGGGCCAGGGCCAAGGGACTCAGGATTCACCTTGTCCTCCAACATACAGGAAGGTGGATGCTGGAGCCTGCTGGCTCTGTGAGTATCCGCAACTCTTGGATCCTAAACCCTTGGGCTCTGGGGGCATTAGGGCCTAGGTATTTGGATGTTGGAGATTGGACCAGTGTGGCAGGGGGAGGTGCTGAGAATGGGTCCATTTCAGGCACCTCCTAGCGGTTAAGGAAGCTGGTTATGGGGGAGGACCATAAGTACTCAGCACTATCCTTCAGGAGAAGAGATTGGATGGCTGGAGCCTGGAATACACAACACTTAAATATAATGGAGAAAGCAAAAGAGGAAAAGAGCTTCACCCAGTAGGAAGTAGTGGAGAGAGGTGAGATTTCCCAAATGGAACATCTGAGACCTAGAGCCTGAACTGAAGCTATCAGCTCTCTGTCACCCTCTTCATGCCTTTCTTTTAAAACTCTACATTGGCAGATTTTACTTGAGGAGTTTTCGTTTTGTTCTAGCACATATGTCTTTCCAAGAAGCTGCTAATGAATGGCCAGGCCAAGAGTGATGGGCTGTATGTTGTTATGAGATTGGTATGCCTGCCTTTATCTTCCTAACTTCAGGGTAAGCAAGGGCTCCTGGGCCACTGAACATTGTTATGTTAAGAAGGAAGTCAACCTTGGAGAATCCTGTTTCAGAACTGTTTCAGAAGTCATGTGATGACCTGCTCCTGTCTGAGAGATAAGGGTCCTTGTCCAAGTCTCACAACCTTCAGGTCACAAAGCATGTTTGTGGTACATGTTGCTGTAAATAGGATTCCTGGATACTTGTCCAGGCGTGAGTCATGAAAAATCCATCCCACATGCAGGAGAAGATCCTCTGGCATGGGGAATCTTTAGGTGGAAGGTAAGTTTTGAACTTGGATGGTGGTTGGATATCAGAGGCAGGTGGGAACCTATGCTGGAAGGTGTCTTTCCAGTAAGTCTTTTGTCTTCAAAGAGACACATTCAATCAGACACTCTCAACCTGTGCTGCCTTTCTGTCTCACAGGGTGTTATGACATATCACTCCCACGTAAATGAAAATAAATGAGGATTTTACAATAACATTAATAAGAAACGAAAATAAAAAGGCTCATTAGTCAAGATGTGGATGGCAGGAAGTGTCATAATAAAAGATGGATGAAGCAAAAACATATCAAGAGGGTCTATCTCCCAACACCAGGAGTGCATCATCTGCTTGGGGGGCCTTGAGACATGGAGTGGTTCAGACATGTTTATCTCCCTCAGTCCTTGTCTCTGGGTGTCTTTCCTGACACTCAAGGAAGACCCAGGTGGAATCCCCTTCTTTCCTGATTCACCTCAAGATCTCAGAGTTTTACCTCAATGGAGAATGTCCCATGATGCATTGCATCCTAATCACAGGGTCCTTTAGTTTGTGGCACTAAGTGGTGCTTTATACACATTCGGCTATTAAAGACACTTCATGTCTTTGGTGGGCAGAGAAAGTGGGACAGTTCAGAGCTCAGGCTGCTAAGCTGTCTGTCAGATTGGCAGTATAACGTTTGCTGTCTCAGTGGTGATAAATAAAGTTTCTCTCTCAGTCTCTAAGGCAGGTTCAAAAGTTTCACTGGAATGCATCCTCTCTTTCCCATGAGCTCACAGGTCCCTATATCAATCCTGGGATTTTCTGTTTCCTATGAGGGAACAACTTCCATAAATGAAATCACCAAGTCAAATGCTTTTTTTTCCTCTGTATTAAGACAACACAATCCTGTTTCCTATGAGTGTTTTCCCACAAGGCCTTACCATGCATTTCAGAAAACCTAAACATGGCTGCTGAAATACCAAGGAAGTAGAATGAAGTCATCTGTCAGTCTAATTCAGTTTTAGCTGCACAGTCAGGCTACAGTGTAAGCTGGATATGGAGAATTAATGACATGATCATTTCTTCTTCATTGAAGTCTGGGTTTTATAGGACAGCTCTGGTCCAGGAGCATCCTTGATAGTGCAAGGCCTCTTCTGTGTTTGCATCCTCTGTGCATCAGGTAAGTTCTTTGGCCAGGGTTAGGATTTAGATGATAAATTAAAGAACTTGTATCCAAGTCCACGGCAGGAGGGAGAGTCTACAGTGAGTGGTGGGGATTCTGTGGCCAGGCTTTTCTTTATCTCTAGAGAGATAAGACAATCACCCCTCCTCAAGTTCTTGCGTCCTCTTCACCTGCCCTTTGGCATCAGTGAGGCAAGGCATTTCCCTTTGTGTGGTTCTGGTGTCTGACTGGATAGCCAGGTCCACTGAATTAGCTGCTTGTTGGGTTTACTCACACAATTTGTCTGTTTGTGTGATCAGGGACTTTGCACAGAGGATATTTTTTAATCAAGGTTCTTTAATATGATGCTAACACATTGAGGTTCAGGAGGAAAAGCCATAAAGCAATAGTAGCTTGCTGGTGACAAACTATCTCAGGAAAGAGAGTGGTGGCTTTGCATATATCACCTCAGGCTGGGAAGTCCAAGAAGACCTCACAAAGAGAACCTTAATTCTGAGACTGAGCTTTCAGACAGGAGTGCAGAACGAAGGAGAGGAGACCCCATGCTGCGATCGTCATTCCTGTCCTCAGAGACTGTGTAAGCTCATGGGCAGATTTAGGAGGCATGAACATGGCCTTGACAAAGCTACAGAGAAAGGTACCCTGTGCTGAGAAATCCTAAGTGTCCCAGAACTCGAGTTAACCTTCCCGGTGTTTGTCATGACATTCGTACCTGTCTGCAGTTTCATTAATCCAAGGTCAAGTGGCTTATTTTGTAGCAGATAGGCTTTAGAGTCTGCCGTGTCTGACTGAAGACGATAAAGTGGTATTGGCATGTGACTCTAACACCCACTTAAACTGGCTATTGTATCCTTAAAAATTACAAAAGTTATAGAAAGACCCTGGAAGTCCAGAAAATAAGGCTGATTGTATTGACCCCCTACCCTCTCAGTGTACCTCACTCTCACCTCCGCTTCCTTCTCCCCAGCTGTTATCTCATGCCCCTAAGAGGGGTTAGGTCAGCTCCTAACCTCATGCCCCTCCTTTCCTTTCTTCCTTTCTTTTCTCTCCATTCCACTCCCCATCTCTCCTTCCTTCTTCTTTTCAGTTGCTGTGCGTTCATGATGACAACGGCAGTGTCATATTAAGAAAACAGAACTGTACCATACTCCTCCCCATCTTTGGGTTCCCATAGTCCCTCCACACGCTCTTCTAAGATGTTCTCTGGGCCTCAGAGGGAGTAACATAGATGTCCCATTCAGGACTGCACACCTGGCAGTCACTTATTCTTAGCATTTTGGCCATTTATGGGTTTTTGCTTTGATTGCCACCCACTGGCCAAAGAGGCTTCTCTGACCAAGGCTGAGGGCTGCACTGGTCTGTGGATAGAAACAAATATTTAGAGAACCGTTCAGCTACAGGTCCACTTGGTAAAACATCAATAGCATACCCTGCAAGAGAGCATATCACCTTGCTAATCACGGGCTTTTATACTGAATGTGGTAACCCGGACCCAGAGAAACAGACACTGTATGTCCTCTCTCATATGTAGACCTCACACACACTTTTAGACAGCCACATTTCAGTTGGAATGAGTGTCAGTAGAGGACAGGTAGCAAAAAAGAGGGTGTGAAAAATAAGGAAGGTCCGAAAGACGTGTAGTAAAACACATGTGCTATACAAATAGAAGGGGGATCCTGGATCTGGAGAGATGGCTCAGAGGTTAAGAGCACTGGCTGCTCTTCCAGAGGTCTTGAGTTCAATTCCCAGCAACCACATGGTGGCTCACAACCATCTATAGTTAGATCTGGTGCCCTCTTCTGGCATGCAGGCATACATACAGGTAGAATACTTGTATACATAATAAATAAACCTTAAAAAAAAAAAAACTATAAACATTAAAAAAAAAAAAAGAGCTGGGCAGTGGTGGCGTACGCCTTTAATCCCAGCACTCAGTAGGCAGAGGCAGGCAGATCTCTGTGAGTTCGAGACCAGCCTGGGCTACCAAGTGAGTTCCAGGAAAGGCGCAAAGCTACACAGAGAAACCCTGTCTTGAAAAACCAAAAAAAAAAAAAAAAAAAAAAAAAAAAAAGAAGGGGGGTCCTAAGGAAGGAAAGACTAAAGGAGGGCAGAGGGGAAACACGTCAGTGAGGGTGGTTCAAACAAATCTAAAGCTTGAAAAGAATACATAGACATCGACTACTGTATAAGCGAACCAAAACTTTTTGTTGACATAAAGAAGGTGGACTGACAAGATGACTCAACAGGTAAAGAGGCTTGCCACCAAGCTTGAGAGCCCGAGTTCTCTCTCTGGAACCCACGTTCCAGGAGGAGAGAACCGACTTTTGCAAGTTGTCCACTGATATTCCACTCGCACACAGTGTCACACATGCCCCACTCCCACATACACAGACCAATAAGTAAAGTAAAAAAAAAAATTTAGAAAACAGGAAAGGAGTTGGAAAAAAAAGTATGCTACATGATTGGCTAATGCTGCCCCCAGACTTATACGTTTGCAAATCAAAATCCCAATGTCAGGTGTGAGATACCTCCCCAAATAATATATACTATTTGACATTTCTCCTGGTTACCCACCAGAACCAGATGGTTAAGACCGTATTGTTGAAGACACTACACACTTTGGTTGCAGGACATAGAGAAATGAAGCTGGACTTGATCTGGCAGTTTCTTGCCTGCTAGCTAGTATTTGTAGAGACAGGAGGTGCTAGTTAGGGTGTCGGGGTAGAAGAGACATCAATGCCCTCACCTAGATGCAGACCCTTGGAGCTACAGTACTGAAGTGCCTGCCAAGGTATGCTCATGGATGCAATATGCAACAGTGGTATGAATGTTCTGGGGTAACCAACTGCTTCCTGATCAGATTTAGAGCCCAATCTATAGAAAGAAAGAAATACTTGGCACTGGAAAACTAGATAGAATATTTTCTACTTTAAAATATACAAAGCAGAAAAAAATGAGTCGACGTCACTTAAGTCTAAAAATCTCATCACTCTCTTCTAGTGTTTCTACAGTAGGAAGTCTGACATCGGCTCCAGACAAATGACTCCAAAGGAGGTCTGGCTGCTGTAGTCTCCCACAATTTACTTTCAATTTTCATTTAGAAATATTTAAGCCAAGATGAAAGCAAGCTTCCCAGCAGCTCCTGACTTCCCACGAGTTCTGTACTGAGTCCTCAAGTGATGGGGACAGTAAAGACTCTTCAGTGTAAAGTCCGAGCTGACTGGTCCTCCACAGTTGACTGATGTGGTTTTGGAATGGACTTCTCATGGGTCCCCTCTCTTTCAGTGTAGTCTTGGCCTCAGGAAGCCGTATCTATTCTGCTAAGTAACTGTCCGACAAATCAAAGCACTGATTACTTCTCCTGAAAAGCTTGTAAGCAAACACAATAGGTTTTGTGGGAAACTGAGTTTTGAGCTTTCATTTCTCTAAACATCTAGTGGCTTCTGATAGGAATTTCCCGAGGAACTGCTCAGTCATGGCATTACTCATGTGGCATGCACAGCCTTTCTGAAAAGACAGTGTGGAGCCCCCTGCCTGGATGTCTGAGTATGGCCAACAGGAAGATTGTGTTCAAGCCAAGAGGGGGCCAGAGTGTGTAGACCAGTTTTGACTGAGGTATGTGCAGATGGACAACACCCTCTGTTGAGCGCAGATCTTTGTAACCTAAGGAAGAAAAGGCTTCAGGTGCTTGCAAAGTAGAAGCTGAAAAAAGAAACAAAACAAAAACAACAATAAAACCTGTGATAAGTTAAAATCAAACAGGATCTGCCAACATGATTACAAAAGACTCACAGTGTTTTGTTTTCTGCTGTGGCTACTTTTTCACATAGATACTGCCCTTGGGTGTGCAAGCTGCTGTTTTCCTTGTAGCAAAAGCCTGAAGCTCCCCCCTGTGCACACGCATCTGTGCTTGCGTGTGTGTGTGTGTGTGTGTGTGTGTGTGTGTGTGTGTGTGTGAGAGAGAGAGAGAGAGAGAGAGAGAGAGAGAGAGAGAGAGCTATTTCCCTGCTTGTCTGTGCTCTTGCACCTAATTAAAATAGGAAATAAGTCCCTGAGTGGAATGCTAACTAAAAAAAATGAGACTTTATTTGGTTTAGCAATACAAGAGTATTTACTTTTGTTTTGATTGTGTATGTGTGAGTGTGTGTGAGTGTGTGTGTGTGTGTGTGTGTGTGTGTGTGTGTGTGAAAACTTGGCTTTTTGTTATTCTCAGTATTTTAAACACTTGTGGTCAATACTGTTTTGTTACCCAGACAAGCACAAATTGGTTACAATGACTATTGACATAATTGCTTTGTTCAGTATCAGAGTATAAACATAATTATTAATGTGAGAAGGTGAACAAAGTCCTGGTCAACAAGAGAACCCTGACACTGATGGTGGTCTTCCTGGCTGGTCCATTCCAGTCCATAGGAAATAAAGCCCATGTTTCCAGGCTGTGGGAAGCCTCCACTGTGATGATGATGATTCAAAGTTGAATGTGTAGTATGTGTTCAATAAATATTTGCTAGGGTGATTGGGAAAGAATGCCATGCTTTTGGTCCCTTGTGACATACCCCAGTTCCGAATGCATCTTTGATAAGCATGTAGACCACACATAAAGACAAGACTGTCCCTTTCTGTATCTGGTGTGGCATTTTCTTTACAGTTTCTTTGGTTCAAGAACCATTGGGCCAATGTCTTCTCTGTGGATGGCCTACTTGTGCCCTGTGCCATTACCTACAAGACGTCTTTCCCCCAGCTCACTGCTTTCTTTGTCCTGCGCACCCCCATGCTTGCATCTGTCTGTCGAAATCTCCATCCAAGTTGACCCAGGCAGGAGCCAGAGACAGACCAAGAGCCCACGTGGGTGAGCAGTAGCTCCTTGACAGATGCACGGAGCCCATCCCTGCCCCCACCCGTCAAGTCAATGGAGGATGCAAACCAGCATCCCGCCCAAGCCCACCCAGGGCGGAAATGCGCTGCCCTCTCTGTTGAGAGGCCCTGGGGATGCCCCTACCGCGGGTGTCCATCACATGTGCTGATGGGCATGAATGGGGCAGAGGGGGAGTCCCTTGCTTGCCTGCACCTGTCAGCATAGTTGATGGGCAGGAAAAGGTGGGGGAGGCCCTCCTCCCATTCTGTCAAAGCGGCTGACAGACAAGTGTAAGTGGGTAAGGCCCCTGGCCTCTGCTAGTCATATGGAGAGTGTTTGATTGGGAGTGGACGGGGTTCCGCTTGCCTGGCAGAATGAGGGGCTGTGAGCATTGGAGGCAGGAGGCTCTACATAGACAAGAGTGAAAGACAAGGCCAGTGTGGATGTGTTGTGCATGCTCGTGGATGTGTGAGAGCCTTCCTGCAAATGTCAAAGTGTGGCCCCACATGCCCAGGTCACTAATACACAGTGCCTGACATGGGTGTTGGGGCACTGGCCAAAATTAGTATACTATATGGGAGACTCCCATGAAATACTTTCGGAAAAATGAAGAGGGGGAGGAGTCAAGACCAGGGCTGACCTTTGAATCTATCAGGGAAATTCTTTGATATACATTTGATGTTTGTAACTCAAAACAGCTTGCTGATTCCTTATCTCTGGGTTTGGAAAGGAATGCACCATCCAGATTCTTCATTTAGTCATTTTGATGGTTTGTCCCTTTGCCTTGAACTTTGCCACAGAAAGCCATGTTGCACGGAGGGTTTTGATGCAGTCCTCCTAGGAATACGTCTTTGAAGGAAGCGTAGATGTGACCCACTTACTAGTCAGATCTACTGTAGTCATGTGTGGAAGTCTCTGGGTGAGTCAAGAGCTTGCATGTTTTCTTGGAAGTTAAGTATTTCTGCCAGTGGCCCTGGCCATGCACTATATGGGAAGAATCTAGTGAGGAAGCAGGGAAGGGCTCTTGGCTCAGTATCTGGTCACCTCTATATGACCTGTGAAAGACCATGCAAATGTTTTGGTGATCCATTTGAGAAGCAAAACACTTTGATTTCATAGAAACACATTCTTCAGTTCAGTGGAAGGAATGTACTCATTAGTTGCAGTTGTATTTTGTCCATGAAATACATAAACACCTTTCCACAAGCCTAGGGAGTCCAGTGTTAACCAGTCAAGAACAGAGTGAAGCAAAGCATTGCTTCCAGTGTGGTCAGGTCATCATCGTTCCAAAGATTGGTTTAGATGAAGGGTATATATCTTAGACTGCAAGTATTTATTCGTGTGTATGAGTGTGCACGCATGTGCACTCCCTCACATGCACACCGTTACAAGTATGTGGTAGTCAGAGATGACCTGTGGTAGTTGGTTCTCTCCTTCCTCTACTCTGGACCTGGAGATTGAATGTAGGTCCTCAGGCTTCGTGGAAAGTGCTTTTACCTGGTAAGCCATCTTACTGCCCCAAGGGATATGTTTGAAGAAACATGGCCACTCTAAAATTTCTTGGCTATGATCTTTTGGAATAGTCTTGAAGAATAAAAAGGTCAAAAAATCATGTAATATCAGAAGCTTATGCAAGAAAAATCTAACCATTAACAATTTGAAGTAAAAGCAGCCTAGAACTCCACAGCTCACTCCTCTCGCAAGAATGACATGGAAATGTGAGTAGACACACTCAGCTGGTCCTGATGGAGAGAAGTAACATGCCTATGCCCTGGAATGCATCAGCTATCCACTACACGCAGGTCTCCATGCTGGATTCAGAAAGAAAGGGAACTCTCCGGTGGCCTGTGACTTCCACTTCACAGTGGCTCTTGCAAGCAGCAGAGGTTCTGTTGGAGACAGAGGCTACTGTTGGTAGGTAGCTCTTTGTTATCGACTGCAGAACTGACAGCAGGAGTAACTGAGACATGTCACACTGTACAGGGGAGAGAGCCTCTGAGAAACCTCACTTACTGCACTGGTGGAAGCTGACGCCTCTGGTCCCTTCTGGTGCATCAGGCTCCCAGCAACAGGCTTCAGGAGTCTTTACATTTTTCACTTCCAAAATGAGCCTTTGCTTCCAGTGGCATCAAGACAAAAACAAAATTAAGAAATAGATTATAATATCTTGTGGACCTTGATCATTTTTCTCTTATACTTCAGGCTGGTCCCTTATTTATACTCAGAGTGCAATACTCAGACAGCATCCTGAACAGTGAGCAATGAATCTATGGCTATTCAAGAAATGTCATTAAGTATCCAAACAGACACTAAGGAGTTTTAAGGCTTTTCACACCACAGAAAATGGACACTAGTTTAGCAATTTTAAGATAATTGGCCCAAGACCAACCTAGGGATCAAAGCCATAGCACACAAGGTGTCGGACAGATAAGTAGCAGCCACTGTCGGTACCACAGAGGTGCTGAATGAACCAACTTTCCACAAGTGGGTGACAGAGCCATGCCTGCTTGTGGAGGTGCTGCAGTGAGAGGTAGAGGTGAGGAATTAAGCCTTCCCTCTGAGATGGTTTAATTTAACCAAGAGTGTTTAGCAGCTTTGGGGCAGGCTGATACCAGAAGCCCCCTGATTATTACCAATCACTTCCAAACTTAACATCAGGAAGGTTTGTATGCAGCATGCAAGTGTGGATAGATCCTTCAGTCCTCACGTATGAAGTCACAGGCTGACTGCATATGCAGTTTTAGAGGCTGTATGTCACCTTGAAGACAGCTAGCTAATACAAAAGAAAAATGGGATGAGATTTAAAATGGTGAATTTTGACTGCTGATAAATAAATATGCCCCTGAGATTCAATAATTCATCACTTTGAGTTATTTATCTCTCTCAAAAGGTTTCTGAAATCATTCTTTACTGTTTCACTTGATTAATTCTTTGATCTCCGTGACAAAGATCACTTCATCCATGGCCACTGCACTGCACAGGCTGAGTTACTGAGGGTGACAAACAGGTGGATGCTAATCTGTTAAAACTGTAAAGAGGCTGGGGGTGCAGGCTGCGGGGAGGCAGGGGCCAGGCTGGAGGGTAGCATCGGAACAGGCTTGGGAAGCAGTCTAGGAACAGGCTCGGGAGCAGACCGGGAACAGATTGGGAAAATAGACCAGATGAGCAGACTGGGAATAGGCTGGGAGCAGGCAGGATGAACAGCAGGCTTTGAAGGATCATGGTTCTAGGAGCTACCTATGGCTGCTGTACATTGTAGATTCCCAAAGCTTTTAAAGTGGCTGATTAGCCAATTGGCTCCCTGGGCCTGTTTTCTCTGTTTCAAGGCCAGGTTGAATGACAGGAGCCAGACGATGCCCTGAGCTTGTTGCTTCTGCTATAAGGTAAAGACCTAATAATGGTGGTCAACAGCTTTCTTGAGCTGCTTTGGGGTGATTGGGTAATGGAAGCAGTAGTGATAGCCAAGGTCTCTTGTGATGGTACCTAAATAAAACTTGGCAATCACATACATTCCCAGTCAACCACCAAGGAGAGAAAGTGAACCCTTCACCACAGAGCAAGACATGGTGTGCAACTATCAGGAACATGAAGCAGTCCACAGAAGGGCAATCACAGCCTCGTGTCTGATTCTGTGAGACACCTAGCCTGACAAATCTCATGATTGCAGAGACTCGAGGGAGGGAAGGAGGAGGCTGCTGATCTGTGAGCATACAGTTTCAGCTTTACATGATGAGCGGATTCTGGAGGGCACTGGACAGCAATGTGTGTGGTACATTGATAGCATCTTAGGGGGAAAAGAGTTTATTCAGCTCATGGTTCCAGGTTAGAGTCCATCATCGCAGGGAAGTAAGATGGAACTTAAAGCAGCTCATCACAGCACACCCACAGTCAAAAGGAGAGAGAGAGAGAGAGAGAGAGAGATGCCTACCACTCAGCTCACATTCTCTACTCTCACTTAATCTAAGATCCAAACAGAGGAAGTGGAGCTGCCAACTTTTAGGCTGGGCCTTTCCCATATGATATAACACAATCTGCATAATCTCCCAGTGACATGGCCACAGGTTGACCTGATTCAGACAATCCCCCATTGAGACTCTCATCATCTTTCAGATGATTCTAGATTTTATCAATTAGACAGTTAGAACTAGCCATCACACACACACTGAGGAACATTTGGGTTTTTGTTTAGTATGTCACAAGAAGCCTGAATATAAACGTTTGTCTGATTTTCATCTTGATGCTCTTCAGACATTTTGAATGGGAGCCCTGCACCTAGGAATGGTGGTGGGTAACCACATGGCTTGGTATGAACTACAAAGACCAATATGAATAATCCAAACCCTTTTGTTAGTTACTTGCTATTGCTGTGACACAAATGCCATGACCAAGGCAACTTGTAGAAGAAAGAGTTCATTTGGGATGATGGTTCCAGAGAGATAAGAATTCCACTTGTCAGGGAAGATGGAGGCAAGTATCAGGAATTGCAGTCAAGGAAGGAGCTGAGTGTATTTGGAAGTTTTCCTGTGTCCTGCCCAGTCCGCAGCTGCTAAGACCCAAGTAAACACACAAAGGCTTATATTAACTAAAACTGCTCGGCCATTAGCTCACGCCTACCACTGACTAGTTCTTACACTCACACTCAGCCCATTTCTGTTAATCTATATGTTGCCACATGTTCCACGGCTTTACCTGTGTGCTATTACATGCTGCTCCCTGGACAGCCGGCTGCCTTCTCATCACTCAGTCTTCCTCTTCCCAGAATTCTCCTTGTCTGCTTATCCTGTCTATACTTCCTGCTTGGCTACTGGCCAATCAGTGTCTTATTAAACCGGTGTACAAAAGCATTATCCCAAAGCAGCTGAGAGCTCATGTCTTCAACTCTCAGCAGGAAGCAGAGCGAGCAAACTGGAAACTTTAATCCTAAGGCCGGCCTCCAGTGATGTGCTTCCTCCAGCAAGGCTGCACCACCAAAACTTCCTCAAACAACCACTGCACCATTGCCGACAAAGGCCTAAGTAACCAAGACTGGGGTAGGGCATTTCTCATTTAAACTACCATAATCCTAAACCATGAACCAGCACTGTCTACAGTGGGTTGTTTTTCCTGCAATGGATCCAGAGGCTGATTGAACCGTTTTCTCAAGAGAATACTTATTACAAAGGTTTGAACAGTGCTGAGCAGAAAGTCATCCTCAAGCAGTAGTGCTCGGGGAGCTGTGTGTTTGTGTGTACCTCTCCTTTGGACAAACTCCAGCTCTGGAAGAGGGTCAAGGCTCCCATAATAACCAAGGGCAGAGGAACCCATACTGGCTTACGTCCCTTCCCTATAAAAGATAGATCCACGCAAGCACCTGAAGTGATGGGGGTTGGAAAAAGGAGTGTGAAGATAAGTGATCCATAGGTGGAGTTTTCTCCTCCACAATCTCCTCCACTGTATCTTTAGAAGAGTCTCCCATACCGGTTATAAAGAGAAAGCTCAGCCTGTGTCTGACATTTCCTCAGCTCTCAAAAGGAGAGGGGGACCCATGAAGATGTTGTAAATGTTAGCTGGACTAGGGGAGCTCACGGCGCAATTTCACAGGTCTCCAAGGTGCTTAGGAGCCTTGATGCACCAGCAGGCATGTGTGGTCACCCTGGATGGGCTGCATGCCAGGTTTCCTGGGCTTATTGGCCCACGAAATCCTTTTGCTATGGGATGCCTATTAATATCACGGGGCACAGCATGGAAACCTCTGGTTTACTTTATTAATTTGCTTACCAAACCCTTTCTCCATGGATGAGGAATTGACAAGCATAGTCCCCAGCCAGGTCTGAATTCATAGCAGGTTCCAAATTGGTGAAGACAAGTCAGTGACATTTTATCCTTGTGATATTTTCTTTCTGAGGCTGTGAAGTAAGCAACAGGGCAGGTGCTGTCAGGGTGACAAAGGATCACCTGTCCTATGAAACACCTCAAGAAAAACATTAAAGAAAATACATTCATAGTTCAGGAAATTCTTCAAAGCCTGTTTGGTTTCCCTGATATCAGCCCATTCTGGTGACAAGTAATAAAAATAGCCATGACTATTAAAATAGTTCAAATAAATAATAAAACAAGAATAAAACCCAAATCCAATATAAGGCTTGTATAAATGGCGTTTGATAAGAATTCCACACAACTAGAAACATGTGAAGACAGACGGGACCCACAGGCATCCGTGGGAAACACCACACAAGGCTCATTCTTCCAAACATCCTGCCCTTCTTTTTTTTTTTTCTCCGTGATTCAGTGATTCAGGGAGGTGTCGATCAGCATTGTGCCTGCAACTCTTGAGGAAGACAAAAGAACCTGAGATGTGACATCATCACCTTTGTTTTCTAAGCTGATCTGGAGACCTGCTTAGAACCTAGGTGCTGGCCTTTGTCTCTTTCCTAGGAACTCCTCAAGGTCTGGACCCAACTTCTCTGAATGAGCCTTATCAACACTCATCCCAGGGCTGAGAAGACAGCGAAGCTGGGTGTGGACATTCTCAGAGCAGCCGCTGTCTTTCACAGAATTTCTGAGTCTGACTTTGCCATGCGGCAGCACACGCAAGCTGCGTTGCTGGAGACATGCCCCAACTCCATCCATGCAGACTTTAAGGCCCATTGGTGAAATAGAATGCTTCTTAAATTTCACAACACATCACAAGTTACTATAAATGGCCCCAAATTTCTCAGTGGGCACTGCAGGTATACAACATCTGCCTGGGGTCTGCAAAGGAGACAGGTGACTGGAGTGCTCTCAATCCATTCTTACCTGGAGGGAACATATCTTTGTTATTCAAATGGTTGGGTTCCTGGAAGTTTTTCTTTTTCTAATTTTGATTTTATAGGACTCCTTGATAATTTTGAGCCCCCCAAATACTATATATTGTTTGACTGCATTTTCTAGATAATAAAAGTATTTCTATCTGAAAGCAGCATGGCCTTTCCTGACACCATAATTACTGCTGGTGCCGTCTCAGACACCCATCAACCTCAGTGCTAGCCCAGCTTGTGTGGGAACAATAACTACAAATATTTACTGCAGGTAACTAGCAGTTAGTAACCCATTTAGAGTAGAAATACCCTTTTCATGTTTAAATCCAAAACAAAACAAAATAATTTTTAAAGATTTGTTGATATTTTATGTGTACATATGTGTGTCTGAGTGTATGTGGGTGCACCGTGTGCATGCAATCAATGCCTGAGAAGGCCAGAAAAAGGCAGGCAGTTCCTGGGAGCTAGGATTACAGACAGTTGCGAACTGCCATCAAAGTCCTGGGAATCCAGCTTGGGTCCTCTGCAAGGCCGTATGTGCTCTTAACTTCTGAGTCATCCCTCTAGCCACAGGAGACAGCTTTTATTCTCCATTTGAGTTCCAGAGAAGTTTTTCAAGAAGTTAACTTAAAAAAAAAAAAAAAAAACCCACAATGCCAGTTTATGCTTAATGATTTTGCAGCTCTTATTTCTAGCATGTAAGGCTGGCAGGTCACTGGAGATGAGGAAACTGAGCCTCAAGGAAGTGAACAAGGGTAGAGCTTAAAGCCAGGATTGCCAGGCAGCACTTTTGACATGCTATATGTCTTTTCCAGAGCAAGATCAGGGAGTCGTGCAGACGTGCAGGGGCAGCATGGCTGCAGCATCACACAAAAGCTGATATTTAGAACCCAACATGCTGGTGGTATTCTGTCTAACTCAGTGATGTGGGAAGTTCTCTGCCAATCCTGTAGGAATGGCGCCTACAAAGCTGGAAAGATGAGGTGCTTAGCTGTGCAGCTGTGCCTTCCACTGATGACTACCAGGGTGGTCAGCTTGCTGGAATCACCAACAAGGCCTCCAAGTGTGGCTGGCCCTCTGCTCACATGGCTGCTGCAATCGCAGATGCAATCAACCCCAGATAAAATCCATATGAAAGTCACACCCATAGACATTTCACTTGTCCCAGTCTCTAACTGATGCCACATAAAAACTATAACCACTGTTTTCACCTTGCTTTAAATATAATTTGAAGTACACAGAAGGATCTCAGAGGTTATATGAGAATACTTCACCTTCTGTCTTAAAATCAGAGTAGTCATGAATTTGGATCTTAGGAAAGGAGGCAAGAAGCACCTAGAGATGACTGTCAGTCAACTACATGCCACAGTCATCTGTTAGATCCACACCAGTTCACTTAGATTATCAATACACATCAACACATAGACTCTTCATGTAGCACCTGCCCTGCATAGCTTTTTCTGACACACTTGCATCTCATAGCACCTGTGAGGCCATCAGGCCACCTTCTATGTCAGGTCCCTTCTTTGGACATTTGTAAAGATGCCAGATAAGGAGATTTCAATCACAATCCTGGACCTTCAGCCCTAACACTTGACAAGACTTGCTACATCATCAACTAACATCTTTCTAATAGAATTCAACCAATTAATTTAAAATAAAAATATACATTCATTTCTCAGTGTGAAATGCAATTGGCATGGTAATTTTTGGTAATTTTTGAAAGGTGAGCCTTTTGTTCCCCATAGATATGTTTTGAAATATTATTTTTCTCCTGCTAGTGGTGATCTGTGACTGAAAAACTGTGCAAAGTCGACAGCTCTCACACACACACACACACACACACACACACACACACACACACACAGAGAGAGAGAGAGAGAGAGAGAGAGAGAGAGAGAGAGAAGGAGGGAGGGAGAGAGAGAGAAAGAGAGAGAGAGAGAGAGAGAGAGAGAGAGAGAGAGATTGTTTCATAGATTACAGAGACAGTGTCATTCCAAACCAGTTCCTTGCTGTGTTCACTCAAATATATGATACACATCATGGGTTCACCCTCCATATACAATACACACCATGACTCAGCCTCCATATACAATACACACCATGACTCAGCCTCCATATACAATACACACCATGGGCTCCTCCAGTGTTGAGTAGTGACTCCTTATTAAAAGCTGTATGACAAGCCGACTGGGCAGCCTGCTGGCAGATGTGCTGTTGGCTTTGATGACTTTTCATTGTTAAGGCCCTGGGACTCCCACCTGTGCTCCACCGCTGCCCTCTCACCCCCAGCCTTTGCTATATTTTGAGACAAGTTCTTACTGAATTGTCCAGGTTGGCCTCCAATTCAGTCTTCCACCCTTATCCTGCAGAATAGCAAAGAGTGTAAGAGTGCATCGCCAACCCAACTTCGGTTTTTACTTAAAAAAAAAAAATAATAAACCAGCATGCACACCATCTTTGTTCAAATTTCATGTATTCCCATGTCAGAGTTTTGCATTTAATGTTTCCAAAAGGAGTTCATTTAAAATGACTCCAGTGAAGTTCAGCAATATAAACTCTACAGTAGCCAGTGATGTGAGTGGTTTCCAAACACCCTTATCTATACTGTTCATTATCATCCTGGGTTTTTACATGTATTTAGTGTGTGTGTGTGTGTGTGTGTGTGTGTGTGTGTGTGTGTACCTGTAGACACATGCACACCATGGCAGGAGTGTAGAAGTGAGAGGATTAATCAGTTTTCTTCTAATCATGTGGGTTCTTGGGATGGAACACTGGTCATCAGGCTTGGTGGCTAGTGCTCTCACCTTCTGAGCCATTTCCTTGGCCCCTACAGAGCTGACACAAGTTTCTCCACACTAGCATGGTTCGCATTTCTGTATAATTGGTCTCAGTGTCATTGATTATCTTGGTTATTTTTCCTGTAAATTGCCTCTCCACTATGTCTTGTTTGAGTTCCTTATCAATTTACAGAGTCCTGGTGGTGTCCATCCATTCCATATCTTTGAGTTACACAGTTGTTTTCAGTGTTGTGCCGGCTAGGTTTTTGTCAACTTGACTTGAGCTAATGTAATCTGAGAAGAGGGCACCTCCTTTAGGAGAACACCTCCATAAGATTGGCCTGGGAGGCATTTTCTTAATTGATGATTGATGTGGAAAGGCCCAGCCCATTGTGGGGGGCTCCACCCCTGGGCAGGTGGTCCTGGATTGTATGAGAAAGCAGGTTGAGCAAGATGTGGAGAGCAAGCTATCAAGCAGTGTTCCTTCATGACCTCTGCTTCAGTTCCAACACTCAGGTTCCTTGCTTGCTTGAGTTAATTCCGCAATTTCCCTCAGTGATGGACTGTTGCCTAGAAGTGTAAGCTGCAATAAGCCCTTTCCTCCCCAGGTTGCTTTTGGTCACAATGCAGATTCCAGCACTAGATACCTAACAAGACAAGTGTGTTACTTATTCTCGTTTCTGTTGCCCCCTCTCTTTGTGAGCGGTTGGTTCTGTCGTTTTCCACAGGCCTTTTGTATTTTGATGACACAAATGTCTCCCAGAGGATTCTCAAAATGTTCATTTATTTAAAACATTAATTTTATTTACCTCTCTCTTTCTCCTTCGTGTGTATGTGTGTGTGTGTGTGTGTGTGTGTGTGTGTGTGTGTGTGTGTGTGTGCGCGTACATGTGTACACATGCATGAGTGCTCCTGGAACAATGGAGCAACAGGGCATCAGATTCAGTTGGACCTACAGGCACTTATGAGTTTCCTAGTATGGGTGACTCATGGTAGAGTAACAAGCACTCTTAGGCACTGAGCCACCTTACCATCACATGTTCACACATTTTAAAAGATTTTGGTTTGAGTCTAGTGCATACTTGAGATCAGTGTCACTTTCTTCTAGGTGGACAACTGACCAGGCCTACCACACTGGCCCTCCCATTCCCTTCCTGAGAGGTACAGTCTCTCATTAGACATGCCTCTGCATGTAGCTAATTTAATTCTTACTCTGCTCTGTAGTTCAGACATGATGGTCTTTTAATCTTATTGGCCATATGCACATTTTAAAATTTGAATGATACAAGGGTTGGAGAGATGGTTCAGTGTAACATGAATTGCTAAACAGTCTTATTAATAATAATAGTAATATTTAAAAAAAAAAACCAGAGCCAGATACTGGGGTGGAAGCTGAAAGATCAGAGAAGCAGAGCAGCCAGACACTAGCTTACCTCTATGAAATCCTCAGTCTAAAGAGCAAGACTTCCTGTTTACTCACCCCTTATATACCTTTCTGAGTCCTGCTGTGGGATGGTCTGTATGTCAAATTACTCTGATTGGTCAATAAATAAAACACCGATTGGCCAGTGGCTAGGCAGGAAGTATAGGCGGGACTAACAGAGAGGAGAAAAGAAAGAACAGGAAGGTGGAAGGAGTCACTGCCAGCTGTCACCATGACAAGCAGCATGTGAAGATGACTGTAAGCCACAAGCCACATGGCAAGGTATGCATTTATGGAAATGGATTAATTTAAGATATAAGAACAGTTAGCAAGAAGCCTGCCACGGCCATACAGTTTGTAAGCAATATAAGTCTCTGTGTTTACTTGGTTGGGTCTGAGTGGCTGTGGGACTGGCGGGTGACAGATTTGTCCTGACTGTGGGCAAGACAGGAAAACTCTAGCTACAGAGCCCTGCTATCTTACTTCCTGGGATTAAAGGTATGTGTGCTTCTCAAGCAAAGGCATGAGATCTCAAGTGTTGGGATTAAAGGTTTGTACCACCATACCTGGCTCTGTTCCCAGTATGGCCTTGAACTCATAGAGATCCAGATGGATATATGTCTCCCTGGTGATAGGATTAATGATGTGTGCCATCCCTGTCTAGTCTCTATGTCTAGTCCAGTGGCTGGCTCTGTCCTCCAATGCCCAGATAAGTTTTATTGGGGTACACAATATATCACCACAGCTCAGAAGTTAAGAGAGTGAAATCTTCTTCTAGAAGACCCTACAATCTCAGAGGATATAATGTCTTCTTCCAGGGTCTGTAAGCACCAGGCAGACACATAGTGCATAAATATATACAGACAAAACACCCAGACACACAGAGTAATTAGTTAATTATTAAAATATGTTGATACAGTGTTTGCTTGTGTCCACTCTAAAGCACTTACTTTTTCCGTACTGTGTTATCTGTCAAGTTTGGCTAGGAAGTGCCTGACTTAAGATCCTCAGGAAGAACTGAACACATGTGAATACTGCTCCTTCTATTCCCTCCTGGATGTGGGCTGGTGCAGTTGTCTTCCATCAACAAGTGGGGATTCCACTCCTGAAACGGTGTACATCCAGTTTAACTTGCAGCTTCTAAGCATGCTTGCAAAGGAGAAGGGAGAGAAAAATCCACACTGCTTATGAGCACAATTTCTGCCCACATCTGGTCCCATGTCCTCAACCTAAGGATAGAGCAGAGAATGGATGCAGGCAAGCTGGGGGCTGTGCAGAGCTTGGTAGTCTCTACCTCATCATCTTACCTGGTCTTTCAAACCATAGCACTCAATAGAATTTTCAGCAGAACACAAGACGATTAAAACCATACCACAACATGTGTACTGTTTAGAAAGAGCTAATGTTTCCATGATTTAAAACTTTGCCACTTCAGGGATAATATTCATAATGGGTTTTGCTTCTTCAACAGGATCAAAGGCATAGAACGTTTGTCTTTCCTATTTAGCCCTTCCTAAGTATTTTGTAGTTTTTGTTACATTGGAAAAAAAAAGAAATAATTGGTTTCTGTTTTTATTTTTAACTGATTATTGAAAAAAAATAGTTGGTTTTGTATATTTAGTTTGTATCCAGTCACCTTATCATATTTTATAATACATTCTAGAAATTTCTATTAATTCCTGGAATTTTTTTTAGTTGACAGTCATATCATCCACAGAATGAATAAATTTTATGTTATCCATCATCTAAGTCAATATATTTTATAAACCATCTAGATTCTTTAAAATAGTCTGTATTATATTTGGTGTCTTTTCTTTGAAATGTACATAAACTGATTTCTCTAAGTTGGAGCATTTCTTCCTGGATAAAGGTTCCTTACAACCCAAACCCCACACATAGTAAGTAATCACAATTAACTCCTTGGGTCACCATGCTAGACACCAGTAGAGTCATTTCTTTGGTCTGTCATTAGTTCCTCATCAGTGTGAGGAGGCTCACATCTCTCTCCTCAGGAAAGTCACACAACATGCAAGCAGCCATAGTGAGGGGCCTCAGACTCAGTTCAGCCTTAAAAATCTCCCTTCAAAGTTCATATGTGATCCACCACAAAGTTTGGTGATTCTCCTCCTCTGTCTTTTCCAATCATTCTCCCTATTTTCTAATGTGATTATTGCCCATCTTTCCTGTTCCTTACCTGACTCTAGGACATAGTCTGCATCTAGAGTTGTATTTTTATACTAAAACAACCCCGTCTTAACATTCCATCCTTCTAGCTTCAGGATGAAGAGCAGGCATCACTATATTCATTCTTTACCAGATTTTCTCTCACAACCCTCTGCTTCTGATACACTCGGAGCTGTTAGCAAGGCATCACAGGCTTGTTCTGTCAGCATGGAAAGACTACTCACTCTGTGCCTTGTGAACAAGACTTTCCAGGGACACTGATATGTGTAGCAAGAACTTTGACTTGTTAGCTGAAATGAGACCTGAATGTGAGGACCTTTTTCTCATGTTGGTGCTGTTTGAATCTACTCTAACTTGAGAATGGCCAAGAATGCATGGAATGTCCACAAAATTGCTCAGTGTCTGGTTTCAGTTTCTGTATCAAGCGTTGGAACAAAAGGATACTTCCATAAGTGTCAGGAGATCAGAGCAATTGCTGAACTGAAAGTACCCCTGGGAAATACTGTTAAAAGAGGATACATTTTGTGAGAGTCTGGTAAATTAGGTCAATTTTTTTCAAGCTACTTTAAACTTTTTATTTTCTTTTTAAACAATTTAGGAAAAGAACAACTCAGAGGCCTAATATTGTGAAACAATACACACACACACACACACACACACACACACACACACACAGAGAGAGAGAGAGAGAGAGAGAGAGAGAGAGAGAGAGAGAGAGAGAGAGAGAGAGAGAGAGGCAGAGGCTTATTTTTTGCTATTTAAGCACTATTTGGGAAGAAACATTAAAAGGTAAAGGGTAAAGCTGTATTAATTCAAATTTTAGACTTACAATTTTTACCCCACTGGCTTGTCTGTGTTATTACAAGGAGCTGTGTCTCATCTTAGGCAAGTCTGTAAAGCAGTGTACGACTGAGCTCCAGGGTTAAGGTCCTTGGCATACAGATTTGCAAACAGCCTCTATTGTGTTTCAAGTTCAAAATATCTTCAGGGATCAATCCTGCAATGGCATTGGATTAAAAAAAAAAAAAGACTGCAACTTTAAATGTTGCCTTGTCTTCAAGAAGAATAACTCAAAAATGAGTTCCACAAATCATGACTGTAGTGAAAACACTGGCATGGACAGTCAATTGTCATCATAACATTTGGTTACAGAACTTACAAGTGACAGGACTCTATTCTGATCCCTCTGAGCTCTGCCTGACCCTACATGACCTTTAATTTCTCTCCCTGTCTTTCCATACATCATCATGGTGGTTTGTATAAGAATGGTCTTTATAGGATCAAATATTTGAATGTTTAGGGAGTGGCATTATTTGAAATGATTAGGAGATGTGGCCCTGTTGGGGTAGGTGTGGCCTTGCTGGTGGAAGTGTGTCACTGGGAGTCAGCTTTCAAGTTTCAAAAACCATAACCAGGCCCGTGGCTCTTCCTCTTCCTGCTGCCTGTGGATCCAGATGTAGGACTCTCCAGCACCTCCCCAGCACCATGTCTGCCTGTGTACTGACATGCTTCCCCCATGATAATAATGGACTGAATATCTGAAACTGTAAGCAAACCTCAATCAAATGCTTTCTTTTATAAGCGTGGCCATGGTCATGGTGTCTCTTCACAGCAATGGAACACTAAGACGGACCATCAGTGTCAGTGTCTCAGCTTCTCTCCCTGTTGCTGTGGTAAAAATCTTTCTGACAGAAGCACCTCAAGGGAGAAAGCTTATTTTGGTGCACAGTTCTGAGTCCATAGTCCACAGTGGCAGCAAAGGATAGAGACAGTAACTTCAGGAAGCTGTTCACATTGTGTCTGCTGTCAAGAAGCCAAGACAATGGCATGCTTCTGTTCAGCTCTTTGTTTATACAGTCCAGGATGCCCAGCCTAGTGAGTGATCCTGCCCACAGCTAAGATGGGACTTCCCACATCAGTTAATGTAACCAAGACAGTCTCCCATAGGCCCAGAGACTCATCCCCCAGATTATTCCAGATCCTGCCTGGTTGACACTCAGCCCTGATCATCCCACTCAGAGGAGGGATTCCACTATGTGAGTGTAACATGAATACCTTGAATACCTGAGCATTTTGTAACTGTTCTTACTAGACTGCAATACCTCTTTCAAGTAAACTTAGCCAGAAACAGCTGGTGTGTGATGTTTCTCTTAGTAATTCCTCATTGACCCCACCATGCTTCTTGGTCATAAATTCCCCGTCTTAGTTGGAGTTTGTTCCATCGTCTTCACTGTGAGAATTCACTCATTGCATTGCCTTTCACCCATCACCATGAGGTCCTCTGAATGAAGCCTGGAAGGCTGTTCATAACAAATGTCATGATTAGTTTTTCTTCAACAAACATCACAGAGGAGGCACAAGTCCTGACCGATGTGGCCTGTTTCTGCCCTAATTCCCATGTTAGTTAGACTCCACTGCTGTGACAAATTCCTGAAAGAGACTTAAAGAGAAAAGACTCATTTTGGCTCAGAGTTACAGAGGTTCCAGTCTGTGATCACTTGGCCCCTTCACTGTGGGCCTTTACTAAGACGGGGCGTCATGGTGGAGAGAGGATAGTAGAGCTGAGATGCTAACATCATGGCAGCCAGAAGAGAAAGGAATGAGATAGACAGATAAGAATGAGCCAAGGCAAGACAGCGCTTCACAGACATCCTGCCTGCTATCATGTCCCCCAGTCATGCCCAATTTATTCATGTGATCTCATCAGTGGGTCTGTCCAATGCTCTTAGAACCCTCATGGTCCAACCATAAATAGACCAGTCCATTAATACATGTCCTACTCAAACCATGACAGGTCTTCACATATGAGTCCTTTGCTATGAGCTGTCTTGAAACCCCTGAACACTGCATCCTGAGCTTTATGTCATCCCATTCACTCTTTCTCTTCCTCAACCATTTCTTTGTTTTGTGTTTCTGTTTTATTTATGAATTTTTAAGTGCTTGTCAGATTCAAAGGGTAACTAAGATCAGCAGTTACCCATGACAACTCATGGTTACTCATGGTAGAGACCAGGACCTGGCCTTGTTCTACACACAGAACCAACTCCTCTTGCACAGGGCAGCAGGTACTAACCTCCACAGCACACACCGCCCGGATTTGATTCTTGTAGATTCTGTTTACATGGAGACCACGACAATTGACTCCATTCTGGCACTCACTGCTTACATGCAACACCAGGTCCACTGGATCCCTCCCTGATGTGATGGTTGACTCCAGCTAAGATGTCAGAGGCAGCAAGGCGTCTGCCCTCATTCTGACTTCGATCAAGCAGTCTAGTGTTTCTAGTGCAACTGTACAGCCCTTTTCTGCACTTAGATGGGGGAGAGGAATAATGTACTTTTAGTGTTGCTATATTTACTGAAAATTATATCTTCTTTATCAAGAAACTTTTGTGTTTGTTTTTGAAAATTTGAAGCAAAATATCATTTATATTTCCCACAGCATCTTTGTTCCAATCTTAAATTATTAAACTAGGCTGGTGCCTCAAATATTCTAGCCCATGCCATGTTTCAATCCAACAGATAATGTTAAGAAACATTAAATGAGTTAGCTGTCTGAGTCAATCCAAACACCTGTAAGGTTTTACTTTCTCTTCCTTTCCTTGTTTTCAATCCACATTTGAAGAAAAGACATTTTTAAAAGCCATTTACTAGAGAAAATTGCTGAATCATCTTTGCCTGCTAAATACTAAATTATGCCATTGTCATATTTAGGGTTTCCATTATTGTGATAATACACTGGGACCAAAAGCAGTTTGGGGATAAAAGGGTTTTATTGCCTTGCTCAGTCTGCTTTCTTATAGCCACCATGGGCTGGCCCCTCACACATCAATCACTAACTCAGAGAGTGCCTCACAGATGTGCCTAGAGGCCAGTCTTATGGAGGCGTTTTCTCATTTGAGGTTCCCTCTTCTCAAGAGGACTCCAGCTTGTGTCAGATTGACCTAACACTAATTAGCACAGAGATGTTTTGTCCTGGAAAAGACATTGCAAATGAATCCTTTACAGACAAGGAAATCAGGCACCAAAAAGAATAGGGTAGTTTTCCTTTATTGGAGTTTTCTTAAATCTCACTAAACAGTCCCTACTTATTCAGAGTGCAGTATCCAGCCTTTTGGGTGTTAAGTTTTGACATCCTGTTTCAGCAGATCAAAAGGCTCTAAGCTAAGGCACGGATCTTCCCCCTTTCTGTGGCCCCTGCTCCAAGGGACAGTCTTCAATGCTATCCTTCCCTCTTAGACTGGAGACTCCCCCCAATTAAACATAGATTACCATCTTTCTGGCTATAACAATGGATTCAATTATACTTTTGTTTATTTATGTATTTTTTTAGTCCTCTGAAGTAGTTAGTGGTTCAATACCAAAATGAATTTATGAATAAAAAATTGAGCAAATCTAGCTTATTATTGATGATGTGAACTTGGTTTCTGCATTAGCAATTTAATCTCAGGGATTAAAAAATTAATGGGCTAAAGTAGAAAAAAAAATATGTCATTAAATTGACCAAACTAAAACTCCTGCTCTCACAATTGGGCTTCCTCCAAGGTCCCTGGGAAATTTGCAAGTAAATAGTTTTCAGTGTACTTGTTTTTAAAGTTTTGGGTTTGCAACCCCCATCAGGGAGTGTGTTTGTGTTTGTGTGCATGCACACAGATCATCCATGTCCAAAGTTGTCAATGGCTGTATAGGGAGATTGATTGACATACAGTGTTTTCACTGTGAGTTGTCTAAAGTTGAAGAGAGCTCACTAAGTGTTCATAGGTCAGTGAGGTAGGACAGTGTGGGGCTGCACTGGCTGTCCGTTCTGTGAGCATGGGCAGCAGTGGCCTCTCTAGGAAGCAGCTTCCCTATCTCTGGCTCATCATAGTGCATGAAGAGCTTCTGACTAGGAGTGTGGGAATGAGAAGTGAATGGTGTCACACTTTCCCAGGATAAGTGAGTAAGTTATTCAGTTAATAACCAGAACAATGTGTTATTATTTTACATATTGTTGTCTTCTAAGGGTTTGGAGAATATAGATTGCTCTTGGTTTTCCATTTTTTTTATTTCTCTGTCTCTCTGTCTCTCTCTGTCTGTTTCTCTCTCTCTCTCTCTCTCTCTCTCTCTCTCTCTCTCTCTCTCTCTCTCTCTGTGTGTGTGTACCTACATGAGTATATGTGCAGTGTGTGTGTACGGGGCCATAGAGGCCAGAAGAGGGTATTATATTCTATGGAAAACTGGAATTACAGGACATTGTGAACTACCATGGAGCTGCTGGGATCTGAACCAGGACAATTAAAAAAAAACAAAAAACAATAAATTATAATTCCCATAAGGTTTTTAAAAAATGATTAATACAACTAGACTGCTAAGATTTATAATCATAAAACTCCAAGTATATCAGATTTGAATAACTTCTTTGTCATTCAATTGCCTTGAGAACTATCTGGCATTATTCTTGAGGACACTTTAAGGATCCTGGAAGTGGAATGTGGATTTCAAAGCAATGCTAATCAACACCTACGTGTGTGTTCTGCTGTCCTGCACGTGTCAAGGGTTCATGGCTGCCTCTCTCCCCACTCTTTCAATACCTCGTCCTCCTGGTCCAGCTCCTTCTCCAGCCTGCCTTCCAGGTCAAAGGGCAAGGGGGACCTTGCAGACGGTCAGCTCCATTGCTCAGGTCCAAGCCCAGCTAACACCAGTCAGAAGGCACCTGTCAATGCAGGACTCAACCTGTCACTTTGTCCAAGCATTGAAGCAAGAGAGAAGATAGTTAACCACAGTGGGCCTGTAGCTTGAGACCCAGCATCCCCACACATCAGCCAGAATCCCGAGTGAAGTTGCCAGAGCAGAGGTTCCAAGGCAGAAATGTTCCAGCCTCCTGGGAACCTCTGGGCATCACCCAGATTTGAGGAGGTCCAGGAGCCTAGAAATAAATGTCATAAGCTTTTCAATACCCGTATTCGGCAGCTCACAGTCACTTGTCACTCTAGTTCCAGGTGATCTGACACCCTCTTCTGACCTCCATGGGTACCTGTATTCTTATACACATACAATACACACATGTGCATGCACACACAGAGTAGAATAATAATCCTCTTGTACACTCTAAAGATTTGTCATTCAAATTGGTTTGATAAAATGCTGATTGGACAGTATCTAGTCAGGAAGTATAGGTGGGGCAACCAAAGAATGATGGGAAGGAGAAGACTGGAGTCAGGAGTAGCTAGCCAGATGCAGAAGGAGCAGGAGATGAACATTCCATGCTAATAAATGTAATGTCAGGACAGGAAATGTCTGTCTGTCTGTCTGTCTGTCTGTCTCTCTCTCTCTCTCACACACACACACACACACACACACCACAAACAAAAATAAAATAGAAGTGCTCAAGGGAGCCTCACATCTAAATTGTATCTTCACACTTAGTAGCCTGAGAGCCATGTGCCTTACTTCTCTTAAGTGAGCAATGTCATGATGAAAAATACTCCCACTTCTCATGTGAATATGAGCAAGTGAGCATTTCATAATTAGTTAAAATACAACAGTCAATGATGTTTTCAAAGATGACAAAAGCAGACCACAACACAGGACTCACTGGAGCCAGTGAGCGTCGCCTCTGACATGACTGACCTGCTGTTGAGTGGCAGGTCATCTCAGAAGCCCTGGGTTCTTCCTTCCAGCTCTGCACATCATGGTTCTTTGACACCGCACCTTTTCCCGCAGCTGAGTCTGATCCTTAGCCATCTGTGCCTCCATCTTCTCATCTCCAGCAACAGGGAAGCTGCAGCTATTTGGGACCTGCAAATGGAGATTGGAAACACCTAACTCCAGAGAGACACCGGTTTCTACTTCCTCTGTAATTTGCAAAACCCAAACAGTAGAGTTTTGCCTTCAGTCTCATAGTTTACTTGGTTTATTTATAGTTGAGTCAAGTAAGAACAGTTGGATAAAAGAAAAATTGTAAGGGAAGAAAGATCCATTGTTCTAATTTTAAATACATGAGACAACAAAAAAACCTTTTCTATCAGTGCAACTGTCTTCTTGCAGAGATGTGGAAGGGATGCAGAGCTGAGCAGGGTATGTGTGCAGGAGGCCAACCTGGGTGAGGGGGTTTATAGGAGGCTGAGCTCATGCAGGAATGGGAGGCACAGTCAGACAATATGCACCTCTTTGACGGTGGAGAGAACCCTATGACAACTGGGAAGGAAAACAACGCAAAGTTAGCAAGACATTTTAGATTAGTCACCATGGTTTCATCCTCACCTTTGCAGCCGTTCTGACCAGTTTCCCTCACTTCCTGCCCTCTGGGGACCTGTATTCCCAGATCAGTTGGCCAGCACCAAGGTTGTAAGGAATGTGTTCTTAATCTTGAGACAGAGCAGCATGCAGCGAAGGATGAAGGTCTGTGGCAGAGCATCAGACTCGCTCATCTCCATTGCCCTTGAAGCATCTTCTCCTGTGGGCTGTGGCTGCCCCAGGCATTCTGGGATAATATTTACACTAGAACGAGCATTGGCCTCATGTAAAACAATTGTTCTAGCATTTGGGAGCAATTAAAAGATAAACATGTAGGGTGTATTGAAACAAGGAGGACATTTTTTCTTTAGAGAATTGGCTCTCAAACAACTTTCCAGAGCAGAATGTCTTTCAAAATGGACAGCTACTGTGCCATGCACCTGGGCTTGGCAAGGACGGGGTCCTGACCAGCCTCCTCACCATGAGCAAAAGCTGCCCACACAGTGGGAAAGCTTGTTGCAATTACTTTCAAAATGACAAATCACTCATTCATTTGTTTTTTTTTTTTTGTACAACTTATCTCTTCTGATAAGCAAAGAACTGATCACACTGTACACACTATATGTTGACTAAAATGCAACCAAGGGTTACATACACTTGCCATTAAGTGTGTGTGCATGCATGGGTGTGTGTGTGTGTGTGTGTGTGGTGTTTTCATGTGCATTTTTTTTGTGTAATATGCATGGAGGATCATGCATGTGGAGGCCAGAGATCCATGTCTGATGTCTTCTTGAATCCCAATCCATCTTAGGGTTTTTTTTTTTTTTTTTTTTGAGACAATCTCTCACACAGTTTGGAGCTCACTGAGTCTCTAGCCTAACTGCCCACTGAGATCCATGGATCTATTTGCCTGACTCTGCCTCCCCATGTTGGGATTGTAGGTATTAACAACTACACCCCATTTTTTTTTACATGGGTGCTGGAGATCTGAACTTGGGCCTTTGCAGTCGCTTTGCCAAGTAGCCCAGCCCCTGCCTTTAGTATATTTGCTATCACAGACGTCGAGTTGCCTGAAGAGATGTTAAACTCCTAAGTACTAAAACACAGGAAATGGATGAGCCATGGCAGCACATGCCTATCGTTCTAGTCCTCAGAATCAGAGGCAAGGGGACTACTGAAAACTCAAGTTTAGCCCAGCCTACATTCTAAGTCCTAAGCTTGCCGAGGCTATGCACAAAGACCTTGTCTCAAGAATAAAATAATGAAATAAATAAAAAGGAATCCAAGTCTCACAAGGAATACCTAGGCTCTTCTCAGGTTTGTTTAAATTAGATATTTTTTTAAAGTGGAAAATACAGACCTGTATAAGTAATTTGTTTCTCATGTTATGTAACAGAAGAAATAAGCTGGTCTCAAGTTGTTTCTTTTCAATTTTTTTTCTGAATTTGAAATTTATATTTTATCAATGAAGTGTGAAAGTTTGAGGCTTATAATAGTCCCACTGTATCAAACATGCTTGTTTATTTGAGGTTGTCTCTTTCTTCCTGGTACACGCACGGATGATGATACCTTTGCTTACATAACAATATGTCTATGATGATATCTTTGTCTATTTACGATGACATTGTTATCCATGCCACCTGTGCCCACATCTTCACACAACCCCACCAGAAGCTCCTGTCTCTTGGATCCGGGCAGTCACGGAGCTTAAAACATTTTGTGTGTGCCTTTTCCAAGGTTTCAGAGGAGTTGACCTGAGTTCTTAATGGAAATCCGTGTTTGCTCAGTTAAAACAAATAACCACAGAGCTGCTCAGTGCTGGGACTGGGAGTCGTGTGGACACCCACAGATAAAACCGAGCATGGGCCTGCTGCCTGAGTGCTTCGAGCATGATGCTATTTAAATAAGCTATCAGGGATCGCCCGCCGCCCATGTGCCCTGGGAGTTGCTCCCCGAGGCTGCCCATGGTTGCTAGACAACGTGTTGTCGGCCGGAGTAGCTGCTGGGTTTTAGGCTTCACCATGGAACTTGGTAATCATCCACACTCAGAAAGCACCTTCTTTAAATCAACAGAGGCCCCCATCCTGTTTACCCAGGTGCAGCCAGCACATCAGTGTGACCTCCCTCCACCTGCTGCTTAAAGAGGCTGGCTTCAAACTGATCTTCCCAAAAGTCCACATTGTTTCTATATCCATGTCAGTATGGGGGTCATCAGAGTTTGTCAACACAGGGCTTCTTTTCCTTCATTTCATGATGGGATGACTTCTTCTCAGATGCCATGAAATCCTTCCTGAAGACTGGCCCCATACCTGCCTGTGCTCCCTGCTGTCATCCTGTATGAAGGCCTTCAGACTCACAATTTCCATCATGTACTAGCCAAATTCTGAACCCTAGCCAAATTGACCAAATATTAAAATATCATTTTATTAATGTTTTCAAGCCATGTGGGGTGGCTCATGGCTGTAGTCCCAATACCCTGGAAGCTGAGGAAGCTGTGGATTGGCATGAGTTAAAGGCCAGCCTGGAATACACAGTGAGACCCTGTATCAAAAAGATGAGAGAGAGAGAGAGAGAGAGAGAGAGAGAGAGAGAGAGAGAGAGAGAGAGAGACTCAAGTGTAATAGTGAACTATTTAGCATTTGGATGCTGAAGCGTAGGATTGGCACTGAGTTTGAAGCCAGCACGGGCTCCATGGTATGTTCTAGTCCTGTCCAGACAATGGGATCTTGTCTCAGTGTATGTATAAATAGTTGTCCATCTGTTTGTCTATCTATCTATCTATCTATCTATCTATCTATCTATCTATCTATCATCTATCATCTATCTATCTATCTATTGGCATATGTGCTATGTATGTGTATATGATACCTGTGTATATTTGTTTGTGTTTGTGTGTATATCTGTATATGTGTTTATATATATGTGTGTGTGTGTGTATTATGTGTGTGCATGCACATGTTTTGTTGGTTTAATTTTCCTGAAGAACCTTGTTTGATGTATTATACAGGTCAAGACTCCTCAAAGAAGAGAGGGGCACCCTGGGTTAAAAGTGACCATTGTCCGCAGTGGGCTATTTCTCGTAGTGCTGTGGTTCACTGTAAATTGTGGGGGACTCAGCAGTGGCTGGTAACATGGAGGAAGAGGCCATAGTCTTTAATGTCAGTCATAATGATAAGCTTTTTATGGGCGAATGTCTGTGCAGATGTAAGAAAAAAGGAAAATAGAACACTACATTGAACATTTGAGAACATTCCTTCTATTCTTACAGCCATAAGAGTACTCCCAACATTGTTTAAGGTCTTTGGACAGCTAAGCAATTTTTCAAAAGGACATTTCTCACTTGTGTATCCCCAATCATGTGTGTCTTCATGGCACATGTAACAGCTCTTCTGAGTCAGAGCCCAAGGACTTGTGGCTGTTGATAGGATGTCATCTGTCCTAGCAGATCCTCCCATCACATCTTGCCTGGTATGGGTTTGAAGAACTGGAAAGCCACAAAAGGACAGTGTTTAACAGTAGATAAGACCAAAATGATCATAGATGACTGCACCATTTGTTTACTGGAGATGTCCTGCTACATCCCCACACCTGGTAGCTTAGATGGAAACTGCTCTTGCCTCTGTGGAGCACAATGAAGCTGAAACATTTTCTTCAGAAGTCTAGGAGATAACTGCTTCTGGTTCTTTTGGTTCCTAGGGATAGCCAGTAGTGCTCAGCTTCCCTAGGCTTGTGGTCGCCTCACAACCATCTGGTGCCATCGTCCAGTTCCAGATGTCCTCACATTTCTCCAGAAATCAGCACCACCCTAGCTCATCAAGATCTCATTTTAACACGTCCTCTGGGCAAAGTCATTTTTCAGCAAGGTCAATGTCTGACATTCTCAATGGATATATATCTAGAGGACACTGTTGATCAGCTGAGTGGCCACCATAGTTTCCTTAGTCACTGCGGCACCTATGGGAACAGAAAGGAAGGTGAGTACAGTCTGCCCTGAGGCTATCTCAAGCAGGGAAAGAAGAAAAGCTCGGGGTCCCTGGCATTCCCTGAACTGTGACTCTTCCAGGGAATAGACAGTCAGTGTTCAAGGGGCAAATAACCTGTACATGAAGTAACTAACCCATTTCTGAGGTAACTAACTCATTCTTGAGAAAACTAACTTACTTCTGAGGTAACTAATCCACTCCTGAGTTAGTTAACCCACTCTCCAGGTAACTAACCCACTCCTGAGGTGACTAACACATTCCTAAGGTAATGAATCCACTCTAGATATCACCAACACAGTCCTTGAGAAGATTGCCATACTCTAGAGAAGACTAACCCACTCCTGAGACAAATAGCTCACTCCTGACAGCTTGCCCATGCTCTAGATGATGTCATTAATCCAAATAGCCTACTTGTAGTAACTTACCCATGCCCTAAATGATGCCACTAATTCGTGAATGGGAGCATAGCAGTCCTTCAGACCCTACTCAGCCCTTCTTAAAGACCCTATTCTTAACACTGCCACAGTGGAAGGAAACTCCAGTGTGAGTCTGGGAGGGGACAAAGGTTCCAGACAGCTAGGTGCTGTCACAATCATGGAGACTTTCATTCATTTACTGCTTACTTTCCCCAAGAAGCTGGACCTGCACCTGGTTATAAGACAGGCACCTCTCCCAGGGCTTTGAGAACACCGTGGTAGGCTTCTCAGTGATACCTTCCAAGTTGCTGGGTGGAGTCCTCAGTTCTGAAGATCTTTATACGGCCAAAATCCTCACTGGGTCTTTGCTTCATGGAGTGCTCCCAGAGGTCACAGTAGCACCCTCTTGGGCTGTTGGTTGGCAGACTCTAATGCATGCACCCTGCTTCCCCAGCTTCACAGGGAGAGAGTGGGTCTTTGTGATACCATGTGGAGCCTATGGCTGGGTGAGGCCACTCAGCTCACAGTGGCCAGAGCTTATCAATCAGCATATCTCCTCAGCTCAGAATTTAGAATTATTTCCAAAATGGAGAACTCAGGATTGAGAGGAACTGTTGAGAGTACCCCATTAACAACATCCTAGAAGGCTTGATTGATAAGTTATTTCACACTGGGAATCCCACTATTCAACCCTCAGGCCAGGCCAGGCCAGACCTGCTGAGCACAGCTCACCATGGAGGACCACACCATGTCTATCTCTTCTGGGGAGTAGTGAACTTCTCCTAGGGTTGTGAGAGAAGGCAATGGACCACTGTTCCCAGACCTGCCAGCATGACAAATGGAGTCCACTCTCAGGGTAATTCAGGCTTTTCAGGATTGAAGAACCCCCTCAGGCTGCCTTCTAAACCACCATGAGAGGCTTCAGAAATCCCTAAAAATTCAGTACACATTCACTAAGATCAAGTTCACTGTGTGGGTCTAGAAAGATCTGCCAATAAAGCATCTAAACCTTGTTATATTCTCTTTCGTATTGTCTTTGTCCACAGTACAATTTCTAAGGGAGTGTGAAGCCTGTGAATATCCTAACACTGTGCCCTACCCATTCTCCTGATGTGAGAGGCAGGTGGACAGCTGGGTAGATGCTGAGGATGCCCCTTTTTGGAAGAAGTCAGGGGAGGGAGTAGGCCAGGCCAGAGAGGGCTCTCAATGACCACTGTACAGAGTTGGGGGAAATAAGTGGTTACATGGAAGAGATCATAGTATTGTGGGTCCTGACTAGTCAGGACAGAAGGAGCCCAGCCCTGCAACCCCCATGGAGTACTGACGAGGGCCCACTCTAGGTCTTTAAAATGCTCATACTTGGTACAGATCTTTTGTGAAGTTCAGGACCTCCCAACACACTGGACCTACTCAGGATTCTCTCTTCAAAGAAAGGGTGACAGCAATGGGCTGTGGGGACCCAAAGGGGTTCCTAGCCAAGTCTGATGAAGACAGCCAGTGTAAGCAGCATTATGGCCATGTAACCACACTGTAGTGAGCACTGAAGTCTCAAGAGAACTGTGGACCTCAGGAGGCTCTCAAGGCACCTCAGTCAAGTTGCTGTGCACACAGCAGGACTCCAGGACAAAGCTGGAAGCCATCTTGGGAGAGGTTGTTCCCTGGGTCTGCATGTGGGGGAGGTGATGCTTGGGTGATGATGTGGGGGGAGGTCAAGCCAGTGTGTGCAGAAGATGGGAGGTCACAGAGCTGGGTATGTATAGTTCTATGGAGGGCAGGCCCACCCTTGACCTTCTGTTTACACATTCACAGGACTATATGAACTCAGCAGGGCACCACTGGCCCTCAGGGGCCCCTTTGCTCTCCACATTTGGCCCTTTGAACATGTACATTTCCTGATAGACAGGTGTGTGTGCAGAACCTCAATGTAGGGGTTTAACACAACTCAAGACTGACTGTCAAGCCTGAAAATGGCAGCTCCTTTCCTACGCAAGTACAAAAGCTTGGAGGCTCTCATAAGCTTGGTCCTTCAGAAGACCAGAGATCAGCTATGGCAGCCAGGACAAGCTTGGGGCAAAATCCCGCATCCCATCCAGACCCCATGGGCGCCTGCCAAGAGGTGGCCCAACGAGAGCTTCGCTTCGACTTTTCTGCCTGTGCCGCATTTTCTAAATTTAGAGAGGCCTTCGGAGACTCAGATCAAGACAGCCGTGGCATTTTTTTTTTTTGTCTTAATTGTCTAATTTCTACTTTTTAAAAAAGTTATAATCAAACCCCAGATACAACAGTAGAGGGAGTGGATTACATTGACAATCATATGGATGAGTTTGTCCTTTTGAGGAAAGTCAAATTATTGAGGATTAAATACTTTGCCGCTTTCTAAAAATACCAAGCAGGATTCAGAGGGAGAGTCCCGGAACTCTGTGACAAGAGCTGACAGCCAAGCCGAGTCCTCCTTGCTTCCTCCAAGGTGTGTCCTCATTAGGACGTGGATTCCCGCTTAACCAGGGGGCGGGGGAGAATGGGCCCAGCATGGTAACAATCCTAACTCAGCATATCCTAATGAAAATAGAATATTCTATAGAGGTAAAAAAAAAAAATCAATAGATTTTAGCCAGCCATATGCTAATGAGCTACTCCAAGTTCTTCACCAGTCTCCTGGGAGTTGAAGAAATTATGACACAAACCTCGGCCTCAGTAGGGTCAGCACTTTCCTGTTGGGATCTTTCTTCTCTGCCTTTAGACGGAGCTTGGATGCTCAGTGCTACAGTATTGATTTAAAGATGTATTTGTTCTCATCTGTTCAGGGAGAATAGTGAATGTGAGTTGCGGGTTCCCTCTAATTGGATTCAGCATGTTTTGTATTAACTAATTAGGAGCCTGCTTTTTTGTGTGTGTGTTCTCTGCATTTCTGTCTGCTCAGCTATTTCAGTCTTCTTTCTTCAGTGAAACTGGGATGCTAGATTCATTATTTTCTTTTAAATATTTGACAGTGCCATTTCAGCCCATGGAGATGCCTGGGGTGCATGGCAGGAAAAGCCAATGTTTTCCTCTGTGGCCTTCCCAGTGTTCTTCCGTGATATCATGACCACACTCCTCTCCCTAGCCTGCCTGTCACACAACAAGTTCACACACACAGACACGTACATGTGTACAATTACAACTGACCTCAGGCCACACGTGTGCTGAAGGCTCCATAGACTATGTCTCAGAGACTCATTTCATTTTATATGCTGCCTTTCAAATGAGATAGTTCATTGGCTGCACCAGCTACAAGTCACAAATCAAGTGCAACCACAGAGGGCTTTATCTGGCAGAATTCTGGAGGTGTTGGCTCTGGAGTGAAGGAAATGTTCTGGAGCTGCAAGCTACTGCATCTGCTTCTACACTGCCTCTGACTCGGCCAAGTCACTCTGCCCAGGGCTTCTGAAATGCACAGATGCCCCAAGCTTGGTCAGTCCTAGAAAAGAACTGGGAAGGGGTGTAGCAGGCCTTTGGGAGGGTCCTGGGGAAGAGGTAGCTGTGATAAAGCAGGATAAGCCCAGCCAAGTAGGGTGGAGATGAGCCATAGAGGATGAACACTCCCAATGATAGACAAGAAGGGAAAAAAAGGGTAGAGCAGGTTCCTTGAAGAGTGTGCTAGCAAATGGGCCAGACTTGGTAAGAGCAGGGTGTGCTAAGCCAGCTACAGCCAGCCGGAACCCCTGACACTCACACAGAATTTGGGACTTCTTAACTTACCAGCATTATAGATGTGCTCCTCCAAGCATGGCACACTCCAGGGTCCTTTTCGACATTGTAAGGCCGTGTTTACTTCTAGTGAGTGTGACATTTGGGTGCCTCAAGACACTGTCTCAGGTGTGGCTTCTTGGTCTTAGGACTGTTTCCCCCTACAGGACAAGGATTGTTCTGTCCTGGAGGGTTGTGAATGTGAGCAAAGTACAGCAAGACCTGTGCTTCAGAGGCTCAAAGTGGTGCTCACGTCAAAGTCCACAGCGGCAACCTCTGCTGTTGACAGAACACGTGGCTCTGCAACCCCTTCCCCTGTGCCAGGAAACCAAAACCCTGTCAGGGGCAGGCGAGGCAAGTATTCGGGTCACAACTACAGGTGCAGTTGATGTTAAAATACATATTAAAGATAAGGTTGGGATTGAGGTTGTGGTTATACACAGTATGAAGGGGAGGTCAATTCAGAGTTGGGAATAGGTGGATTGATATAAGACTTGGGGAGGGTGGAAATGAAGGCTGAGACTAGGTTAGACCATGCTGGAGTAGGCACCTGTCTGGGCATCTTTAGCCAGAGGGAGGGCAACCATGGAGGAGAATTTAAGGAGACAGCAGAAGTTTTGAAACGGCTCTACTATCATACCATTGTGAATGTCTCTAGGTTCCATGCTTGGCTTGAAAACTATAGTCAAAAGTCACTATGAGCCAGGATTATATTTTTAATCCCAGCACTCAGAAGGCAGAGGCAGGTGGATCTCTGAGAGTTTGAGGCTATCCTGGAATACAGAGTGAGTTCCAGGCCAGCCAGGGATATATAGTAAGATCCCTTCTCAAAACAAAACAAAACAACAACAATGAGTCTCTATGGTTATTATGAAGCTCAGAGAACTTACTCATGTGTTATTTCAACAGAAGTCACAGCCCTGTATGGTCTGGGGTGGCCAGTGACTACCTCTGCCTCTGCTAGAAGCTTCTGTGAGCACCCCTCTTGACTCTACAGCTGATATACAGAGGTCAGAAATCCATAGTATTGGATAAGCTGCATGGCTTTCTCTTTGTGTGAAACTCTTGTTAGGATGTCAGCCAATTGGGCTGTACTGAGTGGATCCTGATAGGGAGGGACCCTATGTCATCTCTCAGAGTACCAGCTCACAAATGGATTTGCCTTACTCTTAGGTTATAAGCCAGTCTCCCTCACTGGCTTGCACTGACCTAGTCTTGAAAAAGTTACTGGGACAGGTACCCATGGTGTTCTCTGGGTGGCTCAGCAGTGGCAGAGACCAATGAGCAGTTAGCAGGCCAAGCTGTGAAATCACCAATGTGATGGGCTGCCTAGCAGTTGAAGCAGAAGCAGCCACTGGATGATTCAAGGATGGTCAGGACAGGACATCTCTCTCCTTTCTTCTTTCTCTTTCTACTCATATCCGCATCTCTATGTCTAAGAGACAGAAAACTGCAGGAAAACAGATGGCATAATGGAAGACTTAACCAAGCAGGTCAGAGTATGATCATCAAAGCCTATCTTGACTGTTGACTTGGGCTGAGAGAGCAATAAGACATACTTCTGGGTGTTATCTGTGAGGATGTTTCTAGAGAGGCTTACATAGGAAGAGATGCACACTTGGATGAGTGTGGCATGGTACCATCCCTATTATCCATAATCTCTGCTGGAATAAAAGGAGAAAGAAGGGGAAGCCAGACACTTCAGGCATTTTCTTTCTGCTTTCTGGATCCATGATAAGAGCTGCTATGTCACACCGTCCCACATGATGGACTGAAATCCTAAAAACTCTGAACCCAACATGTCTCTCCGCAGGTTTGCTTTGCTGTTTGCCACAGCCTCAGAGACTAGTAGTCACGTGGGTTCGACCTAAGATTTGGATACATTCTGGGGGGCAACAAGAAGGCTCAGTAGGTAAAATGCTTGCCATACCGACATAACACCTGACCTTGGATCCTCAGTCTCCATAAAAAAAATTGAGTGTGGTAGTATACTTCTCTTATCCCATTGTAGGGAAGGGGAGTCAGGAGAGTTCCTGGACTTCACTGGCCATGCAGTCTGGGTGAATTGATGAGCTCCAGGTTCAGTGAGAGATTCTGGCTCAAAAGATAAGTTGGAGAATGAATGAGGAAGACAATCAACATTGACCTTCGACTTCCAATTATATACCAGCACATATGCATATGTACCCATCCATACTCATGAGCACACCCACATAAATGTATATACAACACACACACACACACACACAACACACACACACACACACTGCTGTGGAATAATCATTCTTTACACTGTGAATATGCATTGCTCCCATTGGTTAATAAAAAACTGATAGGCTGGTAGTGGGGCAGGGAGTATAGGAAGGCAGCCAGACCCAGAGGACTCTGGGAAGAGGAAGAGCAGAGTTAGAGGAGACACCAGCTAGCCACTGAGCAAACGAGATGTGTAGAAAACAAGTTAACAAGCTATGAGCCATGTGACAAAGCATAAATAGAAATATGGGTTAATTTAAATGTGAGAGTTAGTTAGTAACAAGCCTGAGCTATTGGCCAAGTATTTATAAATAATACTAAGTCTCTGTGTGGTTCCAGGATGGGGAGTGGGTAGTCAGGACAGAAAAACTTCCAACAATAACACACACACACACACACACACACACACACACACACACACACACACTGATTTTTGTAACTTGACCAAAAGCTCTTGATATATTTTCAGTCCCATACATACATTCATAATAATGTTTGATAAGAGGAAAACTTCCACCTGCTACTCTCAAAATGCTCTCATAGAAGGCACTTGATGCAGGTGGGATCTCAAGGCAAGTTGGTGAGGATCTTGGAGGACCCAGCTCATACAGACAGTTTGGGCATAAAGCTGACCCAGAAGACAAGAGAACTGCAGAGGAACTCAGAGGAGCCTTTGTTACTCAGGGAAATTGATTCCATGTCTATGTGCATTGAAACAACACTGTAAAGTAAGTCACAATGTAATGGCCAACCAATCAGAAGACTTATTTTAAGGGACCTTAGATTTGGAGTTGTCTTTGGATGTACTGGGTGGGGTTGTATGGTAGATTCTGTTCAGGGACTGTTTCCTTACCTTCAATGTGTGGCTGATATTCTCAATTTCTGGCATCTTTATCCTGCACAATTCCATGAAAGTCACAAGTTTCTCCCAAATGATTTTTTTAACTGGAATTTCAAGTTCAATAGGAAAAACAACTCTACTCCAGTATCCCAAGCATACAGGTGCACAGCTACAGCCTCTCATACCTTTTTTCATCTGGAAAATGAGATACAAGATACACAGGATGGCTATAGAATTCAACTAACCGCCCAGGGAGCTCTGGGGATCTGTCTGTCTCTCCCTCCCCAGCACTTGGGTTGGAGACTTGAACTAGCACACCCACTTTTGTGTGGCTTTGAACAAGGTCCTCATGCTTTTGCAGCAACTGCTTATGCACTGAGCCATCTCACCAGCCTTCCGTGCTGGATATGTGATGAGGTCATTCCTCTCTCACCCCAGTCCCAGGAGAGAGTAACACTCCTACGGGTCAGCCTGATAGAGACAATGGCTCACTGAGACTCTCTTCCCAGCAACTCTGCTTTGTTTTAAGTTGACAATTAAAGCTGGCTGTCACAGCGTCCTTCTGATTTTATCTGAACTTGGCCATGTACCTGTGTCTTGTTTCCAAATGAAGTCCTATCACTTGTGCTGAGGACTGGGAGTTCATTTTCCTCTGAGGCACAGGTTGGACAAAAGGCAGCCGTGGCATCCTGAAAAGATGCTCTGACAATCAGAGTACTCATGGTTTAGGAAGCAGAAAAAGCTTGAGATGCAGGAAGTCTTGATGCTTCCTTGGGTCTAAAGATGGAGGCAGTGAAGAGGTGGCTCTGAATCCTGGGTGAACACGTCTGCACGCTATGAGCTCTGGTTTCTGCGCTCTGGTTCTTAGGCTCCATCTCTGGTAAGAGGGTCTAGGATAAATGTTCCAGTCCCCTCCAACAGAGCCAAGCTTTAGTTATGACCTTTGCTTAATTTCATTCAGTTTCTGGGGATTGAAATCAAGGAAGCTATCTTAAGCCTACAAGGGCTGTGCTGGATAGCTGAGTGGGCCAAGGCAAGGCTGGGGCTCATCAGAAGCGATGCACTGGCAGGATCCATACAGCTGGGAGATGGTCTGCACCCATCTGTTTGGTACCTGTTCATCCCAGGGTCAACCCCTCAGCTCACAGTTCTCTTACTTCCCATATTTTTGACACTCTAGCCTTTGGGTTCCTCACAGAACTGGGGAGGCTGCTCCCTCAAGGCTGGGTAATGCTTAAAGATGTTGGTAGCACGCCACCAGCATGCTGCCTGTCAAAACCTTCATTCTTGAACCCAGCCTTCTCCTGTCAAACCACTTACACCACCAAGAACTCAGGGCCAGAAGCCAGACAACGTCAGTGGAACACCCCTGTGGCCATGGCCATCAGACCTCTTCCACCAACCATGCTGGGCTCTGATCTCACTTGCCTTTTGCAGAAACAACACCACAGTGAAGGTTCCGGCCTGGAAGCTCCTCATTCTGTCTTCCCCACCAGCCTTGGCCCTTTGTCATGTGACTTTTTTCCTAGAGAAATACCATCCATGGCGTCTTCTTTTCTGTGCTTGTGGGATCTCCCCGCCATCACCATCACCCTGAATTTAGAAAGAGGCATCAAGGGAAAACAGTCTTCCAAATAACCGTGAGGTGAGAGAAGACCTTGAAGGAACCTGGTGAAGGACAGTCTTAGGGACTGTGATGACGTTGGAGGGCAGTTGGGATCCACACCACTGCTACATTCTGGTTAGAAGCAGGTCCCTGGGGCTAATGACACACACAAGACCACAGACCCCATCTGAGGCAAGACGCACAGGGGCCATCTAAAAGCTTTCCACCTCAGAGTTGTTTAGCAAGGTCACATCACCTGGATTAAGTCAAAAGTCACGGACAGCTGATGTGACTCTCTTGCTAACTCATGCATTAACTCCTAGTCTCACGGCTCAGTGACTAGCAGCTCTGATATGCCATGCCTCCAGATTTGTCAGAGGTCCACCCACACTGCGTGAACGCAGGTACCTGCACAGCATGTGGCGACCTAGACTACAGGCCTGTCTCCACGGGGGGGGCCTGTGATTTAGTGGATGGAGTGTCTGCCTCAGCAGAAAATCCACGCTGTGTCAACAGGTGGCAAGCACATCCGACCCGTTCTTGACGTAGATGGCTCCGGTGTGATCTATTTCTTTTTAGTGGGTGTTTATTTTTCCTATGGATGATTTATTGGCTTCAGAATGAGCTATGTCAACTACTGCACAGGGTATATTAATTCCCCTGTGTTCTCAAACATTTCCTCAGTGATGTGCCTTATTCCATCTTCATGTGCTCACACTAGCAACATCTTATCCTTTCTTTATTTGAATTAAAGAGCTTTTTCTACATAGCTATTCTCCAAGGAGATGGGGGTGGGGTGGGCATATGGAAAGTGAGCTTTTATTTAAAAAGCATTTTACTGCCTCTCACATGAGAGTGTTTAACACATTAAATATTTTGTCCCAAACTTTCAATAGGCTGTTGTTTAATTACCTACAGTTAGGTTTCATCTTATTTTATAGTTATAATCATTTTTATTACTGTGACATTAAAGTTTTAAACTGATTAAAATAGCTGTATGGAATGGCATGTGGTTTAATAAAGCCGTGGAATGCACATATGGCCATTTCCATTTCACAATGGTGACGAAGAGCACAGACATGCACAAAGGGAGCAGAGCAGGTGGTTGCAGCAGCTCTGTTCCTGGCACCAACTCTCAGTCCACTGCAAAGCTTGCTCATCTGTGCAGCAAACACTTGAGGACTAACCAAGGATCATCACTGCCATGTACCTGGAGAGTACCTGGTCAAAACTACCACTGTGCATCAAGCAGGTACCAAAACCAGTGCCACCACTGTGCACTAAGAAGACTACACACTACTGAGGAAATCCAGGAATGGGAGAAATGGCCTTCCCCAGAGAAGAGCACACTGGTTGTCCAGTGTCAAAAGGCCAGCCCTGCAAACATGCATACAGCTAGCATTATATGGACAGAGCTAGTTATATTTATGAATACACACACACACACACACACACACACACACACCAGCACACACACACACACACACATATGCATGCAATAACAATTAGTGAAAAAAGAGTCCATGCATTTGAACTCTCACTGCACACTAAGCAGTGATCTGGAACCTTCAGTGCACCAACACACAATGTATACCTCTGTATGTTGATTTAATTTTACATATTAAAATTGCTTGTAAGTTGTAGTCACATCACTGAACAAGCCCTTGTTGATGCAATTTCATTTCTCTTGTATAAATTCTTAGGGATGGCATTGCTGGAACATAGTGTGGGATGTATGTAAAATGTTAAGAAGTCACTCAAAAGGCTCTGAAAGATATTATAGTGCTTTACACTGTTATTGCTTGTGGTTTCTCCAAATTTACTCTGGTATTTTATGGTGTCAGACCTTCAGCAGTCTTAGTGTCTCTGTTGGAAATACAGTCACAGCTCATGTTAGCTTTAATTCACATTTCCAAGAGATCTAATCATGTTAAGCAACTAGACAGTTTTAAAAAATACAAGTCCAGGATATTTTATTCTAGTCCCATGGATCTAGGATGGCCTTAAATTATGACACCCCACGCCAAGCCAGTCAAGTGTTGAAATTGTAGGTGCCCTGCCCTATACCCTGTTAATCATTTAGTGATATGCTCTTTCCATACTTGGTATAATTTTGTAAAACCCAATTTTTATTGTGTTGTCTTCGTTTGAATTAGGCACTTTTTCATTTCTTAGTTTTCAGAGGATACAGTCCATGGCTGCCTGGCCTATGCTCCTGAACAGACGGCCGTGGTGCTGGGAGCAAGCTTCAGAGGAGGCTTTCCACTTCCCTGTGGATTTGGAAGGTGGAAGGGAGGGAGGGAAAAAGAGAGAGTGAGAATGAGCCAGAGAGAGAATGGGGTTGGGGGAGAGAAGACTTTGGCAAGATATAGCAGCCTCCCTGTTGACCTAGTTCCTCTAACTCAGAACCATATCCTGAAGTTTGAAAATAGTGCCACTAGCTAGGGATGAAATGTTCAACACATGAGCCTGTGGAAGAAATTTTATATCCAAACTATAATATTCTGCCCTGTCCTCAGAAGGCTCATAGCTGTCTCATAATGCAAAATGCATTTATCCTACCTTCAAGCATCCCCAAAGTCATCAACAGTTCCAACATTGTGTAAAAGTCCAAGTTCAAAGTCTCCTTGGAGACTCAAGGCAAACTTTAAACTGTCTATTCTTATAGAGTAAAAAACAAGTGACATACTTTTAAGATATGCTGGCATAGAATGAACATTCTAGTTCCAAAAGGGAGGGATGGGTGAAAGGCAGGGAAGGATGGGGTCAGAGCAAGGCCAGGACTGTCACGACAGACAGAAAGTCCTGGAGCTCCCGTGCACACCTGGAGTGCATGAAGTCTGGGTGTGAGATCAGAGGCATCAGCAGCTCCACCCCTGTGACCTTGGCATCGGCAGCCCACATGGCCTCTCTCAGGCTGACTCCACTTGGTCTCTGGTACTTTTCTAGGTATCTGTTCGTCCACCTGGCATTTCCAGCATTATGGGGTCTCCATTGCACTGTGGCTTGCCACTCATGTTACCACATATTACCACTCAGAAGGTATCTATAAGGAAGCAGATCTTGCCACACATTGCCTGGCCTCCTGATCTTTTTATATTTAAGCAGAAATCTCCACGACTATAACTCTTACATTTTTGATATATTCTGAACCAACAATACGCTGGTGCCAAAGACTTACACTGGTACAAGTGGTGCATTGACCTCATGGGTCATAACTACAGTAGCCTCTGAGAACCAGGGTGAGTAAGCCAGGAAAAACACTTCCACAGGCACCCCTGTGCATGCAACTCACCCTGAAGCTCTCTTCTCAAAATAAAGGTTTTCAAAGGGGTTTAAAGCCTTAAATACTTAATTCTGTGATGGGTATGGCACAGCCAGTTTCTAAGATACCCAATTTCTATTTGATGGCACAGATCTCATTACCACAGTTCACAATTTTACATGAAATCCTTCTCAGGATTACATGTTCTTCTAATCTTTCTGCTACTTTTTTACTCTCAATTATCACTGTCAATCTGGATAAGAGAAGCAAGAAGTGACCATGGCACAACTTTTGTGCTATGATGGCTTAATCTTTCCTCTTTCAGAGGAATTAATCCATCCCATTTAATTTCATACTCCCACAAAGTCTGAAAACATGGGCAAACTGTAGACCAATGATTTGACAGACTCTTACATTCAGGGCCTTTAGTCCAATTCTCAACAAATCCTTGCTCATGTCTGAACACTGATTGTTCTGACAAATGGTCTATCTTTTCATTTGGTCTTCTGAACTCCAACCACATTTTCCCATGATGCTCTGCTTACGGTATCCTCAACTTTAGCCTTGTTGGTCAAATTCCCCCTCTCATTTGGTTTCAAAGGCTTTAGAATACTGTTGTCAGATTTAGTCAGCAATGACCCATTTTCTCTAGCAAAACCAATAGATTTTAGTTGGAGTCTTTTCTTTGGTGTGTTCTTGTGTTTTTGTTTTGCTTCTGAAAAAAAAAATGACATAAGGTAAAGGAGGAGGGGCGTTTTTGTTCACAGTGTCACGAGTCCGTCCGTGTCACTTGGGCCAGGTACTTAGTCAGATAGTCATGGCAGTACAAGTGTTTTCCATCTCACGGGTGACAGTAAGTATGGAGAGTGAGAAGTCAGTGACAAGATGTGATCCCATGGACATTTCTCTGTGACCTGCTTTCTCTAGTAGGACCTGCCTTTTAAAGTCTGCACAGTGTCCAAAAATTGTGCCATCAGCTGAAGACCAGCTGTTCAAACCAAGAATCTGTACAAATAGTTTATATTCAAACTGCAGCAGAGCTGTTACAGTTCTTTATATACTCAGTCATACTTTCATTTTTACTAATGTGTAATATTTGAACATGATTGTAGAAGTAACTGTCTTATTCAATATGAAACACAGAACCAATGCAAAGATGAAAGCCCAAGAAATCAGAGCTAAGAGGCTTACCCTTCACTCTGTAGCTATCCTCTTCAGCCAAGAGACCTCTCCGAAAGAGACCTACTTTCTGTGTGTCTGTCTTTTTTTATAGAGTTTTTGTTCTGCCTTCTCATTGGTTGTAAACTCAACCACATGACCACCTTGTCACTGCCTGTCTGTACAGACCTCCAGGTCTTCTATGGTTGGTATTGAGATTAAAGGCGTGTGTCTCCATGCTGGCTGTATTCACAAACATACAGAGATCTGCCTAGCTCTGCCTCCCAAGAGCTGGGATTAAAGGCGTGTACCACCACCGCGAAGCTTCTGTGATGGCTTGCTATTAGCTCTGACCCCCAGGCAACTTTATTTATTAACATACAAATAAAATCACATTTCAGTACAAATAAAATATCACCATACATGATAACCGATTTCATTGTGGCACTTTTTAAAGATTTATTTTTATTTTATGGGTAAGGGTGTCTTGCCTACAGGTATGTATATATACCACATACATGCCTGGTGTCCATAGAGGACAGAAGATGGTATTGGATTCTCAGGAACTGGAGTTACAGATGGTTGTGAGCAGTCATGTGGTTTGTGGGAACAGAACCTGGGTTCTTGGTAAGAAAAGTATGTGCTCTTAACTTCTGAGCCATCCCTCCAGGGCCTCCTTTGCCCATTTCACACACGCATAAATATACTTTGCTCATGTTCACTGCCTTTTGCCGTCACTGTCTCCTCTCTTCCCAGCTCCTGATTGGATCCCCTTCATCTTCTTTAGTAGTCTCCCTTCTATTTTCTTGGTTTCTTCCTTAGATTCCACCTAGGAAAGAAAATATGACAGTTGTCTTTCTAAGTCTGGCTTATTTTCTTAAACAGGATCTCCAATTCTAGTTTCCCAAAATGATGTAATATTATTCCCTATGTGGCTGAATAAAATTCCACTGTGTACAGGTGCCAAAATCCTTTCTTCATCCGTTTGTGCCAGAGTAAGTGTAGGCTTGGTTCCATGAACTGCCTCTTACAAATACAGTAGACATGGCTGTGCACATGTAGCTAGGTAACTTCTAGTTTTATGAGGAATCCTTCCTGAGATTTCCACTGTGGAAATTCTCTAAGCCTCCATTTTCTCCACATCCTCACCAGCACTGTTATTTTTTGGTTTCTTGATGGCATCCCATTTTAACAGGGATGATAAGGAGTCTTGACAGTTCTGATTTGCATTTCCTGGTGATTAATGATGTTGAACAGTTCCTTCAAGTACATATTGGTCATTAGCACTTCTTTTGAAAAGTGCCCATTCTGTTTGCCTATTATTACTGAATTATTTTTTTCTTTGCGGTTAATTGATTTATTTAACTGTGTGTGAGGATGTGTGCATTATGTATACACATGTGCCAGTGAAGTATGCTTAGAGGCCAGGAAAGGGCATCAGATCTTGGAGCTGGAGTTATAGGTCATTGTGAGCCACCAAATGGGGTATTGGAGACCTATGGAAGAGCAACAAAATTCCTTTAACTACTGAGTGCCCTCTCCAACCCTGAAACGGAATAAATACTCTCTTCTTTTAGGGTATAATGTAGTGTTTTCTTTATGTATTCTGAATAGTAATACTCTGTTAGAAGAATAGCAGTCAAGATTTCCTCCCATTCTGCAGGTTTCCCCTATACTCTGTCGTTTCTATTGCTGTTGGATGAAAGTATTTTAAAGTTTATTATTTCTAGTATTTCTGTAATTTGTGGTAAGCAGAATTTTTCATCATAGGTTTGAATCTATCATTTTTACTTTGATTCATGCTCTTTAAAAAAAAGAAATAAAGAAAGAAAACTTTTCTTTCTACAAACCTGAGAGGAAACCCCCTTTCTCTGCTAGAAGACTTATTTGTAACCTCACAGTCGGGGCTCAGATCTGCTTTGAGGTGATAGATAGACAGACAGACAGACAGACACACACACACACACATATGTGTATATATATATATATATATGTATATATATATATAATTTTTTAAAGAATTCTAGCCATAGACAAAAATGCTGGTGTTGTTTAACACTTTCTGCATTTTATATTAACCAAGTCTCCATTTAAAAAAAGTCTATCTTGATTCTCTTTTTGCAAAAAAAGAAAGAAATATGGCAAAAATAATGATTCTCAGATCTATCAATCATTGTTTTAAAAATTAAGGCACAAAAATCATTTAATAAATATGTCATAAAAATAGCAATAAGATCATTGTTATAAGAAAAAAATTTACATTTGCAAAATAATTACCCTTCCAATTCAAAGAGCAGTTTATTGAATATTACTTTATGATATGTATTTTTAATCTTCTTAAGTGAGTTTCCCCGGGATAGCTGGTTTGTCATATCACTGATTTTTACTTCATTTGCATATCTGGCTCTGTTTGTGATTTGAAGAATATCTTGCCTCATATAGTCTTGTGTATTAAAAGGGTGGCTTTTAAAATGCCTTTACTGTTTAAAAAGTCTTAATGGACAGAAATTGCGTATTTATTGAAATGATTATGTTTATTATATTTTATAGAGAATCAAGTTTTGTTAATATAAAATGCTGATGTATTCTTTTATGCATTCATCTTCTTAGGGTAGAGGTGGAGGCTGATTTTGAATTTTCCCTCTCTGATAACGACGTTTACGGGTGTCAGAGCTGCTCTCCTGACTGATTAAGCTACATCTCAGGAGTGAACACAGATGCTGTCATGACTACTCAGTCAAAAGGCTTCCTCTCTTCGCTCGGGTTTCTTCCTCGATTCCTTGGTGATGTAGTTTGATAAACACTTGTTCTTCATATGTGTGGAAATTGTCTAACGTGTTGCTGCTGTTGCTTTGGACATCAACACCTCTTTGTCAGAGAACATGCTTTGTGCTGTTTTTGAAGCAGTGCATGGTTCGTGAAGGTAACTTTCCACATGTCTGGAGAAGGTAAAGCTTTCCTTTCATTGGGACGAGTCCTCTGCATATGGCAGACAAGTTGGTTGATGCTTCATGTTTTTAGGCTTGTGCACTGAATCTGTATTTGGGCTCAGTTTATCTTGTGTTGGGTATTTGTGTTGGTTATTATTGATTTCCAACTTGATAAGATCTAGAATCATCTAGAAGACTCTAGGCACACCTGGGAGGGATCATCTTGATTAAGTATTTAAAATGGAAAGGCCTGAATGTGGGCAGCACCTTCTGCAAGAGGCCCAGATATGAGGAAAACTAAGCTCTGGCTTCCTCCCGATGGCCCTTTGTGTCTTGTGGGAAAATCCATCTGTGTAGCCACTGCTACAACCACCATCCTTCATTGACATCAGAGTCCATTTCTTCTGGCTTCCAATAGGGACTGAAGGCCAGTAACTCTCTAGGAGTCTTCTAGGCCTTCAGCACCAGACTGAGAAAAGTTACTGATTTTCAACTTCTCTAGTGTGAAGACAGAAAAAACTCAGATGGCATCGTGTGAGACAGTCTACTAAATTTCATTTGTAATGAGTGACCAGTCCATTGGTTCTGTTCCTCTGAAGAACACTGGTTCATATGTTCCTTGGACAGGTAGGGATGACTCAGGTGAGAGGCAGAGCAGCTAGATGTGGTAGAGGAGTGCTATGCTGAATGAAGAGTCTGAGAGGCCCTGGAGGACACACAAGGAAGCAGACAACTTCATTGCTGGGCTGAATTCTCAAGGGCCTCCAAGAGGTGTCAAGGGTTTCCCAAAGGCTATTGTGGACAGAAACACTAATACTCTTGGCCAGACATTGGTGTCCCTTGCTGTGAAATAATCCTTCTGTACAATGTGAATATGTATTGCTCTCATTGGTTAATAAAAAGCTGACAGGCTGGTAACCAAGCAGGAAGAATAGGTATGACAACCAGACCCAGAGGATGCTAGGAAGAAGAAGGGCAGAGTCTGGAGTCACCAGCCAGTCACAGAGGAAACAAGATAAGAATGCTGCTCTGAGAAAAGGTACCAAGCCATGTGGCTAAATATAGTAAGAATTTGAGTTAATTTAAGTGTAAGAACAAGTCAGTAATAAGTCTGAGCTACTGGCCAAGCATTTATAAGGAATATTAAGCCTCTGAGTCAATTATTTGGGAAGCAGCTGCTGGGTATTTTGGAGTTGCTGGCTGGACACATAAATTTCTGCCTATAGTCCCCTCCCACTTCCACAAGTGCAAGCCCAGACACCAAAGTGCTGGTACTGAGGAGTGGAGGAGACAAGAGGTGATTCAGTCACAAGACGTAGCCTGTGCACAGTCCAATGTCCTTGGGACCAACACCTCTAACTGAAGAGGACCTGTAACACCAGCCCCTCTCTGGTTCATGTAAGTAACAGTCCTCATCCTCCTGTTAACCTGGCAGTAAGCATCTTCTTAGAGGCAGAGATGCAATTGACTCCCCAGCTTGGATGTCCTGGAATCCAGAACCTGTCTTTTATAAATTTTCCAGTCTCAGGCACTTTGTGAGAATATCACCACAAACTGAGACATCATCCTTATATTTGGTTGGTGGCCTTTTTGTTTAGAGTTTTTGAGACCTAGAATGGCTTCAAACACCCTAAGAGAATATTGTTTCTTTGAGTGTGTATGTAAAAATGCATGCATGTTTGTGTGTGTGCATGTGTACATGTACATGTGTGTATAGGCCAGAGGACATCCTGGAGGGTATCATTCCTCAGGTGTCTTCCATATTTGGGAATTTTCCTGAGATGGGATCTCTTTGAGATGGGCTAACTCACTTACTATTGGATAATGAATTAAGGCACCCTGGGGATGACTAATTCTTCCTTTCTTGGCAGTCATTAAATGCCTGCAGCTCTTTGTCCAGTGATTCGGTCCTGTGAGATTTTTTTTTTCTCTCCATCTACTTTGGTATGTGAACTGCTATTGTGCAGGTCTTACTTGGTCATCCACATGGTTGAGATTTCATGGCTGTTGCTTGCCTGTCAAACACAGAAGACACAATTTCACAGCAGAATTCGTGGTCCTCTGGCTCTTACAATCTTCCATCCCCACTAGAGTGCCCAACTCTCACAGACACATCTACTGCACACTTCCTGCAGAAGACCCTGCATTTTCTATGTTAGTTCTGAGAACTGAACTTGGGTCTTCATCTCCCCAGCCCTTCAGTCTATTTCTTCACATGTGTACTCTCCTCTTTATTTTTGGAAGTGGCTGTGACTCATTGTGTATTTTTAAACTTTAAGAAATTTCTCCCTCTGATTTTAATAGGTTATTTTACACAATAAAGTGTAAGGTATGACTGGATGCATTAATTGTAGAAACAGACAAAGGCACTACTGGGGAATTTAAGTTGATGATGTAAAAACCACAGAAAGTGACACATCTCTGCACACTGGTTATATGAGGCAAATCTGTAAGCTATTAGGTTTCAGTCAGTTCCCGGTGTCTAGATATCACTTAGACTTAGGTTTGGGTGCAGGTTGAAGATAAACAAAGCCTGGATTCTAAGCTGTACTCATGGTGACCCTAACTTTATTAGTAATGGGATCTAATGACATCACTTTTTAACAGTCATGATCTTTAACCTAGTTTGATCTAAACCAGACTCACTGAGTATGATATCATTAAGGTAAATCCCCAGAAGAGACCCAAATGCTCAGAATAAGCCATGCAGAAGTATTGGGTTACTGGGAATGATTTCACCCATCACTTTCTTCTTCCTTGGTCAACAGAGACCATATCAAAGCTGTAGAGAAGGTAGCAGATAGTTGGTGTTGTTTTAGTAATGTTCCAATCCACAGCAGCCTCAATGCCCATGGGGGAGGCTTATTAAGATGTGGCTCACGTCTGTTACCTTTAGACAGACGTTAACTCTCAGCATCTCAATTCTCTAGCCTTTGTGCAGAGATAAGTTCAGATGAATAAGTAGCCCACAGGGATGTGCTCCCAGCTCTAGAAAAAATTATGAAAACAATAAGCAAACAAGAACAATGTGCACATGAGCTATGATCTGTGCATAGGGTGATGAGTACTAGGGTTGCTGCCTCCCATTTTCTCCATTGATGTCTCAAATCCTTACCATATCCCCTGCTTCTTCCCCAGTCACCTAAAGGCATTTCTCTACGGAGCAGCAAGATGCTGCCAGGATGCGTCCTATGCACTATGTCCACACCCAGCCAGACCAGCCTACCTTCTATGTTTACCAAGAGCTTTTATACAGGTGTGATGTGACTGCAGTGGTCACCTGGGGTCTTGGCCACACCAGCTTCCTGAGCTGTTTCCAAAAGCAGTGATGCTGTTTTCTTAACCTGGTGGAAAGAGCCGTCTTCATTAGCTTTCCAGAATGGATTTTTGTTTCTTTCTGGGATCTCCCCACCCAAGGAGGTGGGGAGGTAGGTGTTGCATAGTTTCTCCCCAACCAAGGAGATAGTTCTCATAATTCATGGAACTTCTCATATTGCTTATGTATTTGAACTTGTAGCAAATAAATCTGTGCTCTGTTGTAAGACCACTGAGTGAGTTACAGGCTGACGATGTGGGGAAGCCCCCTACACTAGTTATACAGAGGCTTAGCTTTAAGTGGGGAGGGTCTGGCTCCTCATTAATTTATCTATTTGTTTCTCTGTTCTGCTTCTTCTTGTCTGCACAGGACTCCCCTCCCTTGGATTCTATGTGGAAAGAAGATCAGGCCTAGACTCAGGGCTGGTGAGGTACATATTAGTCTCTTTCTTGACTCTTGAGAGATTCTTTTTAAATCATTGGTTCTGATTGGATATGGCCCATGCCTAGGGTACAAGTCCATTGAGTGGAGCAGAGCAGAGAGGGGGAAACCTCTACAAAGAACTCATTTCCTCTATCCTATCCAAAGCTGTCCTCAAGGAGTGTGTGCAGGTAAGCGAGCCCAGGATTCATGACTGGGGAGGCCACTCTATCAGATATCCCAACCTGAGCAAAAAATACATGAGGGTTGGCCCCCAGTGAAGGTGCCAGAAGCAGAAAACTGAAGTCTAACTTCCCAACAGCTCTTGGTTGGGAAGCAAGTCATCCTCTAGGGATTCAGGCTCCTCATTTGAGAAATGGTACCACCTTCCCCTCATTCAAAAGATCCACTGAGGCTGAGGTGAAATGTTGCCTATAACTTGTGCTCATAGAGCACAACCTACTCCCTACTCGGGACTTCACCCTCTATGATGACAGAGGGAGAAGGAAGGGGACGGGGTGATATTTCTGCACAGGGATTCACATGTAGCCGGCTCCATCTCTGAGACTTGTCCGCTGTGCTAATTCAGCTCCTGTCTTTTCCAGGCAGGAGTCTCCAACATGTGAACTGGTGTGAGGTGGTAACCTAACAACCTATGATTTATGCAGCCATCTGGGGGAATATCAGCATCTCTATCCTGGAAGAAAATCCATGTTTAGATACAGATACAAACTATGATTACTTTTAACAAGTGCAGAAGGGTGGGAGAACAGGATAGAATTTTGCCCTGCAGACAGTCAGTCACATGATAACTTGAGCATTTCCACGGCCAAGCAGGAGAGGGGCTCTGTGTTCAGGAAGTATCAGGAAGCAGCCTGGCAGCTGGCCCTCCTAGGTCTTTGAAGTTCTTATGGTGAGAATCGATGAACATCTTTCTTTAAAGGGTGGGAAGTCCTAACTGCTTTGGGTTAGGGGTGGAATGCACACTTACTTGAAATATGACCCCAGGGTTCCTAAATAGTTGGGCTTCTGAGGGTCCTGGAGTGACCTTGTAAATTTGCACAGCTGCTAAATCGCTCCTAGGAGAAAACTATTGCAACTGTGGAGATTTTCTCATGGAGATAACAAATGCAAGACAGAGCCCACTGGATCAGCAGTTTAGGGTGCACACAAGTGCACCAGGATCCCTGCTCCCCAACACAACCCAGAACCCTCCAAGGGTGGTGATTAATGCGTCGTTCTGTGTTAAGGTTTGTGAATGAAGAATAAAATAGGTGGAAAGTTATAAATGAAGTGGGAAGAGTTAACGATTCAAAAAACGGGAGGCGGTTGGTGACGCTAGTGGAACTCCTCGGGGAGCCAAGGCTGGGATGGTGCGCTCCTCTGCGGCTCCTCTGCGGCTCCTCTGCGGCTCCTCTGCGGCTCCTCTGCGGCCCCTCTGCGGCTCCTCTGCAGCTCCTCTGCGGCTCCTCTGCTCTGCGGCTCCTCTGCGGCTCCTCTGCAGCTCCTCTGCGGCTCCTCTGCGGCTCCTCTCTGCAGCCCCTCTGCAGCTCCTCTGCAGCCCCTCTGCGGCCCCTCTGCAGCTGCCGTTGAAGGACCCACTTGCCCTTTGCAAGAGTGTCATCCCCAACACTGCTCAAAGCAAGCAAACACACACACACGCATATTCTCTGTGGGAAGGATGCCCAGCGGGCAGTTGGTGAGGGTCAGGGGCCAGGTCCTTCCATTATATACCTCTGTTTCTTTGACATTTTCTACCACACCATGTTCAACCTATGACCAAAATGTCAAAGGTAACGTCTTTGTCTTACTATGTGGGACTTTCAGTTGGAGGTTTTACAGTTAGCAGGTAGTGTGCACCATCAGGAAGCTGAGGCATGGAAGTTCCAGGAACCGCTGGGGAGACAGAGTCCTCCACTGGCTCAAGCAGGGGGCAGGGAGATAGGGAGCGTCTCAGAGCTTGTCTGCCAGGTCATTCCTGACACCAGGCCCTGGGCTGGGGTGGGTGGAGCTTTCACTGCCCCCCCCCCCGTACCCTAGAGAGAACCGTGAGCTATTTTCTAGTTCTGTTTAGATGCCAGTCTGCCCATGCCACCAGGCTGGCACGGTTTCAGTGAGGATAATAATGCTTTCAGAGTGGGCAAGCATCATGGAATTCTGTCACAGAGAGACAAAGAGGGTGGCTTCCTAAAGGAGAGATGCCTCTGCAGCAGCTCAAAAGCCAGAGTTTGAAGCCCAAAGGGTTTTGCCCCCAGCAAAGGCTTCCGAGAAGGAAACTTAGTGATGTCTTATTTGTTGGTGTCTGCCAGCACACCTTGACTTGTAGCCACATCACTCTGACCTCTGCCTTTGTGGTCATATAAACTTCTCCTCTCTGTCTGTGTCAATGTTCTCTTGTCTTGAATAAGGATCCTTGTCTTTGGACAAAAGTTCTACCTAGAAGATCTAGAGTGGTCTTCCAGATCTGAAGATCCATGTAGTAAATAGACTCAGTTTACATGAGACCATATTCCTACGCCTCAGGGACTGTGCTGTACATTTATCTTTTGGACTACTGTCAGCCCACTACGCTCATTACAGAGTCATTGTGGTTAGTATTATGCCGTGTTTGACCATAAATACGAGCAGTGCACAGGTGGGCGCATATTACTAGCTGACACACTTGACTGTAGCCTGTCGCATTCTGCCTGAATCCCAGGACAAGTATAAATAGAGTCTTTCCACCCTGCAGGAACCCTGGATGCTGTTCTGGGAGCACTGGGGGGGGGGTCACTGAAGATGGTATCCATGTGAGGTGTGATGGAGATGGTGGCCAGCTCAGAGTCTGCCTGCGTGCTCCAGCTAACCCTGTCTCCACTCACCCTGCCTCACCACCACCTGGCTCCTTTCTTCGCCTGGCCTGGGGGCAGTCTGGCCTTGTTCTGCCTGCCCTGGTTCATGCCTCTGGCTTATTTCTGAGCACTCACCCCTCAGGCCTTGCTTTCAAGTCCCATGCCTCCAGCTATCATCTCATTATTCCAACAGATGGTGACAACGGTGAAACTGAGCCCGGAGACCAGTCACAGGGTGGCTCAGGTGGGCCTGTGGAATGCCATCTCAATTGCATGGTGGCCTTTCCTTTTGTGGATTGTCATGGGTCTGGGAGCAGGCCCCTAAGAGTCTTCTTTGGAATGCTATGACTACTGAAAAACCCACAAATACTGCAGAAAAGTAAGAAAAATGAGAAAGTGGCTGAAAAAGGAACTTTTAAGGTTGTGCTGATTTCCTACACCTGAGTCTATCCTCATTCCAAGCAGCAACCATACTGTTCCCCAGGGAGACCAGCAATTGACCCAGCCAGCCTCAGATGGGGGCAGGGGGGCTGCACTGTACCTCAACAGAGTCTTTCTAGAAGCCTGGAGCCCCAAAGCTGGTACTCAGGAAAGCCGGAGTTCAGAGAAATCCTCCAAAGAGGAACTGGCAGGCCCCTAGCTCCCACCGTGGTCTGTGCTGGTTTGGAAGTGGACTTGCGGTGTTTGTGTGGGGCTCTAAGCCACAAACATTCCCTGGCCGCCCACATTCTCACAAAGCACTTCCACCCAGAAAGCTGGTGTGTTTTTCACACTTCTAAGAACTTGACTCTTAGGCCCCACCCTAAAAGAATCCAGGGTCTGAACTGGATTTTGAAGTGAGCTTCTGAGATGGCTGGGTCCACAGCACATGCCCGGCTCCCTTACTCCAGCATGCAAGGAGAAGCACCAGCTTCATCAACTGCTGTAGAGCAGACCATGAATGCAAGGCAAATCCGGTGACAAAGTGACCTGGAAGGACTGCACACCTCCTGCACAGGCTAGGCAGCCTGGCGCCAGTTAGACGTCCCTCATGCCTGCCTGATCTTCACTTCAGAACAGGTGGCTGTATGCCCCTTGAGAAAGATGGGTGACATTCCCCTCCGTATGGGGAGGCTGTGTCTCTAAGTGAAAGCTCCAAGGCCACCAGGGATGTTGCACTGCAGACACAGATATGACTAAATGTCTTAATAAGTGTTCTAATGCTGTTAAGAGACACCATGACCATGGCAACTCTTATTTAAAAACATTTAATTGGGGCTTGCTTACAGTTTCAAGGTTTAGTCCATTATTCTCACGGTGTGGGGCATGGTGGCATGCAGTTAGACATGGCAGTTGAGAGTCCTACATTTGGATCTACAGGCATCTGGAGAGAGAAAAACCATTGGGTCTGGCATGGGCTTTTGAAACCTCAAAGCCCACCCCCAGTGACACACTTCCTCCAACAAGGCCACACCCCCTAATCCTTTCAAATAGTGCCACTCCCTGGTGACTAAGCATTCAAATATGTGAGTCTACGGAGGCCACTCTTATAAAAACCACCACACTGGAGTAATGCATTTTTCGAAAGGGAAGACTCTTAACATCTTCCCACTGGAATATGGGAGGAATGAGGGTGGCTTGGAGGCAACAACTCCCGCATTTGAGGCTGAGACTGACTCTTCATGGGCCACAGATGCATCCATGACCAAGCAGACTCCAAGGCACTGGGTACCCATACGCCATCATTACCACTCCCACCGTAACACCTGTGAAAAGAGCTGTGAAACTGGAAAGAAAATTGACGAAGACAGTCCGGGTACGGCATATGATAACAAGAATTTCCTGCTGCAGGCCTCCCACTGTGGGTTTGTACAGACTAAAGCTAGTGGGCCTAAATAGTCACAGGATATTTGTGGGGGTAGGATACGGTGGCAGCATCCTCCAAATGTAAGGGGCAGGCCCTGCGTATTCTCTCCAGGAGTCTGGCTTTCTGTGAGCAAGCTTTCTTTGAGTTCTTTTGCCTGTTGCCCAGGGGTCTCTCTGAAGTACAACTCCAATAACCTCATTTTTCCTCCTGCAAACACTATGATGGGCACTGGGGGTGTTGGTAGAATGCTTGCCTAACATTCATAAGCTCCTGGGTTTGATCTCTCGGTATGGCAACATACAGCTGTAATTCCAACACAGGGGAGGTAGAAGCAGGAGGATCCAAAAATTCAAGGACATCCTTAGCTGTATTCTGAGTGTAAGGCAGTGTGGGCTGCATGGGACCCTGCTGCAAACAGGAGAGATCACGAGAGCAGCACCACACAGATGGCATAGCTCAGAGAAGCCCTGCATCTTGCAGTAAGCTCACAGTTAACATTGAAATACTGGCATCTGCCAGCAAGTGCTCACCTGTGCACACCAAGCTGCCTCCTTGCTCTGCAGAGGAGGAAAGTCACCCACCTCACCTAGATCCTTACCTGTCCACCCAGGAGTCACCCACCTCACCTAGATTCTTACCTGCCCACCCAGGAGTCACGCACCTTGCCTGTTCCTTTTCTGCAACACAGCAGCACCTCATGATCCTGTTTCTCAACCTTTTCGGATCCACCTGGCTGCTATTTCCTGTGACTGCCAGACTTAGGAGCCTCACTCTGTGTCACAAACTCCATGCTCACCTCATCTGCCTAGACCTGCACCGGTGGGGAGGGGTGTCTGTTCGGCAGGTCTCTCCCACTCTTTGTTAGTATAAATTATTTTCCATCCTTAGCAGGCTGACGGAGTCTCCAGGGGCTTGCATTTCCATCTAGAACTAAGAGTTGGGGTACACAGTGGTGGGTGATAAGAAGACTTTTTTGCGGTGCATTTCTTCAAAATCAGAGGGTCTTCAGGTCCAGTTACTCCTCTGAAAACAGGTATCATTTGCACAGAAAATTCCAAAGGCTACATAATCCCACTGAGGAGCTGACAGGGCTGACATTCGGAACCGGTCATGACAGCAGCACCATGGGTGGGAATTCCCCTTTGTATGTCCACAGGCTGGTGGTCCCTGAGATCCCCTGTCAGTCTCTGGCCTTCAGCCACGCCTACTGTCAAGTTCTCCTCTGTCACATCAACTCTCAACTTTTCTCTGAAAGCTCCAGTGTCCCTGTTTGGTCCTATAATATCAAAGAAGCATCTGCTACTCCTTGCTTGGTCTGTGCATCTGAAGGAGGTGATGGTGTCTCCACTCCACTGGCATGGTGGATGTCTGCTTGCAGGAGGTAATATTGCCTTCTCCGCCTTCCAACACAGAAGGAGAATGAATTCCAAGATGTTCCGGGGCACTTAGCTGTGCTCTGGGGATGGTGTGCATTCCTCTCCACAGCCCTGCTTGGCACCTCACATGGCTTTCACACCCTCCTCCGAAGCAGCTCACAACCCCTTCTGGTCTCCAAGTGGAGATAAACAGGGTCCTGGAAAAAATGCATGCTCAAGTGGCAATTGGTGAGTGACTGACAGCAGACGCAGGCCTTATCGGTCTGTCCAGGGCTATGGGAAGGCAAGGAACTGGAAAGCAGATCCCCAAGAATGTCAGCCACACCTGTCCCTTGTGCTGCCCAGCAGGGCCACTTACACACACTGTAGGTGACCCATCACCTGCCTGGTGGTCATGAAGGATGATGCGGGCGTCTGGTTTGGTGACAGGGACACCTGTGGTTTGGGGGAAGAGACTTCCCAATCCTCCTGATGGAGAAGAATTGGAAATGTCTGCCAACAGGTAGAAATGGAGGTGGGAGTGAGGGTGCACAGCTTCTGTAAAGCGATGTAGAACGTGTACTGGGCTCTGTGGAGCCTGGCTCCTAGTGACAGCAGCATGGGACTGAAGGAGAGACTTCTGTTCTCTGTCGATGTGAAATCAGACCTGACACACGCAGATCCATCTCTGCCTGCTGCGGTCCTGTCAGGAAAAGGCCTCAGTGTTGGTGGATGAGGACACACACCGAGGCATCACCAAATTTGTACTCAATCCCTTGAGGAGACTTTTAGCCTTTGAAGGCTCACATCTGTATGGAAATGGGCACTGCCTCACGTGCTTGTGAGTTCTCTGGTTTATATGGAAGGGATGTCCCTCACGGTCATCACCTTTCTAGGCACAATGCCACTTCCCACTGCTTCCTGGGGATGCACCAGTTCATTCTGGTTTAGGGGCCTCTCTGTGTCCACAGCACTGAGCTGGGATGGAGTCAAATAAAAAGTATTCCCAGAGCAGCAGATACTGCCCTGAAAGAAGTGGGAGCCTACTGGGCAGTGAGTCCATGTGCACATTACAGGGCCCAAGTAGATCTTCCAGGGGCCTGTTCAGCCTTTACCCTGTCCTGGGCTGTGGTCCTGGGGGCATCTGCCATCAGTTTGTGCCTCCACTCCCTCCCTTTTCTTGTGAGGCACTAAAAGTGCCTGCCTTGTCCTCCTGTGCAGAGTTCAGGAAGGCAACCTCAGGAGGGCTGTGCAGAAGGCTGGCCCTGATGTGCACCTCACAAGTGAGTGACAGCTAGTCCTCATACACTGCTGTGGTCTCCAGGAAGGGCCCTGATGCTGCTACTAGATTCAGATAAGGACACTGGACAGAGTAGATGCTCCTGGGGTATGACAGAAAACCAGGGGACAGTAGCATCAGAAGGCTTCTTGAGAAGGAACAGTTGTTTGGTGTGGCTGAGCATAAATTGTGACCTATGGGAACATCCCATAGTCAGCACCAGATCCAGTCTCCACTGTGTGAACAAGCAGAACGTGCCCCCTTCTATTTGTCTCCATTTCTTCTGACAAATAATAGCTGCCTCGGTGAGATAAGAAGACGTAGCAGAGGAGAAATCAAACTGAGAAGCTAAAAACAGTCTATAAATTTTCACCATAAACGACATTCATTTAAAATCATAAATCAAAACTTCAAACAAAAGCACAGAGGCCTGGAAGATGCCTCCCCTACATGGCAAAGGGGAATGAATGCCCTGAGGGAAAAGGCTCCCAAAGGAGGAATCCCTGAAAGAAGAGATCTACTTCCTGGTAAATGGGGAGAAGACCTGGGATACAGGGCAGGAGGCTCCGCTCTTCCCACCATGAAGGTGCATATTCTTTTCTGTTAGAAGCTGAGCCCAAAGTATAGAGAACCTGAATAAAGTGGAAGGGTTGACCTGCAAAAAAAAGTGGGACCTTTGTTGTGGGGACCCAGTAGATGCATTCAGCACCCTTGGGTCTATGGATGCACACATTGCTGACTTGTGAGAATTCGGCGATTTGATCTAACAACCAATGGAATGGAGCGGGTTGGCCCAATGGGCACGGTCTTCTCTAAGGATACATGAAACTTTAGGAATGGGCAGGGGGAGGAAGGGGCGTGCAGCCCCTTGGACGGTGGAAGGTCACTGATGCCACGGCTTGGTGACCTGGTTCGAGCCTTTCCCCATACTTCCCTGATGAACTAAGAGGCAGCGGTACTGCCTCGTTCTGTATTCAGGAATGTGTGACATCCGTTTCATCCTTTAATAAATCAGTCCTGATCCGAGACTTCCGTGGACTGCCGCTTTACTGACTATGGGGTGTGACACGTTAGTCTCCACTCCTTTTGACTTTGCACTCCGTTTACACAGATTTTCTCCCACGGATTCCTGTTTCTGTAGTAAATCCCAGTTAATGCACCCCGTGCACGGCATTCTGAAATGGGACAGAAGGTAGGTGGCTAGGAACTAGCAGGGGGAGAGAGGATGGACAAACAGAGTACAAGGGAATTCTGGGGCAGTGACCACATTATGCATGACACCACGATAGAAGGCACACATCGTCACACAGCCACCAAGGCCGTGGAACAGGAGGAGACGCTAGTACAAATAATGGGATTTGAGTGAAAACCGTGTGTGTCAACACAGTTCTCCATGCAGGTCCCACATAGGTGTGAACTTAGAGGTGGGAGGCTGTGGAGTGTGGATGAGGAGGGCAGGAGGGACCTCTGTACTTTCTGCACAGTTTTAGTGTGAACCCGACATTGCTCCAACTAGAAAAGCCAATTAAAAGTGATGCAGCCTTGGACCATTGTGTTGGCAGAGAGTCTCTTGGACACTTGAAATTTGGAGATGATCTAGAACTTGCTTTTAAAGATTTGTTCATTTATTATTTATGTATATATATACAGGTGCATTCGAGGCCACAAGGAGATATCCTACCCATGAAACCCAGTTGTGAGCCATCTGGTATAGATGCTGGGAACTGAACCCCAGTTCTCTGCAAGGGCATCAAGCATTCTTAATCACTGAATCATCTCTCCAGCCCTGCAGAACTTGTTTTTAATATTTCCTAAGTGTCTTGAGTCATTACACCCCACAGACATGGCCCCTTCTGATGATATTCCCTACTTTGTCACAAGCTGGACACACCATCTCAAAGGGGACCAAAATGACTTTTCTCAAACAGGTAAGATGACTGATAGGGCTCAGCACGCAGAAGGAGTGGTCCCCTCATGGGACACTGTGGAGGCTTACAGAGACTCAGTAAGGTGGGACTGTTGTCACTTTTCACACTTGAGGACACAGGTCTGAAAAGCCAGAGTAATGTAGGCTTGGAGATCACAGATAATCCTGCATACAAACTCCAATTCCCAGAGATCATGACCAAACTTAGGAGGAGCACAATAAATACATCCACTGAATTATGAGAGAGGATTTCATATGATTTGTATCCTGTTGAAACAGATTTCAAAAGACTCTTATGTGACTATGGATTTCCTCAGCCCAACACCTTTTCTGGATAATATAGTTTAAATTTTAAATGTGCACTCTAATTCATACATGAGCCAACGTGTATCTTAAATACCATTTCAGAATTGGTAAAGAGAGGAACATTTTGCTATCCCCACACCCTTTGGCTTGTGATGCTTCAACTATTCTGGAGCTCAGATTCTCAGTCACAGTGAGAGCTTTCTAATGATTCTTGATCTGTGCTGTTTAAGGCAGCGCTTGCTTCGAGGTAACCATTAAAAGTGCTTTGATATGATTTCAGCACAGAGCAGCTGTGTGGGTCCTAATGGAATGGGAGCTATTGTTGGGTGGCTTCTATTCTTTAAAATCAGGGGCCTTGCTGGATGGCACCAAATCTTTAAAGAGATGACTGATCACTTGGGAGTCTGGCCAAGTCATTCATGCTCCTGCTGTCTCTCGGTCCATATCTTTATGTGCCTCCTCATCCACCCTGGTAGACTCTGTAAGGATGACAGGTGAAGTGGTTAATTCCTCAAGTGAATTTCCCTCCTGCTGCAAGAACTCCTACTCCAGCACACACAGCATCCCTGGGTCCTAAAGCTTCACTGCCTCTGTCTTTGAATTTACCATCTGTGTGCAGAAAATTCTACACATCAAAAGTCAAATGAGCTCTTACAAAATGGGACACATCCAGGCAGCATGTTCAGAAAGCCCCACATCGTCCCCACACAGCTGCTGTCATCCCCCTGGCTCCTCTGGAGACCTGCTGTGGTCGGCAGCAGGTATGGGGGGCATGCCCCACAGCACCTTAGCTCCATCACTCAGCACCGCCCCTGAGAGTTCGCGTACACCTGCTGTGGGTAGCTGCTACTGTGAAGATGGCCCACAATACTCACATCTGAATCTGTGTCATCAACTGCTACCATCTTCTTTGACCCCTGCCTTCTTCCACAGTGTTCACCTGCCCCTTCCTGCCCTCTGATTTGCACTTCGTCCTGGACTATCTGTCCTGAACACTCCTAGATGCTGTAGGGCCACTACACTTCAGCAGCAGAGCAGGTAGGCTGTGCTTTCCTTCAGTACTTGGGAGGCAGAGCAGGCAGATCTTTGAGTTCGAGGCCAGCCTGGTCTACAAAGCAAGTTCCAGGACAGCCGGTGATACACAGAGAAATTCAGTTTCAAAAATGGGGGACCTACAAAAGATGTAATGTGGATTGAATACGTAGACGAATGTAGACATGAATATGGTTGTGTTGTGTTTGATTATGGATGTGGAAATGGATGTGGATATAGAAACATGATATATATGTAGATGTGGGTGTAGACATCTATGTGGATAAGAATGGAGTTGTTATAGATATGGTGGTACACATAGCATTGATATGGATACAGATGTAGATGTGAATGGAAATGTATAAAAATGTCTGTGTCGTAGATATGGATGCCAATATGGCTATGCATATAGATATGGACACAGATATATAGATGTGGATATGGGTATAGACAGAGATGCAGATATGGATGTAGATGTAGAATGTATACAGATATAAGTATAAATGTTGATGTAGATATAAATGTGGATATGAATATGGATATAGGTGTGGCTATGGATATATACATAGATACATGTATGAATATGATATGGATATAGATGTGAATATAGATATAGTTGTGGATGTAGATATGGCTATAGATGTGAATACAGATATAGTTTGGATGTGGATGTAGGTGTGGATATAGATGTGGATATAGATTAGTTGTGGATGTGGATACAGATGTGAATATGAATACGAATAGGAATATGAATGTAGATGTTGATATAGATGTGGATATGGATACAAATAGGAATAAGGATGTAGCTGTAGCTACAGATGCATATTTGAGTAGAGATGTAGATGTGTATGTGTATGTAGATAAGGATGTCCTGTAGATATGGACATAGACATCAATGCTGATATACGTGCTGGTGTGGCTGGGGTGCCCAGTTATCTATAGACCTGCCTACAGACCTAGCATTTCCCACCCTGGTTCTATTTGGCCTAAGAACCCTGATCACGTAGTCATCTCTCCATATACAAGCTATATGGATTCTAAAGCTTTCCCCAGATACCTAAATCTGCAGATGTACAGTCCCTTGAATAAAATGGCACAGCATTCATTTGCAGCCTACATACATCCTTCTGAATCCTTTAAAAGAAGATTACCTGTGATACTGTGTAAATGCTGTGTAAATAACTGTTGTGCTGTATTGTTTAGGAGAAATCACATGCTCATGATGAACATCTTCCCCAAATATTTTAATCTATAGTTGGAAGTATCTAAGGATAAAGAACCTATGTGTACAGAGACTGGTGTGGACTGCTTCCTTCTGCACTGACAGATTCTTTTATCTTGCAGCTTGATGGTCCACATATCTTGTATCCTTCCAGCATCTTCATTCTCTATTGAGGTTGATCACAGCAGAGATTTGCCTCCCATTTGTTAGTGAAGAGCGAAGTACCACCTTGGCTGACCTCTACCATTACTGCACAGGCTCCCTGCCTCTGTAAATGTATTTTCTGTACATTCTGATAGGATTGTATCGGGCTTGATGACTTTTCCTTGAAGGATTTTTGTTGATGTTATGTGCATAGATACCTGTTGCATTTGAGGAAAATGTTTGAGGAAATTGCCCTAGGAAAATGTTTTTAGAAGCCTGTTGTTTTTCTAACAAAGGGTCATAGAATAAAACAAAAGCTGGAAATAATGAAGCTTTAATAGAGTTCAGACAGCTTTATAACTAAACTGAAACCATTTTTACAGTGGCAACTGAGACTTGGTTTGAAGTGCTTTGATATCATTTCCTAACAAGTGGAAATCTGTCCATATGATGAAATGTGGGATAAACTACCAGAACTGCCTCTTTGTGACAATTCTTCTGCTCACTCTTTTGTCTGAGCTATGAGCCCATAGCTCTGGATTTGGCAAGTGCCTATGTCTGGGCCCAGCATCCTGGTAGGGAGGCACAGAAATTAAAACAATGAAACAGAAAACTGTACTTTTGGCTGGAGATGGGTTCCAGTCCAAGGAACATGCAAATACCAAAAGTCCTGTGTCTGGAAAGATTAATGTAAGAATGAGAGGATTTTTATTTAAATGCTGGGGAAAAAAAAAAAAAAAAAAACATAGCTAAGAGTTGCCAGAAGAGGTTATCGGAAAACACTTGCACTCTGTGCTGAGCCTGTGGACTCCCAGAGTTGGCTCTGAGGCCTCTAACAGAACTCATCATGGGGCTGAGAAAGTCAGTGCGAGCAGAAGTGCTTGGATTCTGACATGTCAATTAGAAGCCAGAAGCATGCAAATCAAGGATTCGAAGAGAGCTAAGTGAATAATGGTAGAATTGAGGCTTGTCTTCTCACCCAGCTCCCCTAACCACTTACTGTCTGATGAGGTCAGTTTCTGTCTGTTGCTCTGGAGTTCCGGGATCCATACCTGCACTTGTTCTCAAGCCGTTCTTTTAATTGGACATCCACAGGTGTCATTGATTTGAGAGACTGTCGCATTGACATGGACGCCTTGGAAGCAGACAAATTCCAAGAGGAAGTTTGCAAGTTCTCAGATTGCCGGGCCTCGTGGCTGCCATTTCACATGGCTGCCATAGAGGGAAAGTCTTCTGAAGCTTACAAGAAACAAAGCTTTTAGTTGTGAGGAGCGAATCATAATCCAGCTGCAAGTGTTCTGTTGTACTTTGGCAATCCCATTTGTCTGGCATATACTCATTGGGCCTCTTGGATTCTAAAGACCAATGTGAGGGCCAGGTCAGGTGAAGAGAGTGTCCCAGCACAAGCATGTCCCCAGGGCTATGGATCCTGTAGGAAGAGCCTTCCCACTCTGCTCAGAGAAGCTATGGGGAGAGGAGTGATGCCAACATTTGGAGAGTTTAGAGACACCTAGACAGGAGAAGGCAGTGAGGTCCTTTAAAGGGGTAACCCATCAGAGAATACCCTGACATCAGTGATGATCCTGAAGGGATGGCCAAGGCTCCCGGTGAACTGTGTGGCTGGTGCTGAAGGGGTACACCCCTCGGAGGCACCGAGCTGTGAGAAGGTGCCATGCCATGTACAGATTGGGCATGAGAACTAAATGAGAAGCTGACGCATTTGAGACCCATGAGGACCACACTGGGATGTACCTGGGGCTACAGGATTGGAAGGCACTGATGCTGTGGTCACTAGAGGTGGATCCCTTTGCCTCAGTCTGGAGAGCAGTTAGGATGTGCTGAGGAACTGAGAAAGGGAGAGGCTCCTCAGAGCTGAGGCTGCAGAGGCTCCCAGGAAGGCAGGGCAGGGGTGGAAAGGCGGAGGGAACTGAATGTAAAATTATACAGGAAAGAGATAGGGCCAATGGAAGCGGGGATACAGTGGCAACCATCTAAAAGCAGGATGGACTCTGCCCCTGTGGATTATCATTTCACTTTAGTGTTATCAAGTTCCTGAGACACTTTCGTGAAATGGCCTCACAGTCTGAATGCCCTGCTGGTTAGAAGTGTGTTTGTGTTTTGCATCCGTGGCTCCCTGAGGTCTTAGACTCTGGAATCGGCTGAGGCAGAGAGAGAGACTTACCTATAAAAGGGTGCCTGGGCTCAGGAGGCACGAAACCAACAACAACAAAAATACCCGACCCAAGATCTACAGAAGCCCTTCCAGGGAGGAGCCGGAAGTACAGCTGTTCCCTGGGAGGTCGGGGAGGCTTGCAGAACATGTGTGTAAGTGAGGAGAAAGCGCACAGGCATTGGGCGGACAAGACCAAGTGGGCGGGGGATGGTCAAGAGAGGAGGCACATGGGATTACAGCAAATCCAGGCAAAAAGCTGGGTACTTAACCAAAGGAGTGGAGAGAGACAGGCACAAGTCACTGATGGCTGTCTCAGGGAGCCTGTGACATCAACTCACTTTTGTAGCTATCCTCTATCTACCTGTCATCTACCTATGCACCTATCTGTTCATCATCTATTTAGCTCTTATCTTTCATCCATTTTTCTATTGAAACCCATCCTCAGCTCCCCAGCGTTTATGAGATGAAACACACCGAACAACATCTGAGATATGAAGTATCAAAAAGTGTGTGTGTGTGTGTGTGTGTGTGTGTGTGTGTGTTCATGTGAATATGTGCTCAAGTACAGGTACTCACATGTAAGGCAGAGCAACAAGGTGCTCATTGTGGTCATAGCTGGAGTTGGAAAATGCCAGGGAACATGAGAGAAGACCTGAGTTCTTTGAAGGTCGTTGTTATATGGGTCCCTTGGAGTGTAATAAGAATGTGCAGGATATTTCTGTGGGCCCAGAGATAGTGTGACATGTGCCTGTGGGGGTGGGACCTTCATGGCAACATGAAGACACAGGACCTGTCTGTGGCTAGGGAGATGGAGAGGACTTTGGAAGAGATGATGTGGGGATCATGATCAAAATACATTGTATAACAATGTTTAATAAAAATACATGTATAGTAATAATAATAATAATAATAATAATAATAATAATAATAATATATGTTGGTCGTGGTTGAGCTGAGACCAGAGGCTCACACCAAATGTTGTACCAGGACCTGCCCTCCTTCTACTCTATTACTGAGGTTTCTTTCAGGACAGGAAGTTTGGGAGCCTCCTTCTGGGCTACTCTCCCTCTGAGACGGCCTCAGGATGGGGGCAAGAAGGGCACCAGAGACACTAGGCATGGAATGATGCCTTCCTGTCAGGTGTCTTTGGTCTTCTCACTTTCTTCCTAGTCTTTCCCTCCCTCTCTCCTTCCTGTCTGTCATTTACATCTCCCACCACAGTTCTTATGCTGCACATCTACTGGGTGACTTCTTGTGGTTTTGCAAAGGGTGCTCATCTCCCCTAAGCTGCTCTTAACAACCAGCCAACAAGAAGCAGACGCATGCTGAAAGGTTCTTGCTGAGTGTTTGAACTCACCAGGAGAGACAGCGGTCAGGATGGAAAAATCCTCAGGGTGAACCTGGCTGCCAGTGGCCTTTGGTCTGCAGCCAGCCAGTTCCTCCCCTGTGGATCGCATGTCCTCTGCTCGCAACAGCATGAGAACACTACCCAGGAAGGATGGAAGCTCAGAGTAGCCAAGAGCCAGCCAAGCCAGAGAACAGGCCAGGGCAAGAGTCATAAACAATTTCCTGTGCCCAGATTAGGATTACAAAAGTAAGCAAAACAGAGAAGAACCAAGTTAATTAGGCAACGTTTGAAGAACGGCTTAGCTTTCTTCCCGGGCCCCATTGCTAGGATGTCATTTCATACAGAGCCATGCTGGCTGACAGTAACATGGTGGCATCTTGCAAAATGCTGAGGCATGGAGAAAGTCCCAGCTCCATCTGTAGGATGTGCAAGCTGGAGCCGCCTGGAGTGTGCCTGGCAATGCTAATTATGGATGGAGCCACTTGGAGGAAGACATTCACTGAAGGGAAAATATGTGTTCCCATGCGGGGTAATTTCCCTGTAACTCTCTTTATTTTTTATTTGCTGATGCGAAGGGACTTTTGATGAATACTTATGGGGCACTTCAGGCTTGAGCAGGGTTAATCTCTTTAGTTCAGGTGAGTTCATTTTAGCCGTGATTCACTCCATTGGCTATCTGTAATGATTATTAACAAGCTTAAAGACCTCTGGGAGATAGTGGATAAAAATGAAGCACCAAGGAAGGAGGCCATCATTATGCTAATAAGGTCGGGAGAATAATTACCAGACACACAGTTTCCATAGGAATTCTGGGGACTAGAATTGGTCACCAGGTTAAGAAATCTCTCACAGGCTTTAGAGCCTAGGGAGTACATACCACACACATGCACAAGTCACATGAACACATGTGCATTCATGCACACAGGCACACATACACACATCAGCTTTTCTGAGGCAGAATATTAAATGTATATTTATGTACCTTGGTTTCCCTTGCACCTAAATAAATCCATCGTGAGATGAAGGAATATGTAAAGGCATAATTTCTGTTTTTCATGCATCAGTGATACATTTTAGTAGCCTTTAATGTGGATCCTGTTAAAATATTTTAGTATCTTCTTCAAATACATCACATGCACTCCAGATGCGTGCCCTTTGAGTGTTTTAGAGATGTTTCCACAGCCATGTCTCAACAACCTCTGCTCTTCAGGTGAGAGAGACTCCGGCCACCTTTATTTTTCTTTCTTTCACATGCATATGCCCTGTGTGCCCTCCTTGTCAATGCCCCACTATACGGCTTCCTGGGTCCTCCCTCTGCATTTGGCTGAGGGTTCCTAAGTGTAGAGAACATCCCTCCTTATCACACACGCCCACCCCAACTTAATGACTTGCTCACAGATTCTTTCTGAAAAGGCAATCTTTTAAATGCGTGAACAAGTGGCCATAGACATTTCTCCCAGGTCATTTCCTCCACCATGTCCACGCACCTTTTCAGATTCTGCCAGCTTCCCCTGTGCTGAATCTGGCAGGTTCCCGAGAGAGATTTGGCTAGGCAGGTACTTTGTGTAACGTGCCAGGGACGGAAGGCTCCTGCTTCACTAAAGGATTGCATCCGTTCTAACATTCACGGCATCGGGGAAGTGGGGGTTACCTCGTGATGTAGGCACTCATCAGTGGACACAAGCTCATCACTGGTGACACTGTCACCAGGAGGTGGTTTCTCTTGGACTAATGCAGTGAAATGCCACCAAAGATCCCAAGGGAGGGGACCGGGATCACTGCAGGCCCACATCTTCTGGCTTTTAGGTATACCCAGGAGCCACGCCCTGCATGATGCCATCTGTAGCAGCCAACGCAAAGTGACAATAAATATGACAACATGGCATGCTGCATCAGCATGAGTGGGGTAGGCATGAGAAATCCATTCTATGTGGTGATGGCGACTTGCGATATTGTCAATCAAGGGTTCAACTCTCATCTTAATCCATCAATGACCAAGGCGAGGAAGATGTCACTTCTTCAGACAAGCTGTTTGCATCACATTAGTAACACATTGAAAGCTTAGGTTTGGGTGACTTGAACACCTGGTGTCATTGCTGTCCCTCAAAAACCCAGTGATGGCAACAAGTTCAGGTTCTCGTCTGGCTGCACTTTCAACTTACTTGTAACCTGTCCATGAGCAGCCAATGACCTTCTTTAGTGGGTCATGTGCATCAGATCACTGCATACCAAAGACAACTGTTGAAGTATTTAATCAGGAGCCAGTGTCCAGGTTCACCCACTGGTCTTCTCAGGAGCTCTGCGCAAGGTTTAGATGCATGTCTGTACCATGCACCAGGCCAGAAAAATGCATATACCTGGCAGATCACTGGGAATATTTAGCACAAGGGGTAAGTGTGGCTGTGGCCTTGTGCTGGCAGTAGTCTCTCCCCATTTCACTGCATTTGATACAGGTTGAGTCCACCAAAAACAAATTTTAAATACCTATTTGTTTTTAATGAACTACTCAGTTTTGTGTGTGTGTGTGTGTGTGTGTGTGTGTGTGTGTGCATTGCATATGTATGTAGGGTGCTGTGCATGTGCATATGAGTGCTTCTTTGGTGTGCTTGTGTGTGTGTGGTACATAAGTATGTGTGTGCACATGCATGTGAAGGCCAGAAGTTATGTCAGCTGTCTTCTTCAATCACTCTCTCTTTTTTTTTTTTTTTTTTTTTTTTTGAGCTGAGGATCGAACCCAGGGCCTTGTGCTTGCTAGGCAAGTGCTCTACCACTGAGCTAAATCCCCAACCCCTCAATCACTCTCCACCTTGCATATTGAAGTAGAGTCTCTCACTTGATCCCTGAGCTCACTGACACAGCCAGTGTAGCCAGCCAGCTTGTCTGTGGTTCTCCATCTCTGGGATTGCAGTCAGGCTGCCGTGTGGGTTCCAGAGACTGGTCCAATCCTCACACTGCTGCTGCATCTGTTTACCTGCTGAGCCATCTCCAGAAACTATAATCTTTAGGAGACATCCAGTCTTTAGAAAGTTCATCTAAATACTTCCTTTGAAACCCTGATCTACTCAGAAAGTCCATCTAAATACTTCCACATTGAAACCCTGATATATTCAATTAAAGGCTCTTGAATTGCCTTCTCAAGGAGTTTCTACTAGACCCATTGCTCAGATGTAAACATCAGTGGCCTCACTTTCGTCTGCCTCTGCCTGTACAACTGTGTTTATACAGTCTTTCATCTTTGCCTCTTGTCATCAGCGTTCCAGCAGGAAATGCAGTCTTTATAAGTGCAGAATTCAGGGGCAATTTTTAAAATCATTCTGTAAGTCTCTTAGACTCAGCTGAGGACTAAGACTAAAAAGTCCTTTGCGGTTGCTGGGGTGATGAGGATGAGGTGTGAAGGAAAGTTTCCAAACCCTTGTCTCTCCATTCCTTGCCAGAGTGGTAAACAGTGGTGGATGATCCTCCCTGGGTACCCCTGAGTCCTCCTGACTGAGAGACTCCCGGGTTTTGCCTGTCTGTTTCTGACATCTCCCAAGGCAGCCTACCCTCCCCAACAGCTGACACCCAAGCTCATGGTGACCTTCTTCCTTCACAAGGAGCTGGCAGGAAACTGAATAAGACAAAGTGGTTTTCAAATGCACTCCTTACAGATTATTGGTTCTGTCTCCCATCTGGTGACCATCTCAGGCAGATCAAAGGACTCAACATCAGCCTGTACATCCTTGTCACTCACTCCTGGGGGTGGGACTGGGGTCCCGAGTAACTGGTATGCAGAGAATAAGGATGGCCACGTCTCAGATCTGGGAACAGTCTCTTAGCCCCTCTGAAGGGAACTGAAACATGGGAGCAAGGAGCCTGCCACTCCTGTAGCCCTACAAAGCTCCTGAAATACCAGTCCCAGACAGATATCCCTCTCTTGTGTTCATTCTCCCAAGAACACCCCTATCTTTCTTTTCCCATCAGTGGGGTCCTAAGTGATAACCTTATCCTGCACTGCTCCAGTTTGCTTTCTGCTGGTGGGATAACCCCCTTCAGCAAAAGTAACTTAGGGTTTATTTGACTTCTGGGTTGTAGGCCATCATGGAGGAAAACCAAGGCAGGAATCTGGAGGCAAAAACTGAAGCAGAGACCGTGGAGAAACATTGCTTACTGGCCCATTCTTCATGACTTGCTCAGTCTGCTTTTTTATACAACCCAGGACCACCTGCTGAGGGGTGGCACTGCCCATTAATCACTAATCAAGAAAATGCCTATGAACAATCATGCCCATGGACCAATCTGATGAAGGCAATTTCTTAGTTGAAGAACTTCTCAGGTGATTCTGGCATGTGTCAAGTTGATAAAAACTGACCAGCACATGTACTTTCCTTCCAGGTTTGCTTTGCCAGCCTCAGGCATGTCAAGCAGCTCTGGAGGCTGCCCAAGTGGTCCCCCTTCTCTAGATGTGCGTATGTCACAAGCCCATGAAGACTGGAACCCGTGAGTGTTCACATGAATACAGGCATTTCAAATCTTACAAGCAGAGCCGTGTGTGCACAGTTGTAGCTACTAGACCTCATTGCCACTTGCCCAAATACCTTGTTTATAATGTACCTAAACATTGGTACCTAAAGATTTGTTTGTAAATGTTTCCACACAAAGCCTGGCACGTAGAGAAGAACACACACATAGGCAGGCACGCACACCCTAATGAGCACCCATGCATCCAGCTCTAACTCATCCACGGTTTTTACAAGTGTGTTCAGAGAAGGTGGTAGTTGCTCAGGAAGGAGACCTCCTAGAGGGTCTGTAGCCCTAAAATCCTAGAGGTCAAGTCTTCTCTCCCGTAGTCTAGGTCCCTGGTAAGCATTTGAGGAGGCATGCAAAGCTCACTAGCAATGCTTAGAGAGCAACTCCATCATCACAAAAGGCACTTTTCTGGTAAGGAGTCTGGGAAATCCATGTCCTGAGATTCTGACACGGAAGCTCTGGCAGTCACACATTTAGAGAAGAGACCACTAATTCCTACTCTGATGGTGCTGGTTTACATGTTCTTCAGATTCTTGTCCATGCAAAATTATTTAAGAATGCACAGTATGCAGGTATTGACAGATAGTGAACTTTCTTTGCCTGTATTTGTGTGTGTGTGTGTGTGTGTGTGTGTGTGTGTGTGTGTGTGTGTGTGTTGGTGTATACGTGTTTTGCATGTGTGTGTGTGAGCACATTGATGTGTACTACATGTGTGTGGGGAGAGATGATCAAGGCTGAAGTGTGGAATTGTCCTCACTTATGCTCCATCTTATTCACTGAGGCTGTGTCTCCTAATCCCCAGTATTTGAGGATGAGATTAGTCTAGCTAGCCGGCTTGCTGTAGGCTGCCACACCCACCTAAATTTTATTTCTGTGCCGGAGACTCCGTTTCAGTCTTCATTATTGTTCAGCTAGTACTTCATCCATGTGCCATCTCCCCAGACCCCAACAACAACTTTTTGATGGTTAGTGGAAACCCATTCTCCATATGCTGAACAGAAAGGAATCTACTGTCAATTAAAGGAAATTAAATCCTGTATTCTGTATCTGTCCACATTTAAGAGCAAACATGTTTTACCTGCTGTAGGGAATGCCTGGGCTGCTCAGGAGAGATGTTAATCTTGGTGATCAATTGTAAGAAGAGGCCATCAGGCATGCATTCCCATGAGCCATCAAATCTTGCCCACAATCACACTTGCAACCCCTGTCCAGGAGTGCAGTCATGGAACAAGTTTGCGAAGGGCAGCTGGGAAGGTTGGGAAGCTGCCATCCTAGGATAAAAGGCCTGAATTATAATATCACATTCAATTATCCGAGGGCTTTTCTCTCCAGATGGTGTTCATGTGTCAGACGCAGAAAACAAGCTTTGTTCTGGCTCTGCAGTTGGATCAAGGGTTTGTTGGAAGACAGGACAGAGTAACAGGGCACAAAGCATCTAGGAAGTCTTTTGCCTTCTACTGCATCACCCACACTACTGGATGGGAGACACTGACACTTTGAGATGACCAAAGCCAGGCACTGAAGGAACTTATCCTTGGTACCGGAAGCATTTGTGGGTTGAGTGAAGGTGTGAGAGTCCTAAGCTTCCTGAGCTCAGGGCTGCCCCACAAATCCAGCACTGGTCTACACATTTGATGAACAGATGATAGCATTCTTGTGAAGAACTGGCAAAAGTGTGGATATAAGCCCAAGATCATATCAGCCCCTACCTGGCTTTTAGGTAACTCTCAGATGCTTTCTAAAAATGCAACTTCCAGGACCCTTCTACTCCTATCTGAAGTGCGACGTAGAAGGTGGGACAGAATGGGCAAACTGCTCTTCCCCAGGGGCCTTGGACGTACAAATAAGGCTCCTTGTCCCTTGTTTTCTAGTGTCAAAAAAAGTAGACTCCCATCAAACGACCACTCATTATTAGGTTATTGATAATGATAAAACTGAAACAGAAGTGTTTTCTTACAAAGAGGGGAGAGAAAATCAGGGAATCTTCTCCCATAGGCTTTAAAGAAATGTCAAGTGAGATTGACAGAGCTTGATGAAGTGCTGCGGGGGATAAGGAAGGGAAACAAACAGAAAAGTTTTCCAAAGCCACATTTCTGACAGGTTCTGCAGCACACGATGCTCTTGGGATTGAAAAGCAATAACAAGCCAGACCTGGGCCACTGAAGTAGGGGCTGCAAACACTTTGTTGAATGTAGACGGATTTTTCTTGGGGCTGCCAGCTTGCAAATAATGACACAGAGACTTAGTATTAATTATGAAAGCTCAGCCTTAGCCTAGGCTTGTCCCACTAGCTCTTATAACTTAAATTAACCCATCTCTCTGTACTGCTCTTGCTGGCAACTCTGCCTTCTTCTTCCCAGAGTTCTCTCTAACCAGAAGTCCCACCTATACCCCTGTCTATTAGCTGTTTAGCTTTTTATTAAACCAATCACGGTGATACATCTTTTCACAGTGTAATCAAATATCTCTCAACAGTTGAGGGCTAACTTTTTACCTCCACAATAATTATAATGATGCTATCTCTTGCTCTCCATGATGTCTGGTTTGCTGTTAGCCCAAGCCTTTTCTCTGGCAAGGTGCTTACCTTCCAGGATGCTCTATCCAGCCCCATCCACCAGCCTCTTATTTTATATGAAGGATGAATCCTCCCTTAGACAGTTGGGAGGATGGAAGAGGACATAGGAGACAGGAAACATGCATGCAAAAATCCTGTCCTCACCAACATGCACATTGCAGAAATGTGGCCCCAATTTTCTCCTCAGAGTCCTCTAGATCCCTAGAATAAAAGTTAACAATTGAGCATTTCCATGATTTATTTTTGATGTTTGTTTTGAGGCAGGGTTTCATATAGCCCAAGGCTACACTTCAGACTTGGTATGTAGCTGAGGATGATCTTGAACTCTGATCCTCGTTACTCTACCTCCTGAGTACAGGGATCAGAGGCATGCACCACTATGTCTGATCTGCAAGGTTCTGATGATTGAACCCAAGGCTTCATGCATGCAAGGCAAACACTCTACCAACTGAGCTGCATCCCCAGCCCCTAATCCCATTTTTATTTTGACATATAAAACTGGCCATCATAATTAAATAGCTACTAAGCATGTAGTTAAGGTTAGTATCTTAAAACAAAGTTGTCAATTCTTCTTTTGGCTCGTTGGTTATCCAACGACATATCAAATCTACTAGTGACCTGGAAGTTCAAGAATGACTATTCAGGAACAGTCCTCATCTATACAAAACCATGTGCAAAATCTACAAATAATATATTATTTTAAACAGGGCACTGACTGAGCTGATATACATTGATGTCTATTTGTCAAAGCAAAAACAATCTCTTCTTTAGCTGCCAGGGGATGGTGCTTACCTGAGCCCTCTTCCTGAACTGTGTGGAATATTCTAGGTTGGAAGTGGGCTGTCGATTTCAAGAGGCCTAAAGAGCTTTTCTTGTTCCTATATTAATTTGGGACAAAAGTAAAAACAAGCTCCCTTTAGCGTTTGGCCATATTGTCCCATGGGATAGAGACTCTTAGCAACCCATACACTTTTGAAGAACTGAGGGGAAGGGCAAATTATCACACACCAATGTCCAGCTGCTAGAACAAGGCCACTCTATCGTACAGTCATGGAAGAGGCATGTGGAGGAGCTTGAATGCTGGCATCAAGCTCTGCTGCCACTCTACTGAGGACATGAACAGGAAAAGCCAAACACTGAACCCTTAGACACAGGTCTTTAGACACAGGCTCTGGGCTGCTGGTCTGCAAGCCAGATTTAGATTATAGAGTGTGAACCTTACTGAATGCCAAAACACCACAGTTCAGGGGTATTCAACCCATGATCACTGACCCTGTCACTTTGGGCCTGTGGAAAGAGAGTACATCATGGTGGGAATGTGTGGGAGAATGCAACTTCTCACACCACAACCTAGAGAAGGAGAGATGAGGAGTGGGCTAGTGCTCTAGTACCACCTTCAAGAGCATGCCCCAGTGAAGGCAACCCTCCCACCAGGCACCCCATCACAGAAGTTCTACTACCCTGAGGACCAGACCTTCAATACAAGGGCCTTTTGCAGCCACTCCAGATCCAGGCTGCATCCCCAGCACCACGGGGAGCTACTTCCTGCCTTTTCTCTCTCCCTTACAGCTGTTTGCCCTCTCCCCTGCCCTCCCCTCTCCTTCCCACGTCTTTTCTCTCTTCTCCTCTTCTGTCTACTCCTTCCCCCTCCTCCTCTCTTTCCTCCCCCTTCCCTTCCATGCCCTCCTCTCTCCTATCTCATCTACTCCCCAGTTTCCTCTCTTTTCTCCTCCTATTCAGTTCCCTTCTCCCTCTTCCCTTGCTTCTATACCCTCCATCTCCCCTCAATCCTCCTTTTCCCTTGCTTTTTCTTGCCTCCCTCACCCTCTCCTCAACTCCTCCCCTCTATCTCCTCCCCTCCACCCCTTCTCCTCTCTTTGTTGAGAGCAGCCACCAGGCCCTGCAGACATGCAGGGCAGTGCAGGGATGAAAGGCTTGACAGCTGGGGGGCGCGATATTTGCGGTTACTATTTGGAATGCACTCGGTTCTTCCTTTGTCCTTTTATGTAATTTTGAAGTTTATTTCAGCTAAGAATGCCCCTATGTGTCATCAGTCAATGAAATAAATAAAACCTGTTCAGTAGCTGTACTTAGAAATGTCAGAAAAGCTTAATCTTGGCGGTCTCCTCCTCATGAATGTACTGCCTGTGGCCTGGGCGGGTGTGCACCCTCACACACAGCTCTCCACTGCCTGTTTTTGATGTCAAGGTCTGTGGACATGGCTTCAAGAACATATATGACTGATCAACGTGTTTTGGGTGTGGACATTTGGTTGAAGGCCTGGGAAAGCCTTCTGGCCAGGCAACACGTGATTTATGTGCAACATTTGCCCCAAAATGGAAAGGCAACAACTTTCTCCCACTTGAGCTGAGCTCTTGGCCAGTGCTCAGCCTGGCTGCTGGCATTCTGACTGGAAATGAAGTCCCAGGTCTCGGATCTCATCACACAGCCCAGGCGCCTTGCTGCGTGTTCGTTTGAGCTGGCAACGTTTTGTTCGGAGGTGGACAGGAGCTGCAGAGGCCAGGCCGAGCGGCACGCCTTACAGAGTGTACTCCAGGAGGTGTAAATGAGGAACAAGTGTTAACGTGGGTCCTGGTACAGGGCGCTATTTTAAACAATTACAGATGGTGGAGGGCTGGCTGTAATTGACAGCGGTGTCGGCCCAGAAAGGAGCTTGACAGGCATCGGTGCGATGATTAATTACATCGGGCTGTCTCCGCATTCCAGTTTCCTCTTGTGCAGCTCACAGCTCGAGAGTCTGTGGCTCTTATTACACCGCACGGCACAGGAAACGGCTTTCCAGGGTCCTGCCGAGGACTGCTCATGTCAGGGAAAGGGGCTCCAGCAGGTCTCCCTCTGATGACTGTCTGTGTAGTTCTGGACACCCAGAGCGGATGTGAACATGAGGGACATCCCCCCCTTCTGTCCTTACTGGTAGATGATGGCCACTTATCAGTGAGGCCACCAGCCATCTGGCAGACTTGCTCTGCTGCTGGAGGAAGGGAATTCTGCAGCAGGATGGCTTTGGGGTGATAGTTGGCCATTCTTCCTGGACGTCATCTCCTTCACTTGAGCGGGAGTGATGTCAGGGACCTTCATTGCCATGCCACCAAGACAGGGCTTCGTGGCCTGTGCAGCATGGAGCTGGACACCTCCAACAGGCTGATGGAGTGTGGGATGCTGGCCCAGGAGGCCTGGAAAGCTGGCCTTCTCTGAGTTTGTCCTGAACCCCAATACCTGAGGGACTCCTAAGAGGAGCTGGATATCATTGGAAGTGGATGAGGTCTGGCATCACAGAGTAATGAGAGATCCAGGGCAGCCAGATGGAGGGCGTCCACACACCCTCAGGGTGGTCTGTGGATGTGTGTGACTCAGCTGGGACTGTGGAGAAATGGGAGTGGCCAAGAAGGTCACCTGCAGAATCTAGAGTGGTGATGAGCCTTCAAAACAGCCATGACACCCACGGAGGCCAACAGGAGCCACAAGGGACAAGGTGTGGACAGAATGTGAAGATCATTGGAGCAAAGTGGGGGTGCCTGTGCGAACACTGACAGGGGAAAGCGAGTAAAGGCAGAGGGTGAGACGGAAAGCCTCACAAGTGGAAGCAGCTGATGGGTTGATGGTCACTGTGCTCAGAGGCTGTGCCGGAGCCCAGGGCTGTGTAGAGCACCCATCAGTCCCACAGGAAAAGCACTTCTGCAAGAACACCTCTCTGGAAACTTTGCCCAGGGCCTGATGTCACTTTTTCTCTTGATCTTCAGTGACAAAGATTGTGGCTACAAAATTTGTAATCCCATCTTCCCCACTTCTGCCTGCAAGAACTCCCCTTTGGGGGCTGAGGATGCACTTGGGAACAAAGGGCAAACTTCGTACGTGTGCAGCTCTGCGTCTGAGGGCCTGCACCTCACATGGAAATAAACAAAGCCAACTGTGCCTTGGCCTCCTGGAGAAGGAGCTGTACCACCATGGGCCCATTCTCATTTCAGTGTTCTGTTTCCATATAAATGCCAGTGGTCTTTGGAGAACTAACTCTGTCAAGCTGGGTTCTAATGATGAACAACAGCAAAGTGTGTCTCTCAACCCTCTAGAATCTGTGTCTGGTTCTTTCCCTGGACAAGTGCAGGCCCCAGGCTCCATGACTCCACGGCTGCTTCACACACATGGTTCACTATTCTTGGTTTGGTCTGAGGTTTCCTTTGGATTTCTTCCGGCCCTGATAGTCACATGGCTATTCCAAGAACCTTCACCTATCTACAAGCTGCAGTGTCCGACTGGCCACTCCCATTGGCAGGCAGGCATGGTGGCCCCTGGTTCTTACTCCTTTGTGTTACCATGCAAAAGCAAAATGCCCACTTCTATAAAGTCCCACACCAGAGTGTGCCCTGCTGATGCTTATGGCAGGAACCACCAAGAGAAGGACAGGCTGCTCTGTGGGACACTCGGCCAAGTTCCAACATTTTACCATTGAACTGCCACATCTATAAAGCACAGCATCTCCAGAAGATACCCTCTGCAGTGAGATGTGGTCAGCTGTGACTCTGAGCTTGCTTGGAGGGGTTTTCAAACAAAGGTTCCGAGGTTACCCTGACCCGGAGCCCAGGTTGGCCCAGGTTGTTTGCTCCTGGACTCAACACTGCCTCTGGTGTGTTGCACTAGCCACACACCTACCAACCGGAAATCCTCTGTGGAGGCATGGTGAGTAGGAGAGCCAGTCAGGTAATAACACTAATCACCTGATCTTTACGGACTGGACAGCCTCCTTATCGATGACCTTAGCTATTGGAGGCAGACAAGCAGCCAAAGAAAATGAGACGATCATTTCAACAGCCCCGGCTATGATGGCAAGCAGAATTCAACCGCTCTTTCAGGGAAATACAAACTAGACCCTCTCCACTTACCAATATCCAGAAGCCTGGCCAGGATTGCTGTGGGAATATGAGGGCAGGAATGGGGGTCAGAGTCTGACTGTCAAGTGTGTCTGCTCTGTCCAGGAGCTCCGCTCACAGGCCCCATAGGAGGCTGCCCTGAGACCTACCAGCTCTCTTGCACAGGCTGGTGGGTCCCATGTGATAGTTTTGCCTCACTGGCAGGTTGGAATACTAATGCAACGTGACACCCACATGCAGGGCACGGCGGGATCCAGAGAGCTTGTCTAGACAGTGTGGACACGAGGGAGTCTGCCCTCCTATGGCTTGGAGGAAACACTCCGCCATGAAGGAAGTCTTTTTTATCACATTCTAATGTCCAATTCTCCATGGCTCTTTGGTTTGGAGCCGTGAGCATCCTGTCTCCCTTCCTTGACAATTAGCTTCCAGAATTTGACACCAGCGTCCCAGGAACTTCCCAGGCTGTGGTAACACTGCTGCACCAGGAAACTAGCTGTACTGTGAGTGATCTGACTTCAGGGTTGGCCTTAGGCATTGCAGCTTGGGCACCCACTGCTGCCCCTGACCTGGGTCTGCAGATGGAACCCAAACTTCATCCTCTTAAACCAGCTCAGCTGCCTCATCCGGCCACAGCTGGATAGCTCAGTCTTTAAGAAGAAGCACTGGGGAGAAGGCAGGCCTTTCTGTGACCTGCCTCTTGCTGGCTTTGCTTGCAAGATGATAGTATGTGGACCAAGTCAGGTCTCTCTACACATGTAGTTTTTAATGGTGTGTTTATCTTCTTTTTCAGTGCTGAGGTTGAACCCAGGGGTGCTCTGCCCCACACAGGTGGCAAGATTTTACTATTATTAAGCAAGACCAATAAGGGCCCTCATGTCAGTGGGTGGCAGGCCCTCTCCACTTGCGTGGCTGCCTCCTGACCCGTCTCAGCTGGCAGGCACAGCAGGCTGGGAGACCACATGTGCTATTTTCTCACAGGTGAGGGAAGGGAGACAGAAAGTCTGGTGTTGACCAGAGTAGGGATGCTCTTTGCACCCTGGTCAGGGAAAAGGAGGAAACCCACCCCCTTCTGACCCCCCTGTCTTTTGTCTCTGAACTATGGTTCTTTCTCCCACAGAACGGGGGGAGTTAGCACACCCCCCTCCCTTGATTCAGATGCAGCCACTATTTATAGGAAACTGCTTCATGGATCTGATCTTTTGAACAATATTT